>NW_028270165.1:91908557-93108557 GCF_037043375.1 Chiloscyllium plagiosum | reverse complement strand
TTTGGTTGATTGGTGCGGGTGTCTCGGAGATGTTCCCTAAAGCGCTCTGCTAGGAGGCGCCCAGTCTCCCCAATGTAGAGGAGACCGCATCGGGAGCAACGGATACAATAGATGATATTAGTGGATGTGCAGGTAAAACTTTGATGGATGTGGAAAGCTCCTTTGGGGCCTTGGATAGAGGTGAGGGAGCAGGTGTGGGCGCAGGTTTTACAGTTCCTGAGGTGGCAGGGGAAAGTGCCAGGATGGGAAGGTGGGTCGTAGGGGGGGGCGTGGACCTGACCAGGTAGTCACAGAGGGAACGGTCTTTGCGGAAGGCGGAGAGGGGTGGGGAGGGAAATATATCCCTGGTGGTGGGGTCTGTTTGGAGGTGGCGGAAATGTCGGCGGATGATTTGGTTTATGCTAAGGTTGGTAGGGTGGAAGGTGAGCACCAGGGGCTTTCTGTCCTTGTTGCGGTTGGAGGGGTTGGGTCTGAGGGCGGAGGTGCGTGAAGTGGATGAGATGCGTTGAAGGGCATCTTTAACCACGTGGGAAGGGAAATTGCGGTCTCTAAAGAAGGAGGCCATCTGGTGTGTTCTATGGTGGAACCGCTCCTCCTGGGAGCAGATACGGCGGAGGCGGAGGAATTGGGAATACGGGATGGCATTTTTGCAAGAGGTAGGGTGGGAAGAGGTGTAATCCAGGTAGCTGTGGGAGTCGGTGGGTTTGTAGAAGATGTCAGTGTCAAGTCGGTCGTCACTGATGGAGATGGAGAGGTCCAGGAAGGGGGGGGAGGTGTCAGAGATGGTCCAGGTAAATTTAAGGTCAGGGTGGAATGTGTTGGTGAAGTTGATGAATTGCTCAACCTCCTCGCGGGAGCACGATGTGGCGCCAATGCAGTCATCAATGTAGCGGAGGAAGAGGTGGGGAGTGGTGCCGGTGTAATTACGGAAGATCAACTGCTCTACGTAGCCAACAAAGAGACAGGCATAGCTGGGGCCCATACGTGTGCCCATGGCTACCCCTTTGGTCTGGAGGAAGTGGGAGGATTCAAAGGAGAAATTGTTAAGGGTGAGGACCAGTTCGGCCAAACGAATGAGAGTGTCGGTGGAGGGGTACTGTTGGGAACGTCTGGAGAGGAAATAACGGAGGGCTTGGAGGCCCTGGTCATGGCGGATGGAGGTGTAGAGGGATTGGATATCCATGGTGAAGATGAGGTGTTGGGGGCCGGGGAAACGGAAGTCTTGGAGGAGGTGGAGGGCGTGGGTGGTGTCTCGAACGTATGTGGGGAGTTCCTGGACTAGGGGGGATAGGACAGTGTCGAGGTAGGTAGAGATGAGTTCAGTGGGGCAGGAGCATGCTGAGACAATGGGTCGGCCAGGGTGGTCAGGCTTGTGGATCTTGGGAAGGAGGTAGAACCGGGCAGTGCGGGGTTCCCGGACTATGAGGTTGGAAGCTGTGGGTGGGAGATCTCCTGAGGTGATGAGGTTCTGTATGGTCTGGGAGATGATGGTTTGGTGATGGGGGGTGGGGTCATGGTCAAGGGGGCGGTAGGAAGAGGTGTCCTCGAGTTGGCGTTTGGCTTCAGCGATGTAGAGGTCAGTGCGCCAGACTACCACTGTGCCCCCTTTGTCCGCTGGCTTGATGGTGAGGTCAGGATTGGAGCAGAGGGATTGGAGGGCTGCGCGTTGTGAGGGTGAGAGGTTGGAGTGGGGGAGGGGGGTCGACAGGTTGAGGCGGTTAATGTCCCGGCGGCAGTTGGAAATGAAGAGGTCGAGGGCGGGTAATAGGCCAGCGCGGGGTGTCCAGGTGGATGCAGTGTGTTGGAGGTGGGCGAAGGGGTCCTCGGAAGGTGGGCGGGAGTCCTGATTATGAAAGTAAGCTCGGAGGCGGAGGCGACGGAAGAATTGTTCGATGTTACGGCGTGTATTAAATTCATTGATGCGTGGACGGAGGGGGACGAAGGTGAGTCCTTTGCTGAGGACTGATCGTTCGTCCTCAGTGAGGGGGAGGTCTGGGGGGATGGTGAAAACTCGGCAGGGCTGGGAGCTGGGAGCTGGTGTGGGTGTAGAGCTGGGAGTGGGGTCGGAGCCAGTACCTGGAGTGGGTGTGATGGTGGGGGGAATGGGGGTAGAGTCATGAGTAGGGGTAGTGTTCCCCTCGGGGTTCTGGGGGGTGGGGATAGTGACAGTGGGGTCTGTGGGGGGCGTGTCAGCAGAATGCAGGTGAGTGGTGCTGGTGGGGTCGGAAGTGGTGGCAGACACGGCAGTAGGGGTGGCGGAAGTCACTGAGCGTGTGGCATCGGCGATGATGTGAGGGCCGGAAGTGGCTGTGGGAGTGGCCATGATGGGGGCAGAAGTGACATCATCAATCAGCGTGGGGGTGGTAGCTGCATCAGCTGCATGGCTAATGGTGTTTCCGAGGCCAGGGGAATCTTCTGGAATGTTCAAGGAGCGCTGGTTATGGAGCTGGGTAGATAAAAGTTTGTTGTACTTACAGTTTTTGATGTTTGAGATGGATATTAGTACCCAGCTAAGATTTACAACAATATTTACATCAACAGAAATAAACCATCTGTTACAAAATAGTCATAGAAAGATACAGCACGGAAATAGACTGTTTCTGTCTCTCATGTACACACGAGTCCATGGGGATGAGTTTGTATTTGCAGAATTATATTTGCAAATGCATTCTATTTTGCTCAAAAAATGCACAATCTGCAGGCAGTCAATCCATGTAATATTTCATAAATTCCTACTTTGGAAATAGAACCAGTCTGACTCAAGATTGGGATACAGACAGGCCCTGACTTCACACGTTTAATGCATTGTCTGAGCGGAGATGTCACCTTTTGTTATAAAACTTTTAAGTTCTCTCAAGAAGGTGCCTTACAGGAAGTTCTGGGATTTGCATATTAATGATACCTGCAACCCATTCTGAAAGATGAAAGCCTTAACAAGCCAGGTTATATCATTTCAGTGGCAGGACATTGTCATGTTTTTCCATAAATTCTGTGCGTTCTGATCTTATACTCTGCAACCACCTGATGTTGGGCTATAACCTGGTGTTATGTGATGTTTAACTTTGTCCAGGTTAGGGTGGATTGGCCATGCTAAATTACCCATAGTGCCAGGGGATGTGCCAAGGAAGGTGGATTAGCCATGCTAAATTACCCATAGTGCCCAGGGACCTGCAGGGGAAGGTGGATTGGCCGTGCTAAATTACCCATAGTGCCCAGGGATGTGCAGGTTAGGGTGGATTGGCAATGCTAAGTTGTCCCATAGTGCCCAGGGATGTGCAGGTTAGGGTGGATTGGCAATGCTAAGTTGTCCCATAGTGCCCAGGGATGTGCAGGTTAGGGTGGATTGGCAATGCTAAGTTGTCCCATAGTGCCCAGGGATGTGCAGGTAAGGTGTATTACTCAGGGTTAAATGTAGAGCAATAGGGGTAGGGGTGTGGGTGGGTTACCCTTCGGAGGGTCGGTGTGGACTCGTTGGGCCGAGTGACCGGCTTCCACACTTTGGGGATTCTCTGAAGAGAAGGGAGTTCGTCCAAACTGTGCAGTGCAGCACAGTCGACTTCATCCCGCCCCCTCGTACGCCCCCTTGACTCGCTCCGCCCCCTCGTACGCCCCCTTAATCGCTCCGCCCCCTCCGTCCTTTGACGTCATGAAGGGGAAGTGTCCCTGTCAGGTTTGAGTGGGACTCCCTCCCTCTGGGCAGCTCTTCACCCTGGGAGGGAGAGGGGTGGGGGGGGAATCTGTTCACTTAGAACATAGAACATAGAACATAGAACAGTACAGCACAGAACAGGCCCTTCAGCCCACGATGTTGTGCCGACCATTGATCCCCATTTAAGGTAAACCTAATGTAGGAACCCTCAAATTTCTGTGACCATATACATGTCCAGCAGTCTTTTAAATATCCCCAATGACTTCACTTCCACAACTGCAGTTGGCAACGCATTCCATGCACTCACAACTCTCTGTGTAAAGAACCTGCCTCTGACATCTCCTCTATACTTTCCGCCAAACAGCTTAAAACTATGACCCCTCCTGTTAACAATTTCTGCCCTGGGAAAAAGTCTCTGGCTATCAAGTCTATTTATACCTCTCATTATCTTGTACACCTCAATTAAGTCCCCTCTCTTCCTTCGGTTTTACAATGAAAAAGGTCCGAGCTCAGTCAACCTCTCTTCGTCAGATAAGCCCAGATAATTCCAGGCAGCATCCTGGTAAACCTCCTCTGAACCCTCTCCAAAGCATCCACATCTTTCCTATAATAGGGCGACCAAAACTGGACGCAGTATTCCAAATGCTGTCTAACCAAAGTTTTATAGAGCTGCATCAAGATCTCACGATTCTTAAACTCAATCCCCCTGTTAATAAAAGCCAAAACACCATATGCTTTCTTAACAACCCTGTCTACTTGGATGGCAATTTTAAGGGATCTAAGTACCTGCACACCAAGATCCCGCTGTTCCTCCACACTGCCAAGAATCCTATCTTTAATCCTGTACTCAACTTTCAAGTTCGACCTTCCAAAATACATCACTCTGCATTCATCCAGGTTGAACTCCATCTTCCACTTCTCAGCCCATCTCTGCTTCCTGTCAATGTTACGCTGCAGCTTACAACAGTCCTCTATTCTGTCAAAGACACCTCCAACCTTTGTGTCGTCTGTAAACCTGCTAACCCATCCTTCAATCTCCTCATCCACGTCATGAATAAAAATTACAAAGAGTAGAGTCCCAAGAACAGAGCCCTGTGGAAAACCACTCACCACTGACTTTTCGGCAGAATACTTTCCTTCCACTACCACTTGCTGTCTTCTGTTGACCAGCCAATTCTGTATCCAGACAGCTGAATTTTTCTGTATCCCATTCCTCCAGACTTTCTGAACGAGCCATGGGGAATATTATCAAATGCCTTACTGAAGTCCACATACACCGCATCCACCGCGCGACCCTCATCAACTTGTCGAGTAACACCCTTAAAGAACTCAATAAGATTTGTGAGGCGTGCCCTGCCCCTCACAAAGCTGTGCTGACTGCATTTGATCAAGCCATGCTCTTCCAGATGGTCATAAATCCTATCCCTCAGAATCCTTTCTAATACCTTGCAGACGACAGACGTGAGAATGACTGGTCTGTAGCAACTTGTAGCAACTGGAGTGAATCCAGGGAGGGAGGAGACTCTGCAAACTCAGGTTTGTGTCTTAGTTACTCGGGTGGGATTGGGGGGGAAAGATAGAGATTGGGAAATGGGGATAGATATCTTTTCTGTTTTACTTTTATCTTTTCTTTTCTACCCTGGACTGATAGTGGTGACCTTTTTAAAATCCCTTTTTACAGAGTATTTGAAGATCTGAAGTTGGAAGTTTCAAAATCAACAGATGAAGGGCTCATGCCCAAAACGTCGACTCTCCTGCTCCTCGGATGCTGTCTGACCTGCTGTGCTTTTCCATCACCGCACGTTTTGACTCTGACTCTCCAGCGTCTGCAGTCCTCACTTTGACGTCAATGTCTGACAGTCACTCAATCCATCGGGACCGCAACGGTTTCCAACTCTGATTCTGTGAGAAGGAGCAAAGCTTTTTGGTTCCTGTTTGAGTAGGTTTTCAGCATCAGTGGGACTGGATGAGAGACTTAACTGTTGCAGCGCACTGAGTGTGGAACCTGAAACGTTATACGGCATGGAAAGAGGAATTCAGGGTGGGGGGGAGGGCTCCACACGTTTGTGTGTGGCTGAAGTTTCTACCATGCAGAAACCCGAGGAATCCCGCCCTGTAGAGAAACCATGGAAATATGGCGACTGCGGGAAAGGCTTCTGTGTCCCATCTGCCCTGGAGTCTCATAGGCGCAGTCACACCGGGGAGAGGCTGTTCCCCTGCCCTGAGTGCGGGAAGGGCTTCATCAATTCCTCCCACCTGCTGACACACAAGCAGGCTCACAATGGGGAGAGGCCATTCAACTGCCCCGTATATGGGAAGCATTCTGTCAGGTGGGCAACGTGCGGAAACACCAGCGGGTCCACACCAGAGAGAAGCCCTTCAGCTGCCCTGAGTGAGGGAAGAGCTTCACCTGCTCCTCCCACCTGCAGAGGCACCAGCGAGTTCACGTGCCATCGCAGGGTGATTGAAGGAGCAACGGTTGAGTACCGTTATTGATTGGACTATCAACCCTGTTCCAGGGACTCTCGGGTTTGAATCCCACTGAGGCAGTAGGTGGAATTGCAATTTGGTCAGAAATCTGGAGTTCAGAATCTAACGATGAAACCACTTTCGGGGGGTGGGGATGGAGAAACCCCCATCTGATAAACTCACGTCCTTTTTTTGGGAAGGAAACTGTCATTGTGGGAAAGAATTCACTCGGTCGTCCCAGCTGCATCCTTTACCTGGTCTGGCCTACACATGACTCCAGACCCACAGCAGTCTGATTGACTCAACACTGCCACCTTCTGGCGAATGAGTGGAGAGAAAATTACTTGGAAACAGGGTATGGGTTGAAATTGGTGAGTGAGACAACACTTCCCACAGGTTAAGGCTGTACCAAGGATCCAATTACAAAGGGACAACTTGGTGGTGACTAATAGTAAAAGAGTTGGGGGGAGTGTGTGCACTTTGAGCTTGAGCTGTTTAAAAAATATAACCTACTTTTTCTACACCTTTTTGTTGGGGGGATCTGAAGCTGTAACTTACCGCCGGGCTCAGACTCTTATTGAAAGCTTTGAGCTCCAAGAGGTTTTTGTTTTAAAGCTGCTCATTTCTTGTAGCCTCCTGCACTAAGTTTCCAGTGTCGTGTATCAGATGAAGCAGTGAATGAGAAGCTAGTAGTGTTAGAAATGGTAAATTTTTTGTGAGTGCATCATTTCATTAGCATTGTAAAGTTTACTGGCAGCACCAGGAGGTGTGGTCTGTGTTCACTAGAAACGATGTGGAAGTGCTGGTGTTGGAGTGGGGTGGATAAAGTTAAAAATCTCTCAACGCCAGGTTATAGTCCAACAGGTTTGTTTGGAAGCACAAGCTTTCAGTGCTGCTCCTTCATTAGGTGGTTATGGAGAATAAGATCATGATCATAGAATTTATAGTCAAAGCAGTCGAGTGTCATGGAGATGTGATTCATTAAACAATTTTAGATTAAATATTTCATTGTTTAGAATTGGCTTCTGTTCTTTGGTGTGTTAATCCCAGAATGTAATTTAACTGCAGAGCTTTTCTCACAAGCATGTCAGTCTGACGCGACATTGGGACCCAGACAGAATTCACACCTATTGTCAGAAAACCTCTGCATTTAAATGACGTTCTGAAACGGCTGATCTTAAACATTGAGAATAGCTACAGTGATATATTCAGAAACATCGTTGAAGTTTGAAAGCATGTTCAATTTTTTTTACAAGAGCTGCTGAAATCTTTCTGAAACTTGCACTCAAAAATGTGCAGTGAGGCCACAGCTCAGGACAGGCTGGAAGGGGTGTATGGCTTATTCCTTGTTTTGTGAAATTGGTTCCAACTATGTAGAAATAGTCACAGAGCGGGAAATAAACCCTTCAGTCCATGCTGACCAGATATCCTAAATTAATGTAGTGACGCATTTGCCCCATACCCCATAAATTCTTCCTTTTCGTATACCCATCCCGATGCCTTTTAAATGTTGTAATTGTACCAGCCATCACCACTTCCTCTGGCAGCTCATTCCATACACGCACCACCCTCTGTGTTAAAAGGTTGCCCCTTAGGTCCCTCCTAAATCTTTCTGGCCTCACCCTAAATCTATGCCCTCTAGTTCTGAACTCTCCCTACCGTGGGGAAAAGACATATAAAAGTTGAGTAGCCATTAAAATGCAAAAAGAATACAATGTTGAGCCACAGGGTGGAATAAAAAATTGTGACTTTTGAACTCCTATTCGCATTTGGACACTTAAAAGCTGTCAGTAACACCAGCATCTCCACAGGGAATACTGCGCATGATCTTCGGTGTCAGCAAGTACTGCACGTGCTTCTCGCTGACCGCAGAAAGGGCGCGCGACCTTCTTTTGACGAACCAATAGGACGCCCTGGAGGACCGGAAGGGGACGGGTCCTCCTGCCAATCAGAGCCGCCGTATTGTCTGAATGCGGAAGTTGGACCTTGAGCTTCTGCTGCTGCTCCTCTCTCTCTCTGAATGAAGATTGAACTGTACTCCCAGACTGCAACTTTTTTCCTCCATACGATATCTGAGAGTATGGCCCTTTTTTCTCGCCCATTTCTTTTTCATTCTGGGGTTCAATTGGTGACTTGCAGCAACTGAAAGGAACGAGAGTGAATTCAGGGAGGGGACACTTGGGCAATGTTGGTCCAGGTCTGTGTCTCAATTGGCAACATATGGCAACTGCAGTACCACCGTGTGAAGTTATAGCCTTTGTTGTGATTAAGAAAATGCACAAAGGAGGTGCATTATTTAAATGGTGATATATTGGGATGTGGAGAAAGTGAGGACTGCAGATCAGTCGAAAAGAGTGGTGCTGGAAAAGCACAGCAAGTCAGGCAGCATCCAAGGAGCAAGAGAGTTGATGTTTCAGGTATGAGGCCTTCTTCAGGAATGATGTGTGGATGGACAAATGGGTCTCAGCGTCCTCCTACACCAGTCACTGCCAGTTGTCAGACATGTGCAGCCAGCAATCAGCAAGGCAAGTGGAATTGAGTTCAGAAGTGGGGATGCCTTCCTGCAGTTAGATTAGATTACTTACAATATGGAAACAGGCCCTTCAGCCCAATAAGTCCACACTGACCTGCTGAAGTGCAACCCAGCCAGACCCATTCCCCTACATTTACCCCTTCACCTAACACTACGGGCAATTTAGCATTGCAAATTCACCTAACCTGCACATTTTTGGACTGTGGGAGGAAACCCATGCAGACACTGGGAGGACATGCAAACTCCACACAGTCACCTGTGGCGGGAGTTGAACCTGGGTCTCTGGCGTTGTGAGGCAGCAGTGCTAGCCACTGTGCCGCCCACGTTAGGGGGTCATTGAATGTATTCAAGGCTGAGCTCATCTGATTTCTGAACAGCAATGAAGTGAATGGTTATGGGGGAAGGCAAGAAAATGATTTTAAGACGAGTACATAACTGTTCAAGTCAGACAGCACAGAAAAACGATTAGAGTGGTGCTGGAAAAGCACAGCAGGTCAAGCAGCATCCGAGAAGCAGGAAAATCGACATTTTGGGCAGGAGTCCCTCCTGCCCGAAATGTTGATTTTCCTGCTCCTCGGATGCTGCCTGACCTGCTGTGCTTTTCCAGCACCACACTAATCGTGGCTCTGATCTCCAGCATCTGCAGTTCTCACTTTTGCCGAGCACAGAAACAGACCCTTCAGCCCAACTAGTCTATGCTGACTATATTTGCAAACTAAACTAGTCCTACCTGCCTGTGTTTGGCCCATATCCCTTCGAACCTTTCCTATTCATGTACATCTCCAAATGTATTTTAAATGTTCACCTCACCTATACCCCTCATGATTTTATAAACCTCTGTAAGGTCACCTGTGCTCCAGTGAAAGTAGTCCCAGCCTCTGCACCGCTCTGTAGGGAGATCCATATCCATTTGTGATCTGTTCAATGCTGGTGCAGGCTTGAAAGACCAAATAGCCTACTCCTGCTCCCAATTCTCACTCTGTGTCCAGAACAGCAAGAGACCATCAGACAGAGGAGCAGAAACACGACCTCGCAACTCCTGTACCCCTGGAGGGCAAAAAGAGGACGTAGCTTTGGCAAATATGGTGAAGGAGAATCCAAAGGGTTTTTACGAATACATTAAGGGCAAAAGGGTAACCAGGGAGAGAATAGGGCCCCTCCAAGATCAGCAAGGTGGCCTTTCTGTGGAGCCACAGGAGATGGGGGAGGGCGATACTAAATGAGTATTTTGCATCAGTGTTTACTGTGGAGAAGGACATAGAAGATATAGAATGTAGTCAAATAGATGGTGACATCTTGAAAAATGTTCATATTACAGAGGATGTGGTGCTGGATGTGTTGAAACGCATAAATCCCCAGGACCTGATCATGTGTACCCTAGAACTCTGTGGGAAGTGAGGGAAGTGGCTGAGATATTTGTATCATTGATAGTCACAGGTGAGGTGCCAGAAGACTGAGGTTGGCTAACGTGGTGCCACTGTTTAAGAAGGGCAGTAAGGACAAGCCAAGGAACTATAGACCAATAATCCTGATGTCGGTGGTGGGCAAGTTTTTGGAAGGAATCCTGAGGGACAGTATTTACACATTTGGAAAGGCAAGGACTGATTAGGGATAGTCAACATGGCTTTGCGCGTTGGAAATCATGTCTCACAAACTTGATTGAGTTTTTCTGAAGAAGTAACAAAGAGGATAGAGCGGTGGACGTGATCTATGTGGACTTCAGTAAGGTGTTCGAGGTTCGATCTCATGGAACACAAGGAGGACTTGCTCAAAGGTAGAAGACAGAGGGTGGTGGTGGAGGGTAGATTTTCAGACGTGAGGACTGTGACAGTGGAGTGCCACAAGGATCGGTGCTGGGTTCACTACTTTTCATAATTTACGTAAATTATTTTGATCTGAACATAGGAGGTATAGTTAGTGAGTTTGCAGATGACACCAAAATTGGAGGTGTAGTGGACAGCGAGCAAGGTTACCTCAGATTTACAACAGGATCTTGATCAGATGGGCCAATGGCTGAGGAGTGGCAGATGGAGTTCAATTTCGATAAATGTGAGGGGCTGCATTTTGGAAAAGCAAATCAGAGCAGGACTTATACATTTAATGGTAAGGTCCAGGGGAATGTTGCTGAACAAAGAGACCTTGGAGTGCGGTTCACAGCTCCTTTTAAAAGTGGAGTTGCTGGTAGATAGGATAGTGAAGAAGATATGATTTCCTTTATTGGTCAGAGCGTTGAGTACAGAAATTGGGAGGTTATGTTTCAGCTGTATCACACCTCAGTTAGGTCACTTGTGGAATATTGCATGCAATTCTGGTCTCCTTCCTTTTGGAAAGGTGTTGTGAAACTTGAAAGGGTTCAGAAAAGATGAACAAGGATATTGCCAGAGTTGGAGGATTTGAGCTATAGGGAGAGGCTGAAGAGGATGGAGCTGTTTTCTCTGGAGCATCAGAGGCTAAGGGGTAACTGTGTAGAAGTTTATAAAATCATGGACAGGGTAAATTAGACAAAGTCTTTTCCTGGGGCGTGGGAGTTGAGAACTAGAGGACATTAGTTTAGTGTGAGGGGGCAAAGCTGTAAAGTCCCCCACCATAACCACCATATTATTCTTACTGATAACTGAAATCTCCTTACAAATCTGTTTCTCAATTTCCCGCTGACTCTTAGGGGGGTATATAATACCATCCCAATAAGGTGATTATCCCTCTCTTATTTCAGTTCCACCCAAATAACTTTCCTGGATGTATTCCCAAGAATATTCTGCTTAAATACAGCTGTAATACCAACCCTTATCAAAAACACCACTCCCCACCTCGCTTGCCCCCTTTTCTACCCTTCCTATAGCATTTGTATTGTGGAACATTAAGCTGCCAGTCCTGTCCATCCCTGAGCCACGTTTCATATCCCATGCCCTGACTTCAACTGCATTTCATGTTAGGCCTCTTGTATTGAAGTAAATTCAGTTTAATTTACCAATCCTAACTTGTTCTCCTCTTTGTCCCTGCCTACCATGACTGCTTGATTCACTCCTTTTCCCAATTGTACCAGTCTCAGATTGATCTCTTTCCTCACTATTCCCACCTTACTTGTTTAAAACCTCCTGAGCAGCTCTTGCAAATCTCCCTGTCAGTATATTTGTCCTCTTCCAATTCAGGTGCAATTCGTCCTCCTTGTACAGATCACTTCTACCCCAGAAGAGATTCCAACAATCCAAAAATGTGAGCCCTTCTCCCCTGCACAAGCTCCTCAGTCATACATTCATCTTCTCTATCCTCCTATTCCTACCCTCACGAGCTCATAGCACCGAGAGTAACCCAGATATTACGACCCTTGAGAACCTTCTTATTTCAATTCCTGCCTAATTTTCTTTGACCCTTCAGAATCTCATCTTTTTCCCTTCCGATGTCGTCGGTTCCAGTGTGTACAATGACCACCTGCTTGTCCCTCTCCCCTTTCGGAACATTCTGCATCCTCTCTGAGACATCCTTGATCCTGGCATGAGGGAGGCAACACACCATTCTGATTATTCGCTGTTGGCTGCAGAAATGTCTGTCTGTGCATCTGACTAGAGGGTCCCCTGTCACAATCGAACACTTGGACACCAGCATACCCCTCATGACATTAGAGCCTGTCTCAATACCAGAAACCTGGCTGTTCATGCTACGTTCCCCTGGGAGTCCATCACCCCATACATTTTCCAAAACAGCATACTTGTTTGAAACGGGGATAGCCACAGAAGATTCTTGCACTACCTGTTTACCTCACCTACCTTTCCTGGTGTTGCTCCATCTATCTGACTATATATCTGCAACTTTTCTCCTTTCCTATAACTATCTATCAAACCCCCTAGCTCTTGTAAATTCCTCATTGCCTCGAACTGTCGCTCCAACAGATCCAGTCAATCTGATAGGATTCGTGACCAAAGACACTTGCTGCAGGCAATCCTCAGTAACGTGGAAACTCTCCCTAATCTCCCATTTCCGACAGGAAGGGCAGACCGCTATACTTTGCTCATCCAAAATCTACACACCCAGAAGATAACACTGTCTTTTTGCTCTTAAAAAAGAAGTGCTCCAGGCTAAGTTAGCACTTATCACTTATACTTTTAAAATTTAATCAGGAGACATTTTAATAAAACATTATAATCCAGAAAGAACCCATTCTGCTCACTTCTGAACAGGCTGAAAATTGAATAAAAAAAACTACGTTCGAACCCAAAAGAAACCCAACCTTCAGGTGGCTGGGGGCGGGCACAACTATCGCCCCGCCCCCTATTGTTTCCGTATTCTCGGAGGACTCCTCCAACCACGCCCCATGAACTGACGATGACGTCACCCGTCAGGACCTCGCCCCGATACGAGCTGGCGCATGCGCGCTGTAGCTCCCGCAGCGGGATGACGTCAGTGTTACTGATGGCGCCGGCGGCCGAAGGAACAAGGACAGAAACCGCTGGGAAAGGCTGAGCAGGTCCTTCTTTAGAACACGGACAGGTCTCAGAAACATCCCTCGGGAGGTCGCCAGGCCCCAGCGCCAAGACCTGGCTCCTGCCCCCGGGGAGAGGAGATGGTGAGACAGGGTAGGATTGGGAACCGCGGGAGGCTGGGGTGGGGGAGGGGAGTTTATAAACTCCTCGGGGGAGGCCTGAGGCCTCCAATAAAAGGCCCAGTGTTTATTTCACCGGCGAAGGACCCCTCGGGTCGCCCGGGCAACCGGCGGCCATCTTTGTGAGGGTCAGGCGGAAGTTGCCTTTGCTCCCTGGAGCACCTGGCCGCCATCTTTGTGAAGGACAGGTAGGAGGTTGTCTTTGGGCCGGCATCGCGGGCGGCCATCTTGGTGAAGGCACCGTTTGCTGTCATTTCCGGGAGAGGATTCCAACCTCGGGGAAGCCTTTGTGTCAACTCGAATTTCCTCATTTCACTCTGGGAGACCTGGCCCTGAGCTTGGTCTGTGTGCCCTTAAAACAGGAAAAGGAAGTGGGAGAGAGGTCCAGGGAAAAAACACTTAGATGGGCTGTGAATTTGAGGTGAATTAATGTGATAATCTGTGGCACTGGAACAGAATGTGGGTGCTTCCAAGATTGCAGTGACCAGGAGAGCATTGACGTGTTGATGTTAGTTTCAGTTTGTAGACAAGAGAAAAGGGCGAACAACAGGAATTCACTTTGGAATTAAATTGCCATTGTCCAACAGAACCACAGTCACTTCTACAATATTGTGTCTCCCTCCTATTGGAAGCATGTTGTAAACATGAAAGGGTTTGGAAAAGATTTGCTAGGATGTTGCCAGGGCTGGAGGATTTGTGCTACAGAAAGAGGCTGAATAGTCTGGGGCTGTTTTCACTGGAGCATCGGAGGCTGAAGTGTGACCTTTATAGAGGTTTATAAAATCATGAAGAGCATGGATAGGGTAAATAGGCAAGGTCTTTTCCCTGGGGTGGGGGAGTCCAGAATGGGTGGGTAATTGGTTCAGGGTGGGGGAGAGGGGCAGGTGTAAAACTGACCAAAAGGGCAATGTATTCACCCGGAGGATGGTACGTGTAAGGAATTAGCTTCCAGAGGAAGTGGTGGAGGCTGGTACAATTACAACATTTAAAAAGGCATCTGAATGGGTATATGAATAGGAAGGGTTTAAAGGAATATGGGCTAATGCTGGCAAATGGGATTTGATTGATTTGGAATATAGACAATAGGTGCAGGAGTAGGCCATTCTGCCCTTCAAGCCTGCACCACCATTCAATATGATCATTGCTGATCATCCTTAATCAGTATCCTGTTCCTGCCTTATCTCCATAACCCTTGATTCCACTGTCCTTGAGAGCTCTATCCACCTCTTTCTTAAATGAATCCAGAGACTGGACCTCCACTGCCCTCTGGGGCAGAGCATTCCACACAGCCACCACTCTCTGGGTGAAGAAGTTTCTCTTCATTTCTGTCCTAAATGGTCTACCCTGTATTTTTAAGCTGTGTCCTCTGGTTCAGCACTCACCCATCAGCGGAAACATGTTTCCTGCCTCCAGATTGTCCAATCCTTTAATAATCTTATGTCTCAATCAGATCCCCTCTCAGTCTTCTAAACTCAAGGGTATACAAGCCCAGTTGCTCCAGTCTTTCAGCGTAAGGTAGTCCCGCCATTCCAGGAATTGACCTCGTGAACCTATGTTGCACTCCCTCAATAGCCAGAATGTCTTTCCTCAAATTTGGAGACCAAAACTGCATACAATACTCCAGGTGTGGTCTCACCAGGGCCCTGTACAGCTGCAGAAGAACCTCTTTGCTTCTATACTCAATCCCTCTTGTTATGAAGGCCAGCATGCTATTAGCCTTCTTCACTACCTGCTGTACCTGCATGCTTACCTTCATTGACTGGTGTACAAGAACACCCAGATCTCTTTGTACTGTTTGGTACAAGCGTGTTGGACCAAAGGATGTTTCTCTGCTGTATGTCTCTATGACCCTGGCTTTCCAACGATGTTTGCCACGTCTGTATGTTGAGTTTTTCTCTGGTGTCAGTGTTAATGCCTTGATGTCTCATTTTGCTCCCCCCTTCCTGTGGTCATTAACCATTTTGTGTCTGGTCCTTTCTCAAGAAGCTGCATTCCCGATTCACCCTGAATTGACACACTTTTCTTTGCTTCCCAAAATCAGACCTGCTCACTCTCAGCAGGATCCCAGTGTTGTGAAAGATATTCACTTCCAGGTGGAGGTATCCAAAATGCAGAGAGATGTCAGTCTTGATGTTTTTGCTTTTCAGCCCCTGGCAGATCCTTCAGGAGAATTAGTTAGAGCGGAGTGAGATGGTGTTTTCAGTTTTGTGGAATTAAAAAACGTATTCCGTAGAAAGTAGAATTGCTTGTTCAGAATTTCTACCCTGGACTGACAGTGATGACCTTTGTAATCTCTTTTTACAGGGTATTTGAAGATTTGATGACGGAAGTTTCAAGATCAACAGATGAAGGGCTTATGCCCGAAACGTTGACTTTCCTGCTCCTCAGATGCTGCCTGACCTGCTGTGCTTTTCCAGCGCTGCACTTTTCGACTCTGACTCTCCAGCGTCTACAGTCTTCACTTTGATGTCAATGTCTGACAGTCACTCAGTCCATCAGGACTGCAACGGTTTACAACTGTGAGTCTGTGAGAAGGAGGAAAGCTTTTTGGTTCCCGTTTGAGTACGTTTTCAGCATCAGTGGGACTGGATGAGAGACCCAAATGTTGCAGCGCACTGAATGAGGAGCGTGTAGCAGCTATACAGCCTGGAAAGAGGAATTCACAACATGTTTGTGTGCGGCTGAAGCTTTGGCCATGGAGAAACCCGAGGAATCCCGCCCCGTGGAGAAACCATGGAAGTGTGGTGACTGTGGGAAAGGTTTCCGTGCTCCGTCTGCCCTGGAGATTCATCGGCGCAGTCACACCGGGGAGAGGCCGTTCTCCTGCCGTGAGTGCAGGAAGGCCTTCAGCAATTCCTCCGCCCTGCAGGCCCACCAGCAGGTCCACACAGGGGAGAGGCCGTTCCCCTGCACTGAGTGCGGGAAGATCTTTAGCAATTCCTCCATCCTGCTGAAGCACCGGCGGGTCCACACGGGGGAGAGGCCCTTCAGCTGCCCTGAGTGCGGGAAGACCTTTACACAGGCGTCTATCCTGCTGACCCATCGGCGGATCCACACTGGGGAGAGGCCGTTCTCCTGCCCCGAGTGCGGGAAGGGATTCAGTCAGGTGGGCAACTTGCGTACGCACCAGCGGGTCCACACTGGGGAGAAGCCCTTCACCTGCCCTGAATGTGGGAAGGCCTTCAGCTATTCCTCGGACCTGCTGAAGCATCAGCGCGTCCACACCGGGGAGAGGCCCTTCAGTTGCCCCGAGTGCGGGAAGGGCTTCAGCGATTCCTCCGACCTGCTGAAGCACCAGCGCGTCCACACGGGGCAGAAGCCCTTCAGCTGCCCCGAGTGTGGGAAGGCCTTCAGCGATTCCTCTGCCCTGGTGAAGCACCGGCGAGTCCACACGGGGGAGAGGCCCTTCAGCTGCCCCGAGTGTGGGAAAAACTTTGCCCGGGCCTCCAACCTGCTGACCCACCGGCGGATCCACACGGGGGAGAGGCCCTTCAGCTGCCCCGAATGCGGGAAGGGCTTCACCCGCTCCTCCCACCTCCGGAGCCACCAGCGAGTTCATGTGCCATCGCAGGAGGATTGAAGGAGTGACGGTCGAGTGACGGACTATCAACCCAGTTCCAGGGATCCCGAGTTCGATTCCCACCGTGACAGATGGTGGAATGGGAATTTGGTCAGAAATCTGGAGTTCAGAATCTAACGGTGAAACCATTGTCGGTGGGGTGGGGGTGGAAGAAAACCCCCATCTCATTCACTCAGTTGTCCCAGCTGCACCCTTTACCCGGTCTGGCCTGTACGTGACTCCAGACCCACAGCAGTGCGGCTGATTCCCTCCCCTCCCCCCTCAAAAAGCCCCTGGCAAATGAGCGGGGAGAAACACAGGGAATGGGTTGAAATTGCTGAGTGAGGCAATACTTCCTCCAGGTTACGGTTGTACCAAGGATCCGATTACAAAGAGACAACTCCATGCTGACCAATATTAAAGGGGGGGCGGGGGGTGTGATGTCTGTGTGCACTTTGATCTTGAGGTGTTTTTTAAAAAATCTGCTATGTTTTCTTTGCCTGTTTGCTGGGGAGAATCTGACGCTGTAACAAAGTTGGGTCACAATAAAAGGTACCTGGACTAACCACCGGGCTCAGACTCTCATTGAAAGCTTTGAGCTGCAAGAGGTTTTTGTTTTAAAGCTGCTCATTCCTTTCAGCCTCCTGCACTAAGTTTCCAATGTTGTGTATCAGATGGAGCAGTGAATGAGCAGCCAGTATCGTTAGAATTTTTTCAGGAGTGCAGAGTGCGCCATGTCATCGGCATTGTTAGGTTTCCTGGCAGCACCAGGAGCTGTGGGCTGTGTTCACTGGAAACGATGTGGAAGTGCTGGTGTTGGACTGGAGTGGATAAAGTGAAAAAATCACACAGCACCAGGTTATCATCCAACAGATTTATTTGGAAGCACTCGCTTTTGGAGTGCTGCTCCTTCATCGGGTAGCTATGGAGCAGGAACATCCAGCAACCGATCACAGTGTCATACTACTGATAGGATATATTGAACAAATCAAGATTGTGGTTTAGTCTTTCATCTTCTCGAATGGGTTGCGGGTTTTGGTTCATTAATATGTAAAGCTTAGAAGTACTTTTGAGTCACATTCTTGAGATGACTTAAGGTTTTATAAAAAATCAGTGATATCTCAGCTCAGTGCATGAAGGATGTGAGGTTTGACTCTGTCTGTATCCCAATCTTGAATCAGACTGGTTCCATTTCCAAAGTAGGAATTTATAAGATATTACATGGATTGACTGCCTGCAGACTGTGTGCTTTTTTTGATCAAAATTGAATGTATCTGCAAATGCAAATTTACCCCATAGACCTGTGTGTGTCTGTGCATGCATCAGAGAGTGTGTGTATGCATGTGACTGTGTGTGAGAGTTTGCCCAAGAGTATATGTTTGCCTGTGTGCATGCTTGATAATGTATGAGTGTGATGGAGTATAAGCCTGTGAGAGTGTTGGGTGGTGTGTGTCTGTGCCTGAGAGAGAGCGTGTGTATGAGAGAGGTATAGATAAAAGTGAGGAATTGCATTTTGCTTTAAAAAAAAGGGAAGGACTTGTAGCAGTTACTGGCGGGGCCCTGGGTTATGTTGTAGAACAGAGACATGGGGGTGTGGTGAATGTTGGAGTTGGGACATCATTTTGAAATTGTACACGCTGTTGGTGAGGCCACTTTTAGAACACTGAGTACAGTTCTGGTCGCCCTGTTATAGGAAGAATACTATTAGAGAAGGTTCGGTAAAGATGTACCAGGATGTTGTCAGGACTGAAGGATTTGAGTTATAAGGAGAGGCTGAGACTTTATTCACTGGAGTGGAGGAGGTTGAGGGGTGACCTTATTGAGATTTGTAAAATCATGAGGGGTGTCGGCAAGGTGAGTAGCAAAAATAGTGAGGAGCATGTTTGGTTATGTCGAGTCCTAAATAAATAAATATTGGCTCTACCGTTTCTTTTTCTCCTATTGGCATTTGGACACTTAAATTTGTCAGTAATCGCAACATTGCCACAGAGTGTACAGCGCATGCTCCTCGGTGTCAGCAAGAACGGCGCATGCTCCTAGCTGTCCGCTGCAACGGGGCGTGACCTTCTTTAGAAGCTAATGGGGAGCCTTGGAGGGCCGGAAGTAGGGTAGTCCTCCTGCCAATGAGAACATTCACTATTGTCTGAATGCGGAAGTTGTCCCATGAGCTTCTGAAGCTGCTGCACCTCTCTCTCTGAAAGAAGATTGAGCTTCACTCCAGACTACAACTTCCTTCCTCTGTTTAACATTGTGAGTACCGCACTCTCTTTTCCATTTCTTTATTTCATTGTGGGCTTCGATTGTTGACTCGCAGCAACTGGATGTAAAGACAGTGAATCCAGGGAGGAGCAGACTCGGGAAATGTTGATCCAGATCAGTGTCTCAATTGGCAAAAACAGTCTCACAGTGTGAAGTTATAGCCTTTGCTGTGAGGGGATAAAACAGCAGAAAGGAAGTGCATTGTTTAAATGGTGATATATTGGGATGTGGGGAAAGTGAGGACTGCAGGTGTTGAAGATCAGAGTCAAAAAGTGTGGCAGCTTCCAAGGAGCAGGAGAGTCAACATTTCGGACCCGAGCCCTTCATCGGGAATGCCGTGTGGATGTACAAAGGGGCCTCAGCGTCCTCCTACACCAGTCACTGCCTGTTGTGAGACAGGTGCAGCAAGCAATCAGCAAGGCAAGTGTTATATTAGCAAGAGGAATTGAGTTCAGAAGTGGGGATGCCTTCCTGCTGTTCGGGGGGGGGGGGGGTCATTAAATATATTCAAGGCTGAACTCCTCTGATTTTTGAACAACAAAGAGGTGGATGTTTCTGGGGGAAGGCAAGAAAATGGTTTCAAGACCAGTATAGAACAGTTACAGAGTCAGACAGCACAGAAACAGACCCTTCAGCCCAAATAGTCTGTGCTGACTATGTTCACAAACTAAACTCGTTCCACCTGCCTGTGTTTGGCCCATATCCCTCTTACCTTTCCTATTCATGTCCTTATCCAAACATCTTATAAACGTTGTTACTGTACCTGCATCCACCATTTCCTCTGGACATTCATTCCACACACAAACCACTCTCTCAAAGGAAAAAGGTGCTCCTCATATCTATCTTAAAATCTTTCTCCTCGCACCTTAAAAATTTGCTCCTAATCTTGAAACAACACCTGCCATTTACCTCATCTATGGTTTTATAATTCTCTATAATGTTGCATCTCAACCTCCTGTATTCCACTGAAAACATCCCAGCCTATCCACCTAGATGTAGGTAGATTAATATCTAGTTATGATCTGTTCAAAGCTGGTGCAGGCTCGAAAGACCAACTGACCTACTCCTGCTCCCAACTCTCTCACTATGTCCAGGACAGTAAGGGACTATAAGACAGGAGCAGACATTTGGCCATTCACCACATCAGGTCTGCTCATACCATTCAATTGTGGCTGATCAGTTTGTCAACCCCATTCACCTGCTTTCTCCCAATACCTCTCGATCCCCTTGATACTCAAGAACCTATCTATTTCAGTTTTAAATATCCTCAGTGACCTGGCCTCCACAGCCTTCTGTGTCAAGGAATTCCATAGATTCACCACTCTCAGGCTGAAGTTTTTTCTTTACTCCATTCTAAAAGGCCCTCTGGTCCTAGTCTCTCTTACCAATTGAAACATCTTTCAAATATCCATGTCGTTCAGTATTATGTATGTTTCAATTAGATCTCCCCCCCCCCCCCCCCCCCCCCCCCGGTGAGTGCAGGCCTGTTAATCAGCATGAACCAGACTCTTCAGGATGAGGTACAGCAGGGATTAGGTTCAGCAAACTGAGAATGGAGGGAGAGTGTGTGGGATGGAGATTTTCAGCCTCTCTGGAATAAGGGAGGAAAAAGCGATAAATCAGAACTGATCGGATGGGCTGATCGGCCAAAGAGTGGCAGGTGGAGTTTAATTTAGAGAAATGTGAGGTTTGCATTTTGGTCAAGCAATCCAGGCAAGACTTACACAGTTAAGGGGAGTGTTGCAGAACAAAGAGACCTTGGTATGTTTTCCTTTATTGGTCAGAGCATTGAGTACAGGATTTGGGAAGTCCTGTTGCTGTTGTGCAGGACATGTGGTTAGGCCACTTTTGGAATACTGCATTCAGTTCTGGTCTCCCTGCAATAGGAAAGATGTTGTGAAACTTTGAAAGGGGTGGGAAAACTTTTATAAGGCTTGTTGGCAGAGTTGGAACGTTTGAGGTACAGGGAGAGGCTGATAGGCCAGGGATATTTTCCCTGGAGCATCAGAGGTTGAGGGGTGACCTTATAAAAATATATAAGGGGCATGGATCAAGGCAAGGTCTTTTCCCCAGGATAGGGGAGTCCAGAACTAGAAGAACATCGGTTTAAGATGAATGGGGAAAGGGAAGTGAGTAGAAACTTTTTCACGCAGAGGGTGGTGGATGTATGGAACCTGCTGCCAGAGGAAGTCGTGGAGGCTGGCATAATGACACAATATAAAAGGCATCTGTCTATATGAATAGCAAGGGTTCAGAGGGATATGGGCCAAATGCTGGCAAATGGAACTACGTTAATTTAGGATGTCTGGCTGGCATCTGTCTAGGTTAGGGTGGATTAGCCATAGGATGTTCAGGTTATGTGCATTAGTAAGGGTTAAATGCAGAGCAATAGGGGTTTGGGAATGGGTGTGGGTGGGTTACCCTTCGGAGGGTCGGTGTGGACTCCCTGGGCCGAGTGGCCTGCTTCCACACGATGGAGCTTCTCGGAAGGGAAGATGTTTTGCAAACTGCGCAGGCGCACTGCGGACCAGACGGCCGCCGTCCGGAGCAGGGCTCAGAGGGATATGGGCCAAGTGCTGGCAAATGGGACTAGATTAATTTCGGATATCTGGTCAGCACCAAAGAGTTTGATCCAAGTGTCTGTTTCTATGCTGTATATCTGTGACTCTGGCTTTCCACAAACATTTGCCACATCTTTACGTTCAGTTTCTCTCTGGTGTCTATGTTAATACCTTGATGTCTCACTTTGCTCCCCCGCTTCCCGGGGACGTTAACCATTTTGTGTCTGGGTCTTCAAGAAGCTGCATTGCAGGTTCACCCTGAATTGACACTCTTCCCAACTGCCCCGAGTGTGGGAAAGCCTTCAGGAATTCCTCAAACCTGCTCAGGCACCAGCGGCTCCACACTGGGCAAAGGCCCTTCAGCTGCCCCGAGTGCAGGAAGGCCTTTGTCCGGGCCTCCCACCTCCTGACCCACCAGTGGTCCACACGGGGCAGAGGCCCTTCAGCTGTCCTGAGTATGGGAAGAGATTTACCCAGGCCTCCAACTTGCTGACCCACCAGCGGGTCCACACAGAGGAAAGGCCCTTCAGCTGCCCCGAGTGCTGGAAAGGCTTCACCTGCTCCTCCCACCTGCGGAGGCACCAGGTGGAGAGAAACTTACTTGGAGACAAGGTATGGGTTGAAATTGGTGAGTGAGGCAGTATTTCCTTTGGGTTACGGCTGTAGCAAGGAACCAATTACAAAGGGACAACTCTGTGCTGACCAATAGTAGAGGAAGAGAGGCGGAGGGGGGTGGCAGTGTGAGCGCTTTGACCTTGAGCTGCTTATTTAAAAAAAACAGCAACTTTTTCTATGTCTTTTTGGTGAGGGGGGTGCGGGGGTGGAATCTGAAGCTGTAACAAAGTTGGGTCACAATAAAGGTTACCTGAACTTACTTACTGCAAGACTCAGGCTCTCATTGAAAGTTTTGAGCTCCAAGAGGTTTCAGTTTTAAAGCTGCTCATTTTTTGCAACCTCCTGTACTGAGTTTCCAATGTCGTGTATCAGATGGAGCAGTGAATGAGGAGCTAGTATTGTTAGAAATTGTAAATTTTTTGTGAGTGCAGGTACTGCATCGTTTCATCGGCATTGTAAAGTTTCCTGGCAGCACCAGGAGGTGTGGGCTGTGTTCACTAGATACGCGTATCTTTACAATTAAGAATACCTAAAATGATATATTCAGAAACATAGCTGAAGTCTGAAAGCATGTTAAATTTTTTAAGAGCTGTTGAAACCTTTCTGAAACTTGCACTGAATTATATGCAGTTTAACCACAGCTCAGGACAGGTTGGAAGGGGTGAATGGCCTGTTCCTAGTCTTGTGATATTGGTTCTGACTATGTAGAAATAGAGTCATAGTGTTGTACAGCATGGAAACAAGCCCTTCAGTCCACGCCGACCAGATATTCTATCTTAACCTAGTGACCCATTTGCCAGAATTTGGCCAATGTCCCTCTAAACCCTTCCTATTCATATCCCCATCCAGATGCCTTTTTAAATGCTGTAATTATATCGGCCTTCACCACTTCCTCTGGCAGCTCATTCCATAAACGCACCACCCTCCGCGTGAAAAGGTTGCCCCTTAGGTCCCTCACAAATCTTCCACCCCCCCCACCCTAAATCTATGCCCTCTAGTTCTGGACTCCCCCCTACCCCCAAACCTGGGGAAAAGAGATACAAAAGTTCATTTTCTCCCCCCACAGGATAAAGAGTTGCCCAGAGGGAGGGGGTTTCACTCTGAACCTCACAAGACCAGTTCTGCGCAGTGACATCAACAATGGAACGAGGGGTTGGGGTAAGGTGTCTGGGTAATGGGGTGGGGCCAAGCCGAAAGCAGTCCCTGCACCATTTGCAAAAATCCCAACCCGAGGAATCCACCCGAGGCAGATGCGAAACGGAAGCCTTTCCCACAGTTGCCACACTTCCACGGTTTCTCCACGGAGCGGGATTCCACGGGTTTCTCCATGGCTGAAGCTTCAGATGTACACAAACGCGTGTGGAGCCCTTTCCCAGGCCATATAACTGTTTCAGACTCCACACTCAGTGCGCTGCAACAGTAGGGTCTCTCATCCAGTCCCACTGATGCTGAAAATCTACTCAAACAGGAATCAAAAAGCTTTGTTCCTTCTCACAGACTCATAGTTGAAAATTGTTGTGGTCCCGATGGATTGAGTGACTGTCGGGCATTGACGTCAAAATAAGGACTGCAGACGCTGGAGAATCAGAGTCGAAAAGTGCAGCGCTGGAAAAGCACAGCAGGTCAGGCAGCCTCAGAGGAGCAGGAGAGTCAACATTTCAGGCATAAGGCCTTCATCTGTTGATTTTGAAACTTCTGTCTTCAGATCTTCAAATACTCCGTAAAGAGAGATTACAAAGCTCATCATTGTCAGTGCAGGGTAGAAATTCTGAACAAGCAATTCTACTTTCTATGGAATATTCTTGTGTTCTGTTATTCCACAAAATTGAAAGCACCATCCCACTCTCTCTCCCCCTCTGTTCTCACTCCGCTCTAGCTAATTCTCCTGAAGGTGCTGATTCAGGATCTTACAGGGGCAGAAAAGCAAAAACATCAAGACTGACTTCTCTCTGCATTTTGGATAATTCCACCTGAAAGTTAATATCTTTCACAACACTGGGATACCGCTGAGAGTGAGCAGGTCTGATTTTGGGAAGCAAAGAAAAGTGTGTCAATTCAGGGTGAGTCGGGAATGCAGCTTTTTGAGGAAGAGCCAGACACGAGATGGTTAACGTCCCCAGGAAGGTGGGAGCAAAATGAGATGTCAAGCCATTAACACCGACATTAGAGAGAAAGTGGACCTATTGACGTGGCAAATGTTAGTGGAAAGCCAGAGTCATAGAGATGTACAGCACAGAAACAGACCCTTTGGTCCAACTCATCAGTACCAACCAGGTATTCTAAATTAATCCAGTCCCATTTGTCAGCACTTGGCCTATGTTCTCTAAACCCTTCCTATTCATATACCCATCCAGATGCCTTTTAAGTGCTGTAATTGTACCAGCCATCACCATTTCCTCTGGCAGCTCATTCCTTACATACAGCACCCTCTGAATATAGGAGTTGCCCCTTAGGTTCCTCTTAAATCTCACCCTCACCCTGAACCTATAACCCATCCAGGGAAAAGACCTTTTCTATTTACCCTTTCCATGCCTCTTATGATTTTATAAACGGTTGTAGGGTCACCCTCAGCCTTTGAAAACTCAACAGAAAACAGCTCCACCCTGTTCAGCTCAAACCCTGACAACATCCTTGTCAATCTTATCTGAATCCTTTCAGGTTTCACAACATCCTTCCTCTAGCAGAGAGACCAGAACTGCACACAATACTCCAAAAGTAGCCAAACAAATGTCCTGGAGAGTGCACAACGTAACCTCCCAACTCCAATCCTCAGAGGACTGGGAAAGTTTTCAAAACCCACAA
This sequence comes from Chiloscyllium plagiosum, assembly GCF_037043375.1. Lineage (NCBI taxonomy): Eukaryota > Metazoa > Chordata > Chondrichthyes > Orectolobiformes > Hemiscylliidae > Chiloscyllium > Chiloscyllium plagiosum. Next base: position 93,083,513 of record NW_028270165.1, on the reverse strand, counting down.
AAGACAACCGGGAAAGAATGGAGGGACAAACAGATCTTTTGCGGGTCAGCATGGAACATCAGGGCGGGGGGAAATGGGAATGAGGGAAAGAAGCTGAATGTGCTGGAGCAAGGTGGAGGAAGAACAGATGATGCAAAACCGGCTTGAAGCTGCAATGAGGAATATTGCATGTGCTGTACTTGTACCTGTTGCACTTACTGGTGGGAATCGGGTGCATTTTAAACATCAAAACAGAACAGCTATCTACTCCTCCCGCCTTCCCAACGTCGATCCCTCTGTCCCTCCTCACCCGGGTAACTAAGACACATACCTGAGTTTGTGGAGTCTCCTCCCTCCCTGCATTCACTCCAGTTGCTACAAGTGAATAGATTTCCCCTCCCCCCATCTCTGTCTCCCTCCCAGGATGAAGAGTTGCCCAGACAGAGTGAGATTCACTCACGGACAGGGCCACTTCCCTGCTGTGACATCAACATATCAAGAGGTGAGTCACAGTTTGCAAAACCCCTTCCCTTCAGAGAACCCTCAGTGTGGAAGCAGGCCACTGGGCCTAAAGTCTCCATACCGACCCTCTGAAGGTTAACCCACCCACACCCATTCGCCTTCACCTGTTGCTCGCCATTTACCCCGTCTAACCTGCACATCCCTGGGCACTAAATAATTCAGCATGGCCAATCCACCCTAACCTGCACGTGCCTGGGCACTATGGGTAATTTGGCATAGCCAATTCCCCCCCCCCCCCCAACCTGCACATCCCTGGGCACTATGGGTAATTTGGCATAGCCAATCCCCCCGAACCTGCACATACAAATTCACCCCCATGGATGTGTGTGTGTGTTTGCACGAAAGAGAAACAAAAATCTACATCAGTATATCTCTGCCTATTTGAGAACAGGTGCCTTACTTCTGTTGTAAATATTGTTGTAAATCATAGCTGGGTGCTAATAGTTAGATGGAAGGGAGACAAAATTCCCCAAGTAGGGCACCATGAGAATCCTGGGAGAGCCCTAATTTCTGGTTTACTTCTGAATGAACAAACATTAAGCATAAGCACCTATTTATTTTTAATTTTGTTTCATTTTTCTTGTTTAATTCCCTGTTATGACTACACTCTGTGCCTGGATGGTTGACAGGCTGGGAGATTGTGGGTTGGGGCATGATTACTGAATGTTTTATTGATCCAGAAGGGGTAATAGGGTACAGGGAGATCAACAGAGGACAGAGAAATCAGGACCTGAAATCCGAGGTGACACCAGACTACCCTGTGATCAGTGCTTTGATTAGCAGTGCCAACCCTCTACCTTTACCGAGCTTCCCATCTGACTATCCCCTTGATATTCAGGATCCAATCCTTGCCATCCTGAAGCCATGTCTCTGTAAGGAGTCTCGGATCATAATTATTCTCTTCAATGTGTGCAGTCAACTCATTCACTTTTGTTACAATGCAGCACACATTCAGACACACTGTTTTTAGTTTCAATTTTTGTGACCTTTAAAATCCAGTTTTGATTGCTGGTACATTTACTCCCCTTGTCCCTTTCTATCACTCTCTGATGTTCATTTTCCACATCACTATACTGCTGACTGGCCTTGATTTGGATTGGCCATGCTAAATTGCCCAGAATGTCCAGGGACGTGTAGGTTAGGTGGGTTAGCCATGGGAAATGCAGGGTTATAGTTTCATAGTAATAGAAGCAGGAGTTGGCCATTTGGCCCATCCAGCCTGCTCCACCATTCATTAAAATCATGGCTGATCTATCCATCAACTCAGCTCCTCCTCCCTGCATTGTCCCAACTACCCTTCATTCCCCTACCATTGCAAATACCCATTCAACTGTGTATTGAGTTTAGAGTCATAGCGATGTACAGCATGGAAACAGACCCTTTGGTCCAACCCGTCCCATGCCGACCAGATATCCCAACCCAATCTTGTCCCACCTGCCAGCACCCAAACAATATCTCTCCAAACCCTTCCTATTCATATACCCATCCAAATGCCTCTTAAATGTTGCAATTGCACCAGTCTCCACAACTTCCTCTGGCAGGTCATTCCATACACACACCAGCCTCTGTGTGAAAAAGTTGCCCCTTCTCATATCTTTCCCTTCTCACATCTTTCCCTTCTCACCCTAAACCTATGCCCTCTAGTTCTGGACTGCCCACCCCAGGGAAAAGATTTTGTCTATTTATCCTATCCATGCCCCTTTATGATTTTATAAACCTCAGTACGGTCACCCTTCAGCCTCTGACGCTCCAGGGAAAACAGTCCCAGCCTATTCAGTCTCTCCCTGTAGCTCAGATCCTCCAACCCTGGCAACATCCTTGTACATCATTTCTGAACCCTTTCAAGTTTCATAACATCTTTCCGATATGAAGGAGACCAGAATTGCACGCAATATTCCAACAGTGGCCTAACCAATGTCCTGTCCAGTCACAACATGACCTCTTGACTCCTGTACTCAATAATCTGACCAATAAAAGAAAGCATACCAAACGCCATCTTCACTATCCTATCGACCTGTGATTCCACTTTCAAGGAGCTATGAATCTGCCCTCAAAGGTCTCTCTTAGTTAAAATGCCTCTACTGCTTCCATGGGCAGAGAATTCCATAGATTCACTACTCTCTGGGAAAAGCAGTTCCTCCTCATCTCGGTCCTAAATCTGCTTCTCCTAATCTTGAGGCCTGGTCTCATCCAGCAACAGAAATGACTCGATAGGGTAGGGCTTCATCCCCACAGTGCAACAAATTCCCACCTTCCATCAAAATCCCGGATGGACTTAACTTACTCACTCAGTTGCTGTCTCACAAATGCAAGATTTCATTGTAACTTCTGCTCCCATTAAGGGCAAAACATCTCTGAAAGCTGCTCTTAAACTTCAGCCTTCACAATCACACCTCTGCTTTCACCAAAGAAGATTAGAGTCATACAGCATGGGAACAGCCCATTTGGTACAACTCGTCCATGCCGACCAGATATCCAAAATTAATCTAGTCCCATTTGCTAGCATTTGGCCCACATCCCTCTGCATCTGGATGGGTACATGAATAGGAAGGGTTTTGAGGAATATGGGCCACATACTGGCAAATGGAATAGATTGATTCTGGATATATGGTTGGCATAGACGAGTTGGGCTGAAGGATCTGTTTGTGTGGTGTATGACTCCAACTGAAGAAGGGCTAATGCCCGAAACGTCGATTCTCCTGTTCCCTAGATGCTGCCTGACCTGCTGCGCTTCTCCAGCAACACATTTCCATGTATGACTCCAACTGTCTTCGGTGAAAGCAGAAGTGTGGTTGTGAAGACAGGGCTTTCAGAGCAGCTTTCAAAGATGCTTTGCCCTTCCTGGGACCGGAAGAAGTTACAATGAAATCTTTCATTTGTGAGACAGCAAGCAACTAAGTGAGTACATCCGGGATTTTGGTGGAAAGTGGGAATTCATTGCACTGAGAGGATGAAGCCCTACCCTATCCAGTCACTTCTGGTGGCTGAGACTAGGCCCCAAGCTTTGGGGGAGTAGGTTTAGGACAGAGATGAGGAGGAGGAAGTGAGGGCTGCTGCTTTTCCCAGAGAGTAGTGTATCTGCAGAACTCTCTGCCCGAGGAAGCAGGCTCCAATATGCCCCGGTCCTAATTCTTCAGCTTGACGTACCCGTGACTGTAAACTTTGAAGTGCTTTGGTTAACTGCAAATATTTCCCACTTGTCCAACAATCCAGTGTCAGCTGTTTCAGTCATTGGGATGGTTTTGATTCAGCTACTAAATACATCTACTCTTATTAGACAATGTTCATAACAATGTAAGCGAGGTGATTCTATACAAGCAAGTTGTAGACAATTTAAAAAGGCCGACCAAGCAAGGAGGTGGTTAACAAACACAGGGCATCCCTCTTCGAGTATGCACCTTGTTTGTTTACAAATTAAACATGCTTCAGATCTTTTCCTAGCTGCTTTCCGAAAATCTGGGTGCCACCAGGTTTGTGAGTGTTAACAATAATGTACATCATCAACTGAAATATGCAGCAGCAAAGAATGAACACAAACCAGTCCAGCAGGGGGCACCCATGTTTTGGTTTGAGTATTGAGGGAGTACCCTTTTTGAGACCCCTGTGATATCAGTACCATACCCAGGCTAATGTGCATTGAAACCAGATTATGAAGTGTTAACTTTCCTGCAAACGTCTGCCTGTGTGTGTCTCTCTGTAACATTTTCTAACTTGCTTCATATCAGTTTGTCAGCTTTTCTTTATTCCTTCCTTCCTTCCTTCCAAGGCTAATGAGGCACTCCCATTCCAGAGCAGCCCAAGTTAGGGAGTTGAGCCTCACAAATCCTGGCTGTGACACATTGCTGCTTAACCAAGTGGGCAAACTCTATATACCTCTCCTTTGTTCCATTTGCAAATCGAACACTTTTCAATACAATTTGTATGTGTCTCTGCATGAGTCCATAACCCAGGGAAATACAACAGAGTCTTTAATAGTTGCCCAATGTGTCCTGTATGCCAAATTCATTCAAATAGGGTTTCACCTCTCGTAACCCTGGGGTAAGCAAATTCATTATTACTAACTTTCAGCAGTATTACGTCCAGACGCTAGGACCCTGTTGAGTTCTCTCACTGGTATCTTGTGGCTGAGTAGGGAGAATTGTATCAACATTTCGAACAGCACTTTTGTCCCTGGCCAGCTTTCCTCTTTATTTTGGACACAACAAAAGCAGCAATCACCCTCTATATTTCATCTCTCAAAGGATATCGACCGGTGACCTGGCAGGACCAGGGTATCTCCTGCCTGACTCGCCAACTGTGGGGGATGGAAATAAAGCCCCATGTCAGGAAAGAATTTGTTTATCAGGAAGCAGCACAGCTGCAAGGCCAACCGTCTCCGCTGAGCCTGGGAAACACAAACTTGAACAAGCAGGCACTAAGCTGAGATTCAAAATGGTTTCCAGGCTTTAATATGTGACCAAATGGCTGACCCAAATCTAATAATTCTCCCACATCATCGCAGGGAATTAAACAAGAAAAATGAAACAAAATGAGAAATAAATAGGTGATCGTGCTTAATGTTTGTTCATTATGAAGTAAACAGGAAATAGCAGTCTCCCAGGATTCTTATGGTGCCCTACTTGAGAAATTCTGTCCAACAAGTTTAATTGGAAGCACTAACTTTCGGAGTGCAGCTCCTTCATCAGGGGATTGTGGAATATAAGATTGTAAGACAGAATTTATTACAACAGTTTATAGTGTGATGTAACTGAAATTATATATTAAAAAAGACCCGGATATATTATTTTAAGTCTCTCATCTGCTCGAATGTCCATGATAGTTTCAGTTCTTTCAAATGTAAATCGCAAAACCTTTTGAAATAGTTAAATCCTCAAGTGAACTTTACCAATTGGTGTCGCGTCAGCCCAGATAATGTATTGAAGGTGTGAGCTCCCCTGTGTGAGACTGTCTGTGCCACTGACTTACAGAATCTTAAATGGATTCATGCAGTTTTTGAGCAAAGTAAGACATAATTCTGCAAGTACAAATTCACCCAACAAACTTGTGCGTGTGTGTTTGTGTCTGTGTGTGTGTGTGTGGGGGGGGGGGGGGGGGGAGAGATGTATATTTGCAGATACATTCTATGTGCATTTTTTAAAGGAAAACTCTGCAGGCAGTCAATACATGTAATAGTTTGTAAATTCGACTTGAAACAGAACCAGTCTGACTCAAGATTGGGATACAGGCAGACTCTGACCTCACACCTTTAATGCATTGTCTGAGCTGAGATAAGACCATAAGACATAGGAGCAGAAGTAAGGCCATTCAGCCCATCGAGTCCACTCCGCCATTTAATCATGGCTTGAGCTTTTGCTATAAAACCTTGTTATCTTGAGAAGGTGACAACAAGATGTTCTGTGATTTACATTGTAATGAGACCTGTAACCTATTTGAAAAGGTGGAAGACTGAACAATCCAGATTAGTTCAATATACCATTTCAGTGGCAGGACACTGGACTGTTTTGCTCTAAATTGTGTCTTAGGATCTTATCCTCCACAACCACCTGATGAAGAGGCAGCACTCCAAAAGTTGCTGCTTCCAAAGAAGCCTGTTGGACTCCAACCTGGAGTTGTGTGATTCTAGAATCTGGTTTCTAGTATCTGCAGTCCTTGTTTTTACCTAGTTGATTTTAACCCTACAGTGAATCCTCTTGCAAGGATGCCTGCCTTGAAGAAGTTTTCCTCCTCTCTCTACAAGAATCTCAAGGAATCCCTCTCCCACTGCAACTCCCAACACGTTTCCTCTGCCCTGAGGCTCTTTGACCATGTCCTCAAACAGACTCGCTACCATAGCCACGTTTGTTTCCTTGGTGCCTGCCTCTGTAACCAACTCATCCTACACAGACTCCGGACCACCTTTAAACCAGCAGAGTTCGGATCTGAACCCTGCAGGCACTCTGCCTCTATTCCTCATGAAGGGCTTTTGCCCGAAACAAAGATTTTCCTGCTCCTCGGATGCTGCCTGAATTGCTGAGCTTTTCCACCACCACTCTAATCAAAAGTGGATTGGCCATGTTGAATTAGGGTGGATTGGCTATGCTAAATTACCCATAGTGCCCAGGGATGTGCAGGTTAGGGTGGATTGGCTGTGCTAAATTACCCATAGTGCCCAGGGATGTGCAGGTTAGGGTGGATTGGCCATGCTAAATTACCCATAGTGCCCAGGGATGTGCAGGTTAGATTGGATTGGCTGTGCTAAATTACCCATAGTGCCCAGGGTTGTGCAGGTTAGGGTGGATTGGCCGTGCTAAATTACCCATAGTGCCCAGGGATGTGCAGGTTAGATTGGATTGGCTGTGCTAAATTACCCATAGTGCCCAGGGTTGTGCAGGTTAGGGTGGATTGGCCGTGCTAAATTACCCATAGTGCCCAGGGTTGTGCAGGTTAGGGTGGATTGGCTCTGCTTTATTCCTGATGAAGGGCTTTTGCCCGAAATGTCGATTTTGCTGATCCTCGGATGCTGCCTGAACTGCTGTGCTTTTCCAGCACCAGTAATCCAAAATCCGGTTTGCAGCATCTGCAGTCATTGTTTTTCCCCATGCTAAATTAGGTTTAATATGCAGGTAAGGTGCATGACTCAGGGATAAATGAAGAGCAATGGGGATAGGGGAATGGGTGTGGGTGGGTGACCCTTGGGAGGGTCGGTGAGGCCGAGTGGCCTGCTTCCACACTGTGGGGATTCTCTGAAGGGAGGGGTTTTTTTGGAAAGTGTGTCGTCCTCCCCGTGTGCTGCAGCGCATGCGCAGTGCGGCGTCCCGCTGTTAGCCATGCCCCGCCCCTAAACCGTCACTATTCCTCGCCCCGCCCCTAGTTTCTTTGTGACGTCACAAGGCGGAAGTGGCCCTGTCAGTTTCAAAGTGAATCTCCCGCCCTCTGGCCGACTCTTCATCCTGGGAGGGAGGCAGAGATGGGAGGAGGGTAAATTGGTCACTTGTAGCAACTGGAGTGAATGCAGGGAGGGAGCAGCCTCCGGAAACTCAGGTATGTGTCTTAGTTACCCGGGTGAGGAGGGACTGAAGGATAGAGTTTGGGAAGGGGGGGGGCTGGATATCTCCTGTTTTGATGTTTAAAATGCAACCAATTCCCACCAGTAACTGCAACAGGTACAAGTACAGCACATGCAATATTCCTCATTGCAGCTTCAAGCCGGTTTTACATCCTCTGTTCTTCTACCACCTTGCTCCAGCACATTCAGCTTCTTTCCCTCATTCACATTCCTCCTCCACCCCCTCCCGATGTTCCAAGCTGATCCTCAAAAGATCGGTTTGTCTCTCCATTCTTTCGCGGTGGCGCCCATTACTCTTGTCTATTTCTTGCCTTATCCGGCCTTGTGCGTGAACAAAGTGTTAGCGTATATCCTCTTTCACTGCCAGCTGCTTCCTTGTTTGCGAAAGCAACATTTCCTCCCATTTTTCGCCGACACTGAGCCTTCTGACCTCCTTGATTGTGTTTTTTTTTGTTTTTGCAGAAGCAGGAAACAGATGCTTATAACTGTTTGTACGAGCATGTCTAGCTTAACCTACATCCCCTCCCCTCAAAGCACCTTATCTGTTTGCCTGTAACATCCATCATTGTTTGCAGGCACACTTCATGTATGCACATTTTAGCTAATACTAAAGCAATTATATATTTCCTTCACATAGTTTTCATTCTTGTTAACTCCACTCTTGGCTGAAACAATTATACACTGGCGTTAGTTCATTTACCTCGCAGAAGCAATTATGGTTGCAGAAGTAACACTGCTTTAACTATATCTCACAGGGGTGACCCTACAACCTTGTATAAAATAATGTGGGGGCTGGCGAGGGTAAATAGACAAGATCTTTGATCTGGGATTGCTCATAGGTTTAGGGTGAGATTTAAAAGAAACCTAAGGGGCAACCCCTATACACAGAGGGTGGTGTGTGTAAAGAATGAGCTGCCAGAGGAAGTGATGGCTCCTGGTACAATTACAACCTTTAAAAGGTATCTGGATGGGTATATGTTGGGAAACATTTAGAGGGACATGGGCCAAGTGCTTGCAAATGGGACAAGATTGATTTAGGATATCTGGTCAGCATGGACTGAAGGGACTGTTTCTGTGCTGTACATCTGTGATTCTGGCTTGCTACGAATGTTTGTCACATCTGTATGTTCAGTTTTTCCCTGGTGTTGGTGTTAACGCCTTGGTGTCTTATTTTGCTCCCCACATCCTGGGGACATTAACCATTTCCTATCTGGTTGTTCTGATCTGGACTGCTGTCTGGATCTTTGGATTTCTTGGATTGGTCAATAAACACACCTGGAAGTGACTTTGTCAATCATACAAGCAATACTTTATTCTTTGATATGGCCCGGATGGTAGACTCTGATCAGCCCAGAAGGATGAGATTAGATTAGATTCCCAACAATGTGGAAACAGGCCCTTTGGCCCAACCAGTCCACACCGATCCTCTGAAGAGTAGCCCACCTAGACCCATCTCCCTCTGACTAATGCACCTAACATTATGGGCAGTTTAGCATGGCCAATTCACCACATCTGCACATCTTTGGATTGTGGGAGGAAACCCACGCAGACATGGGGAGAATGTGCAAACTCCACACAGCCAGCCCCCCAAGGCTGGAATCGAACCTGGGACCCTGGTGCTGTGAGGCAGCAGTGCTAACCTCTGGGCCACCGATGAGTACTCCTCGAGTGCCAAAATAATCCGCCGACTTTTAGAGTTTGGATAGAACTTATGTCCATTGTTTAAAGTCAGACATTGAGCATGATCACATAGTAACAACCAATCAGATCCCGCAAGGTCCTCATACATTTTTGACTTAGACTAGGGTGGCACGGTGGCTCAGTGGTTAGCACTGCTGCCTCACAGCACCAGGGTCCCAGGTTCGATTCCAGCCTTGGGTGACCTTGGGCAGGTTGGGCCAAAGGGTCTGTTTCTGTGCTGTGTGACTCTAATTGTCTTCAGTGAAAGCAGAAGTGTGGTTGTGAAGGTTGGACTTTCAGAGCATGTTTTGCCCTGACTGGGAAGCAGAATAGTTTGACTGAAGTGTTTTGGTGTTAATGCCTTGATGTCTCATTTTGCTCCCACCTTCTCGGGGTCGTTAACCATTTTGTGTCTGGTCCTTCCTCAAGAAGCTGCATTGCAGGTTCACCCTGAATTGACACTTTTTTTTTTGCTTCCCAAAATCAGACCTGCTCACTCTCAGCAGGATCCCAGTGTTGTGAAAGATATTAACTTTCAGGTGGAGGTATCCCAAATTCAGAGAGATGTCAGTCTTGATGTTTTTGCTTTTTCTGCCCCTGTAAGATCCTGAATCAGCACCTTCAGGGGAATTAGTTAGAGCGGAGTGAGAACAGAGGGGGAGAGAGAGTGGGATGGTGCTTTCAATTTTGTGGAACAACAAAAGAATATTCCACAGAAAGTAGAATTGCTTGTTCTGAATTTCTACCCTGCACTGATAGTGATGACTTTTGTAATCTCTTTTTGCAGAGTATTTGAAGACTGAAGTTTCAAAATCAACAGATGAAGGGCTTATGCCCGAAACATTGACTCTCCTGCTCCTCGGATGCTGCCTGACCTGGTGTACTTTTTCAGCGCCACGTTTTTCGACTGACTCTTCAGCGTCTGCAGTCCTCACTTTGATGTCAATGTCTGACAGTCACTCAATCCATCGGGACCACAACGGTTTTTGACTGTGATTTCTGTGAGAGGGATCAACGCTTTTTGGTTCCTGTTTGAGGACGTTTTCAGCATCAGTGGGACTGGACGAGAGACCCCACTGTTGCAGTGCACTGTGCGTGGAGCCTGAAACAGCTATCCGGCCTGGAAAGGGGATTTCACGGCAGGGAGGGCTCTACACGTGTCTGTGTGCAGCTGAAGCTGTGGCCATGGAGAAACCTGAGGAATCCCGCCCTGTGGAGGAACCGTGGAAGTGTGGCGACAGTGGGAAAGGCTTCCGTGTCCCGTCTGTCCTGGAGACGCATCGGCGCAGTCACACCGTGGAGAGGCCATTCCCCTGCACCGACTGCGGGAAGGCCTTCAGATATTCCTCCCACCTGCTGACCCACCAGCGTATCCACACCGGGGAGAGGCCGTTCACCTGCTCTCAGTGCGGGAAGGGCTTCACCTCCTCCTCCAAACTGCGGAAGCACCAGCGTATCCACACCAGGGAGAGGCCCTTCAGCTGCACTGAGTGCGGGAAGGCCTTCAGCACATCTTCCTCCCTGCTGACCCACCGGCGTATCCACACCGGGGAGAGGCCGTTCACCTGCTCTCAGTGCGGGAAGGGCTTCACCTGCTCCTCCTACCTGCGGAGCCACCAGCGGATCCACTCGGGGGAGAGGCCCTTCAGCTGCCCCGATTGCGGGAAAGCCTTCAGCACATCTTCCTCCTTGCTGACCCACCAGCATGTCCACATGGGAGAGAGGCCGTTCACCTGCTCTCAGTGCGGGAAGGGCTTCACCTGCTCCTCCAACCTGCGGAGCCACCAGTGGATCCACTCGGGGGAGAGGCCCTTCAGCTGCCCCGAGTGCGGGAAGGCCTTCAGCACATCCTCCATCCTGCTGACCCACCGGCGTGTCCACACCGGGGAGAGGCCGTTCACCTGCTCTCAGTGCGGGAAGGGCTTCACCTCCTCCTCCAAACTGCGGAAGCACCAACGGGTCCACACAGGGGAGAGGCCCTTCAGCTGCCCCGAGTGCGGGAAGGCCTTCAGCACATCTTCCTCCCTGCTGACCCACCAGCGTGTCCACACCGGAGAGAGGCCCTTCACCTGCTCTCAGTGTGGGAAGGGCTTCACCTGCTCCTCCAACCTGCAGAGCCACCAGCGGATCCACACGGGGGAGAGGCCCTTCAGCTGCCCAGAGTGCGGGAAGCGCTTCACCTGCTCCTCCCACCTCCAGACCCACCAGCGGGTCCACACGGGAGAGAGGCCCTTCAGCTGCCCCGTGTGCAGGAAGGCCTTTACCCAGGTCTCCACCCTGCTGACCCACCAGCTTGTCCACACGGGGGAGAGGCCCTTCAGCTGCCCAGAGTGTGGGAAGGGCTTCATCTGCTCCTCCACCCTCCAGACCCACCGGCGTGTCCACACTGGGGAGAGGCCGTTCACCTGCTCTCAGTGCGGGAAGGGCTTCACCTGCTCCTCCACCCTGCGGAGCCACTGGCGTGTCCACACGGGGGAGAGGCCCTTCAGCTGCCCTGTGTGTGGGAAGGGCTTCACCCGCTCCTCCACCCTCCAGACCCACCAGCGTGTCCACACGGGGGAGAGGCCGTTCACCTGCTCTCAGTGCGGGAAGGGCTTCACTCACTCCTTCAACCTCCAGACCCACCAGCGGATCCACTCGGGGGAGAGGCCTTTCAGCTGCCCTGAGTGCGGGAAGGGCTTTACCCAGGCCTCCAACCTGCTGAGGCACCAGCGGATCCACACCGGGGAGAGGCCATTCACCTGCTCTCAGTGCGGGAAGGGCTTCACCTACTCCTCCCACCTGCGGAAGCACCAGCGAGTTCACGTGCCATCGCAGGGAGATTGAAGGAGTGACGGCTAAGGGCCATTATCGATTGGACTATCAACCCGGTTCCGGGGACTCCCGGGTTCGAATCCCGCCACGACAGATGGCAGAATTGGTATTCGGTCAGAAATGTGGAGTTCGGAATCTAACGATGAGACCGTTTCAGGGAGGGGGTTGGGGGAGGGGGTGTGGAGAAAGCCCCCATCTCTCTCCCTTGTTAGGGAAGGGAACCGCAATTGTGGGAAAGGATTCACTCAGTCATTCCAGCTGCACCCTTTACCTGGTCTGGCCTACACGTGACTCCAGACCCACAGCAGTCTGGTTGACTCTACACTGCCCCTTCCTGGCAAATGAGCGGGGAGAAACTGACTTGGACACAGGGTATGGGTTGAAATTGCTGAGTGAGGCAATACTTCCCCCGGGTTACGGCTGTACCAAGGATCCGATTACAAAGGGACAACTTGGTGCTGGCCAATAGTAAAGAGAGCGTGGTGAGGAGGGGAAGTGTGGTGGCGGGGAGGGGAGGTGTGGTGTGTGTACTTTGACCTTGAGCTGTTTAAAAAGCAACTGCTTTTTCTCTGCCTCTTTGCTGGGGGGAACTGAAGCTGTAACAAAGTTGGGTTGCAATAAAGGTTACCTGAACTTACCACCGGGCTCAGACTCTCATTGAAAGCTTTGAGCTCCAAGAGGTTTTTGTTTTAAAGCTGCTCATTTCGTTCAGCCTCCTGCACTAAGTTTAGAACATAGAACAATACAGTGCAGAACAGGCCCTTCGGCCCTCGATGTTGCGTCGAGCTGTGAACCATTCTCAGTTCGTTCCCCGACAGTATCGCAAAATCATCCATGCACTTATCTAAGGATTGTTTAAATCTTCCTAATGTGGCTGAGTTGACTACCTTCGCAGGTAGGGCATTCCACGCCCTTACCACTCTCTGCATAAAGAACTTGTCTCTGACATCTGTCTTAAATCTATCACCCCTCAATTTGTACAGGTTGCAGGGGGACTTGGATAAACTGCAGAATTGGACTGAGAGGTGGCAAATGGAGTTCAATGCAGCTAAATGTGAGGTGATTCACTTTGGGAAGCTGATGTCACTATCCTCGGAAAAAGTCTTTCACTGTCTCCCCTATCTAATCCTCTGATCATCTTATATATCTCTATCAAATCCCCCCCTTAGCCGCCTTATTTCCAATGAGAACAGACCCAAGTCTATCAGCCTTTCCTCATAACACCCTCCCTCCCGACCAGGCAACAACCTGGTCCTCTGCACCTTTTCCAATGCTTCCCACATCCTTCCTGAAATATGGGGACCAGAACTATACACAATGTTCCAAGTGTGGCTGCTCCAGCGTTTTGTATAGTTCCAGTGTGATATTGCAGTTCCGGAACTCAATCCCTCCACCCAATGAAACCTAACACACCGTATGCCTTCTTAACAGCACTATCCACCTGAGTGGCAACTTTCGGGGATCTATGCACATGGACTCCAAGATCACTGCCTTCCTGTTATTCATCCCAAAGTGAATCACCTCACATTTAGCTGCATTGAACTCCATTTGCCACCTCTCAGCCCAATTCTGCAGTTTATCCAAGTCCCTCTGCAACCTGTAACATTCTTCCAAACTGTCCAGTACTCCACCGACTTTCGTTTTGTCTGCAAATTTACTAATCCATCCACCTATGCCTGTGTCTGAGCCATTTAAAAAAACGACAAACCGCAGTAGTCCCAAAACAGATCCTTGTGGCACACCACTAGTAACCGGACTCCAGGCTGAATATTTTCCATAAACCACCACTCGCTAACTTCTTTCAGAAAGCCCAGTTTGTAATCCAAACTGTTAAATCACCCTCAATCCTATGCCTCTGCATTTCCTCCAACAGCATACCATGTGGAACTTCATCAAAGGCTTTACAGAGGTCCATGTACACCACGTCAACTGCCCTACCTTCATCTACATGCTTGGTCACTTTCTCAAAAAACGCAATGAGGTTTGTGAGACACGATCTGCTCTTGATGAAACCATGTTGACTATCTGAAAACAAATTGTTGGTTGCTAGATGATTATAAATCCTATCTCTAAGATTCTTTTCCAAAAGCTTTCCTTCAACAGAAGTAAGGCTCACTGGTCTATAATTACCTGGGTCATCTCTGCTGCCCTTCTTGAACAAGGGTACAACATTTGCAATTCTCCACTCTGGTACTAAACCTGTAGACAATGACAACTCAAATATCAAAACCAAAGGCTCTGCTATCTCCTCCCTCGCTTCCCAGAGAATCCTCGGATAAATCCCATCCTGCCCAGGGCACTTGTCTATTTTCACTCCTTCTAGAATTGATAACACCTGTGTGCAACTAACCTCGATCCTTTCGAGTCTAATATCTCGTACCTCATTCTTCTCCTCGACAATATTCTCCTTTTCCTGAGTGAAGACCGATGAGAGATATTCATTAACACCTCTCCAATCTCCACAGGGCCCACACTCAACTTCCTACTTCTGTCTTTTATTGGCCCTCTTCCTACCCTAATCATCCTTTTATTCCTCACATACCTATAGAAAGCTTTAGGGTTCGCCTTTATTCTATTTGTTAAAGACTGCTCATGTCCTCTCTTTGCTCTTAACTGTCTCTTTAAATCCTTCCTAGCTGATCTGTAACTCTCCATCGCCTCATCTGAACCATCGCCTCATCTGAACCTCATCAACACATAAGCCTCCTCCTTCTTTGTAAAGCGATGCAATTTCTGTTGTAAACCACGGTTCCCTTACCTTATCACTCCCTGCCTGACAGGGACATACCTATCAAGGGCACACAATATCTGTTCCTTAAACCAGCTCCACATTTCAATTGTTCCCATCCCCTGCATTTTGCTACCCTATTCTCTGCATCTTAAGTCTTGCCTAATTGCATTATAATTTCCCTTGTCCCATCGATAACCCTTGACCTGTGGCATGTTCCTATCCCTTTAAATGAAACCCAACTGAATTATGGTCACTCTCTCCAAAGTGCTCACCTTCCACTAAATCAAACATCTGGCCTGGTTCATTACCAAGCACCAGATCCAGTGTGACCACCCCTCTTGTCGGCCCTTCGACATACTGTGTCAGAAAGCCCTCCTGCACACACACTGGACAAAAACTGATCCATACGACATACTAGAGTGAAAGCATTTCCAGTCAATGTTGGGGAAGTTAAAGTCCCCCATAATGACCACCCTGTTCCTTTCACTACTACCCAGAATAATTTTGCTAATCCCCTCTTCCCCCTCCCTCGAACTCTGCAGAGGCCTATGAAAGAACTCCAAGTAGTGTAACATTATACAAACGGTCATGGAATTCTTGTAGCATGTCGCATACTTAAGGCTAAGACTTTAATGAATATAGAGAGTCTTTTAAAGAAAGTAGTTTTATGCGAGGAAATAACTTTAAAGTGTTGTAGTTGACCACAAAAAGAAGCAACAGTAGCATTTCACAATAAAGCTTATCGTAAGATTAGAGAAAGTGGACAAAAGAACAAGCTGTAACAAACAAGGAACAAAGAATGCAGACAAGGACAGTGGGATGGCCAGATAAGAAAATAACTGACAAGTGAGGTAATCGGCTTATGATAGGATGGGAAAAGGGAGGCGTGATTCCACAACTTGTAAACTGAACAAGAAAGCTAACAGGCTCTGTTTTGGCGCACATTTCTGCTTGGTTGCAGGAGCGTCCGGTACTTGCAAGACTGTAATAAATTGTTCTTGTTTCCAACGCTTTGTCTCAGGCTAATTGATTTGTGAGTGAGTTCTGTTTCTCACATTTCTACCTATGTTGTTGGTACCTACATGGACCATGACTTGGGGTTGGAAACCCTATCCCTTCAGGACCCCAAAGATACGATCCGAGACTTCACGCACCCTGGCACCTGGGAGGCAACACACTAACCGCGAGTCTTGTTCGTTCCCAACACACCTTCTATCTGACCCTCTAACTATTGAGTCCCCAATGACTAACACTCTCCTCCTTTCCCTCCTTCCCTTCTGGTGCAACAGGGACAGGCTCTCTGCCAGAGACCTGGGCTCCAGTGCATACGCCTGGTAGGTCGTTTTCCCCCCTCAACAGTACCCACTGACTGATACAGCAGGAAGGAAATAAAAATAAGTCGTCCCTCCTTTCCCAGGAACCTCTGCTCTCCGACTTCAAATTTAAAACCTCAAATCAGTGACTCTCCACTCCTGGGCTGCAGCTGCCACTGAAAAACAGAAAATGTCACTTTTTTTGTGGTTAGCACTGCTGCCTCACAGCGCCAGAGCCCCAGGTTAAATTCCCCCACCCCACACGTCTGCGAGGGTTTCCTCCCACAGTCCAAAGACGTGCGTGTTAGGGTGAATTGGCCAAGCTCAATTGCCCCGTAGTGTTAGGTGACAGGGAATGGGGCTGGGTGTTTTGCTTTTTGGCGGGTCGGTGTCAACTTGTTGGGCCGAAGGGCCTGTTTCTACACTGTAGGGAATCTGATCTAAAGTTCTGGAATTTATATATTGATGAACTGAAACCTGCAACCCATTCTAAAAGATGAAGGACTCAGCAGCGGTCCAGGTTTGTTCCAAATATTGCACCGGTTGCATGACACTGTGAACTGATCAGAGGGATCTGGGAGTGCTAGTTGAGGATTCTCTAAAGGTAAACATGCAGGTTGAGTCCGGAATTAAGAAGGCGAATGCAATGTTGTCAATTATCTCAAGAGGGTTGGAATATAAAAGCACTGTTGTGCTACTGAGACTTTATAAAGCTCTGGTTAGGCCCCATTTGGAGTACTGTGTCCAGTTTTGATCCCCACACCTCAGGAAGGACATACTGGCACTGGAGCGTGTCCAGCGGAGATTCAGACAGATGATCCCCGGAATGGTAGGTCTAATATATGAGGAACGGCTGAGGATCCTGGGTTTGTATTCATTGAAGTTTAGAAGATTAAGGGGAGATCTAATAGAAACTTACAAGATAATACATGGCTTGGAGAGGGTGGACGCTAGAAATTGTTTCCGTTAGGCGAGGAGACTAGGACCCGTGGACACAGCCTTAGAATTAGAGGGGGTAAATTCAGAACACAAATGCGGAGACATTTCTTCAGCCAGAGTGGTGGGCCTGTGGAATACATTGCCACAGAGTGCAGTGGAGGCTGGGGCGCCAAATGTCTTCAAGACAGAAATTGATAAATTCTTGATGTCACAAGGAATTAAGGGCTACGGGGAGAATGCGGGTAAGTGGAGTTGAAATGCCCATCAGCCATGATTGAATGCCGGAGTGGACTCGATGGGCCAAATGGCGTTACGTCCACCCCTATGTCTTATGGTCTCATGTTTTGCTATTAATTCTGTGTCTTATGATCCTGCAGCACAGCCACCGGCAGAAGGAGCAGCGCTGGAGAAGCTAGTGCTTCCAAATACACCTGGGTGGGCGGGGTTTAGATTGGAGGGCGGGTTTGGGGGAGGGGGAAGTTCATGGGCGGGGCGTGTCTCGTGAGAGGGTCACGAGCTAGTAGGCGGGGCAAGGGTCAGCGGGCGGAGCGGCGCGTCCAACCTGGAGGCGCGTGGCTTTGTGAGCGGTAGCGCGTGGAGTCAGGGGGCGTGGTTTTGACTCGCGCGGGGACCGCGGCGAAAGGGCGGACTTTGGTGCTTGATGGGGAAGGAAGTTTGGGTCCAAGAGGCGGGGCTTTGTCTCGAAGGGGCGGGCATTACGAGCAGCGTTCAAAAGGACGGATTTAATGAGATGCGTATGGTAGGGGCGGGGTTAATGAGCAGAGCTGGGAAGGGGCGGGGTTTACGTGTGGCATTGTTAGAGGAGGGGGCGGGAACAGTACCAGGGGGCGTGGCCATCCCGAAGCCGGAAGTGTGCCCGCGGGCTGTTTCCTCCGCTGCAGCAAATAAGGTAAAGCTTTATCAATATTTCCTTTTACAGAGTTTGTATTTAATAACCAGTAATGGCTACTCAATATCATCAGAAAGTCCCAAAATGCAATTCATTTCAATCCAGTGCAGATAAACACTGAGAGTTAATTTTCGACGGGATTTAACAGCCTCAGCACTAAAATGGTCTCACAAGTGAACGGCTGTGAATGTTCTCACTTGGGATCCTGTTCACACAGATTCACCGATGCTGAGGCAAACGTTCTTAATTGCCTTACAGCATCCTGTTATCACTTGGTGACCCCAGGTGTCCCTATCTTTAAGTTCTCTCTTCTTTCTGAGTCTTCCTGCCTGTTTGTTTTCTAGTGCAGTAAATGTATTCAATAATTCAGCATTACATTTTAGTCTGAATGTTTAAAGGCAAGTTTTAAGGCTATAGACTTTATCACCCAGATGCCCACACACTCATTCCTCCCTTTAATTGCACTGCGATCACTGAAAGAGAAGGCTAGTCCAAACGAATGCCCTTCCTGTAGAGTGGCACCACCATCTTCGCAGCTCATCTGGTCATATTTATCATCGCCATCGACACGTGTGGGTGAGCTATCGGATCGGAAAAGGAGCATCTTCTGGGGCAAATCTATGTCACTAAGGGACCTCATAAGCCGAGCAATTAAATACCTAACAATACCAATACTGACAAACAGACATAGCTAAATTGATAAGCCAATTGTACCATCAGCCCGATCTGCAGTTTCCCCAACTGGTCCCTTCAGTCATTTTGTCAAGGAATACCTGAATCTCTTCTTGTATCTTAGTAATATTGCCAGTCAGATTGGGAATGCCCATAGTGCATTTATCTTGGACAATGGTGCAGACCTCACCCTCCTGGGGGAGTATATAGTCGAAGGCATACCGATTCTGCACAGAGTAAAGACACATGTCTGACAATCCCAGTTTACTCTGTTTCAGAGTCTCTTTAGTCTTATTTCCTCGAATGGTCAGGCCGCAAAAGAGGGAATTGCGATTCTGTTGACTTGACACCCCTGCCGATCCTTCCAACCTCAGGGTACTCTGGATTCCCCAGCCTATCGGGTGTCCTGTATTGTCACCCAGTCCCTTGGGATCCTTTCAGTTGGAGCAAGGTTGACCACTGCATCCCCCTCAGATGGAGGTTCCAGTGACTTGTCCACTGGCCAGGACAAGGTACTGTTGTGGGAACAAGGTCTCTGATAGTGACCTTATGAGGGACATCTTTGCCATCCAGGACAAGGAAATTGGTAGCTTTACCTTAGCTGAAGAAATAATAGTCTGGTTTGGTGTATATTACAGAGAGTTTGTCAAAATAGATTACTGAAATGTTACAGCAGGGGGTGTGGTCAGGTCAGGTCTAGAGGAGTAAAGGGTCGACATTTTGCAAGAGGAGTTGCTTGAGCGCTGTAAAAAATGGGCCAAGTGACTCGAGCACTCGCACTGTATGGGAGACAATGGTCCTCAGAATGCTATTCCCATTGGGCTCTCCCTGAGACCTATTGTACATAGTCTTGGTGACAGAATCAGGTTCTGAAAAGAGAAAAGGCCTATAAATGCACAAGGGAAGGGTTCCGTTCCAGGTCCATGTGCCGCATAAGGCCTGCTGTACCCCAGCCAGTGTTTCACCAGCTGTTTGTATACACAGACCGGAAGTATTGGAAAGTGATATTTCGCTTCGCAGGGTCGGCAGTAGGAAGTCTGACGAATAGATTGGAATCGGGGACTGGGGACGGGGCAAGTAAGTCATCTACCGATAGAGAGGAGTAACATACTACTGCCTCTGGGGTGAACAGCGTATTGTGGGCCTGTACAAATAAGTTGTTTGTGGATTGAGGGGTTTCCCCTATCAGGCTTCCCTTTTCTCGAGTCGGCCTTCCTGCAAAAAGGGATGGTGTTCCTGGGCGTCCTTAAAATATTTACTATAATAACAGGGTTGATCATTTTTATCCGCACTCGGCTTGCGTCTGCAGGTAAAATCATAAAAACATGGTAATGACATGGTAACTCCCACTGATTTCTACTGTCCAGATGGTCCATCTGGTCTTTCTGATGTAAGAGTCCATTGCAATAATCAATCTTCATCACGTTCCACACGTCAAAGGCGTCTGGTCCGGTGCACTGGACAACATCATCTCAGCATGGGTGGTGGATAATCTCTGATCATTCCTGGTCGCATCCATACTTAGTGGCTTTCCCCATCAGGATGTTGTACGTGATCAGAAAGGTAAGGAGATAGGCGATCCCCCACAAGTCCCTCCTCTTAGTTCAAGTATCTGTCATAAGATTAACATGAGAATAACAGCAAGATTCAAAAACCCAACAGGACAGGGTCCACTCCTTTTGTTGGGATTCCAGGATTCTCTCCTCCTCTTCCCCCCTTTTGATTGGTGCAGTCAATCAATTTACAATGGTGCAGGTGGACCCAAGCTGAGCGCCCAGCGACTGTGACCGCCAAGGGGGTGGGAAGTAAAACCTGGAAGGGGCCATCCCAACGAGGATGGAGACCTTTGCCAGTTCAGTTCCTGACGAGCACCAACGAACCAGGCTCTTCCCGTGACGAGGCTGAAAGGGAGGGAACATCGCTGTAGGCCGCACGCTCCTGGGAGTGAAAGGCACGCATAACACTAGTTAGAGCAAGAACATAACCAATCATTGCTTCGGTCATGTGGTGGAAGTGGACTGAGAAGAGAGCCGAATCGTTCCAAGGGGTACGGAGGGGGTGACCAGAGAGACTCTCAGCTGGAGACAGTCCCGTCTTGCCCGCAGACATGGATCGCATCTGGAATAAGGCCACAGGGATTTGCATAACCAGGAGAGGCCAGGCTCTGCCACTAATTTGGCAAGTTTAGTCTTGAGTCTGGTTAAAACATTCAACAAGGCCGGCTGCCTGAGGATGATAAGCACCATGCAGTTGCCAACAAATACAAAGCTGGGAACAGAGTTCTCCGTTAATATTACCTACAAAGTGTGGTCCATTGTCCGAGCTAATGCACGCAGGTACACTGAAGCAGGGAATTATTTCCTTAAACAAACTCTTCACTACAGTCTCAGCAGTAGCGTTAGGAGGAGGGTAGGCTTCAATCCACTCAGAAAAGACATCAGCAATAAGCAAAACATATTTATAGCAACTGAACTCATTTCTCCAACTCAATGAAGTCCAGTTGAAGTGTCTCCAAGGGACCCTCCAGCAAGGGAGTTCTC
The DNA here is from genome assembly GCF_037043375.1 of Chiloscyllium plagiosum. NCBI lineage: Eukaryota > Metazoa > Chordata > Chondrichthyes > Orectolobiformes > Hemiscylliidae > Chiloscyllium > Chiloscyllium plagiosum. The sequence continues at coordinate 93,062,368 of NW_028270165.1, read as the reverse complement.
GTAGAGATACTTGAACTAAGAGGTGGGGGATCGCCTACCCACTGACCTGTTTGATCACGTACAACATCCTGATCGGGAAAGCCACTGACTGAGTATCGATGCGATCTGGAATGATCTGAGATTATCCTGATGTCATCTGGTGCACCAGACCAGACGCTTTCAACGTGGAGTCGCTTGAGCGATGGCGTGAGCTGCCAGAGGAAGTGGGGGGTGCTGGTACGATGGCAAGTTAAAAGGCTCCTGGACAGGCATCTGAATATGAAGGGTTCAGATGGGTCAGGGCCAAGTGATGGCAAATGCAACTGGAGTCATAGAGATGTGCAGCACAGAAACAGACCCTTCGGTCTAACTCGTCCTTGCTGACAAGATAGCCAACCCAATTTAGTCCCAGCTGCCAGCACTCGGCCCTTATAGAGGCCAAGTGATGGCAAACGTGACTAGATTAATTTAGGATATCTGGGCAGGTTGGGCCAAAGGGTCTGTTTCTGCGCTGTGAGACTCTCATTGTCTTCAGTGGAAGCAGAAGTGTGGTTGTGAAGCCTGGACTTTCAGAGCATGTTTTGCCCTGACTGGGAGCAGATGAGTTTGACTGAAGTGTGTTGGTGTTAATGCCTTGATGTCTCATTTTGCTCCCACCTTCCCGGGGTCATAACTATTTTGTGTCTGGTCCTTCCTCAAGAAACTGCATTGCAGGTTCACCCTGAATTGACACTTTTTATTTGCTTCCCAAAATCAGACCTGCTCACTCTCAGCAGGATCCCAGTGTTGTGAAAGATATTAACTTTCAGGTGGAGGTATCCAAAATTCAGAGAGATGTCAGTCTTGATGTTTTTGCTTTTTCTGCCCCTGTAAGATCCTGAATCAGCACCTTCAGGCGAATTAGTTAGAGCGGTGTGAGAACAGAGCGGGAGAGAGAGTGGGATGGTACTTTCAATTTTGTGGAACAACAAAAGAATATTCCACAGAAATTAGAATTGCTTGTTCTGAATTTCTACCCTGCACTGATAGTGATGACTTTTGTAATCTCTTTTTGCAGAGTACTTGAAAATCTGAAGACTGAAGTTTCAAAATCAACAGATGAAGGGCTGACGCCCGAAATATTGACCCTCCTGCTCCTCGGATGATGCATGACCTGCTGTGCTTTTCCAGCGCCACATTGTTTGACTGACTGTCCAGCGACTGCAGTCCTCACTTTGATGTCAATGTCTGACAGTCACTAAATCCATCGGGACCGCAACAATTTTTAACTGTGATTTCTGTGAGAGGGATCAACGCTTTTTGGTTCCTGTTTGAGGACGTTTTCAGCATCAGTGGGACTGGACGAGAGACGCCACTGTTGCAGCGCACTGTGCGTGGAGCCTGAAACAGTAATACGGCCTGGAAAGGGGATTTCACGGCAGGGAGGGCTCTGCACGTGTTTGTGAGCAGCTGAAGCTGTGGCCATGGAGAAACCTGAGGAATCCCACCCTGTGGAGGAACCGTGGAATTGTGGTGACAGTGGGAAAGGCTTCCGTGTCCCGTCTGTCCTGGAGACTCATCTGCGCAGTCACACCGGGGAGAGGCCATTCCCCTGCACCGACTGCGGGAAGGCCTTCAAACATTCCTCCCACCTGCTGGCCCACAAGCGGGTCCACACAGGGGAGAGGCCCTTCAGCTGCCCCGAGTGCGGGAAGGCCTTGAGCACATCTTCCTCCCTGCTGACCCACCAGAGGATCCACACCGGGGAGAGGCCGTTCATCTGCTTTCAGTGCGGGAAGGGCTTCAGGAATTCCTCCACCCTGCTGGCCCACCAGTATGTCCACACGGGGGTGAGGCCCTTCAGCTGCCCCGAGTGCGGGAAGGCCTATACCCAGGCCGCCACCCTGCTGAGGCACCGGCGGGTCCACATGGGGGAGAGGCCCTTCACCTGCTCTCAGTGCGGGAAGGGCTTCACCTGCTCCTTCAACCTGCGGAAGCACCAGCGGGTCCACACGGGGGAAAGGCCCTTCAGCTGCCCCGAGTGCGGGAAGGCCTTGAGCACATCTTCCTCCCTGTTGAGGCACCAGCATGTCCACACGGGGGAGAGGCCGTTCACCTGCTCTCAGTGCGGGAAAGGCTTCACCTGCTCCTCCAAGCTGCAGAGCCACCAGCGGATCCACACGGGGGAGAGGCCCTTCACCTGCTCTCAGTGCGGGAAAGGCTTCACCTGCTCCTCCAACCTGCAGAGCCACCAGCGGATCCACACGGGGGAGAGGCCCTTCACCTGCTCTCAGTGCGGGAAGGCCTTTACCCACGTCTCCTCCCTGATGACCCACCGGCGGGTCCACACGGGGGAGAGGCCGTTCACCTGCTCTCAGTGCGGGAAGGGCTTCACCTACTCCTCCCACCTGCTGAGGCACCAGCGGATCCACACCGGGGAGAGGCCCTTCAGCTGCTCTCAGTGCGGGAAGGCCTTTACGCACGTCTCCTCCCTGATGACCCACTGGCGGGTCCACACGGGGGAGAGGCCGTTCAACTGCTCTCAGTGCGGGAAGGGCTTCACATGCTCCTTCAACCTCCAGACCCACCAGCGGGTCCACACGGGAGAGAGGCCCTTCAGCTGCCCCGAGTGCGGGAAGGGCTTCACCTACTCCTCCCACCTGCTGAGGCACCAGCGGATCCACACCGGGGAGAGGCCGTTCACCTGCTCTCAGTGCGGGAAGGGCTTCACCTACTCCTCCCAACTGCTGACCCACCAGCGAGTTCACGTGCCATCGCAGGGGCATTGAAGGAGTGACGGCCGAGTGCCATTATCGATTGGACTATCAGTCCGGTTCCGGGGACTCCTGGATTCGAATCCCACCACGACAGATGGCAGAATTGGTATTCAGTCAGAAATGTGGAGTTCAGAATCTAACGATGAGACCGTTTCAGGGAGGGGGTGGTGTGGGGGAGAAAGCCCCCATCTGATTCCCTCTCTCCCTTGTTAGGGAAGGGAACCGCCATTGTGGGAAAGGATTCACTCAGTCGTTCCAGCTGCATCCTTTACCCGGTCTGGCCTACACGTGATTCCAGACCCACAGCAGTCTGGTTGACTCTACACTGCCCCTTCCTGGCAAATGAGCGGGGAGAAACTTACTTGGAGACAGGGTATGGGTTGAAATTGCTGAGTGAGGCAATACTTCCTCCGGGTTACGGATGTAACAAGGATCCGATTACAAAGGGACAACTTGGTGCTGGCCAAGAGTAAAGACAGTGAGGGGGGTGGGACAGGGAGAGGTGTGGTGTGTGCACTTTCACCTTGAGCTGTTCAAAAAGCAACTGCTTTTTCCCTGCCTTTTTTGCTGGGGGGATCTGAAGCTGTAACAAAGTTGGGTTGCAATAAAGGTTACCGGAACTTACCACCAGGCTCAGACTCTCATTGAAAGCTTTGAGCTCCAAGAGGTTTTTGTTTTAAAGCTGCTCATTTCTTTCCGCCTCCTGCACTAAGTTTAGAACATAGAACAATACAACGCAGAACAGGCCCTTCGGCCTTGATGTTGCGCCGACCTGTGAACTATTCTCAGCTCATTCCCTGACACTATCCCAAAATCATCCATGCGCTTATCTTAGGATTGTTTAAATCTCCCTAATGTGGCTGAGTTGACTACCTTAGCAGGTAGGGCATTCCACGCCCTTCCCACTCTCAGCATAAAGAACTTGTCTCTGACATCTGTCTTAAATCCATCACCCCTCAATTTGTAGTTATGCCCTCTCGTACAAGCTGACGTCACCATCCTAGGAAAGAGTCTTTCATTGTCTTCTCTATCTAATCCTCTGATCATCTTATATATCTCTATCAAATACCACCTTAGCCTTCTTCTTTCCAATGAGAACAGCCTTTCCTCATAAGACCCTCCCTCCAGACCAGGCAACATTCTGGTAAATCTCCTCTGCACCTTTTCCAATGCTTCCCACATTCTTCCTGAAATATGGAGGCCAGAACTATACACAATATTGCAAGTGTGGCTGCACCCGTGTTTTGTATAGTTGCAGCATGATATTGCGGTTCCGGAACTCAATCCCTCTATGAATGAAACCTAACACACCGTATGCCTTGTTCACAGCACTATCTACCTGGGTGGCAACTTTCAGGGATCTATGTACATGGACTCCAACATCACTACCTTTCTGTTATTCTTCCCAACGTGAATCACCTCACATTTAGCTGCATTGAACTCCATTTGCCAACTGAGTCCAATTCTGCTAATCCATCCACCTATGTCTGCATCTAAGTAATTTATAAAAATGACAAACCGCAGTAGTCCCAAAACAGATCCTTGTGGCACACCACTAGTAACCAGACACCAGGCTGAATATTTTCCATAAACCCCCACTCGCTGCCTTCTTTCAGAAAGCCAGTTTCTAATCCAAACTGCTAAATCACCCTCAATCCCATGCCTCTTCAAAGTTCAGGAAAAGATTTGTAGCTCGGGTGCATGTTGTTATGGTTCTGTTCGCCGAGCTGGAAATTTGTGTTGCCGACATTTCGTCCCCTGTATAGGTGACACCATCACTATAAATGCTGGAGGAAACATCACAGAAGCGCTACACAGGAGGTTTCCAAGCACTGAGGATGTCACCTAGAGAGGGGACAAAACGTTTGCAACACAAATTCCCAGCTCGGCGAACCGAACGACAACAACCCATGCCTCTGCAATTTCTCCAACAGCCTGCCATGTGAAACCTTATCAAAGGCTTTACTGAGGTCCATGTACACCACGTCAACTGCCCTACCCTCATCTCCATACTTGGTCACCTTGTCAAAAAACGCAATGAGGTTTCTGAGACACGATCTGCCCTTGATGAAACTATTATGACTATCGGAAATCAAATTGTTGCTTGCTAGATGATTATAAATCCTATCTCTAATATTCCTTTTCAAAAGCTTTCCTTCCATAGACGTAAGGCTCACTGGTCTATAATTACCTGGGTCATCTCTGCTGCCCTTCTTGAACAAGGGCACAACATTTGCAATCCTCCACTCTGGTACTAAACCCGTAGACAATGACGACTCAAATATCAAAGCCAAAGGCTCTGCTATCTCCTCCCTCGCTTCCCAGAGAATCCTTGGATAAATCCCATCCGGTCCAGGGCACTTGTCTACTTTCACTCCTTCTAGAATTGATAACACCTGTGTGCAACTAACCTCGATCCTTTCGAGTCTAATATCTCGTACCTCATTCTTCTCCTCTACAATATTCTCCTTTTCCTGAGTGATGACCGATGAGAGATATTCATTAACACCTCTCCAATCTCCACAGGGCCCACACTCAACTTCCCACTTCTATCTTTGACTGGCCATATTCCTACTCTAATCATCCTTTTATTCCTCACATACCTATAGAAAGCTTTAGTGTTCTCCTTTATTCTATTTGTTAAAGACTGCTCGTGCCCTCTCTTTGCTCTTAACTCTCTCCTTAAATCCTTCCTCGCTGATCTGTAACTCTCCATCGCCTCATCTGAACCATCTTGCCTCATCAACACATAAGCCTCCTTCTTTGTAACAAGAGATGCAATTTCTGTTGTAAACCACGGTTCCCTTACATTATCACTTCCTTCCTGCCTGACAGGGACATACCTATCAAGGACACACAATATCTGTTCCTTAAATCAGCTGCACATTTCAATTGTTTCCATCCCCTGCATTTTGCTACCCTATTCTATGCATCCTAAGTCTTGCCTAATTGCATTATAATTGCCCTTGTCCCATCGATAACTCTTGACCTGTGGCATGTTCCTATCCCTTTAAATGAAACCCAACTGAATTATGGTCATTCTCTCCAAAGTGCTCACCTTCCACCAAATCAAACATCTGGCCTGGTTCATTACCAAGCACCAGATGCAGTGTGACCTCCCCTCTTGTCGGCCCTTCAATATACTGTGTCAGAAAGCCCTCCTGCACACACTGGACAAAAACTGATCCCTACGACATACTAGAGTGAAAGCATTTCCAGTCAATGTTGGGAAATTAAAGTTCCCCATAATGACCACCCTGTTCCTTTCACTCCTACCCAGAATAATTTTGCTAATCCGCTCTTCCACCTCCCTGGAACTCTGCGGAGCCCTATAAAAAAAACTCCAAGCAGTGTGACCTCTCCGCTCCAGTTTCTAACCTCAGCCCACATTACCTCAGTTGATGAGGACTCATCAAAAGTTCTGTCAGCCACCGTTCTACTATCCTTGACTAACAAGTCCACGCCTCTCCCTCTTTTACCGCCTTGGCTGTTCTTAATGAAAGATCAAAACCCTGGAACCTGCAACATCCATTCCTCACCCTGCTCTCTCCATGTCTCCGAAATGGCCACAACATCCAAGTCCCAGGTACCTGTCCGTGCTGCAAGCTCACCTACCTTATTGTGGATACTCTGGCGTTGAAGTAGAAACACTTCAAACCACTTCGCTGTCTGCCAGCACATTCCTGTGACCCTGAAATCCTGTCCGTGTCCTTCCTACTCATTCTCCTGTGCATTGCAGCTACACCCCCCGGTTCCCATCCACCTGCTGAGCTAGTTTAAACCGACCCAAATAGCATTAGCAAATTTCCCACCCAGGATATTAGTACCCCTCTGGTTCAAGTGAAGACTGTCCTGTTTGTACAAGTCCTACCTTCCCCAGAATGAGCCCCAAGTATCCAAAAACCTGAAACCCTCCCTCCTGCACCATCCTTGCAGCCAGGTGTTCAGCTGATATCTCTCCCTATTCCTTGCCTTGCTATCACGTGGCACGGGTAACAAACCAGAGATAACCACTCTGTTTGTTCTCGCCCTCAGCTTCCACCCTAGCTTCCTGAAATCCTGCCTTACATCCCTATCCGTCTTTCTGTGGGAGATTATAAATGTTTTTGCAGATGGGTGAGGGGGTGTAGTAGGGGGAAGGGAAGGGGAACATTATACAAACGGTCGTGGAATTCTTGTAGCATGTAGCATACTTAAGGCTAAGACTTTAATGAATATAGAGGGTCTTTTAAAGAAAATAGTTTGAAGCGAGGGAATAACTTTAAAGTGTTGTAGTTGACCACAAAAAGAAGCAACAGGGGCATTTCACAATAAAGCTTATAGTATGATAAGAGAAACTGGATAAAAGAACAAGCTGTAACAAACAAGGAACAAAGAATGCAGACAAGGACAGCAGGATGGCCAGATAAGAAAATAACTGACAAGTGAGGTAATCGGCTTATGATAGGATGGGAAAAGGGAGGCGTGATTCCGCAACTTGTAAACTCAATAAGAAAGCTAACAGGCTCTGTTTTGGCGCACATTTCTGCTTGCTTGCAGAAGCGTCCGGTACTTGCAAGACTGTAATAAATTGTTCTTGTTTCCAAGGCTTTGTCTCAGGCTGAGTGATTTGTGAGTGAGTTCTGTTTCTCACATTTCTACCTATGTTGTTGGTACCTACATGGACCATGACTTGGGTTGTAAACCCTATCCCTTCAGGACCTCAAAGATACGATCCGAGACATCACGCACCCTGGCTACTGGGAGGCAACACACTAACCGCGAGTCTTGTTCGTTCCCAACACACCTTCTATCTGACCCTCTAACTATTGAGTTAGAATGACTAACACTCTCCGCGTTTCCTTCCTTCCCTTCTGGTGCAACAGGGACAGGCTCTGTGCCAGAGCCCCTGGTAGGTCGTTTTCCTCCCTCAACAGTACCCACTGACTGATACAGCAAGAAGGAAATACAAATAAGTCGTCCCTCCTCTCCCAGGAACCTCTGCTGTCCGACTTCAAATTTAAAACCTCAAATCAGTGACTCCCCACTCCTGGGATGCAGCTGCCGCTGAAAAACAGAAAATGTCATGTTTTTTTGTGGTTAGCACTGCTGCCTCACAGCGCCAGAGCCCCGGGTTCAATTCCCCCCCACCCCCGCGCGGGTATCCTCCCACAGTCCAAAGACGTGCGGGTTAGGGGGAATTGGCCACGCTAAATTGCCCCGTAGTGTTGGCTGACAGGGAGTGGGGCTGGGGGTTTTGCTCTTCGGCGGGTCGGTGTGGACTTGTTGGGCCGAAGGGCCTGTTTCCACACTGTAGGGAATCTGATCTAAAGTTCTGGACTTTATATATTGATGAACTGAAACCTGCAACCCCTTCCAAAAGATGAAGGACTCAGCAGCGGTCCGGGTCAGCGGGCGGTGCGCGCGTCGAGCCTGGAGGCGCGCGGCTTTGTGGGCGGTTGCGCGTGGGGGCAGGGGGCGTGGTTTTGACTCGCGCGGAGTCCGTGGCGAAAGGGCGGGGTTTGGTGCGCTTGGAGGAAAGAGGTTTGGCTCCCAGAGGCGGGGCTTACGAGCTGCTTCAGGAAGGGGCGGGAGCAGACCCAGGGGGCGGGGCCACCCCGAAGCCGGAAGTATGCCGCGGCCTGTTTCCTCCACTCGAGCCGTGGCTGCAGCAAGTAAGATAAAGCTTTATAAATTTTTCTTTTTCAGAATTTGTATTTAATAACCAGTAATGGCTACTCAATATCATCAGAAAGTCCCAAAATGCAATTCATTTCAATCCAGTGCAGATAAACACTGAGAGTTAATTTTCGACGGGATTTAACAGCCTCAGCACTAAAATGGTCTCACAAGTGAACGGCTGTGAATGTTATCACTTGGGGTCCTGTTCACACAGATTCACCGATGCTGAGGCAAACGTTCTTAATTGCCTTACAGCATCCTGTTATCGCTTGGTGAGCCCAGGTGACCCTATCTTTTAAGTTCTCTCCTCTTTCTGAGCCTTCCTGCCTGTTTATTTTCTAGTGCAGTAAATAATTCAGCATTACATTTGAGTCTGAATGTTTAAAGGCAAGTTTTAAGGCTATAGACTTTCTCACCCAGATGCCCACACCCTCATTCCTCCCTTTGTTTGCACCACGATCACTGAAAGAGAAGGCTACTCCAAACGAATGCCCTTCAAGGTGGTCCAGCCATCAACATCCTGTAGAGCGGCACCACCATCTTCGCAGCTCATCTGGTCACATTTATCATCGCAATTGACACGTGTGGGTGAGCCATCGGATTGGAAAAGGAGCATCTTCTGGGGCAAATCTATATCACTAAGGGACCTCATAAGCCGAGCAATTAAATACCTAACAATACCAATACTGACAAACAGACATAGCTAAATTGATAAGCCAATTGTACCATCAGCCCGAGCTGCAGTATCCGCAACTGGTCCCTTCACTCATTCTGTCAAGGAATACCTGGATCTTTTCTTGTATCTTAGTAATATTGCCAGTGAGATCGGGAATACCCATAGTGCATTTATCTTGGACAATGGTGCAGACCTCACCCTCCTGGGCAAGTATATAGTCTAAGGCAGACCGATTCTGCACAGAGTAAAGACACAGGTCTGATAATCCCAGTTTACTCTGTTTCAGAGCCTCTTTTGTCTTATTTCCTCGAATGGTCAGGCCGCAAAAGAGGGAATTGTGGTTCTGTTAACTTGACACCCCTGCCGATCCTTCCAACCTCAGGGTACTCTGGATTCCCCAGCCTATCGGGTGTCCTGTATTGTCACCCAGTCCCTTGGGATCCTTCCAGTTGGAGCAAGGTTGGCTGAGACCGACCGCTGCATCCTCCTCAGATGGAGGTTCCATCGACTTGTCCACTGGCCAGGACAAGGTACTGTTGTGGGGACAAGGGCTCCAATAGTGACCTTATGAGGGACATCTTTGCCATCCAGGACAAGGAAATTGGTAGCTTTACCTTAGCTGAAGAAATAATAGTCTGGTTTGGTGTATATTAGGGAGACTTTGTCAAAATCGATTACTCAAATGTAACAGCAGGGCATCTGGACAGGTCAACAGGAGTAAAGGGTCAACGTTTTGCAAGAGGAGTTGCTTGAGCGCTGTAAAAAATGGGCCAAGTGACTGGAGCACTCGCACTGTATGGGAGACAATGGTCCTCAGAATGCTGTTCCCATTGGGCTCTCCCTGAGACCTATTCTTGGTGACAGAATCAGGTTCTGAAAAGAGAAAAGGCCTATAAATGCACAAGGGAAGGGTTCCGTTCCAGGTCCATGTGCCGCATAAGGCCTGCCGTACCCCAGCCAGTGTTACACCAGCTGTTTGTATACACAGACCGGAGGTATTGGAAAGTGATATGTCTCTTCGCAGGGTCGGCTGTAGGAAGTCTGACAAATAGAATGGAATCTGGGACTGGGGATAGGGCAAGTAAGTCATCTCCCGATAGAGAGGAGTAACACACTACTGCCTCTGGATAAGTTGTTCGTGGATCGAGGAGTTTCCCCTATCAGGCTTCCTTTTCTAGAGTCGGCACGACCTGCAAAAAGGGATGGTGTTCCTAGGCATCCTTAAAATATTTACCATAATAACGCGGTTGAGCATTTTTATCCTCAATAGACTTGAGTCTGCAAGTAAAATAAAAAAAACATGGTAATGACATGGTAACTCCCACTGATTTCTACTGTCCAGATGGACCATCTGGTCTTTCTGATGTAAGAGTCCATTGCAATAATCAATCTTCATCACGTTCCACACGTCAAAGGTGTCTGGTCCGGTGCACTGGACAACATCATCTCAGCATGGGTGGTGGATAATCTCTGATCATTCCTGGTCGCATCCATACTTAGTAGCTTTACCCATCAGGATGTTGTACGTGATCAGAAAGGTAAGGAGATAGGCGATCCCCCACAAGTCTCTCCTCTTATTTCAAGTATCTATCATAAGATTAACATGAGAATAACAGCAAGATTCAAAAACCCAAATGGACAGGGTCCACTCCTTTTGTTGGGATTCCAGGATTCTCTCCTCCTCTTCCCCCCCTTTTGATTGGTGCGGTCAATCAATTTACAATGATACAGTTGGACCCAAGCGGAGCGCCCAACGACTGTGACTGCCGTAGGGAAGTAAAACCTGGAAGGGGCCATCCCAACGAGGATGGAGACCTTTGCCAGTTCAGTTCTTGACAAGCACCAACGAACCAGGTTCTACCCGTGACGAGGCTGAAAGGGAGGGAACATCGCTGTAGGCCGCACGCTCCTGGGAGTGAAAGGCACGCATAACACTAGTTAGAGCAAGAACATAACCAATCATTGCTTCGGTCATGTGGTGGAAGTGGACTGAGAAGGGAGCCGAATCGTTCCAAGGGGTACGGAGGGGGTGATCAGAGAGACTCTCAGCTGGAGACAGTCGTGTCTTGCTCGCAGACATGGATCGCATCTGGAATAAGGCCACAGGGATTTGCATCACCAGGAAAGGCCAGACTCTGCCATCCATTTGGCAAGTTTAGTCTTGAGTCTGGTTAAAACATTGAATAAGGCCGGCCGCCTGAGGATGATAAGCACCATGCAGTTGCCAACAAATACAAAGCTGGGAACAGAGTTCTCCGTTAATATTACCTACAAAGTGTGGTCCATTGTCCGAGCTAATGCACGCAGGTATACTGAAGCAGGGAATTATTTCCTTAAACAAAATCTTCACTACAATCTCAGCAGTAGCGTTAGGAGGAGGGTAGGCTTCAATCCACTCAGAAAAGACAATAAGAAAAACATATTTATAGCAACTCAACTGATTTCTCCAACTCAATGAAGTCCAGTTGAAGTGTCTCCAAGGGACCCTCCAGCAAGGGAGTTCTCGGAGAGATACTTGAACAAAGAGGTGGGGGATCGCCTACCCACTGACCTGTTTAATCACGTACAACATCCTGATCGGGAACGCCACTGACTGAGTATCGATGCGATCTGGAACGATCTGAGATTATCCTGATGTCATCTGGTGCTTTCAACGTGGAGTCGCTTGAGCGATGGTATGAGCTGCCAGAGGAAGTGGTGGGTGCTGGTACGATGACTGGCCAGGACAAGGTTGTGGGAACAAGGGCTCTGATAATGACCTTATGAGGGACATCTTTGCCATCAAGGACAAGGAATTTGGTAGTTTTACCTTAGCTGAAGAAATAATAGTCTGGCTTGGTGTATATTAGGGAGAGTTTGTCAAAATCGGTTACTGAAATGTTACAGCAGGGGGTCTGGTCAGGTCTACAGGACTAAAGGGTTGATGTTTTACAAGAGGAGTTGCTTGAGTGCTGTAAAAAATGGGCCAAGTGACTCGAGCACTCGCACTGTATGGGAGACAATGGTCCTCAGAATGCTGTTCCCATTGGGCTCTCCCTTAGCTCTATTGTACATGGTCTTGGTGACAGTATCAGATTCTGAAAAGAGAAAAGGCCTATAAATGCGCTAGGGAAGGGTTCCATTCCAGGTCCATGTGCCACATAAGGCCTGCTGTACCCCAGCCAGTGTTTCACCAGCTGTTTGTATACACAGACCAGAGACATTGGAAAGTGATATTTCTCTTCGCAGGGTCGGCAGTAGAAATTCTGATGAATAGATTGGAATCGGGGACGGGGCAAGTAAGTCATGTCCTGATAGAGAGGAATAACATACTACTGCCTCTGGGGTGAAGAGCGTTCTGTGGGCCTGTATAAATAAGTTGTTTGTGGATTGAGGAGTTTCCCCTACCAGGATGTTGCCAGGACTGGAAGGGTTCGAGTAATAAGGAAGGGCTGGGACTTTATTCACTGGAGCACAGGAGTTTGGGAGGTGACATGATTGAGATTGATAAAATCATGAGGAGTGGAGGTAAGGTGAATAGCAAAGGGCTCTTCCTTAGCGTAGGGTAGCTCAAGACGAGGGGGCATATTTCTTTAAAGTGAGAGGAGAGAGATTTAAAAGGAACCTGAGGGGCAACGTTTTGACAGAGGGCAGTTTACACGTGGAATGAACTTGCTGAGAATGTGGACAATGCAGGTATGTTTACAAAGTCTAAACGACATTTGGATGGGTACATGAATAGAAAGGTTTAGAGGGATTTGGGCCAAACGCAGGTAAGTGGGACTAGTTTAGTTTGGGAACCCTGGTCGCCATGGATGAGTTGGACCGAAGGGTCTATTTCTGTGCTGTCTACCTCTCTGAACCAGAAGTGATCTTATTGAAACCAGTAGAATTCTGAAAGGGGCTTGACAGGACAGATGCAGATAAAATGCTCCTTTGTGGTGGGAGTCATAGAATCCCAACAATGTGGAAACAGGCCATTCAGCCCATCTATTCCACACTGGCCCTCTGAAGAGCATCCCACACATACCCACCCCCTTACTCCGTATTTCCCATGGCCAATCCACCCTAAGTTTCACATCCCTGGTCACTATGGGTAATTTAGCACAGCCTATCCACCCTAACCTCTACACCCGAATCTGTAAATTACCTTCTCAAAAATGTAATTTAAATGTAGAGTTTTTCTCTAACAAAAATGTTAGTCTGACTCAACATTCGGGCGCAGACAGAATTCACACTTATTGTTAGAAAAGCTCTGCATTTGAATGACATTCTTGAGAAGGTAACAAAAAAGAAGTTCTAGGATTAACAAACCAAAGAGCAGAAACCTATTCTAAAAGATGAAGGATTTCATCTAAAATTGTTTGATGCGTCACATTTCCATGACGCTAGACTCCTTTGGATATAAATTGTGATCATGATCTCATTCTCCACAACCACCTGATGAAGGAGCGGCGCTCCGAAAGCCAGTGCTTCCAAACAAACCTGCTGGATTATAACCTGGTGTTGTGTGATGTTTACTTTGTCCGTGGGAAACACATGAGTTGTAGGACTGGTAACAGTTCTTATTTTGTGATCTATTCCAAGTGCAATTTCTCCTCTGTGCAGGCACGGGTGAACAGTTTGGCTTTTGTGCTTTGTGCGAAATCAGGCTAGCAGCTTTTAAATCCTTATGTGAAGCAACAGAAGTAAACTGTCAATCAGCAATTGTATTCTGAGAGTGGTACTTCCAGCTCTGGTAATCCTGTTGCATCAACAGAGAGAGGGTGAGGATGTCACATCTCAAGAGCAGACAGAAAAGTTATTTCGCTTGTTGAGTCGGTTCCTCACTCAGATGAGACTGGATGTTGCTTTTAATGGATCATAATTAAATGCTACAATGGAACACCTTAAATTCAAGGAATTTTGAAAGTGCAAACGAACAGTAACTTTGAACAGAGATGTTCTTCCATTTCTAACCTTGGTTGACCCATATGAAGCCTTTTTACTGATAGCTCCATAATCATGTTCCTGCTGGATTTTTTTCAGGGCAAACAGTTTCTGGTGGGAGAAATTCTGCATCCTGGGAAGGCGGGGAAATCAGAAAAAAAGCTGTTAAAAGCATTTGAACTGCAGGCCCACGAGCTCTCGTGGGAGCAGTACATTTGCCAAAAACATTTCTGAGGAATTCTGTGTAACTGTTGGACTGAAAATAGTTTCCCCACTGAACGTAAAACAGGTATTGAGAACGTTGCGCATTATAGAGTGTTCCTGAGGACCGGAGGAGGATTGAATTTGCCAACGTGAACCACACTTTGCAGAGAGAGGAATTTTCTCCAGATGGAATAGGTTGATGGAAGTCAACAATTGTCAGATTATTTCATGAAAATAACAGCTAGTATGGGGATCCCAGAAGAGGGGCATCTGTAATGAGCACACAGAAACAAACCCTTCAGTCCAGGCCAACCAGATATCCTAAATTAATCTAGTGACCCATTTGCCAACAGTTGGCCCATATCCCTCTGAATTCTTCCTATTCATGTCCCCATCCAGATGCATTTTTTCCTTCGGAGAATACTTGGGTGAGAGCCAAGATATGCAATATCTCAATGTTTCATAATGAAGCAGCTCATTTATTCTGAAATCATTTCAATTAGTTGCCAAATAATAGCTGCATAACTATTGTCAATATTGATACTCAGGAAAGCTATTTTGTTTAGTATATTTCCTTTGTAAAGATCTTATCCAAATTATAAAATGAATGTATTTTCATATGAAATAAAATTTGCAGTGTTTTATTAAATGGTTGAAAGTAACTTTGCACTTAATTGCTCCATTTGGGATTAAACATTGTGACTTAGATAAAAGTGATCTTTCATAATTTATGGTGAGTCTATTAACAAACAAATGTTGCCATTTGCTCTCAAGTTCGCTCAGATTCAATTTGAAATTCTTGAATGAGTTGAATAAGGGGTAAAAAGTAAATATTTATTGCCCTTTTCTGAAATTCTCTGCACTGCCATTGTATTTGGTTAAACAAAATATGTATCTCTCTTCATAACTTTGATATCACCACAAATCCTAGGAACCCCATCCAGAACAAACATATAAATACAAAGTAGGAGACAACAGTTTTGCTTCACTTGGAGGTCGCCACTGATGATGTTACCAAGCCAGGTAACGAAACGTCTAGATATCAAACCTACAGCTCAGCGAGCAAACCTGCACCCTAAACATTCTACTTTGCTGAAAGACTGCACAATCTACAGGCAGTCAGTACATGTAATATATTGTCAATTCCACTTTGAAAATAGATAATGGGCCCACTTCTTTTTGGATGTGAGCATAAGTGGTATAGTAAGTAAGTTTGCTGATGACACCAAAATTGGAGGTGTAGTGGACAGCGAAGGAGGTTACCTCAGATTACAATGGGATCTTGATCAGATGGGCCAATGGGTTGAGAAGTGGCAAATGGAGTTTAATTTAGATAAATGTGAGGTGCTGCATTTTGGGAAAGCAAATCTTAGCAGGACTTATACACTTAATGGTAAGGTCCTCGGGGGTGTTGCTGAACAAAGAGACCTTGGAGTGCAAGTTCATAGCTCCTTGAAAGTGGAGTCGCAGGTTGATAGGATAGTGAAGATGGTGTTTTGTATGCTTTCCTTTATTTGGTCAGAATATTGAGTACAGGAGTTGGGAGGTCATGTTACTGCCGTACAGTTGGAATATCGCGTGCAATTCTGGTTTCCTTCCTATCAGAAAGATGTTGTGAAACTTAAGGGGTCAGAAAAGATTTGCAAGGATGTTGCCAAGACTGAAAGATTTGAGCTATAGGGAGAGACAGAACAGACTGGGGCTTTTTTCCCTGGAACGTCAGAGGCTGAGGGGTGACCTTAGAGAAGGTTATGAAATCATGAGGGGCATGGATAGGATAGATAGACAAAGTCTTTTCCCTGAGGTGGGAGAGTTCAGAAATAGAGGGCATAGGTTTACAGTGAGAGGGGAAAGATATGAAAGAGACCTAAGAGGCAATCTTTTCATTTAGAGGGTGGTACGTGTATGGAATGAGCTGCCAGAGGAAGTGGTGGAGGCTGGTACAATTACAACACTTAAAAAGCAACTGGAGGGATATGGGCCCCGTGCTGGCAGGTGGGACGAGATTGGGTTGGGATATCATGCATAGGGATGTGCAGGTTAGGTGCATTAGTCACAGGTACATGTTGAGCAATACGGGCAGGAGAATTGCGTGGGTGGGTTATGTGTGCGTATGTGCGTGCGCGCGAGAGAGAGCATGTGTGCACATGCTTTGTAAAGGGAGTGTGATGGAGGAGAAGCCTGTAAGAGGGTGTGTGTACATCTGAGAGAGAGCGTGTTATGAGAGAGGTATAGATAAAAGTGAGGGATTGCATTTTCCTAAAATAAGGGCAGGACTTGTACAGAGGGATATGGGGGGGGGGTTCAGGTACATACTTCATTGAAAGTTGCATCACTGGTTGGAAGGGTGCTTCAGAAGGCATTCAGCACACTTACCTTATTTGTTCACACCATTGAATAAAGGAGTTGGGACATCATTTAGAAGTTGTACAGGATGTTGGTGAAGCCACTTGTAGAGTACTGAGAACGTTTCTGGTGGCCCTGTAATAGGAAGAATACTATTACAGAGGGTTCAGTAAAGATTCACCAGGATATTACCAAGACTGGAGGGTTTGAGTTATAAGGAGAGGCTGAGAATCTCTTCACTGGAGCACAGGAGGTTGAGGGGTGACCTCATTGAGATTGATATAATCATGAGGGTTCCAGGTAACATGAACATCAAAAATAGCGAGGAGCCTGCACGGTGATGTTAAATGACTGGGGGGGGGGGGGGGGGGGGGGGGGTAGAAATTGTGGCAGTTGGACACTTTAAATACATCAGGAACAGCATCTCCATTCAGCATACTGTGCATGTCTGGTGAGATGCCAGAAGACTAGAGGTTGGCTAACATGGTGCCACTGTTTAAGAAGGGTGGTAAGGACAAGCCAGGGAACTACAGACCAGTGAGGCTGACGTCAGTGGTGGGCACATTGTTGGAGAGAATCCTGAGGGAGAGGATGTACATGTATTTGAAAAGACAAGGACTGATTAGGGATAGTCAACATGGTTTTGTGTGGGAAATCATGTCTCACAAACTTGATTGAGATTTTTGAGGAAGTTACAAAGAGGATTGAGGAAGGCAGAGCAGTAATGTGATGTATATGGACTTCAGTAAGGCGTCTGACAAGGTTCCCCGTGGGAAACTGATTAGCAAGGTGAGATCTCAAGGAATACAGAGAGAACTAGCCATTTGGATACAGAACTGGCTCAAAGGTAGAAGACAGAGGGTGGTGGTGGAGGGTTGTTTTTCAGACTGGAGGCCTGCGACCAGTGGAGTGACACAAGGATCGGTGCTCGGTCCTCTACTTTTTGTCACTTATGTAAATGATTTGGATGCGAGCATAAGAGGTACAGTTAGAGGGAGAGGCTGAACAGGCTGGGGCTGTTTTCCCTGGAGTGTCAGAGGCTGAGTGGTGACCTTATAAAGGTTTAAAACATTATGAGGGGCATGGACAAGTTAAATAGACAAAGCTTTTTCCCTTGGGTTGGGGAGTCCAGAACTAGAGGGCATAGATTTCGGGTGAGGGGAAAAATGTAAAAGAAACCTACGGGGCAATTTTTTCATACAGAGTGTAGTACGTGTATGCAATGAGCTGCCAGAGGGAGTGGTGGAGGCTGGTACAAATGCAACAATTAAGAGGCATTTGAATGGATATATGAATAGGAAAGGTTTGGAAGGATGTGGGCTAGGTGTTGAGGAACGGGACTAGATTGGGTTGGGATATCTGGTCGGCATGGATGGGTTGGACCGAAGGGTCTGTTTCCATGCTGTACACTTCTGACTCTATGCTGGTTCAGCAAAAGCCGCGCATGCTCTGTCTGCAGAAACAGTGCAAACCCTTCTTCAAATGGACCAATGAGAAGCCAGACAAGGAGCCTGGTCCTCCTGCCAATCAGAGCTCCCCAATTGTCTGAATGCGGAAGATGGACCATCAGGTTCTGAAGCTGCTGCTCCTCTCCAAATGAAGATCGAGCTTCAACTCAGACTGCAACTTCCTTCCTCTCCTCATCTGAGAGTACGGCACTGTCTTTTCCATTTCGTTTTTTCATTCTGGGGTTAAATTGTTGACTTGCAGCAACTGAAAAGAAAGCGAGTGAATCTAGGGAAGGGACAGAGTCGGGAAATGTTGGTCCAGGTCTCTGTCTCAATTGGCAAACGTAGGTCAAATGCAGTCCCACAGTGTGAAGTGATAGCCTCAGTTATGAAAAAATAACTGCTGAAAGGAGGTATGTTGTTTAAATGGTGACATATTGGGATGTGGAGAAAGTGAGGACTGCAGATGCTGGAGATGAGAGTCGAAAAGTGTGGCACTGGAAAAGCACAGGAGGTCAGACAGCATCCGAGGAGCAGGAGAATCGACGTTTCAGACACGAGCCCTTCCTCAGGAATGATGTGTGGATGTAAAACGTGGCCTCAGCGTCCTTCCACACCAGTCACTGCCAGTTGTCAGACGGATGCAGCAAGCAATCAGCAAGGCAAGAGGAATATTAGCAAGAGGAATTGATTTCAGAAGTCGGGATGTCGTCCTGCAGTTAGGGGGTCATTGAATATATTCAAGGCTGAGTTCATCTGATTTTAGAACAAACATGAAGTGGATGTTTATGGGGAAAGGCAAGTAAAATGGTTTCAAGACCAGTCCAGAACAGTTACAGAGTCAGACAGCACAGAAACAGACCCTTCAGCCCAACTAGTCCATGCTGACTATATTCACAAACTAAACTAGTCCCACCTGCCTGTGTTTGCCCCATATCCCCCTGAACCTTTCCTATTCATGTACTTATCCAAATGTCTTTTAAACGTTGTTACTCAACCTGCATCCACCATTTCCTCTGGACATTCATTCCACACAAACCAATGTTTAAAACAAAGGTGCTCCTCATGTGTTTTTTAAATCTTTCTCCTCTCACCTTAATTTGCTCCCTAATCTTGAAACGACATGCCGTTCACCTGATCTTTGCCCCTCATGGTTTTGTAAACCTCTATAAAGAGAACAAAGAACCTTACAGCACAGGAACAGGCCCTTCAGCCCTCCATGGCTATGCTGATCGAGATACTCTATCTAAACCTGCCGCCTATTCTCTAAGGATCTGTATCCCTCTGCTCCTTGCCCATTCATGTATCTGTCTAGCTACATCTTAAATGACGCTATCGATCCCAACCCTACTGCCTCCGCTGGCGATGCATTCGAGGCGCCCACCACCCTCAGTGTAAAGAACTTTCCATGTACATCTCCCTCAAACCTTTCCCCTCTCACTTTGAACTCGTGACCCTGAGTAATTAAGTCTTCCCTTCTGGGAAAATAATTCTTACTATCCACCCCTGTTTACACCCCTCATGAATTTTCGGCCTCAATCAGGACCCCCACCCTCAACCTCCTTATTTCCAATGAAAATAATCCTAATCTACTCAACCTCTCCTCATAGTTTGCGCCCTCCATAACAGGCAACATCCTGGTGAACCTCCTCTGCACTCTCTCCAAACGTATCCACATCCTTTTGGAAATCTGGCAACCGGAATTGTACGCAGTATTCCAAATGCGCCAAACCAAAATCTTATATAACTTTAACATGACCTGCCAGCTCTTTTACTCAATCCGTCCGATGATGGAACACGTGTTGTATGCTGCCTTGACCACTCTACTGACAGGCATTGCCACCTTCAGAGAACAATAGACCCGAACACCCAGATCTCTCTGTACATCAATTTCCCCCAGGACCTTTCCATTTACTGTATAGCTCGCTCTTGAATTGCATCTTCCAAAATGCATCACCTCGCATTTGTCTGGATTGAACTCCATCTGCCATTTCTCTTCCCAACTCTCCGATCGATATTCTGCTGTATCGTCTGACAGTCCCCTTCACTATCTGATATTCCATCAATCCGAATGCCCATCTGCAAACTTGCTAATGAGGCACCCGATACCTTCACCTTTCAACCTCCTGTGCTCCAGTGAAAAAAGTCCCAGCCTACCCACCAATAGGTGTGAATTCTGTCTGGGTCCCAATGTCGAGTCAGCCTGACATTTTTGAGAGAAAAGCTCTGCATTTAAATTACGTTCTTGAGAAAGTTACTGAAAACAGGTTCTGGGATCAACATACCAAAGAACAGAAACAGTTAAGCAGTTAGGTAACACGTTCGAGTGGGAAGTGTGTATAACATGATCGCACAACTCCTATACTCAATGCTATGAGCAATGAAGGAAAGCAAACCAAACGCTGCCTTCACTACTCTGTCCACCTGAGACTCCAGCACTCCAAGGTCTCTTTATTCTGCAACACTCCCCTTAACTGTGTCAGTCCTGCCTGGATTGCTTGACCAAAATGCAAACCTCTGATTTCTCCAAATTAAACTCCAACTGACACTCCTCGGCTCATCAACCGACCCCATAGATTCTAATTTATAGTAAACTCTTTCCTCTCTCATTCCTTGGAAGCTGAAAATCTCCATCCCACAATCAGTCCCTCCATTTTCACTAGTTGGACTGAAGGGGCTGTTTCTGTGCTGCATGGCTCTGTAACTCGGCCCTGTACCAGTCTTAAAACCATTTTCTTGCCTTCCCCATAAACATTCACATAAAAATTAGATGAACTCAGCCTTGAATATATTCAATGACCCCCTAACTGCAGGAAGACATCCCCACTTCTGAACTTAATTCCTCTTGCTAATACACCACTTGCCTTGCTCATTGCCTGCTGCACCTGTCTGACAACTGGCACAGAAGGACACTGATGCCCCTCTGAACACCCACGCATCATTCCTGATGAAGGGCTCGTGCCCAAAACTTCGACTGTCCTACTGATCGGATGCTGCTTGACCTGCTGTGCTTTGCCAATTGTGGTCTTCTCTACATTGGGGAAACCGAGCGTAAACTTGGGGAACGGTTTGCTGAGCATCACAGCCGGGTCCGCAGAGGCTGAGCTGACTTCCCAGTCTCCACCCATTTTAATGCCCCTTCCCACTCCCCTTCTGACATGACTATTTTTGGCTTCCTCCATTACCACAACAAACCAAGCCACAAACTGGAGGAACAAAACCTCATCTTCTGTCTGAGCAGTCAACAGCCCGGAAGACAACATTGAGTTCTCCAATTTCAAATAATCTCCCATCCCATTACCCCAACACACTTCCCAGCCCCTTCCACTCTTCCCTGCCAACTAGATTCCTTCCTCCCATTCACCAACCAGGTCGTACCAGATTATGGGGATAAGGCAGGAACAGGATACTGATTGAGGATGATCAGCCATTATCACAATGAATGGTGGTGCTGGCTCGAAGGGCAGAATAGCCTACTCCTGCACCTATTGTCTATTGTACCCTCTACCTGTCTCCACCTATCCCCACTTCAATACCCTGACCCCAGCACACCCTTGTTCCACAGCTCTCCCTCTCCCCACCCCCAGACCTGAACAAGGGACACCAGATCCCTCGACTTCTCCATCTCCTGATACTGTCTAGCTTGCTGCGTTCTTTCAGTCTCCTGTCTGTCTATTTTGCTAATTGAGAACAAAGGCTTGGACTAACTTTTCCAGACTCTGTCCCCTCACCTGGATTGACTCCCATTTCTTTCAGTTGCTCCAAGTCAACAACTGAACCTCAGAATGAAACGTAAATGGAAATGGGGGTGAGAAAAGAGAGTGCCGTACTCTCAGATGTTGGACAGAGGAAAGAAGTTGCAGTCTGAGGTGAACCTCAATCTTCATTCAGAGAGAGGAGGAGCAGGAGCTTCAGAACCTCATGGTCCAACTTCCACATTCACCAATAGAGGAGCTCCGAATGGCAGGAGGACAATTCTCCCTCCGGTCCTCCAGTGCTCCTTATTTGTCCAAACGTAGGTCTCGCCCCTTTTCTGCCGGCAGCGAGGAACATGCCCAATGTTTTGATGACACCAGCAAACGTGTGCCCTGCTTGTTGACACTGAGGAGTGTACACAATATGCACTGTAGCAATGCTGGTGTCATTGACAGATTTTAAGTGTCCAAATTCCTATGGGAGAATAAAAAGGGTACAGCCATAATTTTTTTTCCATTGGCTCAATATTTGATTGCTTTTGCATTTGTCTGGCTGCTCAATGTTTAAGTCTTTTCCTCAGTGTTGGGGTGAGATTCACAACTAGAGGGCATAGGCTTAGGGTGAGACCACAAAGGTAACTGAGGGGCAACGTTTCCATGCAGAGGGTGGTGCATGTATGGAATGAGCTGCCAGAGGAAGTAGTGGAAGCCAGTATAATTACAGCATTTGAAAGGTATCTGGCTGGGTATCTGAATAGGAAGGGTTTAGAGGGATATGAGTCAAGTGCTGGCAAAGGGGACTATATTAATTTAGGATAGCGGGTTGGCATGGACAGGTTGGACCGAATGGGTCTATTTCTGTGCTGTACATCTCTATGACTCGAAATAATAAAAAGTCGATTTTCCAAATAACACACTATGTCCATGTTAACAAGGCTGAGTGCACCACATGCTTTACTAACCATTCTCAACAGGTCCTGCCCCTTCAATGACTGAGGAACATGTACATGCTGGTGCATAATCTCCTTCACTAGTATTTACACACTACCCTCAGCAATTGCACAACTAACAGCAAAGGGTAAACAGCACAAGGATTAAACACACAGTGAGGGGCAAACAGCACAAGGATTAAACACACAGTGAGGGGCAAACAGCACAAGGATTAAACACACAGTGAGGGGCAAACAGCACAAGGATTAAACACACAGTGAGGGGCAAACAGCACAAGGATTAAACACACAGTGAGGGGCAAACAGCACAAGGATTAAACACACAGTGAGGGGCAAACAGCACAAGGATTAAACACAGTGAGGGGCAAACAGCACAAGGATTAAACACAGTGAGGGGCAAACAGCACAAGGATTAAACACACAGTGAGGGGCAAACAGCACAAGGATTAAACACACAGTGAGGGGCAAACAGCACAAGGATTAAACACACAGTGAGGGGCAAACAGCACAAGGATTAAAACACACAGTGAGGGGGAAACAGCACAAGGATTAAACACACAGTGAGGGGGAAACAGCACAAGCGCCAGTAAAAGCCGATGGAAAGTGAGTGTAAAATGTCACTATGACAGGACAGGCCCCACATTCCTTCCCCTCCGTCCCCCCCACAACCTGCCTCACCTTTCACGTCCCGGGCCCAGTACCTTCCAGGTGGCCCCATAGTTGACACAGGGGCCGCCCCACGACCAGTAGAACTCCACCACCCCGGCGGCCGACGAGTTCCCAAGCAGGCCCTTAACCCCATCCGCCTCCAGAATGCTCACCGGCTCCTGGCTGCTGTACAGCCGGCCGGTGTGGCCGTGACACAGCAGCTGCGCCAGGAAGGCGGCGGCGGCCAGTGACGGGTGTCTGCCCCGGGCCGCGCGGCGCCATTTTCCTAACGGCCGCCCTCCCGCCGCTTCCTCGCTCGAGCGACTTCTCCTCCCAACCGCCTTCGCCCCCGCGAGACGTCTGCACGGGGGGATGGGCGGGGCCGGGCCAGGCGATGGGCGGGGCCGGGGATGGGTGGGGCCGGGGATGGGTGGGGCCGGGGATGGGTGGGGCCGGGCCGGGGATGGGTGGGGCGGGGCCGGGGATGGGTGGGGCGGGGCCGGGGATGGGTGGGGCGGGGCCGGGGATGGATGGGGCGGGGCCGGGGATGGGTGGGGCGGGGCCGGGGATGGGTGGGGCGGGGCCGGGGAGCCTCACCGTCACCAAGCAACAGCCACCTCGCGCTACAACTGCTCATTCACAAAAACAAACTCTCCTGTCTCGCTCTGCAGCTGCAGGGGGGACACTGCCACGTTTCCAGGAGCCCTGTCTACATTGGGAAAGCTCACGGCTCAATTTAAACAGATATTCCCACATCTAACGGAACGGCGTCATATCGAAAGGGGGCAATCTGCATTTTAAAGGGACGTGGACATTTTAACGGGTATTTCTGCAAATAAAGAGGTTTAAATGGACGAGATTACATTTCAAAGGGATGTGGGCACATTCCAAGGGATATCTTCATATGTAAAGTGACGCAGTTATATCTAAATGAACCTACATTTCGAAGAGACGTTGCCCTATTTATAAGTAGAGACAATAGGTGTGAATTCTGTCTGTGTCCCAATGTTGAGTCAAACTGACATTTTTCTTAGAAAAGCTCTGCATTTAAATTACATTCTTGAGAAGGTAATTTATAGATTCGGGTGTAGGTTAGGGAGGATTGGCCGTGCTAAGTTACCCGTAGTGACCAGGGATGGACAGGTTAGGGTGGAAATATGGAGTACGGGGTTGGATATGGGTGGGATACTGTTCAGAGGGCCAGAGTGAAATAGATGGGCTGAATGGCCTGCTTCCACATTGTCGGAATTCTATGACCCTCCCCATAAAGGAGCATTTTATCTACATCTATCCTGTCAAGCCCCGTTCAGAATTCTACTGGTTTCAATAGAGGTATACAGCACAGAAACAGACCCTTCGGTCCAATTCGTCCATGCCGACCAGGATTCCAAACTAAACCTGTCCCACTTGCCTACATTTGGCCCATATCCCTCTAACTTTTCTATTCATATACCCATCAAAATGCTGTTTCAATGTTGTAACTGTACCGGCAACTACCACATCCTCAGTAAGTTCATTCCACATGCAAATCACTCTATTTCAAAATGTTGCCCCTCCAGTTCCTTTTAAATCTCTCTCCTCACATTAAAAAAAAGCCCCCTGGTTTTGAGTTCCCCTACGCTAAGGAAGAGCCATTTGCTGTTCACCTTACCTCCACTCCTCATAATTTTATCAATCTCAATGAGGTCAGCCCCAAATTCCTGTGCTCCAGTGAATAAAGTCCCAGCCTCTCCTTATAACTCAAACCCTCCAGTCCTGACAACATCCTGGTAAATCTTTACCAAACCCTCTCTAATAGTATTCTTCCTATTACAGGGCCACCAGAACTGTACTCAGTACTGTGAAAGTGACCTCACCAACATCCTGTACAACCTCAACATGATGTCCCAACCCCAATACTCAATGGGGTGAACAATGAAGGCAATGTTGCGAAATGCCATCTTGACCACCCTGTCGAGCAGTGATGAAACTTCCAAGGAACTCTGTACCTAAACACCCCCCACCTCTGCCCCCCCGCAACTCCCATGTCTGTCTATCAGACCATAAGACATAGGAGCGGAAGTAACGCCATTCGGCCCATCGAGTCCACTCCACCATTCAATCATGGCTGATGGGCATTTCAACTCCACTTACCCTCATTCTCCCCGTAGCCCTTAATTCCTTGTGACATCAAGAATTTATCAATTTCTGCCTTGAAGACATTTAGCGTCCCAGCCTCCCTGCACTCTGTGGCAATGAATTCCACAGGCCCACCACTCTCTGGCTGAAGAAATGTCTCCGCATTTCTGTTCTGAATTTACCCCCTCTAATTCTAAGGCTGTGTCCACGGGTCCTAGTCTCCTCGCCCAATGGAAACAATTTCTAGCGTCCACCCTCTCCAAGCCATGTATTATCTTGTAAGTTTCTATTAGATCTCCCCTTAATCTTCTAAACTCCAATGAATACAATCCCAGGATCCTCAGCCCGTTCCTCATATGTTAGACCTACCATTCCAGGGATCATCCGTGTGACTCTCCGCTGGACACGCTCCAGTGCCAGTATGTCCTTCCTGAGGTGTGGGGACCAAAACTGGACACAGTACTCCAAATGGGGCCTAACCAGAGCTTTATAAAGTCTCAGTAGCACAACAGTGCTTTTATATTCCAACCCTCTTGAGATAATTGACAACATTGCATTCGCCTTCTTAATTCCGGACTCAACCTGCATGTTTACCTTTAGAGAATCCTCAACTAGCACTCCCAGATCCCTCTGATCAGTTCACAGTGTCATGCAACCGGTGCAATATTTGGAACAAACCTGGACCGCTGCTGAGTCCTTCATCTTTTAGAATGGGTTGCAGGTTTCAGTTCATCAATATATAAATTCCAGAACTTTAGATCAGATTCCCTACAGTGTAGAAACAGGCCCTTCGGCCCAACAAGTTGACACCGACCCGCCAAAAAGCAAAACACCCAGCCCCATTCCCTGTCACCTAACACTACGGGGCAATTGAGCTTGGCCAATTCACCCTAACACGCACGTCTTTGGACTGTGGGAGGAAACCCTCGCAGACGTGTGGGGTGGGGGAATTTAACCTGGGGCTCTGGCGCTGTGAGGCAGCAGTGCTAACCACAAAAAAAGTGACATTTTCTGTTTTTCAGTGGCAGCTGCAGCCCAGGAGTGGAGAGTCACTGATTTGAGGTTTTAAATTTGAAGTCGGAGAGCAGAGGTTCCTGGGAAAGGAGGGACGACTTATTTTTATTTCCTTCCTGCTGTATCAGTCAGTGGGTACTGTTGAGGGGGGAAAACGACCTACCAGGCGTATGCACTGGAGCCCAGGTCTCTGGCAGAGAGCCTGTCCCTGTTGCACCAGAAGGGAAGGAGGGAAAGGAGGAGAGTGTTAGTCATTGGGGACTCAATAGTTAGAGGGTCAGATAGAAGGTGTGTTGGGAACGAACAAGACTCGCGGTTAGTGTGTTGCCTCCCAGGTGCCAGGGTGCGTGAAGTCTCGGATCGTATCTTTGGGGTCCTGAAGGGATAGGGTTTCCAACCCCAAGTCATGGTCCATGTAGGTACCAACAACATAGGTAGAAATGTGAGAAACAGAACTCACTCACAAATCAATTAGCCTGAGACAAAGCGTTGGAAACAAGAACAATTTATTACAGTCTTGCAAGTACCGGACGCTCCTGCAACCAAGCAGAAATGTGCGCCAAAACAGAGCCTGTTAGCTTTCTTGTTCAGTTTACAAGTTGTGGAATCACGCCTCCCTTTTCCCATCCTATCATAAGCCGATTACCTCACTTGTCAGTTATTTTCTTATCTGGCCATCCCACTGTCCTTGTCTGCATTCTTTGTTCCTTGTTTGTTACAGCTTGTTCTTTTGTCCACTTTCTCTAATCTTACGATAAGCTTTATTGTGAAATGCTACTGTTGCTTCTTTTTGTGGTCAACTACAACACTTTAAAGTTATTTCCTCGCATAAAACTACTTTCTTTAAAAGACTCTCTATATTCATTAAAGTCTTAGCCTTAAGTATGCGACATGCTACAAGAATTCCATGACCGTTTGTATAATGTTACACTACTTGGAGTTCTTTCATAGGCCTCTGCAGAGTTCGAGGGAGGGGGAAGAGGGGATTAGCAAAATTATTCTGGGTAGTAGTGAAAGGAACAGGGTGGTCATTATGGGGGACTTTAACTTCCCCAACATTGACTGGAAATGCTTTCACTCTAGTATGTCGTATGGATCAGTTTTTGTCCAGTGTGTGTGCAGGAGGGCTTTCTGACACAGTATGTCGAAGGGCCGACAAGAGGGGTGGTCACACTGGATCTGGTGCTTGGTAATGAACCAGGCCAGATGTTTGATTTAGTGGAAGGTGAGCACTTTGGAGAGAGTGACCATAATTCAGTTGGGTTTCATTTAAAGGGATAGGAACATGCCACAGGTCAAGGGTTATCGATGGGACAAGGGAAATTATAATGCAATTAGGCAAGACTTAAGATGCAGAGAATAGGGTAGCAAAATGCAGGGGATGGGAACAATTGAAATGTGGAGCTGGTTTAAGGAACAGATATTGTGTGCCCTTGATAGGTATGTCCCTGTCAGGCAGGGAGTGATAAGGTAAGGGAACCGTGGTTTACAACAGAAATTGCATCGCTTTACAAAGAAGGAGGAGGCTTATGTGTTGATGAGGTTCAGATGAGGCGATGGTTCAGATGAGGCGATGGAGATCAGCTAGGAAGGATTTAAAGAGACAGTTAAGAGCAAAGAGAGGACATGAGCAGTCTTTAACAAATAGAATAAAGGCGAACCCTAAAGCTTTCTATAGGTATGTGAGGAATAAAAGGATGATTAGGGTAGGAAGAGGGCCAATAAAAGACAGAAGTAGGAAGTTGAGTGTGGGCCCTGTGGAGATTGGAGAGGTGTTAATGAATATCTCTCATCGGTCTTCACTCAGGAAAAGGAGAATATTGTCGAGGAGAAGAATGAGGTACGAGATATTAGACTCGAAAGGATCGAGGTTAGTTGCACACAGGTGTTATCAATTCTAGAAGGAGTGAAAATAGACAAGTGCCCTGGGCAGGATGGGATTTATCCGAGGATTCTCTGGGAAGCGAGGGAGGAGATAGCAGAGCCTTTGGTTTTGATATTTGAGTTGTCATTGTCTACAGGTTTAGTACCAGAGTGGAGAATTGCAAATGTTGTACCCTTGTTCAAGAAGGGCAGCAGAGATGACCCAGGTAATTATAGACCAGTGAGCCTTACTTCTGTTGAAGGAAAGCTTTTGGAAAAGAATCTTAGAGATAGGATTTATAATCATCTAGCAACCAACAATTTGTTTTCAGATAGTCAACATGGTTTCATCAAGAGCAGATCGTGTCTCACAAACCTCATTGCGTTTTTTGAGAAAGTGACCAAGCATGTAGATGAAGGTAGGGCAGTTGACGTGGTGTACATGGACCTCTGTAAAGCCTTTGATGAAGTTCCACATGGTATGCTGTTGGAGGAAATGCAGAGGCATAGGATTGAGGGTGATTTAACAGTTTGGATTACAAACTGGGCTTTCTGAAAGAAGTTAGCGAGTGGTGGTTTATGGAAAATATTCAGCCTGGAGTCCGGTTACTAGTGGTGTGCCACAAGGATCTGTTTTGGGACCACTGCGGTTTGTCGTTTTTTTAAATGGCTCAGACACAGGCATAGGTGGATGGATTAGTAAATTTGCAGACAAAACGAAAGTCGGTGGAGTACTGGACAGTTTGGAAGAATGTTACAGGTTGCAGAGGGACTTGGATAAACTGCAGAATTGGGCTGAGAGGTGGCAAATGGAGTTCAATGCAGCTAAATGTGAGGTGATTCACTTTGGGATGAATAACAGGAAGGCAGTGATCTTGGAGTCCATGTGCATAGATCCCCGAAAGTTGCCACTCAGGTGGATAGTGCTGTTAAGAAGGCATACGGTGTGTTAGGTTTCATTGGGTGGAGGGATTGAGTTCCGGAACTGCAATATCACACTGGAACTATACAAAACGCTGGAGCAGCCACACTTGGAACATTGTGTATAGTTCTGGTCCCCATATTTCAGGAAGGATGTGGGAAGCATTGGAAAAGGTGCAGAGGACCAGGTTGTTGCCTGGTCGGGAGGGAGGGTGTTATGAGGAAAGGCTGATAGACTTGGGTCTGTTCTCATTGGAAATAAGGCGGCTAAGGGGGGGATTTGATAGAGATATATAAGATGATCAGAGGATTAGATAGGGGAGACAGTGAAAGACTTTTTCCGAGGATAGTGACATCAGCTTCCCAAAGTGAATCACCTCACATTTAGCTGCATTGAACTCCATTTGCCACCTCTCAGTCCAATTCTGCAGTTTATCCAAGTCCCCCTGCAACCTGTACAAATTGAGGGGTGATAGATTTAAGACAGATGTCAGAGACAAGTTCTTTATGCAGAGAGTGGTAAGGGCGTGGAATGCCCTACCTGCGAAGGTAGTCAACTCAGCCACATTAGGAAGATTTAAACAATCCTTAGATAAGTGCATGGATGATTTTGCGATACTGTCGGGGAACGAACTGAGAATGGTTCACAGCTCGACGCAACATCGAGGGCCGAAGGGCCTGTTCTGCACTGTATTGTTCTATGTTCTAAACTTAGTGCAGGAGGCTGAACGAAATGAGCAGCTTTAAAACAAAAACCTCTTGGAGCTCAAAGCTTTCAATGAGAGTCTGAGCCCGGTGGTAAGTTCAGGTAACCTTTATTGCAACCCAACTTTGTTACAGCTTCAACTAGCACTCCCAGATCCCTCTGTACTTTGGCTTTACGAATTTTCTTACTGTTTAGAAAGTAGTCCATGCTTCTATTCTTTTTCCCAAAGTGCAAGACCTCGCATTTGCTCACATTGAATTCCATCAGCCATTTCCTGGACCACTCCTCCAAACTGGCTAGATCCTTCTGCAGCCTCCCCACTTCTTCAGTACGACCTGCCTGTCCACCTAACTTTATATCATCGGCAAACTTCGCTAGAATGCCCCCAGTCCCTTCATCCAGATCATTAATATATAATGTGAACAGCTGCGGCCCCAACACTGAACCCTGCAGGACACCGCTTGTCACCGGCTGCCATTCCAAAAAAGAACCTTTTATCCCAACTCTCTGCCTTCTGTCAGACAGCCAATCCTCAATCCATACCAGTTGCTCACGTCGAACACCCTATGGGCCCTCACCTGGCTCAGCAGCCTCCCGTGCACACACTCTCATTCTCTCATGCACACACACGATTCTATGGGGTGAAATTGTATTGGCAGAATTATATTTGCAGATACATTCAATTTTGTTCAAAAAGCACACAATCTGCAGGCAGTCAATGCATGTAATATTTTACAAATTCTGACTTTGGAAACAGAACCAGTCTGATTCAAGATTGGAATACTGACAGACACACATCTCACACCTTTAATGCATTGTCTGAGCGGAGATGTCTTTTTTTTAAATAAAACCTTAAGTCATCTCAAGAACATTGTTACATATTAATGAACCAAAGCCCGCACCCAGTCTAAGAGATGAAGACTATCTAAGTTTGTTCAATATATTCTATCAGTTGCATGACACTGATCTTTTGATATAAGTTCTGTGTCTTATGATGCTGTTCCATGAGGCTTATGTGTTGATGAGGCAATATGGTACAGATGAGGTGATAGAGAATTACAGATCATCGAGGAAGGATTGAAAGAGAGAGTTAAGAAGAGCAAAGAGAGGACCGAAGCAGTCTTTAGCAAATAGAATAAAGGAGAACCCTAAAGCTTTCTAAAGGTATGTGAGGAATAAAAGGATGATTAGGGTAGGAATAGGGCCAGTCAAAGACAGAAGTTGAGCGTGGACCCTGTAGAGTCCGGAGAGGTGCTAAATGAAAATTTCTCATCAGTGTTCACTCAGGAAAAGAATGAGGTACGAGATATTAGACTCGAAAGGATCGAGGTCAGTTACACACAGGTGTTATAAATTCAAGAAGGAGTGAAAGTGGACAAGTCTCCTGGGCTGGATGGGATTTATCCGAGGATTCTCTGGGAAGCGAGGGAGGAGATAGCAGAGCCTTGGGCATTGATATTTGAGTCATCATTGTCTACGGGTTTAGTACCTGAGGACTGTAGGATTGCAAATGTTCTGCCCTTATTCAAAAGGGCAGCAGAGATGACCCAGGTAATTATAGACCAGTGAGCCTTACTTCTATTGTAGGAAAGGATTATAAGAGATAAGATTTATAATCATCAAGCAAGCAACAATTTAATTTCAGATAAGTCAACATGGTTTCATCAAGGGCAGGTCGTGTCTCACTTACCTCTGAGTTTTTTGAGAAGGTGACCAAGCATGTAGATGAGGGTAGGACAGTTGACATGGTATACTTGGACTTCAGTAAAGCCTTTGATGAGGTTCCACATGGTAGGCTGATGGAGAAAATGCAGAGGCATGGAATGGAGGGTGATTTAGCAGCTTGGATTAGAAACTGGAAGAAGGCAGCGAGTGGTGGTTGATGGAAAATATTCAGTCTGGAGTCCAGTTACTAGTGGTGTCCCACAAGGATGTTTTGAGACCACTGCTGTTTGTCATTTTTATAACTGACTTAGACACAGGCATAGGTGGACGGATTAGTAAATTTGCAGACGACACTAATGTCGGTGGAGTATTGGACAGTTTGGAAGAATGTTACAGGTTGCAGGGGGATTTGGATAAACTGCAGAATTGGGCTGAGAGGTGGCAAATGGAGTTCAATGAAGCTAAATGTGAGGTGATGCACTTTGGGAAGAATAACAGGATGGCAGAGTAGTTGGTCAATGGAAAGATTCTTGGTAGTGTGGATGTGCAGAGGGATCTTGCAGTCCATGTGCAAAGCTCCCTGAAAGTTGCAACCCAGGTGGATAGTGCTGGTAAGAAGTCACACGGTATATTGGTTTCATTGGGAGAGGGACGGAATTCCTGAGCCGCAATATCACGCTGCAACCATACAAAACACTGGTGCAGCCACCCTTGGAATATTGTGTACAGTTCTGGTCACCCCATTACAGAAAGGATGTGGAAGCATTGGAAAAGGTGAAGAGGAGATTTACCAGGATGTTGCCTGGTCTGGAGGGACGGTCTTATGAGGAAAGGCTGATAGACTTGGGTCTTTTCTCATTGGAAAGAAGAAGGCTTAAGGGGGGATTTGATAGAGACATACAAGATGATCAGAGGATTAGAGATGGTAGACAGTGAAAGACTCTTTCCAAGGATGGTGACATCAGCTTGTACGAGAGGGCATAACTACAAACTGAGGGGTGATAGATTAAAGACAGATGTCAGAGGCAAGTTCTTTTTGCAGAGAGTGGTAAGGGCGTGAATGCCCTACCTGCTAAAGTAGTCAACTCAGCCACTTTAGGGAGATTTAAACATTCCTTAGATAAGCGCATGGCTGATTTTCGGATAATGTTGGGGGACAAGCTGAGAATAGTTCACAGGTCGGCGCAACATCAAGGGCCTGTTCTGCGCTGGATTGTTCTATGTTCTATGTTCTAAACTTAGTGCAGGAGGTGGAAAGAAATGAGCAGCTTTAAAACTGCTCTTGGAGCTCAAAGCTTTCAATGAAAGTCTGAGCCCGGTGTTAAGTTCAGGTAACCTTTATTGCAACCCAAACTTTGTTGCAACTTCAGATCCCCCCCAGCAAAAAGGCAGAGAAAAAGTAGTTGCTTTTTGAACATCTCAAGGTGAAAGTGCACACACCACACCTCTCCTTGTCCCACCCCCCTCACTGTCTTTACTATTGGCCAGCACCAAGTTGTCCCTTTGTAATCGGATCCTTGGTACAGCCGTCACCCGGAGGAAGTATTGCCTCACTCAGCAATTTCAACCCTTACCCTGTCTCCAACTAAGTTTCTCCCTGCTCATTTGCCAGTGGGGGGAGGGCAGTGTAGAGTCAACCTGACTGCTGTGGGTCTGGAGTCACGTGTAGGCCAGACCAGGTAAAGGGTGCAGCTGGAACGACTGAGTGAATCCTTTCCCACAATGGCGGTTCCCTTCCCTAACAAGGGAGAGAGATGGGGGCTTTCTCCCCCCAACCCCCAACCCCCTCCCTGAAACGGTCTCATCGTTAGATTCTGAACTCCACATTTCTGACCGAATACCAATTCTGCCATCTGTCGTGGCAGGATTCGAACCCGGGAGTCCCCGGAACCGGGTTGATAGTCCAATCGATAATGGCCCTTGGCCGTCACTCCTTCAATCCCCCTGCGATGGCACGTGAACTCGCTGGTGCTTCCGCAGGTGTGAGGAGTAGGTGAAGCCCTTCCCGCACTGAGAGCAGGTGAACGGCCTCTCCCCGGTGTGTATCCGCTGGTGCCTCAGCAGGGTGGAGGATGTGCTGAAAGCCTTCCCACACTCGGGGCAGCTGAAGGGCCTCTCCCCTGTGTGGACCCGCTGGTGGCTCCGCAGGTAGGAGGAGCAGGTAAAGCCCTTCCCGCACTGAGAGCAGGTGAATGGCCTCTCCCCCGTGTGGACATGCTGGTGGGTCAGCAGGGTGGAGGAATCGCTGAAGGCCTTCCCACACTTGGGGCAGCTGAAGGGCCTCTCCCCCGTGTGGACACGCTGGTGGGTCAGCAGGGTGGTGGCCTGGGTAAAGGCCTTCCCGCACTCGGGGCAGGTGAAGGGCCTCTCCCCTGTGTGGATCTGCTGGTGCCTCATCAGGGAGGAGATGTGGCTAAAGGCCTTCCCGCACTCAGGGCAGCTGAACGGCCTCTGCCCTGTGTGGACACGCCGGTGACTCCGCAGAGTGGAGGAATCGCTGAAGGCCTTCCCACACTCGGGGCAGCTGAAGGGCTTTTCCCCCGTGTGGACACGCCGGTGGCTCAGCAGGGTGGAGGAATACCTGAAGGCCTTCCCACACTCAGGGCAGCTGAACGGCCTCTCTCCTGTGTGGACCCGCTGGTGGGCCAACAGGGCAGAGAAAAACACGAAGGCCTTCCCGCACTCGGGACAGCAGAAAGGCCTTTCCCCAGTGTGGTCCTGCTGGTGGGCCAGCAGGTGGGAGGAATGTCTGAAGGCCTTCCCGCAGTCGGTGCAGGGGAATGGCCTCTCCCCGGTGTGACTGCGCCGATGAGTCTCCAGGGCAGACGGGAAACAGAAGCCTTTCCCACAGTCGCCACACTTCCACGGTTTCTCCACGGGGCGGGATTCCTCAGGTTTCTCCATGGCCACAGCTTCAGCTGCACACAAACACGTGTAGAGCCCTCCCTGCCGTGAAATCCCTTTTCCAGGCCGGATCACGGTTTCAGTCTCCACGCACAGTGCGCTGCAACAGTGGGGTCTCTCGTCCAGTCCCACCTGATGCTGAAAACATACTCAAACAGGAACCAAAAAGCTTTGATCCCTCTCACAGAAATCACGGTCTAAAATGTTTGCTGGCCCCAGTGGATTGAGTGACCGTCAGACATTGACATCAAAGTGAGGACTGGAGATGCTGGAGAGTTAGTTGAAAAATGTGGCACTGGAAAAGCACAGCAGGTCAGGCAGCATCCGAGGAGCAGGAGGGTCAATATTTCGGGCATAAGCCCTTCATCTGTTGATTTTGAAATTTTCCTCTTCAAATCTTCAAAAACTCTGTCAGAATAGATTACAAAGCTCATCACTGCCAGTGCAGGGTAGAAATTCTGAACAAGCAATTCTACTTTTTGCAGAATATTCTTTTCTTTTATTATTCCACAAAATTGAAAGCACCATCCCACTCTCTCCGCTCTAATTCTCCTCATCAGGATCTTACAGGGACGAAAAAGCAAAAAAAAATGCCAAGACATGACTCCTCCCTGCCACCAACCAGACTCATTCTTCCCATTGACCAACCAGGTCGTACCCTCTAACTGTCTCGACCTATCCCTACTTCACCACCACCCCCTTTTATCTGCAGCTTCTGCACCATCTGATGCCTCCTGCCGAACTATTTTGCCAATTGAGATACAGACTTGGATCAATGTTTCCGGAGTCTGTCCCTGCCGAATTCACTCTCT
The DNA here is from genome assembly GCF_037043375.1 of Chiloscyllium plagiosum. Classification (NCBI taxonomy): domain Eukaryota; kingdom Metazoa; phylum Chordata; class Chondrichthyes; order Orectolobiformes; family Hemiscylliidae; genus Chiloscyllium; species Chiloscyllium plagiosum. The sequence continues at coordinate 93,027,094 of NW_028270165.1, read as the reverse complement.
TTCCTTTCAGTTGCTGAAAGTCAACAATTGAATCACAGAATGAAAAAAGATGGAAAAGGGAGCGAGATAAGAGAGTGCCGTACTCACATATCTGGGACACAGGAAGGAATCTGCAGTCTGGGTAAAGCTCAATCTTTACTCAGAGAGAGAGAATCAGGAGTCGCAGCTTGAGAAGTTCATGGTCCAACTTCCGCATTCAGACAATGGACTGGCTCTGATTGGCAGGAGGACCAGTCTCCTTCCAGTCCTCCAATGCTGCCTATTGGTCAATCAAAAGAAGGTCTCGCGCCTTGTTTGCGTTCAGCGATGAGCATGCCCAGTGTTTTGCTGACACTGGCCAGCATGCGCACTGCGTTGCTGACACCGACAAACATGCGCAGTATGCTCTACGGGGATGTTGGTGTTACTGACAGATTTTAAGTGTCCAAATGCCAACAGGGGAAAAATATAGAGCCACAATTTTTTCCCCCTATGGCTCGGTATTTTATTCCTTTTGCATTTTGTCTGGCTGCTCAATTTTTGTATGTTTTTCCCCCTTATTGTGGGGGCAAGACGCCGAGACCAGAACTGGAGGGCAAAGATTTAGGGTGAGAGGGGAAAGATTTCTGAGGGTCCTAAGGGGCAATCTTTTCGCACAGAGGATGGTATGTATATGGAATGAGCTGCCAGAGGAAGTGGTGGAGGCTAGTACAATTACATTATTTAAAATGCATCTGGATGCAGATATGAATAGGAAAGATTCAGAGGGATAGGGGGCAAATGCTGGGAAATGGGTCACTAGATTAATTTAGGACGTCTGGTCGGTGTGGACCGAAGGGTTTGTTTCTGTGCTCTACAACTCTGAGCCTATTTTTAGATAGTATGGAAAATAAAGAGCATGAAAGCATGGGAAGGGTTAGAGCATGGAGACCACTGCCGGTTTGTTGCAAAGGATAGTGGAAGCTCTTACACGAATTACCAGAGTAAGGTTGAGGCTGAAAGGTCACTTTGGCAAGATGAGATAACAGTCAGTAAAGTTAGCCTCACCTGCTAAATATGATTGACAGGATTGGGACAATAAATATTTGGGACATGACATTAAATATCTAATTAATAATTAGTAGAGTCAGCCTGCTTGAGACTATTGATAATAAATATCTAATCATGACATTAGGAAAATATTAAGTAGGGTCTGGAATGCAAGACCATTGTTCCAAAAGCTGACACTAAATCTCTAACCGTGACATTAGAATAACATTAAGTAGAATGTAGGAAAAACTATAAGGGCGCAACTAAAGAGATAATGGGAACTAACATCATGGTTTATTGTATAGCTAGCGTGAGGTACTTTTAATTAATATAGTTGAACATGCTGATTAGCTAACAAACACACTGCTGAGCTGGAGACAGTGCTGCCCCCTCTGTCCAGGAGTAAATGCTGGAAAGGTGGTATTGTTCATAGGGAGGAGGATGGTCTCCGGCTACACTCTGATATCTATCAGCTAGTAAATGGGGCAGAACTATGGAATTTAATCTGCAGGCAGTTTGGGAAATTTAATAAGGGAAGGAAGTAAGCAATAAATAGTAGATCCCTACAGAGTGCAGAGGAACAAAGGGTCCTTGCTGTCCAAGTTCAGAGATCCCCGAAGGTATCGGTACAGGTAAAACGGGGGATGAGGAATGCATAGATTTGTACTTTTTCACACAGAGGGTGGTGCGTGTGTGCAATGAGCTGCTAGAGGAAGTGGTGGAAGTTGGCACAAATACAATTTTTAAAAGCATGCTGGATGGGTATGTGAATAGGCAGAGTTTAGAGGAATATGGGCCAAGTGCTGGTAAAGAGGATAGGTTAATTTCAGATATCTATTCAGCATGGACGAGATGGACTGTTTCTGTGCTGTACAGCTCTATGGCCATCCACCTCATTTTGAAATGTTTTGGAACACCCTATTAGGGTTCAGAGTGTGCCAGGACCTGACACCGCCCTCCTCACGTCTCCTGTGTATTTTAAATCAATAGTACCGTTTGCATGTTACTGGGTTAGTACTTTAAACACACAGACACATACAATATAATCAGAATTTCTATTCGGTACAGACAGTGATGACTTGTTTCAACTTTGCTAACAGGGTATCAGATCTGCAGACAGAAATCTTGGAAGAAATTCCAAAACAAGATCTGACAGGGTCACTCAATATCATGGGGGGGGGGGGGGCGTTGAATCTGGAAACAGAAATTCGACCTGCTTCAAAAGGTACAGGACATCAGTGTGAGCAGAGAAGCACTCAGAGAGGAACACACCAGTGAACGGAGCTTTATCTGGTTACACAGAATGAGTGTGTGTCCCAGTGAACTGACAATGGGAAGGAGCTTTAACCAGTTACACAGACTGAGAGGGGCTGGGGCATTTATTTTACCCCTGGAGCATCAGTGCCTGAGGGGTGACCTTAGAGAGGTTTATAAAATCGTGAGGGGCATAGACAGGGCAAATAGCCTAAGTCTTTTCCCCCCAGGGTGGGGGAGTCAAAAACTAGAAGGCATAGGTTTAAGGTGAGAAGGGAAAGATTTAAAAGGGGCCTAAGGGACAACTTTTCATGCAGAGGGTTATGCATGTATGGAATGAACTGCCAGAGGAAGTGGTGGAGGTGGGTACAATTGCAATGTTGAAGAGGCATTTGGTTGGGTATATGAATAGGAAGGGTTTGGAGGGATATGGGCCGGGTGCTGCCAGGGGGAATTAGATTGGGTTGGGATATCTGGTCAGCATGGGCGGGTTGGACCGAAGGGTCTGTTTCCATGCTGTACATCTCTATGACTAGCACTCGGAGCATGGCTCCTTCATCACGTGATTGTGGAGAATAAAATCATAAGGCACAGAATGGATGGAAAAACATTACAGTTCCCTGAAATGATATATTGAAAAACCCTGGATTGTTAAGTCTTTCATCTTTTAGTATGGGCTGCTTGTATCATTCATTTGTAAATCGCGGAATTTCCTGAAAGACATCTTCTTGAAATAACTCAAGGTTTTATAACAAAAGGTGACATCTCAGCTCTGACAACGCATTAAAGGTGTGAAGTCAGGATCTGTCTGTATCCCAATCAGACTGGTTCTATTTCCAACGTGGAATTTACAAAATATTACATGGATTGACTGCCTGTATATTGTGCATTTTTTGAGAAAAATAGAATGTATCTGCAAATACAAATTCACCCCCATGGATGTGTATGTGTGTGAATGAGACAGAGAAAAGTCTATTTCATGCTGTATATCCCGATGTCTACTCGATAACAGATGCTTTAATTCTGCTGGTGTAAATATTGTTATAAATCATAGCTGGGTATGAATAGTTAGATGTTAGGGTGAGAGAATGCCTCAAGAGCGGCACTATAAGAATCGTGGGAGAGCCCTATTTCTGGTTTACTTCCTCATGAACAAACATTAAGCATGAGCATTTATTTATTTCTAATTTTGTTCTGTTTTTCTTGTTTGATTTCTTGTGTCTGGATGGTTGACAGGCTGGGAGATTGTGGCTTGGGTCTTGATTGACTGAACGTTTTATTGTTCCAGAAGATGTAGGGGTGGGGAGTCAAGGCTTCAGCAGATATCCAGCAGAGCAGAGAACAGACCAATATCTTATTCTGTGAGAACAAAGACATCAGAGGATAGAGAAATCAGGACCCGAATCCAAGCTGACACCAGACTTCCCTGTGATTAGTGCTTTGATGAGCAGCGCCAAGCCTCTACCTTCACCTAGCTTCCCATCTGACTACTACCTCGATATTCAGGATTCAATCCTTGTCATCCTGAAGCCATGCCTCTGTAAGGAGTCTCAGATCATAATTATTCTCTTCAATGTGTGCAGTCAATTTTATTACAATGCACACCATTCAGAAACATCGTTTTTAGTTTCAAGTTTTGTGACCTTCAGAATCCAGTTTTGATTGCTGGTACATTTACTCCCCTTGTCCCTTTCAATCGTTCTCTGATGTTCATTTTCCACATCACTACATTGCTGATTGGCTATGCTAAATTGCCCATAATATCCAGGGATGTGTAGATTAGGTGGGTTAGCCATGGGAAATGCAGGGTAATAGTTTCATAGTAAAAGAAGTAGGAGGTGGCCATTTGGTCCATCGAACCTGCTCCACCATTCATTATGATCATGGCTGATATATCTATCGTATGAGATCCTCCTCACTGCATTGTCCCAACTACCCTTAATTCCCCTACCATGCAAGTACCCATCCAACTGTGTTTTGAATATACTTAATGAAGATGCTGCTACTGCTTCATTGGGCAGAGAATTCCATAGATTGACTGCTCTCTGGGAAAAGCAGTTCCTCCTCATTTCTGTCCTAAATGTACTCCCCTCAACTTGAGGCCTGGTCTCATCCACCAGCAGAAATGACTGGATAGGGTAGGGCTTCATCCCCACAGTGCAATGAATTCCCACTTTCCACCAAACTCTCAGATGTACTCACTCACTCAGTTGCTGTCTCACAAACGAAAGACTTCAATGTAACTTCTTTTGCTTCCAGTAAGGGAACAACAGCTTGGAAAGCTACTCTGAAAGTCCAACCACACTTCTGCATTCACCGAAGACAATTCCAGTATTACAGCACAGAAACAGACCCTCCGGCCCAACTCGTCCGTGCTGGGGGGAATATGTCAAGCTAGATATGCTTGCAAGCAGTGACAAGTAGCTGCATCTTGCTTCTGCAAAAATCGCGACGCAGAATCATGACGGTATATTCCAAGAAATAACTAACTGAAAAGGGAGGTGGTCGACTGGTAGAAGCAGATGTATTGACATGACAGGAGCAATGGTCACGCACAGAGGGAGTTAGTATGAAGAAGATAACCAAATAAGACCCTGTGTTGCATCACCAAAAGTAATAAGACCCAGCTATTGGGGGGGGGGGGTGGTTGCACGCCACAGACAGATGTGGTAAACCGATTAGATGAGCAGAAGTAAGAGGGGAGTCTGGAACAAACTCACTCTTCATTCACAGACAGAGCAGCAACTTCCGAAACTCGTGTTCCAGCTTCTGGATTCAGACAATAGGAAGGCTCTGATTGGCAGGAGGACCAGTCACCTTCCGGTCCTCCAGCGCTTCTGATTGGCCCATCAAAAGAAAGTCGCGACGCGTGCCTTGCGTGCAGTGAGGAGCATGCGCAGCTTCATCCTTGTACCGGCGAGCACGCGCAGTCTGCTCTCTGGCGATGCTGCTGTTACTGACAGAATTTAAGTGTCTGAATGCCAAGAGAAGTTAAAAAGGGGAGAGCCACCCTTTCTTCCCCCTGTGATATTTACCTTTCCTACACGCCCCATGACTTTATACATCGAAATAAGGTCACCCGACAACTTGTGGTCGTCAATAGGGCGACCAGAACTGTACTCAGTCCTCTCCACGTGGTCTCCCCAATATCCTGTACAACCACAACGTGATGTCCCAACTCCTACACTGAACGGGGTGAACAATGAAGGAAAGTGTGCTAAACGCCTCCTTCACAACCCTGTCTACCAATGATGCAACTTCCAAAGAACTATGTCCCCGATTTGGAGATGCCGGTGTTGGACTGGGGTGTACGAAGTTAAAATTCACACCACACCAGGTGATACTCCAACAGGCTCATTTGCAAGCATTAGCTTTTGGAGCGCTGCTCCTTCATCAGATGGTTGTGTCTTATGATCCTGTTCCACAAACACCCCATGAAGGAGCAGCGCTCCGAAAGCTTGTGCTTCCAAATAAACCAGTTGAAGTACAACCTGGTGTTGAGAGTTTTTTAACTTTATGTACTCGAACCCCTCCATGGCCCCTGCCCCCTCATGAATCTGTTCTAAAACATGATGGAGGGCCCCATTAACTGTACAAGTCCTGCCCTTCCTCGTTTTAGCAAAATGCAACCCCTTGCCTTTTACCTGTTGCTCTCTCAGCCACACACACCCTAACACTCTCACCATCTCACAGGCTTATACTCCATCCCACACACACTTTATTAGCATGCACACACACTCATGCAGATACAATCACACATAAGTCAATGCGGTGAATTTCCATTTGCAGAATTATATTTGCAGATATATTCAATTTTGCTAAAAAAGCATACAAACTGCAGGCCGTCAATCCATGTAATATTTTATAAATTCCTACTTTGATTAATAGAACCAGTCTGATTCAAGCTTGGGACACAGACACTTTTGTGCAGTATCTGAGCTGAGATGTCACCTATTTTTATAAAACCTTAAATCATCTCGAGAAGGTGAATTAAAAGTAGTTCTGTGAATTAAAAGTACATATTAATGAACTGAATCCTGCAACCCATGGTAAAAGATGAAAGATTAATCTGCAATCTAGATTTGTTCAATATGTCCTATCTGTTGCATGACAGTGTGATCTTTTGCTATAAATTCTGTGTCTCATGACCCTGCTCCATAGCTACCTGATGAAGGAGCACCACTCCGAAAGCTAATGCTTACAAATAAGCCTGTTGGACTATAATCTGGTGTTGTGTGATTTTTAACTTTATCCACCCAGTCCAAAACCTGCACCTCCACATCGTTTCCAGTGGACACAGCCCACACCTCCCAGTGCTGCCAGGAAACTGTACAATGCCGATGGCATGTTGTAGTACCTGGACTCCTGAAAAATTTACAATTTCTAACAATACTGGTTACTCATTCACTGCTGCAACCAATACACAACATTGGAAACATAGTACAGGAGGTTGTAAGAAATGAGCACAGCAGGTCAGGCAGCATCCGAGGAGCAGGAAAATCAACGTTGCCTGACCTGCTGTGCTTTGCCAGCACCACACTAATCTTGACTCTGATCTCCAGCATCAGCAGTTCTCACTGTTGCCTGTAAGAAATGAGCAGTTTTAAAACAAAAACCTGTTGAGTTCAAAGCTCTCAATGAGAGTCTGAGCTCGGTCTGAAGTTCAGGTAATCTTTATTGTGATCCAACTTTGTTACAGCTTCAGAATCTCTCAACAGAAAGGCATAGAAAAAGTAGCAATGTTTTAAAAACAGCTCTAGGTCAAAGTGCACACACTCCCTCCAACCCCTCACTTTCTTCATTGTTGGTCACCACCAAGTTGTCCCTTTGTAATTGGATCCTTGCTAGAGCCTTCACCCAGCAGAAGTATTGCCTCACTCAGGAACTTCAACCTGTATCCTGTATCCAAGTAAGTTGGATGGGCAGTGTAGGGTCAACTACACTGCTGTGGGTCTGGAGTCACGTGTCGGCCAGACTAGGTAAAGGAGACAGCTGGGATGTCTGAGTGAATCCTCTCCCACAACAACAGTTTCCTTCCCGAAAAAGGAGCTGAGTGAATCAGATGGGGATTTCTTCCACCCCAACCCCACTGACAATGGTTTCACTCCAGATTTCTGACCATATTCCAATTCCACTAGCTGCCGCAGCGGGATTCAAACCCAGGAATCCCCAGAAATGGTTTGATAGTCCAGTCAATAATAGCACTCGGCTGTCATTCCTTTAGTCACCCTGCGATGGTACGTGAACTTGCTGGTGGCTCCGCAGGTAGGAGGAGCGGGTGAAGGCCTTCCCACATTCAGGGCAGCTGAAGGGCCTCTCCCATCTGTGGACCCATCGGTGCCTCAGCAGGTTGGAGGCCTGGGTAAAGGCCTTCCCACACTCACGGCAAGGAAATGGCCTCTCCCCCATGTGGGCCCGCTGGTGGGTCAGCAAGTTGGGGCAAGCTGAAGGGCTTCCCGCACACAGTGCAGCTGTAGGGCTTCTACCCCTTGTGGACCCGCCGGTGCCTCAGCAGGGCAGAGGCCTGTTAAAGACCTTCCCTCATTCGGGGCAGGGGAATGCCCTCTCCCCCCGTGTGGACCCGCTGGTGGGTCAGCAAGCTGGAGGACTTGCTGAAGGCCTTCCCGCACACAGTGCAGCTGAAGGGCCTCTCCCCAGTGTGGATCCGCTAGTGGGTCAGCAGGTGGGAGGAATGTCTGAAGGCCTTCCTGCAGTCGGTGCAAGGGAACGGCCTCTCCTCGGTGTGACTGCGCCAATGAGTCTCCAGGGCAGACGGAAAATGGAAGCCTTTCCCACAGTCGCCACACTTCCACGGTTTCTCCATGGCCAACGCTTCAGCCGCACATGGAGCCTGTCCCCACCTTGAATTCCTCTTCCCAGGCTGTATAGCTGTTTCAGGCTCCACACTCAGTGCTCCATCCCACTCTCTCTCCCCCTCGTTCTCACTCCGCTCTAATTCCCCTGAAGGTGCTGATTCAGGATCTTACTGGGGCAGAAAAGCAAAAACATCAAGACTGACATCTCTCTGCATTTTGGATACCTCCACCTGAAAGTTAATATCTTTCATAACTTTTGTTACAATGTGGCACACATTCAGACACACCAGGTATCGTTTCAGGTTTTGTGACATCAGTATCCAGTTTCGATTGTCGGTCCATTGGTAATGCTGTTGCTTGGTGATGGTGAGGCTCCCCTGGTCCCTCCCATCCCTGGCTCCGCCCATCCCCTCGTGCAGACGTCATGCGGGGGCGAAGGCGGTTGGGAGGAGAAGTCGCTCGAGCGAGGAAGCGGCGCGAGGGCAGCCGTTAGGAAAATGGCACCGCGCGGCCCGGGGCAGACACCCGTCACTGGGCTTGTGCTTTCTACCCTCACTATTTGTTTTTAATTCCTTATACTTTTCACCCTTGTGCACAAATCTAATTTATAGATTAAGGTGGATTGGCCCTGCTAAATTACCCATAGTGCCCTGGGATGGGCAGGTTAAGGTGGATTGGCTATGCTAAATTACCCATAGTGCCCTGGGATGGGCAGGTTAAGGTGGATTGGCTATGCTAAATTACCCATGGTGCCCCGGGATGTGCAGGTTAGGGTGGATTGGCTATGCTAAGTAACCCATAGAGCCCCGGGATGGGTAGGTTAGGGTGGATTGGTTATGCTAAATTACCCATGGTGCCCTGGATGTGCAGGTTAGGGTGGATGAGCTATGGGAAATACAGAGTAAGGGGGTGGGTATGGGTGAGATGCTCTTCAGAATGCCAGTGTGGAATAGATGGGCCGAATGGCCTGCTTCCACATTGTCAGGATTCTATGACTCTCCCCCAGAAAAAGGAGCATTTTATCAGCATCTATCCTGTCAAGCTGCTTTCAGAATTCTACTGGTTTCAATAAGATCACTTCCGGTTCGTAGAGACATACAGCACAGAAACAGATCCTTTGGTCCAACTCGTCCATGCTGACCAGGATTCCCAAACTAAACTAGTCCCACTTGCCTGCATTTGGCCCATATCCCTCTAAACCTTTCTATTCATGTACCCATCCGAATGTCGTTTAAATGTTGTAACTGTACCTGCATCTACCACATCCTCAGCAAGTTCATTCCACACACAAACCACCCTCTGTCAAAACGTTGCCCCTCGGGTTCCTTTTAAATCTCTCTCCTCTCACCTTGAAAGAATATGCCCCCTAGTTTTGAGCTCCCCGACGCGAAGGAAGAACTCTTTGGTATTCAGTCCTGATTAATCTTTACCAAACCCTCTCTAATAGTCTCCTTCCTATTACAGGGCCACCAGAACTGTACCCAGTACTCTAAACCACTCTGCCTACCAGTAATACAACTTTCAAAGAACTATGTACCTAACCCTCCACCCCATGTCTCGGGTTTGGAGAGATAAGGGCCGGGTGCTGGCAGGTGGGACTAGATTGGGTTGGGATATCTGGTCGGTGTGGATAGATTGGACCAAAGGGTCTGTTTCCATGCTGTATATCTCTATGACTCTATGTCTCTCTCTTTTACAACATGACCCAGGGTCCTACAATTAACTGCACTTCCTTGTTTTAGTAAAACGTAAACCCTTGCGTTCATACCCATCTCATACACATATACACCAAGCCTCTCACAGACATATACTCCATCACACTTACACTTTACCAAACATGCGCGCACGCACACACACACACACACACACACACACACACACACACACACACGGAGTGAATTTGTATTGGCAGAATTATATTTGCAGATACATTCAATTTTGCTTAAAATGCGCACAGTCTGCAGGCACTCAATCCATGTAATATTTTATAAATTCCTACTTGGGAAATAGGATCCCAACCTTGAATCAGACTGGTTCTGACAGACTCAAACCTCACACCTTTAAGGCATTGTCTGAGCTGAGATGTGACTTTTTTAAAAAATCTAACCTTAAATCATCTCAAGAACATGACTTGAAAGATGTTCAATGATTTACGTACGAACAAACTGAAACCTGCAACCCATCCTAAAAGATGGAAGACTTAACAGCAATTTAGGTTTCTTCAATAGATCGATGACATAGTGATCTTTTGCTATAAAATGTAATGTCTGTCGATCCTGCTCCACAGCTCCCCAATGAAGGAGCAGCATTCCAAAAGCTGGTGCTTTCAAATAAACTTGGTGTTGTGAGAGTTTTTAAATTTTATCCACCCCAGTCCAAAACCGGCACCTCCACATCTAGTGAACACAGCCCAAACGTCCCAGTGCTGCCAGGAAACTTTACAATGCTGATGAAATGACGCAGTACCTGCACTCCTGAAAAATTTACAATTTCTAACGATACCAGCTACTCATTCACTGCTCCATCTGATACATGACATTGGAAACTCAGTGCAGGAGGCTGAAAGAAATGAGCAGCTTTAAAACAAAAACCTCTTGGAGCTCAAAACTTTCAATGAGAGTCTGAACCCGGCAGTAAGTTCAGGTAACCTTTATTGTGATCCAGCTTTGTTACAGCTTCAGATCCCCCCAGCAAAAAGGCAGAGAAAAAGTAGCTACTTTTCAAACAGCTCAAGACCGAAGTGCGCACACATCCCCCCCACAACCATACTTTCCTTAGTCTTGGTCACCACCGAGTTATCCCTTTGTAATTGGATTCTTGGTACAGCCTTAACCTGTGGGGAGTATTGTCTCACTCAGTAATTTCAACCTGTATCCTGTATTCAAGTAAGTTGGACAGACAGTGTCGAGTCAACCACACTGCTGTGGGTCTGGAGTCATGTGTAGGCCAGCCTGGGTAAAGGATGCAGCTGGAACGACTGAGTGAATCCTTTCCCACAACAGCAGTTTCCTCCCCTAAAAAGGATTTGAGTGAATCAGATGGGGGTTTTCTCCACCCCCCCCACCAGCCCCCCAAAAATGGTTTCATCGTTAGATTCTGAACTCCAGTTTCTGACCAAATTCCAATTCCGCCATCTGCCGTGGCCGGATTCGAACCCAGCAGCCCCGAAACTGGGTTGATAGTCCAGTCGATAATGGCACTTGACCGTCGCTGCTTCAGTGCGTCCACAGTTGGGAGGAGCAGGTGAACGGCTTCTCCCTGGTGTGGAGACACTGGTGGGTCAGCAGCTTAATCAAGCAGGTGAACCCCTTCCCGCACTCGGGGCCCCTGAAGGGCCTCTCCCCCGTGTGGACCCGCTGGTGCCTCTGCAGGTTACTCACCTGACTGAACCCCTCCCCACACTCAGAGCAGCTGAAGGGCCTCTCCCCCGTGTGGACCCGCCGGTGGGTCAGCAGGGCGGAGGAATTGCTGAAGGCCTTCCCGCATTCGGGACAGCTGAAGGGCCTCCCCCTCGTGTGAATCCGCTGGTGCCTCAGCAGGGTGGAGGAATCGCTGAAGCCCTTCCCACAGACATAGCAGGAGAACAGCTTCTCCCCGGTGTGGCTGCGCCGATGAGTCTCCAGGACAGATGGGACATTGAAACCTTTCCCACAGTGGCCACACTTCCACGGTTTCTCCACGGGGCAGGATTCCTCAGGTTTCTCCATGGCCAATGCTTCAGCCACACACAAACGTGTGTGGAGCCCCTCCCCACCGTGAATTCCTCTTCTCAGGCCATATAACTGCTTCAGGCTCCATACTCAGTGCACTGCAACAGTAGGGTCTCTCATCCAGTCCCACTGTTGCTGAAAACGTACTCAAACAGCAACCAAAAAGCTTTGCTCCTTCTCACAGAATCATAGTTGGAAAATTGTTGTCGTCCCGATGGATTGAGTGATGTCAAAGTGAGGACTGCAGACAATGGAGAGTCCTTCATCTGTTGATTTTGAAACTTCTGTCTTCAGATCGTCCAATACGCTGTTAAAAAGAGATTAGAAAAGTCATAATTGTCAGTGCAGGATAGAAATTCAGAACTAGGAATTCTACTTTCTGTGGAATATTCTTTTCTTTTATTATTCTATAAAATTGAAAGCACCATCCCACTATCTCCACCCCCCCCCCCCTTGTTCTCACTCCGCTCTAACTAATTTGCCTGTAGGTGCTGATTCAGGATCTTATAGGGGCAGAAAAGCAAAAACACAAAGACTAATGTCAAGATAAATCCACCTGAAAGTGAATATCTTTCACAACACTGGGATACTGCGGAAAGCGAACAGGTCTGCCCCTCAGGTCCCCATTAAATCATTCCCCTCTCAGCTCAAACATATGCCCTCGAGTTCTGGACTCCCATACCCAGGGGAAAAGACCTTGGATATTCACCCAATCCAAGCCCCTTATGAACATCCCAGTCCTCCGATTTCCCACTCATCTTTGCTATGTTATACTTTTTCCCTTTTGTCTTTACATGGTCCTTAACTTCCCTCGTCAGCCACGGCCACCCCAGCCTCTCCTTAGGACCTTTCTTCCTTTCTGGAATGAACTGATCCTGCATCTTCTGCATTATACCCAGAAATACCTGCCATTGTTTCTCCACTGCCATCCCTGCTAGGGGATTGCACCATTGAACATTGGCCAGCTCCTCCCTCATACCTCCATAGCTTCCCTTATTCAACTGAAATATTGTCACTTCCGATTCTACCCTCTCCCTTTCAAACTGCAGATTAAAGTTTATTGTATTGTGGTCACCACCTCCTAATGGCTCCTTTACTTCGGGGTCCCTGATCAAATCAGATTTGTTGCACAACACCTGGTAGGCTCCAGCACAAGCTGTTCTAAGAATCCGTCTCGGAGGCACTCCACAAACTCCCTATCTTGGGGTCCAGTACCATCCTGATTCTCCCAGTCTACCTGCATGTTGAAATCCCCCATAACAACTGTACTAATATCTTTGCGACAGGCCAATTTCAGCTCCTTATTCAACTGACACACTACATCCAAGCTACTGTTTGGGGGCCTGTAGATAAAACCCTAATGGGAGTTTCTACCGTTAGAATTTCTCAGTTCTAGCCACACCGACTCTACATCCCCTGATTCTAGGTCCCCCCGTGCAAGGGACTGAATATCATTCCTTACCAACAGGGCCACCCCACCCCCTCTGCCAGTTAGTCTGTCCTTATGATAGCACGTATACCCTTGAATATTCACTTCCCAGGCTCTGTCCACTTGAAGCCACATCTCGGTTATCCCCACATCATCGTAACTGCCAATTTCCAAATGAGCCTCAAGCTCATCCACCTTATTTCTAATGCTTCGTGCATTCATATTTAATATTTTTAATTTGTTACTCCCCTCACCCTTCCTATCAATCCCGATTTCACTGGACCTTACGGCATGATCCTTTTCTTTTGAATTTTCTGCTCCATTGATCCCATTGTCTTTCTTGACTTCTCTTGTTCTAACTTTCTTCTTAAACTTCCAGTTTGTCCCCTCTTTCCCCCCCCAGCTATTTAGTTTAAACGCAGCTGTGTTGCAGTGGCAAACCTACCTGCCAGAATGCTGGTCCCCCACCTATTAAAGTGCAAGCCGTCCCTCTTGTATAATTTATCCTTACCGCTAAACATCAGCCTCTCACGCTCCAGGGAAAATATCCCTGGCCTATTCAGCCTCCCCCTGTAGCAAAGCCTCCAACCCTGGCAACAGCCTTGTAAATCTTTTCCAACTCCTTTCAAAGTTTCACAACATCTTTCCTCTAGCAGGGAGACCAGAACTGAATGCAGTATTCCAAAAGTGGTCTCACCAATGTCCTGTACAGCTGCAACATGACCTCCCAATCCCTGTATTCAATGCTCTGACCAATAAAGGAAAGCATCCCATACGCTTTCTTCACCATGTTCCTGAGACTCTGCTCTCAAGGAACTATGAACCTGCACTCCAAGGTCTCTTCGTTCTACAACTTAACATTTGGGATAAGTACATGAATAGGAAAGGTTCGGAGGGATATGGCCCAATCTAGGTGGGACTAGCTTAGTTTCTGAATATAGTCAGCATGGACTAGTTGGGCTGAAGATCTGTTTCTGTGCTGTCTGACTAACTATTCTGTACTGGCCTTGAAACCATGTTCTTGCCTTCCCCCACAAACATCCACGTCTTTGTTGTTCCAAAATCAGATGAACTCAGCCTTGAATATATTCAATGACCCCCTAACTGCAGGGAGACATCCCCACTTCTGAACTCAATTCCTCTTGCTAATATAACACTTGCCTTGCTGATTGCTGGTTGCACATGTCTGACAACTGGCAATGACTGGTGTAGGAGGACACTGAGGCCCCTTTGCACATCCACACATCAGCCCTGATGAAGGGCTGGTACCTGAAACACCAACTCTCCTACTCCTTGGATGCTGTCTGACCTGCTGTGCTTTTCCAGCACCACACTTTTCGACTCTGATCTCCAGCATCGGAAATTCACCTCCTTTCTGCTTTTTTTTCCACAGTAAAGGCTGTAACTTTACATTGTGGCACTCCATTTGCCATGTGTTTGCCAACTGTGGTCTTCTCTACATCGTGGAGACGGAGCATAAACTTGGGGAACGGTTCGCCAAGCATCACAGCTGGGTCCACAGAAGCCGACTGAACCTCCCAGTCACCACCCATTTTAATTCCCCTTCCCAATATGACCATCTTTGGCCTCTTCCATTCCCACAACAAAGCAAACTGCAAATTGGAGGAACACCACCTCATCTTGAGCCTGGGCAGCCTGCAGCCCTGAGGATCAACATTGAGTTCTCCAATTTCAAATCACCTCCCTTCACCACTCTGGAAAAAGGGGGTGAGAAAAGAGAGTACCGTGCTCAGAGATGTTGGACAGGGGAAGGGCATTGCAGTCTGGGGTGAGGCTCAATCTTCACTCAGAGGGGGAGAGGGGGAGCAATAGCAGCTTCAGAAGCTCATGGTCCAACTTCTGCATTTAGACAATAGGCGGGGGGGGGGGCTCTGATGGGCAGGAGGACAATTCCAACTCTGGACTCCTCCTGTGGGTTAAACCTGTATGTCTGATGATCTTGCTCTACGGGTTATTGACTGTGTACATTATGCAACTCACGGTGGTGCCCGTTCGGTCGCCGACTTTCTCCTGACGGCTTGGTGGCATCCCCGCCTCCAACAACGAGCTCAAAGGGTTAGCGGCCGGTGTCTTATTTGTCAGGAACATAACCCCGGAAAAGGCTTGCCTTGCATTCCGGGTAGGACTCCCTTGCCGGAGGGTCCCTTTGAGACACTTCAACTGGACTTCATTGAGTTGTAGAAATGTCAGTTAGAAAAGATATCAACAATAAGCTAAACATATAAATATGTTTAGCTTATTGTTGATGTCTTTTCTAAGTGGATTGAAGCCTACCCTTCCCCTAACACTGCTGCTGAGACTGTGGTGAAGATTTTGCTTAAGGAAATGATTCCCTGCTTCGGTATACCTGCGTGCATTAGCTCGGACAATGGACCGCACTTTGTTGGTAATAGTAATGAAGAACTCTTGATGAAGTACATGTTTGAGACGGCCCAAGGAATTCCTTATGAACTCAACTTGTAAGCCTCTCTTGGTTCATCCCGGAGATCGTACCTTTGGTAGTCTGGAATTTAAAAAAGCTCTTGCAGACAGTTTTAGTTTAATTTTAATCATCCCTTTCATTTACTAATAGCATCACTGTTACAACATAACACTGATACCTATAAGCCAGGCTCACTGGATTCTAATAACCCAGGAGAGTAGGACATTGTTCTTCCTTCAAGAGCCCTGGCAGGTTACTCTGTTGTACTATCACAAACAGACTACCTTTATACACAAGTTTACAAAGGCTATACTGTCCCAAACACAAAAAGTTAACAAAAGCACTGCACGTTCTGAACTAGACAGATAATAGTGAAGGACAATAATTCAAGGGAGAAGTCAATTTGTAGCGAGTTTCATTTTGAGGTCAGAATCAAACATTGTTATTAATTTCACAAAGGAACAGCCGTGAATGTTATCACTCGGTGTCCTGTTTGTACAGATTCACTGATGTTCAGGCAAACGTCCTTAATTGTCTTACTCTCCCTGTCTATTTTCTATTGTGCAGCAAATGTGTTGTATAATTCAAAATTAAACATTTTAGTCAACAAAGCCACCTGTTTGCTGATGTCTTTTAACTCTACTGCAGGGTCATATGAGAATTGCTTTAATGGAACCAGCTATGGGTGTGCATGTTCCACATAACATCTCCTGCCTATTTGAGACTTGTCTCACCCACTCCTGTAAGACAAAGGGGCCATATACCGCCTGCCCGGAAAGACAAACAGCTTGCGTTCCACTGGCTGGGATACAGCAGGCCTTATGCAGCATAAGTAACTATACCCATCTCCATGTATGGAATCCTTCCCTTGCGCATTTATGGGTCCTGTTTCTTTTCAGAATCCCATACTGTCACCAAGATCACTTGCAATAGAGTTAAGGGAGAGCCTAATGGGAACAGAATTCTGAGGACCACTGTCTACCAGATGCACAGCACAGAAACAGGCCCTTCAGCCCAACTCATCCATGTTGGCAAGATATCCTAAATCAATCTGGTCCTATTTACCAGCACTTGGCCCATATCCCTGTAAGGCAGCATCCAGGGAACAGGAGAATCGACGTTTCGGGCATAAGCCCTTCTTCAGGACTTATGCCATTTCCTGAAGAAGAGCTTATGCCCGAAACGTCGATTCTCCTGTTCCCTGGTTGCTGCCTGACCTGCTGCGCTTTTCCAGCAACACATTTTCAGCTCTGATCTCCAGCATCTGCAGACCTCACTTTCTCTTCACTCTGAGAGCTGCCAATTAAAAAAATAATGAACCCTTCTTATTCATTTACACATTCAGATGCCTTTTAAATGTTGTGATTGTACCAGCCTCCACCACTTCCTCTGGCAGCTCATTCCTTACATGCACTGCCCTCAACATAGGCATTGCCCCAAAGGTCTCTTTTAAATCTTCCCCACACTCTCACCCTAAACCTATTACCTTGTAGTTCTGAAATTCCCCCATCCCAGGGAAAACAACTTGTCTATTTATCCTATCCATGCCCCTCATGATTTTATAGAAATCTGTAGGGTCACCCTTCAACCTCTGGCGCTCGAAGGAAAACAGCCCAACCCTGTTTAGCTCAAACCCTGACAACATCTTTTCTGAATCCTTTCAGGTTTCACCACATCCTTCCTCTAGCAGAGAGACCAGAACTGCACACAACATTCCCAAAGTGGCCTAACCTGGTGCAGCTACAACATAACTTCCCAACTTATCTATTCAATAAAAGGATTGAGAAAGTTCTCAAAACCCACAAAGGACACTGAAGAAAGAATGGAGGAACTTTTGCGGGTCAGCTTGGACATCAGGGCGGGGGGGATGGGAATGGGGGAAGGAAGCTGAATGTGCTGGAGCCAAGGTGGAGGAAGAACTGAGGATGCAAAACAGGCTTGAAGCTGCAATGAGGAATATTGCATGTGCTGTACTTGTACCTGTTGCAGTTACTGGTGGGAATCCGGTGCATTTTAAACATCAAAACAGAAAAATGTCCACCCCTTCCCCTTCCCCTTCCCCTTCCCCTTCCCCTTCCCAACCTCTATCCTTCCGTCCCTCTTCACTGGGGTAATTAAGAAACCTACCTGAGTTTGCGGAGACTGCTCCCTCCCTGATTTCACTCCAGTTACAACAAGGGAACAGACTTCCCCGCCTCCCGTCTCTCCGGCCCTCCCAGGATGAGGAGTTGCCCAGAGGGAGGGAGTGTCACTCAAACTGACAGGGCCACGCCCGCATTGTGACGTCATTAAAGGGGCGGGGGAAGGTGACGGTAAAGGGGGCGGGGCGAGGTGGACAGCGGGCCCCCTCACTGCACCTGCGCGGCCCTGCAGCAGAAGGGGAGGAGAATCCCTTCCCTTCAGGGAATCCCCACAGTGTGGAAGCAGGCTACTCTGACCCACGGGTCCACACTGACCCTCCCAAGCGTAACCCACTCACACCCATTCTCCCACCGCTCTACATTTAACCCTGAGTAATGCACCTAACCTGCACATCCGTGGATATTATGCGGAATTTGGCATAGCCTGCACATCCCTGGGCACAATGGGTAATTAAACATGGCCAATCCACCCGAACCTGCACATCCCTGGCCTCTATGGGTAATTTAGCATGACCAATCCACCCTAACCTGCACATCCCTGGGCACTATGGGTAATTTAGCATGACCAATCCACCCTAATCTGCACATCCCTGGGCACTATGGGTAATTTAGCATGACCAATCCACCCTAACCTGCACATCCCTGGGCACTATGGGTAATTTAGCATGACCAATCCACTCTAACCTGCACATCCTTGGGCACTATGGGTAATTTAGCATGACCAATCCACACTAACCTGCACACCCTGGGCACTATGAGTAATTTAGCATGACCAATCCACCCTAACCTACACATACCTGGGCACTATGGGTAATTTAGCATGACCAATCCATCCTAACCTGCACATCCCTGGGCACTATGGGTAATTTAGCATGAGCAACTAAGTGATTTGGCATAACCAAACCACCCAAACTTGCACATCCCTGGGCACTATGGGTAATTTAGCAGGGTCAACCCACCCTAATTTGGACAAAGTTGAAAACCACACATCACCAGGTTTTGTTCAATAGGTTTCTTTGGAACCAGCTGCTCCTCCATCAGGTGGTTGTGGAGAATAATATCACAAAACACTGAATTTATAGCAAAACATTCCAGTGTCCTGCCACTGAAATGATATATTGAACAAACCTGGATTGTTAAGTTTTTCATTTTTCAAATGGGTTGCAGGTATCATTACTGTGTAAATCCCACATCTTCTGTCTGTCACCTCCTCAAGATAACTCAAGGTTTTATAGCAAAATGTGACATCTCAGCTCAGACAATGCATTAAAGGTGTGAGGTCAGAGTCTTCTGTGTCCCAATCTTGAGTCAGACTGATTCTATTTCCAAAGCAAAATTCACAAAATATTACATGGATTGACTGCCTGCAGATTCTGCACTTTTTGAGCAAAATAGAATGTATCTGCAAATTTAATTCTGCAGATAGACATTCACTGCCATGGACTTCAATGTGTGCGTATGCACATGAGGGAGGCAGATAGACAGAGAGAGAGAGAGAGAAAGGGGGAGAGAGTGAGGTGCAGGCAGACAGAGAGAGTGTGTTTGCTAACCACCTCCTTGCCTGGTCGGCCTTTTTCCCTGTCTACAACTTGCTTTCATAGAATCACCTCGCGTACATTGTTATGAACATTGTCTAATAAGAGTAGATGTATTTAGTAGATGAATCAAAACCATCCCAATGGCTGAAACAGCTGACACTCTAGTGTTGGACAAGTGGGAAATATTTGCATCAGTTAACCAAAACTCTTCAGAGTTTACATTCACGGGTACGCCAAGCCTCAGCATTAGGACCGGGCCATATTGGAGCTGAGATGGAAAGGCCCCTTCCTAGTCCTGCTGGGTTACCCGGTCAGCAGTCAGGGTCAAGGGGAGGCCGCATGGACACACACAACACAATGCAAACGAGCGCCACCTCCTGGAGGAACACCAGAAGACCCCGTCAGAGACACATCTTCTGCCTTCATCCGTGAATGGCTCAACCTGATCATTCTGTCTTTCACTGCACTCTTCCTTATCTTTCTTTCACTAACTATGTTGGATTGGGCCTGATAACCTCTAGTTATCAGAAATTACAGTTTCATACTTTTTTTATGCACAGAAGGTCAACCACTCTCGCAGCTGGCTGTGTGCCCATCTCCCATCCATCCCGAACTCGTACCAAGCGAGCCCTTATGCAATTTGAGCGACTTGCAGCTTTCTTTCCCCCTGCCTTTGGAACTGCTCGATTGGATATCAAAGTCACCCCGCAGACAATTCTGTGCTCGGCTCAGTTCACTGTTGTGGCCCTCCTCTCCAGCATCTCCCAGATGCCGAGATTTCCCATTCCTGATGAAACCCCTGATGATGATTCCCAATCCCTGGTGCCTTCTGCCTCTGTCCTTACTGAACCCGAGGACTAACAGTCCGATCTCCACCTCCTGACAATCCCCCTGGCTCTGGGTATAATCCCCCTTTTGCTGACACCCCCAATCTCCTCTTTTTAATAAAAAAAGGAGGGATTGTGGGAGAATTTTCTCAAAATTGACACAAAACTGCGGGGAAGCCATTTTATCACAAAGCAATGTTTAGAGGAAAATGTAGCCTGTTAACATAATGCTGTCTGAGCCCTGGCTAAGGAATTCTGTTTTGAAAGCCTGATCTTGCAGCTGCAGGCTGTCTCTGCTCCTCGGGCCATTAGACTGCGCTGCTTCATAGAATGATAGATTGGTTCTCTCTGTCCCTTATCAGTAATTCGAGCCGAGCTGAACCTGCAGTATAAGAAAACATTCAGTTTTGCAGGCATTAGGAAGTGTAGGTCTGAACAATGTATGTGAACCTTACAAATGCTCCTCAGTTGCATAATTAATGGAGAGTGGGGCTTGTGTTTTAGTATAAAACTTGGAACATTCTATATTTTATTAGAATATGTCAGACGTTGTTTTGAACTAAGAGGTATTCCCCATGGCAACGAATAAAGCTAGTTAATTACTCAAGGTCTCCTCTCCTGACTACTTTGCTTTAAATGATTTGACACATGAGTTACTTTGCCCCAACAATACTAATAGTTACATCAAAGGGAGAGAGAATTCCTCAAGTAGGGCACTATCAGTATCCTGGGAGAGCCCTATTTCTGGTTTACTTCCTAATAAACAAACATTAAGCATTTATTTATTTCTGATTTTGTTTCATTTTTCTTGTTTGATTTCCTGCTGTGATTACACTCTGTGTCTGGATGGGTGACAGGCTGAGATTGTGGGTTGACTTTCGATTGACTGAGTGTTTTCTTGTTCTGGAAGCTGTAAAAGAGGCGTGAAAGCTTCAGCAGAAGTCCAGCAAAGCTGAGAACAGACCGACATCTTACTCTGTGGGAACAGGGAGATCAGCGGACAGAGAAATCAGGCCCTGAAACCCGAGCTGACACCAGACTACCAAAGATAGTCCAAAGATAGTCCAAAGATGTGCAGGTCAGGTGAATTGGCCATGCTAAATTGTCCGTAGTGTTAGGTAAGGGGTAAATGTAGGGGTATGGGTGGGTTGCGCTTCGGCGGGGCGGTGTGGACTTGTTGGGCTGAAGGGCCTGTTTCCACACTGTAAGTAATCTAATCTAATCTACCGTGTGCTCAGTGCTTTGGTGAGCAGTGCCAACCCTCTGCCTTTACCTTGCTTCCCATCTGACTCCCCCCTCAATATTCAGGATCCAATCCTTGCCATCCTGAAGCCATGTCTCTGTAAGGAGTCTCAGACCATAATTATTCACTTCAATGTGTGCAGTCAATTCATTCACTTTTGTTACAATGCAGCACATATTCAGACTCACCATATATCATTTCAATTTTTGTGACATTAGTATTCAGTTTCGATTGCTGATACATTTACTGTCCTTGTCCCTTTCTATTGTTCTCTGATGTTCATTTTCCACATCACGACATTGCTCACCGGCCATGATTTGGATTGGCCATGCTAAATTGGCCACAGTGTCCAGGGACGTGTAGGTTAGGTGGGTTAGCCATGGGAAATGCAGGGTTACAGTTTCACAGTAATAGAAGCAGGAGTAGGCCATTTGGCCCATCCAGCCTGCTCCACCATTCATTAAGGTCATGGCTGATCTATCCATTGTCTAAGCTCCTCCTCCCTGCATTGTCCCAACTATCCTTAATTCCCTGACTCAACAGAGACACTCGGCCTTGCAGCTGTACTGCTACCTGATAAACAGATTCTTTCCTTCCATGGGAATATCCTTCTCTTTGCAAGGACCTATTGTATACTTATCAGCTACTAACCAACACTATCCAGACACTACGTCGCTGGGCAAAGTGACTTAGTTGCTCAATATCCTGCAATTAACAGTTTGCTAATTGTTAAATGACTGTAACCTATATAATCACACAACCCTCTGTTTCTCGTCGGAGTGACTTGTGACAATTGGGTCGACTGGGCTCTCCCCGTGAGCTCCCGAATAAACAGTCAATAACCCAAGGTTTGTGTGTCATGATTACTTATCCAATACTTATTGGACGACTACGAGCAAGCCACCCACAGCATAATCCACTTCCATCCCCAACATGGATCAAGAGGCCATCCTTTTTTGCCAGACAAGTAAATGTCTCAAGCTCAGGAAACAAAGCCTGTCAAACATTAACAGGCACAGATCTAGACCAACCTTTTCCAGAGTCTGCCCCTTCACCTCGATTGACTTTCTTTTTCCCTCAGCTCCTACAGGCCAACAGCTGAACCCAAGGATGAGAAAAGAAATGGGAAAGGGGGCGAGAAAAGAGAGTGCGGTACTCCCAGATGTTAAACAGAGGAAGGAAGTTACAGTCTGGACTGAAGCTCAATCTTCATTCAGAGAGAGAGGAGCAACAACAACTTCAGAAGCTCATGGTCGACCTTCCATATTCAGACAATGCGGGGGGGGGGGGGGGGGGGGGTCTCTGATTGGCAGGAGGACCAGGCCCCTTCCGGTCCTCCAGGAATTCCAAAAGATTGGTCTCCCCGTCCATCAGAACGACGAGGGGCGGGGCCCCATTCCGAGCTCACACATGCGCCCCGTGAACATTGCGCACAGTCGATAGAGTAGTATCTGGGGCGCACGGGATTGTGGGTAGTACGTCAGCCATTAAAGAGATGAAATCAAGAATCCCAAATGCCGTCTGAACCGTCCTTTTTCATGTGTTCATGACGTACCCGTAAGGAGCCAATCTTTAATCGATTTTCAATTGATCCACTGAGTGAAACACTACAGGTGTTTAACTCGAAACTCTATTTCCAAGTCAGTGTCAGTTTATCGCTCTTTATCTGTCCTCAAATAAGGACCAAATCAAAGCCCGATGTCTATTCCACCTGAAAGTTGATTTTTTTTTAAACTTGCAGATTCCAACCATTTATTAAAGGTTACTCATGGTACATGAGCATTGCTGGCTGGCCAGCATTTAGTTCCACTTGAAAAGGTGATGGTGACCTGCCTTCTTCAACTGCTGTGGTCCACACGCTGTACGGTGACCCATAATGTCCTTACGGAGGGTATTCCAGGATTTAGACCCAGCAACACTGAAGGAACAGCAATATATTTCCAAGTCAAGACGGTGAGTGGCTTGGAAGGGTACTTGCAAGTGGTTGTGTTCCCAAGTATCTGTTGCCTGATCCTTCTAGATAGAAGTGGTTGTTGGTTTGGAAGGTATTTTCTAAGGATCTTTGGTGAATTTCTGTGTTGTCTTGTAGATCACACACACTACTGCTTCTGAACAGTGGGGCAGAGGGAGTGGATGTATGTGGAGATGGTGCCAATCAAGCAGGTGACTTTGTCTGGATGGTATCAAGCTTGTTGAATGTTGTTGAAGCTGCACCCATCCAAGCTGGTGGGAGAGTATTCCATTACACTGCTGACTTGTGCCTTGTAGAAGATAGACAGGGTTTGGGGAGTTTCTCGCCACAATGTTCCTGACCTGTTGAACCCGGGTCTCTGGCGCTGTGAGGCAGCAGTGCTAACCACTGTGCCATCGTGCTGCCTAGTGTCACCCTGCCCTGTACCATCTCCCACTTCTCTGGCACGCCCACTCTCTCTCCCCCGCCCAATCTCTCTATCAACCCCACTCATTCTCTCTCTCTGTTCCACCCCACAGTGTCTCTCTATCCCCTCCATTTCTCTCTTTGTCCCCCATCCATTCTGTCTCTTTTCTCCCCAGCCCCCACCACACCCGTCCTTTCTCATGCCTCGAACCAGCTTTGACCGCTGTATCAAGCCTTTCAAAGTACACACACACACAGAGAAAATGGATGGCGATGACTCTACCTGGGAGTTGGGAGGGGTGAGAAATAGCTGATCTTCAAAATTGAGAATACCTAAAATGATATCTTTAGAAACGTTGTTGAAGTCAGAACGCACGTTCAAGTTTTTCAAAGAACTGCTGTAATCTTTCTGAAACTTTCACTGAAATAAGCGCAGTCAGGCCACAGCTCAGGAGAGGCTGAAAGGTGTGAATGGGCGAAAGTGAGGACTGTTGGTGCTGGAGATTAGAGTGGTGCTGGAAAAGCACAGCAGGTCAGGCAGCATTCAAGGCTTTTGTCCGAAACGCCGATTTTCCTGCTCACTTGGACGCTACCTGACCTGCTGTGCATTTCCAGCACCACTCTGATCTTGACTGTAAGGGGTGAATGGCCTAGTGAAGTTGTTCCAACTATCTAGAATAGCGTCACAGAGCACAGAAACATGCCCTTCGGTCTATGCCGACCAGATATCCTGAATTAATCTAGTGACCCATTTGCCAGTATTTGACCCCTTATCCCTCTGAATCTGTCCTATTCATATCCCCATCCAGATGCATTTTAAATATTATCATTGTACTAGTCTCCACCACTTCCTCTGGCTGACACGCACCACCGTCTGTGCAAAAAGGTTACCCCTCAGAAACCTTTCCCCTCTCACCCTAAACCCGTGCCCTCCAGTTCTGGACTCGCCCTCCAACGTGGTGAAAAGACATACAAAAGTTGAGCAGCCAGACAGAATACAAAAGCAATGAAGTGTCGAACCACAGCGAAAAAACAAATTGTGCCTCTACCGCTTTTTTGTTCTATTGACATTTGGACTCTTAAAATCTGACAGGAACACCAGCATCCCTAGTGAGCATACTGCGCATGTTTTCCGGTGTCAGTAACGCAGTGCACATGCCCACCGGTGTCAGCAAAACTCTGGGCATGCTCATCGCGTTCCGCAAAAAAAGGCCCGCGACCTTCCTTTGATGGTCCAGTAGGGAACCCTGGAGGACCGGAAGGAGAGTGGTCCTCCTGCCAATCAGAGTCACCCCATTTCCTGAATGCGGAAGTTGGACCATGTGTTTCTGAAGCTGCTACTCCTGCACTTCTCTTTCTGAATCAAGATTGAGTTTCACCCAGACTGCAGACTCCTTCCTCTGTCTGAGATCTGGGAGTACGGCACTCTCTTTTCTCGCCCCCTTTGCCATTTCTATTTCTTTCCGGAGTTCAATTGTTGACTTGCAGCAACTGAAAGGAAAGGGATTGAACCCAGAACAGACTCTGGAAACGTGGTCCAGGTCTGTGTCTCAATTGGCAAAATAGACAGGCAGGAGGCTGGAAGGACACAGCAAACCAGGCAGCATCAGGAAGTGGAGAAGTCGATGTTTCGGGTGTAACCCTTCCTCAAGACTGGGGATGGGTGCTGGGGCAGGGGCTAAAGTGGGGATAAGTGAAGATAGGGAGAGAGTACGGCCTGATTAGTCAATGGGTGGAAGAAATCAGGTTGCTGGCAGGAAGGAGTGTAAGTGAGGGGCACGGGGCTGAGAAGGGAGTCGGGTGATGGAAAGGGAGGTTATTTGAAATTGGAGAACTCGATGTTGAGTCCTACAGGCTGTAGGCTGCCCGGGCGGAAGATGGGGTGTTGTTCCCCCAATTTGTGGTTTGGTTCGTTGTGGCAATAGAGGAAGCCTAAGATGTCCTTGTCAGAAAGGGAGTGGGAAGGGGAATTAATATGAGTGGTGACTGCGAGGTCTGGTCAGCCTCTACGGACCCGGCTGTGATGCTCGCCAAACCGTTCCCCAAGTTTACGCTCGGTCTTCCCGAAGTAGCAAAGACCACAATTTACAAACACGTGGCAAATGCAGTATCTCAATGTGAAGTTATAGCCATTGCTGTGAAAAAAATCAGAAAGGAGATGTATTGTTTAAATGGTGATATATTGGGATGTGGAGAAAGTGAGAACTGCAGATGCTGGAGATTAGAGTCAAAGTGTGACGCTGGAAAAAGGCAGTAGGTCAGGCAGCATCCGAGGACCAGGAGAGTCGACATTTTGGTCCCGAGCACTTCATCAGGAATGATGTGTGGATGTGCAAAGGGGCCTCCGCATCCTTCTACACCAGTCACTGCCAGTTGTCAGACAGGTGCAGGTGAAGAGCTTTTGCCTGAAATATCGATTTTCCTGTTCCTCAGATGCTGCCTGACCCGGGCTGTGCTTTTCCAGCATCACTCTAATCTAGACTCTGATTTCCAGCATCTGCAGTCCTCACTTTTGCCTGGGCAGGTGCAGCAAGCAATCAGCAAGGCAAGGGATACATTCGCAAGAGGAATTGAGTTCAGAAGTGGGGATGTCTTCCTGCGTTAGGGGGTCATTGAACATTATTCAAGGCTGAGTTCATCTGATTTTTGAACACCAAAGAAGTGGATGTTTCTGGGGAAGGCAAGTAAATGATTTAACACCAGTATAGAACAGTTACAGAGTCAGACCCCAACAGAACCAGACCCTTTAGTCAAACTAGTCTAAGGCCGACTATATTCACAAACTAAACTAGTCCAACCTACCTGTGATTGGCCCATATTCCTCTGAACCTTTCCTATTCATGTACTTATCCAAATGTCTTTTAAATGTTGTTACTCAACCTGCATCCACATTCATTCCACATACAAACTACTCTGTGTAAAAAGAAAAGTGACCCCCCCCCCCCCCCCCCCCCCGTCTTTTTAAAATCCTTTCTCCACTCACCTTCAAATTTGCTGCCTAGTCTTGAAACCCCCACCTTAGGGAAAGGATACCAGCGGTCACCTCCTCTCTGCCCCGGTGATTTTATAAACCTCTGTCAGGTCACCCCTCAACCTCCTGTGATCCAGTGAACAAGTCCCAACCTATTCATCTCGATGGTTGTGAATCTGCCGATAATCTGTTGAATGTTGGTGCAGGCTTGAAAGACCAAACAGCCTATTCCTGCTTCCAATTCTCTCACACTGTGTCCAGGACAGCAAGAGAACATAAGGCATTGGAGCAGAAATTGGACCATTCAAGGTTTGCTCTGCCATTCAATCATGGTTGATAGGTTCCTCAGCCACATTCTCCCACTTCATCTCCGTAACCCTCCATCACCTTGATACTCAAGAACGTTTCCATCTCAATCTTAAATATCCTCAGTGACCTGGCCTGCCCAGCCTTCTGTGGCAGTGAATTCCATAGATTCACCACTCTCTGGCTGAAGAAGTTTCTCCTTACCTCCATTCTGAAAGGTCTTCCCTTTACTCTAAGGCTGTGCGCACTGGTTCTAGTCCCTCCAACCAATGGAAACACCTTCCCAACTTCCACTCTGTCCAGGCCGTTCAGTATTCCTTGTTTCAATTAGGTCCCCACCCCCCCTCCACCCTGAGTGTGGGCCTGTTAATCAGCATGACCCAGACCCTTTAGGATGAGGTACAGCAGGGATTAGGTTCAGCAAACTGAGAATGGAGAGAGAGAGTGTGTGGGGTGGAGATTTTCAACTTCAAGGGAATAAGAGAGGAAAGAGAGTTCACTATGAATGAGAATTGATCAGTTGGACTGATGGGCCAAGGAATGGCAGGTTAGTTTAGAGAAGTGTGTGGTTTGCATTTTGGTCAAGCAATCCAGGCAGGACTGACACAGTTAAGGGGGATGTTGCAGAACAAAGACACCTTGGAGTGCAGGTTCATAGTTCCTTGAATCACTGGTAGACAGGATAGTGAAGAAGGCAGATGGTATGCTTTCCTTTATTGGTCAGAGCAGAGAATACAGGAATTTGGAGGTCATGTTGTGGCTGTGTAGGACATTGGTTAGTCCACGTTTGGAAGACTGCATTCATTTCTGGTCTCCCTGTTATAGGAAAGATGTTGTGAAACTTTGAAAGGGGTCAGAAAAGATTTATAAGGCTGCTGTCAGAGTTGGAGGGTTCGAGCTACAGGGAGAGACTCAAATGGCTGGGGATATTTTCCCTAGAGCATTGGAGGCTGAAGGGTGACCTTTATAGATGTTCGTAAGGGGCATGGATAGGGTGAATACCCAAGTTACTTTCACCAAAGTAGAAAAGTCCCAAACTAGAAAGCATATGTTTGAGGTGAGGGGGAATTTTAAAAGGCACTTGGATGGGTTTTGAGGGAGATGAGCCACATACAGGCAAATTGGATTAGGTTGATTTAGGATATCTGTTTGGCCGGACAAGTTGGACCAAACGGGCTGTTTCCGTGCTGTATGACTCTAATCTTCGGTGAAAGCAGAAGTGTGATTGTGAAGGCTGGAGTTTCAGAGCAGCTTTCAAAGATGTTTTGCCCTTAATGGGAACAGAAGAAGTTACAATGAAATCCTGCATTTGTGAGACAGCAACTGAGTGAGTGAGTGAGTACATCTGGGATTTTGGTGGAAAGTGGGAATTCATTGCACTGTGGGGATGAAGCTCTACCTATTGAGTCATTTCTGCTGGCAAATGAAACCAGGCCTCAAGATTAGGAGGAGTAAATTTATGACAGCGATGAGGAGGAACCGCTTTTCCTGGAGAGTAGTGAATCTTTGGAATTCTCTGCCCAAGGAAGCAGTAGAGGCAACTTCATTAAGTATATTCAAGACACCGTTGGATGGGTTTTTGCAATGGTAGGGGAATGAAGTGGAGTTGGGATAATGCAGGGAGGAAGAGCTGAATCGATGGATAGATCAGCCATGATCTTAATGAATGGCAGAGCGACTGGATGGGCCAAATGGCCTACTCCTGCTATTACTCCGAAACTATCACCCTGCATTTCCCATGGCTAACCCACCTCACCTGCACGTCCCTGGACATTATGGCCAATCCAAATCAAGGCCGGTGAGTAATGTAGTGATGTGGAAAATGAACATCAGAGAACAATTGAAAGGGACAGGGAGAGTAAATGTTCCAGCAATCACAACTAGATTCTAAAGATCACAAAAATTGAAACTAAAAATGGTGTGTCTGAATGTGTGCTGCATTGTGACAAAAGTGAATGAATTGACTGCACACATTGAAGAGAATAATTGCGATCTGACACTCCCTACAGAGACATGGCTTCAGGATGACAAGGATTGGATCCTGAATATTGAGGGTGTCGTCAAATGGGAAGCTAGGTAAAGGTGGAGGGTTGGCGCTGCTAATCAAAGCACTGATCACAGGGTAGCCTGGTGTCAGCTCAGATTTCAGGTCCTGATTTCTCTGTCCTCTGTTGATCTCCCTGTTTCCTTCTACACCTGGAACAATAAAACATTCAGTCAATCAAGCCCCAACCCACAAACTCCCAGCCTGTCAACCATCCAGGCACAGTGTAGTCACAGCAGGGAATCACACACGAAAAATGAAACCAAATCATAAATAGGCGCATGTGCTTAATGTTTGTTCATGAGGAAGTAAACCAGGAATAGGGGTCTCCCAGGAATCTTACAGTGCCCTACTTGAGGAATTCTCTTCCCCCTTATATCTAACTATTAGTACCCAGGTATGATTTACAACAATATTTACACCGACAGAGGTAAGGCATCTGTTCACAAATAGGTAGAGACATACAGGATGGAAATAGACATTTTCACACACACACACACTTGTTTGTGTATGTTTGCAGAATTATATTTGCAAAGCTGGGCTGAAATGTCACTTTTTGTTATAAAACTTTACGTTCTCTTGAGAAGGTGCCTTACAGGTAGTTCTGGGATTTGCATGTTAATGATGCCTGCAACCCATTCGAAAAGATGAAAGACTTCACAATCCAGGTTTGTTCAACATGTCATTTCAGTGGCAGGACACTGTCATATTTTTCCATAAATTCTATGTCTTATGACCTTATTCTCGACAACCACCTAATGAAGGAGCAGCGCTCCAAATGCTAGTGCTTCCAAACAAACCTGTTGGTCTCCAACCTGGTGTTGTGTGATTTTTAACTTTATCCATTTTAGGGGGGATTTGCTATGCAAAATTATCCATAGTGTGTAGGGATGTGCAGATTAGGGTGGATTGGCTGTTCTAAATTACCCATAGTGCCCAGGGATGTGCAGGTTAGGTGTATTAGTCAGGAGCGTTAGTATTGTTAGAAACAAGTTTAATAAAATTTAGACGAGACCACCAAAACTGGAAACAAGACAATTTATTTTACGATCTTGCAAGAAAGGGCATCAAATGCAGAAGCAAATGAGCAAATTAGAACTCAGGTTAGTGTACAGTTATTCCCTTTGAGCTGAGTGAGGTCATCTCTCCAGACTCCTAATTACCCAATCTCTCTTACTGTACCATACCACTGCCCAGCTTCGCTCCACCCTTATTACTTCCCCCTTCCCCAGGTTGGCAACCTTCCTTTCTGTAAATGCTGACACACACATTTATTTTGTCAAGATCTGGTTTAACATTTTGTATCAATTCTGCTGGTACATTCCATCCTCGGACATTTCATTGACTTGTATCGTTTTGTATAGTTCAAGCAATTCGGTTATCTCAGCTTTTTGCTGAAAGCATAATTTTACAAAAATAATTTTTTGTTATAGTAATTACACACCAAAGTTAGTATTTAATTAACCACAATTATACACGGAAAAGTCCCTAAATACTTGCAGGGTTAATAGTTCTCTTGCTGTACCCCTTTTATGTATGCTTTTTCTATATCTGCAAAAATGACACTTTACCCCATTTCTAACAGTATTGAGCAATATGGCTCGGGGAATGGTTGATGAGGGTGAGTTACCCTTTGGAGGGTCAGTGTGGACTCGTTGGGCCGAGTGACCTGCTTCTACACTGGGGATTCGCTGAAGGGAAGGAATTTCTGCAAACTGTGCAGGGCAGCGCAGGCGCAGTGCGGGGTCCTACTGCCGGCGTAGCCCCGCATCTCGTCCTGCCCCTTTCTCTTGCCCCGTCTCCCGTACCCTCCCCCACCCCCGACCCATTGATGGCGTCACAATGCGCGGAAGTGGCCCTGTCAGTTTCAGAGTGAAACTCCCTCCCTCTGGACAACTGTTCATCCTGGGAAGGTGAGAGAGGGGAGGGGTGGAAATCTGTTCACTTGTAGCAGCTGGAGTGAATCCAGGGAGGGAGCAGATTCTGCAAACTCAGGTATGTGTCTTAATTACCTGGGCGAGGAGGGATGGGAGGATGGGGTGGGCCTGTTTTACCCAGAGTCTGAAGGGTGACATTACAGACGTTTTATAGAATCCTGAGGGGCATGGATAGGGTCAATACTCAAGGTCTTTTCCTTCGGATGGGGGAGTCCAGAACGCGAGGGTAATAGGTTTCAGGTGAGGCCAGGGGTGGGGAGATGTAAAAGAGATCTCAGGGGCAACTTTTTTGATGGAGAGGGTGGTGCAGTTATGGAATGAGCTGCCAGACGAGGTGGTGGGGTCTGGTACAATTCCAACAGTTAAAAGGCATGTGGATGGGTGTATGAATACGAAGGGTTCAGTGGATCGGGGCCAAGTGATGGCAAATGCGACTGGAGTCATAGAGATGTACAGCACGGAAACAGACCCTTTGGTCCAACTCATTCTTGCCGAACAGATAGCCAATCCAATTTAGTCCCAGCTGCCAGCACCCGGCCCATCTCGAGGCCAAGTGATGACAAATGTGACTAGATTAATTCAGGATATCTGGTCAGCTTGGACAAGTTGGGCCAAAGGGTCTGCTTCCGTGCTGTGTGACTCTAATTGTCTTCGGTGAAAGCAGAAGTGTAGTTGTGAAGACTGGACTTTCAGAGCAGCTTTCAAAGATGTTTTGCCCTGACTGGGAACAGAAGAGTTTTGCTGACGTGTGTTGGTGTTAATGCCTTGATGTCTCAATTTGCTCCCACCTTCCTGGGGACGTTAACCATTTTGTGTCTGGTTGGTCCACAAATAACTGCATCGCAGGTTACCCCATGAATTGACACACTTATGTTTGCTTCCCAGAATCAGACCTGCTCACTGTCAACTGTATCCCAGTGTTGTGGAGTTATCCAAAATGCAGAGGGATGTCAGTCTTGATGTTTTTGCTTTTTCTGCCCCAGTAAGATCCTGAATCAGCACCTTCAGGGGAATTAGTTAGAGCGGAGTGAGAACAGAGGGGGAGAGAGAGTGGGATGGTGCTTTCAATTTTATGGAATAACAAAAGAAAAGATTATTCCACAGAAAGTAGAATTCCTTGTTCAGAATTTCTACCCTGCACTGACAGTGATGGCTTCTGTAATCTCTTTTTACAGAGTATTTGAAGATCTGAAGACGGAAGTTTCAAAATCAACAGATTAAGTTCTTATGCCCAAAACGTTGACTCTTCTGCTCCTCAGATGCTGCCGGACCTGCTGTGCTTTTCCAGCACTGCACTTTTCAAATCTGACTCTCCAGTGTCTGCAGTCCTCACTTTGACAGTCACTCAATCCATCGGGACCGCAACAGTTTTCAACTATGATTCTGTGAGAAGGAGCAAAGCGTTTTGGTTCCTGTTTGGGTACGTGTTCAGCATCAGTGGGACTGGATGATAGACCCTACTGTTACAGCGCACTGAGTGTTGAGCTTGAAACAGTTATACCGCCTGGAAAGAGGAATTTACGGTGGGGAGGGGCTCCACACGCGTTTGTGTGTGGCCGATGCTCCGGCTTTGGAGAAACCAGAGGAATCCCGCCCTGTCGAGAAACCGTGGAAGTGCGGCAACTGCAAAAAAGGCTGCCGTTTGCCGTCTGCCCTGGAGACTCATCGGCGCAGCCACACCGGGGAGAGGCCATTCCCCTGCCCTGTCTGCGGGAAGGGCTTCAGCGATTCCAACAACCTCCACACCCACCAGCGGGTCCACACGGGGGAGAGGCCCTTCAGCTGCCCCGAGTGCGGGAAGGACTTTACCCAGGTCTCCACCCTGCTGACCCACCAGCGGATCCACACCGGGGAGAGGCCCTTCAGCTGCCCCAAGTGCGGGAAGGACTTTACCCAGGTCTCCACCCTGCTGACCCACCAGCGGGTCCACACCGGGGAGAGGCCGTTCACCTGCTCTCAGTGCGGGAAGGGCTTCACCTGCTCCTCCCACCTGCGGAAGCACCAGCGGGTCCACGAGCTATCGCGGGGGATTGAAGGAGTGACGGCCGAGGGCCATTATCGATTGGACTATCAACCCGGTTCCGGGGACTCCCGGGTTTGAATCCCACCACGACAGATGGCAGAATTGGTATTTGGTCAGAAATGTGGAGTTCGGAATCTAACGATGAGACCGTTTCAGGGAGGGGGTGGTGCGGGGGAGAAAGCCCCCATCTGATTCCCTCCCTCCCTTGTTAGGGAAGGGAACCGCCATTGTGGGAAAGGATTCACTCAGTCGTTCCAGCTGCATCCTTTACCCGGTCTGGCCTACACGTGACTCCAGGCCCACAACAGTCTGGTTGACTCTACACTGCCCCTTCCTGGCAAATGAGTGGGGAGAAACTTACCAGGATACAGGGTATGGGTGAAATTGCTGAGTGAGGCAATACTTCCTCCGGATTACGGCTGTAACAAGGATCCGATTACAACCTGGTGCTGCCCAATAGTAAAGACAGTGGGGTGTGTGTGGGCTTTGATCTTGAGCTGTTTAAAAAGCAGCTACTTTGTCTATGCCTTTTTGCTGGGGGGAATCTGAAGCTGTAACAAAGTAGAGTCACAATAAAGGTTACCTGAACTTACTGCCGGGCTCAGACTCTCATTGAAAGCTTTGAGCTCCAAGAGGTTTTTTGTTTAAAGCTGCTCCTCTCTTTCAGCCTCCTGCACTGAGTTTCCAATGTCGTGTAACAGATGGAGCAGTGAATGAGTAGCTAGTATCGTTAGAAATTGTAAATCTTTCAGTACTGCGTTGTTTCATCCTCATTGTAAAGTTTACTGGCAGCACCAGGAGGTGTGGGCTGTGTTCACTAGAAACGATGTGGAGGTGTCTGTATTAGACTGGGTTGATAAAGTTAAAAAAATCATACAATACCAGGTTATTGTCCAACAGGTTTATTTGGAAGCACTAGCTTTCTGAGTGCTGCTCCACAGCTACCCGATGAACGTAAGACACAGAACGTATGTCAAAAGATCAGTGACATGCAACTGATGGAATATATTGAACAAACCTAGATTGCTGTCAAGTCTTTCATCTCTGAGAATGGGTGCACGTATTGGTTCATTAACGTGTAACTGCCAGAACATCTTTTAAGTCTCATTTTTGAGATGACTGAAGGTTTTATAAAGAAGGTGACATCTCCGCTCAGACATTGCATTGAAAGATTTGAGAATTGAGCCTGAAAATGTGTTGCTGGAAAAGCACAGCATGTCAGGCAGCATCCAAGGAGCAGGAGAATCGACGTTTCGGGCATGAGCCCTTCTTCAGGAAAGGGCTGAAGAAGGGCTCATGCCCGAAACGTCGATTCTCCTGCTCCTTGGATGCTGCCTGACCTACTGCGCTTTTCCAGCAACACCTTTTCAGCTCTGATCTCCAGCATCTGCAGTCCTCACTTTCTTCCTGAGAATTGAGTCTGTCATTATTCCAATCTTGAGTCAGACTGGTTCTATTTCCAAATTCATAAAATATTACATGGATTGACTGCCTGGAAATTATGCGCTTTTTGAGCAAAATTGAATACATCTGCAAATATAATTCTACCAATACAAATTCACCTCATAGAATTGTGTGTGGATGCATGTGAGTTTCTGCGTGATTGTGTGTACATGCTTGGTAAAGTGTGAGTGTGATGGAGTATAAGCCTGAGAGAGTATTGGGGGGTATACGTGTGTGTGTGTGTGTGTGTCTGAGGGGGAGCATGTGTGTGAGAAGTATTAATACAAGCAAGGGGTTGCATTTTGTTAAAACAAGAAAGGGCAGGACTTGTGCAGATAATGGTAGGGCCCTGGATCATGTTATAGAACAGACAGACATGGGGGGGATGTTCAAGTACATAGTTCTTTGGAAGTTGCATCACTGGTAGACAGGGCAGTTAAGAAGGCATTTAGCAGCATAGCATTCATTGTTCACACCATTGAGTCCAGGGGTTGGGACATCATGTTGAGGTTGTACAGGATGTTGGTGAGGCCACTTTCAGAGTACCGAGTACAGTTCTGATGGCCCTGGAATCGGAAGTATTCTTATCACAGGGTTCGGTAAAGATTTGCCAGGACTGGAGGGTTTGAGTTATAAGGAGAGGCTGGGACTTTATTCACTGGAGCACAGGAGGTTGGGGGGGTGACTTCATTGAGATGGATAAAATCATGAGGAGTGGAGGTAAGCTGAATACCAAAGGGCTCTTGCTTCGCGTCGGGGAACTCAAAACTTGGGGCCATATTACTTGAGGTGAGGAGAGAGATTTAAAAGGAACCGGAGGGGTAACATTTTGAAAGAGGGTGGCTTTGTATGTGGAATGAACTTACTGAGGATGTGATAGTTGCCGGTACATTTATAACGTTTAAACAGCATTTGGATGGGTAGATGAATAGAAAGATTATGGGCCAAATGTAGGCAAGTGGGACTGGTTGAGTTTGGAATCCTGGTCGGCATGGACGAATTGGACCAAAGTGTCTGTTTCTGTGCTGCAGACCTTTTCAGAATTCTACTGGTTTCAGTAAGGGGCTTGACAGGATAGAGGTCGATCAAATGCTCCTTTATGGGGAGGGTATACAATCCCAACAATGTGGAAGCAGGCCATTCAGCCCATCTCTTCCTTTCTGGCCCTCTGAACAGTATCCCAGCCATATCCAATTATTACTCCATATTTCCATGGCCAATCCAGCCAAACCTGGACATCCCTGGTCACTATGGGTAACTTAGCACGGCCAACCCGAATCTATAAATTACCTTCTCAAGAATCTATAAATTACCTTCTCAAGAGTGTAATTTAAATGCAGAGTTTTTCTAAGTAAAATGTCAGTCTGACTCAACATTGGGACACAGACAGAATTCACACCTACTGTCTCTATTTATAAATAGGGCAACGTCTCTTCGAAATGTAGATTCATTTAGATATAACTGCGTCACTTTACATATGAAGATATCCCTTTGAATGTGCCCACATCCCTTTGAAATGTAATCTTGTCCATTTAAACCTCTTTATTTGCAGAAATACCCGTTAAAATGTCCACGTCCCTTTAAAATGCAGATTGCCCCCTTTCGATATGACGCCGTTCCGTTAGATGTGGGAATATCTGTTTAAATTGAGCCGTGAGCTTTCCCAATGTAGACAGGGCTCCTGGAAACGTGGCAGTGTCCCCCCTGCAGCTGCAGAGCGAGACAGGAGAGTTTGTTTTTGTGAATGAGCAGTTGTAGCGCGAGGTGGCTGTTGCTTGGTGACGGTGAGGCTCCCCCATCCCCGGCCCCGCCCATCCCCGACCCGGCCCATCCCCCGGCCCGGCCCCACCCATCCCCGGCCCCGCCCATCCCCCGGCCCGGCCCCGCCCATCCCCGTGCAGACGTCTCGCGGGGGCGAAGGCGGTTGGGAGGAGAAGTCGCTCGAGCGAGGAAGCGGCGGGAGGGCGGCCGTTAGGAAAATGGCGCCGCGCGGCCCGGGGCAGACACCCGTCACTGGCCGCCGCCGCCTTCCTGGCGCAGCTGCTGTGTCACGGCCACACCGGCCGGCTGTACAGCAGCCAGGAGCCGGTGAGCATTCTGGAGGCGGATGGGGTTAAGGGCCTGCTTGGGAACTCGTCGGCCGCCGGGGTGGTGGAGTTCTACTGGTCGTGGGGCGGCCCCTGTGTCAACTATGGGGCCACCTGGAAGGTACTGGGCCCGGGACGTGAAAGGTGAGGCAGGTTGTGGGGGGGACGGAGGGGAAGGAATGTGGGGCCTGTCCTGTCATAGTGACATTTTACACTCACTTTCCATCGGCTTTTACTGGCGCTTGTGCTGTTTGCCCCTCACTGTGTGTTTAATCCTTGTGCTGTTTGCCCCTCACTGTGTGTTTAATCCTTGTGCTGTTTGCCCCCTTACTGTGTGTTTAATCCTTGTGCTGTTTGCCCCTCACTGTGTGTTTAATCCTTGTGCTGTTTGCCCCCTCACTGTGTGTTTAATCCTT
Source organism: Chiloscyllium plagiosum (assembly GCF_037043375.1). Lineage (NCBI taxonomy): Eukaryota > Metazoa > Chordata > Chondrichthyes > Orectolobiformes > Hemiscylliidae > Chiloscyllium > Chiloscyllium plagiosum. Next base: position 92,990,081 of record NW_028270165.1, on the reverse strand, counting down.
GTGCTGTTTGCCCCCTCACTGTGTGTTTAATCCTTGTGCTGTTTGCCCCTCACTCTGTGTTTAATCCTTGTGCTGTTTGCCCCTCACTCTGTGTTTAATCCTTGTGCTGTTTGCCCCCTCACTGTGTGTTTAATCCTTGTGCTGTTTGCCCCCTCACTGTGTGTTTAATCCTTGTGCTGTTTGCCCTTTGCTGTTACTTGTGCAATTGCTGAGGGTAGTGTGTAAATACTAGTGAAGGATACTATGCACCAGCATGTACATATTCCTCAGTCATTGAAGGGGCAGGACCTGTTGAGAATGGTTAGTAAAGCATGTGGTACACTAAGCCTTGTTAACATGGATATAGTTTGTTATTTGGAAAAGTAGACTTTTTATTATTCAGAGTCATAGCACGGAAGCAGACCCATTCGGTCCAACCTGTCCATGCCAGCCCGATATCCTAAATTAATCTAGTCCCCTTTGCCAGCACTTGACTCATATCCCTCTCAACCCTTCCTATTCATTTACCCAGCCAGATGTGTTTTAAATGCTGTAATTATACCGGCTTCCACTACTTCCTCTAGCAGCTCATTCCATACATGCACCACCCTCTGCATGGAAACGATGCCCCTCAGGTACCTTTATGGTCTCACCCGAAACCTATGCCTGTGTGGTTGTGAATCTCACCCCAACACTGAGGAAAAGACTTAAACATTGAGCAGCCAGACAAATGCAAAAGCAATCAAATATCGAGCCAATGGGGGAAAAAAGATTATGGCTGTACCCTTTTTGTTCTCCCATAGGAATTTGGACACTTAAAATCTGTCAATGACACCAGCATTGCTACAGTGCATATTGTGTAAACTCCTCAGTGTCAACAAGCAGGGCACTTGTTCCACCTAAACATTGGGCATGTTCCTCGTTGTCGGCAGAAAAGGGGCGAGACCTACGTTTGATGGACAAATAAGGAGCACTGGAGGACCGGAGGGAGAATTGTCCTCCTGCCATTCGGAGGTCCCCTATTGGTGAATGTGGAAGTTGGACCATGAGGTTCTGAAGCTCCTGCTGCTCCTATCTCTGAATGAAGATTGAGGTTCACCTCAGACTGCAACTTCTTTCCTCTGTCCAACATCTGAGAGTACCCACTCTCTTTTCTCACCCCCATTTCCATTTACGTTTCATTCTGAGGTTCAGTTGTTGACTTGGAGCAACTGAAAGGAATGGGAATGAATCCAGCAAGGGGACAGACTCTGGAAAAGTTAGTCCAGGCCTTTGTTCTCAATTGGCAAAATAGACAGGCAGGAGACTGAAAGAACGCAGCAAGCCAGGCAGTATCAGGAGGTGGAGAAGTTGAGGTATCTGGTGTAACCCTTGTTCAGGACTGAGGATGGGTATAGGGAGAGCTGTGGAACAAGGATGTGCTGGGGGCAGGGTATTGAAGTGGGGATAGGTGGAGACAGGTAGAGGGTACAATAGACAATAGGTGCAGGAGTAGGCTATTCTGCTCTTCGAGCCAGCACCACCATTCATTGTGATAATGGCTGATCATCCTCAAATAGTATCCTGTTCCTGCCTTATCCCCATGACCTGGTTGGTGAATGGGAGGAAGGAATCTAGTTGGCAGGGAAGAATGGAAGGGGCTGGGAAGTGACTTGGGGGATGGGATGTGAGATTATTTGAAATTGGAGAACTCAGTGTTGTGTCCTCCGGGCTATTGACTGCTCAGACATAAGATGAGGTTTTGTTCCTCCAATTTGTGGCTTGGTTTGTTGTGGAAGGGGAGTGGGAAGGGGCATTAAAATGGGTGGAGATTGGGAAGTCCGCTCAGCCTCTGCGGACCCGGCTGTGATGCTCAGCAAACCGTTCCCCAAGTTTACGCTTGGTTGCCCGATGTAGAGAAGACCACAATTGGCAAAGCACAGCGGGTCAAGCAGCATCCGAGCAGTAGGACAATTGAAGTTTTGGGCACGAGCCCTTCATCAGGAATGATGCGTGGATGTTGAGAGGGGCATCAGTGTCCTTCTGTGCCAGTTGTCAGACAGGTGCAGAAGGCAATGAGCAAGGCAAGTGGTGTATTAGCAAGAGGAATTGAGTTCAGAAGTGGGGATGTCTTCCTGCAGTTAGGGGGTCATTGAATATGTTCAAGGCTGAGTTCATCTGATTTTTATGTGAATGTTTATGGGGAAGGCAAGAAAATGGTTTTAAGACTAGTATAGGACCAAGTTACAGAGCCATGCAGCACAGAACAGACCCTTCAGTCCAACTAGTCCATGCTGACTATGTTCTCAAACTAAACCAGTCCCACCTGCCAGTGTTTTGGCCCATATCCCTCCAAACCTTTCTTATTCATGAACTTATCCAAATGTCTTTTAAATGTCGTTACTGTACCTGCATCCTCCACTTCCTCGAGACATTTAGTCCGCATGTGAACCACTCTCTATAAAAAAAATTGTGCCCTTCAAGTCTCTTTCTCCTGTCACCATCAAAATTTGCTCACTAATCTTGAAACCCCAACCTGAGGGGAAGGACACCCGTCGTTCACCTCATCTCTCTCCTCATGATTTTATAAACCCATTCCCCAACATTTACCCCTTCACCTAATACTACAGGCAAATTAGCGTGGCCACTTCACCTAACCTGCACATCTTGGGACAGTGGGAGGAAACCCACGCAGACACTGGGAGAATGTGCAAACTCCACACTGTCAGTTGCCCGAGGTGGGATTTGAACCCGGATCTCTGGCGCTCTGAAGTGCTGCTGCTGCTGCTTCAGGTGGTTGTGGAGAATAAGATCATGATTAGACTATTTATAGCCAACAGAGTCTGGGTTCATGGAGATGTGATACATTAAACAATTTAGATTAAATCTTCCATCTTTTAGAATGGGGTTCTGTTCTTTGGTATGTTAATCCCAGAACCTGTTTTCAGTAACTTTCTCAAGAACGTAATTTAAATGCAGAGCTTTTCTATCAAAAATGTCAGGCTGACTCGACATTGGGACCCAGATAGAATTCACACCTATTGGTGGGTAGGCTGGGACTTTTTTCACTGGAGTACAGGAGGTTGAAAGGTGAAGGTATCGGGTGCCTCATTAGCAAGTTTGCAGATGGGCATTCAGATTGATGGAATATCAGATAGTGAAGGGGACTGTCAGACAATACAGCAGAATATAGATCGGAGAGTTGGGAAGAGAAATGGCAGATGGAGTTCAATCCAGACAAATGCGAGGTGATGCATTTTGGAAGATGCAATTCAAGAGCGAGCTATACAGTAAATGGAAAGGTCCTGGGGGAAATTGATGTACAGAGAGATCTGGGTGTTCAGGTCTATTGTTCGCTGAAGGTGGCAATGCATGTCAATAGAGTGGTCAAGGCAGCATACAACACGCGTTCCATCATCGGACGGATTGAGTAAAAGAGCTGGCAAGTCATGTTAAAGTTATATAAGATTTTGGTTTGGCGCATTTGGAATACTGTGTACAATTCTTGTCGCCAGATTTCCAAAAGGATGTGGGTACTTTTGGAGAGAGTGCAGAGGACGTTCACCAGGATGTTGCCTGTTATGGAGAGCGCTAGCTATGAGCAGAGGTTGAGTAGATTAGGATTATTTTCGTTGGAAATAAGGAGGTTGAGGGGGGGTCCTGATTGAAGTCTAAAAACCATGAGGGTTGTAAACAGGGGTGGATAGGAAGAATTATTTTACCAGAGGGGAAGACTTAATTACTCAGGGTCACGAGTTCAAAGTGAGAGGGGAAAGGTTTGAGGGAGATATACATGGAAAATTCTTTACACAGAGGGTGGTGGGCGCCTCGAATGCATCGCCAGCGGAGGCAGTAGGGGTGGTGTCGATAGCGTCATTTAAGATGTATCTAGACAGAGACATGAATGGGCAAGGAGCAGAGGGATACAGATCCTTAGAAAATAGGCGGCAGATTTAGATAGAGTATCTCGATCAGCATAGCCTTGGAGGGCTGAAGGGCCTGTTCCTGTGCTGTAAGGTTCTTTGTTCTCTTTAGAGGTTTACAAAACCACGAGGGGCAAAGATAAGGTGATTGGCATGTGTCGTTTCAAGATGAGGCTGCAAATTAAGGTGAGAGGAGAAAGATTTAAAAAACACATGAGGAGCACCTTTTTTTTTTTTAAACAGTGGTTTGTGTGGAATGAATGTCCAGAGGAAATGGATGCAGGTTGAGTAACAACATTTAAAAGACATTTGGATAAGTTCATGAATAGGAAAGGTTCAGGGGGATATGGGGCAAACACAGGCAGGTGGGACTAGTTTAGTTTGTGAATATAGTCAGCATGGATTGGTTGGGTTGAAGGGTCTGTTCTGTGCTGTCTGACTCAAACTGTTCTGTACTGGTCTTAAAATCATGTTGCTTGCTTTCTCCCATAAACATCCACTTCATGGTTGTTCTAAAATCAGATGAACTCAGCCTTGAATATATTCAATGACCCCCTAACTGCAGGAAGACATCCCTACTTCTGAAATCAATTCCTCTTGCTAATATACCTCTTGCCTTGCTGATTGCTTGCTGCATCCGTCTGACAACTGGCAGTGACTGGTGTGGAAGGACGCTGAGGCCACTTTTTACATCCACACATCATTCCTGAGGATGGGCTCGTGCCTGAAACGTCGATTCTCCTGCTCCTCGGATGCTGCCTGACCTCGTGTGCTTTTCCAGTGCCACACTTTTCGACTCTCATCTCCAGCATCTGCAGTCCTCACTTTGACGTCAATGTCTGACAGTCACTCAATCCATCCGAATCACAATGATTTTTGACTATGATTCTGTGAGAAGGAGCGAAGCAGTTTGGTTCCTGTTTGAGCACGTTTTCAGCAGCAGTGGGACTGGATGAGAGGCCCTGAGTGCAGAGCCTGGGAAGAGGAATTCGGTGGGAAGGGGCTCCATACGCGTTTGTGTGTGGCTGAAGCTTTGACCATGGAGAAACTGAGGAATCCCACCCCGTGGAGAAACCGTGGAAGTGTGGCGACTGCGGGAATGGCTTTCGTGCCCCGCCTTTCCCGGAGATTCATCGGCGCAGTCGCACCGGGGAGAGGCCATTCCCCTGCCCTGTCTGTGGGAAGGCCTTCAGCAATTCCTCCAACCTCCAGACCCACCAGCGGATCCACACGGGGGAGAGGCCATTCCCCTGCTCCGAGTGCGGGAAGGCCTTTACCCAGGCCTCCACCCTGCTGTAGCACTGGCAGGTCCACACAGGGGAGAGGCCCTTGAGCTGCCTCGAGTGTGGGAAGGTCTTCAGCCATTCATCCACCCTGCTGACCCACCAGCGGATCCACACAGGGGAGAGGCCCTTTAGCTGCCCTGACTGCGGGAAGGCCTTCACTAATTCATCCACGCTGCTGAGGCACCAAAGAAGGGGGAGAGGCCCTTCAGCTACCCAGAGTGTGGGAAAGCCTTTACGCAGGTATATACCCTGCTGACCGACCGGCCGGTCCAAACGGGGGAGAGTCTCTCCAGCTGTCCCAAGTGCGGGAAGGCCTTCAGTGATTTCCCCCAACTTGCTGACTCACCAGCGGGTCCACAAGGGGGAGAGGCCATTCCCCTGCCCCGCGTGTAGGAAGGCCTTTACCCAGGCCTCCAACCTGCTGAGGCACTGGCGGATCCACAATTGGGAGAGGCAATTCAGCCGCCTTGAATGTGGGAAGGTCTTTACCCACACCTCTGCCCTGGTGACCCACCAATGGATCCACACGGAGGAGAGGCCCTTCAACTGCCCCGAGTGCGGGACGGTCTTCACCCGCTCCTCCTACCTGCGGAGCCACCAGCGAGTTCACGTGCTGTTGCAGGGTGATTGAAGGAATGATGGCCGAGTGCCATTATCGTCTGGACTATCGACCCAGTTCCAGGGATCTCGGGTTCAATTCCCACTGCGACAGATGGTGGAATTGGAATTTAGTCAGAAATCTGGAGTTCAGAATCTAACGGTGAAACCAATGTTGGTGGGATTGGGGTGGAAGAAATCCCCCATCTCATTCACTCAGTTCCTTTTTAGGGAAGGAAACTGTCGTTGTGGGAGAGGATTCACTCAGTCGTCCCAGCTGCATCCTTTACCCGGTCTGGTCTACACGTGACTCCAGACCCACAGCAGTCTGGTTGACTCTACACTGCCCATCCAACTTACTTGGATACAGGATACGGGTTGAAATTGCTGAGTGAGGCAATACTTTCTCCGGGTTAAGGCTGTACCAAGGATCCAATTACAAAGGGTCAACTGGGTAGTGACCAATAATGAAGCAGGTGAGGGGTTGGAGGGGGTGTGTGCTTTTTGGCCTTGAGGTGTTTTTAAAAAATTTCTACTTTTTCTACGCCTTTCTGCTGAGAGATTCTGAAGCTGTTACGAAGTTGGGTCGCAATAAAGATTACCTGAGCTTCACGCCGATCTCAGACTCTCGTTGGGAGCTTTGAACTGCAACTGTTTTTTGTTTTTAAACTGCTCATTTCTTACAGGTGAAAGTGAGAACTGCTGATCCTGGCGATCAGAGTCAAGATTAGAGTGGTGCTGGCAAAGCACAGCAGGTCAGGCAGCATCCAAGGAGCAGGAAAATCGACATTTTTCGGGCAACATTGATTTTCCTGCTTCTCTGATGTTGCCTGTCCTGCTGTGCCCATTTCTTACAGCCTCCTGTTCTATGTTTCCAATGTTGTGTATCGGTTGCAGCAGTGAATGAGTAGCCAGCATTGTCAGAAATTGTAAATTTTTCAAGAGTGCAGGTACTACATCATGTCATCGGCATTGTACAGTTTCCTGGCAGCACTGGGAAGTGTGGGCTGTGTCCACTGGAAACGATGTGGAGGTGCCGGTGTTGGACTGGGGTGGATAATGTTAAAAATCACACAACACCAGCTAATAGTCCAACAGGTTTATTTGTAAGCATTAGCTTTCAGAACGCTTCCTCAGGTAGCTGTGGAGCAGGGTCATAAGACACAGAATTTATAGCAAATGATCACAGTGTCATGCAACAGATAGGACATATTAAACAAATATATATTGCAGATTAATCTTTCATCTTTTAGTATGGGTTGCACGTTTCAATTCATTAATAGGTAATCCCCCAAACTACTTTTAATTCACCTTCTTGAGATGATTTAAGGTTTTATAAAAATAGGTGACATCGCAGCTCAGATACTGCACAAAAGTGTCTGTATCCCAATCTTGAATCAGACTGGTTCTACTAACCAAAGTTATAAATATTACATGGATTGACTGTCTGCAGTTTGTATGATGTTTGAGCAAAAATGAATATATCTGCAAATATAATTCTGCAAATGGAAGTTCACTCCATTGACTTGTGTGACTGTATCTGCAGGAGTGTATATGCGTGCGTATGCGAGTTTGTGCATACATGCTAATGAAATGTGTGTGAGATGGAATATAAGCCTGTGTGATGGTGAGAGTGTTAGGGTGTGTGTGTGTCTGAGAGAGCAAGAGATAAAGGCAAGGGATTGCATTTTGCTAAAACAAGGGCAGGACTTGTACCATTAATGGTAGGGCCCTGCATCGTCTTGCAGAACAGATTCATGGGGGTGGGGTGGCGTGGAGGGGTTCAGGCACATCAAGTTAAAAATCTCTCAACACCAGGTCATCGTCCAAGTGGTTTATTTGGAAGCACGAGCTTTTTGAGCACTGCTCCTTCATGGGATGTTTGTGGAACAGGATCATAAGACACAACCATCTGATGAAGGAGCAGCGCTCCAAAAGCTAATGCTTGCAAATGAGCCTGTTGCAGTATCACCTGGTGTGGTGTGAATTTTAACTTCGTACACCCCAGTCCAACACCGGCATCTCCAAATCGGGAACATAGTTCTTTGGAAGTTGCATCATTGGTAGACAGGGTTGTGAAGGAGGCGTTTAGCACACTTTCCTTCATTGTTCACCCCGTTCAGTGTAGGAGTTGGGACATCACGTTGTGGTTGTACAGGATATTGGGGAGACCACGTGGAGAGTACTGAGTACAGTTCTGGTCGCCCTGTTGACGACCACAAGTTGTCGGGTGACCTTATTTCGATGTACAAAGTCATGGGGCGTGTAGGAAAGGTAAATATCACAGGGGGAAGAAAGGGTGGCTCTCCCCTTTTTAACTTCTCTTGGCATTCAGACACTTAAATTCTGTCAGTAACAGCAGCATCGCCAGAGAGCAGACTGCGCGTGCTCGCCGGTACAAGGATGAAACTGCGCATGTTCGTCGCTTTACGCAAAGCACGCGTCGCGACTTTCTTTTGGGCCAATTGGAAGCCTTGGAGGACCGGAAGGTGACTGGTCCTCCTGCCAATCAGAGCCTTCCTATTGTCTGAATGCAGAAGTTGCAACACGAGTTTCGGAAGCTGCTGCTGCTCTGTCTCTGAATGAAGAGTGAGTTTGTTCCAGACTGTAACCTCCCTACTCTGTCAACCATCTGTGAGTACGGCACTCTCTTCCCAACTCCTTTTCCTTTTTTTTCATTCTTGGATTCAATCTTTGACTTCCCTTTCCTTTCGGTTGCTGCAAATGAATGCACGGCGTGGACCGATTCTGGAAAAGGTTTTCATGAACAGAGAGTGGTTCATGTATGGAATGAATGTCCAGAGGTAGTGGTGGATGCACGTACAGATGCAACGTTTAACAGACATTTGGATAAGTACCTGAATGGGCACGGTGCGGAGGGATATGGCCCAAATACTGGCAAGTGGCACTAGTTTAGTGTGAGAACATAGTCAGCATGGAATAGTTGGACTGAAGGGTCCGTTTCTGTGCTATCTGACCGTAACTGTTCTGTTGTGGTCTTAAAACCATTGTCTTGCATTCCATTTTAAACGTGGTTACTGTACCTGCATCCAACACACACAGCACTCAAAAAAACCACCTCAACCACACAACATAAATATCCACACTTTGTTGTTCAAAAATCAGACGAACTCAGCCCAGGCATCAATGTGGACTTCAACAGTTTCCTCATTTTCCCCTTCCCCCACCTCACCCTAGTTCCAAACTTCCAACTCAGCACTGTCCCCATGACTTGTCCGGACTTGTCCTACCTGCCTATCTCCTTTTCCACCTATCCACTCCACCCTCTCCTCCCTGACCTATCACCTTCATCCCCTCCCCCACTCACCTTTTGTACTCTATGCAACTTTCTCCCCACCCCCACCCTCCTCTAGCTTATCTCTCCACGCTTCAGGCTCTCTGCCTTTATTCCTGATGAAGGGCTTTTGCCCGAAACGTCGATTTCACTCCTCCTTGGATGCTGCCTGAACTGCTGTGCTCTTCCAGCACCACTAAGTCAGAATCTGGTTTCCAGCATCTGCAGTCATTATTTTTACTCCTACCCTATCCAGTCATTTCTGCTGGTGGATGAGACCAGGCCTCAAGTTGAGGGGAGTAGCTTTTAGATTATATTAGATTACTTAGTGTGGGAACAGGCCCTTCACCCCAACAAGACCTCCCGAACCCCCTGAAGAGCAACCCACCCAGACCCACTCCCCTACATTTACCCCTTCACCTGACACTACTGGCAATTTAGCATGGCCAATTCACCTAACCCGCACATCTTTGGACTGTGGGAGGAAACCAGAGCACCCGGAGGAAACCCACACAGACAGTTGCCCGAGGCAGGAATTGAACCCGGGTCTCTGGCGCTGTGAGGCAGCAGTGCTACTCACTGTGCCACCGTGCCATTTGGGACAGATGAGGAACTGCTTTTCCTGGAGAGTAGTCAATCTATGGAATTCTCTGCCCAAGGAAGCAGTAGAGAGGCATCTTCATTAAGTATATTCAAGACACAATTGGATGGGTTTTCATGGTCAGGGAGTTAAGGGTAGTTGGGATAATGCAGGGAAGAAGAGCTGAGCCAGTGGATATATCAGCCACGATCAGCTCGGATTTCACTTGTCCACAGAGTAAGATATTGGTCTGTTCTCTGCTCTGCTAGATTTCTGCTGAAGCCTTGACCCCCACCCCCACACCTTCTGGAACAATAAAACATTCAGTTATTCAAGACTCAAGCCACAATCTCCCAGCCTGTCAACCATCCAGACAGAGTGTAGTCCTAGCTGGGAATCAAACAAGAAAAACAGAACAAAATTAGAAATAAATAAATGCTCATGCTTAATGTTTGTTCATGAGGAAGTAAACCAGAAATAGGGCTCTCCCACGATTCTTATAGTGCCCCTCTTGAGGCATTCTCTCTCCCTGACATCTAACTATTCATACCCAGCTATGATTTACAACAATATTTACACCAACAGAAATAAAGCATCTGTTATCAAATAGACATAGGGATATACAGCACAAAATAGACTTTTCTCTGTCTCATTCACACACACATACATCCATGGGGGTGAATTTGTATTTGCAGAATTATATTTGCAGAGACATTCTAGTTTTCTCAAAAATGCACAATATACCAACTGTTCAATTCATGTAATATTTTGTAAATTGCACTTTGGAAATAGAACCAGTCTGACTCAAGATTGTGATACAGACAGACTCTGACTTCACACCTTTAATGCATTGTCAGAGCTGAGATGTCACATTTTGTTCTAAAACCTTGTTATCTCAAGAAAATGTCTTTCAGGAAATTCGGCGATTTACAAATGAATGATACGAGCAGCCCATACTAAAAGATGGGCTGCCTTATGATTTTATACTCCACAATCACCTGATGAATGAGCCACGCCCCGAGTGCTCGTCATAGAGTCATAAAGGTGTACAGCACGGAAACTGACCCTTCGGTCCAACTCATCCATGCTGACCAGATATTCCAACCCAATCTAATCCCCCCCCGGCAGCACTCAGCCCATATGCCTCCAAACCTTTCCTATTCATATACCCAACCAAATGCCTCTTAAACATTGCAGTTGTACCCACCTCCACCACTTCCTCTGGCAGTTCGTTCCATATCTGCACAACCCTCTGCATGAGAAGTTGTCCCATAGGCCCCTTTTAAATCTTTCCCTTCTCACCTTAAACCTCTGCCTTCTAGTTTTTGACACCCCCCCCTTAGGCTATTTGCCCTAAAGACTTAGGCTATTTGCCCTATCTATGCCCCTCATGATTTTATAAACCTCTCTAAGGTCATGAGGAAGGAGATGTCAGGACCTGGCACACTCTGAACCCTAACAGGGTGTTCCAAGTGGTAGTGCAAACATTTCAAAATGAAGTGGATGGCCATGGAGCTGTCCAGTACAGAAACAGTCCATCTCGTCCATGCTGACTAGATATCTGAAATTAATCTATCCTATTTACCAGCACTTGGCCCATATCCCTCTAAATCCTACCCATTCACGTACCCATCCAGCTGCCTTTTAAATGTTGTATTTGTACCAGCCTCCACCACTTCTTCCTGCAGCTCATTCTATACATGTACTACCCTCTGTGTGAAAAGGTTGCCCCTCAGATCTCTTGTTTCTTTCCCCCCTCACCTTAAACCTATGCTCTCTTGTTCTGGACCTCTCCCTCCCCCCACTGCAGGGAAAAGATTTTTGCCTATTTATCCTATCTATGCCCTTCATGATTTTATAAACCTCGATAAGGTCACCCCTTAGCCTCCAACACTCCAGGGAAAACAGCCCTAGCCTCCCTTTAACTCAAATCCTCCAACCCTGGCAATATCCTTATAAATGTTTCTGAGCCCTTTCAAGGAAGGAAACCAGAATTGTGCGGAATGTTCCAAATGTGGCCTAACCAATGATCTGTACAGCCACAACATAACTTCCCAAATCCTATACTCAGAGAATTGTGAAAGTTTTCAAAACTTGCAAAAGACAACCGGGAAAGAATGGAGGGAAAAACCGAATCAGACCTGCTCACTCTCAGCAGGATCCCAGTGTTGTGAAAGATATTAACTTTCAGGTGGAAGTATCCAAAATTCAGAGAGATGTCAGTCTTGATGTTTTTGCTTTTCTGCCCCTGTAAGATCCTGACTCAGTACCTTCAGGGTAATTAGTTAGAGCGGAGTGAGAACAGGGGGGGAGAGAGAGTGGGATGGTGCTTCAATTTTGTGGAATAATAAAAAAAAAGAATATTCCACAGAAAATAGAATTGCTTGTTCAGAATTTCTACCCTGCACTGAGTGATGGCTTTTGTAATCTCTTTTTACAGCGTATTTGAAGATCTGATGGCCGGAAATTTCTCAATCAACAGATGAAGGACTTACGCCCAAAACATTGACTCTCCTGCTGCTCGGATGCTATCTGACATCCCTGTGCTTTTCCAGTGCCACATTTTTCGACTGACTCTCCAGCATTTGCGATCCTCACTTCGCCGTCAATGTCTGACAGTCACTCAGTCCACCAGGACCACAACGATTTTCGACTGTGATTTCTGTGAGAGGGATCAAAGCTTTTTGGTTCCTGACTGAGTACGTTTTCAGCATCAGTGGGACTGGACGAGAGACCCCACTGTTGCAGCGCACTAATTGTGGAGCGTGTAGCAGCTATACGACCTGGAAAGAGGAATTCACGACAGGGAGGGGCTGGAAATTCGATTGTGTGCGGCTGAATCTTCGGCCATGGAGAAACCCGAGGAATCCCGCTCCGTGGACAAACGATGGAAGTGTGGCGACTGTGGGAAAGGCTTCTGTTTCCCGTCCGCCCTGAAGACTCATCGGCGCAGTCACACCGGGGAGAGGCCATTCCCCTGCACCGACTGCGGGAAGGCATTCAAACATTCCTCCCACCTGCTGGCCCACCAGCGGGACCACACGGGCGAAAGGCCCTTCAGCTGCCCCGATTGTGGGAAGGCCTTCATGTTTTTCTCTGCCCTGTTGGCCCACCGGCGGGTCCACATGGGGGAGAGGCCGTTCAGCTGCTCTGAGTGCGGGAAGGGCTTCAACTATCCCTCCGACCTGCTGAGGCACCAGCAGGTCCACACGGGGGAGAGGCCCTTCATCTGCTCTGAGTGCGGGAAGGCCTTCAGCAATTACTCCAACCTCCAGACCCACCGGCGGATCCACACGGGGGAGAGGCCCTTCAGCTGCCCTGAGTGCGGGAAGGCCTTTACCCAGGTCTCCACCCTGCTAAGGCACCAGCGTGTCCACACGGGGGAGAGGCCCTTCAGTTGCCCCGAGTGCGGGAAGGACTTTACCCAGGTCTCCACCCTGCTAAGGCACCAGCGTGTCCACACGGGGGAGAGGCCCTTCAGTTGCCCCGAGTGTGGGAAGGCCTTCAGCAATTCCTCCACCCTGCTGAGGCACCAGCATGTCCACACGGGAAAGAGGCCGTTCACCTGCTCTCAGTGTGGGAAAGGCTTCACCTGCTCCTCCAACCTGCGGAGCCACCAGCATCTCCACACGGGGGAGAGGCCCTTCAGCTGCCCCGAATGCGGGAAGGCCTTCAGCACATCCTCCACCCTGCTGAGGCATCAGCGGGTCCACACGGGGGAAAGGCCCTTCAGCTGCCCCGAGTGCGGGAAGGCCTTTACCCAGGTCTCCACCCTGCTGAGGCACCAGCGAGTCCACACGGGGGAGAGGCCCTTCAGCTGCCCCGAGTGCGGGAAGGACTTTACCCAGGTCTCCACCCTGCTGAGGCACCAGCGGATCCACACGGGGGAGAGGCCGTTCACCTGCTCTCAGTGCGGGAAGGGCTTCACCTGCTCCTCCAATCTGCTCACGCACCAGCGGGTCCACACCGGGGAGAGACCCTTCAGCTGCCCCAAGTGTGGGAAGGCCTTCAGCACATCCTCCACCCTGCTGAGGCACCAGCAGGTCCACACGGGGGAGAGGCCGTTCACCTCTCAGTGCAGGAAGGGCTTCACCTGCTCCTCCCCTCTGCCGGAGCACCAGCGAGTTCACGTGCCATCGCAGGGGGATTGAAGGAGCGACGGCCGAGTGCCAATATCGATTGGACTATCAACCCGGTTCCGGGGACTCCCTGGTTCGAATCCCACCATGACAGATGGCAGAATTGGTATTCGGTCAGAAATGTGGAGTTCGGAATCTAACAATGAGACCGTTTCAGGGAGGGGGTGGTGCGGGGGAGAAAGCCCCCATCTGATTCCCTCTCTCCCTTGTTAGGAGAGGATTCACTCAATCGTTCCAGCTGCATCCTTCACTCGGTCTGGCCTACACGTGACCCCAGACCCACAGCAGTTTGGTTGACACTACACTGCCCTCCCCCCACTTGCAAATGAGCGGGGAGAAACTTACCAGGATAAAGGGTATGGGTTGAAATTGCTGAGTGAGGCAATACTTCCTCCGGATTACGGCTGTAACAAGGATCCAATTACAACCTGGTGCTGCCCAATAGTAAAGACAGTGGGGTGTGTGTGGGCTTTGATCTTGAGCTGTTTAAAAAGCAGCTACTTTTTCTATGCCTTTTTGCTGGGGGGAATCTGAAGCTTTAACAAAGTAGAGTCACAATAAAGGTTACCTGAACTTACTGCCGGGCTCAGACTCTCATTGAAAGCTTTGAGCTCCAAGAGGTTTTTTGTTTCAAGCTACTCCTCTCTTTCAGCCTCCTGCACTGAGTTTCCAATGTCGTGTATCAGATGGAGCAGTGAATGAGTAGCTGGTATCGTTAGAAATTGTAAATCTTTCAGGTACTGCGTTGTTTCATCAGCATTGTAAAGTTTACTGGCAGCACCAGGAGGTGTGGGCTGTGTTCACTAGAAACGATGTGGAGGTGTCGGTATTAGACTGGGTTGATAAAGTTTAAAAAATCATACAATACCAGGTTACTGTCCAACAGGTTTATTTGGAAGCACGAGCTTTCTGAGTGCTGCTCCACAGCTACCCGATGAACGTAAGACACAGAACGTATATCAAAAGATCAGTGACATGCAACTGACGGAATATATTGAACAAACCTAGATGACTGTCAAGTCTTTCATCTCTGAGAATGGGTGCACGTATTGGTTCATTAACGTGTAACTGCCAGAACATCTTTTAAATCACATTCTTGAGATGACTGAAGGTTTTATAAAGAAGGTGACATCTCAGCTCAGACATTGCATTTAAAGATGTGAGAATTGAATCTGAAAATGTGTTGCTGGAAAAGCACAGCATGTCAGGCAGCATCCAAGGAGCAGGAGAATCGACGTTTCGGGCATGAGCCCTTCTTCAGGAAAGGGCTGAAGAAGGGCTCATGCCCGAAACGTCGATTTTCCTGCTCCTTGGATGCTGCCTGACCTACTGCGCTTTTCCAGCAACACCTTTTCAGCTCTGATCTCCAGCATCTGCAGTCCTCACTTTCTTCCTGAGAATTGAGTCTGTCATTATTCCAATCTTGAGTCAGACTGGTTCTATTTCCAAATTCATAAAATATTACATGGATTGACTGCCTGGAAATTATGCGCTTTTTGAGCAAAATTGAATACATCTGCAAATATAATTCTACCAATACAAATTCATCTCATAGAATTGTGTGTGGATGCATGTGAGTTTGTGTGTGAGAGTGTGTACATGCTTGGTAAAGTGTGAGTGTGATGGAGTATAAGCCTGAGAGAGTATTGGGGGGTATACGTGTGTGTGTGTCTGAGGGAGAGCATGTGTGAGAGAGGTATTAATACAAGCAAGGGGTTGCATTTTGTTAAAACAAGAAAGGGCAGGACTTGTACAGATAATGGTAGGGCCCTGGGTCATGTTATAGAACAGACAGACATGGGGGGGAGTGGTGTTCAGGTACATAATTCGTTGGAATTTGCATCACAGGTAGACAGGGCAGTTAAGAAGGCATTTAGCAGCATAGCATTCATTGTTCACACCATTGAGTACAGGGGTTGGGACATCATGTTGAGGTTGTACAGGATATTGGTGAGGCCACTTTCAGAGTACTGAGTACAGTTCTGATGGCCCTGGAATCGGAAGTATTCTTATCACAGAGGGTTCGGTAAAGATTTGCCAGGACTGGAGGGTTTGAGTTATAAGGAGAGGCTGGGACTTTATTCACTGGAGCACAGGAGTTTGGGGGGGTGACTTCATTGAGATGGATAAAATTATGAGGAGTGGAGGTAAGCTGAATGGCAAAGGGCTCGTGCTTAGCGTCGGGGAGCTCAAAACTTGGGGCCATATTACTTGAGGTGAGGAGAGAGATTTAAAAGGAAGCGGAGGGGCAACATTTTGAAAGAGAGTGATTTGCATGTGGAATGAACTTGGCGAGGATGTGGTAGATGCAGGTACAGTTACAACATTCGGATGGATATATGAATAGAAACGTTGAGAGGGAAATGGGCCAAATGCAGGCAAGTGGGACTGGTTGAGTTTGGAATCCTCGTCGGCATGGACGAATTGGACCAAAGTGTCTGTTTCTGTGCTGTATAGCTCTATTGAAACCAGTAGAATTCTGAAAGGGGCTTGACATGATAGATGCCGATAAAATGCTCCTTTATGGGGAGGGTCATACAATCCCAACAATGTGGAAGCAGGCCATTCAGCCCATCTCTTCCTCTCTGGCCCTCTGAACAGTATCCCAGCCATTTCCAATCCCTTATTCCATATTTCCACCCTAACCTGTACATCCCTGGTCACTACGGGTAATTTAGCACGGCCAATCCTCCCTCACCGACACCCGAATCTATAAATTACCTTCTCAAGAATGTAATTTAAATGCATCCCCCGGCCCGGCCCCGCCCCGCCCCGCCCCGCCCACGGCCCGGCCCCGCCCCGCCCATCCCCCGGCCCCGCCCATCCCCCCGTGCAGACGTCACGCGGGGCCGAAGGCGGTTGGGAGGAGAAGTCGCTCGAGCGAGGAAGCGGCGGGAGGGCGGCCGTTAGGAAAATGGCGCCGCGCGGCCCGGGGCAGACACCCGTCACTGGCCGCCGCCGCCTTCCTGGCGCAGCTGCTGTGTCACGGCCACACCGGCCGGCTGTACAGGAGCCGGTGAGCATTCTGGAGGCGGATGGGGTTAAGGGCCTGCTTGGGAACTCGTCGGCCGCCGGGGTGGTGGAGTTCTACTGGTCGTGGGGCGGCCCCTGTGTCAACTATGGGGCCACCTGGAAGGTACTGGGCCCGGGACGTGAAAGGTGAGGCAGGTTGTGGGGGGGACGGAGGGGAAGGAATGTGGGGCCTGTCCTGTCATAGTGACATTTTACACTCACTTTCCATCGGCTTTTACTGGCGCTTGTGCTGTTTGCCCCTCACTGTGTGTTTAATCCTTGTGCTGTTTGCCCCTCACTGTGTGTTTAATCCTTGTGCTGTTTGCCCCTCACTGTGTGTTTAATCCTTGTGCTGTTTGCCCCTCACTGTGTGTTTAATCCTTGTGCTGTTTGCCCCTCACTGTGTGTTTAATCCTTGTGCTGTTTGCCCCTCACTGTGTGTTTAATCCTTGTGCTGTTTGCCCCTCACTGTGTGTTTAATCCTTGTGCTGTTTGCCCCTCACTGTGTGTTTAATCCTTGTGCTGTTTACCCCTCACTGTGTGTTTAATCCTTGTGCTGTTTGCCCCCTCACTGTGTTTTAATCCTTGTGCTGTTTGCCCCTCACTGTGTGTTTAATCCTTGTGCTGTTTACCCCTCACTGTGTGTTTAATCCTTGTGCTGTTTACCCCTCACTGTGTGTTTAATCCTTGTGCTGTTTACCCCTCACTGTGTGTTTAATCCTTGTGCTGTTTCCCCCTCACTGTGTGTTTAATCCTTGTGCTGTTTGCCCCCTCACTGTGTGTTTAATCCTTGTGCTGTTTGCCCCCTCACTGTGTGTTTTAATCCTTGTGCTGTTTGCCCCTCACTGTGTGTTTAATCCTTGTGCTGTTTGCCCCTCACTGTGTGTTTAATCCTTGTGCTGTTTGCCCCTCACTGTGTGTTTAATCCTTGTGCTGTTTGCCCCTCACTGTGTGTTTAATCCTTGT
The DNA here is from genome assembly GCF_037043375.1 of Chiloscyllium plagiosum. Taxonomy (NCBI): domain Eukaryota; kingdom Metazoa; phylum Chordata; class Chondrichthyes; order Orectolobiformes; family Hemiscylliidae; genus Chiloscyllium; species Chiloscyllium plagiosum. The sequence continues at coordinate 92,972,325 of NW_028270165.1, read as the reverse complement.
GCTGTTTGCCCCTCACTGTGTGTTTTAATCCTTGTGCTGTTTGCCCCTCACTGTGTGTTTAATCCTTGTGCTGTTTGCCCCTCACTGTGTGTTTAATCCTTGTGCTGTTTGCCCCTCACTGTGTGTTTAATCCTTGTGCTGTTTGCCCCTCACTGTGTGTTTAATCCTTGTGCTGTTTACCCCTCACTGTGTGTTTAATCCTTGTGCTGTTTGCCCCCTCACTGTGTTTTAATCCTTGTGCTGTTTGCCCCTCACTGTGTGTTTAATCCTTGTGCTGTTTACCCCTCACTGTGTGTTTAATCCTTGTGCTGTTTACCCCTCACTGTGTGTTTAATCCTTGTGCTGTTTACCCCTCACTGTGTGTTTAATCCTTGTGCTGTTTCCCCCTCACTGTGTGTTTAATCCTTGTGCTGTTTGCCCCCTCACTGTGTGTTTTAATCCTTGTGCTGTTTGCCCCTCACTGTGTGTTTAATCCTTGTGCTGTTTGCCCCTCACTGTGTGTTTAATCCTTGTGCTGTTTACCCTCTCACTGTGTTTAATCCTTGTGCTGTTTGCCCCTCACTGTGTGTTTAATCCTTGTGCTGTTTACCCCTCACTGTGTGTTTAATCCTTGTGCTGTTTATCCCTCACTGTGTGTTTAATCCTTGTGCTGTTTACCCCTCACTGTGTGTTTAATCCTTGTGCTGTTTACCCCTCACTGTGTGTTTAATCCTTGTGCTGTTTACCCCTCACTGTGTGTTTAATCCTTGTGCTGTTTGCCCCCTCACTGTGTGTTTTAATCCTTGTGCTGTTTGCCCCTCACTGTGTGTTTAATCCTTGTGCTGTTTGCCCCTCACTGTGTGTTTAATCCTTGTGCTGTTTACCCTCTCAGTGTGTTTAATCCTTGTGCTGTTTGCCCCTCACTGTGTGTTTAATCCTTGTGCTGTTTGCCCCTCACTGTGTGTTTAATCCTTGTGCTGTTTACCCCTCACTGTGTGTTTAATCCTTGTGCTGTTTGCCCCTCACTGTGTTTAATCCTTGTGCTGATTGCCCCTCACTGTGTGTTTAATCCTTGTGCTGTTTGCCCCTCACTGTGTGTTTAATCCTTGTGCTGTTTGCCCCTCACTGTGTGTTTAATCCTTGTGCTGTTTGCCCCTCACTGTGTGTTTAATCCTTGTGCTGTTTGCCCCTCACTGTGTGTTTAATCCTTGTGCTGTTTGCCCCTCACTGTGTGTTTAATCCTTGTGCTGTTTGCCCCTCACTGTGTGTTTAATCCTTGTGCTGTTTGCCCCTCACTGTGTGTTTAATCTTTGTGCTGTTTGCCCCTCACTGTGTGTTTAATCCTTGTGCTGTTTGCCCCTCACTGTGTGTTTAATCCTTGTGTTGTTTCCCCCTCACTGTGTTTAATCCTTGTGCTGTTTGCCCCTCACTGTGTGTTTAATCCTTGTGCTGTTTACCCCCTCACTGTGTTTAATCCTTGTGCTGTTTGCCCCTCAATGTGTGTTTAATCCTTGTGCTGTTTGCACCTCACTGTTTGGTTCAATGCTTGTGCTGTTTGCCCCTCACTGTTTGTTTAATCCTTGTGGTGTTTGCACCTCACTGTTTGGTTTAATCCTTGTGCTGTTTGCCATTGCTGATGGCAGTGTGTAAATACTAGTGAAGGAGATTATACACCAGCATGTATATGTTCCTCAGTCATTGAAGGGGCCGGACCTGTTGAGAATGGTTAGTAAAGCATGTTGTGCACTAAGCCTTGTTAACATGGATATAGTTTGTTATTTGGAAATGTAGACTTTATTATTGAGAGTCACACAGATGTGCAGCACGGAAACAGACCCATTTGATCCAACCTGTCCATGCCAACCAGATATCCTAAATTGATCTCATCCCATTTGCCAACACTTGGCTCATATCCCACTAATCCCTTCCTATTCATATACCCATCCAGATGTGTTTTATGTGCTGTAATTATACCGGCTTCCACTACTTCCTCTGGCAGTTCATTCCATATGTGCACCACCCTCTGCATGGAAAAGTTGCGACTTAGATACCTTTTAATATCGTTCTGCTCTCACCCTATAACCTATGTCCTCTTGTTGTGAACCTCAACCCTACACTGACGAAAAGACATTAAAAAAAATAGTGAGCAACCAGACAAAATGCAAAAGCTATAAAATGAGGAAAAACAACTGTGGCTCTACCCTTTATTTCTCCCCTTGGCATTTGAACACTTAAATTCTGTCAATAACACCAGCATCGCCACAGAGCATATTGTGTCTGCTCCTCGGTGTGAACAACAGCACGCATGCCCGCTGGTGTCCATGCTCCTCGCTGTTGGCAGGAAAGGCGACATCACTTATCTCTGTTCCTAATGGTCTTCCCTTTATTCTTAAAGCTGTGCCTTCTGGTCCTAGTCTCTCCTACCAATGGAAACATCTTCCCAATGTCATTGCACTACCCTGTCCGGTCATTTCTGCTGGTGGGTGAGACTAGGCCTCAAGGTTAGAGGGAGTAGCTTTCAGACAGAGATGCGGAGGAACTGCTTTTCCCCGAAGGTTGTGAATCTATGGAACAGTCATGATTAGAGTGATACTGGAAAAGCACCGCAAGTCAGGAAGCATCCGAGGAGCAGGAAAATCGATGTTTTGGGCAAAAGGGCTTCCATCAAAATCTATGGAATACTCTGGCCAAGGAAGCAATAGAGGTAGCTTCATTAAGTATATGCAAGACACAGTTGGGTGGGTTTTTGCCTGGGAGGGGAATGAAGGAGTTCCTCGTGACTGCAGGGAGGAGGAGGAGATGAGACGATGGACAGGTCAGCCATGATCTTAATGATCGTGGAGCAGGCTCACTTGTAGCAACTGGATTGAATCCAGGAAGGGAGCAGACTTTACGACCTCAGGTATGTGTCATGGTTACCCGGGTGAGGAGAGACATAAGGATAGGCTGGGACTGTTTTCCGTAGCGTGCCAGAGTCTGAGGAGTGACCTTATACACTTTTATATCGTCATGAGGGACATGGATAGGGTAAATAAACATGGTATTTTCCTTTGGATGGGGGAGCCCAGAACTAAAGGGTAATAAGTTTAGGATCAAGAATGTGGTGTTGCAGCAAGTCAGACAGCATCCGAGGAGCAGGAAAATCAACGTTTCGGGGAAAAGCCTTTCATCAGGAAAGTGTGTTTGTATGTGAGTTTGTGTATAAGACTGTGCATCAGTGAGTGTGTATTTGCGTGTGTGCATGCTTGATCAAGTGTGATTGTGATGGAGAATGAGCTTGCGAGAGGGTGTGTGTGTTGAGAAGGTGCTGTATGTGTATGTCTGAGAGAGAGCGTGTGTATGAGAGGGGTATGGATATAAGTGAGGTTTAGCAATCAGGCAACTTCAGAGCGGTAAGGCACCTGGCCCAGAGGGCTTTCAGGTTGAATTTTACAAAGAGTTCGCAGGAGTATTAGCTGGCCCACTTATGAACATGTACAACTACAGAAATAGTCAGGGCTGCCTCCTGCCTTCACTGAATGAGGTGAATATCTCCCTTATTCTCAAAAAAGGAAAAGATCCAGAAGATTGTGCATCACACAGACCAATATCCTTGCTAACTGTAGATTTTAACATTCTCTCTAAAACATTAGCATTGAGGCTGGAGAGGGTACTGCCATATATCATAAAAGAGGAGCAGACTTGGTTTATTAAGGGCCGTCGATCATTTAATGATATTAGAAGGGTCTTGAATGTGAATCAAGTCTGTCATCAGGAAAAAATACCAGAAATAGTCGTCTCATTGGACGCGGAGAAGGCATTTAACAGGATGAATGGTCATACCTGTTCTATACATTAGAAAGGTTTGGTGTTGGAAACTTATTTGCCAAATGGGTCTCAACACTGTATAATGATCCCAAAGCAGTTGTGATCACCAATGGATTAGGCTCAGGTAGCTTCAGTGTGGGGTAGGGGCTGCCGTCAGGGATGTCCTCTCTCACCGTTGCTATTCACGTTAATAATTGAGCCACTGGCGGAAGCGATACGGGCTGACTCTAATATAACGGCCCCGAGGGTTGGTACAGGTAAACATAAAATTAGCCTATATGCAGATGATGATCTCCTTTTTCTTAATAATCCTCTGATGTCCATGCCTCACTTAATCCAAGTTATTAATACATTTAGTGCATTTTCAGGCTACAAAATTAATTTTTCAAAATCGGAGGCCATGCCTCACTAGTATGTCCCACTTATTGGACGGATCCCACTTCCCCTTTCGGTGGTCTCTGGAGGGTTTCTTATACTTAGGCATTTTTATCACCCCAGTATTTGGCCAGCTATACAAGGCCAATTTTGTGCATCTATTGGAAAGGATAAGGCAGGACCTTCACGCTGGGGAGACCTTCCAATTTCCTGGCTAGGTAGAATAGCCCTAATTAAAATGAATGTCTTTCCCCGTCTCTTATACCCTATGAGAATGCTTGCGGTGATGCTGCTGAGGCTGGCACTGTGCAAATTGTATGGTTGGCTGGGTTCGTTCATCTGGAGTCCTAGACAGCCCCTCATTGCCTGTGGAAGCTGTAGCTTCCTTAACTTAATGGGGGAGGGCTGGATTTTCCAGACTTTAGGAAGTATCGGTTAAGTTGCTTGTTAAGCTACATAGCCGATTGGGTCACGTCTGACCCGCAATCAATCTGGATGGACATCAAGGCTTCTCAAGTACAGTGCTCTCTTATTAACCTCTTATTTTTAGATTAGATGAAAATCATTCCGGACCACTGTAGAAACCCTATAATACTAAACACAATTAAAGCTTGGAATTTCATGCGGCAAAACGAGGGTAATTCACATAAAACATCCCCCTATACTCCTATAGTGGGGGCATGGGGTTTTCAACCGGGGCTTACAGATGCCACATTCAAATCCTGGAGATCCAGGGGTATTTCCTGTTTAGGGGATCTGTTTGAGAAGGGGGGGTCCTGATGTCTTTTGAACAGCTGCATCAGAAATTTGGATTACCTAATGGAGACCTCTTTTGATACTTCTAAATACGAGACTACATACAGAAGACGACTACGCTATTAAATGGTCTCTATAAATTAGGTAGAGAATGAAGAATGTTGTGGCTAGTGGGCGTACCCTCGGTCAGCACTCTTTATCATTTATTACGTGATGAAGTATCGGAAGATATGGACAGTCTGCTTAGAACATGGGATCAGGATTTGGGGCTGGAAATTTCTACAGAAATGTGGAATGACATCTGGGAAAATGCCAAAAAAATCTCCATTTATAACAGAACTCAGGCCATTCAGTTAAAGATACTTCAGAGGGCCCATATGGCACCGGAAAGATTGGCAACATTTAGGGTAGGAGTATCTCCAATGTGTCCCAAATGTAAAAGAGGTGGGCATTCTTACACACCGCTTATGGACATGCCATAAGATCCACAAATACTGGACCGAAGTAGTAAACGCCCTGACAGAAATCTTGGGAATGGAAATTACAGTAGATCCAGTATCTCCTCTTCTGGGCTTCTCGAGCTTACCTTCTCTGGATGTGCACGGGAGGAAATTATTTTCCATTCTCTCCTTCTATGAAAGGAAAAATATCTTAGTAAACTGGGTGGCTGAGGGCCCTCTAGGACTTCAGAATTGGCACAGATTAATCATGGAATGTGTTCCCCTTGACTTCCTTACAAATATGGTGCACCAAAAAACTGAATTATTCTATAAAATATGGCAGCCCTCTTTGAATTACATGGATATAGATATTTCGGCCATTCTTTTGAGGGCTTTCATCTAGTTGAGGTAACAGTTCTGGCTGGTCCGGGGCCCCTTGGGAGAGGAATCCCACATGAATACGGGTTTTATTACAACTTGATGTGAACTCATTACGAGTGTGTACTTCACTACATTACTATGTTATGTTATCCTGTTTTCTTTTGAATAATGTAAGATATTTGATCATACGCTCTGGTTAGTTATAGGTTAGATCTGGTTTCCAGCATCTGCAGTTATTGTTTTTACCTTAGTTATAGGTTAGATTAGTAGCTAGATGAGTTTTGTCTTTTTCTTTTTCTTCTCTGTATCTCTTTTTGTTTGACAGGTTTTGACTATTTATTTAAAATTTAATTGTATATTAATGTTTGTACTTGTCTTTTCAATAAAAATATCCATAAAAAGAAAAGGTGCATCTGTACAGATGCATGAGTAGGGGGAGAGCAGAGGGATACAGATTCAGGAATTGAGCGATAGGTTTAGACGGGGGATTTGGATCGTCTTCGGCTTGAAGGGCTGAAGGGCCTGTTCCTGGGTTGTAAATTTTCTTTGTTCTATGTTGAGGTTATACAGGGTGTTGGTGAGGCCATTTTGTTCAGAGTACTGAGTACAGTTCTGGTCACCCTGTAATAGGAAGAATATTATCAGAGGGGGTTCGGTAAAGATTTACTTGGACGTTGCCAGGAGTGGAGGGTTTGAGTTATCGGGAGAGGCTGGGACTTTTTCCCAGGAGGAGGTTGAGGGATGACCTTATTGAGATTTGAAAAATCACGAGGGGTGAGGGTAAGCGAGGAACATGCGTGGTTATGTAGAGCCAGAGGTGGGAAGGTGAAACAAAATTGTGGCTCTACCCTTTTTTCCTCCTATTGACATTTGGCCAGTTGAATCTGTCAGTTACACGAGCATATCTACAAAGCCTACTGCACGTGCCCCTCGGTTCAGCAAGCGCTGCGCATGTTCGCCGATGTCTGCAAAAAAACTGCACATGCTTCGATCTGTCTGTAAAAATGGTGCATGAATTTCTTTTGCCATTCCCCTGCTCCTCGGATGCTGCCTGACCTGTTGTGCTTTTCCAGCACCACTCTAATCTTGACCCATGAGCTTCTGAAGCTGTTGCTGCTCCTCTCTGTCTGAATGAAGATTGAGATTCATCCAAGACTGTAATTTCCTTCCTCTGTCCAACAGGCACACTCTTCTCTCACTGCCTTTTCTATTTCTTTTATTTTCATGCTGGGATCCAATTGTTGAATTGCAGCAACTGAGAAGAAAGGGAGTGAATCCAGAAAGAGGACAGACTCTGGAAAAGCTGGTCCAGGTCTGCGCCTCAAACACCTGGCAAGTGCAGTATCACAGGGTGAAGTTATAGTCTTTGCTGTGGAAAAAACAAAGCAGAAATGAGATGTATTGTTTAAATGGTGATATATTGGGAAGTGTAGAAAGTGAGGACTGCAATGCTGGAGATCAGAGTCAAAATGTATGGCGCTGGAAAAGCACAGCAGGTCAGACACCATCCAAGGAGTAGGATAGTTGACATTTCGGGTAAGAGCCCTTCATCAGGAATGATGTGTGGATGGACAAAGGAGCCTCGGCGTCCTCCTACACCAGTCGCTGCCAGTTGTCAGACAGGTGCAACAAGCATTCAGCAAGGCAAGTGGTGTATCAGCAAGAGGAATTGAGTTCAGAAGTGGGGGTGCCTTCCTGCAGTTGGGGGGTCATTGAATATATTCAAGGCTGAGTTCATATCATTTTTGAACAACAGAGAAGTGGATGGTTATTGGGGAAGGCAAGAAAATAGTTTTAAGGCTAGTACAGAACAGTGACAGTCATCCAGCATAGAAACACACCCTTCAGGTCAACGAATCCATGCTGACTATATTCACAAACTAATCCCATCTGCCTGTGTTTGGTCCATATCCCTCCGAACCTTTCCTATTCACGTACTTATCAAAATGTATTTTAAAACATTGTATCTGTACTTGCATCCACCACTTCCTCTAGACATTCATTCCACAAACAACCACACTCTTTCTTGAAAAAAACACGTGCTCCTCATGTCTTTAGACTCGTTCTACTCTCACTTTAGACATTTGCTTCCTAATCTTGAAATGACACCTGCCATTGTCTCTCACCTGCCATTTGCACAGTCCCTCATGATTTTTTAACCCTCTCTAAGGACACCTCTTAACCTCTGCTCCAGTGAGAAAAGTTCCAGCCTCTGCATCTCAATGTAGGGAGGTCCATATCCATTTGTGATCTGTTCACTGCTGGTGCAGGATTAAAAGACCAAATGGCCGACTCCTGCTCCCAATTCTGTGTCCTGGACAGCAAGAGACGATAAGGCAAAGGAGTAGAAAGTAGGCTATTCAGCCCATCAGGTCTGCTCAGACCATTCAATCGTGGCTGATCAGTTTCTGAGCGCCATTCTGCTTTCTCCCTGTCACCTTTGATCCCCTCAATACTCAAGAACCTAGCTATCTCAGTCTAAATATCCTCAGTGACCTGGCCTCTGCAGTCTTCTGTGCCAATGAATTCCATAGATTCGCCATAGATTAGATGAGCTGATAAGCTACGGAGGGGCAGATGGAGTTGAACTTGGAGAAATGTGATGTGTTGCATTTTGGTCAAGCAATGCAGGCAGGACTTAGACAGGGGGAATGTTGCAGAAGAAAGAGACCTTGGAGTGCATGTTCATAGTTCCTTGTGAGTGGAGTCGCAGGTAGACAGGATAGTGAAGATGATGTTTGGTATGCTTTCCTCTATTGGTCAGAGCATTGAGTGAAGGGGTTGGGAGGACATATTGCGGCTGTACAGGACATTGGTTAGGCCACTTTTGGAATATTGTGTGTAATTCTGATCTCCATCCTATGGAAGGATGTTGTGAAACTTGAAATGGTTTGGAAAAGGTTTATAAGGCTGGTGTCAGAGTTGGAGGGTTTGAGCGAGAGTCTGAATAAGCTGGGCTGTTTTCCCTTCGTGTCGGGAAGTTTATAGAAGTTTATAAGGGGCATGAATAGGGGTAAATAGCCAAAGTCTTTTCCTCCGGATAGGGGAGTGCAAAATTAGAAGGCAGAGGTTTGAGCTCTGAGGGCAAAGATTTAAAAGGGACCCGAGAAGCCACTTTTTCTCAGAGGGTTTTGCATTTATGGAACGAGCTGACAGGAAGTGGTGGAGGCTGGTACAATTACAACAATTAAGAAGCATCTGGATGGGTACATGAAGAGGAAAGGTTTTTGAGGAATATGGGCCACATGGTGGCAAATGGAATAGATTGATTTTGGATATATGGTTGGCATAGACGAGTTGGGTGGAAGGATCTGTTTGTGTGGTGTATGACTCTTACTGTCTTCGGTGAAAGCAGAAGTGTGGTTGTGAAGACGGCTTTCAGAGCAGCTTTCAAAGATGTTTTGCCCTACTGGGACCGGAAGAAGTTACAACGAAATCTTTCATTTGTGAGACAGCAAGCAACTAAGTGAGTACATCCGGGATTTTGGTGGAAAGTGGGAATTCATTGCACTGAGAGGATGAAGCCCTACCCTATCCAGTCATTTCTGCTGGTGGCTGAGACTAGGCCCCAAGCTTTGGGGGAGTAGGTTTAGGACAGGGATGAGGAGGAGGAAGTGAGGGCTGCTGGTTTTCCCAGAGAGTAGTGTATCTGCAGAACTCTCTGCCCGAGGAAGCAGGCTCCAATATGCCCCGGTCCTGATACTTCAGCTTGACGTACCCGTGACTGTAAACTTTGAAGAGTTTTCATTAACTGATGCAAATATTTCCCATTTGTCCAACAATGCAGTGTCAGCTGTTTCAGTCATTGAGATGGTTTTGATTCATCTACTAAATACATCTACTCTTATTAGACAATATTTATGACAATGTAAGCGAGGTGATTCTATATACGCAAGTTGTAAACCAGTACAAAAGCTGACCAGACAAGGAAGTGGTTAACAAACACAGGGCATCCCTCTTCGAGTATGCACCTTGTTTGTTTACAAATTAAACACGCTTCAGATCTTTTCCTAGCTGCTTTCCGAAAATCTGGGTGCCACAATAATGGACATCATCAACTGAAATAGGCAGCAGCAAAGAATGAACACAAACCAGTCCAGCAGGGGGCACCCATGTTTTGGTTTGAGTATTGAGGGAGTACCCTATTTGAGACCCCTGTGATATCAGTACCATACCCAGGCTAATGTGCATTGAAACCAGATTATGAAGTGTTAACTTTCCTGCAAACTTCTGCCTGTGTGTGTCTCTCTGTAACATTTTCTAACTTGCTTCATATCTGTTTGTTAGCTTTTCTTTATTCCTTCCTTCCTTCCAAGGCTAATGAGGCACTCACATTCCAGAGCAGCCCAAGTTAGGGAGTTGAGCCTCATAAATCCTGGCTGTGACACATTGCTGCTTAACCAAGTGTGCAAACTCGAAATACCTCTCAGCTGTTCCATTTGAAAATCGGACACAAATTGTTTGTGTTTCTGCATGAGTCCATAACCCAGGGAAATACAACAGAGTCTTTAATAGTTGCCCAATGTGTCCTGTGTGCCAAATTCATTCAAATCTGGACTTCCTGAAGTGAGCAATTATACTTCAGATTTCTACTCGCCAATTAAAACTAATGTTGGGCACTCGAACAGATTGAGGGCATCTTGAAGCATGCCATGGACATCAATGTGGGTCCAGGGCTTATCAAATAGGGTTTCACCTCTCATAACCCTGCGGTAAGCAAATTATTTATTACTAACTTTGTAAAGCACAAGTGCTCTCAGCAGTATTACGTCCAGACGCAAGGACCCTGTCGAGTTCTCTCACTAGTATCTTGTGGCTCAGTAGGGAGAATTGTATCAACATTTCTAACAGCACTTTTGTCCCTGGCCAGCTTTCCTCTTTATTTTGGACACAACAAAAGCAGCAATCACCCTCTATATTTCATCTCTCAAAGGATATCGGCCGGTGACCTGGCAGGACCAGGGTACCTCCTGCCTGACTCGCCAACTGTGGGGGATGGAAATAAAGCCCCATGTCAGGAAAGAATTTGTTTATCAGGAAGCAGCACAGCTACAAGGCCAACCGTCTCCGCTGAGCCTGGGAAACACAAACTTGAACAAGCAGGCACTAAGCTGAGATTCAAAATGGTTTCTAGGCTTTAATATGTGACCAAATGGCTGATCCAAATCTAATAATTCTCCCACATCGAAGGGAATTAAACAAGAAAAATTAAACAAAATTAGAAATAAATTAGCGACCGTGCTTAATGTTTGTTCATTACGAAGTAAACAGGAAATAGCAGTCTCCCAGGATTCGTATGGTGCCCTACTTGAGAAATTCTGTCCAACAAGTTTAATTGGAAGCAGTAGCTTTCGGAGTGCAGCTCCTTCATCAGGGGATTGTGGAATATAAAATTGTAAGACACAGAATTTATAGCAACAGTTTATAGTGTGATGTAACTGAAAGTACCTATTGAAAAAGACCTGGATTGTTTAAGTCTTTCATCTGTTCAAATGACCATGATAGTTTCAGTTCTTTCAAATGTAAATCACAAAACCTTTTAAAATAGTTAAATCCTCAAGTGAACTTTACCAATTGGTGTCGCGTCAGCCCAGATAATGTATTGAAGGTGTGAGCTCAACTGTGTGAGACTCTGTGCCACAATGGTTAAACTGATTTACAGAATCTTACATGGATTCATGCAGTTTTTGAGCAAAGTAAGACATAATTCTGCAAGTACAAATTCACCCAACAAACTTGTGCGCGCGCGCGTGTGTGTGTGTGTGTGTGGGGGGGGGGGGGGGGGGATGTATATTTGCAAATACATTCTATGTGCATTTTTTTAAGGAAAAATCTGCAGGCAGTCAATACATGTCATAGTTTGTAAATTCGACTTTGGAAACAGAACCAGTCTGACTCAAGATTGGGATACAGGCAGACTCTGACCTCACACCTTTAATGCATTGTCTGAGCTGAGATGTGAGCTTTTGCTATAAAACCTTGTTATCTCAAGAAGATGACAACAAGAAGTTCTGGGATTTACATTGTAATGAGACCTACAACCTATTTGAAAAGGTGGAAGACTTAACAATCCAGGTTTGTTCAATATACCATTTCAGTGGCAGGACACTGGAAAGTTTTGCTCTAAATTGTGTCTTAGGATCTTATCCTCCACAACCACCTGATGAAGAGGCAGCACTCCAACAGTTACTGCTTCCAAAGAAGCCTGTTGGACTACAACCTGGAGTTGTGTGATTCTAAAATCTGGTTTCTAGCATCTGCAGTCCTTGTTTTTACCTAGTTGATTTTAACCCTACAGTGAATCATCTTGCAAGGATGCCTGCCTTGAAGAAGTTTTCCTCCTCTCTCTACAAGAATCTCAAGGAATCCCTCTCCCACTGCAACTCCCAGGTCATTTCTTCTGCCCTGAAGCTCTTCAACCATGTCCTGAAACAGACTCGCTACCACAGCCACATTTGCTTCCTCAGTGCCTGCCTCCGTAACCAACTCATCCTACACGGATTCCGGATCACCTTCATCCCCACCCCTATTCACCCATTGTACTCTTTGCTACCTTCCCCCACCCTCCTTCCTGACCTATCCCCTCAATCCCCACCCCCATTCACCTATTGTACTCTATGGTACTCCCCCCCCCCCACCTACGCTCCTCTCATTTATCTCTCCACCCGACAGGCTCTATTCCTGATGAAGGGCTTTTGTCTGAAACGTCGATTTTCCTGCTCCTCGGATGCTGTCTGAACTGCTGTGCTTTTCCAGCACCACTCTAATCAAAAGTGGATTGGCCATGTTGAATTACCCATAGTGCTGTGAGAAACGAACCCCACTTAATCACTAATTTTCAGTCCGAGTCAGAGTTCTGAAGCAGCACATTTATTCAAACATCTTGCAAGATGGGTGGCTGTATGAAGAGAGTCATACCCGACAGTAAAATAGACTTTTTAAAATTTTTCTCAGGGCTCTCTCGACACCACTACACTGAGCAAATACCTATTATGATTGTCTATTTCATTCTATCCTTTTATTTGGTTATTACTTGCGCCCGTTATTCCTTCATTTAGTAATTCCCTGCACCCAAGCCTATCATACTTATTAATTAGCGCGCTTGTTCTTCTTTAAATCTGCCTTATTTGGCTGTCCTTGTTCGTTACAGCCTTCCTGTTACTTTGTCCAGTTCCCCTTATCTTATCGAACCGTCTGACTTCTGAGATCATCCTTTATTATCTTGATAGTCCAAAAAGCAGACCTACAAACTGAGCTTATTGCGAAATGCCCCTGCTGCCCTTTTTTTTTATGGTCAGCTACAAGTAATTTCTCAGCTTAAAACTATTTCTTAAAAGACCCTTTATATTCATTAAAATCAACATCCACCTGACAACCTGAAATTTATCTCTCTCAATCCCCACCCCCGCGCCCCTCTCATTTATCTCTCCACCCTGCAGGCACTCTGCCTCTATTCCTGATGAGGGGCTTTTGTGCAAAACGTCAATTTTCCTGCTCCTTGGATGCTGCCTGAACTACTGTGCTTTTCCAGTACCACTCTAATCTAAAGTGGATTGGCCATGCTGAAATACCCATAGTGTCCAGGGATGTGGAGGTTAGTGTGGATTGGCCGTGCCAAATTACTCAGTGCCCAAAGATGTGCAGGTTAGGGTGGATTGGCTGTGCTAAATTACCCATAGTGCCCAGGGATGTGCAGGTTAGGGTGGATTGGATGTGCTAAATTACCCATAGTGCCCAAAGATGTGCAGGTTAGGGTGGATTGGCCATGCTAAATTAAGCATAATGTGCAGGTAAGGTGCATTACTCAGGGTGAAATTTAGGGGAATGGGTGTGGGTGGGTGACCCTTGGGAGGGTCGGTGAGGCCGAGTGGCCTGCTTCCACACTGTGGGGATTCTCTGAAGGGAGGGTTTTTTTGGAAAGTGTGTTCTCCTCCCCGTGTGCTGCAGGCGCAGCGCATGCGCGATGCGGCGGCCCGCTGTTGGCCATGCCCCGCCCCTTAAACCGTCACTATTCCTCGTCCCGCCCCTAGTCCCTTCGTGACGTCACACGGCGGAAGTGGCCCTGTCAGTTTCAAAGTGAATCTCCCGCCCTCTGGCCTCCTCTTCATCCTGGGAGGGAGGCAGAGATGGGAGGAGGAGAAATTGGTCACTTGTAGCAACTGGAGTGAATGCAGGGAGGGAGCAGACTCCGCAAACTCAGGTATGTGTCTTAGTTACCCGGGTGCGGAGGGACTGAAGGATAGAGATTGGGAAGGGGGAGGGCTGGATATCTTTTCTGTTTTGATGTTTAAAATGCACCCGATTCCCACCAGTAACTGCAACAGGTACAAGTACAGCACATGCAATATTCCTCATTGCAGCTTCAAGCCGGTTTTGCATCCTCTGTCCTTCCTCCACCTTGCTCCAGCACATTCAGCTTCTTTCCCTCATTCACATTCCTCCTCTCTACCCCCCCGCCCCTCCCCCCCGATGTTCCAAGCTGATCCTCAAAAGATCGGTTTGTCCCTCCATTCTTTCCCGGTGGCGCCCATTACTCTTGTCTATTTCTTGCCTTATCCGGCCTTGTGCGTGAACAAAGTGTTAGTGTATATCCTCTTTCACTGCCAGCTGCTTCCTTGTTTGCGAAAGCAACATTTCCTCCCATTTTTCGCCGACACTGAGCCTTCTGACCTCCTTGATTGTGGCTTTTTTTGTTTTTGCAGAAGCACGAAACAGATGCTTATAACTGTTTGTACAAGCATGTCTAGCTTAACCTACACCCCCTCCCCTCACAGCACCTTATCTGTTTGTCTGTAACATCTACCATTGTTTGCAGGCACATTTCATGTATGCACATTTTAGCTAATATAAAAGCAATTATATATTTCCTTCACATAGTTTTCATTCTTGTTAACTCCACTCTTGGCTGAAACAATTATACACTGGCGTTAGTTCATTTACCTTACAGAAGCAATTATAGTTGCAGAAGTAACACTGCTTTAACTATATCCCACAGGGGTGACCCTCCATCCTTGTATAAATAATGTGGGGCATGGCGAGGGTAAATAGACAAGATCTTTGATCTGGGATTGCTTATAGGTTTAGGGCGAGGCTGAGATTTAAAAGAAACCTAAGGGACAACTCCTATATACAGAGGGTGATGTGTGTAAAGAATGAGCTGCCAGAGGAAGAGGTGGCTGCCGGTACAATTACAACCTTTAAAAGGTATCTGGATGGGTATATGTTGGGAAGCATTTAGAGGAACATGGGCCAAGTGCTGGGAAATGGGACGAGATTGATTTAGGATATCTGGTCAGCATGGACTGAAGGGACTGTTTCTGTGCTGTACATCTGTGATTCTGGCTTGCTACGAATGTTTGTCACATCTGTATGTTCAGTTTTTCCCTGGTGTTGGTGTTAACGCCTTGGTGTCTTATTTTGCTCCCCACATCCTGGGGACATTAACCATTTCCTGTCTGGTTGTTCTGATCTGGACTGCTGTCTGGATCTTTGGATTTCTGGGATTGGTCAATAAACACACCTGGATGTGACTTTGTCAATCATACAAGCAATAGTTTATTCTTTGATATGGCCCGGACGGTAGACTCTGATCAGCCCAGAAGGATGAGATTAGATTAGATTCCCAACAATGTGGAAACAGGCCCTTTGGCCCAACCAGTCCACACCGATCCTCTGAATAGTAGCCCACCCAGACCCATCTCCCTCTAACCAATGCACCTAACATTAGCATGGCCAATTCACCACATCTGCACATCTTTGGATTGTGGGAGGAAACCCACGCAGACATGGGGAGAATGTGCAAACGCCACACAGCCAGCCCCCCAAGGCTGGAATCGAACCTGGGACCCTGGTGCTGTGAGGCAGCAGTGCTAACCTCTGGGCCACCGATGAGTACTCCTAGAATGCCAAAAGAATCCGCCGACTTTTAGAGTTTGGATAGAACTTATGTACATTGTTTAGAGTCAGACATTGAGCATGATTACATAGTAACAACCAATCAGATCCCGCAAGGTCCTCATGCATTTTTGACTTAGCCTAGGGTGGCACGGTGGCTCAGTGGTTAGCACTCCTGCCTCACAGCACCAGGGTCCCAGGTTCGATTCCAGGCTTGGGTGACCGTCTGTGTGGAGTTTGCACATTCTCCCCGTGTCTGCGTGGGTTTCCTCCGGGTGCTCCGGTTTGCTCCCAGAGTCCAAAGATGTGCAGGTCAGGTGGATTGGCCATGCTAAAATGCCCATGGTGTTCGGTGCATTCGTCAGAGGGAAAATGGTTCTGGGTGGGTTACTGTTTAGAGGTTCAGTGTGGACTGGTTCGGCCTAAGGGCCTGTTTCCAAACTGTAGGGAATCTAATCCTAATCTAATCTATCATAATTTCTTGTAGACAACCTGTTCTTGGAATCGTATTTGTCCTGTCTGGCGGTTAGGATTAAACCGTTACTTCTGCGATTAATGGTTAGGTTTACATTTGTTACTTCTGCATTTGCAGTTTTTTTTCACTGGATTGACATCAGTCTGTGGTTTCTTGTTTGTTCTGAGTCGTGAGTATCTGCCTGACTCAGTCCCACCGAGTTAGCGAAGCAGAAGCCATTTTGTCCTACCTCCCATGTTAAAGTGGAGATTGAGGTGGCCCAGGGAATCCTTTGAGAACTCAGACCTGTAAAGCCTCTCTCTTGCTTTGTCCTGGAGATCATACTCTTTGGAAGCCTGGAATAAAAATCTCTCATCATGCAATTCAATTCAATCCATAGCAGATAAGCACTAAGTTAATTCTCTACGGGATTCAACAGCCTCAGCACTAAAATGATCTCTCTCTCTCTCGTGTCCTTTGGAAATCTCAAGACAGCAAAGAATTATTTTGTGAATACCCCGCTTGCAAGGGGTAGTAAGAATCCGTTACAATGGACAAGCTCCACCCATTAATTACAAAGCTATGGATAGTACCGAGTCTTGTTTCAGGGTCAGATTCAAAGACGATCATTCATTTCACAAGGGAACGGCTGTGAATGTTATCACTTGGTGTCCTGTTCACACAGATTCACCGATGCTGAGGCAAACGTTCTTAATTGCCTTACAGCATCCTGTTATCACTTGGTGAGCCCAGGTGTCCCTATCTTTAAGTTCTGCCCTCTTTCTGAGCCTTCCTGCCTGTTTATTTTCTAGTGCAGTAAATGTATTCAATAATTGAGCATTACATTTTAGTCTGGATGTTTAAAGGCAAGTTTTAAGGCTATAGACTTTCTCACCCAGATGCCCACACCCTCATGCCTCCCTTTGATTGCACCACGATTACTGAAAGAGAAGGCTAATCCAAACGAATGCCCTTCAAGGTGGTCCAGCCATCACATCCTGTAGAGCGGCACCACCATCTTCGCAGCTCATCTGGTCATATTTATCATCGCCATCGACACGTGTGGGTGAGCCATCGGATCGCAAAAGGAGCATCTTCTGGGGCAAATCTATATCACTAAGGGACCTCATAAGCCGAGCAATTAAATACCTAACAATACCAATACCGACAAACAGACATAGCTAAATTGATAAGCCAATTGTACCATCAGCCCGATCTGCAGTTTCCCCAACTGGTCCCTTCAGTCATTCTGTCAAGGAATACCTGGATCTCTTGTATCTTAGTAATATTGCCAGTGAGATTGGGAATGCCCATAGTGCATTTATCTTGGACAATGGTGCAGACCTCACCCTCCTGGGCAAGTATATAGTCTAAGGCAGACCGATTCTGCACAGAGTAAAGACACAGGTCTGATAATCCCAGTTTAGTCTGTTCCAGAGCCTCTTTAGTCTTATTTCCTCGAAAGGTCAGGCCGCAAAAGAGGGGATTGGGGATTTGTTGACTTGTCACCCCTGCCGATCCTTCCAACCCCAGGGTACTCTGGATTCCCAAGCCTATCGGGTGTCCTGTATTGTCACCCAGTCCCTTGGGATCCTTCCAGTTGGAGCAAGGTTGGCTGAGACCGACCACTGCATCCTCCTCAGATGGAGGTTCCATCGCCTTGTCCACTGGCCAGGACAAGGTACTGTTGTGGGAACAAGGGCTCCGATAGTGACTTTATGAGGGACATCTTTGCCATCCAGGACAAGGAAATTGGTAGCTTTACCTTAGCTGAAGAAATAATAGACTGGTTTGGTGTATATTACAGAGAGTTTGTCAATATAGATTACTGAAATGTTACAGCAGGGAGTCTTGACAGGTCTACAGGAGTAAAGGGTCGACATTTTGCAAGAGGAGTTGCTTGAGCTTTGTAAAAAATGGGCCAAGTGACTCGAGCACTCGCACTGTATGGGAGACAATGGTCCTCAGAATGCTGTTCCCATTGGGCTCTCCCTTAGCTCTATTGTACATGGTCTTGGTGACAGTATCAGGTTCTGAAAAGAGAAAAGGCCTATAAATGCGCAAGGGAAGGGTTCCGTTCCAGGTCCATGTGCCGCATAAGGCCTGCTGTACCCCAGCCAGTGTTACACCAGCTGTTTGTATACACAGACCGGAGGTATCGGAAAGTGATATTTCTCTTCGCAGGGTCGGCAGTAGGAAGTCTGATGAATAGATTGGAATTGGGGACTGGGGATGGGGCAAGTGAGTCATCTCCCGATAGAGAGGAATAACATACTACTGCCTCTGGGGTGAAGAGCGTTCTGTGGGCCTGTATAAATAAGCTGTTTATGGATTGAGGAGTTTCCCGTATCAGGCTTCCCTTTTCTCGAGTCGGCCTTCCTGCAAAAAGGGATGGTGTTCCTGAGTTGATCATTTTTATCCTCACTAGGCTTGCATCTGCAGGTAAAATCAAAAAAACATGGTAATGACATGGTAACTCCCACTGATTTCTACTGTCCAGATGGACCATCTGGTCTTTCTGATCTAAGAGTCCATTGCAATAATCAATCTTCATCACGTTCCACACGTCAAAGGCGTCTGGTCCGGTGCACTGGACAACATCATCTCAGCATGGGTGGTGGATAAACTCTGATCATTCCTGGTCGCATCCATACTTTGTAGCTTTCCCCATCAGGATGTTGTACGTGATCAGAAAGGTGAGGAGATAAGCGATCCCCCACAAGTCCCTCCTCTTAGTTCAAGTATCTGTAATAAGATTAACATTAGAACAACAGCAAGATTCAAAAACCCAACTGGACAGGGTCCACTCCTTTTGTTGGGATTCCAGGATTCTCTCCTCCTCTTCCCCCCTTTTGATTGGTGCGGTCAATCAATTTACAGTGGTGCAGTTGGACCCAAGCTGAGCACCCAACGACTGTGACTGCCGTAGGGGTGGGAAGTAAAACCTGGAAGGGGCCATCTCAGCAAGGTTGGAGACCTTTGCCAGTTCAGGTCTTGACAAGCACCAATGAACCAGGTTCTACCCGTGACGAGGCTGAAAGGGAGGGAACATCGCTGTAGGCCGCACGCTCCTGGGAGTGAAAGGCACGAATCACGTTAGAGCAAGAACATAACCACTCATTGCTTCGGTCATGTGGAAGTGGACTGAGAAGGGAGCCGAATCGTTCCAAGGGGTACGGAGGGGGTGATCAGAGAGACTCTCAGCTGGAGACAGTCGTGTCTTGCTCGCAGACATGGATCGCATCTGGAATAAGGCCACAGGGATTAGCATAACCAGGAGAGGCCAGACTCTGCCATTAATTTGGCAAGTTTAGTCTTGAGTCTGGTTAAAACATTGAATAAGGCCGGACACCTGAGGATGATAAGCACCATGCAGTTGCCAACAATTACAAAGCTGGGAACAGAGTTCTCCGTTAATATTACCTACAAAGTGTGGTCCATTGTCCGAGCTAATGCACGCAGGTATACTGAAGCAGGGAATTATTTCCTTGAACAAAATCTACACCACAATCTCAGCAGTAGCGTTAGGAGGAGGGTAGGCTTCAATCCACTTCGAAAAGACATCAGCAATAAGCAAAACACATTTATAGCAACTCAACTCATTTCTCCAACTCAATGAAGTCCAGTTGAAGTGTCTCCAAGTGACCCTCCAGCAAGGGAGTTCTCGTAGAGATACTTGAACTAAGAGGTGGGGGATCGCCTACCCACTGACCTGTTTGATCACGTACAACATCCTGATCGGGAAAGCCACTGACTGAGTATCGATGCGATCTGGAACGATCTGAGATTATCCTGATGTCATCTGGTGCAACAGACCAGACGCTTTCAACGTGGTGTCACTTGAGCGATGGCATGAGCTACCAGAGGAAGTGGTGGGTGCTGGTACGATGACAAGTTAATAGGCTCCAGGACGGGCATCTGAATTTGAAGGGTTCAGATGGGTCAGGGCCAAGTGATGGCAAATGGAACTGGAGTCATAGAGATGTACAGCACAGAAACAGACCCTTCGGTCCAACTTGTCCTTGCTGACAAGATAGCCAACCCAATTGAGTCCCAGCTGCCAGCACCCGGCCCTTATAGAGGCCAAGTGATGGCAAACATGACTAGATTAATTTAGGATATCTGGGCAGGTTGGGCCAAAGGGTCTGTTTCTGTGCTGTGTGACTCTAATTGTCTTCAGTGAAAGCAGAAGTGTGGTTGTGAAGGCTGGACTTTCAGAGCATGTTTTGCCCTGACTGGGAGCAGAAGAGTTTGACTGAAGTGTGTTGGTGTTAATGCCTTGATGTCTCATTTTGCTCCCACCTTCTCGGGGTCATTAATCATTTTGTGTCTAGTCCTTCCTCAAGAAGTTGCTTTGCAGGTTTACCCTGAATGGACACTTTTTTGCTTCTCAAAATCAGACCTGCTCACTCAGCAGGATCACAGTGTTGTGAAAGATATTAACTTTCAGGTGGAGTTATCCAAAATTCAGAGGGATGTCAGGCTTGATGTTTTTGCTTTTTCTGCCCCTGTAAGATCCTGAATCAGCACCTTCAGGGGAATTAGTTAGAGCGGAGTGAGAACAGAGGGGGAGAGAGAGTGGGATGGTGCTTTCAATTTTGTGGAACAACAAAAGAATATTCCACAAAGTAGAATTGCTTGTTGTGAATTTCTACCCTGCACTGATAGTGAGGACTTCTGTAATCTCTTTTTGCAGAGTATTTGAAAATCTGAAGACTGAAGTTTCAAAATCAACAGATGAAGGGCTTATGCCCGAAACATTGACCCTCCTGCTCCTCGGATGCTGCCTGACCTGCTGTGCTTTTCCAGCGCCACATTTTTCGACTGACTGTCCAGCGTCTGCAGTCCTCACTTTGATGTCAATGTCTGACAGTCACTCAATCCATCGGGATCGCAACGATTTTTGACTGTGATTTCTGTGAGAAGGATCAAAGCTTTTTGGTTCCTGTTTGAGGATGTTTTCAGCATCAGTGGGACTGGACGAGAGACCCCACTGTTGCAGTGCACTGTGCATGGAGCCTGAAACAGGAATACGGCCTGGGAAGGCATTTCACGGCAGGGAGGGGCTCAACACGTGTTTGTATGCAGCTGAAGCTGTGGCCATGCAGAAATCTGAGGAATCCCACCCCGTGGAAGTGTGGTGACTGTGGGAAAGCCTTCTGTTTCCCGTCTGTCCTGGAGACTCATCGGCGCAGTCACACCGGGGAGAGGCCATTCCCCTGCACCGACTGCGGGAAGGCCTTCAGCACATCCTCCCACCTGCTGGCCCACCAGCGTGTCCACACGGGGGAGAGGCCCTTCAGCTGCCCCGAGTGCGGGAAGTCCTTCAGCACATCCTCCCACCTGCTGACCCACCAGCGGGTCCATACGGGGGAGAGGCCGTTCACCTGCTCTCAGTGCGGGAAGGGCTTCGGGTATTCCGCCCATCTGCTGATCCACCGGCGGGTCCACACGGGGGAGAGGCCCTTCAGCTGCCCCGAGTGCGGGAAGGGCTTCAGCACTTCTTGCAATCTGCTGACCCACCAGCATGTCCACACGGGGGAGAGGCCGTTCACCTGCTCTCAGTGCGGGAAGGGCTTCACCTGCTCCTCCAACCTGCAGAGCCACCAGCGTATCCACACGGGGGAGAGGCCCTTCAGCTGCCTCAAGTGCGGGAAGGCCTTTACCCAGGTCTCCACCCTGCTGACCCACCAGCGGGTCCACACCGGGGAGAGGCCGTTCACCTGCTCTCAGTGTGGGAACGGCTTCACCTGCTCCTCCCACCTGCGGAAGCACCAGCGAGTTCACGTGCCATCGCCGGGGGATTGAAGGAGTGACGGCCGAGTGCCAATATCGATTGGACTATCAACCCGGTTCCGGGGACACTCGGGTTTGAATCCCACCATGACAGATGGCAGAATTGGTATTCGGTCAGAAATGTGGAGTTCGGAATCTAACGATGAGACCGTTTCAGGGAGGGGGTGGTGCGGGGGAGAAAGTCCCCATCTGTATCACTCTCTCCCTTGTTAGGGAAGGGAACCGCCATTGTGGGAAAGGATTCACTCAGTCATTCCAGCTGCATCCTTTACCCGGTCTGGCCTACACGTGATTCCAGACCCACAGCAGTCTGGTTGACTCCGCCAGTGTGGGGAGGCCAGTGTAAAGGAGCGGGGAGAAACTTAGTTGGATCCAGGGAATGGGTTGAAATTGCTGAGTGAGGCAATACTTCCTCCGGGTTATGGCTGTACCAAGGATCCAATTACAAATGGACAACTTGGCGCTGGCCAACCTTGAAGAAGTCTTCCTCCTCTCTACAACAATCTCAGGGAGCCCCTCTCCCACTGCAACTCTCAGGTCATTTCCTCTGCCCTGCAGCTCTTCAACCATGTCCTGAAACAGACTCGCTACCACAGCCATATTTGCTTCCTCGGTGCCTGCCTCCGTAAGCAACTCATCCTACACGGATTCCGGATCACCTTTAAACCAGCAGAGTTCGGACCCAACAGGACAAACAGTACAGACTACAGATTCAAAACACCAGCAACGGTTCTCCGTCAAGATCCTCTACTCCACGCTTGCAGCAATGCGCCGGCACCTAACCTCTCTCCAGTCTGCCCTGCCTCAGCTGAGGGCCACACTCTCTCAGAATTGCAAAGGACCCACTCTACTACATCCTCAGGAGAATTCATACTCTCAACAAACAGTATTTCAACTCCATCTCAAACATCAAAAACTGTAAGTACAACAAACTTTTATCTACCCACCTCCATACCCAGTGCTCCTCAAACATTCCAGAAGGTTCCCCCGGCCTCTGAAACTGCTCGGATGCCATTAGCCATACGGCTGGTGCAGCTGCCACCCCCACGCTGATTGTCACTTCTGCCCCCATCATGGCCACTCCCACAGCCACTTCCACCCCTCTCAATTCCTCATGCATCACGTGACATCACTTCCGCCCCTCACATCATCGCTGATGTCACACGCTCAGTGACTTCCGCCCCCCCCCCCTACTGCTGTGTCTGCCATCACTTCCGCCCCCACCAACGCCACTCACCTGCATTCTGCTGACATGCCCCCATTGATCCCACTGTCACCATTCCCGGCCCCCAGAACCCTGAGGGGAACAGCACCCCTGCTCATGACTCCACCCCCATTCCCTCCTCCATCACACCCACTCCAGTTACTGGCTCCGCCACCACTCCCAGCTCCAGACCCACACCAGATTCCAGGTCTGCCAAGTTTTCACCATCCGTCCAGACCTCCCCCTCACTGAGGACGAACGATCAGTCCTCACAAAGGACTCACCTTCATCCCCCTCCGTCCACGCATCAATGAATTTAATACACACCGTGACATCAAACACTTACGCCGCCTCTGCCACCGAGCTTACTTTCACAATCTGGACTCCCGCCCACCTTCAACGCACTGCATCCACCTGGACACCCCGCGCTGGCCTATTACCTGCCCTCGACCTCTTCATTTCCAACTGCCGCCGGGACATTAACCACCTCAACTGTCTACCCCCCTCCCCCATTCCAACCTCTCACCTTCACAATGCGCAGCCCTCCAATCCCTCTGCTCCAATCCTGAAGAAGGGCTTATGCCCAAAATGTCGATTCTCCTGTTCCCTGGATGCTGCCTGACCTGCTGCGCTTTTCCAGCAACACATTTTCAGCTCCAATCCTGACCTCCCCATCAAGCCAGCAGATAAAGGGGGCGCAATGGTAGTCTGGCGCACTGACCTCTACACCGCTGAAGCCAAACGCCAACTCGATGACACCTCTTCCGACTGCCTCCTCAACCATGACCCCAAACCCCATAACCAACCCATCATCTCCCAGACCATACAGAACCGCATCACCTCAGGAGATCTCCCACCCACAGCTACCAACCTCATAGTCCGGGAACCCGCACTGCTCGGTTCTACCTCCTTCCCAAGATCCACAAGCCTGGCCGACCCATTGTCTCAGCATGCTCCTGCCCCACTGAACTCATTTCTACCTACCTCGACACTGTCCTAACCCCCCTAGTCCAGGAACTCCCCACATACGTTCGAGACACCACCCATGCCCTCCAACTCCTCCAAGACCTCCGTTTCCCCGGCTCCTAACACCACCTCCTCACCATGGATATCCAATCCCTCTACATCTCCATTCGCCACGACCAGGACCTCCAAGCCCTCCGTTTTTTCCTCTCCCAACGTCCCCAACAGTACCCTTCCACCGACACACTCATTCGTTTGGCTGAACTGGTCCTCACCCTTAACAATTTCTTCTTCGAATCCTCCCACTTCCTCCAGACCAAAGGGGTAGCCATGGGCAACGTATGGGCCACAGGTATGCCTGTCTCTTTGTTGGCTACGTAGAGAGTTGATCTTCCGTAATTACACTGGCACCACTCCCCACCTCTTCCTCCACTACATTGATGACTGCATTGGCGCCACCTCGTGCTCCCGCGAGGAGGTTGAGCAATTCATCAACTTCACCAACACATTCCACCCTGACCTTAAATTTACCTGGACCTTTCCATCTCCATTAGTGACGACCGACTTGACACCGACAATTTTTACAAACCCACCGACTCCCACAGCTACCTGGATTACACCTCTTCCCACCCTACTTCTTGCAAAAATGCCATACCGTATTCCCAATTCCTCCGCCTCCGCCGTATCTGCTCCCAGGAGGACCAGTTCCACCACAGAACACACCAGATGGCCCCCTTCTTTAGAGACCGCAATTTCCCTTCCCACGTGGTTAAAGATGCCCTCCAATGCATCTCGTCCACATCCCGCACCTCTGCCCTCAGACCTCACCCCTCCAACCGTAACAAGGACAGAACGCCCCTGGTGCTCACCTTCCACCCTACGAACCTTCGCATAAACGAAATCATCTGCCGACATTTTCGCCACATCCAAAAAGACCCCACCACCAGGGATATATTTCCCTCCCCAGCCCTTTCTGCCTTCCGCAAAGATTGTTCCCTCCATATCTACCTGGTCAGGTCCACCCCTACAACCCACTCTCCCATCCTGGCACCTTCCTCTGCCACCGCAGGAATTGCAAAACCTGCGCCCACACCACTTCCCTCACCTCCATCCAAGGCCCTTAAGGAGCCTTCCACATCCATCAAAGTTTTACCTGCACATCCACCAATATCATTTTATTGTATCTGTTGCTCCCGATGTGGTCTCCTCTACATCGGGGAGACTGGGCGCCTCCTAGCAGAGCGCTTTAGGGAACATCTCCGGGACACCCGCACCAATCAACCAAACCGCCCCGTGGCTCAACATTTCAACTCCCCCTCCCACTCTGCCGAGGACATGGAGGTCCTGGGCCTCCTTCACCGCCGCTCCCTCACCGCCACTAGATGCCTCATTATTTGCATCGGAACACTTCAACCCCAGGGCATCAATGTGGACTCAACAGTTTCCTCAGTTCCCCTTCCCCCACCTCACCCTAGTTCCAAACTTCCAGCTCAGCACTGTCCCCATGACTTGTCCTACCTGCCTATCTTCTTTTCCACCTATCCACTCCACCCTCCTCCTTGACCTATCACCTTCATCCTGTTCCTGTTCCCCCACTCACTTATTGTACTTTATGCTACTTTCTCTCCACCACCCCCCCCCCACCCGACCCCCACCCCCACCCTCCTCTCACTTGTCTCTCCACCCTTCAGGCTCTCTGCCTTTATTCCTGATGAAGGGCTTTTGCCCGAAACATCGATTTTACTGATCCTCAGATGCTGCCTGAACTGATGTGCTCTTCCAGCACTAATAATCCAAAATCTGGTTTCCAGCATCTGCAGTTATTGTTTTTACCCAATAGTAAAAACAGGGTGGGGAAGTGTGGTGTGGGGGGGGTGAGGAGGAGGGCAAGTGTGGTGTGGGGGGGTGTGAGGAGGAGGGCAAGTGTGGTGTGGGGGGGTGTGAGGAGGAGGGCAAGTGTGGTGTGGGGGGGTGTGAGGAGGAGGGCAAGTGTGGTGTGGGGGGGTGTGAGGAGGAGGGCAAGTGTGGTGTGGGGGGGGTGAGGAGGAGGGCAAGTGTGGTGTGGGGGGGGTGAGGAGGAGGGCAAGTGTGGTGTGGGGGGGGTGAGGAGGAGGGCAAGTGTGGTGTGGGGGGGGTGAGGAGGAGGGCAAGTGTGGTGTGGGGGGGGTGAGGAGGAGGGCAAGTGTGGTGTGGGGGGGGTGAGGAGGAGGGCAAGTGTGGTGTGGGGGGGGGTGAGGAGGAGGGCAAGTGTGGTGTGGGGGGGTGAGGAGGAGGGCAAGTGTGGTGTGGGGGGGGTGAGGAGGAGGGCAAGTGTGGTGTGGGGGGGGTGAGGTGGAGGGCAAGTGTGGTGTGGGGGGGGTGAGGAGGAGGGCAAGTGTGGTGTGGGGGGGGTGAGGAGGAGGGCAAGTGTGGTGTGGGGGGGGTGAGGAGGAGGGCAAGTGTGGTGTGGGGGGGGTGAGGAGGAGGGCAAGTGTGGTGTGGGGGGGGTGAGGAGGAGGGCAAGTGTGGTGTGGGGGGGGTGAGGAGGAGGGCAAGTGTGGTTTGTGCACACTTGAGCTGTTCAAAAGGCAACTGCTTTTTCTCTGCCTTTTTGCTGGGGGGATCTGAAGCTGTAACAAAGTTGGGTTGCAAAAAAGGTTACCTGAACTGACCGCCGGGCTCGGACTCATTGAAAGCTTTCAGCTCTCAGAGGTTTTTGTTTTAAAGCTGCTCATTTCTTTTAGCTTCCTGCACTAAGTTTAGAACATAGAACAATCCAGCGCAGGGGAACTCAACTAGGCGGGCATTTTTTTTAATGTAAGGTGAGAGATTTAAAAGGAACCGGAGGGGCAACATTTTGAAAGAGAGTGATTTGCATGTGGAATGACCTTGCTGAGGATGTGGTAGATGCAGGTACAGTTACAACATTTAAACGACATTTGGATGGGTACATGAATAGAAAGGTTTAGAGGGATATGGGCCAAATGCAGGCAAGTGGGACTGGTTTAGTTTGGAATAATGGTCGGCATGGACGAATTGGACCGAAGGGTCTGTTTCTGTGCTGTATACCTTTATTGAAACCAGTAGAATTCTGAACGGGGCTTGACAGGATAGATGCAGATAAAATGCTCCTTTGGTGGAGAGGGTCATCGATTTCTGACAATGTGGAAGAAGGCCATTCAGCCCATCTATTTCACTCTGGCCCTCTGAACAGGATCCCACCCGTACCCAACCCCTTACTGCGAATTTTCCATGGCCAATCCACCCTAACCTGTACATCCCTGGTCACTACGGGTAACTTAGCACGGCCAATTCTCCCTAACCTACAGCAGAATCTATAACTTACCTTCTCAAGAATGTAATTTAAATGCAGAGCTTTTCTCAGTAAAATGTCAGTCTGACTCAACATTGGGACACAGACAGAATTCACACCTATTGTCTCTACTTATAAATAGGGCAACGTCTCTTCAAAATGTAGATTCATTTAGATATAACTGCGTCACTTTACATATGAAGATATCCCTTTGAATGTGCCCACATCCCTTTGAAATATAATCTCGTCCATTTCAACCTCTTTATTTGCAGAAATACCCGTTAAAATGTCCACGTTCCTTTAAAATGCAGATTGCCCCCTTTCGATATGACGCCGTTCCGTTAGATGTGGGAATATCTGTTTAAATTGAGCCGTGAGCTTTCCCAATGTAGACAGGGCTCCTGGAAACGTGGCAGTGTCCCCCCTGCAGCTGCAGAGCGAGACAGGAGAGTTTGTTTTTGTGAATGAGCAGTTGTAGCGCGAGGTGGCTGTTGCTTGGTGACGGTGAGGCGCCCCGGCCCCGCCCACCCCCCGTGCAGACGTCACGCGGGGCCGAAGGCGGTTGGGAGGAGAAGTCGCTCGAGCGAGGAAGCGGCGGGAGGGCGGCCGTTAGGAAAATGGCGCCGCGCGGCCCGGGGCAGACACCCGTCACTGGCCGCCGCCGCCTTCCTGGCGCAGCTGCTGTGTCACGGCCACACCGGCCGGCTGTACAGCAGCCAGGAGCCGGTGAGCATTCTGGAGGCGGATGGGGTTAAGGGCCTGCTTGGGAACTCGTCGGCCGCCGGGGTGGTGGAGTTCTACTGGTCGTGGGGCGGCCCCTGTGTCAACTATGGGGCCACCTGGAAGGTACTGGGCCCGGGACGTGAAAGGTGAGGCAGGTTGTGGGGGGGACGGAGGGGAAGGAATGTGGGGCCTGTCCTGTCATAGTGACATTTTACACTCACTTTCCATCGGCTTTTACTGGCGCTTGTGCTGTTTGCCCCTCACTGTGTGTTTAATCCTTGTGCTGTTTGCCCCTCACTGTGTGTTTAATCCTTGTGCTGTTTACCCCTCACTGTGTGTTTAATCCTTGTGCTGTTTACCCCCTCACTGTGTGTTTAATCCTTGTGCTGTTTGCCCCTCACTGTGTGTTTAATCCTTGTGCTGTTTGCCCCTCACTGTGTGTTTAATCCTTGTGCTGTTTACCCCCTCACTGTGTGTTTAATCCTTGTGCTGTTTCCCCCTCACTGTGTGTTTAATCCTTGTGCTGTTTGCCCCTCACTGTGTGTTTAATCCTTGTGCTGTTTACCCCCTCAGTGTGTGTTTAATCCTTGTGCTGTTTGCCCCTCACTGTGTGTTTAATCCTTGTGCTGTTTCCCCCTCACTGTGTGTTTAATCCTTGTGCTGTTTGCCCCTCACTGTGTGTTTAATCCTTGTGCTGTTTACCCCCTCAGTGTGTGTTTAATCCTTGTGCTGTTTGCCCCTCACTGTGTGTTTAATCCTTGTGCTGTTTCCCCCTCACTGTTTTAATCCTTGTGCTGTTTGCCCCTCACTGTTTGGCATGGCACTGTTTGGTGGGCGGCACGGTGGTTAGCACTGCTGCCTCACAGCACCAGAGACCCGGGTTCAATTCCCGCCTCAGGCGACTGACTGTGTGGAGTTTGCACATTCTCCCCGTGTCTGCGTGGGTTTCCTCCGTGTGCTCCGGTTTCCTCCCACACTCCAAAAATGTGCAGATTAGGTGAATTGGCCACGCTAAATTGCCTGTAGTGTTAGGTGCAGGGGTAAATGTAGGGGAATGGGTCTGGGTGGGTGCGCTTCGGCGGGTCGGTGTGGACTTGTTGGGCCGAAGGGCCTGTTTCCACACTGTAAAGTAATCTAATCTAATATCCTAAATTAATCTAGTCCCCTTTGCCAGCACTTGACTCATATCCCTCTAAACCCTTCCTATTCATATACCCAGCCAGATGTGTTTTAAATGCTGTAATTATACCGGCTTCCACTACTTCCTCTGGCAGCTCATTCCATACTTGCACCACCCTCTGCATGGAAACGTTGCCCCTCAGGTACCTTTGTGGTCTCACCCTAAACCTATGCCCTCTAGTTGTGAATCTCAGCCCAACACTGAGGAAAAGACTTAAACATTGAGCAGCCAGACAAATGCAAAAGCAATCAAATATCGAGCCACATGGGGGAAAAAAACCTCATCTTCTGTCTGAGCAGTCAGGCAGAACGGCTGTACCCTTTTGGTTAGCCAATAGGCATTTGGAAACTTAAAATCTGTCAATAACACCAGCATTGCTACCGTGCATATTGAGGAAAAACATAAAAACATTGAGCAGCCAGACAAATGCAAAAGCAATCAAATATTGAGCCACATGGAAAAAAAATTATGGCTCTTCCCTTTTTGTTCTCCCATAGGAATTTGGACACTTAAAATCTGTCAATAACACCAGCATTGCTACAGTGTATATTGTGTACACTCCTCAGTGTCAACAAGCAGGGCACATGTTTGCCGCTGTCACTAAAACATTGGGCATGTTCCTTGCTGTCAGCAGAAAAGGGGCGAGACCTACCTTGATGGACACATAAGGAGGACCGGAGGGAGAATTGTCCTCCTGCCTTTCGGAGCTCCCCTATTGGTGAATGTGGAAGTTGGACCATGAGGTTCTGAAGCTCCTGCTCCTCCTCTCTCTGAATGAAGATTAAGCTTCACCTCAGACTGCAACTTCTTTCCTCTGTCCAACATCTGATAGTACCCACTCTCTTTTCTCACCCCCATTTCCATTTATGTTTCATTTTGAGGTTCAGTTGTTGACTTGGAGCAACTGAAAGGAATGGGAGTGAATCCAGTGAGGGGAAAGAGTCTGGAAAAGTTAGTCCAGGCCTTTGTTCTCAATTAGCAAAATAGATAGGCAGGAGACTGAAAGAACGCAGCAAACTAGGCAGTATCAGAAGGTAGAGAAGTCGAGGTATTTGGTGTAACCCTTGTTCAGGATTGGGGGTGGGTATAGGGAGAGCTGTGGAACAAAGATGTGCTGGGGGCAGGGTATTGAAGTGGGGATAGGTGGAGACAGGTCGAGTGTACAGTAGACAATAGGTGCAGGAGTAGGCTATTCTGCCCTTCGAGCCAGCACCACCATTCATTGTGATAATGGCTGATCATCCTCAAACAGTATTCTGTTCCTGCCTTATCCCCATAACCTGGTACGACCTAATTGGTGACTGGGAGGAAGGAATCTAGTTGGCAGGGAAGAGTGGAAGGGGCTGGGAAGTGTGTTGGGGGATGGGATGGGAGATTATTTGAAATTGGAGAACTGTGTTGAGTACTCCGGGCTGTGGACTGCTCAGTCAGAAGATGAGGTTTTGTTCCTCCAATTTGTGGTTTGGTTTGTTGTGGTAATTGAGGAAGCCAAAGATAGTCATGTCAGAAGGGGAGTGGGAAGGGGCATTAAAATGGGTGGAGACTGGGAAGTCCGCTCAGCCTCTGCGGACCCGGCTGTGATGCTCAGCAAACCGTTCCCCAAGTTTACGCTCGGTTTCCCCAATGTAGAGAAGACGACAATTGGCAAAGCACAGCAGGTCAAGCAGCATCCGAGCAGTAGGACAGTCGAAGTTTTGGGCACGAGCCCTTCATCAGGAATGATGCGTGGATGTTCAGAGGGGCATCAGTGTCCTTCTGTGCCAGTTGTCAGACAGGTGCAGCAGGCAATGAGCAAGGCAAGTGGTGTATTAGCAAGAGGAATTAAGTTCAGAAGTGGGGATGTCTTCCTGCAGTTAGGGGGTTATTGAATATATTCAAGGCTGAGTTCATCTGACTTTTATGTGAATGTTTGTGGGGAAGGCAAGAAAATGTTCTTAAGACTAGTATAGAACAGAGTTACAGAGCCACACAGCACAGAAACAGACCCTTCAGTCCAACTAGTCCATGCTGACTATGTTCTCAAACTAAACCAGTCCCACCTGCCAGTGTTTTGGCCCATATCCCTCCAATCCTTTCCTATTCATGAACTTATCCAAATGTCTTTTAAACGTTACTGTACCTGCATCCACCACTTCCTCTAGACATTTAGTCCACATGTGAACCACTCTGTATAAAACAAATTGTGCCCTTCAAGTCTTTTTAAAATCTCTTTCTCCTGTCACCATAAAAATTTGCTCCCTCATCTTGAAACCCCAACCCGTCGTTCACCTCATCTCTC
Organism: Chiloscyllium plagiosum; assembly: GCF_037043375.1. Classification (NCBI taxonomy): domain Eukaryota; kingdom Metazoa; phylum Chordata; class Chondrichthyes; order Orectolobiformes; family Hemiscylliidae; genus Chiloscyllium; species Chiloscyllium plagiosum. The sequence continues at coordinate 92,940,803 of NW_028270165.1, read as the reverse complement.
CCCTCATGATTTTAAAAACCTTGATAAGGTCACATCTCCACCTCCTATATGCCAGTGAAAAAGTCCCAGCCTATCTACCTAGATGCAGGTAGATCCATATCCAGTCATGATTGGTTCAATGCTGGTCCCAATTCTCTCTCACGGTGTCCAGGACAGCAAGAGACCACAAGACATAGGAGCAGAAATTAGGCCACCAGGTCTGCTCATTCCATTCTATCGTGGCTGATACGTTTCTCAGTTATATTCTTCTGCTATAAGCAAAGTGAAAATGGAGGGAGTGAGTGTGGGATGGAGATTTTCAGCTTCCAGAGAATAAGAGAGGAAAGAGTTCACTATAAATTAGAATCTATGGGATCGACTGATGAGCCGAGGAGTGTTAGTTGCAGTTTAATTTCGAGAAATCAGAAGTTTGCATTTTGGTTAAGCAATCCAGGCAGGACTGACACAGTTAGGGGAGTGTTGTAGAATAAAGAGCCCTTGGAGTGCTAGAGTCTCAGGTGGACAGAGTAGTGAAGGCGGCGTTTGGTTTGCTTTCCTTCATTGCTCAAAGCATTGAGTATAGGAGTTGTGAGATCATGTTATACACACTTCCCACTCGAACGTGTTATCTAACTGCTTAACTGTTTTTAGTGAATATAATCCAAACCTCCTGCTGCTGCCATAACTTGGTTTGTTTGGAAGCCCTAGCTTTCGGAGTGATTAGATTTATTTTATTACTTACAGTGTGGAAACAGGCCCTTCAGCCCAAACCAACCCTTCGAAGAGCCACCCACCCGGACCCATTCCCCAACATTTACCCCTTCACCTAACACTACAGGCAAATTAGCGTGGCCACTTCACCTAACCTGCACATCTTTGGACTGTGGGAGGAAACCCACGCAGACACTGGGAGAATGTGCAAACTCCACACTGACAGTTGCCCGAGGTGGGAATTGAACCCCGATCTCTGGCGCTCTGAAGTTCTGATTCAGGTGGTTGTGGAGAATAAGATCATGATTAGACTATTTATAACCAACGGAGTCCAGTTCATGGAGCTGTGATACATTAAACAATTTAGATTAAATCTTCCATCTTTTAGAATGGGGTTCTGTTCTTTGGCATGTTAATCTCAGAACCTGTTTTCAGTAACTTTCTCAAGAACGTAATTTAAATGCAGAGCTTTTCTATCAAAAATGTCAGGCTGACTCGACATTGGGGCCCAGACAGAATTCACACCTATTGGTGGGTAGGCTGGGACTTTTTTCACTGGAGCACGGTAGGTTGAAAGGTGAAGGTATCGGGTGCCTCATTAGCAAGTTTGCAGATGGGCATTCAGATTGATGGAATATCAGATAGTGAAGGGGACTGTCAGACGATACAGCAGAATATAGATTGGAGAGTTGGGAAGAGAAATGGCAGATGGAGTTCAATCCAGACAAATGCGAGGTGATGCATTTTGAAAGATGCAATTCAAGAGCGAGCGATACAGTAAATGGAAAGGTCCTGGGGGGAATTGATGTACAGAGAGATCTGGGTGTTCAGGTCTATTCTCTGAAGGTGGCAATGCATGTCAGTAAAGTGGTCAAGGCAGCATACAACACGTGTTCCATCATCGGACGGATTGAGTAAAAGAGTTGGCAGGTCATGTTAAAGTTATATAAGATTTTGGTTCGGCCGCACTTGGAATACTGTGTACAATTCCGGTCGCCAGATTTCCAAAAGGATGTGGATACTTTTGGAGAGAGTGCAGAGGCGGTTCACCAGGATGTTGCCTGTTATGGAGAGCGCGAGCTATGAGGAGAGGTTGAGTAGATTCGGATTATTTTCATTGGAAATAAGGAGGTTGAGGGGGGTCCTGATTGAGGCCTAAATACCATGAGGGGTGTAAACAGGGGTGGATAGGAAGAATTATTTTCCCAAAGGGGAAGACTTAATTAGGGGAGAAAGTGAGGACTGCAGATGCTGGAGATCAGAGCTAATTGGGCTGAAGGGTCTGTTCTGTGCTGTATGACTCTGTCACTGTTCTGTACTGGTCTTAAAACCATTTTACTTGCCTTCCCCCATAAACATCCACTTCATGGTTGTTCTAAAATCAGATGAACTCAGCCTTGAATATATTCAATGACCCCCTAACTGCAGGAAGACATCCCGACTTCTGAAATCAATTCCTCTTGCTAATATACCTCTTGCCTTGCTGATTGCTTGCTGCATCCGTCTGACAACTGGCAGTGACTGGTGTGGAAGGCCACTGAGGCCACTTTCTACATCCACACATCATTCCTGAGGAAGGGCTCGTGCCTGAAACGTCGATTCTCCTGCTCCACGGATGCTGTCTGACCTCCTGTGCTTTTCCAGTGCCACACTTTTCGACTCTCATCTCCAGGATCTGCAGTCCCGACTTTCTTCACATCCCAATATATCGCCATTTAAACAACGCACCTCCTTTCAGCAGTTATTTTTTCATAATCAAGGCTATAACCGGTTATAACCGGGAATTGAATCGCCTGGGTTCAATTCCCGCCTCAGGCGACTGAGTATGTGGAGTTTGCACGTTCTCCCCGTGTCTGCGTGGGTTTCCTCCGGGTGCTCCGGTTTCCTCCCACAGTCCAAAGATGTGCAGGTCAGGTGAGTTGGCCATGCTAAATTGAGTGTAGTGTTAGGTAAGGGGTAAATGTAGGGGTATGGGTGGGTTGCGCTTCGGCGGGGCGGTGTAGACTTGTAGGGCCGAAGGGCCTGTTTCCACATTAATGTAATCCAGTCTAAACTTCACACTGTGGGACTGCATTTGCTGTGTGTTTGCCAATTGAGACACAGACCTGGACCAACGTTTCCCGACTCTGTCCCCTCCCTGGATTCACTCGCTTTCTTTTCAGTTGCTGCAAGTCAACAATTTAACCCCAGAATGAAGAAAGGAAGTTGCAGTCTGAGGTGAAGCTCTATCTGTATTTGCAGAGGAGGAGCAGCAGCAGCTTCAGAACCTGATGGTCCATCTTCCACATTCCCCGTCATCTAACACTATGGGGCAATTTAGCTTGGCCAATTCACCCTAACCCGCGCGTCTTTGGACTGTGGGAGGATACCCGTGCAGACGTGGGTGGGGAATTGAACCTGGGGCTCTGGCGCTGTGAGGCAGCAGTGCTAACCACAAAAGAAAGGAATAGGGATGTAAGGCAGTATTTCAGGGAGCTAGGGTGGAAGCTGAGGGCTAGAACAAACAGAGTGGTTATCTCTGGTTTGTTACCCGTACCACGTGATAGCAAGGAATAGGGAGAGATATCAGCTGAACACGTGGCTGCAAGGATGGTGCAGGAGGGAGGGTTTCAGGCTTTTAGATAATTGGTGCACATTCTGGGAAAGGTGGGACTTGTACAAACAGGACAGTCTTCACTTTAACCAGAGGAGTACTAATATCCTGGGTGGGAAATTTGCTGGAGCTATTCGAGTGGGTTTAAACTAGCTCAGCAGGGGGGTGGGAACCGGGGGGTGTAGCTGTAGTGCACAGGAGGATGAGAGGAGGAAGGACAGGGACATGATTTCAGGGTCACAGGAATGTGCTGGTAGACAGCGAAGTGGTTTGAAGTGTTTCTACTTCAACGCCAGAGTATCCGCAGTAAGGTAGGTGAGCTTGCAACACGGATAGGTACCTGGGACTTGGATGTTGTGGCCATTTCGGAGACATGGAGAGAGCAGGGTGAGGAATGGATGTTGCAGGTTCCAGGGTTTTGATCTTTCATTAAGAACAGCCAAGGCGGTAAAAGAGGGAGAGACGTGGACTTGTTGGTCAAGGATATTATAACGGTGGCTGACAGAACTTTTGATGAGGACTCATCTACTGAGGTAATGTGGGCTGAGGTTCGAAACTGGAGCGGAGAGGTCACACTGCTTGGAGTATTTTTATAGGCCTCCGCAGAGTTCAAGGGAGGTGGAAGAGAGGATTAGCAAAATTATTCTGGGTAGGAGTGAAAGGAACAGGGTGGTCAGTATGGGGGACTTTAACTTCCCCAGTATGTGCAGGAGGGGCTTTCTGACACAGTGTGTCGAAGGGCCGACAAAAGGGGAGGTCACACTGGATCTGGTGCTTGGTAATGAATCAGGCCAGATGTTTGATTTAGTGGCTTTCTGACAGTGTGTCGAAGGGCCGACAAAAGGGGAGGTCACACTGGATCTGGTGCTTGGTAATGAATCAGGCCAGATGTTTGATTTAGTGGAAGGTGAACACTTTGGAGAGAGTGACCATAATTCAGTTAGGTTTCAGAAAGCAATTTAAAGGGATAGGAACATGCCACAGGTTAAGAGTTATCGATGGGGCAAGGGCAATTATAATGCAATTAGGCAAGACTTAGGATGCATAGAATAGGGTAGCAAAATGCAGGGGATGGGAACAATTGAAGTGTGGAGCTGGTTTAAGGAACAGATATAGTGTGCCCTTGAGAGGTATGTCCCTATCAGGCAGGGAGTGATAAGGTAAGGGAACCGTGGTTTACAACAGAAATTGCATCTCTTGTAACAAAGAAGGAGGAGGCTTATGTGTTGATGAGGCAAGATGGTTCAGATGAGGCGATGGAGAGTTACAGATCAGCTCGGAAGGGTTGAAAGAGAGTTAAGAGCAAAGAGAGGACATGAGCAGTCTTTAACACATAAAGGAGAACCCTAAAGCTTTCTACAGGTATGTGAGGAATAAAAGGATGATTAGGGTAGGAATAGGGTCAGTCAAAGACAGAAGTGGGAAGTTGAGTGTGGGCCCTGTGGAGATTGGAGAGGTGTTAATGAATATCTCTCATTGGTCTTCACTCAGGAAAAGGAGAATATTGTAGAGGAGAAGAATGAGGTACGAGATATGAGACTCGAAAGGATTGAGGTTAGTTGCACACAGGTGTTATCAATTCTAGAAAAGGAGTGAAAGTAGACAAGTGCCCTGGGCCGGATGGGATTTATCCAAGGATTCTCTGGGAGGAGAGGGCAGAGCCTTTGGCTTTGATATTTGAGTCGTCATTGTCTACAGGTTTAGTACCAGAGTGGAGGATTGCAAATGTTGTGTCCTTGTTCAAGAAGGGCAGCAGAGATGACTCAGGTAGTTAGACCAATGAGCCTTACGTCTGTTGAAGGAAAGCTTTTGGAAAGGAATATTCGAGATAGGATTTATAATCATCTAGCAAGCAACAATTTGATTTCAGATAGTCAACACTGTTTCATCAAGGGCAGATCGTGTCTCATAAACCTCATTGAGTTTTTTGAGAAGGTGACCAAGCATGTAGATGAGGGTAGGGCAGTTGACGTGGTGTACATGGACCTCAGTGAAGCCTTTGATAAAATTCCACATGGTAGGCTATTGGAGAAAATGCAGAGGCATTGGATTGAGGATTACAAACTAGCTTTATGAAAGAAGACAGCGAGTGGTGGTTTATGGAAAATATTCAGCCTGGAGTCCGGTTACCAGTGGTGTACCACAAGGATCAGTTTTCAGACTACTGCGGTTTGTCATTTTTTAAATGACTTAGACACAGGCATAGGTGGATGGATTAGTAAATTTGCAGACGACACTAAAGTCGGTGGAGTAGTGGACAGTTTGGAAGAATGTTATAGGTTGCAGGAGGACTTGGATAAACTGCAGAATTGTGCTGAGAGGTGGCAAATGGAGTTCAATAGAGCTAAATGTGAGGTGATTCACTTTGGGAAGAATAACAGGAAGGCAGTGATCTTGGAGTCCATCTGCATAGATCCCTGAAAATTGCCACTGAGGTGGATAGTGCTGTTAAGAAGGCATACGGTGTGTTAGGTTTCATTGGGGAGAGGGATTGAGTTCCGGAACCGCAATATCATGCTGCAACTATACAAAATGCTGGTGCAGCCACACTTGGAATATTGTGTATAGTTCTGGTCCCCATATTTCAGGAAGGATGTGGGAAGCATTGGAAAAGGTGCAGAGGAGATTTACCAGGATGTTGCCTGGTCTGGAGGGAGGGTCTTATGAGGAAAGGCTGAGAGACTCTGGTCTGTTCTCATTGGAAAGAAGGCGGCTAAGGGGAGATTTGATAGAGACATATAAGATGATCAGAGTATTAGATAGGGTAGACAGTGAAAGAATTTTTCCTAGAATGGTGAAGTCAGCTTGTATTAGGGGCATAACTACAAATTGAGGGGTGATAGATTAAAGACAGGTGTCAGAGGCAAGTTCTTTATGCAGAGAGTGGGAAGGGCGTGGAATGCCCTACCTGCGAAGTTAGTCAACTCGGCCACATTAGGGAGATTTAAACAATCCTTAGATAAGCGCATGGTTGATATTGGGATAGTGTCAGGGAATGAGCTGAGAATAGTTCACAGGTTGGCGCAACATCAAGGGCCGAAGGGCCTGTTCTGCGTTGTATTGTTCTGTGTTCTAAACTTAGTGCAGGAGGCGGAAAGAAATGAGCAGCTTTTTTTATATCGATATTTTTATTAGAAATTTAACGTTTTTACAAGTTTACAAAAATAAACAAAACTCTCAGATATAAACATTGATATACAATTAACTCAAATATACAATAGCCAAAGTTTAACAAGAAAGAAAAGATAAAAAACCCGAAACAGAAAAAAAGCAAAACTCAACTGTCTACTAATCTAACCTACAACTAACCAGATTGTATATTTAAGTCTCTTACATGCTCGGAATGTGTTAACATCAGATGTAATAAAACCCGTATTCGTGCGGGATTCCTCTCCCGAGGGGCCCCGGACCAGCCAGGTTTGTAATCTCAATTAAATAAAAGCCCTTGTTAGGATAGCCGAAATATCTGTATTTATGTAACTCAAGAAGGGCTGCCATATTTTATAAAATAATTCGGTCTTTCGCTGCACTATATTTGTGAGGAAGTCAAGGGGAATACATTCCATAATTAATCTGTGTCAATTTGAACGTCCAGGGGGGCCCTCAGCCACCCAGTTTTTCCTTGCACAGAAAGAAAGAATAGAAAATAGTCTCTTCCCGTACGTGTCCAGGGAGGGAAAGTTCGAAAAGCCCAAAAGGAGAGATACAGGGTCCACTTTAATTTCCGTTCCTAAAATTTCTGTCAGGGTACTTGCTACTTTAGTCCAATATCTACGGATCTTATGACAGGTCCATAGGCAATGTATAAGAGTGCCCACCTCTATTTTGCATTTAGGACACATTGGAGATGCTCTTGCCTTAAATTTTGCCAGTCGAACCGTTGCTATATGGGCCCTATGAAGTTTCTTCAGCTGGATAGCCTGGTTTCTGTTACAAATAGTAATTCTTCTAGCATTTTCCCAAATATCATTCCATGTTTCTATAGAGATTTCTAGTCCCAAATCCTGATCCCATGTTTTAAACAGATTATCCATATCTCCCGATACTTCATCATGTAGTAAATGATAAATAGTACTGATGGAAGATACCCCCACTGGTCGAAGGACACTACATTCTCTATCTGATTTATAAAGACTATCTAATAACATAGTCTTCTTCTGTATATAATCTCGAATTTGAAAGTATCGAAAGAGGTCTCCATTAGGTAATCCAAATTTCTGACGCAGCTGTTCAAAAGACATCAGGACCCCATCTTTAAATAGATCCCCTAAACATGAGATACCCCTGGATCTCCAGAGTTTAAAAGTGGCATCTGTCAACCCTGGTTGGAATCCCCATGCTCCCACTATCGGTGCATAGGGGGATGTTTTATGTGAGTTGCCCTCATTTTGCCGCATTATATTCCAAGCCTTAATTGTGTTTAGTATTATAGGGTTTTTACAGTGATCTGTAATGATTTTTCTCTTGTCTGAAAATAAAAGGTTAGTAAGTGGGTATTTTACTTGAGAGGCCTCGATGTCCAACCAGATTGGGTCTTGTCTGATCCACAATCAATCAGCTATGTTACTTAATAGGGAACTTAACTGATATTTCCTAAAGTCTGGGAAGTCCAATCCTCCCCTTGTGTGTGGAAGCTGTAGCTTCTTCAGCTTAATGAGGGGCCGTCTATGAATCCAGCCAGCCATATAATTTACATAGAGCCGTCCTCGGCAGCATCACCAGAAGCATTCTCATAGGATATAGGAGACGGGGCAGGACATTCATTTTGATTAGTGCTATTCTACCCAACCAGGAAATTGGAAGGACTCCCCATCGCTGGAGGTCCTGCCTTATCCCTTCCAGTAAATGCACAAAATTAGCCTTATACAACTGACCAAATACTGGAGTAATAAAAATGCCTAAATATAAGAAGCCCTCCAGGGACCAAGGGAAGGGAAAAAGGGATCCGTTCACTAAGTGGGGTGTCATAGCAAGGCCACCCATTGGCATAGCGTCCGATTTTGAAAAATTAATTTTGTAGCCTGAGAATGCGCTAAATGTATTAATAACTTGGATTAGGCGAGGTACGGACATCAGAGGATTACTGAGGAATAGAAGAACATCATCTGCATAAAGGGTAATTTTATGTTTACCTGTACCAATCCTCGGGGCCGTTATATTAGGATCAGCTCGTATAGCTTCTGCTAGTGATTCAATTATTAGTGTAAATAACAATGGCGCGAGGGGATATCCCTGACGGCAGCCCCTACCCACACTGAAGCTATCCGAACCTAATCCATTGGTAACCACAACTGCTTTGGGATCACTATACAATGTTGAGACCCATTTGGTAAACACCTGACCAACGCCAAACCTTTCCAATGTGTAAAACAAATATGACCATTCAACCCTATCAAATGCCTTTTCCGCGTCTAATGAAACCACTACTCCTGGTATCTTTCCCTGATGACAGGCTTGAATCATATTCAAAACCCTTCTAATATTATTGGATGATCTATGGCCCTTAATAAACCCCCCGTCTGATCCTCCTTTGTAATATGTGGCAGTACCCTTTCTAATCTCAGTGCTAACGTTTTAGAAAGGATTTTAAAATCTACATTTAGCAAGGATAATGGTCTATATGATGTACAATCTTCTGGATCCTTTCCTTTTTTTTTTAAGGATAAGAGAGATATTTGACTCTTTCAACGAAGGCGGGAGACAGCCCTGATTATATGCATAGTTATACATGTCCATAAGTGGACCAGCCAATATTTCTGTAAATTCTTTATAGAATTCAGTTTGAAAACCATCTGGGCCCAGTGCCTTACCACTCTGAATTTGCCTAATTGCGCCAAGTATTTCTTGGACTGGAAGAGGAGCATTTAGGACCGATACTTGTTCCGGAGTTAGGCCTGGAAAGGTCAAATTTTTAAAACATGACTGCATCCTCCTCGTCCTATCTTCATAATCCTGCGATTTATATAACTCGGAATAAAATTCTCTAAAGATCGCATTAATCTTTTTATGATCATGAGTTAAAATACCCGTACTTTCCTTGATAGACATAATAGTCTGAGGGGCCTTTTTTTTTTCTTTGCGAGAAATGCTAAGTATCGACCCGGTTTGTCGCCATATTCATATAACCTTTTGTTTTGCAAATAATATTTCCCTCTTAGCCGTTTGAGTAAGCGTAGTGTTTAGAGCTGTCCTAAGAGCCGAAATCCTTTGCAATTTAATAATAGAAGGTCTATCAGTGTATGCTGTTTCAGCTGCTTTTAAGCGAGCTTCAAGCAGACGCTGTTGTTCTCCCTTCAATTTCTTCTGGGTCGCTGAATAGGAGATGATCAAACCTCGCGTGTAAGCTTTGATGGTCTCCCACATCATTGATGGGTTGCGAGCTGTACCTGAATTAATTTCTAAAAAAGTTTTAAATTCTTGAGAGAAGTACTTTACAAATTTACTATCTTTCATTAGGAAGGGGTCCATACGCCAATGCCGAGGGGATGTCCCATTGTTCCTCGCCTTAGTTTCCATATATACAGCAGGCGTGATCGGAAATTGCTATACTACCTATTTTACAGGATGATATGGAATTTTTAAAAATCGAGGGGGCGAAAAACATATCAATTCTGGTATGACATTTATGTGGATTGGAGTAAAAAGAAAAATCTCTGCCCTGTGGATGAAGACATCTCCATACATCTACTAATCCTAATTCTTTGTTCGGATCCATCAATTGTCTGGATCTGGGAGATACTCCTGCAGTACTCTTGGGAATACTATCTATTTCCGGATCCATAATACAATTAAAGGCTCCCCCTTTAATTATATGACAGGCACCAAAAGCCATCAATTTTGAAAAGGCTTCCGTTATAAATTTAAAGGGGTGTGCCGGAGGGCAGTACAAATTTAAAATCCCATATTCCTCTCCATTTATGAGGGCTTTTATCAAAATATATCGTCCAGCTTCGTCTTTTATCTGCTTTAGGATTTTGAAAGGGAAATTCTTTCGGACAAGAATAACAACTCCCCTGCTTTTTGAGCTAAAAGAAGAAAAAAAGGCCTGATCAAATCCACCCTGTCGTAATTTCAAGTGTTCTTTATCCGACAGGTGTGTCTCCTGTAGGAGAGCTATATCAACTCTTTCCTTCTGAAGATTTGATAATATTTTCTTCCTTTTGACTGGCGAATTACTCCCCTTGACATTCCAGATGCACCACTTAACCGACTGATCAACCATAATCATCTGGGCCAATCCGAGATCCCTCGGGAGGGGGAACCCAATCCAGAACATCCCGAGCGTAGAGCATATAAAATTTACAAAAATAACGCCTCTCTAATACGCCCACAACAATACAATAAAAAACCATTTCTAAAAAAAACGTATCTAAGTGGAGATTTTCCCCTTGTTCCCAGAGGGTGTCACTTCCTCGCCAAAAGTCCATCATATCCTCTCCCAACCAATGCCCCACCCTTGACCCAGCCGCTCCTCAATAAAATGAGAATTCAAATATAATACAAAGCTAGAGTTAACAGTGAGCACACTATTTCCCCCCCCCCCCACACCAACACCTGGATATATTTGGTAATGTTAATACCATATATAAATATATAACTATAAAATTACCACCTCAACAAATAATAATTAAATATAATACAAAATAACAAGGGAAAGCAACCTCGCTCCTAGAGACAGAGGTAAATTTGAATAAGGTAGCCACCTCTCCCCACCAACACCAACCAAACCCCCCAGCTTTTTTTTTAATATATACCCCAGCTTTTATATATATATATATATATATATATATATACACACACACACACACACCCCTCATATTTCCATAAAATAATAAAACAACCCCAAGGGGTGGGGGAGAAAATCAAATCCCTCTCCCTACCCCGCATGATAATATTAAACAGTAAAGTAAAGTAAGAGGAAAAAAAAGGGGGGATACAAACCAAAGTGGGGTGAAAGGCAAACCAACATCCATTATGCCTTACAGTTTATCTAAGAGAGTCTAAGAATTCCTTAGCCTTTTCTGGCGATCCAAAGTTATATACGGATTGTTCATGGTTAAAGTGTAACGTCGCTGGGTAGCGTAAGGTGTACTGAATATTTAAGTCCCTTAAACGCTTCTTCGCCTCGTCGAATGCCTTCCTCTTTCGAACCAGAGCCGGGGAAAAGTCCTGGAATAACATGATCTTGGATCCTTTATAGATCATAGCTTGGGGGTCTTTTCCACCCTTGCCTGGCCTGATCCAGCTTCCAGATTTAAAAGCTGTGGCAGCCACTGCTTCAGGAATACTGTAAGCTGGCCTCCTTCTTCCCGTTCGGGAAGGCCCAGCAAACGAATATTTTTTTGACGACCTTTAGCTCTCCCCCTCCAACTCGGCGCTCGATTTCTTTAATGTCTTGGTCGTGCTTTTGCAGTGTGGCCGAGAGTGAGTCCCATCGACTTCGGGAATCCTCGCTAAACGCGTCGATCTTCGCGTCCAGCTTGGAGATCATCTCCACAAGTCTTGCCCCTGTAGGTAAGTCCCCCGGGGCGGCTGTGGACGCCTCTGCTGGAGCTGGAGAGAGTGGCGGAGGGGGTCCTGCTTGTTGTGAGCTGCGGGCTCCCTTCCCTTTAGTCATTTTAACTAAAGATTAGATTGTTTAAGTTTAATATTAAACAACTAATTAAATTAAACAACTATTATCAATGATTTGGTGAGTGTGGTGGGGGTGGGTGACCCACTTTACCCAAATCTTGGGAGGAGCACTGTAGACTCAGACTTGCTCGTTGCCACCATCTTGGATTTCCCTCAGAAATGAGCAGCTTTAAAACAAAAACTGGTAATGTATGAGTGTGATGGAGTATAAGCCTGTGTGCGTGTTGGGTGGTGTGTGTCTGTGTCCGAGAGAGAGCGTGTACACGAGAGAGTATAGATAAAAGTGAGGCATTGCACTTTGCTTTAATAAAAAGGGGAGGACTTGGAGCAGTTTCTGGCGGGGCCCTGGGTGATGTTGTAGAAGAGAGACATGGTGTGGTTCAGGTACATAGTTCTTTGAAAGTTGCATCACTGGTAGACAGAGTTGTTAAGAGTTGATTAGCCCACTTGCCTTCATTGTTCACACCTTCATTCGATTACTCACAATGTGGAAATAGGCCCTTCGGCCCAACAAGTCCACACCGCCCCGCCGAAGTGCAACCCACCCATTCCCCTACATTTACCCCTTACCTAACACTACGGGCAATTTAGCATGGCCAATTCACCTGACCTGCAAATCTTTGGACTGTGGGAGGAAACCAGAGCACCCGGAGGAAACCAACGCAGACACGGGGAGAACGTGCAAACTCCACACAGTCAGTCGCCTGAGGTGTGAATTGAACCCGGGTCTCTGGCGCTGTGAGGCAGCAGTGCTAACCACTGTGCCACCGTGCCGCCCACACAGTTGAATCTTGGAGTTGGGACATCATTTTGAAATTATACAGGATGTTGGTGAGGTCACTTTTAGAACAGAGTACAGTTCTGGTCGCCCTGTTATAGAAAGAATACTATTAGAGAAGGTTCGGTAAAGATGTACCAGGATGTTGTCAGGACTGAAGGATTTGAGTTATAAGGAGAGGCTGAGACTTTATTCACTGGAGTGGAGGAGGTTGAGGGGTGACCTTATTGAGATTTGTAAAATCAGGAAGGGTGTCGGAAAGGTGAGTAGCAAAAATAGTGAGGAGCATGTTTGGTTATGTCGAGTCCTAAATAAATAAATATTGGCTCTACCGTTTCTTTTTCTCCTATTGGCATTTGGACACTTGAATTTGTCAGTGATCGCAGCATTGCCACAGAATGTACAGCGCATGCTCCTCGGTGTCAGCAAGAACGGCGCATGCTCCTAGCTGTCCGCTGCAACGGGGCGCGACCTTCTTTAGAAGCTAATGGGGAGCCTTGGAGGACCGGAAGTAGGGTAGTCCTCCTGCCAATGAGAACATCCACTATTGTCTGAATGCGGAAGTTGTCCCATGAGCTTCTGAAGCTGCTGCACCTCTCTCTCTGAAAGAAGATTGAGCTTTACTCCAGACTACAACTTCCTTCCTCTGTTTAACATTGTGAGTACGGCACTCTCTTTTCTATTTCTTTATTTCATTGTGGGCTTCGGTTGTTGACTCGCAGCAACTGGATGTAAATCCAGGGAGGAGCAGACTCAGGAAATGTTGATCCAGATCAGTGTCTCAATTGGCAAAAACAGTCCCACAGTGTGAAGTTATAGCCTTTGCTGTGGGGGGGAAAAACAGCAGAAAGGAAGTGCATTGTTTAAATGGTGATATATTGGGATGTGGGGAAAGTGAGGACTGCAGGTGTTGAAGATCAGAGTCAAAAAGTGTGGCAGCTTCCAAGCAGCAGAAGAGTCGACGTTTCAGGCCCGAGCCCTTCATCGGGAATGCCGTGTGGATGTAGAAAGGGGCCTCAGCGTCCTCCGACACCAGTCACTGCCTGTTGTGAGACAGGTGCAGCAAGCAATCAGCAAGGCAAGTGTTATATTAGCAAGAGGAATTGAGTTCAGAAGTGGGGATGCCTTCCTGCTGTTCGGGGGAGTGGGGGGTGGGGTGTCATTAAATATATTCAAGGGTGAACTCCTCTGATTTTTGAACAACAAAGAGGTGGATGTTTCTGGGGGAAGGCAAGAAAATGGTTTCAAGACCAGTATAGAACAGTTACAGAGTCAGACAGCACAGAAATAGACCCTTCAGCCCAACTAGTCCGTGCTGACTATGTTCACAAACTAAACTCGTTCCACCTGCCTGTGTTTGGCCCATATCCCTCCGAACCTTTCCTATTCATGTCCTTATCCAAACATCTTATAAACGTTGTTACTGTACCTGCATCCACCATTTCCTCTGGACATTCATTCCACACACAAACCACTCTCTCAAAGGAAAAAGGTGCTCCTCATATCTATCTTAAAATCTTTCTCCTCGCACCTTAAAAATTTGCTCCTAATCTTGAAACGACACCTGCCATTCACCTCATCTATGATTTTATAATTCTCTATAATGTTGCATCTCAACCTCCTGTGTTCCATTGAAAACATCCCAGCCTATCCACCTAGAAGTAGGTAGATTATTATCTAGTTATGATCTGTTCAAAGCTGGTGCAGGCTCGAAAGACCAACTGACCTACTCCTGCTCCCAACTCTCTCTCTATGTCCAGGACAGTAAGGGACTATAGGACAGGAGCAGACATTTGGTCATTCACCACATCAGGTCTGCTCATACCATTCAATTGTGGCTGATCAGTTTGTCAACCCCATTCACCTGCTTTCTCCCAATACCTCTCGATCCCCTTGAAACTCAAGAACCTATCTATTTCAGTTTTAAATATCCTCAGTGACCTGGCCTCCACAGCTTCTGTGTCAAGGAATTCCATAGATTCACCATTCTCTGGCTGAAGTTTTTTCTTTTCTCCATTCCAAAAGGTCCTCTGGTCCTAGTCTCTCTTACCAATTGAAACATCTTTCCAATGTCCAGGTCGTTAAGTATTATGTATGTTTCAATTAGATTCCCCCCCCCCCCCCCCCGGTGAGTGTAGGCCTGTTAATCAACATGAACCAGACCCTTCAGGATGAGGTACAGCAGGGATTAGGTTCAGCAAACTGAGAATGGAGGGAGAGTGTGTGGGATGGAGATTTTCAGTTTCTCTGGAATAAGGGAGTAAAAAGCGATAAATCAGAACTGATCGGATGGGCTGATCGGCCAAAGAGTGGCAGGTGGAGTTTAATTTAGAGAAATGTGAGGTTTGCATTTTGGTCAAGCAATCCAGGCAAGACTTACACAGTTAAGGGGAGTGTTGCAGAACAAAGAGACCTTGGTATGTTTTCCTTTATTGGTCAGAGCATTGAGTACAGGATTTGGGAAGTCCTGTTGCTGTTGTGCAGGACATGTGGTTAGGCCACTTTTGGAATACTGCATTCAGTTCTGGTCTCCCTGCAATAGGAAAGATGTTGTGAAACTTTGAAAGGGGTGGGAAAACTTTTATAAGGCTTGTTGGTAAAGTTGGAACGTTTTGATGTTCAGGGAGAGGCTGATCGGCCAGGGATATTTTCCCTGGAGCATCAGAGGTTGAGGGGTGACCTTATAAAAATATATAAGGGGCATGGATCAGTGCAAGGTCTTTTCCCCAGGATAAGGGAGTCCAGAACTAGAAGAACATCGGAATGGGGAAATGGGAAGTGAGTAGAAACTTTTTCACGCAGAGGGTGGTGGATGTATGGAACCTGCTGCCAGAGGAAGTCGTGGAGGCTGGCATAATGACAATATAAAAGGCATCTGCCGATATGAATAGCAAGGGTTTAGAGGGATATGGGCCAAATGCTGGTAAATGGAACTACGTTAATTTAGGATATCTGGCTGGCATCTGTCTAGGTTAGGGTGGATTAGCCATAGGATGTGCAGGTTAGGTGCATTAGTAAGGGTTAAATGCAGAGCGGTTGGGGAATGGGTGTGGGTGGGTTACCCTTCGGAGGGTCGGTGTGGACTCCCTGGGCAGAGTGGCCTGCTTCCACACGATGGAGCTTCTCGGAAGGGAAGATATTTTGCAAACTGCGCAGGTGCTCTGTGGACCAGACGGCCGCCATCCGGAGCAGGGCTCAGAGTGATATGGGCCAAGTGCTGGCAAATGGGACTAGATTAATTTCGGATATCTGGTCAGCACCAGAGTTTGATCCAAGTGTCTGTTTCTATGCTGTATATCTGTGACTCTGGCTTTCCACAAACATTTGCCACATCTTTACATTCAGTTTCTCTCTGGTGTCTATGTTAATACCTTGATGTCTCACTTTGCTCCCCCGCTTCCCGGGGACGTTAACCATTTTGTGTCTGGGTCTTCTTCAAGAAGCTGCATTGCAGGTTCACCCTGAATTGACACTCTTCCCAACTGCCCCGAGTTTGGGAAGCCTTCAGGAATTCCTCGAACCTGCTCAGGCACCAGCGGCTCCACACTGGGCAAAGGCCCTTCAGCTGCCCCGAGTGCAGGAAGGCCTTTGTCCGGGCCTCCCACCTCCTGACCCACCAGTGGTCCACATGGGGCAGAGGCCCTTCAGCTGTCCTGAGTGTGGGAAGAGATTTACCCAGGCCTCCAACTTGCTGACCCACCAGCGGGTCCACACAGAGGAAAGGCCGTTCAGCTGCCCCGAGTGCTGGAAAGGCTTCACCTGCTCCTCCCACCTGCGGAGGCACCAGGTGGAGAGAAACTTAGTTGGAATCAAGGTATGGGTTGAAATTGGTGAGTGAGGCAGTATTTCCTATAGGTTACGGCTGTAGCAAGGAACCAATTACAAAGGGACAACTCGGTGCTGACCAATAGTAGAGGAAGAGAGGCGGAGGGGGGTGGCCGTGTGAGCGCTTATTTAAAAAAAACAGCAACTTTTTCTACGTCTTTTTGGTGAGGGGGGTGCGGGGGTGGAATCTGAAGCTGTAACAAAGTTGGGTCACAATAAAGGTTACCTGAACTTACTTACTGCAAGACTCAGGCTCTCATTGAAAGTTTTGAGCTCCAAGAGGTTTTTGTTTTAAAGCTGCTCATTTTTTGCAGCCTCCTGTACTGAGTTTCCAATGTCGTGTATCAGATGGAGCAGTGAATGAGGAGCTAGTATTGTTAGAAATTGTAAATTTTACAGGGGCAGAAAAAGCAAAAACATCAAGACTGACATCTCTCTGCATTTTGGATAATTCCACCTGAAAGTTAATATCTTTCACAACACTGGGATACCGCTGAGAGTGAGCAGGTCTGATTTTGGGAAGCAAATAAAATGTGTCAATTCAGGGTGAATTGGGAATGCAGCTTCTTGAGGAAGAACCAGACACGAAATGGTTAACGTCCCCAGGAAGGTGGGAGCAAAATGAGATGTCAAGCCATTAACACCGACATTAGAGAGAAAGTGGACCTATTGACGTGGCAAATGTTAGTGGAAAGCTAGAGTCATAGAGATGTACAGCACAGAAACAGACCCTTTGGTCCAACTCATCAGTACCAGCCAGGTATTCTAAATTAATCCAGTCCCATTTGTCAGCACTTGGCCTATGTCCTCTAAACCCTTCCTATTCAGATACCCATCCAGATGCCTTTTAAGTGCTGTAATTGTACCTGCCATCACCATTTCCTCTGGCAGCTCATTCCTTACATACAGCACCCTCTGAATATAGGAGTTGCCCCTTAGGTTCCTCTTAAATCTCACCCTCACCCTGAACCTATGACCCATCCAGGGAAAAGACCTTTTCTATTTCCCCTATCCATGCCTCTCATGATTTTATAAACGGTTGTAGGGTCACCCTCAGCCTTTGAAAACTCAACAGAAAACAGCTCCACCCTGTTCAGCTCAAACCCTGACAACGTCCTTGTCAATCTTATCTGAATCCTTTCAGGTTTCACAACATCCTTCCTCTAGCAGAGAGACCAGAACTGCACACAATACTCCAAAAGTAGCCAAACAAATGTCCTGGAGAGTGCACAACGTAACCTCCCAACTCCAATCCTCAGAGGACTGGGAAAGTTTTCAAAACCCACAAAAGACAACCGGGAAAGAATGGAGGGACAAACGGATCTTTTGCGGGTCAGCTTGGAACATCAGGGTGGGGGGAATGGGAATGAAGGAAAGAAGCTGAATGTGCTGGAGCAAGGTGGAGGAAGAACAGAGGATGCAAAACCGGCTTGAAGCTGCAATGAGGAATATTGCATGTGCTGTACTTGTACCTGTTGCAGTTACTGGTGGGAATCGGGTGCATTTTAAACATCAAAACAGAAAAGCTATCTACTCCTCCCGCCTTCCCAACGTCGATCCCTCTGTCCCTCCTCACCCGGGTAACTAAGACACATACCTGAGTTTGTGGAGTCTCCTCCCTCCCTGCATTCACTCCAGTTGCTATAAGTGAATAGATTTCCCCTCCCCCCATCTCTGTCTCCCTCCCAGGATGAAGAGTTGCCCAGACAGAGTGAGATTCACTCACGGACAGGGCCACTTCCCTGCTGTGACATCAACATATCAAGAGGCGAGTCACAGTTTGCAAAACCCCTTCCCTTCAGAGAACCCTCACAGTGTGGAAGCAGGCCACAGGGCCTAAAGACTCCATACTGACCCTCTGAAGGTTAACCCACCCACACCCATTACCCTACACCTGTTGCTCTCCATTTACCCCGTCTAACCTGCACATCTCTGGGCACTAAATAATTCAGCATGGCCAATCCACCCTAACCTGCACGTGCCTGGGCACTATGGGTAATTTGGCAAAGCCAATCCCCCCGAACCTGCACATACAAATTCACCCCCATGGACGTGTGCGTGTGTTTGCACGAAAGAGAAACAAAAATCTACATCAGTATATCTCTGCCTATTTGAGAACAGGTGCCTTACTTCTGTTGTAAATATTGTTGTAAATCATAGCTGGGTGCTAATAGTTAGATGGAAGGGAGACAAAATTCCCCAAGTAGGGCACCATGAGAATCCTGGGAGAGCCCTATTTCTGATTTACTTCTGAATGAACAAACATTAAGCATAAGCACCTATTTATTTCTAATTTTGTTTCATTTTTCTTGTTTAATTCCCTGTTATGACTAAACTCTGTGCCTGGATGGTTGACAGGCTGGGAGATTGTGGGTTGGGGCATGATTACTGAATGTTTTATTGTTCCAGAAGGGGTAATAGGGAACAGGGAGATCAACAGAGGACGGAGAAATCAGGACCTGAAATCCGAGGTGACACCAGACTACCCTGTGATCAGTGCTTTGATTAGCAGTGCCAACCCTCTACCTTTACCTAGCTTCCCATCTGACTGTGCCCTTGATATTCAGGATCCAATCCTTGCCATCCTGAAGCCATGTCTCTGTAAGGAGTCTCGGATCATAATTATTCTCTTCAATGTGTGCAGTCAACTCATTCACTTTTGTTACAATGCAGCACGCATTCAGACCCACTATTTTTAGTTTCAATTTTTGTGACCTTTAAAATCCAGTTTGATTGCTGGTATATTTACTCCCCTTGTCCCTTTCTATCACTCTCTGATGTTCATTTTCCACATCACTATACTGCTCCCTGGCCTTGATTTGGATTGGCCATGCTAAATTGCCCAGAATGTCCAGGGACGTATAGGTTAGGTGGGTTAGCCATGGGAAATGCAGGGTTATAGTTTCATAGTAATAGAAGCAGGAGTTGGCCATTTGGCCCATCCAGCCTGCTCCACCATTCATTAAAATCATGGCTGATCTATCCATCAACTCAGCTCCTCCTCCCTGCATTGTCCCAAATACCCTTCATTCTCCTATCATTGCAAATACCCATTCAACTGTGTATTGAGTTTAGAGTCATAGCGATGTACAGCATGGAAACAGACCCTTTGGTCCAACCCGTCCCATGCCGACCAGATATCCCAACCCAATCTTGTCCCACCTGCCAGCACCCAAACAATATCTCTCCAAACCCTTCCTATTCATATACCCATCCGAATGCCTCTTAAATGTTGCAATTGCACCAGTCTCCACAACTTCTTCTGGCAGGTCATTCCATACACACACCAGCCTGTGTGTGAAAAAGTTGCCCCTTTGGTCTCTTTCATATCTTTCCTTCTCACCCTAAACCTATGCCCTCTAGTTCTGGACTCCCCCACCCCCAGGGAAAAGATTTTGTCTATTTATCCTATCCATGCCCCTTCTGATTTTATAAACCTCAATACGGTCACCCTTCAGCCTCTGACGCTCCAGGGAAAACAGTCCCAGCCTGTTCAGTCTCTCCCTGTAGCTCAGATCCTCCAACCCTGGCAACATCCTTGTACATCTTTTCTGAACCCTTTCAAGTTTCACAACATCTTTCCGATATGAAGGAGACCAGAATTGCACGCAATATTCCAACAGTGGCCTAACCAATGTCCTGTACAGTCACAACATGACCTCTCGACTCCTGTACTCAATACTCTGACCAATAAAAGAAAGCATACCAAACGCCATCTTCACTATCCTATCGACCTGTGACTCCACTTTCAAGGAGCTATGAATCTGCACTCCAAGGTCTCTCTTCGTGAAAATGCCTGTACTGCTTCCATGGTCAGATAATTCCATAGATTCACTACTCTCTGGGAAAAGCAATTCCTCCTCATCTCGGTCCTAAATCTGCTTCTCCTAATCTTGAGGCCTGGTCTCCCCAGTAACAGAAATGACTCGATAGGGTAGGGCTTCATCCCCACAATGCAACAAATTCCCACCTTCCATCAAAATCCCGGATGTACTTAACTTACTCACTCAGTTGCTGTCTCACCAATGCAAGATTTCATTGTAACTTCTGCTCCCATTAAGGGCAAAACATCTCTGAAAGCTGCTCTGAAACTTCAGCCTTCACAATCACACCTCTGCTTTCACCGAAGAAGATTAGAGTCATACAGCACGGGAACAGCCCATTTGGTACAACTCGTCCATGCCGACCAGATATCCAAAATTCATCTTGTCCCATTTGCTAGCATTTGGCCCATATCCCTCTGCATCTGGATGGGTACAAGAACAGTAAGGGATTTGAGGAATATGGGCCACATGCTGGCAAATGGAATAGATTGATTCCGGATATATGGTTGGCATACACGAGTTGGGCTGAAGGATCTGTTTGTGTGGTGTATGACTCCAACTGTCTTCGGTGAAAGCAGAAGTGTGGTTGTGAAGACAGGGCTTTCAGAGCAGCTTTCAAAGATGCTTTGCCCTTCCTGGGACCGGAAGAAGTTAGAATGAAATCTTTCATTTGTGAGACAGCAAGCAACTAAGTGAGTACATCCGGGATTTTGGTGGAAAGTGGGAATTCATTGCACTGAGAGGATGAAGCACTACCCTATCCAGTCACTTCTGCTGGTGGCTGAGACTAGGCCCCAAGCTTTGGGGGAGTAGGTTTAGGACAGAGATGAGGAGGAGGAGTGAGGGCTGCTGCTTTTCCCAGAGAGTAGTGTATCTGCGGAACTCTGCCCGAGGAAGCAGGCTCCAATATGATCCGGTCCTAATTCTTCACCTTGACGTACCCGTGACTGTAAACTTTGAAGTGCTTTGGTTAACTGCAAATATTTCCCACTTGTCCAACAATCCAGTGTCAGCTGTTTCAGTCATTGGGATGGTTTTGATTTGATTCTTATTAGACAATATTCATAACAATGTACGCAAGGTGATACTATATAAGCAAGTTGTAGACAATTTAAAAAGGCCGACCAAGCCACGAGGTGGTTAACAAACACAGGGCATCCCTCTTCGACTATGCACCTTGTTTGTTTACAAATTAAACACGCTTCAGATCTTTTCCTAGCTGCTTTCCGAAAATCTGGGTGCCACCAGGTTTGTGAGTGTTAACAATAATGTACATCATCAACTGAAATATGCAGCAGCAAAGAATGAACACAAACCAGTCCAGCAGGAGGCACCCATGTTTTGGTTTGAGTATTGAGGGAGTACCCTTTTTGAGACCCCTGTGATATCAGTACCATACCCAGGCTAATGTGCATTGAAACCAGATTATGAAGTGTTAACTTTCCTGCAAACTTCTGCCTGTGTGTGTCTCTCTGTAACATTTTCCAACTTGCTTCATATCTCAGTTTGTCAGCTTTTCTTTAGCCTTGGAAGGAAGGAAGGAATAATGAGGCACTCACATTCCAGAGCAACCCAAGTTAGGGAGTTGAGCCTCATAAATCCTGGCTGTGACACATTGCTGCTTAACCAAGTGTGCAAACTCGAAATACCTCTCCTTTGTTCCATTTGCAAATCGAACACTTTTCAATACAAGTTGTTTGTGTCTCTGCATGAGTCCATAACCCAGGGAAATACAACAGAGTCTTTAATAGTTGCCCAATGTGTCCTGTATGCCAAATTCATTCAAATAGGGTTTCACCTCTCGTAACCCTGGAGTAAGCAAATTCATTATTACTAACTTTGTAAAGCACAAGTGCTCTCAGCAGTATTACGTCCAGACGCTAGGACCCTGTTGGGTTCTCTCACTGGTATCTTGTGGCTGAGTAGGGAGAATTGTATCAACATTTCTAACAGCACTTTTGTCCCTGGCCAGCTTTCCTCTTTATTTTGGACACAACAAAAGCAGCAATCACCCTCTATATTTCATCTGTCAAAGGATATCGACCGGTGACCTGGCAGGACCAGGGTATCTCCTGCCTGACTCGCCAACTGTGAGGGATGGAATTAAAGCCCCATGTCAGGGAAGAATTTGTTTATCAGGAAGCATTACAGCTACAAGGCCAACCGTCTCCGCTGAGCCTGGGAAACACAACCTTAAGCAAGCAGGCACTAAGCCGAGATTCAAAATGGTTTCCAGGCTTTAATATGTGACCAAATGGCTGACCCAAATCTGATAATTCTCCCACATCATCGCAGGGAATTAAACAAGAAAAATGAAACAAAATGAGAAATAAATAGGCGATCGTGCTGAATGTTTGTTCATTATGAAGTAAACAGGAAATAGCAGTCTCCCAGGATTCTTATGGTGCCCTAATTGAGGAATTCTGTCCAACAAGTTGAATTGGAAGCAGTAGCTTTCGGAGTGCAGCTCCTTCATCAGGGGATTGTGGAATATAAGATTGTAAGACACAGAATTTATTGCAACAGTTTATAGTGTGATGTAACTGAAATTATATATTGAAAAAGACCCGGATTGTTTCAGTCTCTCATCTGTTCGAATGACCATGATAGTTTCAGTTCTTTCAAATGTAAATCACAAAACCTTTTAAAATAGTGAAATCCTCAAGTGAACTTTACCAATTGGTGTCGCGTCAGCCCAGATAATGTATTGAAGGTGTGAGCTCCCCTGTGTGAGACTCTGTGCCACAATGGTTAAACTGACTTACAGAATCTTACATGGATTCATGCAGTTTTTGAGCAAAGTAAGACATAATTCTGCAGGTACAAACAAACTTGTGCGTGTGTGTGTTTGTGTCTGTGTGTGGGGGGGGGGGGGGGGGGGGGGGGGGGGGGGGGGGGGGGGGGAGGGGGGGAGAGATGTATATTTGCAGATACATTCTATGTGCATTTTTAAAGGAAAAATCTGCAGGCAGTCAATACATGTAATAGTTTGTAAATTCGACTTTGGAAACATAACCAGTCTGACTCCAGATTGGGATACAGGCAGACTCTGACCTCACACCTTTAATGCATTGTCTGAGCTGAGATAAGACATAGGAGCAGAAGTAAGGCCATTCAGCCCATCGAGTCCACTCTGCCATTTAATCATGGCTTGAGCTTTTGCTGTAAAACCTTGTTATCTTGAGAAGGTGACAACAAGATGTTCTGGGATTTACATTGTAATGAGACTTACAACCTATTTGAAAAGGTGGAAGACTGAACAATCCAGCTTTATTCAATATACCATTTCAGTGGCAGGACACTGGACTGTTTTGCTCTAAATTGTGTCTTAGGATCTTATCCTCCACAACCACCTGATGAAGAGGCAGCACTCAAACAGTTACTGCTTCCAAAGAAGCCTGTTGGACTACAACCTGGAGTTGTGATTCTAGAATCTGGTTTCTAGTATCTGCAGTCCTTGTTTTTACGTAGTTGATTTTAACCCTACAATGAATACTCTTGCAAGGATGCCTGCCTTGAAGAAGTTTTCCTCCTCTCTCTACAAGAATCTCAAGGAATCCCTCTCCCATTGCAACTCCCAACACGTTTCCTCTGCCCTGAAGCTCTTTGACCATGTCCTCAAACAGACTCGCGACCACAGCCACGTTTGTTTCCTTGGTGCCTGCCTCTGTAATCAACTCATCCGACACAGACTCCGGACCACCTTTAAACCAGCAGAGTTCGGATCTGAACCCTGCAGACACTCTGCCTCTATTCCTCATGAAGGGCTTTTGCCCGAAAGGAAGATTTTCCTGCTCCTCGGATGCTGCCTGAATTGCTGAGCTTTTCCAGCACCACTCTAATCAAAAGTGGATTGGCCATGCTGAATTAGGGTGGATTGGCTATGCTAAATTACCCATAGTGCCTAAGGATGTGCAGGTTAGGGTGGATTAGCCGTGCTAAATTACCCATAGTGCCCAGGGATGTGCAGGTTAGATTGGATTGGCTGTGCTAAATTACCCATAGTGCCCAGGGATGTACAGGTGAGGGTGGATTGGCCATGCTAAATTAGGCATAATATGCAGGTAAGGTGCATGACTCAGGGATAAATGCAGGGGAATGGGTGTGGGTGGGTGACCCTTGGGAGGGTCGGTGAGGCCGAGTGGCCTGCTTCCACACTGTGGGGATTCTCTGAAGGGAGCGGTTTTTTTGGAAAGTGTGTCCTCCTCCCCGTGTGCTGCAGGCGCAGTGCAGCGTCCCGCCATAGGCCATGCCCCGCCCCCTAAACCGTCACTTTTCGTCGCCCCGCCCCTAGTTCCTTTGTGACGTCGCAAGGCGGATGTGGCCCTGTCAGTTTCAAAGTGAATCTCCCGCCCTCTGGCCGACTCTTCATCCTGGGAGGGAGACAGAGATGGGAGGAGGGGAAATTGGTCACTTGGAGCAACTGGAGTGAATGCAGGGAGGGAGCAGACTCCGCAAACTCAGGTATGTGTCTTAGTTACCCGGGTGCAGAGGGACTGAAGGATAGAGATTGGGAAGGGGGAGGGTTGGATATCTTTTCTGTTTTGATGTTTAAAATGCAACCGATTCCCACCAGTAACTGCAACAGGTACAAGTACAGCACGTGCAATATTCCTCATTGCAGCTTCAAGCCGGTTTTGCATCCTCTGTCCTTCCTCCACCTTGCTCCAGCACATTCAGCTTCTTTCCCTCATTCACATTCCTCCTCCACCCCCTCCCGATGTTCCAAGCTGATCCTCAAAAGATCCGTTTGTCCCTCCATTCTTTCCCGGTGGCGTCCATTACTCTTGTCTATTTCTTGCCTTATTCAGCCTTGTGCGTGAACAACGTGTTAGCGTATATCCTCTTTCACTGCCAGCTGCTTCCTTGTTTGCGAAAGCAACATTTCCTCCCATTTTTCGCCGACACTGAGCCTTCTGACCTCCTTGATTGTGTTTTTTTTTGTTTTTGCAGAAGCAGCAAACAGATGCTTATAACTGTTTGTACGAGCATGTCTAGCTTAACCTACACCCCCTCCCCTCACAGCATCTTATCTGTTTGATCTGTACCATCTGCCATTGTTTGCAGGCACATTTCATGTATGCACATTTTAGCTATACTAAAATGTGCATACTAACACTGCTTTAACCATATCCCACAGGGGTGACCCTACAACCTTGTATAAAGTCATGTGGGGCATGGCGAGGGTAAATAGACAAGATCTTTGATCTGGGATTGCTCATAGGTTTAGGGTGAGATTTAAAAGAAACCTAAAGGGCAACTCCTATACACAGAGGGTGGTGTGTGTAAAGAATGAGCTGCCAGAGGAAGAGGTGGCTGCTGGTACAATTACAACCTTTTAAAAGGTATCTGGATGGGTATATGTTGGGAAACATTTAGAGGGACATGGGCCAAGTGCTGGCAAATGGGACGAGATTGATTTAGGATATCTGGTCAGCATGGACTGAAGGGACTGTTTCTGTGCTGTACATCTGTGATTCTGGCTTGCTACGAATGTTTGTCACATCTGTATGTTCAGTTTTTCCCTGGTGTTGGTGTTAACGCCTTGGTGTCTTATTTTGCTCCCCACATCCTGGGGACATTAACCATTTCCTATCCGGTTGTTCTGATCTGGACTGCTGTCTGGATCTTCGGATTTCTGGGATTGGTCAATAAACACACCTGGAAGTGACTGTCAATCATACAAGCAATAGTTTATTCTTTGATATGGCCTGGACGGTAGACTCTGATCAGCCCAGAAGGATGAGATTAGATTAGATTCCCAACAATGTGGAAACCGGCCCTTTGGCCCAACCAGTCCACACCGATCCTCTGAAGAGTAGCCCACCCAGACCCATCTCCCTCTGACTAATGCACCTAACATTATGGGAAGTTTAGCATGGCCAATTCACCACATCTGCACATCTTTGGATTGTGGGAGGAAACCCACGCAGACATGGGGCGAATGTGCAAACTCCACACAGCCAGCCCCCCAAGGCTGGAATCGAACCTGGGACCCTGGTGCTGTGAGGCAGCAGTGCTAACCTCTGGGCCACCGATAAGTACTCCTAGAGTGCCAAAATAATCTGCCGACTTTCAGAGTTTGGATAGAACTTATGTACATTGTTTAGAGTTAGAAATTGAGCATGATCACATAGTTACAACCAATCAGATCCCGCAAGGTCCTCATGCATTTTTGACAGCCTAGGGCGGCACGATGGCTCAGTGGTTAGCACTGCTACCTCACAGCACCACGGTCCCAGGTTCGATTCCAGCCTTGGGTGACCTTGGGCAGGTTGGGCCAAAGGGTCTGTTTCTGTGCTGTGTGACTCTAATTGTCTTCAGTAGAAGCAGAAGTGTAGTTGTGAAGGTTGGATGTTTAGAGCATGTTTTGCCCTGACTGGGAGCAGAAGAGTTTGACTGAAGTGTGTTGGTGTTAATGCCTTGATGTCTCATTTTGCTCCCACCTTCTCGGGGTCGTTAACCATTTTGTGTCTGGTCCTTCCTCAAGAAGCTGCATTGCAGGTTCACCCTGAATTGATACTTTTATTTTTGCTTCCCAAAATCAGACCTGCTCACTCTCAGCAGGATCCCAGCGTTGTGAAAGATATTAACTTTCAGGTGGAGGTATCCAAAATTCGGAGAGATGTCAGTCTTGATGTTTTTGCTTTTTCTGCCCCTCTAAGATCCTGAATCAGCACCTTCAGGAGAATTAGTTAGAGCGGAGTGAGAACAGAGGGGGAGAGAGAGTGGGATGGTGCTTTCAATTTTGTGGAACAACAAAAGAATATTCCACAAAATAGAATTGCTTGTTCAGAATTTCTACCCTGCACTGATCGTGATGACTTTTGTAATCTCTTTTTGCACAGTATTTGAAAATCTGAAGACTGAAGTTTCAAAATCAACAGATGAAGGGCTTATGCCCAAAACATTGACTCTCCTGCTCCTTGGATGCTGCCTGACCTGCTGTACTTTTTCAGCGCCACATTTTTCAACTGACTCTCCAGCGTCTGCAGTCCTCACTTTGATGTCAATGTCTGACAGTCACTCAATCCATCGGGAACACAACGGTTTTTGACTGTGATTTCTGTGAAAGGGATCAACGCTTTATAGTTCCTGTTTGAGGACGTTTTCCGCATCAGTGGGACTGGACGAGAGACTCCACTGTTGCAGCGCACTGTGCGTGGAGCCAGAAACAGTAATACGGCCTGGAAAGGGGATTTCACGGCAGGAAGGGGCTCTGCACGTGTTTGTGAGCAGCTGAAGCTGTGGCCATGGAGAAACCTGAGGAATCCCGCCCTGTGGAGGAAGCGTGGAAGTGTGGCGACTGTGGGAAAGGCTTCCGTTTCCCGTCTGTCCTGGAGATTCATCAGCGCAGTCACACCGGGGAGAGGCCATTTCCCTGCACCGACTGCGGGAAGGCCTTCAGCACATCCTCCCACCTCTTGGCCCACCAGCGGGTCCACACCGGGGAGAGGCCGTTCACCTGCTTTCAGTGTGGGAAGGGCTTCTCCTGCTCCTCCAACCTGCAGAGCCACCAGTGGATCCACAGGGGTGAGAGGCCCTTCAGCTGCTCTCAGTGCGGGAAGGCCTTCAGGACATCTTCCTCCCTGCTGACCCACCAGCATGTCCACACGGGGGAGAGGCCGTTCACCTGCTCTCAGTGCGGTAAGGCCTTCACCTCCTCCTCCAAACTGCGGACGCACCAGCGGGTCCACACGGGGGAGAGGCCCTTCAGCTGCCCCGAGTGCGGGAAGGCCTTCAGCACATCTTCCTCCCTGCTGAGGCACCAGCGGGTCCACACCGGGGAGAGGCCGTTCACCTGCTCTCAGTGCGGGAAGGGCTTCACCTTCTCCTCCTACCTCCAGACCCACCAGCGGATCCACACGGGGGAGAGGCCCTTCAGCTGCCCCGAGTGCGGGAAGGCCTTCAGCACATCTTCCTCCTTGCTGACCCACCAGCGTGTCCACACCGGGGAGAGGCCGTTCACCTGCTCTCAGTGCGGGAAGGGCTTCACCACCTCCTTCAACCTGCAGAGCCACCAGCGGATCCACACGGGGGAGAGGCCCTTCACCTGCTCTCAGTGCGGGAAGGGCTTCACCACCTCCTTCAACCTGCTGACCCACCTGCGGGTCCACACGGGGGAGAGGCCATTCACCTGCTCTCAGTGCGGGAAGGGCTTCACCTACTCCTCCAAACTGCGGAAGCACCAGCGAGTTCACGTGCCATTGCAGGGGGATTGAAGGAGTGACGGCCGAGTGTCATTATCGATTGGACTATCAGCCCGGTTCCGGGGACTCTCGGGTTCGAATCCCGCCACGACAGATGGCAGAGGGAGGGGGTGGTGCGGGGGAGAAAGCCCCCATCTGATTCACTCTCTCCCTTGTGAGGGAAGGGAACAGCCATTGTGGGAAAGGATTCACTCAGTCGTTCCAGCTGCATCCTTTACCCAGTCTGGCCTACACGTGATTCCAGACCCACAGCAGTCTGGTTGACTCTACACTGCCCCTTCCTGGCAAATGAGCGGGGAGAAACTTACTTGGACACAGGGTATGGGTTGAAATTGCGGAGTGAGGCAATACTTCCTCCGGGTTACGGCTGTACCAAGGATCCGATTACAACGGGACAACTTGGTGCTGGCCAATAGTAAAGACAGCGTGGTGAGGAGGGGAAGTGTGGTGGTGGTGGGCGGGGGAGGGGAGGTGTGGTGTGTGTACTTTGACCTTGAGCTGTTCAAAAGGCAGATACTTTTTCTCTGCCTCTTTGCTGGGGGAATCTGAAGCTGTAACAAAGTTGGGTTGCAATAAAGGTTACCTGAACTTGCCACCGGGCTCAGACTCTCATTGAAAGCTTTGAGCTCCAAGAGGTTTTGTTTTAAAGCTGCTCATTTCGTTCAGCCTCCTGCACTAAGTTTAGAACATAGAACAATACAGCGCAGAACAGGCCCTTCGGCCCTCGATGTTGCACCGACCTGTGAACTATTCTCAGTTCGTTCCCCGACACTATCGCAAAATCAACCACGCGCTAATCTAAGGATTGTTTAAATCTCCCTAATGTGGCAGAGTTGACTACCTTCGCAGGTAGGGCATTCCACGCCCTTACCACTCTCTGCATAAAGAACTTGCCTCTGACATCTGTCTTAAATCTATCACCCCTCAATTTGTACAGGTTGCAGGGGAACTCCATTTGCCACCTCTCAAACCAATTCTGCAGTTTAATCCAAGTCCCCCTGCAACCTGTAACATTCTTCCAAACTGTCCAGTACTCCACTAACGTTAGTTTCGTCTGCAAATTTACTAATCCATCCACATATGCCTGTGTCTCAGCCATTTAAAAAACGACAAACCGCAGTAGTCCCAAAACAGATCCTTGTGGCACACCACTAGTAACCGGACTCCAGGCTGAATATTTTCCATAAACCACCACACGCTGCCTTCTTTCAGAAAGCCCAGTTTGTAATCCAAACTGCTAAATCACCCTCAATCCTATGCCTCTGCATTTACTCCAACAGCATACCATGTGGAACTTTATCAAAGGCTTTTCAGAGGTCCATGTACACCACGTCAACTGCCCTACCTTCATCTACCTGCTTGGTCACTTTCTCAAAAAACCCAATGAGGTTTGTGAGAGACGATCTGCCCTTGATGAAACCATGTTGACGATCTGAAATCAAATTGTTGTTTGCTGGATGATTATAAATCCTATCTCTCATGTTCCTTTCCAAAAGCTTTCCTTCAACAGACGTAAGGCTCATTGGTCTATAATTACCTGGGTCATCTCTGCTGCAATTCTTGAACAAGGACACAACTTTTGCAATCCTCCACTCTGGTACTAAACCTGTAGACAATGACGACTCAAATATCAAAGCCAAAGGCTCTGCTATCTCCTCCTTCGCTTCCCAGAGAATCCTTGGATAAATACCATCCGGTCCAGGGCACTTGTCTACTTTCACTCCTAGAATTGATAACACCTGTGTGCAACTAACCTCGATCCTTTCGAGTCTAATATCTCGTACCTCATTCTTCTCTACAATATTCTCCGTTTCCTGAGTGAAGATATTCATTAACACGTCTCCAATCTCCACAGGGCCCACACTCAACTTCCCACTTCTGTCTTTGACTGGCCCTACTCCTACCCTAATCATCCTTTTATTCCTTACATACCTATAGAAAGCTTTAGGGTTTTCCTTTATGTGTTAAAGACTGCTCATGTCCTCTCTTTGCTCTTAACTCTGTTTAAATCCTTCCTACCTGATCTGTAACTCTCTATCGCCTCATCTGAACCATCTTGCCTCATCAACACATAAGCCTCCTCCTTCTTTGTAACAAGAGATGCAATTTATCTTGTAAACCACGGTTCCCTTACCTTATCACTTCCTCCCTGCCTGACAGGGACATACCTGTCAAGGACACACAATATCTTTTCCTTAAACCAGCTCCACACTTCAATTGTTCCCATCCCCTGCATTTTGCTACCCTATTCTTTGCATCCCAAGTCTTGCCTAATTGCATTATAATTGCCCTTGCCCCATGGATAACTCTTGACCTGTGGCATGTTCCTATCCCTTTACATCGCTAAATGAAACCGAACTGAATTATGGTCACTCTCTCCAAAGTGTTCACCTTCCACTAAATCAAACACCTGGCCTGGTTCATTACCAAGCACCAGATCCAGAGTGACCACCCCTCTTGTCGGCCCTTCGACATACTGTGTCAGAAAACTCTCCTGCACACACTGGGCAAAAACTGATCCATACAACGTACTAGAGTGAAAGCATTTCCAGTCAATGTTGGGGAAGTAAAAGTCCCCCATAATGACCACCCTGTTTCTTTCACTCCTACCTAGAATAATTTTGCTAATCCTCTCTTCTCCCTCCCTGGAACTCTGCGGAGGCGTATAAAAAAAACTCGAAGCAGTGTGACCTCTCCGCTCCAGTTTCAAACCTCAGCCCACATTAGCCCCTGTCCTTCCTACTCTCATCCTCCTGTGCACTACAGCTGCAACCCCCGGTTCCCATCCCCCGCTGAGCTAGTTTAAACCCACCCGAATAGCACCACCAGGTGAGGGGGTGTAGTGGGGGAAATGAAGGGGAACATTATACAAATAACTAACAAGTGAGGTAATCGGCTTATGATAGGATGGGAAAAGGGAGGCGTGATCCCGCAACTTGTAAACTGAATAAGAAAGCTAACATGCTCTGTTTCGGCGCGCATTTCTGCTTGATTGCAGAAGAGTCCGATACTTGCAAGACTATTATAAATTGTTCTTGTTTCGAAGGCTTTGTCTCAGGCTGATTGATTTGGTGCGTTAGTTCTGTTTGTCACATTTCTACCTAGGTCGTTGGTACCTTCATGGACCATGACTTGTGGTTGGAAGCCCTCTCCCTTCAGGACCCCAAAGATACGATCCGAGACTTCACGCACCTGGGAGGCAACACACTAACCGCGAGTCTTGTTCGTTCCCAACAAGCCTTCTATCTGACCCTTTAACTATTGAGTCCCCAAAGACGAACACTCTTCTCGTTTCCTTCCTTCCCTTCAGGTGCAACAGGGACAGTTCTGTGCCAGAGACCTGGGCCCCAGTGCATACCCCAGGTAGGTCGTTTTCCCCCCTCAACAGTACCCACTGACTGATACAGCAAGAAGGAAATACAAATAAGTCGTCCCTCCTCTCCCAGGAACCTCTGCTGTCTGAGTTCAAATTTAAAACCTCAAATCAGTGACTCCCCACTCCTGGGATGCAGCTGCCGCTGAAAAACAGAAAATGTTTTTTTTGTGGTTAGCACTGATGCCTCACAGCGCCAGAGCCCTGGGTTCAATTCGGGAGGGCGGGCTTTGGGGCAGGGCGTGTCTCGTGAGAGGGTCGCGTGCTAATTGGCGAGGCTCAGCGGGCGGTGCAGCCCGTCTCGCCTGGAGGCACGCGGTTTTGTGGGAGGTTGCGCAGGGACCACGGTGAATGCGTGGGGTTTGGTGCGCAATGGGGTGAGAGGTTTGTTTCCCAGAGGCGGGGCTTTGTCCCGAATGGGCGTTGTTTATGAGCTGCTTTCGGAACGGACGGGATTTAGGTGTCGCCTTGGCCGAGGAGGGGGCGTGGCTATCCCAAAACCGGAAGTATGCCGTGGCCTGTTTCCTCCGCTGGAGCCTCGGCTGCAGCAAGTAAGGTCAAGCTTTATCAATATTTCCTTTTAGAGGTTGTATTTAATAACCAGTAATGGCTACTCAACATCATCAGAAAGTCCCAAAATGCAATTCATTTCAATCCAGTGCAGATATACACTAAGAGTTAATTTTCTACGGGATTCAACAGCCTCAGCACTAAAATGGTCTCACAAGGGAACGGCTGTGAATGTTATCACTTGGGGTCCTGTTCACACAGATTCACCGATGCTGAGGCAAACGTTCTTAATTGCCTTACAACATCCTGTTATCACTTGGTGAGCCCAGGTGTCCCTATCTTTAAGTTCTCTCCTCTTTCTGAGGCTTCCTGTCTGTTTATTTTCTAGTGCAGTAAATGTACTTAATAATTCAGCATTACATTTTAGTCTGAATGTTTAAAGGCAAGTTTTAAGGCTATAGACATTATCACCCAGATGCCCACACCCTCATGCCTCCCTTTGATTGCACCACGATCACTGAAAGAGAAGGCTAGTCCAAACGAATGCCCTTCAAGGTGGTCCAGCCATCAACATCCCGTAGAGCGGCACCACCATCTTCGCAGCTCATCTGGTCATATTTATCATCACCATTGACACGTGTGGGTGAGCCATCAGATCGCAAAAGGAACATCTTCTGGGGCAAATCTATATCACTAAGGGACTTCATAAGCCGAGCAATTAAATACCTAACAATACCAATACCTAACAATACCAATACCGACAAACAGACATAGCTAAAATTTTTTTTTAAATTCCTGATGAAGGGCTTTTGCCCGAAACGTCGATTTTGCCTGTCCTCGGATGCTGCCTGAATTGCTGTGCTCTTCCAGCACCACTAATCCATTGATAAGCCAATTGTACCATCAGCCCGATCTGCAGTTTCCCCAACTGGTCCCTTCAGTCATTCTGTCAAGGAATACCTGGATCTCTTCTTGTATCTTAGTAATATTGCCAGTGAGATTGGGAATGCCCGTAGTGCATTTATCTTGGACAATGGTGCAGACCTCACCCTCCTGGAGGAGTATATCGTCTAAGACATACCGATTCTGCACAGAGTAAAGACACAGGTCTGATAATCCCAGTTTACTCTGTTCCAGAGCCTCTTGAGTCTTATTTCCTCGAAAGGTCAGGCCATCAAAGAGGGAATTGCGGTTCTGTTGACTTGTCACCCCTGCCGATCCTTCCAACCTCAGGGTACTCTGGATTCCCCAGCCTATCAGGTGTCCTGTATTGTCACCCAGTCCCTTGGGATCCTTCCAGTTGGAGCAAGGCTGGCTGAGACCGACCGCTGCATCCCCCTCAGATGGAGGTTCCATCGACTTGTCCACTTGCCATGACAAGGTACTGTTGTGGGAACAAGGGCTCTGATAGTGACGTTATGAGGGACATCTTTGCCATCAAGGACAAGGAAATTGGTAGCTTTACCTTAGCTGAAGAAATAATAGTCTGGTTTGGTGTATATTAGGGAGAGTTTGTCAAAATCGATTACTGAAATGTTACAGCAGGAAGTCTGGTCAGGTCAACAGGAGGAAAGGGTTGACGTTTTGCAAGAGGAGTTGCTTGAGCTCTGTAAAAAATGGGCCAAGTGACTCGAGCACTCGCACTGTATGGGAGACAATGGTCCTCAGAATGCTGTTCCCATTGGGCTCTCCCTTAGCTCTATTGTACATGGTCTTGGTGACAGTATCAGGTTCTGAAAAGAGAAAAGGCCTTTCCATTCACAAGGGAAGGGTTCCGTTCCAGGTCCATGTGCCGCATAAGGCCTGCTGTACCCCAGCCTCTGTTACACCAGCTGTTTGTATACACAGACCAGAGGTATTGGAAAGTGATATCTCTCTGCGCAGGGTCGGCAGCAGGACGTCTGATGAATAGAATGGAATCCGGGACTGGGGATGGGGCAAGTAAGTCATCTCCCGATAGAGATGAGTAACATACTACTGCCCCTGGGGTGAAGAGCGTTCTGTGGGCCTGTATCAATAAGTTGTTTGTGGATTGAGGAGTTTTCCCTGTCAGGCTTCCCTTTTCTCGAGTCGGCCCGTCCTGCAAAAAGGGATGGTGTTCCTTGGCGTCCTTAAAATATTTACCATAATAACGTGGTTGAGCATTTTTATCCTCACTTGGCTTGCGTCTGCAGGTAAAATTAAAAAAAATGGTAATGACATGGTAACTCCCACTGATTTCTACTGTCCAGATGGACCATCTGGTCTTTCTGATGTAAGAGTCCATTGCAATAATCAATCTTCATCACGTTCCACACGTCAAAGGCGTCTGGTCCGGTGCACTGGATGACATCTCCTCAGCATGGGTGGTGGATAATCTCTGATTATTCCTGGTTGCATCCATACTTAGTGGCTTTCCCCATCAGGATGTTGTACGTGATCAGAAAGGTGAGGAGATAAGCGATCCCCCACATGTCCCTCCTCTTAGTTCAAGTGTCTGTAATAAGATTAACATTAGAACAACAGCAAGATTCAAAAACCCAAATGGACAGAGTCACTCCTTTTGTTGGGATTCCAGGATTCTCTCCTCCTCTTCCCCCCTTTTGATTGGTGCGGTCAATCAATTTACAATGGTGCAGGTGGACCCAAGCTGAGCACCCAACGACTGTGACCGCTGTAGGGGTGAGAAGTAAAACCTGGAAGGGGCCATCTCAACGAGGATGGAGAACTTTGCCAGTCCAGTTCTTGACAAGCACCAATGAACCAGGCTCTACCCGTGACGAGGCTGAAAGGGAGGGAACATCGCTGTAGGCCGCACGCTCCTGGGAGTGAAAGGCACGCATAAAACTAGTTAGAGCAAGAACATAACCAATCAGTGCTTCGGTCATGTGGTGGAAGTGGACTGAGAAGGGAGCCGAATCGTTCCAAGGGGTACGGAAGGGGTGATCAGAGAGACTCTCAGCTGGAGACAGTCGTGTCTTGCTCGCAGACATGGATCGCATCTGGAATAAGGCCATAGGGATTAGCATAACCAGGAGAGGCCAGACTCTGCCATTAATTTGGCAAGTTTAGTCTTGAGTCTGGTTAAAACATTGAATAAGGCCGGCCGCCTGAGGATGATAAGCACCATGCAGTTGCCGACAAATACAAAGCTGGGAACAGAGTTCTCCGTTAATATTACCTACAAAGTGTGGACCATTGTCCGAGCTAAACAAACTCTTCACCACAGTCTCAGCAGTAGCGTTAGGAGGAGGGTAGGCTCCAATCCACTTCGAAAAGACATCAACAATAAGAAAAACATATTTATAGCAACTCAACTCATTTCTCCAACTCAATGAAGTCCAGTTGAAGTGTCTCCAAGGGACCCTCCAGCAAGGGAGTTCTCGTAGAGATACTTGAACTAAGAGGTGGGGGATCGCCTACCACTGACCTGTTTGATCACGTACAACATCTTGATCGGGAAAACCACTGACTGAGTATCGATGCGATCTGGAACGATCTGAGATTATCCTGATGTCATCTGGTGCACCAGACCAGACGCTTTCAACGTGGAGTCGCTTGAGCGATGGCGTGAGCTGCCAGAGGAAGTGGTGGGTGCTGGTACGATGACTGGCCAGGACAAGGTACTGTTGTGGGAACAAGGGCTCCGATAATGACTTTATGAGGGACATCTTTGCCATCAAGGACAAGGAATTTGGTAGTTTTACCTTAGCTGAAGAAATAATAGTCTGGTTTGGTGTATATTAGGGAGAGTTTGTCAAAATCGGTTACTGAAATGTTACAGCAGGGGGTCTGGTCAGGTCTACAGGAGTAAAGGGTTGATGTTTTGCAAGAGGAGTTGCTTGAGTGTTGTAAAAAATGGGCCAAGTGACTCGAGCACTCGCACTGTATGGGAGACAATGGTCCTCAGAATGCTGTTCCCATTGGACTCTCCCTTAGCTCTATTGTACATGGTCTTGGTGACAGTATCAGATTCTGAAAAGAGAAAAGGCCCATAAATGCGCTAGGGAAGGGTTCCATTCCAGGTCCATGTGCCACATAAGGCCTGCTGTACCCCAGCCAGTGTTTCACCAGCTGTTTGTATACACAGACCAGAGACATTGGAAAGTGATATTTCTCTTCGCAGGGTCGGCAGTAGAAATTCTGATGAATAGATTGGAATCGGGGACTGGGGACGGGGCAAGTAAGTCATGTCCTGATAGAGAGGAATAACATACTACTGCCTCTGGGTGAAGAGCGTTCTGTGGGCCTATATAAATAAGTTGTTTGTGGATTGAGGAGTTTCCCCTACCAGGATGTTGCCAGGACTGGAAGGGTTCGAGTAATAAGGAGGGGCTGGGACTTTATTCACTGGAGCACAGGAGTTTGGGAGGTGACATGATTGAGATTGATAAAATCACGAGGAGTGGAGGTCAGGTGAATAGCAAAGGGCTCTTCCTTAGCGTAGGGTAGCTCAAGACTAGGGGGCATATTTCTTTAACATGAGAGGAGAGAGATTTAAAAGGAACCTGAGGGGCAACGTTTTGACAGAGGGCGGTTTACACGTGGAATGAACTTGCTGAGGATGTGGTCAATGCAGGTACGTTTACAAAGTCTAAACGACATTTGGATGGGTACATGAATAGAAAGGTTTAGAGGGATATGGGCCAAACGCAGGTAAGTGGGACTAGTTTAGTTTGGGAATCCTGGTCGCCATGGATGAGTTGGACCGAAGGGTCTATTTCTGTGCTGTCTACCTCTCTGAACCAGAAGTGATCTTATTGAAACCAGTAGAATTCTGAAAGGAGCTTGACAGGATTGATGCAGATAAAATGCTCCTTTGTGGTGGGAGTCATAGAATCCCAACAATGTGGAAACAGGCCATTCAGCCCATCTATTCCACACTGGCCCTCTGAAGAGCATCCCACACATACCCACCCCCTTACTCCGTATTTCCCATGGCCAATCCACCCTAAGTTTCACATCCCTGGTCACTATGGGTAATGTAGCACAACCTATCCACCCTAACCTTTACACCCTAATCTGTAAATTACCTTCTCAAAAATGTAATTTAAACGTAGAGTTTTTCTCTAAGAAAAATGTGAGTCTGACTCAACATTCGGGCACAGACAGAATTCACACTCATTGTTAGAAAAGCTCTGCATTTGAATGACATTCTTGAGAAGGTAACAAAAAAGAAGTTCTGGGATTAACAAACCAAAGAGCAGAAACCTATTCTAAAAGATGAAGGATTTAATCTAAAACTGTTTGATGTGTCACATTTCCATGACGCTAGACTCCTTTGGATATAAATTGTGATCATGATCTCATTCTCCACAACCACCTGATGAAGGAGCGGCGCTCCGAAAGCCAGTGCTTCCAAACAAACCTGCTGGATTATAACCTGGTGTTGTGTGATGTTTACTTTGTCCGTGGGAAACACATGAGTTGTAGCACTGGTAACAGTTCTTATTTTGTGATCTATTCCAAGTGCAATTTCTCCTCTGTGCAGGCACGGGTGAACAGTTTGTTTATGTGCTTTGTGCGAGATCAGGCTAGCAGCTTTTAAATCCTTATGTGAAGCAACAGAAGTAAACTGTTGATCAGCAATTGTATTCTGAGAGTGGTACTTCCAGCTCTGGTAATCCTGTTGCATCAACAGAGAGAGGGTGAGGATGTCACATCTCAAGAGCAGACAGAAAAGTTATTTCGATTGTTGAGTCGGTTCCTCACTCAGATGAGACTGGATGTTGCTTTTAATGGATCATAATTAAATGCTACAATGAAACACCTTAAATTCAAGGAATTTTGAAGGGGCAAACGAACAGTAACTTTGAACAGAGATGTTCTTCCATTTCTAACCTTGGTTGACCCATATGAAGCCTTTTTACTGATAGCTCCACAATCATGTTCCTGCTGGATTTTTTTCAGGACAAACAATTTCTGGTGGGAGAAATTCTGCATCCTGGGAAGGCGGGGAAATGAGAAAAAAAGCTGTTAAAAGCATTTGAACTGTGGGCCCACGAGCTCTCGTGGGAGCAGTACATTTGCCAAAAACATTTCGGAGGAATTGTGTGTAACAGTTGGACCGAAAATAGTTTCCCCACTGAACGTTAAACAGGTATTGAGAACGTTGCGCATTATAGATTGTGTTCCTGAGGACCGGAGGAGGATTGAATTTGCCAACGTGAACCACACTTTGCAGAGAGAGGAATTTTCTCCAGATGGAATAGGTTGATGGAAGTCAACAATTGTCAGATTATTTCATGAAAATAACAGCTAGTATGGGGATCCCAGAAGAGGGGCATCTATAATGAGCACACAGAAACAAACCCTTCAGTCCAGGCCAACCAGATATCCTAAATTAATCTAGTGACCCATTTGCCAACATTTGGCCCATATCCCTCTGAATTTTTCCTATTCATGTCCCTATCCAGATGCATTTTTTCCTTCGGAGAATACTTGGATGAGAGCCAAGATATGCAATATCTCAATGTATAATAATGAAGCAGCTCATTTATTCTGAAATCATTTCAATTAGTTGCCAAATAATAGCTGCATAACTGTTGTCAATATTGATACTCAGGAAAGCTATTTTGTTTAGTATATTTCCTTTGTAAAGATCTTATCCAAATTATAAAATGAATGTATTTTCATATGAAATAAAATTTGCAGTGTTTTATTAAATGGTTGAAAGTAACTTTTGCACTTAATTGCTCCATTTGGGATTAAACATTGTGACTTAGATAAAAGTGATCTTTCATAATTTATGGTGAGTCTATTAACAAACGAATGTTGCCATTTGCTCTCAAGTTCGCTCAGATTCAATTTGAAATTCTTGAATGAGTTGAATGAGGGGTAAAAAGTAAATATTTATTGCCCTTTTCTGAACTTCTCTGCACTGCCATTGTATTTGGTTAAACAAAATATGTATCTCTCTTCATAACTTTGATATCACCACAAATCCTAGGAACCCCATCCAGAACAAACATATAAATACAAAGTAGGAGACAACAGCTTCGCTTCACTTGGAGGTCACCACTGATGATGTTACCAAGCCAGGTAATGAAACGTCTAGATATCAAACCGACAGCTCAGCGAGCAAACCTGCACCCTAAACATTCTACTTTGCTGAAAGACTGCACAATCTGCAGGCAGTCAATACATGTAATATATTGTCAATTCCACTTGGAAAATAGATAATGAGCCCACTACTTTTTGGATGTGAGCATAAGTGGTATAGTAAGTAAGTTTGCTGATGACACCAAAATTGGAGGTGTAGTGGACAGCGAAGGAGGTTACCTCAGATTACAATGGGATCTTGATCAGATGGGCCAATGGACTGAGAAGTGGCAAATGGAGTTTAATTTAGATAAATGTGAGGTGCTGCATTTTGGGAAAGCAAATCTTAGCAGGACTGATACACTTAATGGTAAGGTCCTAGGGGGTGTTGCTGAACAAAGAGACCTTGGAGTGCAAGTTCATAGCTCCTTGAAAGTGGAGTCACAGGTTGATATGATAGTGAAGATGGTGTTTTGTATGCTTTCCTTTATTTGGTCAGAATATTGAGTACAGGAGTTGGGAGGTCATGTTACTGCTGTACAGTTGGGATATTGCGTGCAATTCTGGTTTCCTTTCTATCAGAAAGAATTTGTGAAACTTAAGGGTTCAGAAAAGATTTACAAGGATGTTGCCAAGACTGGAAGATTTGAGCTATAGGGAGAGACAGAACAGACTGGGGCTGTTTTCCCTGGAGCGTCAGAGGCTGAGGGGTGACCTTATAGAAGGTTATGAAATCATGAGGGGCATGGATAGGATAGATAGACAAAGTCTTTTCCCTGAGGTGGGAGAGTCCAGAAATAGAGGGCATAGGTTTACAGTGAGTGGGGAAAGATATGAAAGAGACCTAAGAGGCAACCTTTTCATTTAGAGGGTGGTACATGTACGGAATGAGCTGCCAGAGGAAGTGGTGGAGGCTGGTACAATTACAACACTTAAAAAGCAACTGGAGGGATATGGGCCCCGTGCTGGCAGGTGGGACGAGATTGGGTTGGGATATCATGCACAGGGATGTGCAGGTTAGGTGTATTAGTCACGGGTAAATGTTGAGCAATACGGGCAGGGGAATTGCGTGGGTGGGTTACCCTTCGGAGGATCAGTGTGTAGTCTTTGGGCCGAGTGGCCTGCTCCCACACTGTTTGGAGTCTCTGAAGGGGAAGGGATTTTTGTAAACTGTGCAAGGCAATGCAGGCGTAGTGCGGGGGCCTGCTGTTGGCCTTGCCCCGCCCCTTGCTCCTCCCCCTGTTGTTGAGCTGTCTAACAAACATCTACTCTTTCTCTGCCTTTTTGCTGGGGGCAACTGAAGCTGTAACAATGTTGGGACACAATAAAGGTTACATGAACATTCTGCCGGACTCAGACTCTCATTGAAAGCTTAGAGCTCCAAGCGGTTTTTGTTTTAAAGCTGCTCATTTCTTGCAGCCTCCTGCATTAAGTTTCCAATGTTGTATATCAGATGGAGCAGTGACTGAGTAGCTGGTTTCGTTAGAAGTTTACATTTTTCGGGAGTGCAGGCACTGCATTGTTTCAGCGGCAGTTTACTGGCAGCACTGGGAAGTGTGGGCTGTGTTCATTAGAAAGGAGGTGGAGGTGCTGCTGTTGGACGAGGTGGGACACGGTTTAAAAATCACAACACCGGGTTATAGTTCAACAGGTTTATTTGGAAGCACTAGCTTTCGGAGCGCTGCTCCTTCATCGGGTAACTGTGGAGCAGGATCATAAGACACAGTTAAGAGCAAAAGGTCACAGTGTCATGCAACTGATATGATATATTGACAAATGTAGATTGCTGTTAAGTCTTTCATCTTTTAGAATGGGTTGCAGGTTTTATTTCATTAATGTGTACATCGCAGTACTACTCTTCAGTCATATTCTCAAGATCACTTAAGGTTTTTTTTTTGAAACTAGTGACATCTCAGCCCAGACAATGCATGAAAGGTGTGTCAGTATCCCAATCTTAAATCAGACTGGTACTATTTCCAAACTAGGAATTTATAAAATATTACATGGATTGACGACCTGCATGTTGTGTGCTTTTTGTGCAAAGTTGAATATATCTGTAAATATAATTCTGCAAATGCACCCCATCGTTATGTGTGTGTTTGCGCGTGCGCACGTGAGAGAGTATATGTGCACATGCTTTGTAAAGGTAGTGTGATTGAGGAGAAGCCTGTAAGAGGGTGTGTGTACATCTGAGAGAGAGCGTGTGTATGAGAGAGGTACAGATAAAAGTGAGGGATTGCATTTTCCTAAAATAAGGGCAGGACTTGTACAGAGGGATATGGGGGGGGGGGGTTCAGGTACATACTTCATTGAAAGTTGCATCACTGGTTGGAAGGGTGCTTCAGAAGGCATTCAGCACACTTACCTTATTTGTCCACACCATTAAATAAAGGAGTTGGGACATCATTTAGAATTTGTACAGGATGTCGGTGAAGCCACTTGAAGAGTACTGAGAACGTTTCTGGTGGCCCTGTAATAGGAAAAATACTATTACAGAGGGTTCAGTAAAGATTCACCAGGATATTACCAAGACTGGAGGGTTTGATTATAAGGAGAGGCTGAGAATCTCTTCACTGGAGCACAGGAGGTTGAGGGGTGACCTCATTGAGATTGATATAATCTGAGGGTTCTAGGTAACATGAACATCAAAAATAGCGAGGAGCCTGCACGGTGATGCCAAGTGACTAGTGGGGGGTAGAAATTGTGGCAGTTGGACACTTTAAATACATCAGGAACAGCATCTCCATACAGCATACTGTGCATGTCAGGTGAGATGCCAGAAGACTGGAGGTTGGCTAACATGGTACCACTGTTTAAGGGTGGTAAGGACATGCCAGGGAACTTTAGACCAGTGAGCCTGACGTCAGTGGTGGGCACATTGTTGGAGGGAATCCTGAGGGAGAGGATGTACATGTATTTGAAAAGACAAGGAAAGATTAGGGACAGTCAACATGGTTTTGTGTGTGGGAAATCATGTCTCACAAACTTGATTGAGTTTTTTGAGGAAGTTACAAACAGGATTGAGGAAGGCAGAGTAGTAATGTGATGTGTATGGACTTCAGTAAGGCGTTTGACAAGGTTCCCCGTAGGAGACTGATTAGCAAGGTGAGATCTCAAGGAATACAGAGAGAACTAGCCATTTGGACACAGAACTGGCTCAAAGGTAGAAGACAGAGGGTGGTGGTGGAGGGTTGTTTTTCAGACTGGAGGCCTGCGACCAGTGGAGTGCCACAAGGATCGGTGCTCGGTCCTCTACTTTTTGTCACTTATATACATGATTTGGATGCGAGCATAAGAGGTACAGTCAGAGGGGAAGGCTGAATAGGCTGGATTGTCAGAGGCTGAGGGGTGACCTTATAAAGGTTTAAAAAATTATGAGGGGCATGGACAAGATAAATAGACAAAGTTTTTTCCCTTGGGTTGGGGAGCCCAGAACTTGAGGGCATAGATTTCAGGTGAGAGGGAAAAAATGTAAAAGAGACCTACGGGGCAATATTTTCTCACAGAGCGTAGTGCGTGTATGCAATGAGGGAGTGGTGGACCCGCTGCACAAAGCAGCATTTTATCTACATCTATCCTGTCAAGCCCCTTTCAGAATTCTACTGGTTTCAATAAAGGTATGCAGCACAGAAACAGACCCTTCGGTCCAATTCGTCCATGCCGACCAGGATTCCAAACTAAACCAGTCCCACTTGCCTACATTTGGCCCATATCCCTCTCAACCTTTCTATTCATATACCCATCCGAATGCTGTTTCAATGTTGTCACTGTACCTGCATCTACTACATCCTCAGCAAGGTCATTCCACATGCAAATCACCCTCTTACAAAATGTTGCCCCTCCGGTTCCTTTTAAATCTCTCTCCTCACATTAAAAAAATGCCCCCCTAGTTTTGAGCTCCCCGACGCTAAGCAAGAGCCCTTTGCTATTCAGCTTACCTCCACTCCTCATGATTTTATCAATCTCA
This sequence comes from Chiloscyllium plagiosum, assembly GCF_037043375.1. Classification (NCBI taxonomy): domain Eukaryota; kingdom Metazoa; phylum Chordata; class Chondrichthyes; order Orectolobiformes; family Hemiscylliidae; genus Chiloscyllium; species Chiloscyllium plagiosum. The sequence continues at coordinate 92,897,379 of NW_028270165.1, read as the reverse complement.
ACGAGGTCACCCCCCCCCCCCCAACCTCCTGTGCTCCAGTGAATAAAGACCCAGCCTCTCTTATAACTCCAGTCCGTACAACATCCTGGTAAATCTTTATTAAACCCTCTCTAATAGTATTCTTCCTATTACAGGGCCACCAGAACTGTACTCAGTACTGTGAAAGTGGCCTCACCAACATCCTGTACAACCTCAACATGATGTCCCAACCAGGTCTACACCTGAATCTGAGGGGCACATGTATCCTTGGGGGGAGGTTTGCTAGTGCTTTGGGGGGGGGTTTAAACTAACTCTGCAGGGGCATGGGAACCGAGACTGTAGCTTTAGGGTGCAGGACCTGGAGTGTAGGGAGGTTAGGAACATGACATCAATCTCAAAGGAGGGTGCCTGTAAACAGGAAAGTGGCTTGAAGTGTGTATACTTCAATGCAAGAAGTATACGAAATAAGGTAGGTGAACTTGCAGCGTGGATTGGTACCTGGGATTTCGATGTTGTGGCTATTATGGAGACATGGGTAGAACAGGGACAGGATTGGCTGTTGCAGATTCCAGGGTTTAAATGTTTTAGTAGGGTCAGAGGTGGGGGTAAAAGAGGGGGAGGTGTGGCATTGCTTGTCAAAGATAGTATTACAGCAGTGGAAAGGACGATGGATGAAGACTCTCCATCTGAGGTAGTTTGGGCTGAGGTTAGGAATAGGAAAGGTGAGGTCACCCTGTTAGGAGTTTTCTACAGGCCTCCTAATAGTCCTAGAGATGTAGAAGAAAGGATTGCGAGGATGATTCAGGAGAAGAGTGAAAGTAATTGGGTGGTTGTTATGGGGGACTTTAACTTTCCAGATATTGACTGGGAAAGCTATAGCTCGAGTTCATTAGATGGGTCAGTGTTTGTCCAATGTGTGCAGGAGGGTTTCCTGACACAATATGTAGACAGGCCAACAAGAGGTGAGGCCATACTGGATTTGGTTCTGGGTAACGAACCAGGCCAGGTGTTAGAATTGGAGGTAGGTGAGCACTTTGGGGACAGTGACCACAATTCGGTGACTTTTACTCTCGTGATGGAGAGGGATAAGTGTGCACTGCAGGGCAAGAGTTATAGCTGGGGGCAGGGAAATTATGATGCGATGAGGCACGACCTAGGATGAGTGGCTTGGAAAAGTAGGCTTCAAGGCATGGGCACAATTGATATGTGGAGCTTGTTCAAGGAGCAACTATTGAGTGTCCTTGATACGTATGTACCAGTCAGGCAGGGAGGAAAGGGTCGTATGAGGGAGCCGTGGTTTAATAAGGAATTGGAATCCCTTGTTAAATGGAAGAGGGTGGCCTATGTAAAGATGAGGTGTGAAGATTCAATTGGGGCGATTGAGAGTTATAAGGAAGCCAGGAAGGATCTAAAGAGAGAGCTAAGAGCAGCAAGGAGGGGACATGAAAAATCCTTAGTTGGTAGGATTAGGGAAAACCCGAAGGCTTTCTATAGGTATGTCAGGAATAAAAGAATGACTCGGGTAGGAATAAAGGTAAAAACAATAACTGCAGATGCTGGAAACCAGATTCTGGGATTAGTGGTGCTGGAAGAGCACAGCAATTCAGGCAGCATCTAAGGAGCTTCGAAATCGACGTTTCGGGCAAAAGCCCTTCATCAGGAATAAAGGCAGAGAGCCTGAAGCGTGGAGAGATAAGCTAGAGGAGGGTGGTGGTGGGGATAGAGTACAATAGGTGAGTGGGGGAGGAGATGAAGGTGATAGGTCAGGGAGGAGAGGGTGGAGTGGATAGGTGGAAAAGGAGCTAGGGGTGATTGTGGAGGTGGTTCAGGTGCAACCCGTCCTGCTTGTACAGGTCCCACCTTCCCCAAAATGCAGTCCAATTGTCCAAATACCTGAAGCCCTCCCTCCTACACCATCCTTGCAGCCACGTGTTCAACTGCACTCTCTCCCTTCCTTGCCTCACTGTCACGTGGCACCGGCAACAACCCAGAGATGACGACTCTGTCTGTCCTAGCTTTTAGCTTCCAGCCTAACTCCCAGAGCTCTTGAATGACCTCCCCACCTCTCTTCCTACCTATGTTGTTGGTGCCAACGTGCACCACGACTTCTGGCTGCACACCCTCCCCCTTAAGGATTCTGAAGACAAGGTCCGAGACGTCTCGGACCCTGGCACCCGGGAGGCAACAAACCATCCGAGAGTCTCGCCCATGCCCACAGAACCGCCTGTCCGTCCCTCTAACTAGAGAGTCTCCTATAACTAGCGCTCTCCTCCTCTCCCCCTTTCCCTTCTGAGTCTCAGAGCCAGACCTCACGCCACAGACCCGGTCACTGCAGCTTACCCCTGCTAGGATGTCCCCCCCACCAGTATCCAAAGTGGTACACCTATTGTTTAGGGGAATGACTACAGGGGATCCCTGCACTGCCTGCTTCCTCCCCTTCCCACCTCTAACTGTTACCCAGCTACCTCTGTTCTCTGGAGGTTGGTGAAAGGGAGAAGTGGAAATGAGGGGCACGGGGCTGAGAAGGGAGTCGGGGGATGGAAAAGGAGGTTATTTGAAATTGGAGAACTTGATGTTGAGTCCTACAGGCTGTAGGCTGCCCGGGCGGAAGATGGGGTGTTGTTCCCCCAATTTGCGGTTTGGTTCGTTGTGGCAATAGAGGAAGCCTCGGATGTTCTTGTCAGAAAGGGAGTGGGAAGGGGAATTAAAATGAGTGGTGACTGGGAGGTCTGGTCAGCCTCTGCGGACCCGGCTGTGATGCTCGCCAAACCGTTCCCCAAGTTTACGCTCGGTCTCCCCGAAGTAGCGAAGACCACAATTTGCAAACACGTGGCAAATGTAGTACCACAATGTGAAGTTATAGCTTTTGCTATGGAAAAAAAAGCAGAAAGACAGTGTATTATTTAAATGGTATTACTTTGGGATGTGGAGAAAGAGAGAACTGCAGATGCTGGAGATCAGAAGCAAAGTGTGGTGCTAGAAAAAGGCAGTAGGTCAGGCAGCATCAGAGGACCATGAGAGTAGACATTTTGGTCCCGAGCACTTCATCAGGAATGATGTGTGGATGGACAAAGGGTCTGATTCTGTGCTGTATGACTCTAATCATCTTCAGAGAGAGCAGAAGTGTGATTGTGAAGGCTGGAGTTTCAGAGGAGCTTTCAAAGATGTTTGCCCTTATTGGGAGCAGAAGAAGTTACAATGAAATCTTGCGTTTGTGAGACAGCAACTGAGTGAGTGAGTAAATCCGAGGTTTTGGTGCAAAGTGGGAATTCATTGCACTGTGGGGATGAAGCTCTACTTATTGAGTCATTTCTACTGGTGAATGAAACCAGGCTCAAGATTAGGAGGAGTAAATTTCGGACAGAGATGAGGAGAAGCTGCTTTTCCTGGACAGTAGTGAATCTATAGAATTCTCTGCCCCAGGAAGCAGTAGAGGCAGCTTCATTAAGTATATTCAATACACAGTTGGATGGGCTTTTGCAATGGTAGGGGAATTAAGGGTAGTTGGGACAATGCAAGGAGGGGGATCTCAGTTGATGAATAGATCAGCCATGATCTTAATGAATGGCAGAGCAGGTTGGACGGGCCAAATGGCCTTCTCCTGCTTCTATTGCTATGTAACTGTGTAACCCTGCATTTCCCATGGCTAACCCACCTAACCTGCACATCCGTCAGCATTATAGGCAATTTAGCATGGCCAATCCAAACCAAGGCCGGTGAGCAGTGAGGTGATGTGGGAAATGAACATTAGAGAAAGGGATAAGGAGAGTAAATGTACCAGCAATCAAAACTGGATTCTAAAGATCACAAAAACTGAAATGATACATGGTGAGTCTGAATGTGTGCCGCGTTGTAACAAAAGGGAATGAATTGACTGCACACATTGAAGTGAATAATTATGGTCTGAGACATGGCTTTAGGATGGCAAGGATTAGATTCTGTATATTGAGGGTGTTGTCTAATGGGAAGCTTGGTAAAGGTAGAGGGTTGGCACTGCTAATCAAAGCACTGATCACAGGGTAGTCTGATGTCAGCTCGGGTTTCAGGGCCTGGTTTCTCTGCCCTCTGTTGATCTCCCTGTTCCCAAGGAGTATGATGTCGGTCTGTGCTCAGCTCTGCTGGATTTCTGCTGAAGCTTTGTTCCCTTTTTCAACTTCTGGAACAATAAAGCATTCAGTCAATCAAGCCCCAACCCACAATCTCCCAGCCTGTCAGCCATCCAGGCACAGTGTAATCACAGCAGGGGATCTCACAAGAAAAATGAAACCAAATTAGAAATGACTAGGTGCTCGTGTTTAATGTTTGATCATGAGAAAGTAAACCACAAATGGGGCTCTCCCAGGATTCTTATACTATCCTACTTGAGGAATTCTCTCTCCCTTACATCTAACTATGAGAACCCAGCTATGATTTACAACAATATTTACACCAACTGAAGTAAGGCACCTGTTCTCAAATAGACAGAGAGATAAACAGGATGGGAATAGACATTTTCTCTCTCATGCGCGTACACACACACACACACACACACGGGAATGAATGCACATTTGCAGAGCTGAGCTCAAATGTCACTTTTTGTTATAAAACTTTAAGTTCGCTTGATAAGGTGCTTTCCAGGAAGTTCTGGGATTTGCATATTAATGATACCTGCAACCCATTTGAAAAGATGAAAGACTTCACAATCCAGGTTTGTTCAATGTATCATTTCAGTGGCAGGACACTGTCATGTTTTTCTATAAATTCTGTGTCTTATTATTTTATTCTCCACAACCACCTGATGAAGGAACAGTGCTCCAAAACCTAGTGCTCCTAAATAAACCTGTTGGACTATAACGTGGTGTTGTGATTTTTAACTTTGTCCAGGTTAGGGGGGAAATTGCTATGCTAAATTACCCATAGTGCCCAGGGATGTGCAGGTTAGGTGTGATAGTCAGGGAGTAGAGCAACAGGTGCAGGGGAATGGGTGTGGGTGGGTTACCCTTCGGAGGGTCGGTGTGGACTCGTCGGGCCGAGTGGCCTGCTTCCACACTGTGGGGATTCTGTGAAGGGAAGGAATTCCTGCAAACTGTGCAGGGCAGTGCGGGCCTAGCCAGCCGGCCGGCCGCGCCCCACCCCTTCCTCTCGCCCCTTTTCCCATTCCCTACCCCACCCCTGACCCATTGAAGGCATCACAACGTGAAGTGGCCCTGTCAGTTTGCATGAAACTCCCTCCCTCTCGGCAATTCTTTGTCCTGGGAGGGTGTGGGGGGAAATCTGTTCACTTGTGGCAACTGGAGTGAATCCAAGGAGGCAGCAGACTCTGCAAACTCAGGTATGTGTCTCAATTACCCGGGCGAGGAGGGACAGAAGGATGGGGTGGAGCTGTTTTCCCCATCGCGCCTGAGTCTGAGACTTTTATAAAATCATGAGGGGTATAGATAGGGTAAATAGACAAGGTCTTTCCCTTGGGATGGGAAAGTCCCGAACTGGAGGGTCATAGGTTCAGGGTGAGGGCAGTGGGGAAATGTAAAAGAGACCTCAATGGCAACCTTTTCATGAAGAGGGTGGTGCTTTTAAGGAATGAGCTGCCAGAGGAAGTTGTGGGGGCTGCTAGAATTCCAACAGTTAAAAGGCATCTGGATGGGTGTATGAATACAAAGGGTTCAGTGGATCGGGGCCAAGTGATGGCAAATGCGACCAGATTAATTTAGGATATCTGGTCAGCTCGGGCAGGTTGGGCCAAAGGGTCTGTTTCTGCGCTGTGTGACCCTAATTGTGTTCAGTGGAAGCAGAAGTGTGGTTGTGAAGGCTGGACTTTCACAGCATGTTTTGCTCTGACTGGGAGCAGAAGAGTTTGACTGAAGTGTGTTGGTGTTAATGCCTTGATGTCTCATTTTGCTCCCACCTTCTCGGGGTCGATAACTATTTTGTGTCTGGTCCTTCCTCAAGAAACTGCATTGCAGGTTCACCCTGAATTGACACTTTTTATTTGCTTCCCAAAATCAGACCTGCTCACTCTCAGCAGGATCCCAGTGTTGTGAAAGATATTAACTTTCAGGTGGAGGTATCCAAAATTCAGAGAGATGTCAGTCTTGATGTTTTTGCTTTTTCTGTCCCTGTAAGATCCTGAATCAGCACCTTCAGGGGAATTAGTTAGAGCGGAGTGAGAACAGAGGGGGAGAGAGAGTGGGATGGTACTTTCAATTTTGTGGAACAACAAAAGAATATTCCACAGAAAGTAGAATTGCTTGTTCTGAATTTCTACCTTGCACTGATAGTGATGGCTTTTGTAATCTCTTTTTACAGAGTATTTGAAAATCTGAAGACTGAAGTTTCAAAATCAACAGATGAAGGGCCAATGCCCGAAACCTTGACCCTCCTGCTCCTCGGATGCTGCCTGACCTGTTGTGATTTTCCAATGCCACACATTTTTTGACTGACTCTCCAGCGTCTGCAGTCCTCACTTTGACGTCAATGTCTGACAGACACTCAGTCCATTCGGACCGCAACAATTTTCAACTATGATTCTGTGAGAAGGAGCAAAGTGTTTTGGTTCCTGTTTGGGTACGTTTTCAGCGTCAGTGGGACTGGATGAGAGACCCTACTGTTGCAGCGCACTGAGTATGGAGCATGTAACCGCTTTACGGCCTGGAAAGAGGAATTGATGGCAGGGAGGGGCTGTATGCATGTTTTTGTGTAAACTGAAGCGTTGGCCATGGAGAAACCCGAGGAATCCCACCTTTTGGAGAAACGATGGAAGTGTGATGACTGCGGGAAAAGCTTCTGTTTCCCATCTTCCCTGGACTCTCATCAACGCAGCCACACCGGGGAGAGGCCGTTCCCCTGCCCCAAGTGCGGGAAGGCCTTCAGCAATTCATCCAACCTGCGGAGGCATCAGCAGGTCCACACGGGGGAGAGGCTGTTCCCCTGCCCCAAGTGCAGGAAGGCCTTCAGCAATTCCTCCGCCCTGCTGACCCACCGGCGGGTCCACACAGGTGAAAGGCCCTTCGGCTGTCCCGAGTGTGGGAAGGCCTTCAGCAATTCCTCCGCCCTGCTGACCCACCAACGGGTTCACACTGGGGAGAGGCCCTTCAGCTGCCCAGAATGCGGGAAGTGCTTTACCCAGGTCTCCACCCTGCTGACCCACCAGCGTGTCCACACGGGGGAGAGGCCGTTCACCTGCTGTCAGTGCAAGAAGGCTTACACCTGCTCCTCCGCCCTGCGGAGGCACCAGCGAGTTCACCTGTAGGGGAATTGAAACAGTGAAGGCCAAGTTGCATCCTTTACCCGGTCTGGCCTACACGTGACTCCAGGTCCACAGCAGTGTGGTTGACTCTACACTGCCCCGCCCCTCCTTGTTCGGCAAATGAGAGGGGAGAAACTTACTTGGAGACAGAGTATGGATTGAAATTGTTGAGTGAGGCAACACTTCCTCTGGGTTACAGCTGTACCAAGGATCGAATTACAAAGGGACGACTGGGTGCTAACCAATAGTAAAGAATGTGATGTGTTGGTGGGGGGTGGTGGCGGGGGGAGGGGAGTGTATGTACTTTGACCTTGAGCTGTTTAAAAAGCAACTACTTTTTCTCTGCCTTTTTGCAGGGGGACCTGAAGCTGTAACAAAGTTGGGTTGCAATAAAGGTTACCTGAACTTACCGCCGGGCTCAGACTCTCATTGAAAGCTTTGAGCTCCAAGAGGTTTTGTTTTAAAGCTGATCAGTTCTTTCAGCCTCCTGCACTAAGCTTCCAATGTTGTCTATCAGAAAGAGCAGTGAATGAGGAGCCAGTATCATGAGAAATTGTAAGTTTTTCAGGAGTGCAGAGTGCATCATTTCATCAGCATTGTAACGTTTACTGGCAGCATCGGGAGGTGTGGGCTGTGTTCAGTGGAAACGATGTGGAGGAGCCAGTGGTGGACTGGCCTGGCTGAAGTTAAAAATCGCACAACACCAGGTTATAGTCCAACAGGTTTATTTGGAAGCACTAGCTTTCGGAGCGCTGCTCCTTCACCGGGTAGCTGTGGAGCCAGATCAAAAGACACAGAATTGATAGCAAAAGCTCACAGTGTCATGCAACTGATAGGATATACTGAACAAACCTAGATTGCTGTTCAGTCTCCCATCGTTGAGAATGGATTGCAGGCTTTGGTTCATTAATATGTAAATCCCAGAACATCTTTTCAGTTACGTTCTTGAGATGACTTAAGGTTTTATTTTTAAAAAGGCTGACAGCTCAGACAATGCATTAAAGGTGTGAGGTTCGAGTCTGTCATACCCCAATCTTGGATCAGACTGGTTCTATTTCCAAGGAGGAATTCATAAAATATTACATAGATTGACTGCCTGGAAATTGTGTGCTTTTTGAGCAAAATTGAATGTATCTGCAAATATAATTCTGCCAATACAAATTCACCCCAAAGAATTGTGTGCGCGTGCATGTGAGTTTGTGTGTGAGAGTGTGTACATGCTTGGTAAAGTGAGCGTGATGGAATATAAGCCTGAGAGAGTATTGGGGGGGGAAACGTGTGTTTGTGTGTCTGAAGGGGAGCATGTGTGAGAGAGGTATTAATACAAGCAAGGGGTTGCATTTTGCTAAAACAAGGAAGGGCAGGACTTGTACAGATAATGGTAGGGCCCTGGGTCATGTTATAGAACAGACAGACATGGGGCGGGGGGGAGTGGTGTTCAGGTACATAGTTCTTTGGAAGTTGCATCACAGGTAGACAGGGTGGTTAAGAAGGCAATTAGCAGCATAGCATTCATTGTTCACACCATGAAGTAGAGGGGTTGGGACATCATGTTGAGGTTGTACAGGATGTTGGTGAGGCCACTTTCAGAGTACTGAGTACAGTTCTGATGGCCCAGTATTCTTCCAATTACAATCAGAGAGGGTTTGGTAAAGACTTACTAGAATATTGTAAGGACTGGAAGGGTTTGAGTTATAAGGAGAGGCTGGGACTTTATTCACTGGAGCACAGGAGGTTGGGGGGTGTGACCTCATTGAGATTGATAAAATCATGAGGAGTGGAGGTAAGCTGAATAGCAAAGGGCTCTTGCTTAGTGCAGGGGAACTCAAAACCTGGGGGGGACATTTTTTTAAAATGTAAGGAGAGAGATTTAAAAGGAACCGGAGGGGCAACATTTTGAAAGAGGGTGATTTGCACGTGGAATGAAGTTACTGAGGATGTGGTAGATGCAGGTACAGTGACAACATTGAAACAGCATTCGGATGGGTATATGAATAGAAAGGTTGAGAGGGAAAAGGGGCCAAATGTAGGCAAGTGGGACTGGTTGAGTTTGGGAATCCTGGTCGGCATGGATGAATTGGACCGAAGGGTCTGTTTCTGTGCTGTATACCACTATTGAAACCAGTAGAATTCTGAAAGGGGCTTGACATGATAGATGCAGATAAAATGCTCCTTTGTGGGGAGGGTCATAGAATTCTGACAATGAGGAAGCAGGCCATTCAGCCCATCTATTTCACTCTGGCCCTCTGAACAGTATCCCACCCGTACCCAACCTTACTCCGTATTTCCCATGGCCAATCCAGCCAAACCTGTACATCCCTGGTCACTATGGGTAACTTAGCACGGCCAACCCGAATCTATAAATTACCTTCTCAAGAATCTATAAATTACCTTCTCAAGAGTGTAATTTAAATGCAGAGTTTTTCTAAGTAAAATGTCAGTCTGACTCAACATTGGGACACAGACAGAATTCACACCTACTGTCTCTACTTATAAATAGGGCAACGTCTCTTCGAAATGTAGATTCATTTAGATATAACTGCGTCACTTTACATATGAAGATATCCCTTTGAATGTGCCCACATCCCTTTGAAATGTAATCTTGTCCATTTAAATCTCTTTATTTGCAGCAATACCCGTTAAAATGTCCACGTCCCTTTAAAATGCAGATTGCCCCCTTTCGATATGACGCCGTTCCGTTAGATGTGGGAATATCTGTTTAAATTGAGCCGTGAGCTTTCCCAATGTAGACAGGGCTCCTGGAAACGTGGCAGTGTCCCCCCTGCAGCTGCAGAGCGAGACAGGAGAGTTTGTTTTTGTGAATGAGCAGTTGTAGCGCGAGGTGGCTGTTGCTTGGTGACGGTGAGGCTCCCCCATCCCCGGCCCCGCCCATCCCCGACCCCGCCCATCCCCGGCCCCGGCCATCCCCCGGCCCGGCCCCGCCCACCCCGGCCCGGCCCCGCCCATCCCCGTGCAGACGTCACGCGGGGCCGAAGGCGGTTGGGAGGAGAAGTCGCTCGAGCGAGGAAGCGGCGGGAGGGCGGCCGTTAGGAAAATGGCGCCGCGCGGCCCGGGGCAGACACCCGTCACTGGCCGCCGCCGCCTTCCTGGCGCAGCTGCTGTGTCACGGCCACACCGGCCGGCTGTACAGCAGCCAGGAGCCGGTGAGCATTCTGGAGGCGGATGGGGTTAAGGGCCTGCTTGGGAACTCGTCGGCCGCCGGGGTGGTGGAGTTCTACTGGTCGTGGGGCGGCCCCTGTGTCAACTATGGGGCCACCTGGAAGGTACTGGGCCCGGGACGTGAAAGGTGAGGCAGGTTGTGGGGGGGACGGAGGGGAAGGAATGTGGGGCCTGTCCTGTCATAGTGACATTTTACACTCACTTTCCATCGGCTTTTACTGGCGCTTGTGCTGTTTGCCCCTCACTGTGTGTTTAATCCTTGTGCTGTTTGCCCCTCACTGTGTGTTTAATCCTTGTGCTGTTTGCCCCTCACTGTGTGTTTAATCCTTGTGCTGTTTACCCCCTCACTGTGTGTTTAATCCTTGTGCTGTTTCCCCCCTCACTGTTTTAATCCTTGTGCTGTTTCCCCCTCACTGTGTGTTTAATCCTTGTGCTGTTTCCCCCCTCACTGTGTTTTAATCCTTGTGCTGTTTGCCCCCTCACTGTGTGTTTAATCCTTGTGCTGTTTGCCTCTCACTGTGTGTTTAATCCTTGTGCTGTTTGCCTCTCACTGTGTGTTTAATCCTTGTGCTGTTTCCCCCTCACTGTGTGTTTAATCCTTGTGCTGTTTCCCCCTCCCTGTGTGTTTAATCCTTGTGCTGTTTACCCCTCACTGTGTTTAATCCTTGTGCTGTTTGCCCCTCACTGTGTGTTTAATCCTTGTGCTGTTTGCCCCTCACTGTGTGTTTAATCCTTGTGCTGTTTGCCCCTCATTGTGTGTTTAATCCTTGTGCTGTTTGCCCCTCATTGTGTGTTTAATCCTTGTGCTGTTTGCCCCTCACTGTGTGTTTAATCCTTGTGCTGTTTGCCCCTCACTGTGTTTTAATCCTTGTGCCGTTTGCCCCTCACCATCTTTTAGTATGGGTTGCACTTTTCAATTCATTATTACGTAATCCCCCGAACTACTTTTAATTCACCTTCTTGAGATGATTTAAGGTTTTATAAAAATAGATGACATCGCAGCTCAGATACTGCACAAAAGTGTCTGTATCCCAATCTTGAATCAGACTGGTTCTACTAACCAAAGCAGGAATTTATAAATATTACATGGATTGACTGTTTGCAGTTTGTATGATTTTTGAGCAAAATTGAATATATCTGCAAATATAATTCTGCAAATGGAAGTTCACTCCATTGACTTGTGTGACTGTATCTGCAGGAGTGTATGTGCGTGTGTATGCGAGTTTGCGCATACATGCTAATGAAATGTGTGTGAGATGGAATATAAGCCTGTGAGATGGTGAGAGTGTTAGGGTGTGTGTGTGTCTGAGAGAGCAAGAGATAAAGGCAAGGGATTGCATTTTGCTAAAACAAGGAAGGGCAGGACTTGTATCATTAATGGTAGGGCCCTGCATCGTCTTGCAGAACAGATTCATGGGGGCGGGGGGGTGGCGTGGAGGGGTTCAGGTTCATAAAGTTAAAAATCTCTCAACACCAGGTCATCGTCCAACTGGTTTACTTGGAAGCACGAGCTTTTGGAGCGCTGCTCCTTCATGGGGTGTTTGTGGAACAGGATCATAAGACACAACCATCTGATGAAGGAGCAGCGCTCCAAAAGCTAATGCTTGCAAATGAGCCTGTTGGAGTATCACCTGGTGTGGTGTGAATTTTAACTTCGTACACCCCAGTCCAACACCGGCATCTCCAAATCGGGGACATAGTTCTTTGGAAGTTGCATCATTGGTAGACAGGGTTGTGAAGGAGGCGTTTAGCACACTTTCCTTCATTGTTCACCCCGTTCAGTGTAGGAGTTGGGACATCACGTTGTGGTTGTACAGGATATTGGGGAGACCACGTGGAGAGGACTGAGTACAGTTCTGGTCGCCCTATTGACGACCAAAAGTTGTCGGGTGACCTTATTTCGATGTATAAAGTCATGGGGCGTGTAGGAAAGGTAAATATCGCAGGGGGAAGAAAGGATGGCTCTCCCCTTTTTAACTTCTCTCGGCATTCAGCATGGAATAGTTGGGCTGAAGGGTCCGTTTCTGTGCTGTCTAACGTAACTGTTCTGTTGTGGTCTTAAAACCATTGTCTTGCCTTCCACTTTAAACGTGGTTACTGTACCTGCATCCAACACACAAAGCACTCAAAAAAAACACCTCAATCACACAACATAAATATCCACACTTTGTTGTTTAAAAATCAGACGAACTCAGCCTTGAATATATTCAATGACCCCCTAACTGCAGGAAGACATCCCCACTTCTAATCCCAGTTTATTTTGTGATTATACCACTTGCCTTGTTGATTGCTTGCTGCACCTGTCTGACAACTGGCAGTGACTGGTGTAGAAGGACGCTGAGCCTCTTTGTACATCCATGCATCATTCCTGATGAAGGGCTCGGGCCTAAAATGTCAACTCTCCTGGTCCTCAGATGCTGCCTGTCCTGCTGTGCTTTTCCAACCCCAAACTTTTAGACCCTGATTCCAGCATCTGCAGGTCTCACTTTCTCCACATTGGACGCTGAGGGTTAACCTTATAGAGGTTTATAAGGGGCTTGGAGAGTCAATACCCCAGGTCTTTTCTTCAGGATAGGAGAGTCCAGAATTAAATTGGCATTGCTTTTAGGTGAGTGGGGAAAGGGACATGAGGGGCAACCTTTTCACACAGAGGGTGGTGCATGTGTGGAACTGCCATAGGAAGTGGTGGAGGCTGGAACAAGTACAACATTAAAAACCCATCTTGATGGGTATATGAATAGGAAGCGTTTAGAGGGATATGGGGCCTATGTGGGAAAATGAGACAAGATTCGTTTAGGATATCTGGTCAGCACGGACACGTTGGGCTGGAGGGTCTGTTTCTGTGCTGTAATACTGGAATTGTGTTCGGTGAATGCAGAAGTGTGGTTGGACTTTCAGAGCAGCTTTCCAAGATGTTTTGCCCTGACTGGGAGCAAAATAAGTTATAATGAAGTCTTTCGTTTGAGACAGCAACTGAGTGAGGGAGTACATCTGGGAGTTTGGTGGAAAGTGGGAATTCATTGCACTGTGGGGATGAAGCCCTACCCTATCCTTCCCCTGCCACCGCAGGAACTGTAAAACCTGCGCCCACACCTCCTCCCTCACCTCTATCCAAGGCCCTAAAGGAGCCTTCCACATCCATCAAAGTTTTACCTGCACATCCACTATTATCATTTATTGTATCCGTTGCTCCCGATGCAGTCTCCTCTACATTGGGGAGACTGGGCGCCTCCTAGCAGAGCACTTTAGGGACACCCGCACCAATCAATGCCACCGCCCCGTGGCCCAACATTTCAACTTCCCCTCCCACTCTGCCAAGGACATGGAGGTCCTGGGCCTCCTTCACCGCCACTCCCTCGCCACCAGACGCCTGGAGGAAGAACGTCTCATCTTCTGCCTTGGAACACTTCAACCCCAGGGCATCACTGTGGACTTCAACAGTTTCCTCATTTCCCCTTCCCCCCACCTCACCCTAGTTCCAAACTCCCAACTCAGCATTGTCCCCATGACTTGTCCTACCTGCCTTTTCCACCTATCTACTCCACCCTCTCCTCCCTGACCTATCACCTTCACCCCCTCCCCCACTCACCTATTGTACTCTATGCAACTCTCTCCCCACCCCCACCCTCCTCTATCTTATCTCTCCACGCTTCAGGCTCTCTGCCTTTATTCCTGATGAAGGGCTTTTGCCCAAAACGTCGATTTTACTGCTCCTCGGATGCTGCCTGAACTGCTGTGCTCTTCCAGCACCACTAATCCAGAATCTGGTTTCCAGCATCTGCAATCATTATTTTTACCCTTACCCTATCCAGTCATTTCTGCTGGTGGATGAGACCAGGCCTCAAGTTGAGGGGAGTAGCTTTTAGATTATATTAGATTACTTACAGGCCCTTCACCCCAACAAGACCTCCCAACCCCCTGAAGAGCAACCCACCCAGACCCACTCCCCTACATTTACCCCTTCACCTGACACTACAGGCAATTTAGCATGGCCAATTCACCTAACCCGCACATCTTTGGACTGTGGGAGGAAACCAGAGCACCCGGAGGAAACCCACACAGACAGTTGCCCGAGGCAGGAATTGAACCCGGGTCTCTGGCGCTGTGAGGCAGCAGTGCTACTCACTGTGCCACCGTGCCATTTAGGACAGATGAGGAGGAACTGCTTTTCCTGGAGAGTAGTCAATCTATGGAATTCTCTGCCCAAGGAAGCAGTCGAGGCATCTTCATTAAGTATATTCAAGACACAATTGGATGGGTTTTCATGGTCAGGGAATTAAGGGTAGTTGGGATAATGCAGGGAGGAAGAGCTGAGCCAGTGGATATATCAGCCACGATCAGCTCGGATTTCATTTTCCCACAGAGTAAGATATTGGTCTGTTCTCTGCTCTGCTAGATATCTGCTGAAGCCTTGACCCCCATCCCCACACCTTCTGGAACAATAAAACATTCAGTTATTCAAGACTCAAGCCACAATCTCCCAGCCTGTCAACCATCCAGGCACAGAGTGTAGTCCTAGCTGGGAATCAAACAAGAAAAACAGAACAAAATTAGAAATAAATAAATGCTCATGCTTAATGTTTGTTCATGAGGAAGTAAACCAGAAATAGGGCTCTCCCAGTATTCTTATAGTGCCCCTCTTGAGGCATTCTGTCTCCCTAACATCTAACTATTCATACCCAGCTATGATTTACAACAATATTTACACCAACAGCAATAAAGCATCTGTTATCAAATAGACATAGGGATATACAGCACAAAATAGACTTTTCTCTGTCTCATTCACACACACATACATCCATGGGGGTGAATTTGTATTTGCAGGATTATATTTGCAGAGACATTCTATTTTTCTCAAAAAATGCACAATATACCAACTATTCAATCCATGTAATATTTTGTAAATTCCACTTTGGAAATAGAACCAGTCTGACTCAAGATTGTGATACAGACAGACTCTGACTTCACACCTTTAATGCATTGTCAGAGCTGAGGTGTCACATTTTGTTCCAAAATCTTGAGTTATCTCAAGAAGATGTCTTTCAGGAAATTCTGGGATTTACAAATGAATGATACGAGCAGCCCATACTAAAAGATGAAAGACTTAACAATCCAGGGTTTTTCAACATATCATTTCAGTGCACTGTAATGTTTTTCTATCCATTCTCTGCCTTATGATTTTATACTCCACAATCACCTGATGAAGGAGCCACACCCCGAGTGCTCGTCATAGAGTCATAAAGGTGTTCAGCACGGAAACCGACCCTTCGGTCCAACCCATCCATGCCGACCAGATATTCCAACCCAATCTAATCCCTCCTCGCAGCACCCAGGCCATATCCCTCCAAACCCTTCCTATTCATATACCCAACCAAATGTCTCTTAAACATTGCAACCCACCTCCACCACTTCCTCTGGCAGTTCATTCCATACCTGCACAATCCTCTACATGAAAAGTTGTCCCTTAGGTCCCTTTCAAATCTTTCCCTTCTCACCTTAAACCTATGCCTTCTAGTTTTTGACCCCCCCCCGGGGGAAAAGACCTCGGCTATTTGCCCTATCTATGATTTTAAAACCTCTCTACGGTCACCCCTCAGGCTCTGATGCTCCAGGGGTAAAATAAATGCCCCAGCCCCTCTCTGTCTGTGCAACTGGTGAAAGCTCCTTCCCTTTGTCAGCTCACTGGGACACATACACTCATTCTGTGTAACCAGTTAAAGCTCAGTTCGCTGGTAGTTCCTCTTTGAAGCAGGTCGAATGGATTTCTCTTTCCAGATTCAACCCCCAATGATATTGAGTGACCCTGTCAGATCTTGTATTGGAATTTCTTCCAAGATTTCTGTCTGCAGATCCTCCCCTTCTGATACCCTGTTAGCAAAGTTGAAACAAATCATCACTGTCTGTACCGAGTAGAAACTCTGATTATATTGTATGTGTCTGTGTGTTTAAAGTACGAACCCAGGAACATACAAATGGTATTATTGATTTAAAATACATAGGAGACATGAGGAAGGAGATGTCAGGACCTGGCACTCTCTGAACCCTAACAGGATGTCCCAAGTGGTAGTGCAAACATTTCAAAATGAAGTGGATGGCCATAGAGTTGTACAGCACAGAAACAGTCCATCTCGTCCATGCTGACTAGATATCTGAAATTAATCTATCCTATTTACCAGCACTTGGCCCATATCCCTCTAAACCCTACCCATTCACATACCCATCCAGCTGCCCTTTAAAGGCTGTATTTGTGCCAGCCTCCACCACTTCCTCTCGCAGCTCATTGCACGCACGCACCACCCTCTGTGTGAAAAAGTACAAATCTATGCCTTCCTCATTCCCCGTTTTACCTGTACTGATACCCTTGGGGATCTCTGAACTTGGACAGTAAGGTCCCTTTGTTCCTGAGCACTCTGTAGGGATCTATTATTTATTGCTTACTTCCTTCCCTATTAAGGAGAGGTGTTGTCCCTCCAATTTGCGGTTTGATTCAATGTGGCAGTAGAGGAGGCCAAAGATGGTAATGTCAGAAAGGGGGTGGGAAGGGGAATTGAAATGGGTGGTGACTGGGAACTCTGGTCGGCTCTGTGGACCCGGATATGATGCTCAGTGAACCATTCCCCAAGTTTGCACTCGCTCTCCCCGATATAGAGAAGACCACAACTGGCAAACACATGGCAAATGCAGTACCACAATATGAAGTTATCGCCTTTGCTGTGGAAAAAAAAAGTAGAAAGGAAGTGCATTGTTTAAATGGAGATGTAATTGGATGTGGAGAAAGTGAGAACTGCAGATGCTGGAGATCAGAGTCAAAAAGTGTGGGACTGGAAGAGCACAGTAGGTGAGGCAGCATCTGAGGAGCAGGACAGTTGGCTTTTTGGGCACGAGCCCTTCATCAGGAATGATGTGTGGATGGACAATGGAGCCTCAGCGTCCTTCTACATCAGTCGCTGCCAGTTGTCAGACATGTGCAGCAGGCAATCAGCAAGGCAAGTGGTATATTAGCAAGAGGAATTGAGTTCAGAAGTGGGGATGTCTTCCTGCAGTGAGGGGATCATTGAATATATTCAAGGCTGAGTTCATCTGATTTTTGAACAACAAAGAAGTGGATGTTTGTGGGGGAAGGCAAGAACATGGTTTGAAGACCAGTACAGAACAGTTAGAGTCATACAGCACAGAAACAGACCCTTACGTCCAACTAGTCATAGAGATATACAGCATGGAAACAGACCCTTCGGTCCAACTCGTCCATGCTGACCAGTTATCCCATCCCAATCTAGTCCCATCTGCAAAGCACCTCGCCCATATCCCTCCAAACTCTTCCCATTCATATACCCATTCAGATGGCTTTTAAAAGTTGTATTTGTACCAGCCTCCACCACTTCCTCCTGCAGCTCATTCTATACATTTACTACCCTCTGTGTGAAAAGGTTGCCCCTCAGATCTCTTTTGTTTCTTTCCCCCCTCACCTTAAACCTATGCCCTCTTGTTCTAGACCTCCCTCTCCCCCCACTGCAGTGAAAGGATTTTGCCTATTTATCCTATCCATGCCCTTCATGATTTTATAAACCTCTATAAGGTCACCCCTTAGCCTCCAACGCTCCTGGGAAAACAGCCCTAGCCTCCCTTTAGCTCAAATCCTCCAACCCTGGCAATATCCTTGTAAATGTTTCTGAGCCCTTTCAAGTTCCACAACATCTTACTGATAGGAAGGAAACCAGAATTGTGCGCCATGTTCCAAATGTGGCCTAACCAATGACCTGTACTGCGACAACATCACTTCCCAAATCCTATACTCAGAGGATTGGGAAAGTTTTCAAAACTTACAAAAGAATGGAGGGAAAAACTGAACCTTTGAAGGTCAGCTTGGAGGCATCAAGGTCTCAGGACAGAGGGATGGGGATGACCCCAGCTATGGGCCACGTGTGAGCAAACTCTTCCAGATTGATTTACGATATCTGGTCGGTACAGACAAGTTGGACCGAAGGGTCTGTTTCTGTACTGTGTACCTCTGACTCTGGCTTTCCACTAATGTTTGCTTCCCCTTCCCAGGGACGTTAACCATTTTGTGTCTGGTTGTTCCTAAAGAAGCTGCGTGGCAGCTTCATCCTGAATTGACACACATTTTATTTGCTTCCCAAAATCAGACCTGCTCACTCTCAGCAGGATCCCAGTGTTGTGAAAGATATTACCTTTTAGGTGGAGGTATCCAAAATTCAGAGAGATGTCAGTCTTGACGTTTTTGCTTTTCTGCCCCTGTAAAATCATGAATCAGCACCTTCAGGGGAATTAGTTAGAGCGGAGTGAGAACAGAGGGGGAGAGTGAGTGGGATGGTGCTTTCAATTTTGTGGAATAGTAAAAGAAAAGAATATTCCACAGAAAGTAGAATTGCTTGTTCAGAATTTCTACCCTGCACTGACAGTGATGACTTTTGTAATCTCTTTTCACAGCGTATTTGAAGATCTGATGGCGGAAGTTTCTCAATCAACAGATGAAGGGCTAACGCCCAAAACATTGACCCTCCTGCTCCTCGGATGCTGTCTGACATCCCTGTGCTTTTCCAGTGCCGCATTTTTCGACTGACTCTTCAGCACTTGCGATCCTCACTTCGCCGTCAATGTCTGACAGTCACTCAGTCCACCAGGACCGCAACGATTTTCGACTGTGATTTCTGTGAGAGGGATCAAAGCTTTTTGGTTCCTGACTGAGTGAGTATGTTTTCAACATCAGTGCGACTGGACGAGAGACCCCACTGTTGCAGCGCACTAATTGTGGAGCGTGTAGCAGCTATACGACCTGGAAAGAGGAATTCACGACAGGGAGGGGCTGGAAATTCGTTTGTGTGTGGCTGAAGCTTCGGCCATGGAGAAACCCGAGGAATCCCGCCCCGTGGACAAATGATGGAAGTGTGGCGACTGTGGGAAGGACTTCTTTTTCCCCGTCAGCCCTGGAGACTCATCGGCGCAGTCACACCGGGGAGAGGCCATTCCCCTGCCCTGCCTGTGGGAAGGCCTTCAGACATTCCTCCCACCTGCTGACCCACCAGCGGGTCCACACGGGGGAAAGGCCGTTCAGATGCTCTGAGTGCGGGAAGGGCTTCAACTATTCCTCCCACCTGCTGAGGCACCAGCAGGTCCACACGGGGGAGAGGCCCTTCAGCTGCCCCGAGTGCGGGAAGGCCTTTACCCAGGTCTCCACCCTGTTGAGGCACCAGCGGATCCACTCCGGGGAGAGGCCCTTCAGCTGCCCCGACTGTGGGAAGGCCTTCAGCACATCCTCCACCCTGCTGACCCACCAGCATGTCCACAAGGGGGAGAGGCCATTCACCTGCTCTCAGTGCGGGAAGGGCTTCACCTGCTCCTCCCACCTGCGGAAGCACCAGCGAGTTCACGTGCCATCGCAGGGGGATTGAAGGAGTGACGGCCGAGTGCCATTATCGATTGGACTATCAACCCGGTTCCGGGGACTCCCCGGTTCGAATCCCACCACGACAGATGGCAGAATTGGTATTCGGTCAGAAATGTGGAGTTCAGAACCTAACGATGAGATTGTTTCAGGGAGGGGGTGGTGTGGGGGAGAAAGCCCCCATCTGATTCATTCTCTCCCTTGTTAGGGAAGGGAACCGCAGTTGTGGGAAAGGATTCACTCAGTCGTTCCAGCTGCACCCTTTACCCAGTCTGGCCTACACGTGACCCCAGACCCACAGCAGTCTGGTTGACACGACACTGCCCTCCCCACACTGGCAAATGAGCGGCGAGAAACTTACCAGGATACAGGGTATGGGTTGAAATTGCTGAGTGAGGCAATACTTCCTCCGGATTACGGCTGTAACAAGGATCCAATTACAACCTGGTGCTGCCCAATAGTAAAGACAGTGGGGTGTGTGTGGGCTTTGATCTTGAGCTGTTTAAAAAGCTGCTACTTTGTCTGTGCCTTTTTGCTGGGGGGGAATCTGAAGCTGTAACAAAGTAGAGTCACAATAAAGGTTACCTGAACTTACTGCCGGGCTCAGACTCTCATTGAAAGCTTTGAGCTCCAAGAGGTTTTTTGTTTAAAACTGCTCCTCTCTTTCAGCCTCCTGCACTGAGTTTCCAATGTCATGTATCAGATGGAGCAGTGAATGAGTAGCTGGTATCGTTAGAAATTGTAAATCTTTCAGGTACTGCGTTGTTTCATCAGCATTGTAAAGTTTACTGGCAGCACCAGGAGGTGTGGGCTGTGTTCACTAGAAACGATGTGGAGGTGTCGGTATTAGACTGGGTTGATAAAGTTTAAAAAAATCACACAATACCAGGTTATTGTCCAACAGGTTTATTTGGAAGCACTAGCTTTCTGAGTGCTGCTCCACAGCTACCCGATGAACGTTAGACACAGAACGCATATCAAAAGATCAGTGACATGCAACTGATGGAATATATTGAACAAACCTAGATTGCTGTCAAGTCTTTCATCTCTGAGAATGGGTGCACGTATTGGTTCATTAACGTGTAACTGCCAGAACATCTTTTAAGTCACATTCTTGAGATGACTTAAGGCTTTATAAAAAAGATGACATCTCAGCTCAGACATTGCATTTAAAGGTGTGAGAATTGAGTCTGAAAATGTGTTGCTGGCAAAGTATAGTATGTCAGGCAGCATCCAAGGAGCAGGAGAATCGACGTTTCGGGCATGAGCCCTTCTTCAGGAAAGGGCTGAAGAAGGGCTCATGCCCGAAACGTCGATTCTCCTGCTCCTTGGATGCTGCCTGACCTGCTGCGCTTTTCCAGCAACATACTTTCAGTTCTGATCTCCAGCATCTGCAGTCCTCACTTTCTTCCTGATATTGAGTCTGTCAGTATTCCAATCTTGAGTCAGACTGGTTCTATTTCCAAATTCATAAAATTTTACATGGATTGACTGCCTGGAAATTGTGCTTTTTGAGCAAAATTGAATACATCTGGAAATATAATTCTACCAATACAAATTTACCCCATAGAATTGTGTGTGGGTGCATGTGAGTTTGTGCATGAGAGTGTGTACATGCTTGGTAAAGTGTGAGTGTGATGGAGTATAAGTCTGTGAGAATATTGGGGGGTATATGTTTGTGTGTGTCTGAGGGGGAGCATGTGTGAGAGAGGTATTAATACAAGCAAGGGGTTGCATTTTGTTAAAACAAGACAGGGCAGGACTTGTACAGATAATGGTAGGGCCCTGGGTCATGTTATGGAACAGACGGACATTGGGGGGATGTTCAGGTACATAGTTCTTTGGAAGTTGCATCACAGGTAGACAGGGCAGTTAAGAAGGCATTTAGCAGCATAGAATTCATTGTTCACACCATGGAGTACAGGGGTTGTGACATCATGTTGAGGGTTGTACAGGATGTTGGTGAGGCTACTTTCAGAGTACCGAGTACAGTTCTGATGGCCCTGGAATCGGAAGTATTCTTATCACAGGGTTTGGTAAAGATTTGCCAGGACTGGAGTGTTTGAGTTATAAGGAGAGGCTGGGAATTTATTCACTGGAGCAGAGGATGTGTGTGTGGTGGGGGGGGGGGGGGCGGTGACATCATTGAGATGGATAAAGTCATGAGGAGTGGAGGTAAGCTGAATAGCATATTACTTGAGGTGAGGAGAGAGATTTATAAGGAACCGGAGGGGCAACATTTTGAAAGAGGGTGGCATTGTATGTGGAATGAACTTACTGAGGATGTGGTAGTTGCCGGTACATTTACAACGTTTAAACAGCATTTTGATGGGTAGATGAATAGAAAGGTTAGAGGGATTATGGGCCAAATGCAGGCAAGTGGGACTGGTTTAGTTTGGAATCCTGCTCGGCATGGACGAATTGGACCGAAGTGTTTGTTTCTGTGCTGCATACCTTTACTGAAACCAGTAGAATTCTGAAAGAGGCTTGACAGGATAGATGTCGATCAAATGCTCCTTTATGGGGAGGGTATACAATCCCAACAATGTGGAAGCAGGCCATTCAGCCCATCTCTTCCTTTCTGGCCCTCTGAACAGTATCTCAGCCATATCCAATCCCTTACTCCATATTTCCACCCTAACCTGTACATCCCTGGTCACTACATGTAACTTAGCACGGCCAATCCTCCCTAACCTACACCCGAATCTATAAATTACCTTCTCAAGAATGTAATTTAAATGCAGAGCTTTTCTAAGTAAAATGTCAGTCTGACTCAACATTGGGACACAGACAGAATTCACACCTACTGTCTCTACTTATAAATAGGGCAACGTCTCTTCGAAATGTAGATTCATTTAGATATAACTGCGTCACTTCACATATGAAGGTATCCCTTTGAATGTGCCCACATCCCTTTGAAATGTAATCTCGTCCATTTAAACCTCTTTATTTGCAGAAATACCCGTTAAAATGTCCACGTCCCTTTAAAATGCAGATTGCCCCCTTTCGATATGACGCCGTTCCGTTAGATGTGGGAATATCTGTTTAAATTGAGCCGTGAGCTTTCCCAATGTAGACAGGGCTCCTGGAAACGTGGCAGTGTCCCCCCTGCAGCTGCAGAGCGAGACAGGAGAGTTTGTTTTTGTGAATGAGCAGTTGTAGCGCGAGGTGGCTGTTGCTTGGTGACGGTGCGGCTCCCCGGCCCCGCCCATCCCCGGCCCCGCCCATTCCAGGCCCCGGCCTTTCCCGGCCCCGCTCATCCCCCGGCCCCGCCCATCCCCGTGCAGTTGTCACGCGGGGCGAAGGCGGGAGGGCGGCCGTTAGGAAAATGGCGCCGCGCGGCCCGGGGCAGACACCCGTCACTGGCCGCCGCCGCCTTCCTGGCGCAGCTGCTGTGTCACGGCCACACCGGCCGGCTGTACAGCAGCCAGGAGCCGGTGAGCATTCTGGAGGCGGATGGGGTTAAGGGCCTGCTTGGGAACTCGTCGGCCGCCGGGGTGGTGGAGTTCTACTGGTCGTGGGGCGGCCCCTGTGTCAACTATGGGGCCACCTGGAAGGTACTGGGCCCGGGACGTGAAAGGTGAGGCAGGTTGTGGGGGTGGACGGAGGGGAAGGAATGTGGGGCCTGTCCTGTCATAGTGACATTTTACACTCACTTTCCATCGGCTTTTACTGGCGCTTGTGCTGTTTGCCCCTCACTGTGTGTTTAATCCTTGTGCTGTTTGCCCCTCACTGTGTGTTTAATCCTTGTGCTGTTTGCCCCCTCACTGTGTGTTTAATCCTTGTGCTGTTTGCCCCCTCACTGTGTGTTTAATCCTTGTGCTGTTTGCCCCTCACTGTGTGTTTAATCCTTGTGCTGTTTGCCCCCTCACTGTGTGTTTAATCCTTGTGCTGTTTGCCCCCTCACTGTGTGTTTAATCCTTGTGCTGTTTGCCCCCTCACTGTGTTTAATCCTTGTGCTGTTTGCCCCCTCACTGTGTGTTTAATCCTTGTGCTGTTTGCCCCCTCACTGTGTGTTTAATCCTTGTGCTGTTTGCCCCCTCACTGTGTGTTTTAATCCTTGTGCTGTTTACCCTTTGCTGTTACTTGTGCAATTGCTGAGGGTAGTGTGTAAATACTGGTGAAGGAGATTATGCACCAGCATGTATATGTTCCTCAGTCATTGAAGGGCAGGACCTGTTGCGAATAGTTAGTAAAACATGTGGTGCACTGAGCCTTGTTAACATGGATATAGTTTGTTATTTGGAAAAGTAGACTTTTTATTATTTTGAGTCATAGAGATGTATAGCACGGCAACAGACCCATTCGGTCCAACCTGTCCATGCCAACCCAATATCCTAAATTAATCTAGTCCCCTTTGCCAGCACTTGACTCATCCCTCTAAACCCTTCCTATTCAGATACCCAGCCAGATACCTTTCAAATGCTGTAATTATACCGGCTTCCACTACTTCCTCTGGCAGCTCATTCCATAGATGCACCATCCTCTGCATGGAACCGTTGCCCCTCCGTTACCTTTGTGGTCTCACCCTAAACCTATGCCCTCTAGTTGTGAATCTCACCCCAACACTGGGGAAAAGACATCAAAACATTGAGCAGCCAGACAAATGCAAAAGCAATCAAATATTGAGCCACATGGAAAAAAAATTACGGCTGTGCACTTTTTGTTCTCCCATAGGAATTTGGACACTTAAAATCTGTCAATGACACCAGCATTGCTACAGTGCATATTGTGTACACTCCTCAGTGTCAACAAGCAGGGCACACGTTTGCTGGTGTCACCAAAATATTGGGCGTTTTCCTTGCTGTCGGCAGAAAAGGGGCGAGACCTACGTTTGATGGACAAATAAGGAGGACCGGAGGGAGAATTGTCCTCCTGCCATTCGGAGCTCCCCTATTGGTGAATGTGGAAGTTGGACCATGAGGTTCTGAAGCTCCTGCTCCTCCTCTCTCTGAATGAAGATTGAGCTTCACCTCAGACTGCAACTTCTTTCCTCTGTCCAACATCTGAGAGTGCGGCACTCTCTTTTCTGACCCCCATTTCCGTTTACGTTTCATTCTGAAGTTCAGTTGTTGACTTGGAGCAACTGAATGGAATGGGAGTGAATCCAGTGAGAGGAAAGAGTCTGGAAAAGTTAGTCCAGGCCTTTGTTCTCAATTAGCAAAATAGACAGGTAGGAGACTGAAAGAACGCAGCAAGCCAGGCAGTATCAGGAGGTGGAGAAGTCGAGGGATCTGGTGTACCCTTGTTCAGGTCTGGGGTGGGTCGAGGGAGAGCTGTGGAACAAGGGTGTGCTGGGGTCAGGGTATTGAAGTGGGGATAGGTGGAGACAGGTAGAGGGTACATTAGGTGCAGGAGTAGGCTATTCTGCCCTTCGAGCCAGCACTACCATTCATTGTGATAATGGCTGATCATCCTCAATCAGTATCCCGTTCCTGCTTTATCCCCAAAACCTGATACGACCTGGTTGGTGAATGGGAGGAAGGAATCTAGTTGGCAGGGAAGAGTGGAAGGGGATGGGATGGGAGATTATTTGAAATTGGAGAACTCAATGTTGAGTCCTCCGGGATGTTGACTGCTCAGACAGAAGATGAGGTTTTGTTCCTCCAATTTGTGGTTTGGTTTGTTGTGGTAATGGAGGAAGCCAAAAATAGTCATGTCAGAAGGGGAGTGGGAAGGGGCATTAAAATGGGTAGAGACTGGGAAGTCAGCTCAGCCTCTGCGGACCCGGCTGTGATGCTCAGCAAACCGTTCCCCAAGTTTACGCTCGATTTCCCGATGTAGAGAAGACCACAATTGGCAAAGCACAGCAGGTCAAGCAGCATTCGAAGAGTAGGACAGTCGAAGTTTTGGGCACGAACCCTTCGTGTCCTTCTGTGCCAGTTGTCAGACAGGTGCAGCAGGCAATGAGCAAGGAAAGTGGTATATGAGCAAGAGGAATTAAGTTCAGAAGTGAGGATGTCTTCCTGCAGTTAGGGGGCCATTGAATATATTCAAGGCTGAGTTCATCTGATTTTTATGTGAATGTTTATGGGGAAGGCAAGAAAATGGTTTTAAGACTAGTACAGGGCCGAGTTACAGAGCCATGCAGCACAGAAACAGACCCTTCAGTCCAACTAGTGAAAATGGAGGGACTGATTGTGGGATGGAGATTTTCAGCTTCCAAGGAATAAGAGAGGAAAGAGTTCACTATAAATTAGAATTTATGGGATCGGTTGATGAGCCGAGGCGTGTCAGTTGGAGGTTAATTTAGAGAAATCAGAGGTTTGCATTTTGGTCAAGCAATCCAGGCAGGACTGACACAGTTAAGGGGAGTGTTGCAGAATAAAGAGACCTTGGAGTGCTGGAGTCTCAGGTGGACAGATTAGTGAAGGCAGCGTTAGGTTTGCTTTCCTTCATTGCTCATAGCATTGAGTATAGGAGTTGTGCGATCATGTTATACACACTTCCCACTCGAACGTGTTATCTAACTGCTTAACTGTTTCTGTTCTTTGGTATGTTAATCCCAGAACCTGTTTTCAGTAACTTTCTCAAGAACGTAATTTAAATGCAGAGCTTTTCTATCAAAAATGTCAGGCTGACTCGACATTGGGACCCAGACAGAATTCACACCTATTGGTGGGTCGGCTGGGACTTTTTTCACTGGCGCACAGGAGGTTGAAAGGTGAAGGTGTCGGGTGCCTCATTAGCAAATTTGCAGATGGGCATTCAGATTGATGGAATATCAGATAGTGAAGGGGACTGTCAGACGATACAGCAGAATATAGATCGGAGAGTTGGGAAGAGAAATGGCAGATGGAGTTCAATCCAGACAAATGCGAGGTGATGCATTTTGGAAGATGCAATTCAAGAGCGAGCTATACAGTAAATGGAAAGGTCCTGGGGGAAATTGATGTACAGAGAGATCTGATTTCGGGTCTATTGTTCTCTGAAAGTGGCAATGCATGTCAATAGAGTGGTCAAGGCAGCATACAACACGCGTTCCATCATCGGACGGATTGAGTAAAAGAGCTGGCAGGTCATGTTAAAGTTATATAAGATTTTGGTTCGGCCGCATTTGGAATACTGCGTACAATTCCGGGTCGCCAGATTTCAAAAAGGATGTGGATACGTTTGGAGAGAGTGCAGAGGAGGTTCACCAGGATGTTGCCTGTTATGGAGAGCGCTAGCTATGAGGAGAGGTTGAGTAGATTCGGATTATTTTCATTGGAAATAAGGAGTTTGAGTGGGGGGGGTCCTGATTGAGGCATAAAAACCATGAGGGGTGTCGACAGGGGTGGATAGGAAGAATTATTTTACCAGAGGGGAAGATTTAATTACTCAGGGTCACGAGTTCAAAGTAAGAGGAGTAAGGTTTGAGGGAGATATCTATGGCAAGTTCTTTACACAGAGGGTGGTGGGTGCCTCGAATGCGTCGCCAGTGGAGGCAGTTGGGGTGGGATCGATAGCATCATTTAAGATGTATCTAGACAGATACATGAATGGGCAAGGAGCAGAGGGATACAGATCCTTAGAAAATAGGCGGCAGGTTTAGATAGAGTATCTCGATCAGCATCGCCTTGGAGGGCTGAAGGGCCTGTTCCTGTGCTGTAAGGTTCTTTGTTCTCTTTATAGAGGTTTACAAAACCATGAGGGGCATAGATAAGGTGAACGGCATGTGTCGTTTGAAGATGAGGCTGCAAATTAAGGTGAGAGGAGAAAGACTTAAAAAACACATGAGGAGCACCTTTTTTTTTTAAACAGTGGTTTGTGTGGAATGAATGTCCAGAGGAAATGGTGGAAGCAGGTTGAGTAACAACATTTAAAAGACATTTGGGTAAGTACATGAATAGGAAAGGTTCAGGGGGATATGGGGCAAACACAGGCAGGTGGGACGAGTTTAGTTTGTGAATATAGTCAGCATGGACTAGTTGGGCTAAAGGGTCTGTTCTGTGCTGTATGACTCTGTAACTGTTCTGTACTGGTCTTAAAATCATTTTACTTGCCTTCCCCCATAAACATCCACTTCATTGATGTTCTAAAATCAGATGAACTCAGCCTTGAATATATTCAATGACCCCCTAACTGCAGGAAGACATCCCGACTTCTGAAATCAATTCCTCTTGCTAATATACCTCTTGCCTTGCTGATTGCTTGCTGCATCCGTCTGACAACTGGCAGTGACTGGTGTGGAAGGACGCTGAGGCCACTTTTTACATCCACACATCATTCCTGAGGAAGGGCTTGTGCCTGAAACGTCGATTCTCCTGCTCCTCGGATGCTGTCTGACCTCCTGTGCTTTGCCAGCAGTGCACTTTTCGACTCTGACTCTCTGGCATCTGCTGTCCTCACTTTGACGTCAATCCATCAGGAACATAATGATTTTTGACTGATTCTGTGAGAAGGAGCAAAGCAGTTTGGTTCCTGTTTGAGCACGTTTTCAGCAGCAGTGGGACTGGATGAGATACTACAAACTGACTACAAACCACTACTACAACTACTACAAACTACTACAAACCGACCGACTCCCACAGCTACCTGGACTACACCTCCTCCCATCCTGCCCCCTGAAAAAACGCCATCCCATTCTCCCAATTCCTTCGACTCCGCCGCATCTGCTCCCAGGAGGACCAGTTCCAAAACCGTACAACCCAGATGGCCTCCTTCTTCAAGGACCGCAATTTCCCCCCCGACGTGGTCGACGATGCCCTCCACCGCATCTCTTCCACTTCCCGCTCCTCCGCCCTTGAGCCCCGCCCCTCCAACCGCCACCAGGACAGAACCCCACTGGTCCTCACCTACCACCCCACCAATCTCCATGTACAGCGCATCATCCGCCGTCATTTCCGCTACCTCCAAACGGACCCCACCACCAAGGATATATTTCCCTCCCCTCCCCTATCAGCGTTCCGTAAAGACCACTCCCTCCGTGACTCCCTCGTCAGATCCACACCCCCCACCAACCCAACCTCCACTCCCGGCACCTTCCCCTGCAACCGCAGGAGGTGCAAGACTTGCGCCCACACCTCCCCCCCCCCCCCCCCTCACCTCCCTCCAAGGCCCCAAAGGAAACTTCCATATCCGCCACAGATTCACCTGCACCTCCACACACATCATCTATTGCATCCTCTGCACCCGATGTGGCCTCCTCTATATTGGGGAGACAGGCCGGCTACTTGCGGAGCGTTTCAGAGAACACCTCTGGGACACCCGGACCAACCAACCCAACCACCCTGTAGCTCAACATTTCAACTCCCCCTCCCACTCCACCAAGGATATGCAGGTCTTTGGACTCCTCCATCGTCAGACCACAACAAAACGACGGTTAGAGGAAGAACGCCTCATCTTCCGCCTAGGAACCCTCCAACCACAAAGGATGAACTCGGATTTCACCAGTTTCCTCATTTCCCCTCCCCCCAGCCTGTCTCAGTCAAATCCATCGAATTCAGCACCGCCTTCCTAATCTGCAATCTTCTTCCCGAGTTCTCCGCCCCCACCCCAGTCTGACCTATCACCCTCACCTTGACCTCTTTCCACCTATCACATTTCCGACACCCCTCCTCCAAGTCCCTCCTCCCTACCTTTTATCTTAGCCTGCTGGACAAACTTTCCTCATTCCTGAAGAAGGGCTTATGCCCGAAATGTCGATTCTCCTGTTCCCTGGATGCTGCCTGACCTGCTGCGCTTTTCCAGCAACACATTTCCAGCTCCGACTGGATGAGATACTCTACTGTTGCAGGCCCTGAGTGCAGAACCTGGGAAGAGGAACTCACGGTGGGGAGGGGCTCCATACGCATTTGTGTGTGGCTGAAGCTTTGGCCATGGAGAAACATGAGGAATCCCACCCCGTGGAGAAACCGTGGAAGTGTGGCGACTGCGGGAATGGCTTTCGTGCCCCGCCTTTCCCGGAGATTCATCGGCGCAGTCGCACCAGGGAGAGGCCATTCCCCTGCCCTGTCTGCGGGAAGGCCTTCAGCAAGTCCTCCAACTTGCTGACCCACCAGCGGATCCACACAGGGGAGAGGCCCTTTAGCTGCGGGAAGGCCTTCACTAATTCATCCACGCTGCTGAGGCACCAAAGAAGGGGGAGAGGCCCTTCACCTTCCCACACCTCTTGGGAAGGCCTTTATGCAGGTATATACCCTGCTGATCTACCAGCCGGTCCAAACGGGGGAGAGTCTCTCCAGCTGTCCCAAGTGCGGGAAGGCCTTCAGTGATTTCCCCCAACTTGCTGACTCACCAGCGGGTCCACAAGGGGGAGAGGCCATTCCCCTACCCCGCGTGCAGGAAGGCCTTTACCCAGGCCTCCAACCTGCTGAGGCACTGGCGGATCCACAGATGGGAGAGGCAATTCAGCTGCCCCGAATGTGGGAAGGTCTTTACCCACACCTCTGCCCTGGTGACCCACCAATGGGGTCCACACGGAGGAGAGGCCCTTCAACTGCCCCGAGTGCGGGACAGTCTTCACCCGCTCCTCCTACCTGCGGAGCCACCAGCGAGTTCACGTGCTGTTGCAGGGTGATTGAAGGAATGATGGCCGAGTGCCATTATCGACTGAACTATCGACCCAGTTCCAGGGATCCCGGGTTCAATTCCCACTGCGACAGATGGTGGAATTGGAATTTGGTCAGAAATCTGGAGTTCAGAATCTAACGGTGAAACCAATGTTGGTGGGGTTGGGGTGGAAGAAATCCCCCATCTCATTCACTCAGTTCCTTTTTAGGGAAGGAAACTGTCGTTGTGGGAGAGGATTGACTCAGTTGTCCCAGCTGCATCCTTTACCCGGTCTGGTCTACACGTGACTCCAGACCCACAGCAGTCTGGTTGACTCTACACTGCCCATCCAACTTACTTGGATACAGGATACGGGTTGAAATTGCTGAGTGAGGCAATACTTTCTCCGGGTTAAGGCTGTACCAAGGATCCAATTACAAAGGGTCAACTGGGTAGTGACCAATAATGAAGCAAGTGAGGGGTTGGAGGGGGTGTGTGCTTTTTGGCCTTGAGGTGTTTTTAAAAAATTTCTACTTTTTCTACACCTTTCTGCTGAGAGATTCTGAAGCTGTAACAAAGTTGGGACGCCATAAAGATTGCCTGAGCTTCACGCCGAGCTCAGACTCTCGTTGAGAGCTTTGAACTGCAACTGTTTTTTTTTGTTTTTAAAGTGCTCATTTCTTACAGGTGAAAGTGAGAACTGCTGATGCTGGAGATCAGAGTCAAGATTAGAGTGGTGCTGGCAAAGCACAGCAGGTCAGGCAGCATCCAAGGAGCAGGAAAATCGACATTTTTCGGGCAACTTTGATTTTCCTGTTTCTCTGTTGCTGCCTGACCTGCTGTGCCCATTTCTTACAGCCTCCTGTTCTATGTTTCCAATGTTGTGTATCGGTTGCAGCAGTGAATGAGTAGCCAGTATTGTTAGAAATTGTAAATTTTTCAAGAGTGCAGGTACGACATCATGTCATCGGCATTGCACAGTTTCCTGGCAGCACTGGGAGTTGCGGGCTGTGTCCACTGGAAACTATGTGGAGGTGCTGGTGTTGGACTGGGGTGGATAAAGTTAAAAATCACACAACACCAGCTAATAGTCCAACAGGTTTATTTGTAAGCATGAGCTTTCAGAGCACTTAATCAGGTAGCTGTGGAGCATGGTCATAAGACACAGAATTTATAGCAAAAGATCAGTGTCATGCAACAGATAGGACATATTAAACAAATCTAGATTGCAGATTAATCTTTCATCTTTTAGTATGGGTTGCACGTTTCAGTTCATTAATATGTAATCCCCCGAACTACTTTTAATTCACCTTCTTGAGATGATTCAAGGTTTTATAAAAATAGATGACATCGCAGCTCAGATACTGCACAAAAGTGTCTGTATTCCAATCTTGAATCAGACTGGTTCTACTAACCAAAGCAGGAATTTATAAATATTACATGGATTGACTGTTTGCAGTTTGTATGATTTTTGAGCAAAATTGAATATATCTGCAAATATAATTCTGCAAATGGAAGTTCACTCCATTGACTTATGTGTGACTGTATCTGCAGGAGTGTATGTGCGTGCGTATGCGAGTTTGCGCATACATGCAAATGAAATGTGTGTGAGATGGAATATAAGCCTGTGAGATGGTGAGTGTGTTAGGGTGTGTGTGTGTCTGAGAGAGCGAGAGATAAAGGCAAGGGGTTGCATTTTGCTAAAACAAGGAAGGGCAGGACTTGGACCATGAATGGTAGGGCCCTGCATCGTGGGGGGCGGGGCAGTGGCGTGGAGGGGTTCCGGTACATAAAGTTAAAAATCTCTCAACACCAGTTCATCGTCCAACTGGTTTATTTGGAAGCACAAGCTTTCGGAGTGCTGCTCCTTCATGGGGTGTTTGTGGAACAGGATCATAAGACACAACCATCTGATGAAGGAGCAGCGCTCCAAAAGCTAATGCTTGCAAATGAGCCTGTTGGAGTATCACCTGGTGTGGTGTGACTTTTAACTTCGTACACCCCAGTCCAACACCGGCATCTCCAAATCGGGGACATAGTTCTTTGGAAGTTGCATCATTGGTAGACAGGGTTGTGAAGGAGGCGTTTAGCACACTTTCCTTCATTGTTCACCCCGTTCAGTGTAGGAGTTGGGACATCACGTTGTGGTTGTACAGGATATTGGGGAGACCACGTGGAGAGGACTGAGTACAGTTCTGGTCGCCCTATTGACGACCACAAGTTGTCGGGTGACCTTATTTCGATGTATAAAGTCATGGGGCATGTAGGAAAGGTAAATATCACAGGGGGAAGAAAGGGTGGCTCTCCCCTTTTTAACTTCTCTTGGCATTCAGACACTTAAATTCTGTCAGTAACAGCAGCATCGCCAGAGAGCAGACTGCGCGTGCTCGCCGGTACAAGGATGAAACTGCGCATGCTCGTCGCCTCACGCAAAGCGCGCGTCGCGACTTTCTTCTGGTGGGCCAATCGGAAGCCTTGGAGGACCGGAAGGTGACTGGTCCTCTTGCCAATCAGAGCCTTCCTATTGTCTGAATGCAGAAGTTGCAACACGAGCTTCGGAAGCTGCTGCTGCTCTGTCTGTGAATGAAGAGTGAGTTTGTTCCAGACTGTAACCTCCCTCCCCTGTCAACCATCTGTGAGTACGGCACTCTCTTCCCAACTCCTTTTCCTTTTTTTTTCATTCTTGGATTCAATCTTTGACTTCCCTTTCCTTTCGGTTGCTGCAAATGAATGCACGGCGTGGACCGATTCGGGAAAAGGTTTTCATGAACAGAGAGTGGTTCATGTATGGGATGAATGTCCAGAGGTAGTGGTGGATGCACATACAGATGCAACGTTTAACAGACATTTGGATAAATACCTGAATAGGCACGGTGCGGAGGGATATGGGCTAAACACTGGCAAGTGGCACTAGTTCAGTTTGAGAACATAGTCAGCTTGGAATAGTTGGGCTGAAGGGTCCGTTTCTGTGCTGTCTAACGTAACTGTTCTGTTGTGGTCTTAAAACCATTTTCTTGCCTTCCATTTTAAACGTGGTTACTGTACCTGCATCCAACACACAAAGCGGTCAAAAAATCCACCTCAACCACACAACATAAATATCCACACTTTGTTGTTCAAAAATCAGGCGAACTCAGCCCAGGCATCAATGTGGACTTCAACAGTTTCCTCATTTCCCCTTCCCCCACCTCACCCTAGTTCCAAACTTCCAACTCAGCACTGTCCCCATGACTTGTCCGGACTTGTCCTACCTGCCTGTCTCCTTTTCCACCTATCCACTCCACCCTCTCCTCCCTGACCTATCACCTTCATCCTCTCCCCCACTCACCTATTGTACTCTATGCAACTTTCTCCCCACCCCCACTCTCCTCTAGCTTATCTCTCCACGCTTCAGGCTCACTGTCTTTATTCCTGATGAAGGGCTTTTGCCCGAAACGTCGATTTCCCTGCTCCTTGGATGCTGCCTGAACTGCTGTGCTCTTCCAGCACCACTATTCACAGAATGTGGTTTCCAGCATCTGCAATCATTGTTTTTACCCCTATCCTATCCAGTCATTTCTGCTGGTGGATGAGACCAGGCCTCAAGTTGAGGGGAGTAGATTTTAGATTATATTAGATTACTTAGTGTGGGAACAGGCCCTTCACCACAATAAGACCTCCCCAACCCTCTGAAGAGCAACCCACCCAGATCTACTTCCCTACATTTACCCCTTAACCTGACACTACAGGCAATTTAGCATGGCCAATTCACCTAACCCACACACCTTTGGACTGTGGGAGGAAACCAGAGCACCTGGAGGAAACCCACACAGACAGTTGCCCGAGGCAGGAATTGAACCCGGGTCTCTGGCACTGTGAGGCAGCAGTGCTACTCACTGTGCCACCGTGCCATTTAGGACAGATGAGGAACTGCTTTTCCTGGAGAGTAGTCAATCTATGGAATTCTCTGCCCAAGGAAGCAGTGGAGAGGCATCTTCATTAAGTATATTCAAGACACAATTGGATGGGTTTTCATGGTCAGGGAATTAAGGGTAGTTGCGATAATGCAGGGAGGAAGATCTGAGCCAATGGATATATCGGCCACGATCAGCTCGGATTTCAGTTTCCCACAGAGTGAGATATTGGTCTGTTCTCTGCTCTGCTAGATTTCTGCTGAAGCCTTGACCTGCATCCCCACACCTTCTGGAACAATAAAACATTCAGTTATTCAAGACTCAAGCCACAATCTCCCAGCCTGTCAACCATCCAGACAGAGTGTAGTCCTAGCTGGGAATCAAACAAGAGAAATAGAATAAAATTAGAAATAAATAATTGCTCGTGCTTAATGTTTGTTCATGAGGAAGTAAACCAGAAATAGGGCTCTCCCAGGATTCTTATAGTGCCCCTCTTGAGGCACTCTCTCTCCCTAACATCTAACTATTCATACCCAGCTATGATTTACAACAATATTTACATCAACAGAAATAAAGCATCTGTTATCAAGTAGACATAGGCATATACAGCACAAAATAGACTTTTCTCTGTCTCATTCACACACATACATCCATGGGGGTGAATTTGTATTTGCAGAATTATATTTGCAGAGACATTGTGCATTTTTTGAGAAAAATAAAATCTGCAGGCTGTTCAATCCATGTAATATTTTGTAAATTCCACTTTGGAAATAGAACCAGTCTGACTCAAGATTGTGATGCAGACAGACTCTGACTTCACACTTTTAATGCATTGTCAGAGCTGAGATGTCACATTTTGTTCCAAAACCTTGTTATCTCAAGAAGATGTCTTTCAGGAAATTCCGCGATTTTCAAATGAATGATATGAGCAGCTCATACTAAAAAAATGAAAGACTTAACAATCCAGGGTTTTTCAGTATATCATTTCAGTGCACTGTAATGTTTTTCCATCCATTCTCTGCCTTATGATTTTATACTCCACAATCACCTGATGAAGGAGCCACGCCCCGAGTGCTCGTCATAGAGTCATAAAGGTGTACAGCACGGAAACCGACCCTTCGGTCCAACCCATCCATGCCGAGCAGATATTCCAATCCACTCTAATACCCCCTGGCAGCACCCAGGCCATATCCCTCCAAACCCTTCCTATTCATATACCCAACCAAATGCCTCTTAAACATTGCAATTGTACCCACCTCCACCACTTCCTCTGGCAGTTCATTCCATACCTGCACAACCCTCTGCATGAAAAGTTGTCCCTTAGGTCCCTTTCAAATCTTTCCCTTCTCACCTTAAACCTATGCCTCTAGTTTTCGACTCCCCCACCCTGGGGGAAAAGACCTAGGCTATTTTCCCTAACTATGCCACTCATGATTTTATAAACCTCTCTACGGTCACCCCTCAGGCTCTGATGCTCCAGGGGTAAAATAAATGCCCCAGCCCCTCTCTGTCTGTGCAACTGGTGAAAGCTCCTTCCCTTTGTCAGCTCACTGGGACACATTCACTCATTCTGTGTAACCAGTTCAAGCTCAGTTCACTGGTAGTTCCTCTTTGAAGCAGGTCGAATGGATTTCTCTTTCCAGATTCAACCACCAATGATATTGAGTGACCCTGTCAGATCTTGTTATGGAATTTCTTCCAAGATTTCTGTCTGCAGATCCTCCCCTTCTGATACCCTGTTAGCAAAGTTGAAATAAATCATCACTGTCTGTACCGAGTAGAAACTCTGATTATATTGTATGTGTCTGTGTGTTTAAAGTATGAACCCAGGAACATACAAATGGTATTATTGATTTAAAATACACGGGAGACATGAGGAAGGAGATGTCAGGACCTGGCACTCTCTGAACCCTAACAGGATGATCCAAGTGGTAGTGCAAACATTTCAAAATGAAGTGGATGGCCATAGAGCTGTACAGCACAAAAACAGTCCATCTTGTCCATGCTGACTAGATATCTGAAATTAATCTATCCTATTTACCAGCACTTGGCCCATATCCCTCTAAACCCTACCAATTCACGTACCATCCAGGTGCCTTTTAAAAGTTGTATTTGTGCCAGCCTCCACCACTTCCTCTCGCAGCTCATTGCACACACGCATCACACTGTGTGAAAAAGTACAAATCTATGCCTTCCTCATTCCCCGTTTTACTTGTACTGATACCTTCAGGGATCTCTGAACTTGGACAGTAAGGTCCCTTTGTTCCTGAGCACTCTGTAGGGATCTATTATTTATTGCTTACTTCCTTCCCTGAGGTGTTGTCCCTCCAATTTGCGGTTTGATTCGTTGTAGCAATAGAGGAGGCCAAAGATGGTAATGTCAGAAAGGGGGTGGGAAGGGGAATTGAAATGGGTGGTGACTGGGAACTCTGGTCGGCTCTGTGGACCCGGATATGATGCTCAGTGAACCATTCCCCAAGTTTGTGCTCGCTCTTCCCGATATAGAGAAGACCACAACTGGCAAACACATGGCAAATGCAGTACCACAATATGAGGTTATAGCCTTTGCTGTGGAAAAAAAGTAGAAAGGAAGTGCATTGTTTAAATGGAGATGTAATTGGATGTGGAGAAAGTGAGAACTGCAGATGCTGGAGATCAGAGTCAATAAGTGTGGGACTGGAAGAGCACGGTAGGTGAGGCAGCATCTGAGGAGCAGGACAGTTGGCTTTTTGGGCACGAGCCCTTCATCAGGAATGATGTGTGGATGGACAAAGGAGCCTCAGCGTCCTTCTACATCAGTCGCTGCCAGTTGTCAGACATGTGCAGCAAACAATCAGCAAGGCAAGTGGTATATTAGCAAGAGGAATTGAGTTCAGAAGTGGGGATGTCTTCCTGCAGTTAGGGGGTCATTGAATAT
The DNA here is from genome assembly GCF_037043375.1 of Chiloscyllium plagiosum. Taxonomy (NCBI): domain Eukaryota; kingdom Metazoa; phylum Chordata; class Chondrichthyes; order Orectolobiformes; family Hemiscylliidae; genus Chiloscyllium; species Chiloscyllium plagiosum. The sequence goes on along the minus strand of NW_028270165.1, from coordinate 92,860,309 downwards.
ATTCAAGGCTGAGTTCATCTGATTTTTGAACAACAAAGAAGTGGATGTTTGTGGGGGAAGGCAAGAACATGGTTTAAGACCAATACAGAACGGTTCCAGAGTCATACAGCACAGAAACAGACCCTTAAGTCCAACTAGTCATAGAGATATACAGCATGGAAACAGACCCTTCGGTCCAACTCGTCCATGCCGACCAGATATCCCATCCCAATCTAGTCCCATCTGCCAGCACCTCGCCCATATCCCTCCAAACTCTTCCCATTCATATACCCATTCAGATGGCTTTTAAATGTTGCAATTGGACCAGCCTCCACCACTTCCTCCTGCAGCTCATTCTATACATTTACTACCCTCTGTGTGAAAAGGTTGCCCCTCAGATCTCTTTTGTTTCTTTCCCCCCTCACCTTAAACCTATGCCCTCTTGTTCTGGACCTCCCCCTACCCCGACCGCAGGGAAAAGATTTTGCCTATTTATCCTCTCCATGCCCTTCATGATTTTATAAACCTCTATAAGGTCACCCCTTAGCCTCCAACGCTCCAGGGAAAACAGCCCTAGCCTCCCTTTAGCTCAAATCCTCCAACCCTGGCAATATCCTTGTAAATGTTTCTGAGCCCTTTCAAGGAAGGAAACCAGAATTGTGCGCAATGTTCCAAATGTGGCCTAACCAATGACCTGTACTGCGACAACATCACTTCCCAAATCCTATACTCAGAGGATTGGGAAAGTTTTCAAAACTTACAAAAGACAACCGGGAAAGAATGGAGGGAAAAACTGAACCTTTGAAGGTCAGCTTGGAGGCATCAAGGTCTCAGGACAGGGGGATGGGGATGACCCCAGCTACGGGCCACGTGTGAGCAAACGATTCCAGATTGGTTTACGATATCTGGTCGGTACAGACAAGTTGGACCGAAGGGTCTGTTTCTGTACTGTATACCTCTGACTCTGGCTTTCCACTAATGTTTGCCATGTCAGTATATTCAATTTCTCTCTGGTGTCATTTTGCTTCCCCTTCCCAGGGACGTTAACCATTTTGTGTCTGGTTGTTCCTAAAGAAGCTGCGTGGCAGCTTCACCCTGAATTGACACACATTTTATTTGCTTCCCAAAATCAGACCTGCTCACTCTCAGCAGGATCCCAGTGTTGTGAAAGATATTAACTTTCAGGTGGAGGTATCCAAAATTCAGAGAGAGTCGGTCTTGATGTTTATGCTTTTTCTGCCCCTGTAAGATCCTGAATCAGCACCTTCAGGGGAATTAGTTAGAGCGGAGTGAGAACAGAGGGGGAGAGAGAGTGGGATGGTGCTTTCAATTTTGTGGAACAAGAAAAGAATATTCCACAGAAAGTAGAATTGCTTGTTCAGAATTTCTACCCTGCACTGACAGTGATGACTTTTGTAATCTCTTTTTACAGCGTATTTGAAGATCTGATGGCGGAAGTTTCTCAATCAACAGATTTTGGGCTTGTGCCCAAAACATTGACCCTCCTGCTCCTCGGATGCTGTCTGACATCCCTGTGCTTTTCCAGTGCTGCATTTTTCGAGTGACTCTCCAGCATTTGCGATCCTCACTTCGCCGTCAATGTCTGACAGTCACTCAGTCCACCAGGACCGCAATGATTTTCGACTGTGATTTCTGTGAGAGGGATCAAAGCTTTTTGGTTCCTGAGTGAGTACGTTTTCAGCATCAGTGGGACTGGACGAGAGACCCCACTGTTGCAGCGCACTGATTGTGGAGCGTGTAGCAGCGATATGACCTGGAAAGAGGAATTCACGACAGGGAGGGGCTGGAAATTCGTTTGTGTGTGGCTGAAGCTTCGGCCATGGAGAAACCCGAGGAATCCCGCCCCGTGGACAAATGATGGAAGTGTGGCGACTGTGGGAAGGGCTTCTTTTTCCTGTCAGCCCTGGAGACTCATCGGCGCAGTCACACCGGGGAGAGGCCATTCCCTTGTACCGACTGCGGGAAGGCCTTCAGACATTCCTCCCACCTGCTGACCCACCAGCGGGTCCACACGGGGGAAAGGCCGTTCAGCTGCTCTCAGTGCGGGAAGGGCTTCAACTATTCCTCCGACCTGCTGAGGCACCAGCAGGTCCACACGGGGGAGAGGCCCTTCAGCTGCCCCGAGTGCGGGAAGGCCTTTACCCAGGTCTCCACCCTGTTGAGGCACCAGCGGATCCACTCCGGGGAGAGGCCCTTCAGCTGCCCCGACTGTGGGAAGGCCTTCAGCACATCCTCCACCCTGCTGACCCACCAGCATGTCCACAAGGGGGAGAGGCCATTCACCTGCTCTCAGTGCGGGAAGGGCTTCACCTGCTCCTCCCACCTGCGGAAGCACCAGCGAGTTCACGTGCCATCACAGGGGGATTGAAGGAGTGACGGCCGAGGGCCATTATCGATTGGACTATCAACCCGGTTCCGGGGACTCCCGGGTTCAAATCCCACCACGACAGATGGCAGAATTGGTATTTGGTCAGAAATGTGGAGTTCAGAATCTAACAATGAGACTGTTTCAGGGAGGGGGTGGTGCGGGGGAGAAAGCCCCCATCTGATTCACTCTCTCCCTTGTTAGGGAAGGGAACCGCAGTTGTGGGAAAGGATTCACTCAGTCGTTCCAGCTGCACCCTTTATCCAGTCTGGCCTACACGTGACCCCAGACCCACAGCAGTCTGGTTGACTCTACACTGCCCTCCCCCCACTGGCAAATGAGCGGGGAGAAACTTACCAGGATACAGGGTATGGGTGAAATTGCTGAGTGAGGCAATACTTCCTCTGGATTACGGCTGTAACAAGGATCCAATTACAACCTGGTGCTGCCCAATAGTAAAGACAGTGGGGTGTGTGTGGGCTTTGATCTTGAGCTGTTTAAAAAGCTGCTACTTTGTCTATGCCTTTTTGCTGGGGGGGAATCTGAAGCTGTAACAAAGTAGAGTCACAATAAAGGTTACCTGAACTTACTGCCGGGCTCAGACTCTCATTGAAAGCTTTGAGCTCCAAGAGGTTTTTTGTTTAAAGCTGCTCCTCTCTTTCAGCCTCCTGCACTGAGTTTCCAATGTCGTGTATCAGATGGAGCAGTGAATGAGTAGCTAGTATCGTTAGAAATTGTAAATCTTTCAGGTACTGCGTTGTTTTATCAGCATTGTAAAGTTTACTGACAGCACCAGGAGGTGTGGGCTGTGTTCACTAGAAACGATGTGGAGGTGTCGGTATTAGACTGGGTTGATAAAGTTAAAAAAATCATACAATACCAGGTTATTGTCCAACAGGTTTATTTGGAAGCACTAGCTTTCTGAGTGCTGCTCCACAGCTACCCGATGAACGTTAGACACAGAACGTATATCAAAAGATCAGTGACATGCAACTGATGGAATATATTGAACAAACCTAGATTGCTGTCAAGTCTTTCATCTCTTAGAATGGGTGCACGTATTGGTTCATTAATGTGTAACTGCCAGAACATCTTTTAAGTCACATTCTTGAGATGACTTAAGGCTTTATAAAAAAGATGACATCTCAGCTCAGACATTGCATTTAAAGGTGTGAGAATTGAGTCTGAAAATGTGTTGCTGGAAAAGTATAGTATGTCAGGCAGCATCCAAGGAGCAGGAGAATCGACGTTTCGGGCATGAGCCCTTCTTCAGGAAAGGGCTGAAGAAGGGCTCATGCCCGAAACGTCGATTCTCCTGCTCCTTGGGTGCTGCCTGACCTGCTGCGCTTTTCCAGCAACATACTTTCAGTTCTGATCTCCAGCATCTGCAGTCCTCACTTTCTTCCTGATATTGAGTCTGTCAGTATTCCAATCTTGAGTCAGACTGGTTCTATTTCCAAATTCATAAAATTTTACATGGATTGACTGCCTGGAAATTGTGCTTTTTGAGCAAAATTGAATACATCTGCAAATATAATTCTACCAATACAAATTCACCCCATAGAATTGTGTGTGGGTGCATGTGAGTTTGTGCATGAGAGTGTGTACATGCTTGGTAAAGTGTGAGTGTGATGGAGTATAAGTCTGTGAGAATATTGGGGGGTATATGTTTGTGTGTGTCTGAGGGGGAGTATGTGTGAGAAAGGTATTAATACAAGCAAGGGGTTGCATTTTGTTAAAACAAGAAAGGGCAGGACTTGTACAGATAATGGTAGGGCCCTGGGTCATGTTATAGAACAGACAGACATGGGGGGGGTGTTCAGGTACATAGTTCTTTGGAAGTTGCATCACAGGTAGACAGGGCAGTTAAGAAGGCATTTAGCAGCATAGAATTCATTGTTCACACCATGGAGTACAGGGGTTGTGACATCATGTTGAGGGTTGTACAGGATGTTGGTGAGGCCACTTTCAGAGTACCGAGTACAGTTCTGATGGCCCTGGAATCGGAAGTATTCTTATCACAGGGTTCGGTAAAGATGGAACAATCCATCTTCCGCAACTACACTGGCCCCACCCCCCACCTTTTCCTCCGCTACATCGATGACTGTATCGGCACCGCCTTGTGCTCCCACGAGGAGGTTGAACAGTTCATCCACTTCACAAACACCTTCCACCCCGACCTCAAATTCACCTGGACAGTCTCAGATTCCTCCCTCCCCTTTCTCGACCTTTCTATTTCTATCTCAGGCGACCGAATCAACACGGACATCTACTACAAACCGACCGACTCCCACAGCTACCTGGACTACACCTCCTCCCATCCTGCCCCCTGTAAAAATGCCATCCCATTCTCCCAATTCCTTCGACTCCGCCGCATCTGCTCCCAGGAGGACCAGTTCCAAAAACGCACAGCCCAGATGGCCTCCTTCTTCAAGGACCGCAATTTCCCTCCCGACGTGGTCGACGATGCCCTCCACCGCATCTCTTCCACTTCCCGCTCCTCCGCCCTTGAACCCCGCCCCTCCAACCGCCACCAGGACAGAACCCCACTGGTCCTCACCTACCACCCCACCAATCTCCATGTACAGCGCATCATCCGCCGTCATTTCTGCTACCTCCAAACGGACCCCACCACCAAGGATATATTTCCCTCCCCTCCCCTATCAGCATTCCGTAAAGACCACTCCCTCCGTGACTCCCTCATCAGATCCACACCCCCCACCAACCCAACCTCCACTCCTGGCACCTTCCCCTGCAACCGCAGGAGGTGTAAGTCTTGCGCCCACACCTCCCCCCTCACCTCCCTCCAAGGCCCCAAAGGAAACTTCCATATCCGCCACAGATTCACCTGCACCTCCACACATATCATCTATTGCATCCTCTGCACCCGATGTGGCCTCCTCTATATTGGGGAGACAGGCCAGCTACTTGCGGAGCATTTCAGAGAACACCTCTGGGACACCTGGACAAACCAACCCAACCACCCTGTAGCTCAACATTTCAATTCCCCCTCCCACTCCACCAAGGATATGCAGGTCTTTGGACTCCTCCATCGTCAGACCCCAACAAAGCGACTCATCTTCCGGCTAGGAACCCTCCAACCACAAGGGATGAACTCTGATTTCACCAGTTTCCTCATTTCCCCTCCCCCCACCCTGTCTCAGTCAAATCCATCAAATTCAGCACCGCCTTCCTAACCTGCAATCTTCTTCCCGACCTCTCCGCCCCCACCCCAGTCTGATCTATCACCCTCACCTTGACCTCATTCCACCTATCACATTCCCGACGCCCGTCTCCCAAGTCCCTCCTCCCTACCTTTTATCTTAGCCTGCTGGACAAACTTTCCTCATTCCTGAAGAAGGGCTTATGCCCGAAACGTCGACTCTCCTATTCCCTGGATGCTGCCTGACCTGCTGCGCTTTTCCAGCAACACATTTCCAGCTCGGTAAAGATTTGCCAGGACTGGAGTGTTTGAGTTATAAGGAGAGGCTGGGACTTTATTCACTGGAGCAGAGGATTTTGGGGAGGGGGGGGGTGACATCATTGAGATGGATAAAATCATGAGGAGTGGAGGTAAGCTGAATAGCAAAGGGCTCTTGCTTAGCATCGGGGAACTCAAAACTTGGGGCCATATTACTTGAGGTGAGGAGAGAGATTTATAAGGAACTGGAGGGGAAACATTTTGAAAGAGGGTGGCTTTGTATGTGGAATGAACTTACTGAGGATGTGGTAGTTGCCGGTACATTTACAACGTTTAAACAGCATTTGGATGGGTAGATGAATAGAAAGATTATGGGCCAAATGTAGGCAAGTGGGACTGGTTGAGTTTGGAATCCTGGTCGGCATGGACGAATTGGACCGAAGTGTCTGTTTCTGTGCTGCATACCTTTACTGAAACCAGTAGAATTCTGAAAGGGGCTTGACAGGATAGATGCCGATCAAATGCTCCTTTATGGGAAGGGTCATACAATCCCAACAATGTGGAAGCAGGCCATTCAGCCCACCTCTTCCTTTCTGGCCCTCTGAACAGTAACCCAGCCATATCCAACCCCTTACTCCATATTTCCACCCTAACCTGTACATCCCTGGTCACTACGGGTAACTTAGCACGGCCAATCCTCCCTAACCTACACCCGAATCTATAACTTACCTTCTCAAGAATGTAATTTAAATGCAGAGCTTTTCTAAGAAAAATGTCAGTCTGACTCAACATTGGGACACAGACAGAATTCACACAAATTGTCTCTACTCATAAATAGGGCAACGTCTCTTCGAAATGTAGATTCATTTAGATATAACTGCGTCACTTTATATATTAAGGTATCCCTTTGAATGTGCCCATCCTCCTTTGAAATATAATCTCGTCCATTTACATCTCTTCATTTTAACGGGGTATTTCCGCAAATGTCCACGTCCCTTTAAAATGCAGATTGCCCCCTTTCGATATGACGCCGTTCCGTTAGATGTGGGAATATCTGTTTAAATTGAGCCGTGAGCTTTCCCAATGTAGACAGGGCTCCTGGAAACGTGGCAGTGTCCCCCCTGCAGCTGCAGAGCGAGACAGGAGAGTTTGTTTTTGTGAATGAGCAGTTGTAGCGCGAGGTGGCTGTTGCTTGGTGACGGTGAGGCTCCCCCGGCCCCGCCCATCCCCCGGCCCGGCCCCGCCCACCCCCCGGCCCCGCCCATCCCCGTGCAGACGTCACGCGGGGGCGAAGGCGGTTGGGAGGAGAAGTCGCTCGAGCGAGGAAGCGGCGGGAGGGCGGCCGTTAGGAAAATGGCGCCGCGCGGCCCGGGGCAGACGCCCGTCACTGGCCGCCGCCGCCTTCCTGGCGCAGCTGCTGTGTCACGGCCACACCGGCCGGCTGTACAGCAGCCAGGAGCCGGTGAGCATTCTGGAGGCGGATGGGGTTAAGGGCCTGCTTGGGAACTCGTCGGCCGCCGGGGTGGTGGAGTTCTACTGGTCGTGGGGCGGCCCCTGTGTCAACTATGGGGCCACCTGGAAGGTACTGGGCCCGGGACGTGAAAGGTGAGGCAGGTTGTGGGGGGGACGGAGGGGAAGGAATGTGGGGCCTGTCCTGTCATAGTGACATTTTACACTCACTTTCCATCGGCTTTTACTGGCGCTTGTGCTGTTTGCCCCTCACTGTGTGTTTAATCCTTGTGCTGTTTGCCCCTCACTGTGTGTTTAATCCTTGTGCTGTTTGCCCCTCACTGTGTGTTTAATCCTTGTGCTGTTTGCCCCCTCACTGTGTGTTTAATCCTTGTGCTGTTTGCCCCTCACTGTGTGTTTAATCCTTGTGCCGTTTGCCCCTCACTGTGTGTTTAATCCTTGTGCTGTTTGCCCCTCACTGTGTGTTTAATCCTTGTGCTGCTTGCCCCTCACTGTGTGTTTAATCCTTGTGCTGTTTACCCTTTGCTGTTACTTGTGCAATTGCTGAGGGTAGTGTGTAAATACTAGTGAAGGATACTATGCACCAGCATGTATATGTTCCTCAGTCATTGAAGGGGCAGGACCTGTTGAGAATGGTGAGTAAAGCATGTGGTGCACTAAGCCTTGTTAACATGGATATAGTTTATTATTTGGAAAAGTAGACTTTTTATTATTTAGAGTCATAGAGATGTACAGCACGGAAATAGACCCATTCGGTCCAACCTGTCCATGCCAACCCAATATCCTAAATTAATCTAGTCCCTTTTGCCAGCACTTGACTCATCCCTGTAAACCCTTCCTATTCAGATACCCAGCCAGATACCTTTCAAATGCTGTAATTATACCGGCTTCCACTACTTCCTCTGGCAGCTCATTCCATAGATGCACCACCCTCTGCATGGAACCGTTGCCCCTCAGTTACCTTTGTGGTCTCACCTTAAACCTATGCCCTCTAGTTGTGAATCTCACCCCAACACTGAGGAAATGACATCAAAACATTGAGCAGCCAGACAAATGCAAAAGCAATCAAATATTGAGCCACATGGAAAAAAAAATTATGGCTGTACCCTTTTTATTCTCCCATAGGATTTTGGACACTTAAAATCTGTCAATGACACCAGCATTGCTACAGTGCATATTGTGTACACTCCTCAGTGTCAACAAGCAGGGCACACGTTTGCTGGTGTCACCAAAACATTGGGCGTGTTCCTCGCTGTCGGCAGAAAAGGGGTGAGACCGACGTTTGATGGACAAATAAGGAGCACCGGAGGGAGAATTGTCCTCCTGCCTTTCGGAGCTCCCCTATTGGTGAATGTGGAAGTTGGACCATGAGGTTCTGAAGCTCCTGCTCCTCCTCTCTCTGTATAAAGATTGAGCTTCACCTCAGACTGCAACTTCTTTCCTCTGTCCGACATCTGAGAGTACGGCACTCTCTTTTCTCACCCCCATTTCCATTTACGTTTCATTCTGAAGTTCAGTTGTTGACTTGGAGCAACTGAAAGGAATGGGAGTGAATCCAGTAAGGGGAAAGAGTCTGGAAAAGTTAGTCCAGGCCTTTGTTCTCAATTGGCAAAATAGACAGACAGGAGACTGAAAGAACGCAGCAAGCCAGGCAGTAACAGGAGGTGAAGTCGAGGGATCTGGTGTAACCCTTGTTCAGGTCTGGGGTGGGTAGAGGGAGAGCTGTGGAACAAGGGTGTGCTGGGGTCAGGGTGTTGAAGTGAGGATAGGTGGAGACAGGTAGAGGGTACAATAGGTGCAGGAGTAGGCTATTCTGCCCTTTTAGCCAGCACCACCATTCATTGTGATAATGGCTGATCATCCTCAATCAGTATCCTGTTCCTGCTTTATCCCCATAACCTGATACGACCTGGTTGGTGAATGGGAGGAAGGAATCTAATTGGCAGGGAAGAGTGGAAGGGGATGGCATGGGAGATTATTTGAAATTGGAGAACTCAATGTTGTGTCCTCCGGGCTGTTGACTGCTCAGACAAGATGATGAGGGTTTGTTCCTCCAATTTGTGGTTTGGTTTGTTGTGGAAATGGAGGAAGCCAAAAATAGTCATGTCAGAAGGGGAGTGGGAAGGGGCATTAAAATGGGTGGAGACTGGGAAGTCCGCTCAGCCTCTGCGGACCCCTGCTGTGATGCTCAGCAAACCGTTCCCCAAGTTTACGCTCGGTTCCCCAATGGAGAGAAGACCACAATTGGCAAAGCCCAGCTGGTCAAGCAGCATACGATCAGTAGGACAGTCGAAGCTTTGGGCACGAGCCCTTCATCAGGAATGATGCGTGGATGTTCAGAGGGGCATCAGTGTCCTTCTGTGCCAGTTGTCAGACAGGTGCAGCAGGCAATGAGCAAGGCAAGTGGTGTATTCGCAAGAGGAATTAAGTTCAGAAGTGGGGATGTCTTCCTGCAGTTAGGGTGTCATTGAATATATTCAAGGCTGAGTTCATCTGATTTTTATGTGAATGTTTATGGGGAAGGCAAGAAAATGGTTTTAAGACTAGTACAGGGCCGAGTTACAGAGCCATGCAGCACAGAAACAGCCCCTTCAGTCCAACTAGTGAAAATGGAGGGACTGATTGTGGGATGCGATTTTCAGCTTCCAAGGAATAAGAGAGGAAAGAGTTCACTATAAATTAGAATTTATGGCATCGGTTGATGAGCCGAGGAGTGTCAGTTGGAGTTTAATTTAGAGAAATGAGAGGTTTGCATTTTGGTCAAGCAATCCAGGCAGGACTGACACAGTGAAGGGGAGTGTTGCAGAATAAAGAGACCTTGGAGTGCTGGAGTCTCAGGTGGACAAATTAGTGAAGGCAGCGTTTGGTTTGCTTTCCTTCATTGCTCATAGCATTGAGTATCGGAGTTGTGAGAACATGTTATACACACTTCCCACTCGAAAGTGTTATCTAACTGCTTAACTGTTTCTGTTCTTTGGTATGTTACTCCCAGAACCTGTTTTCAGTAACTTTCTCAGGAACATAATTTAAATGCAGAGCTTTTATATCAAAAATGTCAGGCTGACTCGACATTGGGACCCAGACAGAATTCACACCTATTGGTGGGTAGGCTGGGACTTTTTTCACTGGAGCACAGGAGGTTGAAAGGTGAAGGTATCGGGTGCCTCATTAGCAAGTTTGCAGATGGGCATTCAGATTGATGGAATATCAGATAGTGAAGGGGACTGTCAGACGATACAGCAGAATATAGATTGGAGAGTTGGGAAGAGAAATGGCAGATGGAGTTCAATCCAGACAAATGCGAGGTGATGCATTTTGGAAGATGCAATTCAAGAGCGAGCTATACAGTAAATGGAAAGGTCCTGGGGGAAATTGATGTACAGAGAGATCTGGGTGTTCGGGTCTATAGTTCTCTGAAGGTGGCAATGACTGTCAGTAGAGTGGTCAAGGCAGCATACAACACGCGTTCCATCATCGGACGGATTGAGTAAAAGAGCTGGCAGGTCATGTTAAAGTTATATAAGATTTTGGTTTGGCGCATTTGGAATATTGCGTACAATTCCGGATCGCCAGATATCCAAAAGGATGTGGATACGTTTGGAGAGAGTGCAGAGGTGTTCACCAGGATGTTGCCTGTTATGGAGAGCGCAAGCTATGAGGAGAGGTTGAGTAGATTAGGATTATTTTCATTGGAAATAAGGAGGTGGAGGGTGGGGGTCCTGATTGAGGCTGAAAAACCATGAGGGTTGTAAACAGGGGTGGATAGTAAGAATTATTTTCCCAGAGGGGAAGACTTAATTACTCAGGGTCACGAGGTCAAAGTGAGAGGGGAAAGGTTTGAGGGAGATGTACATGGAAAGTTCTTTACACTGAGGGTGGTGGGTGTCTCGAATGCATCGCCAGCGGAGGCAGTAGGGTTGGGATCGATAGTGTGATTTAAGATGTAGCTAGACAGATACATGAATGGGCAAGGAGCAGAGGGATACAGATCCTTAGAAAATAGGCGGCAGGTTTAGATAGAGTATCTCGATCAGCATAGCCTTGGAGGGCTGAAGGGCCTGTTCCCGTGCTGTAAGGTTCTTTGTTCTCTTTACAGAAGTTTACAAAACCATGAGGGGCAAAGATAAGGTGAACGGCATGTGTCGTTTCAAGATTAGGGAGCAAATTAAGGTGAGAGGAGAAAGATTTAAAAAACACATGAGGAGCACCTTTTTTTTTTAAACAGTGGTTTGTGTGGAATGAATGTCCAGAGGAAATGGTGGATGCAGGTTGAGTAACAACGTTTAAAAGACATTTGGATAAGTACATGAATAGGAAAGGTTCAGGGGGATATGGGGCAAACACAGGCAGGTGGGACTAGTTTAGTTTGTGAATATAGTCAGCATGGACTAGTTGGGCTGAAGGGTCTGTTTCTGTGATGTTTGACTCTGTAACTGTTCTGTACTGGTCTTGAAACCATTTTACTTGCCTTCCCCCATAAACATCCACTTCATGGTTGTTCTAAAATCAGACGAACTCAGCCTTGAATATATTCAATGACTCCCTAACTGCAGGAAGACATCCCGACTTCTGAAATCAATTCCTCTTGCTAATATACCTCTTGCCTTGCTGATTGCTTGCTGCATCCGTCTGACAACTGGCAGTGACTGGTGTGGAAGGACGCTGAGGCCACGTTTTACATCCACACATCATTCCTGAGGAAGGGCTCGTGCCTGAAACGTCGATTCTCCTGCTCCTCGGATGCTGCCTGACCTGCTGTGCTTTTCCAGTGCCACACTATTCGACTCTCATCTCCAGCATCTGCAGTCCTCACTTTGTCCACATCCCAATATGTCACCATTTAAACAACGTACCTCCTTTCAGCAGTTATTTTTTCATAACTGAGGCTATAACTTCACACTGTGGGCCTGCATTTGCCGTGCGTTTACCAATTGAGACACAGACCTGGACCAACATTTGCCGACTCTGTCCCTTCCCTAGATTCACTCGCTTTCTTTTCAGTTGCTGCAAATCAGCAATTTAACCCCAGAATGAAAAAATGAAATGCTAAAGACAGTGCCGTACTCACAGATGGCGGAGAAAGGAAGGAAGTTGCAGTCTGAGGTGAAGCTCGATCTTCATTTGGAGAGGAGCAACAGCATCAGCTTCAGAACCTGATGGTCCAATTGGGGAGCTCTGATTGGCAGGAGGACCAGGCGCCTTGTCTGGCTTCTCATTGGTCCATTTGAAGAAGGGTTTGCACTGTTTCTGCAGACAGAGCATGCGCGGCTTTTGCTGAACCAGCATAGAGTCAGAAGTGTACAGCATGGAAACAGACCCTTCGGTCCAACCCGTCCATGCCGACCAGATATCCCAACCCAATCTAGTCCCGCTCGTCAACACCTGGCCCACATCCTTCCAAACCTTTCCCATTCATATACCCATTCAAATGCCTCTTAATTGTTGCATTTGTACCAGCCTCCACCATTCCCTCTGGCAGCTCATTGCATACACGTACTACGCTCTTTGTGAAAAAATTGCCCCGTAGGTGTCTTTTATATTTTTCCCCTCTCACCCGAAATCTCGGCCCTCCAGTTCTGGACTCCCCAACCCAAGGGAAAAACCTTTGTCTATTTAGCTTGTCCATGCCCCTCATAATTTTTTAAACCTTTATAAGGTCACCACTCAGCCTCTGACACTCCAGGGAAAACAGCCCCAGCCTGTTCAGCCTCTCCCTCTAACTGTACCTCTTATGCTCGCATCCAAATCATTTATATAAGTGACAAAAAGTAGAGGACCGAGCACCGATCCTTGTGGCACTCCACTGGTCGCAGGCCTCCAGTCTGAAAAACAACCCTCCACCACCACCCTCTGTCTTCTACCTTTGAGCCAGTTCTGTATCGAAATGGCTTGTTCTCTCTGTATTCCTTGAGATCTCTCCTTGAGAATAAACTGGCAGGAAGGCTCAGAAAGAGGAGAGAACTTAAAGATAGGGACACCTGGGCTCACCAAGTGATAACAGGATGCTGTGAGGCAATTAAGAACGTTGGCCTCAGCATCGGTGAATCTGTGTGAACAGGACCCCAAGTGATAACATTCACAGCCGTTCCCTTGTGAGACCATTTTAGTGCTGAGGCTGTTAAATCCCGTAGAAAATTAACTCTGTGTTTATCTGCACTGGATTGAAATGAATTGCATTTTGGGACTTTCTGATGATATTGAGTAGCCATTACTGGTTATTAAATACAAACTCTGTAAAAGGAAATATTGATAAAGCTTTACCTTATTTGCTGCAGCCGAGGCTCCAGCGGAGGAAACAGGCCGCGGGCACACTTCCGGCTTCGGGATGGCCACGCCCCCTTGTTACTGGTCCCGCCCCCTCCTCGAACAATGCCACACGTAAACCCCGCCGCTTCCCATCTCTGCTCATTAACCCCGCCCCTACCATACGCATCTCATTAAATCCGTCCTTTTGAACGGTGCTCGTAATGCCCGCCCCTTCGAGACAAAGCCCCGCCTCTTGGACCCAAACTTCTTTCCCTGTCGAGCACCAAAGTCCGCCCTTTCGCCGCGGTCCCCGCGCGAGTCAAAACCACGCCCCCTGACCCCACGCGCTCCCGCTCACAAAGCCACGCGCCTCCAGGTTGGACGCGCCGCTCCGCCAGCTGACCCTTGCCCCGCCTACTAGCTGGTGACCCTCTCACGAGACACGCCCCGCCCATGAACTTCCCCCTCCCCCCAAACCCGCCCTCCAAACTAAACCCCGCCCACCCAGGTGTATTTGGAAGCACTAGCTTCTGCAGCGCTGCTCCTTCTGCCGGTAGCTGTGCTGCAGGATCATAAGACACAGAATTAATAGCAAAACATGAGACCATAAGACATAGGGGTGGACGTAACGCCATTCGGCCCATCGAGTCCCCTCCGCCATTCAATCATGGCTGATGGGCATTTCAACTCCACTTACCCGCATTCTCCCCGTAGCCCTTAATTCCTTGTGACATCAAGAATTTATCAATTTCTGCCTTGAAGACATTTCGCGCCCCAGCCTCCACTGCACTCTGTGGCAATGAATTCCACAGGCCCACCACTCTGGCTGAAGAAATGTCTCCGCATTTGTGTTCTGAATTTACCCCCTCTAATTCTAAGGCTGTGTCCATGGGTCCTAGTCTCCTCGCCTCACGGAAACAATTTCCTAGCGTCCACCCTCTCCAAGCCATGTATTATCTTGTAAGTTTCTATTAGATCTCCCCTTAACCTTCTAAACTTCAATGAATACAAACCCAGGATCCTCAGCCGTTCCTCATATATTAGACCTACCATTCCGGGGATCATCCGTGTGAATCTCCGCTGGACACGCTCCAGTGCCAGTATGTCCTTCCTGAGGTGTGGGGATCAAAACTGGACACAGTATTCCAAATGGGGCCTAACCAGAGCTTTATAAAGTCTCAGTAACACAACAGTGCTTTTATATTCCAACCCTCGAGATAATTGACAACATTGCATTCGTCTTCTTAATTCCGGACTCAACCTGCATGTTTACCTTAAGAGAATCCTCAACTAGCACTCCCAGATCCCTCTGATCAGTTCAGTGTCATGCAACCAATGCAATATTTGGAACAAACCTGGACCGCAGCTGAGTCCTTCATCTTTTGGAAGGGGTTGCAGGTTTCAGTTCATCAATATATAAATTCCAGAACGTTAGATCAGATTCCCTACAGTGTGGAAAGAGGCCCTTCGGCCCAACAAGTCCACACCGACCCGCCGAAGAGCAAAACACCCAGCCCCGTTCCCCGTCACCTAACACTACGGGGCAATTTAGCTTGGCCAATTCACCCTAACCCGCACGTCTTTAGACTGTGGGAGGATACCCGCGCAGACGTGGGGGGTGGGGGGGGGGGCGGAATTGAACCCGGGGCCCTGGCGCTGTGAGGCAGCAGTGCTAACCACAAAAAAAACACATGACATTTTCTGTTTTTCAGCGGCAGCTGCATCCCAGGAGTGGGGAGTCACTGATTTTAGGTTTTAAATTTGAAGTCGGAGAGCAGAGGTTCCTGGGAGAGGAGAGACGACTTATTTGTATTTCCTTCTTGCTGTATCAGTCAGTGGGTACTGTTGAGGGGGGAAAACGACCTACCAGGCGTATGCACTGGAGCCCAGGTCTCTGGCAGAGAGCCTGTCCCTGTTGCACCAGAAGGGAAGGAAGGAAACGAGAAGAGTGTTCATCTTTGGGGACTCAATATTTAGAGGCTCAGATAGAAGGCTTGTTGGGAATGAACAAGACTCGCGGTTAGTGTGTTGCCTCCCAGGTGCCAGGGTGCGTGAAGTCTCAGATCGTACCTTTGGGGTCCTGAATGGATAGGGTTTCCAACCCCAAGTCATGGTCCATGAAGGTACCAATGACATAGGTAGAAATGTGACAAACAGAACTCACTCACCAAATCAATCAGCCTGAGACAAAGCCTTCGAAACAAGAACAATTTATTATAGTCTTGCAAGTATCGGACACTTCTGCAATCAAGCAGAAATGCGCGCCTAAACAGAGCATGTTAGCTTTCTTATTCAGTTTACAAGTTGCGGGATCACGCCTCCCTTTTCCCATCCTATCATAAGCCGATTACCTCACTTGTTAGTTATTTGTATAATGTTCCCCTTCATTTCCCCCACTATACCCCCTCACCTGGTGGGGCTATTCGGGTGGGTTTAAACTAGCTCAGCGGGGGATGGGAACCGGGGGTTGTAGCTGTAGTGCACAGGAGGATGAGAGTAGGAAGGACAGGGACATGATTTCAGGGTCACAGGAATGTGCTGGCAGACAGCGAAGTGGTTTGAAGTGTTTCTACTTCAACGCCAGAGTATCCGCAATAAGGTCGGTGAGCTTGCAACACGGCTAGGTACCTGGGACTTGGATGTTGTGGCCATTTCGGAGACATGGAGAGAGCAGGGTGAGGAATGGATGTTACAGGTTCCAGGGTTTTGATCTTTCATTAAGAACAGCCAAGGCGGTAAAAGAGGGAGAGGCGTGGACTTGTTAGTTAAGGATAGTATAACGGTGGCTGACAGAACTTTTGATGAGGACTCATCTACTGAGGTAATGTGGGCTGAGGTTAGAAACTGGAGAGGTCACACTGCTTGGAGTTTTTTTATAGGCCTCCGCAGAGTTCCAGGGAGGTAGAAGAGAAGATTAGCAAAATTATTCTAGGTAGGAGTGAAAGAAACAGTGTGGTCATGATGGGGGACTTTAACTTCCCCAACATTGACTGGAAATGCTTTCACTCTAGTACGTCATATGGATCAGTTTTTGCCCAGTGTGTGCAGGAGAGTTTTCTGACACAGTATGTCGAAGGGCCGACAAGAGGGGTGGTCACTCTGGATCTGGTGCTTGGTAATGAACCAGGTCAGGTGTTTGATTTAGTGGAAGGTGAACACTTTGGAGAGAGTGACCATAATTCAGTTCGGTTTCATTTAGCGATGTAAAAAGATAGGAACATGCCACAGGTCAAGAGTTATCGATGGGGCAAGGGCAATTATAATGCAATTAGGCAAGACTTAGGATGCATAGAATAGGGTAGCAAAATGCAGGGGATGGGAACAATTGAAATGTGGAGCTGGTTTAAGGAAAAGATATTGTGTGTCCTTGATAGGCATGTCCCTGTCAGGCAGGGAGGAAGTGATAAGGTAAGGGAACCGTGGTTTACAAGAGAAATTGCATCTCTTGTTACAAAGAAGGAGGAGGCTTATGTGTTGATGAGGCAAGATGGTTCAGATGAGGCGATAGAGAGTTACAGATCAGCTAGGAAGGATTTAAACAGAGTTAAGAGCAAAGAGAGGACATGAGCAGTCTTTAACACATAAAGGAAAACCCTAAAGCTTTCTATAGGTATGTGAGGAATAAAAGGATGATTAGGGTAGGAGTAGGGCCAGTCAAAGACAGAAGTGGGAAGTTGAGTGTGGGCCCTGTGGAGATTGGAGACGTGTTAATGAATATCTTCACTCAGGAAAAGGAGAATATTGTAGAGAAGAATGAGGTACGAGATATTAGACTCGAAAGGATCGAGGTTAGTTGCACACAGGTGTTATCAATTCTAGAAGGAGTGAAAGTAGACAAGTGCCCTGGACCGGATGGGATTTATCCAAGGATTCTCTGGGAAGCAAAGGAGGAGATAGCAGAGCCTTTGGCTTTGATATTTGAGTCGTCATTGTCGACAGGTTTAGTACCAGAGTGGAGAATTGCAAATGTTGTGTCCTTGTTCAAGAAATGCAGCAGAGATGACCCAGGTAATTATAGACCAGTGAGCCTTACGTCTGTTGAAGGAAAGCTTTTGGAAAGGAACATTAGAGATAGGATTTATAATCATCCAGCAAACAACAATTTGATTTCAGATAGTCAACATGGTTTCATCAAGGGCAGATCGTCTCTCACAAACCTCATTGGGTTTTTTGAGAAAGTGACCAAGCATGTAGATGAAGGTAGGGCAGTTGACGTGGTGTACATGGACCTCTATAAAGCCTTTGATAAAGTTCCACATGGTATGCTGTTGGAGTAAATGCAGAGGCATAGGATTGAGGGTGATTTAGCAGTTTGGATTACAAACTGAGCTTTCTGAAAGAAGGCAGCGAGTGGTGGTTTATGGAAAATATTCAGCCTGGAGTCCGGTTACTAGTGGTGTGCCACAAGGCTCGGTTTTGGGACTACTGCGGTTTGTCGTTTTTTTAAATGGCTGAGACACAGGCATAAGTGGATGGATTAGTAAATTTGCAGACGAAACTAAAGTTGGTGGAGTACTGGACAGTTTGGAACAATGTTACAGGTTGCAGGGGGACTTGGATAAACTGCAGAATTGGGCTGAGAGGTGGCAATTGGAGTTCAATGCAGCTAAATGGTGAGGTGATTCACTTTGGGAAGAATAACAGGAAGGCAGTGATCTTGGAGTCCATGTGCATAGATCCCTGAAAGTTGCCACTCAGGTGGATAGTGCTGTTAAGAAGGCATATGGGGTGTTAGGTTTCATTGGGTGGAGGGATTGAGTTCCAGAACCGCAATATCACGCTGCAACTATACAAAACGCTGGTGCAGCCACATTTGGAACATTGTGTATAGTTCTGGTCCCCATATTTCAGGAAAGATGTGGGAAGCATTGGAAAAGGTGCAGAGGACCAGGTTGTTGCCTGGTCGGGAGGGAGGGTGTTATGAGGAAAGGCTGATAGACTTGGGTCTGTTCTCATTGGAAAGAAGGCGGCTAAGGGGGATTTGATAGAGATATATAAGATGATCAGAGGATTAGATAGGGGAGACAGTGAAAGACTTTTTCCGAGGATGGTGACATCACCTTCCCAAAGTGAATCACCTCACATTTAGCTGCATTGAACTCCATTTGCCACCTCTCAGCCCAATTCTGCAGTTTATCCAAGTCCCCCTGCAACCTGTACAAATTGAGGGGTGATAGATTTAAGACAGATGTCAGAGGCAAGTTCTTTATGCAGAGAGTGGGAAGGGCGTGGAATGCCCTACCTGCGAAGGTAGTCAACTCAGCCACATTAGGGAGATTTAAACAATCCTTAGATAAGCGCATGGTTGATTTTGGGATAGTGTCGGGGAACGAACTGAGAATAGTTCACAGCTCGGTGCAACATCGTGGGCCGAAGGGCCTGTTCTGCGCTGTATTGTTCTATGTTCTTTGTTCTATGTTCTAAACTTAGTGCAGGAGGCTGAACGAAATGAGCAGCTTTGAAACAAAAACCTCTTGGAGCTCAAAGCTTTCAATGAGAGTCTGAGCCTGGTGGTAAGTTCAGGTAACCTTTATTGCAACCCAACTTTGTTACAGCTTCAGATCCCCCCCAGCAAAGAGGCAGGGAAAAAGTATCTGCCTTTTGAACACCTCAAGGTCAAAGTACACACACCACACCTCCCCTCCCCCCCCGCCACCACACTTCCCCTCCTCACCACGCTGTCTTTACTATTGGCCAGCACCAAGTTGTCCCTTTGTAATCGGATCCTTGGTACAGCCGTAACCCGGAGGAAGTATTGCCTCACTCCGCAATTTCAACCCATACCTTGTGTCCAAGTAAGTATCTCCCCGCTCATTTGCCAGGAAGGGGCAGTGTAGAGTCAACCAGACTGCTGTGGGTCTGGGGTCACGTGTAGGCCAGACCGGGTGAAGGGTGCAGCTGGGACGATTGAGTGAATCCTTTCCCACAATGGCGGTTCCCTTCCCTAACAAGGGAGGGAGGGAATCAGATGGGGGCTTTCTCCCCCGCACCACCCCCTCCCTCTCCCATCTGTCGTGGCGGGATTCAAACCCGGGAGTCCCCGGAACCGGGCTGATAGTCCAATTGATAATGGCACTCGGCCGTCACTCCTTCAATCCCCCTGCGATGGCACGTGAACTCGCTGGTGCTTCCGCAGGTGGGAGGAGTCGATGAAGCCCTTCCCGCACTGAGAGCAGGTGAACGGCCTCTCCCCTGTGTGGATCCGCTGGTGCCTCAGCAGGTGGGAGGAGCAGGTGAAGCCCTTCCCGCAGTGAGAGCAGGTGAAGGGCCTCTCCCCCGTGTAGACACGCTGGTGCCTCAGCAGGTGGGAGGAGCGGGTGAAGCCCTTCCCACACTGAGAGCAGGTGAACGGCCTCTCCCCGGTGTGGATCCTCTGGTGGGTCAGCAGGGAGGAAGATGTGCTGAAGGCCTTCCCGCACTCGGGGCAGCTGAAGGGCCTCTCCCCCGTGTGGATCCGCTGGTGGGTCTGGAGGTGGGAGGAGTAGGTGAAGCACTTCCCGCACTGAGAGCAGGTGAACGGCCTCTCCCCGGTGTGGACCCGCTGGTGCCTCAGCAGGGAGGAAGATGTGCTGAAGGCCTTCCCACACTTGGGGCAGCTGAAGGGCGTCTCCCCCATGTGGACACGCTGGTGGGTCAGCAGGATGGAGGATGTGCTGAAGCCCTTCCCGCAGTCGGTGCAGGGGAATGGCCTCTCCCCGGTGTGACTGCGCCGATGAATCTCCAGGGCAGACGGGAAACGGAAGCCTTTCCCACAGTCGCCACACTTCCACGGTTCCTCCACAGGGCGGGATTCCTCAGGTTTCTCCATGGCCACAGCTTCAGCTGCTCACAAACACGTGCAGAGCCCCTCCCTGCCGTGAAATCCTCTTTCCAGGCCGTATAACTGTTTCAGGCTCCACCCACAGTGCGCTGCAACAGTGGGGTCTCTCGTCCAGTCCCACTGATGCTGAAAACGTCCTCAAACAGGAACCAAGAAGCATTGATCCCTCTCACAGAAATCACAGTCAAAAACCGTTGTGGTCCCGATGGATTGAGTGACTGTCAGACATTGACATCAAAGTGAGGACTGCAGACGCTGGAGAGTCAGTTGAAAAATGTGGCGCTGAAAAAGTACAGCAGGTCAGGCAGCATCCGAGGAGCAGGAGGGTCAATGTTTCGGGCAGACGCCCTTCATCTGTTGATTTTGAAACTTCAGTCTTCAGATTTTCAAATACTCTGCAAAAAGAGATTCCAAAAGTCATCACTATCAGTGCAGGGTAGAAATTCAGAACAAACAATTCTACTTTGTGGAATATTCTTTTGTTATTCCACAAAATTGAAAGGACCATCCCACTCTCTGTCCCCCTCTGTTCTCACTCCGCTCTAACTAATTCTCCTGAAGGTGCTGATTCAGGATCTAAGAGGGGCAGAAAAAGCAAAAACATCAAGACTGACATCTCTCCGAATTTTGGATACCTCCACCTGGAAGTGAATATCTTTCACAACACTGGGATCCTGCTGAGAGTGAGCAGGTCTGATTTTGGGAAGCAAAGAAAAGTGTGTCAATTCAGGGTGAATCGGGAATGCAGCTTCTTGAGGAAGGACCAGACACAAAATGGTTAATGACCACAGGAAGGGGGGAGCAAAATGAGACATCAAGGCATTAACACTGACACCAGAGAAAAACTCAACATACAGACGTGGCAAACATCGTTGGAAAGCCAGGGTCATAGAGACATACAGCAGAGAAACATCCTTTGGTCCAACACGCTTGTACCAAACAGTACAAAGAGATCTGGGTGTTCTTGTACATCAGTCAATGAAGGTAAGCATGCAGGTACATCAGGTAGTGAAGAAGGCTAATAGCATGCTGGCCTTCATAACAAGAGGGATTGAGTATAGAAGCAAAGAGGTTCTTCTGCAGCTGTACAGGGCCCTGGTGAGACCACACCTGGAGTATTGTATGCAGTTTTGGTCTCCAAATTTGAGGAAAGACATTCTGGCTATTGAGGGAGTGCAACATAGGTTCACGAGGTCAATTCCTGGAATGGCGGGACTACCTTACGCTGAAAGACTGGAGCAACTGGGCTTGTATACCCTTGAGTTTAGAAGACTGAGAGGGGATCTGATTGAGACATAAGATTATTAAAGGATTGGACAATCTGGAGGCAGGAAACATGTTTCCGCTGATGGGTGAGTGCTGAACCAGAGGACACAGCTTAAAAATACAGGGTAGACCATTTAGGACAGAGATGAAGAGAAACTTCTTCACCCAGAGAGTGGTGGCTGTGTGGAATGCTCTGCCCCAGAGGGCAGTGGAGGTCCAGTCTCTGGATTCATTTAAGAAAGAGGTGGATAGAGCTCTCAAGGACAGTGGAATCAAGGGTTATGGAGATAAGGCAGGAACAGGATACTGATTAAGGATGATCAGCAATGATCATATTGAATGGTGGTGCAGGCTTGAAGGGCAGAATGGCCTACTCCTGCACCTATTGTCTATATTCCAAATCAATCAAATCCCATTTGCCGGCATTAGCCCATATTCCTTTAAACCCTTCCTATTCATATACCCATTCAGATGCCTTTTTAAATGTTGTAATTGTACCAGCCTCCACCACTTCCTCTGGAAGCTAATTCCTTACACGTACCATCCTCCGGGTGAATACATTGCCCTTTTGGTCAGTTTTACACCTGCCCCTCTCCCCCACCCTAAACCAATTACCCACCCATTCTGGACTCCCCCACCCCAGGGAAAAGACCTTGCCTATTTACCCTATCCATGCTCTTCATGATTTTATAAACCTCTATAAAGGTCACACTTCAGCCTCCGATGCTCCAGTGAAAACAGCCCCAGACTGTTCAGCCTCTTTCTGTAGCACAAATCCTCCAGCCCTGGCAACATCCTAGCAAATCTTTTCCGAACCCTTTCATGTTTACAACATGCTTCCAATAGGAGGGAGACACAATATTGTAGAAGTGGCTGTGGTTCTGTTGGACAATGGCAATTTAATTCCAAAGTGAATTCCTGTTGTTCGCCCTTTTCTCTGGTCTACAAACTGAAACTAACATTAACACGTCAATGCTCTCCTGGTCACTGCAATCTTGGAAGCACCCACATTCTGTTCCAGTGCCACAGATTATCACATTAATTCACCTCAAATTCACAGCCCATCTAAGTGTTTTTTCCCTGGACCTCTCTCCCACTTCCTTTTCCTGTTTTAAGGGCACACAGACCAAGCTCAGGGCCAGGTCTCCCAGAGTGAAATGAGGAAATTCGAGTTGCCACAAAGGCTTCCCCGAGGTTGGAATCCTCTCCCGGAAATGACAGCGGACGGTGCCTTCACCAAGATGGCCGCCCGCGATGCCGGCCCAAAGACAACCTCCTACCTGTCCTTCACAAAGATGGCGGCCAGGCGCTCCAGGAGCAAAGGCAACTTCCGCCTGACCCTCACAAAGATGGCCGCCGGTTGCCCGGGCGACCCGAGGGGTCCTTCGCCGGTGAAATAAACACTGGGCCTTTTATTGGAGGCCTCAGGCCTCCCCCGAGGAGTTTATAAACTCCCCTCCCCCACCCCAGCCTCCCGCGGTTCCCAATCCTACCCTGTCTCACCATCTCCTCTCCCCGGGGGCAGGAGCCAGGTCTTGGCGCTGGGGCCTGGCGACCTCCCAAGGGATGTTTCTGAGACCTGTCCGTGTTCTAAAGAAGGACCTGCTCAGCCTTTTCCAGCGGTTTCTGTCCTTGTTCCTTCGGCCGCCGGCGCCATCAGTAACACTGACGTCATCCCGCTGCGGGAGCTACACCGCGCATGCGCCGGCTCGTGTAGGGGCGAGGTCCTGACGGGAGACGTCATCGTCAGTTCATGGGGCGTGGTTGGAGGAGTCCTCCGAGAATACGGACACAATAGGGGGCGGGGCGATAGTTGTGCCCGCCCCCCAGCCACCTGAAGGTTGGGTTTCTTTTGGGTTCGAACGTAGTTTTTTTTATTCAATTTTCAGCCTGTTCAGAAGTGAGCAGAATGGGTTCTTTCTGGATTATAATGTTTTATTAAAATGTTTCCTGATTAAATTTTAAAAGTATAAGTGATAAGTGCTAACTTAGCCTGGAGCACTTCTTTTTTAAGAGCAAAAAGACAGTGTTATCTTCTGGGTGTGTAGATTTTAGATGAGCAAAGTATAGTGGTCTGCCCTTCCTGTCGGAAATGGGAGATTAGGGAGAGTTTCCACGTTACTGAGGATTGCCTGCAGCAAGTGTCCTTGGTCACGAATCCTATCAGATCGACTGGATCTGTTGGAGCGACAGTTCGAGGCAATGAGGAATTTACAAGAGCTAGGGGGTTTGATAGATAGTTATAGGAAAGGAGAAAAGTTGCAGATACATAGTCAGATAGATGGAGCAACACCAGGAAAGGTAGGTGAGGTAAACAGGTAGTGCAGGAATCTTCTGTGGCTATCCCCGTTTCAAACAAGTATGCTGTTTTGGAAAATGTATGGGGTGATGGACTCCCAGGGGAACGTAGCATGAACAGCCAAGTTTCTGGTATTGAGACAGGCTCTAATGTAATGAGGGGTATGCTGGTGTCCAAGTGTTCGATTGTGACAGGGGACCCTCTAGTCAGATGCACAGACAGACATTTCTGCAGGCAGCAGCGAGTAATCAGAATGGTGTGTTGCCTCCCTCATGCCAGGATCAAGGATGTCTCAGAGAGGATGCAGAATGTTCCGAAAGGGGAGAGGGACAAGCAGGTGGTCATTGTACACACTGGAACCGACGACATCGGAAGGGAAAAAGATGAGATTCTGAAGGGTCAAAGAAAATTAGGCAGGAATTGAAATAAGAAGGTTCTCAAAGGTCGTAATATCTGGGTTACTCTCGGTGCTATGAGCTAGTGAGGGTAGGAATAGGAGGATAGAGAAGATGAATGTATGACTGAGGAGCTTATGCAGGGGAGAAGGGCTCACATTTTTGGATTGTTGGAATCTCTTCTGGGGTAGAAGTGACCTGTACAAGAAGGACGAATTGCACCTGAATTGGAAGAGGACGAATATACTGACAGGGAGATTTGCAAGAGCTGCTCAGGAGGTTTTAAACAAGTAAGGTGGGAATAGTGAGGAAAGAGATCAATCTGAGACTGGTATAATTGGGAAAAGGAGTGAATCAAGCAGTCATGGTAGGCAGGGACAAAGCAGAGAACAAGTTAGGATTGGTAAATTAAACTGAATTTACTTCAATACAAGAGGCCTAACATGAAATGCAGATGAAGTCAGGGCATGGGATATGACAGCAATCACAGAAACATGCCTCAGGGATGGACAGGACTGGCAGCTAAATGTTCCACAATACAAATGCTATAGGAAGGGTAGAAAAGGGGGCAAGCGTGGGGAGTGGTGTTTTTGATAAGGGTTGGTATTACAGCTGTATTTAAGCAGAATATTCTTGGGAATACATCCAGGAAAGTTATTTGGGCGGAACTGAAATAAGAGAGGGATAATCACCTTATTGGGATGGTATTATATACCCCCCTAAGAGTCAGCAGGAAATTGAGAAACAGATTTGTAAGGAGATTTCAGTTATCAGTAAGAATAATATGGTGGTTATGGTGGGGGACTTTACATCTTTGCCCCCTCACACTAAACTAATGTCCTCTAGTTCTCAACTCCCACGCCCCAGGAAAAGACTTTGTCTAATTTACCCTGTCCATGATTTTATAAACTTCTACACAGTTACCCCTTAGCCTCTGATGCTCCAGAGAAAACAGCTCCATCCTCTTCAGCCTCTCCCTATAGCTCAAATCCTCCAACTCTAGCAATATCCTTGTTCATCTTTTCTGAACTCTTTCAAGTTTCACAACACCCTTCCAAAAGGAAGGAGACCAGAATTGCACGCAATATTCCACAAGTGACCTAACTGAGGTGTGATACAGCTGAAACATAACCTCCCAACTCCTGTACTCAACGCTCTGACCAATAAAGGAAAGCATACCTTCTTCACTATCCTATCTACCAGCAACTCCACTTTTAAAGGAACTATGAACCGCACTCCAAGGTCTCTTTGTTCAGCAACACTCCCCTGGACCTTACCATTAAATGTATAAGTCCTGCTCTGATTTGCTTTTCAAAATGCAGCCCCTCACATTTATCGAAATTGAACTCCATCTGCCACTCCTCAGCCATTGGCCCATCTGATCAAGATCCTGTTGTAAATCTGAGGTAACCTTGCTCGCTGTCCACTACACCTCCAATTTTGGTGTCATCTGCAAACTCACTAACTATACCTCCTATGTTCACATCAAAATAATTTACGTAAATTATGAAAAGTAGTGAACCCAGCACCGATCCTTGTGGCACTCCACTGGTCACAGTCCTCACGTCTGAAAATCTACCCTCCACCACCACCCTCTGTCTTCTACCTTTGAGCAAGTCCTCCTTGTGTTCCATGAGATCGAACCTCGAACACCTTACTGAAGTCCACATAGATCACGTCCACCGCTCTATCCTCATCAATCCTCTTTGTTACTTCTTCAGAAAAACTCAATCAAGTTTGTGAGACATGATTTCCCACGCATAAAGCCATGTTGACTATCCCTAATCAGTCCTTGCCTTTCCAAATGTGTAAATACTGTCCCTCAGGATTCCTTCCAACAACTTGCCCACCACCGACATCAAGATTATTGGTCTATAGTTCCTTGGCTTGTCCTTACTGCCCTTCTTAAACAGTGGCACCACGTTAGCCAACCTCAGTCTTCTGGCACCTCACCTGTGACTATCAATGATACAAATATCTCAGCCACTTCCCTCACTTCCCACAGAGTTCTAGGGTACACATGATCAGGTCCTGGGGATTTATGCGTTTCAAGACATCCAGCACCACATCCTCTGTAATATGAACATTTTTCAAGATGTCACCATCTATTTGACTACATTCTATATCTTCCATGTCCTTCTCCACAGTAAACACTGATGCAAAATACTCGTTTAGTATCGCTCCCCATCTCCTGCGGCTCCACAGAAAGGCCACCTTGCTGATCTTGGAGGGGCCCTATTCTCTCCCTGGTTACCCTTTTGCCCTTAATGTATTCGTAAAAACCTTTGGATTCTCCTTCACCATATTTGCCAAAGCTACGTCCTCTTTTTGCCCTCCGGGGTACAGGAGTTGGGAGGTTGTGTTTCTGCTCCTCTGTCTGTACATTTGGAGATGTACATGAATAGGAAAGGTTCGAAGGGATATGGGCCAAACACAGGCAGGTAGGACTAGTTTAGTTTGCGAATATAGTCAGCATAGACTAGTTGGGCTGAAGGGTCTGTTTCTGTGCTCGGCAAAAGTGAGAACTGCAGATGCTGGAGATCAGAGCCACGATTAGTGTGGTGCTGGAAAAGCACAGCAGGTCAGGCAGCATCCGAGGAGCAGGAAAATCAACATTTCGGGCAGGAGGGACTCCTGCCCAAAACGTCGATTTTCCTGCTTCTCGGATGCTGCTTGACCTGCTGTGCTTTTCCAGCACCACTCTAATCGTGTTTCTGTGCTGTCTGACTTGAACAGTTATGTACTCGTTTTAAAATCATTTTCTTGCCTTCCCCCATAACCATCCACTTCATTGCTGTTCAGAAATCAGATGAGCTCAGCCTTGAATACATTCAATAACCCCCTAATGTGGGCGTCACAGTGGCTAGCACTGCTGCCTCACAGCGCCAGAGACCCAGGTTCAACTCCCGCCACAGGTGACTGTGTGGAGTTTGCACGTTCTCCCAGTGTCTGCGTGGGTTTCTTCCCACAGTCCAAAAATGTGCAGGTTAGGTGAATTTGCAATGCTAAATTGCCCATAGTGTTAGGTGAAGGGGTAAATGTAGGGGAATGGGTCTGGGTGGGTTGCGCTTCAGCAGGTCAGTGTGGACTTATTGGGCTGAAGGGCCTGTTTCCATACTGTAAGTAATCTAATCTAACTGCAGGAAGGCATCCCCACTTCTGAACTCAATTCCACTTGCTAATATACCACTTGCCTTGCTGATTGCTTGCTGCACCTGTCTGACAACTGGTGTAGGAGGACGCTGAGACCCATTTGTCCATCCACACATCATTCCTGAAGAAGGCCTCATACCTGAAACATCAACTCTCTTGCTTCTCAGGTGCTGCCTGACTTGCTGTGCTTTTTCAGCACCACACTTTTCGACTGATCTGCAGTCCTCACTTTCTCCACATCCCAATATATCACCATTTAAATAATGCACCTCCTTTGTGCATTTTCTTAATCACAACAAAGGCTATAACTTCACACGGTGGTACTGCAGTTGCCATATGTTGCCAATTGAGACACAGACCTGGACCAACATTGCCCAAGTGTCCCCTCCCTGAATTCACTCTCATTCCTTTCAGTTGCTGCAAGTCACCAATTGAACCCCAGAATGAAAACGAAATGGAAACATTGGGCAAGAAAAAAGGGCCATACTCTCAGATATCGTATGGAGGAAAAAAAGTTGCAGTCTGGGAGTAAAGTTCAATCTTCATTCAGAGAGAGAGAGGAGCAGCAGCAGAAGTTCAAGGTCCAACTTCCACATTCAGACAATACGGCAGCTCTGATTGGCAGGAGGACCCGTCCCCTTCCGGTCCTCCAGGGCGTCCTATTGGTTCGTCAAAAGAAGGTCGCGCGCCCTTTCTGCGGTCAGCGAGAAGCACGTGCAGTGCTTGCTGACACCGAAGATCATGCGCAGTATTCCCTGTGGAGATGCTGGTGTTACTGACAGCTTTTAAGTGTCCAAATGCTAATAGGAGTTCAAAAGTCACAATTTTTTATTCCCCCTGTGGCTCAACATTGTATTCTTTTTGCATTTTAATGGCTACTCAACTTTTATATGTCTTTTCCCCACGGAAGGGAGAGTTCAGAACTAGAGGGCATAGATTTAGGGTGAGACCAGAAAGATTTAGGAGGGACCTAAGGGGCAACCTTTTAACACAGAGGGTGGTGCGTGTATGGAATGAGCTGCCAGAGGAAGTGGTGATGGCTGGTACAATTACAACATTTAAAAGGCATCGGGATGGGTATACGAAAAGGAAGAATTTATGGGGTATGGGGCAAATGCGTCACTACATTAATTTAGGATATCTGGTCAGCATGGACTGAAGGTTTTATTTCCCGCTCTGTGACTATTTCTACATAGTTGGAACCAATTTCACAAAACAAGGAATAAGCCATACACCCCTTCCAGCCTGTCCTGAGCTGTGGCCTCGCACTAAAAAATGTGCAGTAAGTTTCAGAAAGATTTCAGCAGCTCTTGTAAAAAAAAATTGAACATGCTTTCAAACTTCAACGATGTTTCTGAATATATCACTGTAGCTATTCTCAATGTTTAAGATCAGCCGTTTCAGAACGTCATTTAAATGCAGAGGTTTTCTGACAATAGGTGTGAATTCTGTCTGGGTCCCAATGTCGAGTCAGACTGACATGCTTGTGAGAAAAGCTCTGCAGTTAAATTACATTCTGGGATTAACACACCAAAGAACAGAAGCCAATTCTAAACAATGAAATATTTAATCTAAAATTGTTTAATGAATCACATCTCCATGACACTCGACTGCTTTGACTATAAATTCTATGATCATGATCTTATTCTCCATAACCACCTAATGAAGGAGCAGCACTGAAAGCTTGTGCTTCCAAACAAACCTGTTGGACTATAACCTGGCGTTGAGAGATTTTTAACTTTATCCACCCCACTCCAACACCAGCACTTCCACATCGTTTCTAGTGAACACAGCCCACACCTCCTGGTGCTGCCAGTAAACTTTACAATGCTAATGAAATGATGCAGTACCTGCACTCACAAAAAATTTACCATTTCTAACAATACTAGCTTCTTATTCACTGCTTCATCTGATACACTACACTGGAAACTTAGTGCAGGAGGCTACAAGAAATGAGCAGCTTTAAAACAAAAACCTCTTGGAGCTCAAAGCTTTCAATAAGAATCTGAGCCCGGCGGTAAGTTACAGCTTCAGATCCCCCCAACAAAAAGGTGTAGAAAAAGTAGGTTATATTTTTTGAACAGCTCAAGCTCAAAGTGCACACACTCCCCCCAACGCCTTTACTATTAGTCACCACCAAGTTGTCCCTTTGTAATTGGATTCTTGGTACAGCCTTAACCTGTGGGAAGTGTTGTCTCACTCACCAATTTCAACCCATACCCTGTTTCCAAGTAATTTTCTCCCACTCATTCGCCAGAAGGTGGCAGTGTTGAGTCAATCAGACTGCTGTGGGTCTGGAGTCATGTGTAGGCCAGACCAGGTGAAGGATGCAGCTGGGACGACCGAGTGAATTCTTTCCCACAATGACAGTTTCCTTCCCAAAAAAAGGAAGTGAGTTTATCAGATGGGGATTTCTCCATCCCCACCCCCCGAAAGAGATTTCATCGTTAGATTCTGAACTCCAGACTTCTGACCGAATTGCACTTCCAATATCTGCCTCAGTGGGATTCAAACCCGAGAGTCCCTGGAACAGGGTTGATAGTCCAATCAATAACGGTACTCAACCGTTGCTCCTTCAATCACCCTGCAATGGCACGTGAACTCGCTGGTGCCTCTGCAGGTGGGAAGAGCAGGTGAAGCTCTTCCCTCACTCAGGGCAGCTGAAGGGCTTCTCTCTGGTGTGGACCCGCTGGTGTTTCCGCACGTTGCCCACCTGACAGAATGCTTCCCATATACAGGGCAGTTGAATGGCCTCTCCCCATTGTGAGCCTGCTGATGTGTCAGCAGGTGGGAGGAATTGATGAAGCCCTTCCTGCATTCAGGGCAAGGGAACAGCCTTGCCCCAGTGTGACTGCGCCTATGAGACTCTAGGGCAGATGGGAAACAGAAGCCACATTTCCATGGTTTCTCTATGTGGCAGGATTCCTCGGGTTTCTTCATGGTCGAAGCTTCAGCCACACACAAACATGTGTGGAGCCCCACCCCACCCTGAATTCCTCTTTCCAGGCCATATAACTGTTTCAGGTTCCACACTCAGTGTGCTGCAACAATAGAGTCTCTCATCCAGTCCCACTGATGCTGAAAACCTACTCAAACAGGAACCAAAAAGCTTTGCTCCTTCTCACAGAATCAGAGTTGGAAACCGTTGCGGTCCCGATGGATTGAGTGACTGTCAGACAGTGACGTCAAAGTGAGGACTGCAGACGCTGGAGAGTCAGAGTCAAAACGTGCGGTGATGGAAAAGCACAGCAGGTCAGGCAGCATCCGAGGAGCAGGAGAGTCGACATTTTGGGCATAAGCCCTTCATCTGTTGATTTTGAAACTTCCAACTTCAGATCTTCAAATACTCTGTAAAAAGGGATTTTAAAAAGGTCACCACTATCAGTCCAGGGTAGAAAAGAAAAGATACAGTAAAACAGAAAAGATATCTATCCCCATTTCCCAATCTCTATCTTTCCACCCCAACCCCACCCGAGTAACTAAGACACAAACCTGAGTTTGCAGAGTCTCCTCCCTCCCTGGATTCACTCCAGTTGCTACAAGTGAACAGATTACCCCCCCCCCCTTCTCCCTCCCAGGGTGAAGAGCTGCCCAGAGGGAGGGAGTCCCACTCAAACCTGACAGGGACACTTCCCCGTCATGACGTCAAAGGAGCGAGGGGGCGGCGCGAGTCAAGGGGGCGGAGCGAGTCAAGGGGGCGTACGAGGAGGCGGAGCGGGTCAAGGGGGCGTACGAGGGGGCGGAGCGAGTCAAGGGGGCGTACGAGTGGGCGGAGCGAGTCAAGGGGGCGTACGAGGGGGCGGAGCGAGTCGAGGGGGCGGAGCGAGTCAAGGGGGCGTACGAGGGAGCGGAGCGAGTCAAGGGGGCGTACGAGGGGGCGGAGCGAGTCAAGGGGGCGGGATGAAGTCGACAGCGGGTCACACCACACTGCGCCTGCTCCGGCCCGCCCAACGCTGCGCTTGCGCTTCACTGCACAGTTTGGACGAACCCCTTCTCTTCAGAAAATCCCCAAAGTGTGGAAGCAGGTCACTCGGCCCAACGTGTCCACACCGACCCTCCGAAGGGTAACTCACCCACATCCATTCCCCTCCCCTATTGCTCTACATTTAACCCTGAGTAATGCACCTTATTCTGCACATCCCTGGGCACTATGGGACAACTTAGCATTGCCAATCCACCCTAACCTGCACATCCCTGGGCACTATGGGTAATTTACCATGGCCAATCCACCCTAACCTGCACATCCCTGGGCACTATGGGTAATTTCCCATGGCCAATCCACCCTAACCTGTACATCCCTGGGCACTATGGGTAATTTCCCATGGCCAATCGACCCTAACCTGTACATCCCTGGGCACTATGGGTAATTTAGCATGGACAATCCACCCTAACCTGCACATCCCTGGGCACAATGGGTAATTTAGCACGGCCAATCCACCTTCCCCTGCAGGTCCCTGGGCACTATGGGTAATTTAGCATGGCTAATCCACCTTCCTTGGCACATCCCTGGGCACTATGGGTAATTTAGCATGGCCAATCCACCCTAACCTCCACATAACACCAGGTTATAGCCCAACATCAGGTGGTTGCAGAGTATAAGATCAGAACACACAGAATTTATGGAAAAACATGACAATGTCCTGCCACTGAAATGATATAACCTGGCTTGTTAAGGTTTTCATCTTTCAGAATGGGTTGCAGGTATCATTAATATGCAAATCCCAAAACTTCCTGTAAGGCACCTTCTTGAGAGAACTTAAAAGTTTTATAACAAAAGGTGACATCTCCGCTCAGACAATGCATTAAAGGTGTGAAGTCAGGGTCTGTCTGTATCCCAATCTTGAGTCAGACTGGTTCTATTTCCAAAGTAGGAATTTATAAAATATTACACGGATTGACTGCCTGCAGATTGTGCATTTTTGAGCAAAATAGAATGCATTTGCAAATATAATTCTGCAAATACAAACTCATCCCCATGGACTCGTGTGTACATGAGAGACAGAAACAGTCTATTTCCATGCTGTATATTTCTATGACTATTTTGTAACGGATGGTTTATTTCTGTTGATGTAAATATTGTTGTAAATCTTAGCTGGGTACTAATATTAGATGGAAGGGAGAGAGAATTCCTCAAGTAGGGCACCATAAGAATCCTGGGAGAGTCCTATTTCTGGTTTACTTCCTCATGAACAAACATTAAACACGAGCACATATTTATTTTGAATTTGGTTTCATTTTTCTTGTTTGATTCCTTTCTATGACTACACTCTGTGTCTGGATGGTTGACAGGCTGGGAGATTGTGGGTTGGGTCTCAATGTTTTACTCTTCCGGAAGGTGTAAAAAGGGAGGTCAAAACTGATGTTCATTTTCCACATCACCTCACCGCTCACCAGGCCTGATTTGGATTGGCCATGCTAAATTGACCAGAGCGTCCAGGGACGTGCAGGTTAGGTGGGTTAGCCATGGGAAATGCAGGGTTACAGTTTCATAGTAATAGAAGCAGGAATAGGCCATTTGGCCCATCCAGCCTGCTCCGCCATTCATTAAAATCATGGTTGATCTTTCCATCGTCTTAGCTCCTCCTCCCTGCATTATCCCAACTACACTTAATTCCCGTACCATGCAAAAGCCCATCCAACTGTGTCTTGAATGTATTTAATGAAGCTGCCTCGACTGCTTCCTTGACCAGAGAATTCCATAGATTCACTACTCTCCGGGATAAGCAATTTGTCCTCATCTCTGTCCGAAATCCACTCCCCCTAACCTTGAGGCCTAGTCTCACCCGCCAGCAGAAATGACTGGATAGGGTAGGGCTTCATCCCCACAGTGCAATCAATTCCCACTTTCCAACAAAATCCCAGATGTCCTCACTCACTCAGTTGCTGGCTCACAAATGAAAGGCTTCATTTTAACTTCTTCTGATCCCATTAAGGGCAAAATATCCTAAAGCAGCTCTGCAAGTCCAGTCTTCACCACCACATTTCTGCTTTCACCGAAGACGATTAGAGTCATACAGCAAAGAAACAGACCAGTCATCCCAACTCGTCTATGCTGACCAGAATTCCTAAATTAATCGCGTCCCATTTGCCAGCATTTGGCCCACATCCCTCTAAAACCTTCCTATTCTGGGACCCAGCCAGGTGCCTTTTAAATGATGTCATTGCACCAGCCTCCACCACATCCTCTGGCAGCTTGTTCCATACATTCACCACCTTCTGTGTGAAGAAGTTGCCCCTCACTTCCCTTTCCCCATTCACCTTAAATCTATGCCCCTCTTAGTTCTGGATTCCCATACCCTGGGGAAAAGACCTTGGGTATTCACCCTATGCATGCCCCTTATAAACATGTTAGGTCACCACTCAGCCTCCGATGCACCAAGAATATATCCTGGTCTATTCAGACTCTCCCTGTAGCTCAAACCCTCCTACTCTGGCAACAGCCTCGCAAATCTTTACCGATCCCTTTCAAAGTTTCACAACACATTTCCTGTAGCAGGGAGACCAGAACTGAACGCAGTATTCCAAAGATGGTCCAAACAATGCCCTGTACAGTCGCAACATGATCTCCCAACTCATCTACTCAATGCTTTGACCAATAAAAGAAAGTATCCTAAATGCCTTCTTCATTATCCTGTCTACCTGTGACTCCACTCTCAAGGAACTATGAACCTGCACTCCAAGGTCTCTTTGTTCTGCAACACTTCCCTTAACTGTGTCAGTCCTGCCTGGATTACTTGACCAAAATGCAGACCTGACATTTCTCCAAATTCAACTCCATCGGTCACTCCTTGGCCCATCAGCCCATCCGGTCAATTCTAATTTAGAGTGAATTTTCTTTCCTCTCTTATTCCCTAGAAGCTGAAAATCTCCATCCCACACATTCTCCGTCCATTCTCACTTTGCTGATCCTAATCCCAGCTGTACCTCATCCTGAAGGGTCTGGTTCATGCTGATTAACAGGCCCACACTCGGGAGGGGGGAAGGGTCTAATTGAAACATACAGAATCTTGAACAGCCTGGACAGAGTGGAAGTTGGGAAGGTGTTTCCATTGGTTGGAGGGATTAGAACCAGTGGGCACAGCCTTAGAGTAAAGGGAAGACCTTTCAGAATGGAGGTAAGGAGAAACTTCTTCAGCCAGAGAGTTGTGAATCTATGGAATTCACTGCCACATAAGGCTGTGGAGGCCAGGTCACAGAGAATATTTAAGACTGAGATAGAGACGTTCTTGAGTATCAAGGCGATGGAGGGTTACAGGAGACAAAGTGGGAGAATGTGATTGAGAAACTTATCAGTCACGATTGAATGATGGAGCAGACCTGATGGGCTGAATGGCCTAAATTTCTGCTCCGATGTCTTATGTTCTCTTGCTGTCTTGGACAGTGAGAGAGAATTGGAAGCAGGAGTAGGCCATCTGGTCTTACAAACCTGCACCAACATTCAACAGATTGATTGGGATTCTGCCGACATCTAGATGAATAGGTTGGGACTTGTTCAATGGACAACAGGAGGTTGAGAGGTGACCGTACAGAAGTTTATAAAATCACAAGGGGCATAGATGAGGTGACTGCCAGGTATTGTTTCCCTCGGGTGGGTGGTTCAAGATTGGGCAGCAAATTTGAAGGTGAGAGGAGAAAGATTTCAAAAAGGCAGGAGGGGCACCTTTTTTTCAACAGAGTAGTTTGTGTGTGGAATAAATGTCTAAAGGAAGTGGTGGATGCAGGTACAATAACAATATTTAAAAGACATTTTGATAAGTACATGAATAGGAAAGGTTCAGAGGGAATTGGGCCAACTATGTGGGACTAGTTTAGTTTGTGAATATAGTCAGCATGAGCTGAAAATGTGTTGCTGGAACAGCGCAGCAGGTCAGGCAGCATCCAGGGAACAGGAGAATCGACGTTTCGGGCATAAGCCCTTCTTCAGGAATGGGCTAAAGAAGGGCTTATGCCCGAAACGTCGATTCTCCTGTTCCCTGGATGCTGCCTCACCTGCTGCGCTGTTCCCGCAACACATTTTCAGCTCTGATCTCCAGCATCTGCAGACCTCACTTTCTCCCCCAATATAGTCAGCATGGACTAGTTGGGCTGAAGGGTCTGTTTCTGTGCCGTATGACCCTGTAACTGTTCTGTACTGGTCTTAAAATCATATTCTTGCCTTCCTCCATAAACATCCACTTCTTTGTTGTTCTAAAATCAGATGAACTCAGCCTTGAATATATTCAATGATCCCCTAACTGCAGAAAGATATTCTCAATTCTGAACTCAATTCCTTTTGCTAATATACCACTTGCCTTGCTGATTGCTTGCTGCACCTGTCTGACAACTGGCAGCGACTGGTGTAGGAGGATGCTGAGGCCCCTTGGGATGTCCACACATCATTCCTAATAAAAGGACTCGTGCCCGAAATGTCGACTCTGCCGCTCCTTGGATGCTACCTGACCTACTGTGCTTTTCCAGAACCACACTTTGACTCTGATCTCCACCATCTGCAGTTCTCACTTTCTCCACATCCCAATCCATCATCATTTAAACAATACACTGCTTTTATTTCCACAGAAAGGCTCTAAACTTCACATTGTGGGACTGCATTTGCCATGTGTTTGCCAACTGTGGTCTTCTCTACATCGGGGAGACCGAGCATAAACTTGGGGAACGGTTCGCCGAGCATCGCAGCTGGGTCCACAGAGGCCAACCGGACCTCCCAGTCACCATCCATTTTAATTCCCCTTCCCACTCCATTCCTGACATGACCATCTTTGGCCTCCTCCGTTACCACACCACACCAAACCACAATTTGGAGGAACAACACCTCATCTCCCACCTGTGCAGCCTACGGCTCGGAGGACTCAACATTGAGTTCTCCAATTTCAAATAACCTCACTTCCCATCCCCAACTCCCTTCCCAGCCCCGACCCCTCATTTCCAATCCTCCCTGCCACCAACCAGTTTTCTTCCTCCCCTTGACCAACCAGGTCATACCCTCAGCCTGTCTTCACCTATCCCCACTTCACCACACTGCCCCTTGCACCCCCTTTATCTGCATCTCCCCCTACACCCATTCCCAGTCCTGAAGAAAGATTACACCCGAAACGTCGACTTCTCCACCTCCTGATGCTGCCTGGCTTGCTGTGTTCTTCCAGCCTTTTGCCTGTCTATTTTGCCAATTGAGACACAGACTCAGACCAACGTTTCCAGAGTCTGTCTCCTCCCGGTTTCACTCCCTTTGCTTTCAGTTGCTGCAAGTCAACAATTGAACCCCAGAGTGAAAAAGAAATGGAAAAGTGGGCAAGCAAAGAGAGTGCCGTACTCACAGATCTTGGACAGAGGAAGGAATTTACAGTCGGGGGTGAAGCTCAATCTTCCTTCAGAGACAGAAGCAGAAGTAGCAGCTACTGAAGATCATGGTCCAACTTCCGCATTTAGACAATAGGGTGGCTCTGATTGGTAGGAGGACCTATCTCTTTCCGGTCCTCCAGTGCTCCCTATTGGGCCATCAGGAGAACGGCGCCCGCCTTTTTCTGGCGGACAGATGAGCATGCGCAATATTTTGCTGACACCGACGGACATGCGCGCTGCGTTGCTGACACCGGCACACATGTGCAATATGCTCTTTGGGGATGTTGGTGTTAGTGACAAATTAAGAATCCAAATGCCAATAGCTGAGAAAAAAAGATAGAGGCACAATTTTTTTCCACGTGGCTCGACATTTGTGAGTACGGCTTTTGCATTTTGTCTGCTGCTCAACTTTTGTATGTTTTTTTCCCCTTGTTGGGAGAGTGTGTGCCCCAGTGAGCTGACTGTGAGAAGGAGCTGTAACCAGATACACAGACTGAAGAAACATCAAACTGTTCGCAGTAGGGGGTGACTGTACACGTTTCCCGAATGTGATCACACTTTCAATTGTTCATCAGAAACAGGGAGCCAAAAGGACACCAGAACTGCAGAGAAGTCGTGGAAATGTGGGGAATGTGGGAACGGATTCCATTCCCTATCTGTACATGAGATTCATCAGCTCAGTTGCAGTGGGGAGAGGCCGTTCTTCAACACATTATTTCCCATTGACAAAAACACATCCACGCTGCCTGATT
Source organism: Chiloscyllium plagiosum (assembly GCF_037043375.1). NCBI lineage: Eukaryota > Metazoa > Chordata > Chondrichthyes > Orectolobiformes > Hemiscylliidae > Chiloscyllium > Chiloscyllium plagiosum. Next base: position 92,822,786 of record NW_028270165.1, on the reverse strand, counting down.
ACCTTGAACTTATACAAGTGCCCTGTCATAACATCTTTAATCATAGCTTTGAACATTTTCCCTATGACATATGTTAAGGTAAATGGTCTGCAGTTTCCTGTTCTCAGTCTCCCTTTTTGAAGAAAGGAGTTTCCAATCTAAAGAAATCTTCCCTGAAACCAGTGAGGTGTGGAAAACTAAAACCAATGCATTAACTGTTTCACTAGCTAGTTTATCTTTAAGAGTCCATGATGAAATCTTTTGGGCACCTGAGACTTGTGAACTCGTAGTTCCAACAGTTTACTCAGTATGACTTCCCTGGTAATTGTAATTGCCTTCAGTTCCTCCTTCCCTTTCAATTCCTGATTTCCAGCTAAAGTGTTACTTTTATCCTCTCTAGTGAAGACAGATTCAAGCTCTTTTCAATTCTCCGATCATCTCTTTATCCTCTGTTATTGAATCCCCAGACTCATTTTCTGCAGAACCAACACTTACTTTGTTAACTTTAAAAAAAACACGCTGACAAAACATTCAAACCTGTTTTTTTAATATTTTTGGCTAACTTTCTAACTCTAATTGCTGTGCTTCTGCCTGTATTATTTCTGATAGGTTGCCCCAGCACTCAACTCTCGCATCAACCTGTCTGCGTATTCTATAGAACTGACCTTGGTTAAGTGTTGCAAAACACACAAGGGCAAATTTTTCGTCTCCAGAAAGCCTTAGTACTTAACACGATAATATTCACTTTGAAATATTGTTCTTCCAAACTTTACCAAGCACATCTTCCAGATTGAAAATCCCACAATGACACCCAGTTTTGTTATGATCTTTAATTTTGAAGAGAAATTTGAATATCCAGTGATTAACTGGAAGAACTGTTCATGACATTTTCACATTTCTAAACAAAAAAAAATCAACTGGATTAATTTAGCAGAATAGCACATATGGCCTTAAATTGCAAATCCAGTTTTCTTTTGAGAGATGGAGCATATCCACACCAGATGAGGATCTAATACCTGGATTTAGCCTGTTGGGTCAGGAGCTTTTATTAAACACAAAATGGCATCTCAATATAAAGTAACAGAACAACATGGTTTCAGGCTGCAAATTAACACTGTGTTTAAAATGGCTAAAAGCTGCATTTCTGCATTCCTGAGCGAACTGAATTACAGATTAAGCAAACAATGCCTTCTTCATAGTATGGATCTAATTAAGCTAGATAGGACATTACCGACCATCCTAGCTAACCTTGAAGCACAGGTATGAGGAGATAATGCGTGTGAAACAACATTGTTCCCAGGAAATATTGTTTCCCAGGATTAACCTGTTGTCCATTATGTCATTTCATGCTGTACTGTCTCTTAAGAAACATATGAAAATTGCTTTATGTTCCAAGTTAATCACACAGTTTTTCCAAGGAACACATAATATTTTAATATCTGTGTTGCTGGACAAATCTTTGCCCGGCCGTTACTAATTAAAGTGTGAAACCTTGCTGAAGCAGACCATACTCCTCGAGTTTTTTGATCGATCGTGGAACTGAGACACCCTCTCCTGGGAGTTGAGATCTTCAACTCTCACTGTGCTTTTGGTGTGACCCATGATTACAGAGACTTGTAGGAACATAGAGGATTTGTAACCCCCACAGGGCAGACTAATAGTAATGTCGTTTTGTCCAATCAATCTGGCATCTATCAAGATATTCAGCTCAGGCTGAGGCAATGGATACAGTCTCCAAATGAATGAGCAGATGGATGCTGCTGCCAAGCAGGCAGCCTGACACCCCAAACTTCTGGTCCCATTGGATCCCCAGCAAAACCCGGATAGAGACCATATGGGGATAGGAATTCCAGGCCTGGGTATGGGACTGAAATCACAGGGGAGGCCCCCTGCTGAAGAGTACAAACTATGGCCTCAAATATGGTACTCCTTTGATACTCAAACCGAAATGTAGGTGGATCCCTGATGGACTGGTTTGTGTTCCTTCTTTGCTGCTGCTTACTTCAGTTGACTATGTGCATTATTGTACACACTTGGGCAAGAAGGAAATGGTAATACTTATTACAAACTTGGTGGCACCCAGATTTCCAGAAAACAGCTAGGAAAAGAGCTGAAGCGTGTTTAATTTGTAAACAAACAAGATGCATGCTGTAAGAGGGATGCCCTGAGGTTGTTAACCACCTCCTTGCCTGGTCAGCCTTTTTACTTGTCTACAACTTGCTTTTATAGAATTATGTCGCGTACATTGTTAACGATATTGTCTAATAATAGCAGATGTATTTTGTAGATGAATCAAAACCATCCCAATGCCACTACATTGTTGGACAAGTGGGAAATATTTGCATCAGTTAACCAAAACTCTTCAGAGTTTACATTCACGGGTACGCCAAGCCTCAGCATTAGGACCGGGCCATATTGGAGCTGAGATGGAAAGGCCCCTTCCTAGTCCTGCTGGGTTACCCGGTCAGCAGTCAGGGTCAAGGGAGGCCGCATGGACACACACAACACAATGCAAACGAGCGCCACCTCCTGGAGGAACACCAGAAGACCCCGTCAGAGACACATCTTCAGCCTTCATCCGTGAGTGGCTCAGCCTGATCATTCTGCCTTTCACTGCACTCTTCCTTATCTTTCTTTCACTGACTATGTTTGATTGGGACACAATGGATAGCCTGATAATCTGTAGTAAACAGGAATTACAGTGTAATACTTTTCTTTACAGGACACACCTTTCTGCAGAAAAGGACAGCCGCTGTAGCTGCTGGGTTTGTGCCCATATTCCCATCCACTCCAAGGGAGGGATCCCCCTGAGATCCATACCTTTTAATGAATCTGACCCTGCTGAATGGGGGCTGCATCAGGGTCATTCTGCTGCTGTCACAACCTTTCACATCCCCCTGGTTTCCTAAGTGGGTGAGCACCCCAAACTCTGACGGGGATAACACCCACCTCCGCTGGCAATCAGTGGGATATACAATGGATACATTCGAGCCTCAATACTATCTCTCCTGTGATGTTTGGGTACCCAGTGCAAAGTGGGGAGGACAGGTCACAGGACCTCCTCTTGGTTCTGCTCCTGGGCCTGGCCTGGTCAAACTGGCCATAAACAGGTCCAGGCAGCAGGCTATGGAGGGGGTCGTTAGGGCCGACTGCCTGCCCCTCCTCTGTGGGTATGTCAGAGCCAGGGTGTCTCTGGAGAAGGAGCAAGCGGTGCCCACTAACACCTTTGGGCTGTTCAGAGAGAGATGGGTACCGCTGGGAGTGGAGTGTATTATTTCCCCCTCCAACTCTAGTTTGATTTGATCGCTGCCCTCCCCCTCACTATTTGATCATGCAGCATTACCTTCTGAGAAGGGCATTGCTTGTCACTGGCCACTCAGGTATTTCCTTTCTTCCTGGTGGTGGAAGTTGAATAAAGATTTGTGCACTTGTTGTCTTTCACTGTGTCGCACACCTGCACACGCAACATGGATGCAGGGGGAAATATAAGCACTCCCGCAGTTAGGCGGTAGTGTGGGGGTGGGGAAGAAAAAAAAATACAACCCCTCCCGTACACCCCCGTCCCTGTTCCTCACCAATCTCACAGCCACAACTCCACCTCTAGGAAGTATTTGCATCAAGAGTAAGCATCCCTCAGGATGGCAGGCGGGTTTCAGTAAGTGTCTGCACTCCCTACTCCTTACTTCAACTGCTTACCAGCCCACTGCAGACAGGAGCATACTTCACCTCAAGGTTCCCAACAAGACCGCCATCAATTCCCCACTTCCCACCTTTTGGATTGGAACCCAATGCAATCATTTGTTGCCCTTCAATGGCACTGATTTCATTTGTGGCCATACGGCTTACCCCTGGCTGCCTACCTCCTGGACTGGCAGCTGGTATTTAGGTTATGTTGTCCCTTTCCTTTACCACTCCCACAATTTGCCTTTTGAGAATTCCAAACCACAAATCAAGAGAGTGCTCACAACCTTTCAGCACCTTTTCTCTACCTTCTCCCTTCCCTATGCTACCCTCCAGCTTGAGGTTGTGGGTTAGTGAATTGCTACCACTCTGGAAGAGATTGCCAATGCCACATCTTCAGCCTTTGACCTGCTCAATGCAGGGATGGTCACTGTCCGCAGCATTGCTCTCCAACGTCACATGGCCCTCGATTCCCTGTTAGCCGAGAAAGGAGGCACTTGTGCCCTTATCGGCTCTGACTGCTGTACCTACATCCCTGACTCCAGTGACAACATTACAAATATTGCCGCCCACATTGGCAAGTTGTCCTCCTCCCTCCATAACACTACTCCCCATTGGGACCTTTAGACATGGATGGGTGGCTGGCTTGGCTTTTGGGCTTCCGCTCTCTTCCAGGGCCTTGTTCTTCTCATTGCTGGTTTAGTTCTGTGAGCACTTAGCATTATTTTCCAGAAACAGTGCTGTGCCCATTTCAGCTGTCTTCTCATGCCGAATATCCCGGCATCTTCCCAACTTGTGCTGCTTCTCATTTCTGACATTTCCGCACCAATGGATGGTTTCATTGACACTCTCTCTCCTGATCCTGGTGACCTGGACTATGACAGTCACCTTGGCGACTCTAAACCCCCATCGCCAACAAGCCCCACTGGGTCCGCTTGATCCCTCCTTTTGCAAGTTCCTCTGAACTGACCTCCTGATTTGGTGAAAGGGAAGAAGGAAGGAATTGGGGGAGAATTATTATATTCCGGTCAGTCATTTGGTCACATATTAAAAACCTGGAAATCACTTTCAATCTCAGCTTAGTGCCTGCTTGCCAAAGCTTATGTTTCCCAGGCTCAATAGAGACAGTCTGCCTTGCAGCTGTACTGCTACCTGATAAACAAATTCTTTCCTTGGGTGGGAATATCCTTCTCTTTGCAAGGACCTATTGTATACTTATCAGCTACTAACCAACACTATCCAGACACTACGTCACTGGGCAAAGTGCCTCAGTTTGCTTAATATCCTGCAATTAACAGATTGCTAATTGTTAAATGATTGTGACCTATAAAATAACACAACTTTGTTTATCATCGGAGTGACTTGTGATTATTAGGTCGACTTCGCTCTCCCTGCAAGCTCCCAAATAAACAGTCAATAACCCAAGGTTTGTGTGTCATGATTACTTATCCAATGCTTATTGGACTACTACGAGCAAGCCACCCACAGCATAATCCACTTCCATCCCCAACATGGATCAACAGGCCATCCTTTTTTGCCAGACAAGTAAATGTCTCAAGCTCAGGAAACAAAGCCTGTCAAACATTCACAGGCACAGATCTAGACCAACCTTTTCCAGAGTCTGACCCTTCACCTCGATTGACTTTCTTTTTCCCTCAGCTCCGACAAACCAACAGCTGAACCCAAGGATGTGAAAAGAAATGGGAAAGGGGGCGAGAAAAGAGAGTGCGGTACTCCCAGATGTTAAACAGAGGAAGGAAGTTGCAACCTGGGATAAAGCTCAACCTTCATTCAGAGAGAGAGGTGGAGCAGCAGCTTCAGAAGCTCATTGTCAAAACCATCCGCATTCAGACATTAGGAGAGCTCTGATTGGCAGGAGGACCAGGCTCCTTCCGGTCCTTCAGGGTTTCCCAAAGGTTCGTCTCCCCGTCCATCAGAGCGATGAGGGGCGGGGCCCCAAATCAATTTCACACATGCGCACCATCAGCACTGCTCACAGCCGATAGAACGGTTTATTGATCGCATGGGATTGTGGGTGCTGTGTCAGCCATTAAAGAGATGAAATCCAGTGTTCCATATGCCTTCTTAACCCTCCTTTTTCGTATGTTGGTGACGTATACGTCAGGAACTAATCTTTAATCGATATTAGATTGATACACTGAGTGAAACACTGCAGGCATTCAACTCTAAACACTATTTCCAATTCGGTGTCAGTGCAGCATGTCCTCACATCAGGACAGAATCAAAGCCCTCTATCTGTTCCACCTGAACCTCGAATTTTGTTTAGTTTGCGGGTTCCAACCCTCTGTTTCAATCATTTATTAAAAGTTACTCATGGTACATGCGCATCGCTGGCTGGCCAGCATTTAGTTCCCCTTGAGAACGTGGTGGTGACCCACCTTCTTCAACTTCTGTGATCCATAATGGTACGGTGACCCACAATGTCCTTTGGGTGGGAATTCCAGGATTTAGACCCAGGGACACTGAAGGAACAGCAATAGATTTCTAAGTCAAGATGGTGAGTGGATTGGAGGGGTACTTGCAAGAGGTTGTGTTCCCAAGTATCTGTTGCCCTGGTCCTTCTAACTGGAAGTGGTTTTCTAAGGTATTTTCTAAGGATCTTTGGTGAATTTCTGTGGTACATCTTGTACACCGTACACATTCCTGCTTCTTAACAGTGGGCAGAGGGAGTGGATGTATGTGGAGATGGTGCCAATCAAGCAGGCGACTTTGTCCTGGATGGTATCAAGCTTTTTGGATGTTGTTGAAGCTGCACCTATCCAAGCTGGTGGGAGAGTATTCCATTACACTGCTGACTTGTGCCTTGTAGAAGATGGACAGGGTTTGGGGAGTTTCTCGCCACAATGTTCCTGACCTGTTGCCTGCTCTTGTTGCCATTGTGTCTGTGATTAGTCTAGTTGAGTTTCTGGTCAATGGTAAACCCCAATGATGTTGATAGTGGGGTGTTTAGTGACAGCAACACTGTTGAATATCACGGGGCAGTGGTCAGATTATCTCTTTTGGGGATGAGTCATTGTTTGGCATTGGCATGGCATACATGTTACTTACCACTCATTAGCCCATTGGATATTGATAATATCTTGTTGCATTGAAGGAATACATACGAGACATCCCTCCTCTGGGAGTCTCCAGTGCAAGTTTTTCTGTTCCAGGAACAATCTGATAAGTGTTGACTGTTATTAACCCTTTTGATCTTGGCCATACAGAGCACCTCCTGTCCATTTCTCCCCCGCCACCCACAGCACCCCCATCCATTCTCCCCCGCCACCCACAGCACCCCCATCCATTCTCCCCCGCCACTCAAGCGCCCCCTATCCATTATCCCCTGCCACCCCGAGTGCCCCCTGTCCATTAGCCCCCGCCACTCCAGCACCCTCTATCCATTCTCCCCGCCGCTCAAGCACCCCCATGCATTAACCCCCGCCACCCCGAGTGCCCCCTGTCCATTAGCCCCCGCCACTCAAAGTGCCCCCTGTCCATTCACCCCCGCCACTCCAGCACCCTCTATCCATTCTCCCCCGCCACTCAAGCACCCCCTATGCATTATTCCCCGCCACCCCGAGTGCCCCCTGTCCATTAGACCCCGCCACTCAAAGTGCCCCCTGTCCATTAGCCCCTGCCACTCAAAGTGCCCCCTGTCCATTCACCCCCGCCACTCCAGCACCCTCTATCCATTCTCCCCGCCACTCACAGTGCCCCCTATCCATTCTCCCCTCTCACAGCCCCCCCGTCTATTCTGCCCGCCGCCCTCAGCGCTCACTGTCCATTGCCCCTGCCAACTGCAGCGCCCCCTGTCCATTCTCTCTCCAGCCCCAGCTTCTTGTCCATTCTCTTTCTTTCCTCTGAACACCCTGTCCATTCTCTCTCATGCAACCCTCTGCATCCCTGTCGTTTCTTTCCCTGTCCTCTGTCCCCTCCATCTATTCTCTCGCCACCATCTGCCCCCCACTATTCTCTCTCACCACACCCTTCTGTCCCATGTCCATTCTCCCCCCCATTCTCTCTCCCTCTCCCCATTCTCTCTCCCCTCCCCATTCTCACTCTCTCCCCTCCCCCATTCTCTCTCCCCTCCCCCATTCTCTTCCCTTCCCCCAGTCTCTCTCCCCTCCCCCATTCTCTTCCCTTCCCCCAGTCTCTCTCCCCTCCCCATTCTCTCTCCCCTCCCCCATTCTCTCTCCCATCCCCCAATCTCTCTCACCCACTCCCATTCTCTCTCCCCACCCCTATTCTCTCTCCCCTCCCCATTCTCTCTCCCCCTCCCCCATTCCCATCCCATTCTCTCTCCCCTCACCCCATTCTCTCTCCCCACCCCCATTCTCTCTCCCCACCCCCCATTCTCTCTCCCCATCCGCCCCATTCTCTCTCCCCATCCGCCCCATTCTCTCTCTCCCCACCCCCATTCTCTCTCCCCACACACCCCCTATTCTCTCTCCCCACGCACACACCCCCATTCTCTCTCTCTCTCCCCCCACCCCACCCCCCCCATTCTCTCTGCCCATCCGCCCCATTCCCTCTCCCCTGTTTTGGGGAAAAACACCAGGCTCGGAGTCAGAATTGGGGTTCAATGACAGAGTTTATTGCACAAGGAAATACCGGGGCTCCGGGGAGAGAAAAACACCAACAGCACAGTGTCAGCTGCGAGACTTCTCTCGACCCAGAGCACGCGTCAAGAAACTTTTATACATCTTGTGATACAATCGGTCAGGGAGGAGATTATTGTCTTTGTAACATGATTTGTTTATGGTAATCATTGTAGAATCATTGATGGTTTCGGTACAGTCTTTGTCAGTTCCAGCACAGCCTTTGTTAATTTCCGCACAGTCGTTGTCAGTTTCAGTGCAGACATTGTCCATTTCAATGTCTGCATGGAAATCCATTGTTGTAGTAATGGGCGCTAATTGCTCTTCCTGAGAAGGAAGATTCCTGCAGCCCTGGCTATTAGCATTTGGTATTGAATCTGTATCAAGCTGTTAGCACTTCTATAAGAGGTGATGGCCAGACCCAGACACTTCGGCGGGCAGTGTTCATTACTCATGTGTATTCTCTCCCCCAGCCACCTTAAACCATTCACCTGGGTTGTGAGTCCATTGTGCTGGCATTCTGGTGGCCCCAGGCAGTGTCTGTATCAGCTCTGCTGTTTCTCTCCGTATTGTGATCCAGCGGCCATCTTGTGTGTCAAGTTGGCCAACTGATGGCCCAGTGACCATCTTGTGTATCCGTGTGCCTAGATTAGATTAGATTAGATTACAGTGTGGAAACAGGCCCTTCGGCCCAACAAGTCCACACCGACCCGCCGAAGAGACGTAATGTACAATGACCGGTGCAATGGGGGAAAAAACACACCCAATGCCACCCTCACCCTGATAGTCACCTTTGTGTGTGGCTGCATCAAGCTGTGCGTGGATCCCCGGTACGCAAACACCAATTGTCACTACGTACTGAGGTTCTACCTGTCCCCGGTGTTGCGAAGGATGGGCCTGGCCTCGCTGCCGCGGAACGCTCCGAGTAGTTGGACCGTTTCGTATCACCTGTCCTTCGTGGAGAAGTTTATGAAGAAAAACACCTTTGACCACAAGTCCATCAGGAAGTGGTCAGCACGTAGTGTCCTTGAGACCCTTCGGGAAAAGGAGAGGGCGGATCCTATCGAGCGGTTCCCTGAGCAGACTGTCAAAGCCATTTGGCAGAATGCCTCATCGCCAGAACTTTCCAACAAGCACCAAGACATGGCTTGGCTGGTGGTGAGAAGGGCTCTGCCTGTGAGATCCTTTATGCACGCCCGGACTCTCAGCCGCACCGCAAGCTGCCCTTAAAGCGGCTGCGGGGGGGACGAGACTGTCACACACCTCCTTCTGGAATGTGCCTACGCAGAGGAAGTCTGGAGAGGAATGCAGTGGTGTTTGTCGAGGTTCGTCCCGAGCAGCGCCGTGACGCGGAACTCCGTGCTCTACGGCCTGTTCCCCGGGACGCACACCGAGATGAACATCAACTGTGCCTGGAGGATCATCAACTCAGTGAAGGTCGCTCTCTGGGTGGTCCAAAACCTGCTGATCTTCCAGCTGAAGGAGTTGACCCCGACTGAGTGTTGCAGACTGGCACATTCCAAGGTCCAGGACTACGTGTTGAGGGACATGCTGAAGCTTGGGGCAGCTGCCGCCAAGGCGCTGTCGGGAAACACCACTGTGTAAAGTCTGCCTGCCTAACGAAGAACAGGGGGCCCATGCAGTCATTTGGGCTCTGCTGACACCTCAGCTAATTATATGGGCATATGATTGAAAAATGTACAGACCTGTATAAAAATGATAAATTCTGATCTCTGTATGTACATGTTTACATATGTATGGCATGACCAACTGTACAGACCATCAAATTATTTTATGAATAAAGTATATTTTTGAAATAAAAAAAGGAGGCTGGAAGGACACAGCAAATCAGACAGCATCAGGAAGTGGAGAAGTTGATGTTTTGGGTGTAACCCTTCTTCAGGACTGGGGCTGGGTGCTGGGGCCCGGGCTGGGGGCTAAAGTGGGGATAGGTGAAGGCAGGGAGAGGGTACAGCCTGGTGAGTCAATGGGTGGAAGTAATCAGGTTGGTGGCAGTAAGGAGTGGAAATGAGGGGCATGGTTCTGAGAAGGGAGTCGGGGGATGGAAAGGGAGGTTATTTGAAATTGGAGAACTCGATGTTGAGTCCTGCAGGCTGTAGGCTGCCCGGGCGGAAGATGGGGTGTTGTTCCCCCAATTTGTGGTTTGGTTCGTTGTGGCAATAGAGGAAGCCTAAGATGTTCTTGTCAGAAAGGGAGTGGGAAAGGGAATTAAAATCAATGGTGACTGGGAGGTCTGATCAGCCTCTGCAGACCCGGCTGTGATGCTCGCCAAACCGTTCCCCAAGTTTACGCTCGGTTTCCCCAAAGTAGAGAAGACGCCAATTTGCAAACATGTGGCAAATGCAGTATCTCAATGTGAAGTTATAGCCTTTGCAATTAAAAAAAAGCAGAAAGGAGATGTATTGTTTAAATGGTGATACTTTGGGATGTGGAGAAAGTGAGAACTGCAGATGCTAGAGATTAGAGTCAAAGTGTGGTGCTGGAAAATGTGGTAGGTCAGGCAGCATCTGAGGACCAGGAGAGTCGACATCAGTCCCGAGCACTTCATCAGGAATGATGTGTGGATGGACAAAGGGTCTGATTCTGTGCTGTATAACTCTAATCATCTTCAGTGAGAGCAGAAGTGTGATTGTGAAGGCTGGAGTTTCAGAGCAGCTTTCAAAGATGTTTGCCCTTAATGGGAGCAGAAGAAGTTACAATGAAATCTTGCATTTGTGAGACAGCAACTGAGTGAGTGAGTAAATCCGAGGTTTTGGTGCAAAGTGGGAATTCATTGCACTGTGGGGATGAAGCTCTACTTATTGAGTCATTTCTACTGGTGAATGAAACCAGGCTCAAGATTAGGAGGAGTAAATTTCGGACAGAGATGAGGAGGAACTGCTTTTCCTGGACAGTAGTGAATCTATAGAATTCTCTGCCCCAGGAAGCAGTAGAGGCAGCTTCATTAAGTATATTCAATACACAGTTGGATGGGCTTTTGCAATGGTAGGGGAATTAAGGGTAGTTGGGACAATGCAAGGAGGGGGATCTCAGTTGATGAATAGATTAGCCATGATCTTAATGAATGGCAGAGCAGGTTGGATGGGCCAAATGGCCTTCTCCTGCTTCTATTGCTATGTAACTGTGTAACCCTGCATTTCCCATGGCTAACCCACCTAACCTGCACATCCGTCAGCATTATAGGCAATTTAGCATGGCCAATCCAAACCAAGGCCGGTGAGCAGTGAGGTGATGTGGGAAATGAACATTAGAGAAAGGGATAAGGAGAGTAAATGTACCAGCAATCAAAACTGGATTCTAAAGATCACAAAAACTGAAATGATACATGGTGAGTCTGAATGTGTGCCGCGTTGTAACAAAAGGGAATGAATTGACTGCACACATTGAAGTGAATAATTATGGTCTGAGACTCCTTACAGAGACATGGCTTTAGGATGGCAAGGATTAGATTCTGTATATTGAGGGTGTTGTCTAATGGGAAGCTTGGTAAAGGTAGAGGGTTGGCACTGCTAATCAAAGCACTGATCACAGGGTAGTCTGATGTCAGCTCGGGTTTCAGGGCCTGGTTTCTCTGCCCTCTGTTGATCTCCCTGTTCCCAAGGAGTATGATGTCGGTCTGTGCTCAGCTCTGCTGGATTTCTGCTGAAGCTTTGTCCCCTTTTTCACCTTCTGGAACAATAAAGCATTCAGTCAATCAAGCCCCAACCCACAATCTCCCAGCCTGTCAGTCATCCAGGCTCAGTGTAATCACAGCAGGGGATCTCACAAGAAAAATGGAACCAAATTAGAAATGACTAGGTGCTCGTGTTTAATGTTTGTTCATGAGAATGTAAACCACAAATGGGGCTCTCCCAGGATTCTTATACTATCCTACTTGAGGAATTCTCTCTCCCTTACATCTAACTATGAGAACCCAGCTATGATTTACAACAATATTTACACCAACAGAAGTAAGGCACCTGTTCTCAAATAGACAGAGAGATAAACAGGATGGAAATAGACATTTTCTCTCTCATGCACGTACACACACACACACACACACACACACACACACACACACACACACACACACACACACACACACACACACACACACACACACACACACACACACACTTTCACGGGAATGAATGCACATTTGCAGAGCTGAGCTCAAATGTCACTTTTTGTTATAAAACTTTAAGTTCGCTTGATAAGGTGCCTTCCAGGAAGTTCTGGGATTTGCATATTAATGATACCTGCAACCCATTTGAAAAGATGAAAGACTTCACAATCCAGGTTTGTTCAATGTATCATTTCAGTGGCAGGACACTGTCATGTTTTTCTATAAATTCTGTGTCTTATTATTTTATTCTCCACAACCACCTGATGAAGGAACAGTGTTCCAAAACCTAGTGCTTCTAAATAAACCTGTTGGACTATAACGTGGTGTTGTGATTTTTAACTTTGTCCAGGTTAGGGGGGAAATTGCTATGCTAAATTACCCATAGTGCCCACGGATGTGCAGGTTAGGTGTGATAGTCAGGGAGTAGAGCAACAGGTGCAGGGGAATGGGTGTGGGTGGGTTACCCTTCGGAGGGTCGGTGTGGACTCGTCGGGCCGAGTGGCCTGCTTCCACACTGTGGGGATTCTGTGAAGGGACGGAATTCCTGCAAACTGTGCAGGGCAGTGCAGGCCTAGCCAGCTGGCCGGCCGCGCCCCACCCCTTCCTCTCGCCCCTTTTCCCATTCACTACCCCACCCCTGACCCATTGAAGGCATCACAACGTGAAGTGGCCCTGTCAGTTTGCATGAAACTCCCTCCCTCTCGGCAATTCTTCGTCCTGGGACGGTGTGGGGGGAAATCTGTTCACTTGTGGCAACTGGAGTGAATCCAAGGAGGCAGCAGACTCTGCAAACTCAGGTATGTGTCTTAATTACCCGGGCGAGGAGGGACAGAAGGATGGGGTGGAGCTGTTTTCCCCATCGCGCCTGAGTCTGAGACTTTTATAAAATCATGAGGGGTATGGATAGGGTAAATAGACAAGGTCTTTCCCTTGGGATGGGAAAGTCCCGAACTGGAGGGTCATAGGTTCAGGGTGAGGACAGTGGGGAAATGTAAAAGAGACCTCAATGGCAACCTTTTCATGAAGAGGGTGGTGCTTTTAAGGAATGAGCTGCCAGAGGAAGTTGTGGGGGCTGCTAGAATTCCAACAGTTAAAAGGCATCTGGATGGGTGTATGAATACAAAGGGTTCAGTGGATCGGGGCCAAGTGATGGCAAATGCAACCAGATTAATTTAGGATATCTGGTCAGCTCGGGCAGGTTGGGCCAAAGGGTCTGTTTCTGCGCTGTGTGACTCTAATTGTCTTCAGTGGAAGCAGAAGTGTGGTTGTGAAGGCTGGACTTTCGGAGCATGTTTTGCTCTGACTGGGAGCAGAAGAGTTTGACTGAAGCTAATGCCTTGAGGTCTAATTTTGCTCCCACCTTCCCGAGGTCGATAACTATTTTGTGTTTGGTCCTTCCTCAAGAAGCTGCATTGCAGGTTCACCCTGAATGGACACTTTTTATTTGCTTCCCAAAATCAGACCTGCTCACTCTCGGCAGGATCCCAGTGTTGTGAAAGATGTTAACTTTCAGGTGGAGGTATCCAAAATTCAGAGAGATGTCAGTCTTGATGTTTTTGCTTTTTCTGTCCCTGTAAGATCCTGAATCAGCACCTTCAGGAGAATTAGTTAGAGCGGAGTGAGAACAGAGGGGGAGAGAGAACAGAGGGGGAGAGAGAGTGGGATGGTACTTTCAATTTTGTGGAACAACAAAAGAATATTCCACAGAAAGTAGAATTGCTTGTTCTGAATTTCTACCCTGCACTGATAGTGATGGCTTTTGTAATCTCTTTTTGCAGAGTATTTGAAAATCTGAAGACTGAAGTTTCAAAATCAACAGATGAAGGGCCTATGCCCGAAACCTTGACCCTCCTGCTCCTCAGATGCTGCCTGACCTGGTGTGATTTTCCAATGCCACACATTTTTTGACTGACTCTCCAGCGTCTGCAGTCCTCACTTTGACGTCAATGTCTGACAGTCACTCAGTCCATTCGGACCGCAACAATTTTCAACTATGATTCTGTGAGAAGGAGCAAAGTGTTTTGGTTCGTGTTTGGGTACGTTTTCAGCGTCAGTGGGACTGGATGAGAGACCCTACTGTTGCAGTGCACTGAGTATGGAGCATGTAACCGCTATACGGCCTGGAAAGAGGAATTGATGGCAGGGAGGGGCTGTATGCATGTTTTTGTGTAAACTGAAGCGTTGGCCATGGAGAAACCCGAGGAATCCCACCTTTTGGAGAAACGATGGAAGTGTGATGACTGCGGGAAAAGCTTCTGTTTCCCATCTTCCCTGGACTCTCATCAACGCAGCCACACCGGGGAGAGGCCGTTCCCCTGCCCCAAGTGCGGGAAGGCCTTCAGCAATTCATCCAACCTGCGGAGGCATCAGCAGGTCCACACGGGGGAGAGGCCGTTCCCCTACCCCAAGTGCAGGAAGGCCTTCAGCAATTCCTCCGCCCTGCTGACCCACCGGCGGGTCCACACAGGTGAAAGGCCCTTCGGCTGTCCCGAGTGTGGGAAGGCCTTCAGCAATTCCTCTGCCCTGCTGACCCACCAACGGGTTCACACGGGGGAGAGGCCCTTCAGCTGCCCTGAATGCGGGAAGTGCTTTACCCAGGTCTCCACCCTGCTGACCCACCGGCGGGTCCACACGGGGGAGAGGCCGTTCACCTGTTGTCAGTGCAAGAAGGCTTACACCTGCTCCTCCGCCCTGCGGACGCACCAGCGAGTTCACCTGTAGGGGAATTGAAACAGTGATGGCCAAGTTGCATCCTTTACCCGGTCTGGCCTACACGTGACTCCAGGTCCACAGCAGTGTGGTTGACTCTACACTGCCCCGCCCCTCCTTGTTTGGCAAATGAGAGGGGAGAAACTTACTTGGAGACAGAGTATGGATTGAAATTGTTGAGTGAGGCAACACTTCCTCTGGGTTACAGCTGTACCAAGGATCCAGTTACAAAGGGACGACTGGGTGCTAACCAATAGTAAAGAATGTGAGGTGGGGGACTGGGGGAAGTGTATGTACTTTGACTTTGAGCTGTTTAAAAAGCAACTACTTTTTCTCTGCCTTTTTGCAGGGGGACCTGAAGCTGTAACAAAGTTGGGTTGCAATAAAGGTTACCTGAACTTACCGCCGGGCTCAGACTCTCATTGAAAGCTTTGAGCTCCAAGAGGTTTTGTTTTAAAGCTGATCAGTTCTTTCAGCCTCCTGCACTAAGCTTCCAATGTTGTCTTATCAGATGGAGCAGTGAATGAGGAGCCAGTATCATTAGAAATTGTAAGTTTTTCAGGAGTGCAGAGTGCATCATTTCATCAGCATTGTAACGTTTACTGGCAGCATCGGGAGGTGTGGGCTGTGTTTAGTGGAAACGATGTGGAGGAGCCAGTGGTGGACTGGCCTGGATGAAGTTAAAAATCGCACAACACCAGGTTATAGTCCAACAGGTTTATTTGGAAGCACTAGCTTTCGGAGCGCTGCTCCTTCACCGGGTAGCTGTGGAGCCAGATCAAAACACACAGAATTGATAGCAAAAGCTCACAGTGTCATGCAACTGATAGGATATACTGAACAAACCTAGATTGCTGTTCAGTCTTCCATCTTTGAGAATGGATTGCAGGTTTTGGTTCATTAATCTGTAAATCCCAGAACATCTTTTCAGTTACGTTCTTGAGATGACTTAAGGTTTTATTTTTAAAAAGGCTGACAGCTTAGACAATGAATTAAAGGTGTGAGGTTCGAGCTTGTCATACCCCAATCTTGGATCAGACTGGTTCCATTTCCAAAGTAGGAATTTATAAAATATTACACGGATTGACTGCCTGCAGTTTCTGCACTTTTTGAGCAAAGTAGAATGTATCTGCAAATAATTCTGCCAATTCAAATTCACTTCGTGGAGTTATTTGTGTGTGTGTATGTGAGTTTGTGTGCATGCTTGGTAAAGAGTATAAGCCTGTGAGAGTGTTGGGGGGTGTATGTGTGTGTATATGTATGAGAGAGGTATGAATAAAAGCAAGGGGTTGCATTTTGCTGAAACAAGGAAGGGCGGACCTATACAGGTAATGGTAGGGCCTTGAGCCTTGTTGGAGAACAGAGACATGGGAGGATTCAGGTGCATAGCTGCATCACTGGGAGACAGGGTGGTCAAGAAGGCGTTTAGCACACTTGCCTTCATTGTTCACCCCATTGGGTATAGGAGTTGGGACACCATGTTGAGGTTGTACAGGATGTTGGTGAGGCCACTTTTAGAGTACTGAGTACAGTTCTGGTGGCCCTGTAATAGGAAGAATACTATTAGAGAGGGTTCGGTAACGATTTACCAGGACATTGCCAGGACTGGAGGGGTTGAGTTATAAGGAGAGACTGGGACACTTTTCACTGAAGTGCAGGAGGTTGAGTGGTGATGTCATTGAGATTTATAAAACCATGAGGAGTGGAGGTAAGGTGAATAGCAAAGGGCTCTGCCTTAGTGTAGAGGTGCTCAAAACTAGGAGGCATATTTTTTAAAGTGAGGGGAGAGAGATTTAAAAGGAGTCTGAGGGACAACGTTTTGGTACAGGGTGGTTTGCATATGGAATGAACTTGCTGAGGAAGTGGTAGATGCGGGGATAGTTACAATATCTAAGCGACATTCAGATGGGTACATGAATAGAAAGGTTTAGAGGGATACGGGCCAAATATAAGTAAGTGGGACTAGTTATTTTGGGAATCCTGGTCGGCATGGACGAGTTGGACAGAAGGGTCTGTTTCTGTGCTGTCTACCTCTCTGAACCAGAAGTGATCTTATTGAAACCAGTAGAATTCTGAAAGGGGCTTGACAGGATAGATGCAGATAAAATGCTCCTTTGTGGGGAGGGTCATAGAATCCCAACAATGTGGAAGCAGGCCATTCGGCCCATCTATTCCACACTTGCCCTCTGAAGAGCATCCCACCCATACCTAACCCCTTTCTCCATATTTCCCATGGCTAATCTATCCTAACTTGCACATCCCAGGGCACTATGGGTCATTTAGCACTGCCAATCCTCCATAACCTACACCCTAAAATACAGAGGAGGAAGTATAGGATGTCTTGAAACATAAAGGTGGATAAATCCCCAGGACCTGATCTGCTGTAGCCTAGAACTCCATGGGATGCTAGAGAAGTGATTGCTGGGCCTGTTGCGGAGATATTATCGTCAATAGTCACAGGTGAGGTGCCGGAAGACTGGAGCTTGGCTAACATGGTTTTACTGTTTAAGAAGGGTGGTAGACCAGTAAGCCTGATGTCATTGGTGGGCAAGTTGTTGGAGGGAGTCCTGAGGGACAGGATGTACATGTATTTGGAAAGGCAAGGACTGATTAGGGATAGTCAACATGACTGTGTGCGTGGGAAATCATGTCTCACAAATTTGATTGAGTTTTTCTGAAGAAGTAACAAAGAGGATAGATGAGGGCAGAGCAGTAGATGTGATCTATATGGACTTCAGTAAGGCATTCAACAAGGTTCCCCATGGGAGACTGATTAGCAAGATTAGATCTCACAGAATACAGGTAGAACTAGTCATTTGGTTACAGAACGGGCTCAAAGGTAGAAGACAGAGGGTGGCAGTGGAGGGTTATTTTTCCGACTGAGGCCTGTGACCAGTGGAGTGCCGCAAGGATCGGTGCTGGGCCCTCTACGTTTTGTCATTTACATAAATGATTTGGATGCGAGCATAAGAGGTACAGTTAGTAAATTTGCAGATGCCACCAAAATTGGAGGTGTAGTGGACAGCGAAGAGGGTTACCTCAGATTACAACAGGGTCTGGACCCGATGGGCTGAGAAGTGATAGATGAAGTTTAATTCAGATAAATGCGAAGTGCTGCATTTTGGAAACCTTAACAGGACTTATTTACTTAATAGTAAGGTGCTAGGGAGTCTTGCTGAACAAAGAGACCTTGGAGTGCAGGTTCATAGCTCCTTGAAAGTGGAGTCCCAGGTAGATAGGATAGTGAAGAAGGCATTTGGTATGCTTTTCTTTATTGGTCAGAGTATTGAGTACAGAAATTGGGAGGTCATGTTGCGGCTGTACAGGACATTGGTTAGGCCTCTGTTGGAATATTGCGTGCAATTCTGGTCTCCTTCCTATCAGAAAGATATTGTGAAACTTGAAAGGGTTCAGAAAAGATTTACAAGGATGTTGCCAGGATTGGAGGATCTGAGCTACAGGGAGAGACTGAACAGGCTGGGGCTGTTTTCCCTGGAGCGTCGGAGGCTGAGGGGTGACCTTATAGTGGTTTACAAAATCATGAGGGGCATGGATAGTATAAATAGACCAAGTCTTTTCCCTGGGGTCGAGGAGTCCAGAACTCGAGGGCATAGGTTTAGGGTGAGAGAGGCAAGATATAAAAGAGACCCACGGGGCAACATTTTCATGCAGAGGGTGGTATGTGTATGAAAAGAGCTGCCAGAGAATGTGGTGGAGGCTGGTACAATTGCAACATTTAAGAGGCATTTGGATGGGTATATGAATAGGAAGGGTTTGGAAGGATATGGGCCGGGTGCTGGCAGGTGGGACTAGATTGGATTGGGATATCTGGTCGGCATGGACAGGTTGGACCAAAGGGTCTGTTTCCGAGCTGTACATCTCTATGAATCTAAAAGCAAGTTGTAGACCAGTAAAAAGGCTGACCAGGCAAGGAGGTGGTTAACAACCTCAGGGCATCCCTCTTAAACCATGCATCCTATTTGTTTACAAATTAAACATGCTTCAGCTCTTTTCCTCGCTGCTTTCTGGAAATCTGGGTGACACCAGGTTTGTAATACAGTATTAACCATTCCCTCCTTGCCCACGTGTGTACAATAATGCACATAATCAATTGAAAAAGGCAGCAGCAAAGAAGGAACACAAAGTAGTCCATCAGGGGTCACCCACATTTTGGTTTGAATATCGAGGGAGTACCCTATTTGAGGCCATAGTTTGTGCTGCTCAGCAGGGGGCCTCCCCTGTGATTTCAGTCCCATACCCAGGCCTGGCATTCCTACCCCCATATTGTCTCTATCCGGGTTTTGCTGGGCACCCAATGGGACCAGAAGTTTGGGGTGTCAGGCTGCCTGCTTGGCAGCAGCATCCATCTGCTCATTCCTTTGGAGACTGTATCCATTGCCTCAGCATGAGCTGAACATCTTGAGAGCTGTCAGATTGATTGGACAAAACAGCATTACTATTCGTCTGCCCCATGGGGGTTACAAATCCTCTATGTTCCCACAAGTCCCTGTAATCATGGGTCACACCAAAAGCACAGTGAGAGTTGAAGATCTCAACCCCCAGGAGGGGTCTCTCAGTTCTGAGATTGGTCAAATGAACACTAGGATTATGGTTTGCTTCAGCAAGGTTTCACACTTTAATTTGTAACGGCCGGGAAAAGATTTGTCCAGCAACACAGATACTAAAAGATTCTGTGTTCCTTGGAGAAACTGCGTGATTAACTTGGAATAAAATATCAATTTTCATATGTTTCTTAAGAGACAGTACAGCCTTAATTACAGAGTAAATCCAATAAAATGTAATAAAATTACATAATGGACAACAGATTAACCCAATGATATTTTCTGGGAAACAATGTTGTGTCACATGCATTATCTCCTCATACCTGTGCTTCAAGGTTAGCTAGGTAATGTCCTATCTAGCTTAATTAGATCCATACTATGAAGAAGGCATTGTTTGCTTAACCTGTGATTCAGTTAGCTCAGGAATGCAGAAATGCAGCTTTTAGCTATTTTAAACACAGCGTTAATTTGCAGCCTGAAGACACATTGTTCTATTACTTTATATTGAGATGCTATTTTGTGACAACAGCCTAAATCCTGGTATTAGATCCTCATCTGGTGTAGACCTGCTCCATCACTCAAAAGAAAACTAGATTTACAATTTAAGGCCATACATGCTATTCTGCTAAATTAATCCAGTTGATTTGTTTTTGTTTAAAAATGTGAAAACCTTGTGAACAGTTCTTCCAGTTAATCACTGAATATTCAAATTTCTCTTCAAAATTAAAGATCATAACAAAACTGGGTGTCATTGTGGGATTTTGAACCTGGAAGATGTGCTTGTGAAGGTTGAATGAACAATATTTCCAAGTGAATGTTATCGTGTTCAGTACTAAGACTTTCTGGAGATGAAAAATTTGCCCTTGTGTATTTTGCAGCACTTAACCAAGGCCAGTTCCATAGAATATGCAGTCAGGTTGATGCGAGAGTTAAGAGCTGGGGAAAAAACATCAGACATAATGGAGGCAGGAGCACAGCAATTAGAGTTAGAAAGTTAGCCAAAAGTATAAAAACAGGAAGGAAAGTTTCGTCAGCTTTTCTTTAAAAAAGTTAACAAAGTAAGTGTTGGTTTTGTAAAAAATGAGTCTGGGGATTCAATAACAGAGGATAAAGAGATGCTCGATGAATTGAAAAGAGCTTGAATCTGTCTTCAGCAGCGAGGATACAAGTAACAGGTTAGAACTAGCTGGAAATCAGGAAATGAAAGGGAAGGAGGAACTGAAGACAATTACAATTACCAGGGAGGTAGTACTGAGTAAACTGTTGGAACTACAAGCTCACAAGTCCCAGGGGTCCAAAGGATTTCATTCTAGACCCTTAAAGAAAAATTAGCTAGTGATATTGTTAATGCATTGGTTTTAATTTTCCAAACCTTATTAGTTTCAGGGGAGGTTTCTGTAGATTGGAAAACTCCCTTCTTCAAAAAGGTAGACCGAGAACAGGAAACTGCAGATCATTTACCTTAACATATGTCATAGGGAAAATGTTCAAAGCTATGATTAAAGATGTGATGACAGGGCACTTGTACGGTTTCAAGGTAATCAGGCAGCGTGAATGTGTTTTTGTCAATGGGAAATAATGTTGTAATAATGTTTTGAAGAATGCCTCTCCCAACTGCGACTGAGTTGATAAATCTCATGTACCGACAGGGAATGGAATCCGTTAGCACAGTCCCCGCGTTTCCACGACTTCTCTTCGTTCTGGTGTCCTTTTGGCTCCCGGATTCTGATGAACAATTGAAACTGTGATCACACTCAGGAAATGTGTGCAGTTACTCCCTGCTGCGAATACTATAATGTTACTTCAGTCTGTGTAACTGGTTACAGCTCCATCCCATAGACAGCTCACTGGGGCACACTCTCTCTCGACAAGGGCAAAAGACATACAAAAGTGGAGTAACCAGACAAAATGCAGAAGCAATAAAATCTCGAACCACAGGGGAAAAAAATCTGTCAATAACAGCAGCAGCCTCAAAGAGCATACTGCGCATGTTTGCCGGTGTCAGCAATGCAGTGCGCATGCTCGCTGGTGTCAGCAAAAAAATAGTGCGCATGCGAATCGCTATTGGCAAAAGAGGCGCGAGACCTTCTTTTGATTGACCAATAGGAAGCACAGGAGGACCGGAAGGACATTTGTCCTCCTGCCAATGAGAGGCACCCCATTGTCTGAATGCAGAAGTTGGACCATGAGGTTCTGAAGCTACTGCTGCTCGTGTCTGAATGAACATTGAGCTTCATCCCAGACTGCACATTCCTTCCTCTGTCCATTATCTATGAGTACCGCACTCTCTTCTCTTGCCACTTTTTCCATGTATTTTTTTCATTCTGGGATTCAGTTGTTGACTTGCAGCAACTAAAAGGAAAGAGTGAGTCGGGATGCGGACAGACTCTGGAAACGTTGCGCCAGGTCTGTGTCTCAATTGGCAAAATACACAGGTAGGTGGCTGGAAGAACACAGCAAGCCAGGCAGTATCAGGAGGTGGAGAAGTCAACGTTTCAGGTGTAATCCTTCTTCAGTATTGGGGATGGGTTTAGGGGGCGATGCAGATAAAGGGCTGGTTGGTGAAGTGGGGATAGATGTAGGAGAAAGTGAGGTCTGCAGATGCTGGAGATCAGAGCTGAAAATGTGTTGCTGGAAAAGCGCAGCAGGTCAGGCAGCATCCAGGGAACAGGAGAATCGACGCTTCGGGCATACGCCCTTCTTCAGGAGCATCCAGGATTCCTGAAGAAGGGCTTATGCCCGAAGCGTCGATTCTCCTGTTCCCTGGATGCTGCCTGACCTGCTGCGCTTTTCCAGCAACACATTTTCAGCTGGGGATAGATGTAGACAGGTAGAGGGTTCGACCTAGGCAAAAGGGAGGACTGCAGATGCTGGAAACCAGAGTTTAGATCAGAGTGGTGCTGGAAAAGCACAGCAGGTCAGGTAGCATCCGAGAAGCTGGAAAATCGACGTTTCGGGCAAAAGCCCTTCATCAGGAATTTCCCTAGAGCAGGGGAGTCCAAAGCTAGAGGACATATGTTTGAGGTGAGAGGGGAATGATTTAAAAGAGACGTGAAGGATAACTTTTTCACATAGACAGTTTTGCATGCATGGAACGAGCTGCCAGAGGAATTGGTGGAGGCTGGTACAATTATATTTAAAATGCATCTGGCTGGGTACATGGAACCGTGAGGGTCACATGCTGGCAAATGGGACTAGATTAATTTTGGATATCTGGTCATCATGGACAAGTTGGGCCAAAGGGTCTGTTTCCATGCTGTATGGCTCTTAATTGTCTTTGGTGAAAGCAGAAGTGTGGTTGTGAAGACTAGACTTTCAGAGCAGCTTTCGAAGATGTTTTGCCCTTACTGGGAGCAGAAGAATACAATGAAATCTTGCATTTGTGAGATAGCAACTGAGTAAAGGGAGTACATCTGCGATTTTGGTGAAAAATGGGAATTCATTGCACTATGGGGATGAAGCCCTACCCTATCCAGTTATTTCAGCTGGTGGATGAGACTCGGCAGTTCACGCAGGCAGTCAATCCAGTAATATTTTGTAAGTTCCACTTTGGAAATACAACCAGTCTGATTCAAGATTGGGATACAGACAGACTCTGACCTCACACCTTTAATGCATTGTCTAAGCTGAGATGACACCTTTTGTTATAAAACCTTAAGTTATCTCAAGAAAGTGTCTTACAGGAAGTTCTGGGATTTACATATTAATGATACCTGCAACCCATTCTGAAATATGAAACGCTTAACAATCCAGGTTTGTTCAATATATCATTTCAGTGGCAGGACACCATAATGTTTTTCTATAAATTCTGTGCCTTATGATGTTATTCTCCACAACCATCTGATGAAGGAGCAGCACTCCAAATGCTAGTCCTTCCAAATAAACCTGTTGGACGATAACCTGGGTGTGTGTGATTAATTTTTTTTAAACTTTGTACAGGGTTAGGGTGGATTGACCATGCTAAAGTGCTCAGTGTCCAGGGAGGTGCAGGTTTGTGTGACTTGGCTGTGCTAAATTACACATAGTGTCCAGGAATGGATTGGTCATGCTAAATTACCTGTAGTGCCCAGGAATGTGCAGGTTAGGGTTAATTGGCCAGGCTAACTTATCCAGAGTGAAGAGGGGCCTTTTGGTTCGCGATTGATCTAAAGAATCAATGGAAAGTGGTCTGTACAAAGCAAGGTTATCCGTTTAATAAGGCATCTTGACACAATTCTGTCCAGCAACACAGCGGTTAAAGCTTCAAAAATTACACATTATTTATTTAAGATTTTTTAAGAGACAGTACAACCTTAATTACAAGAAAATACCAATCAAATGTAGTAAGGTGACATGATTTACAGCAGGTTAATCCAATGATATTTCCTGGGAAAGGGGTCTTAATTACGTAAATCATCGTGCCATGGTAGCAGCTGAAGGTTAGTTCAAATGGTCAATTAACATGTCAGTGTTCATTTTAAACAAACTCCATTGTCCTCTTATCTTTGGATTTTAGCTTAATTCTGCAAAACAGCAGGACAAGTTCACAGAGTTCAATCATTATTCTCAGCCATTTTGTTGTATTATTTGAAATTGAAAAGCCATTTTGTGGTTAGTAAAAATCTATATATACTTGTTGCATCTGACAATAACCTAAATTCAAATTTTAGATCCTCACCTGAAGCATCAGAGTCTGAGAGGTGACCTTCTAGACGTTTGTAAGAGGCATGGATATGGTGAATACCCAAGGTCTTTACCCCAGGGTAAGGGAGTCCAAAGCTCGAGGGCGTATGTTTGAGGTGAGAGGGGAATGATTTCAAAGGGACCTGAGGGGCAACTTCACGCAGAGAGTGGTGCATGTATGGAGCGAGCTGCCAGAGGGAGTAGTGGCGGCTGGTACAATTACAACATTTGAAAAGCATCTGGATGGGGATGTGAATACGAAGAGTTCAGAGGGATATGGGCGACATGCAGACAAGTGAGACGAGATGAGTTTTGGATATCTGAACAGATGAATTGGACCAAAGGGTCTGTTTCTGTGTTGTATGACACTAATCGTCTTTGGCGAAAGCAGAAGTGTGGTTGTGAAGACTGGACTTTCAGAGCAGCTTTCAAAGATGTTTTGTCCTTCCTGGGAGCAGAAGAAGATTAGATTATTTACAGTGTGGAAACAGGCCCTTCGGCCCAACAAGTCCACACCGACCCGCCAAAGCGCAACCCACCCATACCCCTACATTTACCCCTTTTAACGTAACACTACGGGCAATTTAGCATGGCCAATTCACCTGACCCGCACATCTTTGTGACTGTGGGAGGAAACCGGAGCACCCGGAGGAAACCCACGCAGACCCGGGGAGAATGTGCAAACTGCACACAGTCAGTCGCCTGAGTCAGGAATTGAACCCGGGTCTCTGGTGCTGTGAGGCAGCAGTGCTAACCACTGTGCCACCGTGGCGCCCAACAATGAAGTTACAATGAAATCTTGCATTTGTGAGACAGCGACTAAGTGAGTGAGTACATCCCAGATTTTGGTGGAAAGTGGAATTTCATTGCACTGTGGGGATGAAGCCATACCCTATGCAGTCATTTCTGCTGGTGGGTGAGACCAGACCTCAAGACTAGGGGGATTAGATTTAGGACAGAGATGAGGAGGAGAAAGTGAGGACTACTGCTTTTCCTGTGGTGCAGTGAATCTATGGAATTCTCTTCATTAAGTATATTCAAAATGGGTTTTTGCATGGTTGGGGAATTAAGGGTAGTTGGGGCAATGCTGCGAGGAGGAGCTGAGACGATGGATAGATCGGCCATGATCACAATGAAGAACGGGGCAGGCTAGATGGGCAAAATGGCTGACTCCTTTTATTACTGTGAAACTATTTCCCACAGCTAACCCACCTAATCTGCACATCACTGGGCACTACGGGTAATTTAGCATAGCGAATCTACTCTAACCTGCACCTACCTGGACACCATGGGTAATTTAGCACAGCCAATCCAACCAAATCCGCACAACACTGAACACTGGGTAATTTAACATGGTCAATCCACCCGAACCTGGACAAAGTTAAACATCACACAACACCAGGTTATAGCCCAATGGGTTTATTTGGAAGTACTCGCTTTTGGAGCACTGCTCCTTCATCAGGTGGTTGTGGAGTACAAGATCATAAGGCACAGAATTTATGGAAGAAGATTATAGTGTCCTGTCACTGAAATGATATATTGAACAAATCTGGATTGTTACCTCTTTCATCTTTTGCAGTGGGTTGCAACTATCATTCATATGTAAATCTCGATAACATAAGGTTTTATAACGAAAGGTAACAACATCTGGGCGGCATGATGGCTCAGTGGTTCTTAATTCTGCCTCACAGCACTTGGGACCCAGGTTCAATTCCAGCCACTGGCCACAGTCTGTGTTGAGTTTGCATATTCTCCCCATGTCTGCATGAGATTTCTCCAGGTGCTCCGGTTTCCTCCCACAATCCAAAAGTATGCAGGTTAGGTGAATTGGCCATGCTTAAATTGCCCAGTGTGTTACATGCATTGGTCAGGGGCAAATATGGGGAATGGGGCCTGGTGGGTTACTCTTTGGAGGGTTGGGGAACCAAAACTTCAGCAGAGCTGAGAACAGACCAACATCTTACTCTGTGGGAACAGGGAGATCAACAGAGGACAGAGAAACCAGGACCTGAAATCCGACCTGACAGCGGATTACTGTGATCAGTGTTTTGATTTGCAATGCCAACCCTCTACCTTCACCTAGCTTCCCGTTTGACTACCCCTTCGATATTCAAGATCCAATCCTTGTCATCCTGAAGCCATGTCTCTATAAGGAGTCTCAGATCATAATGATTCTCTTCAATGTGTGCAGTCAATTCATTCACTTTTGTAACAGTGCAGCACACATGCAGACACACTGTTTTCGGTTTACATTTTAATGATCTTTGCAATCCAGTTTTAATTGCTGGGACATTTACTCTCCTTGTCTCCATCATTCTGTGATGTTCATTCCCCACATCACTACATTGCTCACTGGCCTTGATTGGGATTGGCCGTGCGAAATTACCCATAGTGCCCAGGGATGTGCAGGTTAGGTGTATTTGTCAGGGGAATGGGTCTGGGTGGGTTCCCCTTCAGAGGGTCGGTGTGGACTCGTTGGGCCGAGTGGCCTGCTCCCACACTGTGGGGATTCTCTGAAGCGAAGGGATGTTAGCAAATGGTGCAGGGCAGCGCAGGCGCAGTGCGTGCGCCCGGCTTGGCCCCGCCCATCCGCTCCTTTCGTGACGTCACAACGCAGAAGTGACACTGAATGAATGAAAACCCTTCCGTCTGGGCAAATCCTGGGGCGGGAAAATCTGTTCACTTGTAGCAACGGGAGTGAATCCAGGGAGGGAGCAGACCCTGTCAACTCAGGTATGGGAGTTAATTACCAGGTGAGGAGGACAGAGATTGGGAGGAGGAGATATCTTTTCTGTTTTCCTTTTCAAATGCACCCGATTTCCACAAGTAAATGCAACAGGTATAAGTGCAGCACATGCAGCTTCAAACCGGCTGTGCATCCTCTGTTCTTCCTCTGCCTTGGCTCCAGCACTTTTTTGGCTTTCTTTCCCTCCCCCCTCAGCTGCCCGGTGTTCATACCTCAATGTTTTCCCGGTTGTCTTTTGTGGGCTTTGAAAACTTTCCCAATCGTCTGGATACAGGATTTGGGAGATTATGTTGTAGCTGTCCAGAACATTGGTTCGGCCACATTTGGAATATTGTGTGCAGTACTGGTCTCTCTGCTGTAGGAAGGATGTCATAGAGTCATGGATGTTGTGAAACTTGAAAGGGTTCAGAAAAGATTGGCAAGGATGTTGTCAGGGTTTGAGCTGAACAGGATGGGGCTGTTTTCCCTTGAGTACCAGAGGCTGAGGGGTGACCCTATAGATTTCTATAAAATCATGAGGGGCATGGATAGGATAAATAGACAAGGTGTTTCCCTGGAATGGGGGAGTCCAGAACTAGAGGGTAATAGGTTTAGGGTTGGGGGGAGATTTAAAAGGGCCCTAAGGGGCTACTCTTATATTCAGAGGGTGGTGCATGTAAGGAATGAGCTGCCAGAGGAAGTGGTGGCTGGTACAATTACAGCATTTAAAAGGCATCTCGCTGGGTATATGAATAGAAAGGGTTTAGAGGGATATGGGCCAAGGGTTTAGAGGGATATGCTGTCAAATGTGACTAATGATTTAGGATATCTGATCGGCATGGATGCGTTGGACCGAAGGGACTATTTCTGTGCTGGACATCTGGTAGACAATGGTCCTCAGAATTCTGTTCCCATTAGGCTCACCCTTAACCCTATTGCACATGATCTTGGCGACAGTATCACATTCTGAAATGAGAAAAGATCTATAAATGTGCAAGGGAATAGTTCCGTTTTGGGTGTGTACATGGAGTTGGAGAGAGTTACTGAAGTGTGTCAGTGTTAATGCCTTGATGTCTCATTTTGCTCCCACCTTCCCGGGGTCGGAAACGATTTTGTGTCTGGTCCTTCCTCAAGAAGCTGCATTGCAGGTTCACCCTGAATGGACACTTTTTTTGCTTCCCAAAATCAGACCTGCTCACTCTCAGCAGGATCCCAATGTTGTGAAAGATATTAACTTTCAGGTGGAGGTATCCAAAATTCAGAGAGATGTCAGTCTTGATGTTTTTGCTTTTTCTGCCCCTGTAAGGTCCTGAATCAGCACCTTCAGGGGAATTAGTTAGAGCGGAGTGAGAACAGAGGGGGAGAGAGAGTGGGATGGTGCTTTCAATTTTGTGAAACAACAAAAGAATATTCCACAGAAAGTAGAATTGTTTGTTCTGAATTTCTACCCTGCACTGATAATCCCTTTTGTAATCCCTTTTTGCAAAGTATTTGAAAATCTGAAGACTGAAGTTTCAAAATCAAAGAATGAAGGGCTTACGCCCGAAACATTGACTCTCCTGATCCCCGGACGCTGCCTGACCTGCTGTGCTTTTTGACTCACTGTCCAGCGTCTGCAGTCCTCACTTTGATGTCAATGTCTGACAGTCACTCAATCCAATGGGACCACAACAATTTTTGACTGTGATTTCTGTGAGAGGAATCAATGCTTTTTGGTTCCTGTTTGAGGACGTTTTCAGCATCAGTGGGACTGGACGAGAGACCCAATTGTGGCAGCACACTGTGTGTGGAGCCTGAAACAGTTATACGGCCTGGAAAAGGGATTTCACAGCAGGGAGGGGCTCCCCATGTGTTTGTGAGCAGCTGAAGCTGTGGCCATGGAGAAACCTGAGGAATCTCACCCCGTGGAGAAACCGTGGAAGTGTGGCGACTGTGGGAAAGGCTTCCGTGTCCCGTCTGCCCTGGAGACTCATCGGCGCAGTCACACCGGGGAGAGGCCATTCCCGTGCACCGACTGCGGGAAGGCCTTCAGACATTCCACCCACCTGCTGGCCCACCAGCGGGTCCACACGGTGGAGAGGCCCTTCAGCTGCCCAGATTGTGGGAAGGCCTTCAGACATTCCTCCACCCTGCTGAGACACCAGCGTGTCCACACCAGAGAGAGGCCCTTCAGCTGCCCAGATTGTGGGAAGACCTTCAGACATTCCTCCACCTTGCTGACACACCAGCGTGTCCACACCGGGGAGAGGCCCTTCAGCTGCCCTGAGTGCGGGAAGGCCTTTACCCAGGTCTCCTCCCTGATGAGGCACCAGCGGGTCCACACGGGGGAGAAGCCCATTAGCTGCCCCGAGTGCGGGAAGGCCTTTACCGACATCTCCTCCCTGATGAGACACCAGCAGACCCACACTGGGGAGAGGCCGTTCACCTGCTCTCAGTGCGGGAAGGGCTTCACCCGCTCCTCCAACCTGCGGAGCCACCAGCGGGTCCACACGGGGGAGAGGCCCTTCAGCTGCCCCAAGTGTGGGAAGGCCTTTACCCAGGTCTCCTCCCTGATGAGGCACCAGCGGGTCCACACTGGGGAAAGGCCCTTTAGCTGCCCAGAGTGCGGGAAGGCCTTTACCCACGTCTCCTCCCTGATGAGGCACCAGCGGGTCCACACCGGGGAAAGGCCCTTCAGCTGCCCTGAGTGTGGGAAGGCCTTCAGTGTTTCCTCCACCCTGCGGAGCCACCAGCGCGTCCACACGGGGGAGAGGCCCTTCAGCTGCCCCGAGTGTGGGAAGGCCTTTACCAACGTCTCCGCACTGCAGAAGCACCAGCGTATCCACACGGGGGAGAGGCCCTTCAGCTGCCCCGAGTGTGGGAAGGCCTTTACCAACGTCTCCGCCCTGCAGAAGCACCAGCGGATCCACACGGGGGAGAAGCCCTTTAGCTGCCCCGAGTGCGGGAAGGCCTTTACCGACGTCTCCTCCCTGATGAGGCACCAGCGGGTCCACACTGGGGAAAGGCCGTTCACCTGCTCTCAGTGCGGGAAGGGCTTCACCCGCTCCTCCAACCTGCGGAGCCACCAGCGGGTCCACACAGGGGAGATGCCCTTCAGCTGCCCCGAGTGTGGGAAGGCCTTCAGTGATTCCTCCTCCCTGCTGAAGCACCACTGGGTCCACACGGGGAAGAAGCCGTTCACCTGCTCTCAGTGCGGGGAGGGCTTCACCTGCTCCTCCAACCTGCTGAGCCACCAGCGGATCCACACGGGGGAGAGGCCCTTCAGCTGCTCTCAGTGCGGGAAGGCCTTCAGCGATTCCTCCAACCTGATGATCCACATGCGTGTCCACACCGGGGAGAGGCCGTTCACCTGCTCTCAGTGCGGGAAGGGCTTCACCCGCTCCTCCAACCTGTGGAGCCACCAGCGGGTCCACACGGGGGAGAGGCCCTTCAGCTGCCCCGAGTGTGGGAAGGCCTTCAGCACATCCTCCAACCTGCTGAGACACCAGAGGATCCACACCGGGGAGAGGCCGTTCACCTGCTCTCAGTGCGGGAAGGGCTTCTCCCGCTCCTCCCACCTGCTGACCCACCAGCGAGTTCACATGCCATTGCAGGGGGATTGAAGGAGTGACGGCCGAGTGCCAATATCGATTGGACCATCAACCCACTTCCAGGGATTCCCGGGTTCGAATCCCACCATGACAGATGGCAGAATTGGTATTCGGTCAGAAATGTGGAGTGCGGAATCTAACGATGAGACCGTTTCAGGGAGGGGGTGGTGCGGGGGAGAAAGCCCCCATCTGTATCACTCTCTCCCTTGTTAGGGAAGGGAACCGCCGTTGTGGGAAAGGATTCACTCAGTCGTTCCAGCTGCATCCTTTACCCGGCCTGGCCTACACGTGATTCCAGACCCACAGCAGTCTGGAAGACTCTACACTGCCCCTTCCTGGCAAATGAGCGGGGAGAAACTTACTTGGAGACAGGGTATGGGTTGAAATTGCTGAGTGAGGCAATACTTGCTCCAGGGTACAGCTGTACCAAGGATCCAATTACAAAGGGACAACTTGGTGCTGGCCAAGAGTAAAGACAGTGAGGGGGGTGGGACAAGGGGAGGTGTGGTGTGTGCACTTTCACCTTGAGTTGTTCAAAAAGCAACTGCTTTTTCTCTGCCTTTTTGCTGGGGGGATCTGAAGCTGTAACAAAGTTGGGTTGCAATAAAGGTTACCCTGAACTTACCACCGGGCTCAGACTCTCATTGAAAGCTTTGAGCTTCAAGAGGTTTTTGTTTTAAAGCTGCTCATTTCTTTCAGCCTCCTGCACTAAGTTTAGAACATAGAACAATCCAGCGCAGAACAGGCCCTTCGGCCCTTGATGTTGCGCCGACCTGTGAACTATTCTCAGTTCGTTCCCCAACACTATCCCAAAATCAACCATGCGCTTATCTAAGGATTGTTTAAATCTCCCGAATGTGACTGAGTTGACTACCTTAGCAGGTAGGGCATTCCACGCCCTTATCATTCTCTGCATAAAGAACTTGCCTCTAACATCTGTCTTAAATCTATCACCCCTCACTTTGAAGTTATGCCCCCTGACATCAGCATCCTAGGAAAGAGTCTTTCACTGTATCCCCTATCTAATCCTCTGATCATCTTGTATGTCTCTATCAAATCCCATCTTAGCCTTCTTCTTTGCAATGAGAACAGATCCAAGTCTCTCAGCCTTTCCTCATAAGACCCTCCCTCCAGACCAGGCAACAACCTGGTAAATCTCCTTTGCTCCTTTTCCAATGCTTCCCACATCCTTCCTGAAATATGGGGACCAGAACTATACACAATATTCCAAGTGTGGCTGCACCAGCGTTTTGTATAGTTGCACCGTGATATTGCAGTTCCAGAAATCAATCCCTCTACGAATGAAACCTAACACACCGTGTGCCTTCTTAACAGCACTATCCACCTGCGTGGCAACTTTCAGGGATCTATGCACCTGGACTCCAAGATCACTGCCTTCCTGATATTCTTCCCAAAGTGAATCACCTCACATTTAGCTGCATTGAACTCCATTTGCCACCTCTCAGCCCAATTCTGCAGTTTATCCAAGTCCCCCTGCAACCTATAACATTCTTCCAAACTGTCCAGTACTCCACCGACTTTAGTGTCAGCTGCAAATTTACTAATCCATCCACCTATGCCTGTGTCTAAGTCATTGATAAAAATGACAAACTGCGGTAGTCCCAAAACAGATCCTTGTGGCACACCACTAGTAACCGGACTCCAGGCTGAATATTTTCCATAAACCACCACTCGCTGCCTTCTTTCAGAAAGCCAAACTGCTAAATCACCCTCAATCCCATGCCTCTGCATTTTCTCCAACAGCCTACCATGTGGAACCTTTACTGAGGTCCATGTACACCATGTCAACTGCCCTACCCTCATCTCCATGCTTGGTCACCTTCTCAAAAAACCCAATGAGGTTTGTGAGACACAATCTGCCCTTGATGAAACCATGTTGACTATCTGAAGTCAAATTGTTGCTTGTTAGATGATTGTAAATCCTATCTCTAATATTCCTTTCCAAAAGCTTTCCTTCAACAGAAGTAAGGCTCACTGGTCTATAATTACCTGGGTCATCTCTGCTGCCCTTCTTGAACAAGGGCACAACATTTGCAATCCTCCAGTTCTCAAGTACTAAGCCTGTAGACAATGACGACTCAAATATCAAAGCCAAAGGCTCTGCTATCTCCTCCCTCGCTTCCCAGAGAATCCTCGGATAAATCCCATCCGGTCCAGGGCACTTGCCTATTTTCACTCCTTCTAGAAATGATAACATCTGTGTGCAACTAACCTCGATCCTTTCAAGTCTAATATCTCGTACCTCATTCTTCTCCTCTACAATATTCTCCTTTTCCTGAGTGAAGACCGATGAGAGATATTCATTAACACCTCTCCAATCTCCACAGGGCCCACATTCAACTTCCCCCTTCTATCTTTGACTGGCCCTATTCCTACCCTAATCATCCTTTTATTCCTCACATTCCGATAGAAAACTTTAGGTTCTCCTTTATTCTATTTGTTAAAGACTGTTCATGTCCTCTCTTTGCTCTTAACTGTCTCTTTAAATCCTTCCTAGCTGATCTGTAACTCTCCATCGCTTCTGAACCATCTTGCCTCATCAACACATAAGCCTCCTCCTTCTTTGGAACAAGAGATGCAATTTCTGTTGTAAACCACGGTTCCCTTACCTTATCACTTCCTCCCTGCCTGACAGGAACATATCTATCAAGGACACACAATATCTGTTCCTTAAACCAGCTCCACACTTCAATTGTTCCCATCCCCTGCATTTTGCTACCCTATTCTATGCATTCTAAGTCTTGCCTAATTGCATTATAATTGCCCTTGCCCCATCGATAACTCTTGACCTGTGGCATGTTCCTATCCCTTTACATCGCTCAATGAAACCTAACTGAATTATGGTCATTCTCTCCAAAGTGCTCACCTTCCACTAAATCAAACACCTGGCCTGGTTCATTACCAAGCACCAGATCCAGTGTGACCTCCCCTCTTGTCGGCCCTTCAACATACTGTGTCAGAAAGCCTCCTGCACTCACGGGACTAAAACTGATCCATCCGACGTACTAGAGTGAAAGCATTTCCAGTCAATGTTGGGGAAGTTAAAGTTCCCCATAATGACCACCCTGTTCCTTTCACTCCTACCCTAAAAAATTTTGCTAATCCCCTCTTCCAACTCCCTGGAACTCTGCGGAGGCCTATAAAAAAAATTCCAAGCAGTGTGACCTCAGCCCACATTACCTCAGTAGATGAGTCCTCTTCAAAAGTTCTGTCAGCCACCGTTATACTATCCTTGACTAACAAGGCCACGCCTCTCCCTCTTTTACCACCTTGGCTGTTCTTAATGAAAGATCAAAACCCTGGAACCTGCAACATCCATTCCTCACCCTGCCCTCTCCATGTCTCCGAAATGGCCACAACATCCAAGTCCCAGGTACCTATCCGTGTTGCAAGCTCCCCTACCGTATTGCAGATACTCTGGCATTGAAGTAGAAACACTTCAAACCACTTTGTTGTCTGCCAGCACATTCCTGTGACCCTGAAATCATGTCCCTGTCCTTCCTACTCTCATCCTCCTGTGCACTACAGCTACACCCTCAGTTCCCACCCCCCCGCTGAGCTAGTTTAAACCCACTCGAATAGCACCAGCAAATTTCCCACCCAGGATATTAGTACCCCTCTGGTTAAAGTGAAGACTGTCCTGTTTGTACAAGTCCCACCTTCCCAGAATGAGTCCCAATTATCCTGAAAAAACCTGAAATCCTCCCTCCTGCACCATCCTTGTAGCCACGTGTTCAGCTGATATCTCTCCCTATTCCTTGCCTTGCTATCACGTGGCACGGGTAACAAACCAGAGATAACCACTCTGTTTGTTCAAGCCCTCAGCTTCCACGCTAGCTCCCTGAAATCCTGCCTTACATCCCTATTCCTCTTTATTTTGTGGTTAGCACTGCTGCCTCACAGCACCAGAGCCCCTGGTTCAATCCACCCCCACCCCCCCCGCCGCGTCTGCGTGGGTTTCCTCCCACAGTCCAAAGACATGCGAGTTAGGGTGAATTGGCCAAGCTAAATTGCCCAGTAGTGTTTGGTGACAGGGAATGGGGCTGGGTGTTTTGCTCTTCGGCGGGTCGGTGTGGACTTGTTGGGCCGATGGGCCTGTTTCCACACTGTAGGGAATCTGATCTAAAGTTCTGGAATTTATATATTGATGAACTGAAACCTGCAACCCCTTCTAAAAGATGAAGGACTCAGCAGCGGTCCAGGTTTGTTCCAAATATTGCATCGGTTGCATGACACTGTGATGTTTTGCTATTAACTCTGTGTCTTATGATCCAGCAGCACAGCGACACGCAGAACGAGCAGCGCTGCAGAAGCCAGTGCTTCCAAATACACCTGGGTGGGCGGGGATAACACAGAGGGGTGTGGTTTACGATCTGCATTTGGAGGGGGCGGGGCTTACGCGTCACCTTGGAGGTGGAGGGGCGGGACCAGGGAGCGTGGCCATCCCGAGGCCGGAAGTATGCCCGCGGCCTGTTTCCTCCGCTGGAGCTTCGGCTGCAGCAAGTAAGGTAAAGCTTTATGAATATTTCCTTTTACAGAGTTTGTATTTAATAACCAGTAATGGCTACTCAATATCATCAGAAAGTCCCAAAATGCAATTCATTTCAATCCAGTGCAGATAAGCACTAAGAGTTAATTTTCTACGGGAATCAACAGCCTCAGCACTAAAATGGTCTCACAAGGGAACGGCTGTGAATGTTATCACTTGGTGTCCTGTTCACACAGATTCACCGATGCTGAGGCAAACGTTCTTAATTGCCTTACAGCATCCTGTTATCACTTGGTGAGCCCAGGTGTCCCTATGTTTAAGTTCTGCCCTCTTTCTGAGCCTTCCTGCCAGTTTATTTTCTAGTGCAGTAAATGTATTTAATAATTCAGCATTACATTTTAGTCTGAATGTTTAAAGACAAGTTTTAAGGCTATAGACTTTATCACCCAGATGCCCACATCCTCATTCCTCCCTTTGATTGCACCACGATCACTGAAAGTGAAGGATACTCCAAACGAATGCCCTTCAAGGTGGTCCAGCCATCAACATCCTGTAGAGTGGCACCACCATCTTCGCAGCTCATCTGGTCATATTTATCATCGCCATCGACACGTGTGGGTGAGCCATCAGATCGCAAAAGGAGCATCTTCTGGGGCAAATCTATATCACTAAGGGACCTCATAAGCCTAGCAATTAAATACCTAACAATACCAATACCAACAAACAGACATAGCTAAATTGATAAGCCAATTGTACCATCAACCCGATCTGCAGTTTCCCCAACTGGTCCCTTCAGTCATTCTGTCAAGGAATACCTGGATCTCTTCTTGTATCTTAGTAATATTGCCAGTCAGATCGGGAATGCCCATAGTGCATTTATCTCGGACAATGGTGCAGACCTCACCCTCCTGGGCCTGTATATAGTCTAAGGCATACCGCTTTCAACATGGAGTCGCTTGAACGATGGCGTGAGCTGCCAGAGGAAGTGATGGGTGCTGATACGATGACAAGTTAAAAGGCTCCTGGACGGGCATCTGAAAATGAAGGGTTCAGATGGGTCAGGGCCAAGTGATGGCAAATGCAACTGGAGTCATAGAGATGTACAGCACAGAAACAGACCCTTCGCTCCAACGCATCCTTGCTGACAAGATAGCCAACACAATTTAGTCCCAGCTGCCAGCACCCAGCCCATATAGGGGCCAAGTGATGGCAAACGTGACTAGATTAATTTAGGATATCTGGGCAGGTTGGGCCAAAGGGTCTGTTTCTGCACTCTGTGACTCTAATTGTCTTCAGTGGAATCAGGAGTGTGGTTGTGAAGGCTGGTTTTTCAGAACATGTTTTGCCCTGACTGGGAGCAGAAGCGTTTGACTGAAGTGTGTTGGAGTTAATGCCTTGACGTCTCATTTTACTCCCACCTTCCCGGGGTCGATAATCATTTTGTGTCTGGTCCTTTCTCAAGAAACTGCATTGCAGGTTCACCCTGAATGGACACTTTTTTTTTTGCTTCCCAAAATCAGACCTGCTCACTCTCGGCAGGATCCCAATGTTGTGAAAGATATTAACTTTCAGGTGGAGGTATCCAAAATTCAGAGAGATGTCAGTCTTGACGTTTTTGCTTTTCTGCCCCTGTAAGATCCTGAATCAGCACCTTCAGGAGAATTAGATAGAGCAGAGTGAGAACAGAGGGGGAAGAGGGTGTGTGAGTGCTTTCAATTTTGTGGAACAGCTAAAGAAAAGAATATTCCACAGAAAGTAGAATTGCTTGTTCTGAATTTCTACCCTGCACTGATAGTGATGACTTTTGTAATCTGTTTTTAACAGTGTATTTGAAGATCTGAAGACTGAAGCTTCAAAATCAACAAATTTGAAGGGCTTATTCCTGAAACATTGACTCTCCTGCTCCTCTGATGCTGCCTGACCTGTTGTGCTTTTCCAGCGGCACACTTTTCGACACTGACTCTCCAGCGTCTGCAGTCCTCACTTTGACGTCAATGTCTGACAGTCACTCAATCCATCGGGACCGCAACGATTTTCAACTATGATTCTGTGAGAAGGAGCAAAGTTTTGGTTCCTGTTTGAGTACGTTTCCAGCATCCGTGGGACTGGATCATAGACCATACTGTTGCAGTGCACTGAGCGTAGACCCTGAAACAGTTATACGGCCTGGGAAGAGGAATTCACTGTGGGGAGGGGCTCCACACGCATTTGTGTGTAACTGAAGCTTCGGCCATGGAGAAACCCGAGGAATCCAGCCCCGTGGAGAAACGATGGAAGTGTGGCGACTGCAGGAAAAGCTTCTGTGTCCCATCTGTCCTGGAGACTCATCGGCGCAGCCACACCAGGGAGAGCCCGTTCCCCTGTCCCGTCTGCGGGAAGGGCTTCAGCACTTCCTCCACCCTGCTAACCCACCAGCGGATCCACACTGGGGAGACGCCCTGCAGCAGCCCAGTGTGCAGGAAGGCCTTCAGCGATTCCTCCACCCTGCTGAGGCACCAGCGGGTCCACATGGGGGAGAGGCCCTTCAGTTGCCCCGGGTGCGGGAAGAGATTTACCCAGGCCTCCAGCCTGCTGACCCTCCAGCGGATCCACAAAGGAGAGAGGCACTTCAGCGGCCCCCTGTGCGGGAAGGGCTTCGCTAGCTCTACCAACCTCCGGAGGCACCAGGGAGTTCATGTACCATTGCAGGGGGATTGAAGGCGTGATGGCTGAGTGCCAGTATCGACTGGACTATCAACCCAGTTCCAGGGGCTCCCGGGTTTGAATCCCACTGCAGCAGATGGTGCGATACAGGGTATGGGTTGAAATTGCTGAGTGAGGCAACACTTCCTCCAGTTTAAGGCTGTACCAAGGACCCAATTACAAAGGGACAACTTGGTGGT
Source organism: Chiloscyllium plagiosum (assembly GCF_037043375.1). Classification (NCBI taxonomy): domain Eukaryota; kingdom Metazoa; phylum Chordata; class Chondrichthyes; order Orectolobiformes; family Hemiscylliidae; genus Chiloscyllium; species Chiloscyllium plagiosum. The sequence goes on along the minus strand of NW_028270165.1, from coordinate 92,784,759 downwards.
GACCAATAGTAAAGAAGTGAGGTGGGTTGGGGGGTGGTGGGGTAGCGTGTGCGCTTTGACCTTGAACGGTTTAAAAAGCAGCTACTTTTTCTCTGCCTTTTTGCTGAGGGGGTTTGAAGCTGTAACAAAGTTGGATCTCAATAAAAGTTACCTGAATTTACCCCCGGCTCAGACTCTCATTGAAAGCTTTGAGCTCCAAGGTTTTTGTTTTAAAGCTGCTCATTTCTTTCAGCTTTCTGCACTAAGCTTCCAATGTCGCGTATCAGATGGATCAGTAAATGAGCAGCCAGTTTCGTTCGAAAGTGAATTTTTCAGGAGTGCAGAGTGTGTCATTTCATCGGCATTGTAAAGTTTACTGGCAGCATTGGGAGGTGTGGATTGTGCTCACTAGAAATTATGTGGAGGAGCCATGGTGGTGGACTCGCCTGAACGAAGTTAAAAATCACACAACACCAGGTTATAGTCCAACAGGTTTATTTGGAAGTGTGAGCTTTTGGAACACTGCTGTGGAGCAGGATCATAAGACACAGATTTTATAGCAAAAGATCAGTGTCATGCAACTGATAGGATATATTAAACAAACCAAGATTGTTGTGAAGTCTTTCACCTTTTAGAATGCGTTGCAAGTTTCAGTTCATTAATATGTAAATCCCATAACATCTTTTGATTCACATTCTCAAGATGACTTCAGTTTTTTTTAAAAAAAAGTCACAACTCAGCCCAGATAAAGGTGTGAGGTTCGAGTCTGCCAATGTCCCAATTTTGAATCAGACTGGTTCTATTTCCAAAGCAAGAATTCATAAAATATTACATGGATTGACTGCCTGCAGACTGTGCACTTTTTGAGCAAAATTGAATGTATCTGCAAACATAATTCTGCCAATACAAATTTGCCCAAAAAGTGATGTGAGTTTATGCATGAGTGCACATAAGAGTGTGATGGAGTATATGCCTGAGAGTGTGTTGGGGGTGTATGTGTGCGTGTCTGAGAGAGCACATGTGTATGAGTGAGGTATGAATAAAAGCAAGGGCTTGCGTTTTGCTAAAGCAAGGACGGTCAGGACTTGTACAGTTAATGGTAGGGCCCTGTGTCATGCTGTAAGAGAGACACATGGTGGGGTTCAGGTACACAGTTCTTTCAAAGTTGCTTCGCTGCGAGACAGGGTGGTTAAGAAGGCGTTTAGCACACTTGCCTTCATTGTTCACCCCATTGAGTATAGGAGTTGGGACATCATGTTGAGGTTGTACAGGATGTTGGTGAGGCCACTTTCAGAGTACTGAGTATGGTTCTCGTGTCCCTGTAATAGGAAGAATACTATTAGAGAGGGTTCGGTAAAGATTTACCAGGATGTTGCCAGGACTGGAGGGTTTGAGTTATAATGACAGGCTGGGACTTTTTTCACTGGAGCACAGGAGGTTGGGGGGTGACATCATGGAGATTGATAAAATCACGAGGAGTGGAGGTAAGGTGAATAGCAAAGGGCTCTTCCTTAGCGTAGGGTAGCTCAAGACTAGGGGGCATATTTCTTTAAAGTGACAGGAGAGAGATTTAAAAGGAACCTGAGGGGCAAAGTTTTGACAGAGGGCGGTTTACACGTGGAATGAACTTGCTGAGGATGTGGACAATGCAGGTACGTTTACAAAGTCTAAACGACATTTGGATGGGTACATGAATAGAAAGGTTCAGAGGGATTTGGGCCAAACGCAGGCAAGTGAGGCTAGTTTAGTTTGGGAACCCTGGTCGCCATGGATGAGTTGGACCAAAGGGTCTATTTCTGTGCTGTCTACCTCTCTGAACCAGAAGTGATCTTATTGAAACCAGTAGAATTCTGAAAGGGGCTTGACAGGATTGATGCCAATAAAATGCTCCTTTGTGGTGGGAGTCATAGAATCCCAACAATGTGGAAACAGGTCATTCAGCCCATCTATTTCACACTGGCCCTCTGAACAGCATCCAACACATACCCACCCCTTTATTCAGTATTTCCCATGGCCAATCCACCCTAAGTTTCACATCCTTGGTCACTATGGGTAATTTAGCACAGCCTATCCACCCTAACCTCTACACCCTAATCTGAAAATTACTTTCTCAAAAATGTAATTTAAATGTAGAAAAATGTTAGTCTGACTCAACATTCAGACGCAGACAGAATTCACACTTATTGTTAGAAAAGCTCTGCATTTGAATGACATTCTTGAGAAGGTAACAAAAAACAAGTTCTGGGATTAACAAACCAAAGAGCAGAAACCTATTCTAAAAGATGAAGGATTTCATCTAAAATTGTTTGATGTGTCACATTTCCATGACGCTAGACTCCTTAGGATATAAATTGTGATCATGATCTCATTCTCCAAAACTACCTGATGAAGGAGCGGCGCTCCGAAAGCTAGTGCTTCCAAACCAACCTGTTGGATTATAACCTGGTGTTGAGTGATTTTTAACTTTGTCCGTGGGAAACACACGAGTTGTGGGAGTGGTAACAGTTCTTATTTTGTGATCTATTCCAAGTGAAATTTCTCCTCTGCACAGGCACGGGTAAACAGTTTGTTTTTGTGCTTTGTGCGAGATCGGGTTAGCAGCTTTTAAATCCTTATGTGAAGCAACAGAAGTAAACTGTCAATCAGCAATTGTATTCCGAGAGTGGTACTTCCAGCTCTGGTAATCCTGTTGCATCAACAGAGAGAGGGTGAGGATGTCACATCTCAAGAGCAGACAGAAAAGTTATTTCGCTTGTTGAGTCGGTTCCTCACTCAGATGAGACTGGATGTTGCTTTTAATGGATCATAATTAAATGCTACAATGGAACACCTTAAATTCAAGGAATTTTGAAAGTGCAAACGAACAGTAACTTTGAACAGAGATGTTCTTCCATTTCTAACCTTGGTTGACCCATATGAAGCATTTTTACTGATAGCTCCATAATCATGTTCCTGCTGGATTTTTTTCAGGGCAAACAATTTCTGGTGGGAGAAATTCTGCATCCTGGGAAGGCGGGGAAATGAGAAAAAAAGCTGTTAAAAGCATTTGAACTGTGGGCCCACGAGCTCTCGTGGGAGCAGTGCATTTGCCAAAAGCATTTCTGAGGAATTCTGTGTAACTGTTGGACTGAAAATAGTTTCCCCACTGAACGTTAAACAGGTATTGAGAACGTTGCGCATTATAGATTGTCTTCCTGAGGACCGGAGGAGGATTGAATTTGCCAACTTGAACCACACTTTGCAGAGAGAGGAATTTTCTCCGGATGGAATAGGTTGATGGAAGACAACAATTGTCAGATTATTTCATGAAAATAACAGCTGGTATGGGGATCCCAGAAGAGGGGCGTCTGTAATGAGCACACAGAAACAAACCCTTCAGTCCAGGCCAACCAGATATCCTAAATTAATCTAGTGACCCATTTGCCAGCATTTGGCCCATATCCCTCTGAATTCTTCCTATTCATGTCCCTATCCAGATGCATTTTTTTCTTCGGAGAATACTTGGGTGAGAGCCAAGATATGCAATATCTCAATGTATAATAATGAAGCTCATTTATTCTGAAATTATTTCAATTAGTTGGTCAATTGGCAAATAATAGCTGCATAACTGTTGTCAATATTGATATTCAGGAAAGCTATTTTGTTTAATATATTTCCTTTGTAAAGATCTTATCCAAATTATAAAATGAATGTATTTTCATACGAAATAAAATTTGCAGTGTTTTATTAAATGGTTGAAAGTAACTTTTGCACTTAATTGCTCCGTTTGGGATTAAACATTGTGACTTAGATAAAAGTGATCTTTCATAATTTATGGTGAGTCTATTAACAAACGAATGTTGCCATTTGCTCTCAAGTTCGCTCAGATTCAATTTGAAATTCTTAAATGAGTTGAATAAGGGGTAAAAAGTAAATATTTATTGCCCTTTACTGAAATTCTCTGCTCTGCCATTGTATTTGGTTAAACAAAATATGTATCTCTCTTCATAACTTTGATATCACCACAAATCCTAGGAACCCCATCCAGAACAAACATATAAATACAAAGTAGGAGACAACAGCTTCGCTTCACTTGGAGGTCACCACTGATGATGTTACCAAGCCAGGTAATGAAACGTCTAGATATCAAACCTACAGCTCAGCGAGCAAACCTGCACCCTAAACATTCTACTTTGCTGAAAGACTGCACAATCTGCAGGCAGTCAATACATGTAATATATTGTCAATTCCACTTGGAAAATAGATAATGGGCCCACTTCTTTTTGGATGTGAGCATAAGTGGTATAGTAAGTAAGTTTGCTGATGACACCAAAATTGGAGGTGTAGTGGACAGCGAAGGAGGTTACCTCAGATTACAATGGGATCTTGATCAGATGGGCCAATGGGCTGAGAAGTGGCAAATGGAGTTTAATTTAGATAAATGTGAGGTGCTGCATTTTGGGAAAGCAAATCTTAGCAGGACTTGTACACTTAATGGTAAGGTCCTCGGGGGTGTTGCTGAACAAAGAGACCTTGGAGTGCAAGTTCATAGCTCCTTGAAAGTGGAGTCGCAGGTTGATAGGATAGTGAAGATGGTGTTTTGTATGCTTTCCTTTATTTGGTCAGAATATTGTGTACAGGAGTTGGGAGGTCATGTTACTGCTGTACAGTTGGAATATTGCATGCAATTCTGGTTTCCTTCCTATCAGAAAGATATTGTGAAACTTAAGGGTTCAGAAAAGATTTACAAGGATGTTGCCAAGACTGGAAGATTTGAGCTATAGGGAGAGACAGAACAGACTGGGGCTGTTTTCCCTGGAACGTCAGAGGCTGAGGGGTGACCTTATAGAAGGTTATGAAATCATGAGGGACATGGATAGGATAGATAGACAAAGTCTTTTCCCTGAGGTGGGAGAGTCCAGAAATAGAGGGCATAGGTTTACACTGAGAGGAGAAAGATATTAAAGAGACTTAAGAGGCAACCTTTTCATTTAGAGGGTGGTAGTGTATGGAATAAGCTGCCAGAGGAAGTGGTGGAGGCTGGTACAATTACAACACTTAAAAAGCAACTGGAGGGATATGGGCCCCATGCTGGCAGGCGGGACGAGATTGGGTTGGGATATCATGCACAGGGATGTGCAGGTTAGGTGCATTAGTCCCGGGTAAATGTTGAGCAATAGGGGTAGGGGAATTGCGTCGGTGGGTTACCCTCCGGAGGATCAGTGTGTAGTCTTTGGGCCGAGTGGCCTGCTCCCACATTGTTTGGAGTCTCTGAAGGGGAAGGGATTTTTGTAAAGTGTGCAAGGCAATGCAGGAGTAGTGCGGGGGCCTGCTGAAGGCCTTGCTCCGCCCCTTGCTCCTCCCCCTGTTGTTGAGCTGTCTAACAAACATCTACTCTTTCTCTGCCTTTTTGCTGGGGGCAACTGAAGCTGTAACAATGTTGGGACACAATAAAGGTTACCTGAACATTCTGCCAGACTCAGACTCTCATTGAAAGCTTATAGCTCCAAGCGGTTTTTGTTTTAAAGCTGCTCATTTCTTGCAGCCCCCTGCATTAAGTTTCCAATGTTGTATATCAGATAGAGCAGTGACTGAGCAGCTGGTTCCGTTAGAAGTTTACATTTTTCGGGAGTGCAGGCACTGCATTGTTTCAGCGGCAGTTTACTGGCAGCACTGGGAAGTGTGGGCTGTGTTCATTAGAAAGGAGGTGGAGGTGCTGCTGTTGGACTAGGTGGGACACGGTTTAAAAATCACAACACCGGGTTATAGTCCAACAGGTTTATTTGGAAGCACTAGCTTTCGGAGCGCTGCTCCTTCATCGGGTAGCTGTGGAGCAGGATCATAAGACACAGAGTTACGAGCAAAAGGTCACAGTGTCATGCAACTGATATGATATATTGACAAATGTAGATTGCTGTTAAGTCTTTCATCTTTTAGAATGGGTTGCAGGTTTTATTTCATTAATGTGTACATAGCAGTACTACTATTCAGTCATATTCTCAAGATCACAAGGGTTTTTTTTAAACTGGTGACATCTCAGCCCAGACAATGCATGAAAGGTGTGTCAGTATCCCAATCTTAAATCAGACTGGTACTATTTCCAAACTAGGAATGTATAAAATATTACATGGATTGACTACCTGCATGTTGTGCGCTTTTTGTGCAAAGTTGAATATATCTGTAAATATAATTCTGCAAATGCACCCCATCGTTGTGTGTGCACATGCTTTGTAAAGGGAGAGTGATGGAGGAGAAGCCTGTAAGAGGGTGTGTATACATCTGAGAGAGAGCGTGTTATGAGAGAGGTATAGATAAAAGTGAGGGATTGCATTTTCCTAAAATAAGGGCAGGACTTGTACAGAGGGATATGGGGGGGGGGTTCAGGTACATACTTCATTGAAAGTTGCATCACTGGTTGGAAGGGTGCTTCAGAAGGCATTCAGCACACTTACCTTATTTGTCCACACCATTGAATAAAGGAGTTGGGACATCATTTAGAAGTTGTACAGGATGTTGGTGAAGCCACTTGTAGAGTACTGAGAACGCTTCTGGTGGCCCTGTAATAGGAAGAATACTATTACAGAGGGTTCAGTAAAGATTCACCAGGATATTACCAAGACTGGAGGGTTTGAGTTATAAGGAGAGGCTGTGAATCTCTTCACTGGAGCACAGGAGGTTGAGGGGTGACCTCATTGAGATTGATATAATCATGACGGTTCTAGGTAACATGAACATCAAAAATAGCGAGGAACCTGCACGGTGATGTCAAGTGACTGGTGGGGGGTAGAAATTGTGGCAGTTGGACACTTTAAATCCATCAGGAACAGCATCTCCATACAGCATACTGTGCATGTCAGGTGAGATGCCAGAAGACTAGAGGTTGGCTAACATGGTGCCACTGTTTAAGAAGGGTGGTAAGGACAAGCCAGGGAACTATAGACCAGTGAGGCCAACGTCAATGGTGGGCACATTGTTGGAGGGAATCCTGAGGGAGAGGATGTACATGTATTTGAAAAGACAAGGACTGATTAGGGATAGTCAACATGGTTTTGTGTGGGAAATCATGTCTCACAAACTTGATTGAGTTTTTTGAGGAAGTAACAAAGAGGATTGAGGAAGGCAGAGCAGTAATGTGATCTATATGGACTTCAGTAAGGCGTTTGACAAGGTTCCACATGGGAAACTGATTAGCAAGGTGAGATCTCAAGGAATACAGAGAGAACTAGCCATTTGGATACAGAACTGGCTCAAAGGTAGAAGGCAGAGGGTGGTGGTGGAGGGTTGTTTTTCAGACTGGAGGCCTGCGACCAGTAGAGTGCCACAAGGATCGCTGCTCGGTCCTCTACTTTTTGTCACTTATATAAATGATTTGGATGCGAGCATAAGAGGTACAGTTAGAGGGAGAGGCTGAACAGGCTGGGGCTGTTTTCCCTGGAGTGTCAGAGGCTGAGGGGTGACCTTATAAAGGTTTAAAAAGGTATGAGGGGCATGGACAAGATAAATAGACAAAGTTTTTTCCCTTGGGTTGGGGAGTCCAGAACTAGAGGGCATAGATTTCAGGTGAGAGGGGAAAAATGTAAAAGAGACCTACGGGGCAATTTTTTCACACAAGCATAGTACGTGTATGCAATGAGCTGCCAGAGGGACTGGTGGAGGCTGGTACAAATGTAACAATTAAGAGGCATTTGAATGGGTATATAAATAGGACAGGTTTGGAAGGATGTGGGCCAGGTGTTGAGGAGCGGGACTAGATTGGGTTGGGATATCTGGTCGGCATGGACCGAAGGGTCTGTTTCCATGCTGTACACTTCTGACTCTATGCTGTTTCAGCAAAAGCCGCGCATCCTCTGTCTGCAGAAACAGTGCTAACCCTTCTTCAAATGGACCAATGAGAAGCCAGACAAGGAGCCTGGGCCTCCTGCCAATCAGAGCTCCCCAACTGTCTGAATGCGGAAGATGGACCATCAGGTTCTGAAGCTGTTGTCCTCTCCAAATGAAGATCGAGCTTCACCTCAGACTGCAACTTCCTTCCTCTCTCCACCATCTGTGGGTACGGCACTGTCTTTACCATTTCATTTTTTCATTCTGGGGTTAAATTGTTGACTTGCAGCAACTGAAAAGAAAGTGAGTGAATCCAGGGAAGGGCCAGAGTCGGGAAACGTTGGTCCAGGTTAGTGTCTCAATTGGCAAACGCACGGCAAATGCAGTCCCACAGTGTGAAGTGATAGCCTCAGTTATGAAAAAATAACTGCTGTAAGGAGGTACGTTGTTTAAATGGTGACATATTGGGATGTGGAGAAAGTGAGGACTGCAGATGCTGGAGATGAGAGTCGAAAAGTGTGGCACTGGAAAAGCACAGGAGGTCAGACAGCATCCGAGGAGCAGGAGAATTGACGTTTCAGGCACGAGCCCTTCCTCAGGAATGATGTGTGGATGTAAAACGTGGCCTCAGCGTCCTTCCACACCAGTCACTGCCAGTTGTCAGACGGATGCAGCAAGCAATCAGCAAGGCAACAGGTATATTACCGAGAGGAATTGATTTCAGAAGTCGGGATGTCTTCCTGCAGTTAAGGGGTCATTGAATATATTCAAGGCTGAGTTCACCTGATTTTAGAACAACCATGAAGTGGATGTTTATGGGGGAAGGCAAGTAAAATGGTTTTAAGACCAGTACAGAATAGTTAGAGTCATACAGCACAGAAACAGACCCTTCAGCCCAACTAGTCCATGCTGACTATATTCACAAACTAAACTAGTCCCACCTGCCTGTGTTTGCCCCATATCCCCCTGAACTTTTCCTATTCATGTACTTATCCAAATGTCTTTTAAACGTTGTTACTCAACCTGCATCCACCATTTCCTCTGGACATTCATTCCACACAAACCACTGTTTAAAAAAAAGGTGCTCCTCATGTGTTTTTTAAATCTTTCTCCTCTCACCTTAATTTGCTCCCTAATCTTGAAACGACACATGCCGTTCACCTTATCTTTGCCCCTCATGGTTTTGTAAACTTCTATAAAGAGAACAAAGAACATTACAGCACAGGAACAGGCCCTTCAGCCCTCCAAGGCTCTGCTGATCGAGATACTCTATCTAAACCTGCCGCCTATTTTCAAAGGATCTGTCTCCCTCTGCTCCTTGCCCATTCATGTCTCTGTCTAGATACATCTTAAATGACGCTATCGATCCCAACCCTACTACCTCCACTGGCGATGCATTCGAGGCGCCCACCACCCTCAGTGTAAAGAACTTTCTATGTACATCTCCCTCAAACCTTTCCCCTCTCACTTTGAACTCGTGACCCTGAGTAATTAAGTCTTCCCCTCTGGGAAAATAATTCTTACTATCCACCCCTGTTTACACCCCGCATGGTTTTTCAGCCTCAATCAGGACACCCACCCTCCAATGAAAATAGTCTTAATCTACTCAACCTCTCCTCATAGCTTGCGCTTTCCATAAAAGGCAACATCCTGGTGAACCTCCTCTGCACTCTCTCCAAACATATCCACATCCTTTTGGAAATCTGGCGATCCGGAATTGTACACAGTATTCCAAATGCACCAAACCAAAATCTTATATAACTTTAACATGAACTGCCAGCTCTTTTACTCAATCCGTCCGATGATGGAACGCGTGTTGTAAACTGCCTTGACCACTCTACTGACAGTCATTGCCACCTTCAGAGAACTATAGACCCGAACACCCAGATCTCTCTGTACATCAATTTCCCCCAGGACCTTTCCATTTACTGTATAGCTCGCTCTTGAATTGCATCTTCCAAAATGCATCACCTCGCATTTGTCTGGATTGAACTCCATCTGCCATTTCTCCTCCCAACTCTCCGATCTATATTCTGCTGTATCGTCTGACAGTCCCCTTCACTATCTGATATTCCATCAATCTGAATGCCCATCTGCAAACTTGCTAATGAGGCACCCGACACCTTCACCTTTCAACCTCCTGTGCTCCAGTGAAAAAAGTCCCAGCCTACCCACCAAAAGGTGTGAATTCTGTCTGGGTCCCAATGTCGAGTCAGCCTGACATTTTTGATATAAAAGCTCTGCATTTAAATTACGTTCTTGAGAAAGTTACTGAAAACAGGTTCTGGGATTAACATACCAAAGAACAGAAACAGTTCAGCAGTTAGATCACACGTTCGAGTGAGAAGTGTGTATAACATGATCTCACAACTCCTATACTCAATGCTATGAGCAATGAAGGAAAGCAAACCAAACGCTGCCTTCACGACTCTATCCACCTGAGACTCCAGCACTCCAAGGTCTCTTTATTCTGCAACACTCCCCTTAACTGTGACAGTCCTGCCTGGATTGCTTGACCAAAATGCAAACCTCTGATTTCTCTAAATTAAACTCCAACTGACACTCCTCGGCTCATCAACCGATCCCATAAATTCTAATTTATAGTGAACTCTTTCCTATCTCATTCCTTGGAAGCTGAAAATCTCCATCCCACAATCAGTCCCTCCATTTTCACTATTTGGACTGAAGGGGCTGTTTCTGTGCTGCATGGCTCTGTAACTCGGCCCTGTACTAGTCTTAAAACCATTTTCTTGCATTCCCCATAAACATTCACATAAAAATCAGATGAACTCAGCCTTGAATATATTCAATGACCCCCTAACTGCAGGAAGACATCCCCACTTCTGAACTTAATTCCTCTTGCTAATACACCACTTACCTTGCTCATTGCCTGCTGCACCTGTCTGACAACTGGCACAGAAGGACACTGATGCCCCTCTGAACATCCACGCATCATTCCTGATGAAGGGCTCGTGCCCAAAACTTCGACTGTCCTACTGCTCGGATGCTGCTTGACCTGCTGTGCTTTGCCAATTGTGGTCTTCTCTACATTGGGGAAACCGAGCGTAAACTTGGGGAACGGTTTGCTGAGCATCACAGCCGGGTCCGCAGAGGCTGAGCTGACTTCCCAGTCTCCACCCATTTTAATGCCCCTTCCCACTCCCCTTCTGACATGACTATTTTTGGCTTCCTCCATTACCACAACAAACCAAGCCACAAACTGGAGGAACAAAACCTCATCTTCTGTCTGAGCAGTCAACAGCCCAGAAGACACATTGAGTTCTCCAATTTCACATAATCTCCCATCCCATCCCCCAACACACTTCCCAGCCCCTTCCACTCTTCCCTGCCAACTAGATTCCTTCCTCCCATTCACCAACCAGGTCGTACCAGGTTATGGAGATAAGACAGGAACAGGATGCTGATTGAGGATGATCAGCCATGATCACAATAAATGGTGGTGCTGGCTCGAAGGGCAGAATAGCCTACTCCCGCACCTATTGTCTATTGTACCCTCTACCTGTTTCCACCTTTCCCCACTTCAATACCCTGACCCCAGCACACCCTTGTTCCACAGCTCTCCCTCTACCCACCCCCAGACCTGAACAAGGGTACACCAGATCCCTCGACTTCTCCACCTTCTGATACTGCCAAGCTTGCTGCGTTCTTTCAGTCTCCTGCCTGTCTATTTTGCTAATTGAGAACAAAGGCTTGGACTAACTTTTCCAGACTCTGTCCCCTCACCTGGATTCACTCCCATTTCTTTCAGTTGCTCCAAGTCAACAACTGAACCTCAGAATGAAACGTAAATGGAAATGGGGGTGAGAAAAGAGAGTGCCGTACTCTCAGATGTTGGACAGAGGAAAGAAGTTGCAGTCTGAGGAGAACCTCAATCTTCATTCAGAGAGAGGAGGAGCAGGAGCTTCAGAGCCTCATTGTCCAACTTCCACATTCACCAATAGGGGAGCTCCGAATGGCAGGAGGACAATTCTCCCTCCGGTCCTCCTTATTTGTCCATCAAACGTAGGTCTCGTCCCTTTTCTGCCGACAGCGAGGAACATGCCCAATGTCTTGGTGACACCAGCAAACGTGTGCCCTGTTTGTTGACACTGAGGAGTGTACACAATATGCACTGTAGCAATGCTGGTGTCATTGACAGATTTTAAGTGTCCAAATTCCTTTGGGAGAACAAAAAGGATACAGCCATAATTTTTTTCCATGTGGCTCAATATTTGATTGCTTTTGCATTTGTCTGGCTGCTCAATGTTTAAGTCTTTTCCTCAGTGTTGGGCTGAGATTCACAACTAGAGGGCATAGTTTTAGCGTGAGACCACAAAAGTAACTGAGGGCCAACGTTTCCATGCAGAGGGTGGTGCATGTATGGAATGAGCTGCCAGAGGAAGTAGTGGAAGCCGGTATAATTACAGCATTTGAAAGGTATCTGGCTGGGTATCTGAATAGGAAGGGTTTAGAGGGATATGAGTCAAGTGCTGGCAAAGGGGTCTAGATTAATTTAGGATAGCATGTTGGCATGGACAGGTTGGACCGAATAGGTCTATTTCCGTGCTGTACATCTCTATGACTCTAAATAATAAAAAGTCGAATTTTCCAAATAAACTATATCCATGTTAACAAGGCTTAGTGTACCACATGCTTTACTAACTATTCTCAACAGGTCCTGCCCCTTCAATGACTGAGGAACATATACATGCTGGTGCATAATCTCCTTCACTAGTATTTACACACTACCCTCAGCAATTGCACAACTAACAGCAAAGGGTAAACAGCACAAGGATTAAACACACAGTGAGGGGGTAAACAGCACAAGGATTAAACACACAGTGAGGGGGTAAACAGCACAAGGATTAAACACACAGTGAGGGGGCAAACAGCACAAGGATTAAACACACAGTGAGAGGTAAACATGACAAGGATTAAACACAGTGAGGGGTAAACAGCACAAGGATTAAACACACAGTGAGGGGTAAACAGCACAAGGATTAAACACACAGTGAGGGTGCAAACAGCACAAGGATTAAACACACAGTGAGGGGCAAACAGCACAAGGATTAAACACACAGTGAGGGGTAAACAGCACAAGGATTAAACACACAGTGAGGGGCAAACAGCACAAGGATTAAACACAGTGAGGGGCAAACAGCACAAGGATTAAACACACAGTGGGGGACAAACAGCACAAGGATTAAACACACAGTGGGGGACAAACAGCACAAGGATTAAACACACAGTGAGGGGGAAACAGCACAAGGATTAAACACACAGTGAGGGGTAAACAGCACAAGCGCCAGTAAAAGCCGATGGAAAGTGAGTGTAAAATGTCACTATGACAGGACAGGCCCCACATTCCTTCCCCTCCGTCCCCCCCACAACCTGCCTCACCTTTCACGTCCCGGGCCCAGTACCTTCCAGGTGGCCCCATAGTTGACACAGGGGCCGCCCCACGACCAGTAGAACTCCACCACCCCGGCGGCCGACGAGTTCCCAAGCAGGCCCTTAACCCCATCCGCCTCCAGAATGCTCACCGGCTCCTGGTTGCTGTACAGCCGGCCGGTGTGGCCGTGACACAGCAGCTGCGCCAGGAAGGCGGCGGCGGCGGCCAGTGACGGGTGTCTGCCCCGGGCCGCGCGGCGCCATTTTCCTAACGGCCGCCCTCCCGCCGCTTCCTCGCTCGAGCGACTTCTCCTCCCAACCGCCTTCGGCCCCGCGTGACGTCTGCACGGGGGATGGGCGGGGCCGGGGGATGGGCGGGGCCGGGGGATGGGCGGGGCCGGGCCGGGGGATGGGTGGGGCCGGGCCGGGCCGGGAGGATGGGCGGGGCCGGGGGAGCCTCACCGTCACCGAGCAACAGCCACCTCGCGCTACAACTGCTCATTCACAAAAACAAACTCTCCTGTCTCGCTCTGCAGCTGCAGGGGGGACACTGCCACGTTTCCAGGAGCCCTGTCTACATTGGGAAAGCTCACGGCTCAATTTAAACAGATATTCCCACATCTAACGGAACGGCGTCATATCGAAAGGGGGCAATCTGCATTTTAAAGGGACGTGGACATTTTAACGGGTATTTCTGCAAATAAAGAGGTTTAAATGGACAAGATTATATTTCAAAGGGATGTGGGCACATTCAAAGGGATATTTTCATATGTAAAGTGACGCAGTTATATCTAAATGAATCTACATTTCGAAGAGACGTTGCCCTATTTATAAGTAGAGACAATAGGTGTGAATTCTGTCTGTGTCCCAATGTTGAGTCAGACTGACATTTTTCTTAGAAAAGCTCTGCATTTAAATTACATTCTTGAGAAGGTAATTTATAGATTCTTGTGTATGTTAGGGAGAATTGGCCGTGCTAAGTTACCCGTAGTGACCAGGGATGTACAGGTTAGGGTGGAAATATGGAGTACGGGGTTGGATATTGCTGGGATACTGTTCAGAGGGCCAGAGTGAAATAGATGGGCTGAATGGCCTGCTTCCACATTGTCGGAATTCTATGACCCTCCCCATAAAGGAGCATTTTATCTGCATCTATCCTGTCAAGCCGCGTTCAGAATTCTACTGGTTTCAATAAAGATATGCAGCACAGAAACAGATACTTCGGTCCAACTCGTCCATGCCGACCAGGATTCCAAACTAAACCAGTCCCATTTGCCTACATTTGGCCCATATCCCTCTAAACCTTTCTATTCATGTACCCATCCAAATGCTGTTTCAATGTTGTAAATGTACCGGCAACTACCACATCCTCAGTAAGTTCATTCCACATGCAAATCACTCTTTCAAAATGTTGCCCCTCCAGTTCCTTTTAAATCTCTCTCCTCACATTAAAAAAAAGCCCCCTAGTTTTGAGTTCCCCTACGCTAAGCAAGAGCCATTTGCTATTCACCTTACCTCCCACTCCTCATAATTTTATCAATCTCAATGAGGTCACCCCCAACTTCCTGTGCTCCAGTGAATAAAGTCCCAGCCTCTCCTTATAATTCAAACCCTCCAGTCCTGACAACATCCTGGTAAATCTTTACCAAACCCTCTCTAATAGTATTCTTCCTATTACAGGGCCACCAGAACTGTACTCAGTACTGTGAAAGTGACCTCACCAACATCCTGTCCAACCTCAACATGATGTCCCAACCCCTATACTCAATGGTGTGAACAATGAAGGCAATGTTGCGAAATGCCATCTTAACCACCCTGTCGAGCAGTGATGAAACTTCCAAGGAACTATGTATCTAAACACCCCCCACCTCTGCCCCGCCGCCCCCCCCCCCCCCCCATGTCTGTCTATGAGACCATAAGACATAGGAGCGGAAGTAACGCCATTCGGCCCATCGAGTCCACTCCACCATTCAATCATGGCTGATGGGCATTTCAACTCCACTGACCTGCATTCTCCCCGTAGCCCTTAATTCCTTGTGACATCAAGAATTTATCAATTTCTGCCTTGAAGACATTTAGCGTCCCAGCCTCCCTGCACTCTGTGGCAATGAATTCCACAGGCCCACCACTCTCTGGCTGAAGAAATGTCTCCGCATTTCTGTTCTGAATTTACCCCCTCTAATTCTAAGGCTGTGTCCACGGGTCCTAGTCTCCTCGCCCAATGGAAACAATTTCGAGCGTCCTCCCTCTCCAAGCCATGTATTATCTTGTAAGTTTCTATTAGATCTCCCCTTAATCTTCTAAACTCCAATGAATACAATCCCAGGATCCTCAGCCGTTCCTCATATATTAGACCTACCATTCCAGGGATCATCCGTGTGACTCTCCGCTGGACACGCTCCAGTGCCAGTATGTCCTTCCTGAGGTGTGGGGACCAAAACTGGACACAGTACTCCAAATGGGGCCGAACCAGAGCTTTATAAAGTCTCAGTAGCACAACAGTGCTTTTATGTTCCAACCCTCTTGAGATAATTGACAACATTGCATTCGCTTTCTTAATCACGGTCTCAACCTGCATGTTTACCTTGAGAGAATCCTCAACTAGCACTCCCAGATCCCTCTGTACTTTGGCTTTACGAATTTTCTTACTGTTTAGAAAGTAGTCCATGCTTCTATTCTTTTTTCCAAAGTGCAAGACCTCGCATTTGCTCACATTGAATTCCATCAGCCATTTCCTGGACCACTCCTCCAAACTGGCTAGATCCTTCTGCAGCCTTCCCACTTCTTCAGTACGACCTGCCTGTCCACCTAACTTTATATCATCGGCAAACTTCGCTAGAATGCCCCCAGTCCCTTCATCCAGATCATTAATATATAATGTGAACAGCTGCGGCCCCAACACTGAACCCTGCAGGACACCGCTTGTCACCGGCTGCCATTCCAAAAAAGAACCTTTTATCCCAACTCTCTGCCTTCTGTCAGACAGCCAATCCTCAATCCATACCAGTTGCTCACGTCGAACACCCTATGGGCCCTCACCTGGCTCAGCAGCCTCCCGTGCACACACTCTCTTTCTCTCATGCACACACACGATTCTATGGGGTGAAATTGTATTGGCAGAATTATATTTGCAGATACATTCAATTTTGTTCAAAAAGCACACAATCTGCAGGCAGTCAATGCATGTAATATTTTACAAATTCTGACTTTGGAAACAGAACCAGTCTGATTCAAGATTGGAATACTGACAGACACACATCTCACACCTTTAATGCATTGTCTGAGCGGAGATGTCTTTTTTTTAATAAAACCTTAAGTCATCTCAAGAACATTGTTACATATTAATGAACCAAAGCCCGCACCCAGTCTAAGAGATGAAGACTATCTAAGTTTGTTCAATATATTCTATCAGTTGCATGACACTGATCTTTTGATATAAGTTCTGTGTCTTATGATGCTGTTCCATGAGGCTTATGTGTTGATGAGGCAATATGGTACAGGTGAGGTGATAGAGAATTACAGATCATCGAGGAAGGATTGAAAGAGAGAGTTAAGAAGAGCAAAGAGAGGACCGAAGCAGTCTTTAGCAAATAGAATAAAGGAGAACCCTAAAGCTTTCTAAAGGTATGTGAGGAATAAAAGGATGATTAGGGTAGGAATAGGGCCAGTCAAAGACAGAAGTTGAGCGTGGACCCTGTAGAGTCCGGAGAGGTGCTAAATGAAAATTTCTCATCAGTGTTCACTCAGGAAAAGAATGAGGTACGAGATATTAGACTCGAAAGGATCGAGGTCAGTTACACACAGGTGTTATCAATTCAAGAAGGAGTGAAAGTGGACAAGTCTCCTGGGCTGGATGGGATTTATCCGAGGATTCTCTGGGAAGCGAGAGAGGAGATAGCAGAGCCTTTGGCTTTGATATTTGAGTCATCACTGTCTACGGGTTTAGTACCTGAGGACTGTAGGATTGCAAATATTCTGCCCTTATTCAAAAGGGCAGCAGAGATGACCCAGGTAATTATAGACCAGTGAGCCTTACTTCTATTGTAGGAAAGGATTATAAGAGATAAGATTTATAATCATCAAGCAACAATTTAATTTCAGATAAGTCAACATGGTTTCATCAAGGGCAGGTCATGTCTCACTTACCTCTGAGTTTTTTGAGAAGGTGACCAAGCATGTAGACGAGGGTAGGACAGTTGACATGGTATACTTGGACTTCAGTAAAGCCTTTGATGAGGTTCCACATGGTAGGCTGATGGAGAAAATGCAGAGGCATGGAATGGAGGGTGATTTAGCAGCTTGGATTAGAAACTGGAAGAAGGCAGCGAGTGGTGGTTGATGCAAAATATTCAGTCTGGAGTCCACAAGGATGTTTTGAGACCACTGCTGTTTGTCATTTTTATAACTGACTTAGACGCAGGCATAGGTGGACGGATTAGTAAATTTGCAGACGACACTAAAGTCGGTGGAGTATTGGACAGTTTGGAAGAATGTTACAGGTTGTAGGGGGATTTGGATAAACTGCAGAATTGGGCTGAGAGGTGACAAATGGAGTTCAATGAAGCTAAATGTGAGGTGATGCACTTTGGGAAGAATAACAGGATGGCAGAGTAGTTGGTCAATGGAAAGATTCTTGGTAGTGTGGATGTGCAGAGGGATCTTGCAGTCCATGTGCATAACTCCCTGAAAGTTGCAACCCAGGTGGATAGTGCTGGTAAGAAGTCACACGGTATATTGGTTTCATTGGGAGAGGGACGGAATTCCTGAGCCGCAATATCACGCTGCAACCATACAAAACACTGGTGCAGCCACCCTTGGAATATTGTGTACAGTTCTGGTCACCCCATTACAGAAAGGATGTGGAAGCATTGGAAAAGGTGAAGAGGAGATTTACCAGGATGTTGCCTGGTCTGGAGGGACGGTCTTATGAGGAAAGGCTGATAGACTTGGGTCTTTTCTCATTGGAAGGAAGAAGGCTTAAGGGGGAATTTGATAGAGACATACAAGATGATCAGAGGATTAGATATGGTAGACAGTGAAAGACTCTTTCCAAGGATGGTGACGTCAACTTGTACGAGAGGGCATAACTACAAATTGAGGGATGATAGATTAAAGACAGATGTCAGAGGCAAGTTCTTTTTGCAGAGAGTGGGAAGGGCGTGAATGCCCTACCTGCTAAAGTAGTCAACTCAGCCACTGTAGGGAGATTGAAACATTCCTTAGATAAGCGCATGGCTGATTTTCGGATAGTGTCGGGGGACAAGCTGAGAATAGTTCACAGGTCGGCGCAACATCAAGGGCCTGTTCTGCGCTGGATTGTTCTATGTTCTATGTTCTAAACTTAGTGCAGGAGGTGGAAAGAAATGAGCAGCTTTAAAACTGCTCTTGGAGCTCAAAGCTTTCAATGAAAGTCTGAGCCCGGTGTTAAGTTCAGGTAACCTTTATTGCAACCCAAACTTTGTTGCAACTTCAGATCCCCCCCAGCAAAAAGGCAGAGAAAAAGTAGCTGCTTTTTGAACATCTCAAGGTGAAAGTGCACACACCACACCTCCCCTTGTCCCACCCCCCTCACTGTCTTTACTATTGGCCAGCACCAAGTTGTCCCTTTGTAATCGGATCCTTGGTACAGCCGTCACCCGGAGGAAGTATTGCCTCACTCAGCAATTTCAACCCTTACCCTGTCTCCAACTAAGTTTCTCCCTGCTCATTTGCCAGTGGGGGGAGGGCAGTGTAGAGTCAACCTGACTGCTGTGGGTCTGGAGTCACGTGTAGGCCAGACCAGGTAAAGGGTGCAGCTGGAACGACTGAGTGAATCCTTTCCCACAACGGCGGTTCCCTTCCCTAACAAGGGAGAGAGATGGGGGCTTTCTCCCCCCCACCCCCCAACCCCCTCCCTGAAACGGTCTCATCGTTAGATTCTGAACTCCACATTTCTGACCGAATACCAATTCTGCCATCTGTCGTGGCAGGATTCGAACCGGGGACTCCCCGGAACCGGGTTGATAGTCCAATCGATAATGGCCCTTGGCCGTCACTCCTTCAATCCCCCTGCGATGGCACGTGAACTCGCTGGTGCTTCCGCAGGTGGGAGGAGTAGGTGAAGCCCTTCCCGCACTGAGAGCAGGTGAACGGCCTCTCCCCTGTGTGTATCCGCTGGTGCCTCAGCAGGGTGGAGGATGTGCTGAAAGCCTTCCCACACTCGGGGCAGCTGAAGGGCCTCTCCCCCGTGTGGACCCGCTGGTGGCTCCGCAGGTTGGAGGAGCAGGTAAAGCCCTTCCCGCACTGAGAGCAGGTGAATGGCCTCTCCCCCGTGTGGACATGCTGGTGGGTCAGCAGGGTGGAGGAACTGCTGAAGGCTTTCCCACACTTGGGGCAGCTGAAGGGCCTCTCCCCCATGTGGACACGCTGGTGGGTCAGCAGGGTGGTGGCCTGGATAAAGGCCTTCCCGCTCTCGGGGCAGGTGAAGGGCCTCTCCCCTGTGTGGATCTGCTGGTGCCTCATCAGGGAGGAGATGTGGCTAAAGGCCTTCCTGCACTCAGGGCAGCTGAACGGCCTCTGCCCTGTGTGGACACGCCGGTGACTCCGCAGAGTGGAGGAATCGCTGAAGGCCTTCCCACACTCTGGGCAGCTGAAGGGCTTTTCCCCCCTGTGGACACGCCGGTGGCTCAGCAGGGTGGAGGAATACCTGAAGGCCTTCCCACACTCAGGGCAGCTGAACGGCCTCTCTCCTGTGTGGACCCGCTGGTGGGCCAACAGGGCAGAGAAAAACACGAAGGCCTTCCCGCACTCGGGACAGCAGAAAGGCCTTTCCCCAGTGTGGTCCTGCTGGTGGGCCAGCAGGTGGGAGGAATGTCTGAAGGCCTTCCCGCAGTCGGTGCAGGGGAATGGCCTCTCCCCGGTGTGACTGCGCCGATGAGTCTCCAGGGCAGACGGGAAACGGAAGCCTTTCCCACAGTCGCCACACTTCCACGGTTTCTCCACGGGGCGGGATTCCTCAGGTTTCTCCATGGCCACAGCTTCAGCTGCACACAAACACGTGTAGAGCCCTCCATGCCGTGAAATCCCTTTTCCAGGCCGTATCACGGTTTCAGTCTCCACGCACAGTGCGCTGCAACAGTGGGGTCTCTCGTCCAGTCCCACCTGATGCTGAAAACATTCTCAAACAGGAACCAAAAAGCTTTGATCCCTCTCACAGAAATCACGGTCTAAAATGTTTGCTGGCCCCAGTGGATTGAATGACCGTCAGACATTGACATCAAAGTGAGGACCGGAGATGCTGGAGAGTTAGTTGAAAAATGTGGCACTGGAAAAGCACAGCAGGTCAGGCAGCATCCGAGGAGCAGGAGGGTCAATATTTCGGGCATAAGCCCTTCATCTGTTGATTTTGAAATTTTCCTCTTCAAATCTTCAAAAACTCTGTCAGAATAGATTACAAAGCTCATCACTGCCAGTGCAGGGTAGAAATTCTGAACAAGCAATTCTACTTTTTGCAGAATATTCTTTTCTTTTATTATTCCACAAAATTGAAAGCACCATCCCACTCTCTCTCCCCCTCTGTTCTCACTCCGCTCTAATTCTCCTTATCAGGATCTTACAGGGACGAAAAAGCAAAAAAAATGCCAAGACATGACTCCTCCCTGCCACCAACCAGACTCATTCTTCCCATTGACCAACCAGGTCGTACCCTCTAACTGTCTCGACCTATCCCTACTTCACCACCACCCCCTTTTATCTGCAGCTTCTGCACCCAGCCCCAGCCCTGAAGAAGGATTACACCCGATACGTCGACTTCTCCACCATCCGATGCCTCCTGCCGAACTATTTTGCCAATTGAGATACAGACTTGGATCAATGTTTCCGGAGTCTGTCCCTGCCGAATTCACTCTCTTTCCTTTCAGTTGCTGAAAGTCAACAATTGAATCACAGAATGAAAAAAGATGGAAAAGGGAGCGAGATAAGAGAGTGCCGTACTCACATATCTGGGACACAGGAAGGAATCTGCAGTCTGGGTAAAGCTCAATCTTTACTCAGAGAGAGAGGATCAGGAGTCGCAGCTTGAGAAGTTCATGGTCCAACTTCCGCATTCAGACAATGGACTGGCTCTGATTGGCAGGAGGACCAGTCTCCTTCCAGTCCTCCAATGCTGTCTATTGGTCAATCAAAAGAATGTCTCGCGCCTTTTTTGCGTTCAGCGATGAGCATGCCCAGTGTTTTGCTGACACTGGCCCTTCCTGAAGAAGGGCCTGTGCCCGAAACGTCGAATCTCCTGTTCCCTGGATGCTGCCTGACCTGCTGTGCTGCTCCAGCAATAAAGTTTCAACTTTGATCTCCAGCATCTGCAGACCTCACTTTCTCCTTTTGCTGACACTGGCCAGCATGCGCACTGCGTTGCTGACACCGACAAACATGCGCAGTATGCTCTACGGGGATGTTGGTGTTACTGACAGATTTTAAGTGTCCAAATGCCAACAGGGGAAAAAATATAGAGCCACAATTTTTTCCCCCTATGGCTCGGTATTTTATTCCTTTTGCATTTTGTCTGGCTGCTCAATTTTTGTATGTTTTTCCCCCTTGTTGTGGGGGCAAGACGCCGAGACCAGAACTGGAGGGCATAGATTTAGGGTGAGAGGGGAAAGATTTCTGAGGGTCCTAAGGGGCAATCTTTTCGCACAGAGGATGGTATGTATATGGAATGAGCTGCCAGAGGAAGTGGTGGAGGCTGGTACAATTACATTATTTAAAATGCATCTGGATGCAGATATGAATAGGAAAGATTCAGAGGGGTAGGGGGCAAATGCTGGGAAATGGGTCACTAGATTAATTTAGGACATCTGGTCGGTGTGGACCGAAGGGTTTGTTTCTGTGCTCTACAACTCTGAGCCTATTTTTAGATAGTATGGAAAATAAAGAGCATGAAAGCATGGGAAGGGTTAGAGCATGGAGACCACTGCCGGTTTGTTGCAAAGGATAGTGGAAAGCTCTTACACTAATTACCAGAGTAAGGTTGAGGCTGAAAGGTCACTCTGGCAAGATGAGATAACAGTCAGTAAAGTTAGCCTCACCTGCTAAATATGATTGACAGGATTGGGACAATATATATTTGGGACATGACATTAAATATCTAATTAATAATTAGTAGAGTCAGCCTGCTTGAGACTATCGATAATAAATATCTAATCATGACATTAGGAAAATATTAATTAGGGTCTGGAATGCAAGACCATTGTTCCAAAAGCTGACACTAAATCTCTAACCGTGACATCAGAATAACATTAAGTAGAATGTAGGAAAAACTATAAGGGCGCAACTAAAGAGATAATGGGAACTAACATCATGGTTTATTGTATAGCTAGCGTGAGGTACTTTTCATTAATATAGTTGAACATGCTGATTAGCTAACAAACACACTGCTGAGCTGGAGACAGTGCTGCCCCCTCTGTCCAGGAGTAAATGCTGGAAAGGTGGTATTGTTCATAGGGAGGAGGATGGTCTCCGGCTGCACTCTGATATCTATCAGCTAGTAAATGGGGCAGAACTATGGAATTTAATCTGCAGGCAGTTTGGGAAATTTAATAAGGGAAGGAAGTAAGCAATAAATAGTAGATCCCTACAGAGTGCAGAGGAACAAAGGGTCCTTGCTGTCCAAGTTCAGAGATCCCCGAAGGTATCAGTACAGGTAAAACGGGGGATGAGGAAGGCATAGATTTGTACTTTTTCACACAGAGGGTGGTGCGTGTGTGCAATGAGCTGCTAGAGGAAGTGGTGGAAGTTGGCACAAATACAATTTTTAAAAGGCAGCTGGATGGATATGTGAATAGGCAGAGTTTAGAGGAATATGGGCAAGTGCTGGTAAATTGGATAGATTAATTTCGGATATCTATTCAGCATGGACGAGATGGACTGTTTCTGTGCTGTACAGCTCTATGGCCATCCACCTCATTTTGAAATGTTTTGGAACACCCTCTTAGGGTTCAGAGTGTGCCAGGACCTGACACCGCCCTCCTCACGTCTCCTGTGTATTTTAAATCAATAGTACCGTTTGCATGTTACTGGGTTAGTACTTTAAACACACAGACACAAACAATATAATCAGAATTTCTATTCGGTACAGACAGTGATGACTTGTTTCAACTTTGCTAACAGGGTATCAGATCTGCAGACAGAAATCTTGGAAGAAATTCCAAAACAAGATCTGACAGGGTCACTCAATATGATTGGGGGGGGTTGAATCTGGAAACAGAAATTCGACCTGCTTCAAAAGGTACTGGACATCAATGTGAGCAGAGAAGCACTCAGAGAGGAACACACCAGTGAACGGAGCTTTATCTGGTTACACAGAATGAGTGTATGTGTCCCAGTGAACTGACAATGGGAAGGAGCTTTAACCAGTTACACAGACAGAGAGGGGCTGGGGCATTTATTTTACCCCTGGAGCATCAGTGCCTGAGGGGTGACCTTAGAGAGGTTTATAAAATCGTGAGGGGCATAGACAGGGCAAATAGCCTAAGTCTTTTCCCCCCAGGGTGGGGGAGTCAAAAACTAGAAGGCATAGGTTTAAGGTGAGAAGGGAAAGATTTAAAAGGGGCCTAAGGGACAACTTTTCATGCAGAGGGTTGTGCAGGTATAGAATGAACTGCCAGAGGAAGTGGTGGGTACAATTGCAATGTTTAAGAGGCGTTTGGTTGGGTATATGAATAGGAAGGGTTTGGAGGGATATGGGCTGGGTGCTGCCAGGGGGGATTAGATTGGGTTGGGATATCTGGTCGGCATGGGTGGGTTGGATGAAAGGTTTGTTTCCATGCTGTACATCTCTATGACTAGCACTCGGAGCATGGCTCCTTCATCACGTGATTGTGGAGAATAAAATCATAAGGCACAGAATGGATGGAAAAACATTACAGTGCACTGAAATGACATATTGAAAAACCCTGGATTGTTAAGTCTTTCATCTTTTAGTATGGGCTGCTTGTATCATTCATTTGTAAATCGCGGAATTTCCTGAAAGACATCTTCTTGAAATGACTCAAGGTTTTATAACAAAAGGTGACATCTCAGCTCTGACAACGCATTAAAGGTGTGAAGTCAGAATCTGTCTGTATCCCAATCAGACTGGTTCTATTTCCAACGTGGAATTTACAAAATATTACATGGATTGACTGCCTGTACATTATGCATTTTTTGAGAAAAATAGAATGTATCTGCAAATACAAATTCACCCCCATGGATGTGTATGTGTGTGAATGAGACAGAGAAAAGTCTATTTCATGCTGTATATCCCGATGTCTACTCGACAACAGATGCTTTAATTCTGCTGGTGTAAATATTGTTATAAATCATAGCTGGGTATGAATAATTAGATGTTAGGGTGAGAGAATGCCTCAAGAGCGGCACTATAAGAATCGTGGGAGAGCCCTATTTCTGGTTTACTTCCCCATGAACAAACATTGAGCATGAGCATTTATTTATTTCTAATTTTGTTCTGTTTTTCTTGTTTGATTCCCCGCTAGGACTACTCTCTGTGTCTGGGGATGGTTGACAGGCTGGGAGATTGTGGCTTGGGTCTTGAATAATTGAATGTTTTATTGTTCCAGAAGGTGTAGGGGTGTGGGGTCAAGGCTTCAGCAGAAATCCAGCAGAGCAGAGAATAGACCAATATCTTACTCTGTGAGAACAGGGACATCCCAGAGGACAGAGAAATCAGGACCTGAATCCAAGCTGACACCTGTGATTAGTGCTTTGATGAGCAGCGTCAAGCCTCTACCTTCACCTAGCTTCCCATTTGACTACTACCTCGATATTCAGGATCCAATCCTTGTCATCCTGAAGCCATGCCTCTGTAAGGAGTCTCAGATCATAATTATTCTCTTCAATGTGTGCAGTCAATTTTGTTACAATGGACACCATTCAGAAACATCGTTTTTAGTTTCAAGTTTTGTGACCTTCAGAATCCAGTTTTGATTGTTGGTACATTTACTCACCTTGTCCCTTTCTATCGTTCTCAAGAGACAGGAGAGTTTGTTTTTGTGAATGAGCAGTTGTAGCGCGAGGTGGCTGTTGCTTGGTGACGGTGAGGCGCCCCCGGCCCGGCCCCGCCCCCGCCCATCCCCGGCCCGGCCCCGCCCATCCCCCCGTGCAGACGTCACGCGGGGCCGAAGGCGGTTGGGAGGAGAAGTCGCTCGAGCGAGGAAGCGGCGGGAGGGCGGCCGTTAGGAAAATGGCGCCGCGCGGCCCGGGGCAGACACCCGTCACTGGCCGCCGCCGCCTTCCTGGCGCAGCTGCTGTGTCACGGCCACACCGGCCGGCTGTACAGCAGCCAGGAGCCGGTGAGCATTCTGGAGGCGGATGGGGTTAAGGGCCTGCTTGGGAACTCGTCGGCCGCCGGGGTGGTGGAGTTCTACTGGTCGTGGGGCGGCCCCTGTGTCAACTATGGGGCCACCTGGAAGGTACTGGGCCCGGGACGTGAAAGGTGAGGCAGGTTGTGGGGGGGACGGAGGGGAAGGAATGTGGGGCCTGTCCTGTCATAGTGACATTTTACACTCACTTTCCATCGGCTTTTACTGGCGCTTGTGCTGTTTGCCCCTCACTGTGTGTTTTAATCCTTGTGCTGTTTGCCCCTCACTGTGTGTTTTAATCCTTGTGCTGTTTGCCCCTCACTGTGTGTTTAATCCTTGTGCTGTTTGCCCTTTGCTGTTACTTGTGCAATTGCTGAGGGTAGTGTGTAAATACTAGTGAAGGAGATTATACACCAGCATGTATATGTTCCTCAGTCATTGAAGGGGCCGGACCTGTTGAGAATGGTTAGTAAAGCATGTTGTGCACTAAGCCTTGTTAACATGGATATAGTTTGTTATTTGGAAATGTAGACTTTATTATTGAGAGTCACACAGATGTGCAGCACGGAAACAGACCCATTTGATCCAACCTGTCCATGCCAACCAGATATCCTAAATTGATCTCGTCCCATTTGCCAACACTTGGCTCATATCCCACTAATCCCTTCCTATTCATATACCCATCCAGATGTGTTTTATGTGCTGTAATTATACCGGCTTCCACTACTTCCTCTGGCAGTTCATTCCATATGCACCACCCTCTGCATGGAAAAGTTGCGACTTAGATACCTTTAATATCGTTCTGCTCTCACCCTATAACCTATGCCCTCTTGTTGTGAACCTCAACCCTACACTGACGAAAAGACATTAAAAAAAATAGTTGAGCAGCCAGACAAAATGCAAAAGCTATAAAATGAGGAAAAACAACTGTGGCTCTACCCTTTATTTCTCCCCTTGGCATTTGAACACTTAAATTCTGTCAATAACACCAGCATCGCCACAGAGCATATTGTGTCTGCTCCTCGGTGTGAACAACAGCACGCATGCCCGCTGGTGTCCATGCTCCTCGCTGTTGGCAGGAAAGGCGACATCACTTATCTCTGTTCCTAATGGTCTTCCCTTTATTCTTAAAGCTGTGCCTTCTGGTCCTAGTCTCTCCTACCAGTGGAAACATCTTCCCAATGTCATTGCACTACCCTGTCCGGTCATTTCTGCTGGTGGGTGAGACTAGGCCTCAAGGTTAGAGGGAGTAGCTTTCAGACAGAGATGCGGAGGAACTGCTTTTCCCCGAAGGTTGTGAATCTATGGAACAGTCATGATTAGAGTGATACTGGAAAAGCACCGCAAGTCAGGAAGCATCCGAGGAGCAGGAAAATCGATGTTTTGGGCAAAAGGGCTTCCATCAAAATCTATGGAATACTCTGGCCAAGGAAGCAATAGAGGCAGCTTCATTAAGTATATTCAAGACACAGTTGGGTGGGTTTTTGCCTGGGAAGGGAATGAAGGAGTTCCTCGTGACTGTAGGGAGGAGGAGGAGATGAGACGATGGACAGGTCAGCCATGATCTTAATGATCGTGGAGCAGGCTCACTTGTAGCAACTGGATTGAATCCAGGAAGGGAGCAGACTTTACGACCTCAGGTATGTGTAATGGTTACCCGGGTGAGGAGAGACATAAGGATAGGCTGGGACTGTTTTCCGTAGCGTGCCAGAGTCTGAGGAGTGACCTTATACACTTTTATATCGTCATGAGGGACATGGATAGGGTAAATAGACATGGTATTTTCCTTTGGATGGGGGAGCCCAGAACTAAAGGGTAATAAGTTTAGGATCAAGAATGTGGTGTTGCAGCAAGTCAGACAGCATCCGAGGAGCAGGAAAATCAACGTTTCGGGGAAAAGCCTTTCATCAGGAAAGTGTGTTTGTATGTGAGTTTGTGTATAAGACTGTGCATCAGTGAGTGTGTATTTGTGTGTGTGCATGCTTGATAAAGTGTGATTGTGATGGAGAATGAGCTTGCGAGAGGGTGTGTGTGTTGAGAGGGTGCTGTATGTGTATGTCTGAGAGAGAGCGTGTGTATGAGAGGGGTATGGATATAAGTGAGGGTTTGCAATCAGGCAACTTCAGAGCGGTAAGGCACCTGGCCCAGAGGGCTTTCAGGTTGAATTTTACAAAGAGTTCGCAGGAGTATTAGCTGGCCCACTTATGAACATGTAAAACTACAGAAATCGTCAGGGCTGCCTCCTGCCTTGACCGAATGAGGTGAATATCTCCCTTATTCTCAAAAAAGGAAAAGATCCAGAAGATTGTGCATCACACAGACCAATATCCTTGCTAACTGTAGATTTTAACATTCTCTCTAAAACATTAGCATTGAGGCTGGAGAGGGTACTGCCATATATCATAAAAGAGGAGCAGACTTGGTTTATTAAGGGCCGTCGATCATTTAATGATATTAGAAGGGTCTTGAATGAGAATCAAGTCTGTCATCAGGAAAAAATACCAGAAATAGTCGTCTCATTGGGCGCGGAGAAGGCATTTAACCGGATGAATGGTCATACCTGTTCTATACATTAGAAAGGTTTGGTGTTGGAAACTTATTTGCCAAATGGGTCTCAACACTCTATAATGATCCCAAAGCAGTTGTGATCACCAATGGATTAGGCTCCGGTAGCTTGTGTGGGTAGGGGCTGTCGTCAGGGATGTCCTCTCTCACCGTTGCTATTCACATTAATAATTGAGCCACTGGCGGAAGCGATACGGGCTGACTCTAATATAACGGCCCCGAGGGTTGGTACAGGTAAACATAAAATTACCCTATATGCAAATGATGATCTCCTTTTTCTTAGTAATCCTCTGATGTCCATGCCTCACTTAATCCAAGTTATTAATACATTTAGTGCATTTTCAGGCTACAAAATTAATTTTTCAAAATCGGAGGCCATGCCTCACTAGTATGTCCCACTTATTGGACGGATCCCACTTCCCCTTTCGGTGGTCTCTGGAGGGTTTCTTATACTTAGGCATTTTTATCACCCCAGTATTTGGCCAGCTATACAAGGCCAATTTTATGCATCTATTGGAAAGGGTAAGGCAGGACCTTCACGCTGGGGAGACCTTCCAATTTCCTGGCGAGGTAGAATAGCCCTAATTAAAATGAATGTCTTTCCCCATCTCTTATACCCTATGAGAATGCTTGCGGTGATGCTGCTGAGGCTGGCACTGTGCAAATTGTATGGTTGGCTGGGTTTGTTCATCTGTAGTCCTAGCC
Source organism: Chiloscyllium plagiosum (assembly GCF_037043375.1). Classification (NCBI taxonomy): domain Eukaryota; kingdom Metazoa; phylum Chordata; class Chondrichthyes; order Orectolobiformes; family Hemiscylliidae; genus Chiloscyllium; species Chiloscyllium plagiosum. The sequence goes on along the minus strand of NW_028270165.1, from coordinate 92,755,987 downwards.
GGCCCCTCATTAAGTTAAGGAAGCTACAGCTTCCACAGGCAATGGGGGAGGGCTGGATTTTCCAGACTTTAGGAAGTATCAGTTAAGTTCCTTGTTAAGCTACATAGCCGATTGGGTCACGTCTGACCCGCAATCAATCTGGATGGACAGCAAGGCTTCTCAAGTACAGTGCTCTCTTCTTAACCTCTTATTTTTAGATTAGATGAAAATCATTACGGACCACTGTAGAAACCCTATAATACTAAACACAATTAAAGCTTGGAATTTCATGCGGCAAACGAGGGTAATTCACATAAAACATCCCCCTATACTCCTATAGTGGGGGCATGGGGTTTTCAACCGGGGCTTACAGATGCCACATTCAAATCCTGGAGATGCAGGGGTATCTCCTGTTTAGGGGATCTGTTTGAGAAGGGGGGTCCTGATGTCTTTTGAACAGCTGCATCAGAAATTTGGATTACCTAATGGAGACCTCTTTTGATACTTCTAAATACGAGACTACATACAGAAGACGACTACGCTATTAAATAGTCTCTATAAATCAGATAGAGAATGAAGAGTGTTGTGGCCAGTGGGCGTACCCTCGGTCAGCACTCTTTATCATTTATTACGTGATGAAGTATCGGAAGATATGGATCGTCTGCTTAGAACATGGGATCAGGATTTGGGGCTGGAAATTTCTACAGAAATGTGGAATGACATCTGGGAAAATGCCAAAAAAATCTCCATTTGTAACAGAACTCAGGCCATTCAGTTAAAGATACTTCATAGGGCCCATATGGTACCGGAAAGATTGGCAACATTTAGGGTAGGAGTATCTCCAATGTGTCCCAAATGTAAAAGAGGTGGGCATTCTTACACAACGCTTATGGACATGCCATAAGATCCACAAATACTGGACCGAAGTAGTAAACGCCCTGACAGAAATCTTGGGAATGGAAATTACAGTAGATCCAGTATCTCCTCTTCTGGGCTTCTCGAGCTTACCTTCTCTGGATGTGCACGGGAGGAAATTATTTTCCATTCTCTCCTTCTATGAAAGGAAAAATATCTTAGTAAACTGGGTGGCTGAGGGCCCTCTAGGACTTCAGAATTGGCACAGATTAATCATGGAATGTGTTCCCCTTGACTTCCTTACAAATATGGTGCACCAAAAAACTGAATTATTCTATTAAATATGGCAGCCCTCTTTGAATTACATGGATTTAGATATTTCGGCCATTCTTTTGAGGGCTTTCATCTAGTTGAGGTAACAGTTCTGGCTGGCCCGGGGCCCCTTGGGAGAGGAATCCCACATGAATACGGGTTTTATTACAACTTGATGTTAACTCATTACGAGTGTGTACTTCACTACTTAATTACTATGTTATCCTGTTTTCTTTTGAATAATGTAAGATATTTGATCATACACTCTGGTTAGTTATAGGTTAGATCTGGTTTCCAGCATCTGCAGTTATTGTTTTTACCTTAGTTATAGGTTAGATTAGTAGCTAGATGAGTTTTGTCTTTTTCTTTTTCTTCTCTGTATCTCTTTTTGTTTGACAGGTTTTGACTATTTATTTAAAATTTAATTGTATATTAATGTTTGTACTTGTCTTTTTTTAATTTGTAAACTTGTAAAAATGTTAAATTTTCAATAAAAATATCCATAAAAAGAAAAGGTGCATCTGTACAGATGCATGAGTAGGGGGAGAGCAGAGGGATACAGATTCAGGAATTGAGCGATAGGTTTAGACGGGGGATTTGGATCGGCTTCGGCTTGAAGGGCTGAAGGGCCTGTTCCTGGGTTGTAAATTTTCTTTGTTCTATGTTGAGGTTATACAGGGTGTTGGTGAGGCCATTTTGTTCAGAGTACTGAGTACAGTTCTGGTCACCCTGTAATAGGAAGAATATTATTAGAGGGGATGGAAATGTGTTGCTGGAAATGCGCAGCAGGTCAGGCAGCATCTAGGGAACAGGAGAATCGACGTTTCGGGCATTAGCCCTTCTTCAGGAAGGGCTAATGCCCGAAACGTCGATTCTCCTGTTCCCTAGATGTTGCCTGACCTGCTGCGCTTTTCCAGCAACACATTTCCATCTCTGATCTCCAGCATCTGCAGACCTCACTTTCTCCTATTATTAGAGGGGGTTTGGTAAAGATTTACTTGGACGTTGCCAGGACTGGAGGGTTTGAGTTATCGGGAGAGGCTGTGACTTTTTCACTGGAATGGAGGAGGTTGAGGGGTGACCTTATTGAGATTTGAAAAATCACAAGGGGTGAGGGTAAGGAGAAAAGCGAGGAACATGTGCGGTGATGTAGAGCCAGAGGTGGGAAGGTGAAACAAAATTGTGGCTCTACCCTTTTTTCCTCCTATTGACATTTGGCCAGTTGAATCTGTCAGTTACACGAGCATATCTACAAAGCCTACTGCATGTGCCCCTCGGTTCAGCAAGCGCTGCGCATGTTCGCCGGTGTCTGCAAAAAAACTGCACATGCTTCTATCTGTCTGTAAAAATGGTGCATGAATTTCTTTTGCCGTTCCCCTGCTCCTCGGATGCTGCCTGACCTGTTGTGCTTTTCCAGCACCACTCTAATCTTGACCCATGAGCTTCTGAAGCTGTTGCTGCTCCTCTCTCTCTGAATGAAGATTGAGATTCATCCAAGACTGTAATTTCCTTCCTCTGTCCAACAGCACACTCTTCTCTCACTGCCTTTTCTATTTCTTTTATTTTCATGCTGGGATCCAATTGTTGAATTGCAGCAACTGAGAAGAAAGGGAGTGAATCCAGAAAGAGGACAGACTCTGGAAAAGCTGGTCCAGGTCTGCACCTCCAACACCTGGCAAGTGTAGTACCACAGGGTGAAGTTATAGTCTTTGCTGTGGAAAAAACAAAGCAGAAATGAAATGTATTGTTTAAATGTGTTTTAAAAAATTCTCAAGGTCAGGTTCGTAGGAGAGTAGTCTGACACAGAACAAACGACCAAGAGGCGAGTCTGCTAGAATATGAGCATTTTATTCCCCGCAGCGTCGCCACAACCAGGTCTCATACTTACAACGGGTCTGGCTTATACTCACTCTACATGTTACCGGAACTGGGAGCCGTCAGTTCTCGTAGAGCGGTTGCCAACAACCCACGCTCGGCGGTTAAACGTAACCCCGGAGCAGACTCACCGAACTGGAGACTTTTCCAGCTGATATACTCTTTTCCAGATATAAACATTCATGTGAACAGCAGAGCAAGGCTAAAAAACACATTCCATTCTGGTTACATACAGATAAGAAGATTCACACGGGGAGGTGTGTAATAAGATTCACACGGAACTAAGCAACACCTCCATTCCGGTTAGATTCACACATGTATTGGGACATAATTTTTAACCGTTTCACCACAAAATAGTGATATATTGGGAAGTGTAGAAAGTGAGGACTGCAATGCTGGAGATCAGAGTCAAATTGTGTGGCGCTGGAAAAGCACAGCATGCCAGACAGCATCCAAGGAGTAGGATAGTTGACGTTTTTGGTAAGAGCCCTTCTTCAGGAATGATGTGTGGATGGACAAAGGAGCCTCAGCGTCCTCCTACACCAGTCGCTGCCAGTTGTCAGACAGGTGCAACAAGCATTCAGCAAGGCAAGTGGTGTATTAGCAAGAGGAATTGAGTTCAGAAGTGGGGGTGCCTTCCTGCAGTTAGGGGGTCATTGAATATATTCAAGGCTGAGTTCATATCATTTTTGAACAACAGAGAAGTGGATGGTTATTGGGGAAGGCAAGAAAATAGTTTGAAGGCGAGTACAGAACAGTGACAGTCATACAGCATAGAAACACACCCTTCAGGTCAACGTATCCATGCTGACTATATTCACAAACTAATCCCATCTGCCTGTGTTTGGCCCATATCCCTCCGAACCTTTCCTATTCACGTACTTATCAAAATGTATTTTAAACATTGTATCTGTACTTGCATCCACCACTTCCTCTAGACATTCATTCCACAAACAACCACACTCTTTCTTTAAAAAAACACGTGCTCCTCGTGTCTTTAGACTCGTTCTACTCTCACTTTAGACGTTTGCTTCCTAATCTTGAAATGACACCTGCCATTGTCTCTCTCCTGCCATTTGCACAGTCCCTCATGATTTTTTTAACCCTCTCTAAGGGCACCTCTTAACCTCTGCTCCAGTGAGAAAAGTTCCAGCCTCTGCATCTCAATGTAGGGAGGTCCATATCCATTTGTGATCTGTTCACTGCTGGTGCAGGATTAAAAGACCAAATGGCCGACTCCTGCTCCCAATTCTGTGTCCTGGACAGCAAGAGACGATAAGGCAAAGGAGTAGAAAGTAGGCTATTCAGCCCATCAGGTCTGCTCATACCATTCAATCGTGGCTGATCAGTTTCTGAGCGCCATTCTGCTTTCACCCTGTCACCTTTGATCCCCTCAATACTCAAGAACCTAGCTATCTCAGTCTAAATATCCTCAGTGACCTGGCCTCTGCAGTCTTCTGTGCCAATGAATTCCATAGATTCGCCACTCTCTGGCTGAAGAAGTTTCTCCTTATCTCCATTCTAAAAAGTCTTCCCTTTACTCTAAAGCTGTGCCCTTGGGTCTTAGTTTCTCCTATCGAGGGGAACATCTTCCCAACATCCACTCTGTCCAGGCTGTTCAGTATTCTGTGTTTCAATTAGATCTCCCCTGAGTATGGCCCAGTCAATCAGCATGAACCAGACCCTTCAGGATGAGGTACAGCAGGGATTATGTTCAGCAAATTGGAAATGGAGGGAGTGTGTGGGATGGAGATCTTTAGCTTCTAAGGAATAAGAGAGGAAAGAAAGTTCACGATAAATTAGAATTGATTGGATGAGCTGATAAGCTATGGAGGGGCAGATGGAGTTGAACTTGGAGAAATGTGATGTGTTTCATTTTGGTCAAGCAATGCAGGCAGGACTTAGACAGGGGGAGTGTTGCAGAAGAAAGAGACCTTGGAGTGCATGTTCATAGTTCCTTGTGAGTGGAGTCGCAGGTAGACAGGATAGTGAAGATGATGTTTGGTATGCTTTCCTCTATTGGTCAGAGCATTGAGTGAAGGAGTTGGGAGGACATATTGCGGCTGTACAGGACATTGGTTAGGTCACTTTTGGAATATTGTGTGTAATTCTGATCTCCATCCTATGGAAGGATGTTGTGAAACTTGAAATGGTTTGGAAAAGGTTTATAAGGCTGGTGTCAGAGTTGGAGGGTTTGAGCGAGAGTCTGAATAGGCTGGGACTGTTTTCCCTTTGTGTCGGGAAGTTTATAGAAGTTTATAAGGGGCATGAATAGGGGTAAATAGCCAAGGTCTTTTCCTCCGGGTAGGGGAGTGCAAAATTAGAAGGCAGAGGTTTGAGCTCAGAGGGCAAAGATTTAAAAGGGACCCGAGGGGCCACTTTTTCTCAGAGGGTTTTGCATTTATGGAACGAGCTGACAGGAAGTGGTGGAGGCTGGTACAATTACAACAATTAAGAAGCATTTGGATGGGTACATGAATAGGAAGGGTTTTGAGGAATATGGGCCGCATGCTGGCAAATGGAATAGATTGATTTTGGATATATGGTTGGCATAGACGAGTTGGGTGGAAGGATCTGTTTGTGTGGTGTATGACTCTTAGTGTCTTCGGTGAAAGCAGAAGTGTGGTTGTGAAGACAGGGCTTTCAGAGCAGCTTTCAAAGATGTTTTGCCCTACTGGGACCAGAAGAAGTTAGAACGAAATCTTTCATTTGTGAGACAGCAAGCAAATAAGTGAGTACATCCAGGATTTTGGTGGAAAGTGGGAATTCATTGCACTGAGAGGATGAAGCCCTATCTTACCCAGTCATTTCTGCTGGTGACTGAGACTAGGCCCCAAGCTTTGGGGGAGTAGGTTTAGGACAGAGATGAGGAGGAGGAAGTGAGGGCTGCTGGTTTTCCCAGAGATTAGTGTATCTGCGGAATTCTCTGCCCGAGGAAGCAGGCTCCAATATGCCCTGGTCCTGATACTTCAGCTTGACGTACCCGTGACTGTAAACTTTGAAGAGTTTTCATTAACTGATGCAAATATTTCCCATTTGTCCAACAATGCAGTGTCAGCTGCTTCAGTCATTGAGATGGTTTTGAGTCATCTACTAAATACATCTACTCCTATTAGACAATATTTATGACAATGTAAGCGAGGTGATTCTATATACGCAAGTTGTAAACCAGTACAAAAGCTGACCAGACAAGGAAGTGGTTAACAAGCACAGGGCATCCCTCTTCGAGTATGCACCTTGTTTGTTTACAAATTAAACATGCTTCAGATCTTTTCCTAGCTGCTTTCTGAAAATCTGGGTGCCACAATAATGGACATCATCAACTGAAATAGGCAGCAGCAAAGAATGAACACAAACCAGTCCAGCAGGGGGCACCCATGTTTTGGTTTGAGTATTGAGGGAGTACCCTATTTGAGGCCCCTGTGATATCAGTACCATACCCAGGCTAATGTGCATTGAAACCAGATTATGAAGTGTTAACTTTCCTGCAAACTTCTGCCTGTGTGTGTCTCTCTGTAACATTTTTTAACTTGCTTCATATCTCAGTTTGTCAGCTTTTCTTTATTCCTTCCTTCCTTCAAAGGCTAATGAGGCGCTCACATTCCAGAACAGCCCAAGTTAGGGAGTTGAGCCTCATAAATCCTGGCTGTGACACATTGCTGCTTAACCAAGTGTGCAAACTCTAAATACCTCTCAGCTGTTCCATTTGAAAATCGAACACAAATTGTTTGTGTTTCTGCATGAGTCCATAACCCAGGGAAATACAACAGAGTCTTTAATAGTTGCCCAATGTGTCCTGTATGCCAAATTCATTCAAATCTGGACATCCTGAAGTGAGCAATTATACTTCAGATTTCTACTCGCCAATTAAAACTAATGTTGGGCACTCAAACAGATTGAGGGCATCTTGAAGCATGCCACGGACCTCAGTGTGGATCCAGGGCTTATCAAATAGGGTTTCACCTCTCATAACCCTGCGGTAAGCAAATTATTTATTACTAACTTTGTAAAGCACAAGTGCTCTCAGCAGTATTACGTCCAGACGCTAGGACCCTGTCGAGTTCTCTCACTAGTATCTTGTGGCTGAGTAGGGAGAATTGTATCAATATTTCTAACAGCACTTTTGTCCCTGGCCAGCTTTCCTCTTTATTTTGGACACAACAAAAGCAGCAACCATCTTCTATATTTCATCTCTCAAAGGATATCGGCCGGTGACCTGGCAGGACCAGGGTATTTCCTGCCTGACTCGCCAACTGTGGGGGATGGAAATAAAGCCCCATGTCAGGAAAGAATTTGTTTATCAGGAAGCAGCACAGCTGCAAGGCCAACCGTCTCCGCTGAGCCTGGGAAACACAAACTTGAACAAGCAGGCACTAAGCTGAGATTCAAAATGGTTTCTAGGCTTTAATATGTGACCAAATGGCTGACCCAAATCTAATAATTCTCCCACATAATCGCAGGGAATTAAACAAGAAAAATGAAACAAAATTAGAAATAAATAGGTGATCGTGCTTAATGTTTGTTCATTATGAAGTAAACAGGAAATAGCAGTCTCCCAGGATTCTTATGGTGCCCTAATTGAGGAATTCTGTCCAACAAGTTTAATTGGAAGCAGTAGCTTTCGGAGTGCAGCTCCTTCATCAGGGGATTGTGGAATATAAAATTGTAAGACACAGAATTTATAGCAACAGTTTATAGTGTGATGTAACTGAAAGTACCTATTGAAAAAGACCTGGATTGTTTAAGTCTTTCATTTGTTCAAATGACCATGATAGTTTCAGTTCTTTCAAATGTAAATCACAAAACCTTTTAAAATAGTTAAATCCTCAAGTGAACTTTACCAATTGGTGTCGCGTCAGCCTAGATAATGTATTGAAGGTGTGAGCTCCCCTGTGTGAGACTCTGTGCCACAATGGTTAAACTGATTTACAGAATCTTACATGGATTCATGCAGTTTTTCAGCAAAGTAAGACATAATTCTGCAATTACAAACTCACCCAACAAACTTGTGCGCGCGCGCGTGTGTGTGTGTGTGTGTTGGGGGGGGAGATGTATATTTACAAATACATTCTATGTGCATTTTTTAAAGGAAAAATCTGCAGGCAGTCAATACATGTAATAGTTTGTAAATTCGACTTTGGAAGCAGAACCAGTCTGACTCAAGATTGGGATACAGGCAGACTCTGACCTCACACCTTTAATGCATTGTCTGAGCTGAGATGTGAGCTTTTGCTATAAAACCTTGTTATCTCAAGAAGATGACAACAAGAAGTTCTGGGATTTACATTGTAATGAGACCTACAACCTATTTGAAAAGGTGGAAGACTGAACAATCCAGGTTTGTTCAATATACCATTTCAGTGGCAGGACACTGGAACGTTTTGCTCTAAATTGTGTCTTAGGATCTTATCCTCCACAACCACCTGATGAAGAGGCAGCACTCCAAAAGTTACTGCTCCCAAAGAAGCCTGTTGGACTACAACCTGGAGTTGTGTGATTCTAGAATCTGGTTTCTAGCATCTGCAGTCCTTGTTTTTACCTAGTTGATTTTAACCCTACAGTGAATCCTCTTGCAAGGAAGCCTGCCTTGAAGAAGTTTTCCTCCTCTCTCTACAAGAATCTCAAGGAATCCCTCTCCCATTGCAACTCCCAGGTCATTTCCTCTGCCCTGAAGCTCTTCAACCATGTCCTGAAACAGACTCGCTACCACAGCCACATTTGCTTCCTCAGTGCCTGCCTCCGTAACCAACTCATCCTACACGGATTCCGGATCACCTTCATCCCCACCCCTATTCACCCATTGTACTCTTTGCTACCTTCCCCCACCCTCCTTCCTGACCTATCCCCTCAATCCCCACCCCCATTCACCTATTGTACTCTATGGTACTTTCTCCCCACCCCCACCCTCCTCTCATTTATCTCTCCACCCTGCAGGCTCTATTCCTGATGAAGGACTTTTGCCTGAAACGTCGATTTTCCTGCTCCTCGGATGCTGTCTGAACTGCTGTGCGTTTCCAGCACCACTCTAATCAAAAGTGGATTGGCCATGTTGAATTACCCATAGTGCTGTGAGAAACGAACCCCACTTAATCAATAATTTTCAGTCCGAGTCAGAGTTCTGAAGCAGCACATTTATTCAAACATCTTGCAAGATGGGTGGCTGTATGAAGAGAGACATACCCGACAGTAAAATAGAGTTTTTTATACTTTTGAGGGCTCTCAACACCCCTACACTGAGCAAATACCTATTATGATTGTCTATTTCATTCTAACCCTTTATTTGGTTATTACTTGCGCCCGTTATTCCTTCATTTGGTAATTCCCTGCACCCAAGCATAAGCCTATCATACTTATTAATTATCGCGCTTGTTCTTCTTTAAATCTGCCTTATTTGGCTGTCCTTGTTCATTACAGCTTTCCTGTTACTTTGTCCAGTTCCCCTTATCTTATCGAACCGTCTGACTTCTGAGATCATCCTTTACCATCTTGATAGTCCAAAAAGCAGACCTATAAACTGAGCTTATTGCGAAATGCCCCTGCTGCCCTTTTTTTGTGGTCAGCTACAAGTAATTTCTCAGCTTAAAACTATTTCTTAAAAGACCCTTTATATTCATTAAAATCAACATACACCTGACAACCTGAAATTTATCTCTCTCAATCCCCACCCCCGCGCCCCTCTCATTTATCTCTCCACCCTGCAGACACTCTGCCTCTATTCCTGATGAGGGGCTTTTCTGCAAAACGTCAATTTTCCTGCTCCTTGGATGCTGCCTGAACAGCTGTGCTTTCCCAATACCACTCTAATCTAAAGTGGATTGGCCATGCTGTAATAGCCATAGTGCCCAGGGATGTGGAGGTTAGGGTGGATTGGCTGTGCTAAATTACCAATAGTGCCCAGGGATGTGCAGGTTAGGGTGGATTGGCTGTGCTAAACTACCCATAGTGCCCAGGGATGTGCAGGTTAGGGTGGATTGGCTGTGCTAAACTACCCATAGTGCCCAGGGATGTGCAGGTTAGGGTGGATTGACCATGCTAAATTAAGCATAATGTGCAGGTAAGGTGCATTACTCAGGGTGAAATTTAGGGGAATGAGTGTGGGTGGGTGACCCTTGGGAGGGTCGGTGAGGCCGAGTGGCCTGCTTCCACACTGTGGGGATTCTCTGAAGGGAGGGGTTGTTTTGGAAAGTGTGTTCTCCTCCCCGTCTGCTTCAGGCGCAGCGCATGCGCGGTGCGGCGACCCGCTGTTGGCCATGCCCCGCCCCTAAACCGTCACTATTCCTCGCCCCGCCCCCAGTTCATTTGTGACGTCACACGGCGGATGTGGCCCTGTCAGTTTCAAAGTGAATCTCCCGCCCTCTGGCCGACTCTTCATCCTGGGAGGGAGACAGAGATGGGAGGAGGGGAAATTGGTCACTTGTAGCAACTGGAGTGAATGCAGGGAGGGAGCAGCCTCCGCAAACTCAGGTATGTGTCTTAGTTACCCGGGTGAGGAGGGACTGAAGGATAGAGATTGGGAAGGGGGAGGGCTGGATATCTCCTGTTTTGATGTTTAAAATGCACCCGATTCCCACCAGTAAGTGCAACAGGTACAAGTACAGCACATGCAATATTCCTCATTGCAGCTTCAAACCGGTTTTGCATCCTCTTCTTCCTCCACCTTGCTCCAGCACATTCAGCTTCTTTCCCTCATTCACATTCCTCCTCTCTACCCCCACGATGTTCCAAGCTGATCCTCAAAAGATCGGTTTGTCCCTCCATTCTTTCCCGGTGGCGCCCGTTACTCTTGTATATTTCTTGCCTTATCCGGCCTTGTGCGTGAACAAAGTGTTAGCGTGTATCCTCTTTCACTGCCAGCTGCTTCCTTGTTGGCGAAAGCAACATTTCCTCCCATTTTTCGCCGACACTGAGCCTTCTGACCTCCTTGATTGTGGCTTTTTTTTTGTTTTGGCAGAAGCAGGAAACAGATGCTTATAACTGTTTGTACGAGCATGTCTAGCTTAACCTACACCCCATCCCCTCACAGCACCTTATCTGTTTGTCTGTAACATCTTCCATTGTTTGCAGGCACACTTCATGTATGCACATTTTAGCTAATACAAAAGCAATTATATATTTCCTTCACATAGTTTTCATTCTTGTTAACTCCACTCTTGGCTGAAACAATTATACACTGGCGTTAGTTCATTTACCTTGCAGAAGCAATTATGGTTGCAGAAGTAACACTGCTTTACCTATATCCCACAGGGGTGACCCTACAACCTTGTATAAATAATGTGGGGCATGGCGAGGGTAAATAGAAAAGATCTTTGATCTGGGATTGCTCATAGGTTTAGGGTGAGATTTAAAAGAAACCTAAGGGGCAACTCCTATATACAGAGGGTGACGTGTGTAAAGAATGAGCTGCCAGAGGAAGTGGTGACTGCTGGTACAATTACAACCTTTTAAAAGGTATCTGGATGGGTATATGTTTGGAAGCATTTAGAGGAACATGGGCCAAGTGCTGGGAAATGGGACGAGATTGATTTAGGATATCTGGTCAGCATGGACTGAAGGGACTGTTTCTGTGCTGTACATCTGGCTTGCTACGAATGTTTGTCACATCTGTATGTTCAGTTTTTCCCTGGTGTTGGTGTTAACGCCTTGGTGTCTTATTTTGCTCCCCACATCCTGGGGACATTAACCATTTCCTGTCTGGTTGTTCTGATCTGGACTGCTGTCTGGATCTTCGGATTTCTGGGATTGGTCAATAAACACACCTGGATGTGACTTTGTCAATCATACAAGCAATAGTTTATTCTTTGATATGGCCCGGACGGTAGACTCTGATCAGCCCAGAAGGATTAGATTAGATTCCCAACAATGTGGAAACAGGCCCTTTGGCCCAACCAGTCCACACCGATCCTCTGAAGAGTAGCCCACCTAGACCCATCTCCCTCTGACTAATGCACCTAACATTATGGGCAGTTTAGCATGGCCAATTCACCACATCTGCACATCTTTGGATTGTGGGAGGAAACCCACGCAGACACGGGGAGAATGTGCAAACCCCACACAGCCAGCCCCCCCAAGGCTGGAATCGAACCTGGGACCCTGGTGCTGTGAGCCAGCAGTGCTAACCTCTGGGCCACCGATGAGTACTCCATGAGTGCCAAAAGAATCCGCCGACTTTTAGAGTTTGGATAGAACTTATGTCCATTGTTTAGAGTCAGACATTGAGCATGATCGCATAGTAACAACCAATCAGATCCCGCAAGGTCCTCATGCATTTTTGACTTAGCCTAGGGCAGCACGGTGGCCCAGTGGTTAGCACTGCTGCCTCACAGCACCAGGGTCCCAGGTTCGATTCCAGCCTTGGGTGACCGTCTGTGTGGAGTTTGCACGTTCTCCCCGTGTCTGCGTGGGTTTCCTCCCGGTGCTCCGGTTTGCTCCCAGAGTCCAAAGATGTGCAGGTCAGGTGGATTGGCCATGCTAAATTGCCCATGGTGTTAGGTACATTAGTCAGAGGGAAAATGGTTCTGGGTGGGTTACTGTTTGGAGGTTCAGTGTGGACTGGTTGGGCCTCAGGGCCTGTTTCCAAACTGTAGGGAATCTAATCTAATCTAATCTAATTTAATCTATCATAATTTCTTGTAGACAACCTGTTTTTGGAGTTGTATTTGTCCTGTCTGGCGGTTAGGATTAAACCGTTACTTCTGCGATTGATGGTTAGGTTCACATTTGCAGTTTTTTTTTCACTGGATTGACATCAGTCTGTGGTTTCTTGTTTGTTCTGAGTCGTGAGTATCTGCCTGACTCAGTCCCACCGAGTTAGCCAAGCAGAAGCCATTTTGTCCTACTTCCCATGTTAAAGTGGAGATTGAGGTGGCCCAGGGAATCCTTTGAGAACTCAGACCTGTAAAGCCTCTCTCTTGCTTTGTCCTGGAGATCATACTCTTTGGAAGCCTGGAATAAAAATCTCTCATCATAAAGTCCCAAAATGCAATTCAATTCAATCCATAGCAGATAAGCGCTAGGAGTTAATTCTCGACAGGATTCAACAGCCTCAGCACTAAAACGGTCTCTCTCTCTCGTGTCCTTTTGAAATCTCAAGACAGCAAAGAATTATTTTGTGAATGCCCTGCTTGCAAGGGGTAGTAAGAATCCGTTACAATGGACAAGCTCCACCCATTAATTACAAAGCTATGGATAGTACCGAGTCTTGTTTCAGGGTCAGATTCAAAGACTATCATTCATTTCACAAGGGAACGGCTGTGAATGTTATCACTTGGGATCCTGTTCACACAGATTCACCGATGCTGAGGCAAACGTTCTTAATTGCCTTACAGCATCCTGTTATCGCTTGGTGAGCCCAGGTGTCCCTATCTTTAAGTTCTGCCCTCTTTCTGAGCCTTCCTGCCTGTTTATTTTCTAGTGCAGTAAATGTATTCAATAATTCAGCATTACATTTTAGTCTGGATGTTTAAAGGCAAGTTTTAAGGCTCTAGACTTTCTCACCCAGATGCCCACACCCTCATTCCTCCCTTTGATTGCACCACGATCACTGAAAGAAAAGGCTAGTCCAAACGAATGCCCTTCAAGGTGGTCCAGCCATCAACATCCTGTAGAGCGGCACCACCATCTTCGCAGCTCATCAGGTCATATTTATCATCGCCATCGACACGTGTGGGTGAGCCATCAGATCGCAAAAGGAGCATCTTCTGGGGCAAATCTATATCACTAAGGGACCTCATAAGCCTAGCAATTAAATACCTAACAATACCAATACTGACAAACAGACATAGCTAAATTGATAAGCCAATTGTACCATCAGCCCGATCTGCAGTTTCCCCAACTGGTCCCTTCAGTCATTCTGTCAAGGAATACCTGGATCTCTTCTTGTATCTTAGTAATATTGCCAGTGAGATCGGGAATGCCCATAGTGCATTTATCTTGGACAATGGTGCAGACCTCACCCTCCTGGGGGAGTATATAGTCTAAAGCATACCGATTCTGCACAGAGTAAAGACACAGGTCTGATAATCCCAGTTTACTCTGTTCCAGAGCCTCTTTAGTCTTATTTCCTCGAAAGGTCAGGCTGCAAAAGAGGGGATTGCGGTTCTGTTGACTTGTCACCCCTGCTGATCCTTCCAACCCCAGGGTACTCTGGATTCCCCAGCCTATCGGGTGTCCTGTATTGTCACCCAGTCCCTTGGGATCCTTCCAGTTGGAGCAAGGTTGGCTGAGACCGACCGCTGCATCCTCCTCAGATGGAGGTTCCATCGACTTGTCCACTGGCCAGGACAAGGTACTGTTGTGGGAACAAGGGCTCTGATAGTGACCTTATGAGGGACATCTTTGCCATCCAGGGCAAGGAAATTGGTAGCTTTACCTTAGCTGAAGAAATAATAGTCTGGTTTGGTATATATTACGGAGAGTTTCTCAAAATAGGTTACTGAAATGTTACAGCAGGGGGTGTGGTCAGGAGTAAAGGGTCGACCTTTTGCAAGAGGACTTGCTTGAGCTCTGTAATAAATGGGCCAAGTGACTCGGGCACTCGCACTGTATGGGTGACAATGGTCCTCGGAATGCTGTTCCCATTGGGCTCTCCCTTAGCTCTATTGTACATGGTCTTGGTGACAGTATCAGGTTCTGAAAAGAGAAAAGGCCTATAAATGCGCAAGGGAAGGGTTCCGTTCCAGGTCCATGTGCCGCATAAGGCCTGCTGTACCCCAGCCAGTGTTACACCAGCTGTTTGTATACACAGACTGGAGGTATTGGAAAGTGATATTTCTCTTCGCAGGGTCGGCAGTAGGAAGTCTGATGAATAGATTGGAATCGGGGACTGGGGACGGGGCAAGTGACTCATCTCCCGATAGAGAGGAGTGACATACTACTGCCTCTGGGGTGAAGAGCGTTCTGTGGGCCTGTAAAAATAAGCTGTTTATGGATTGAGGAGTTTCCCCTATCAGGCTTCCCTTTTCTCGAGTCGGCCTTCCTGCAAAAAGGGATGGTGTTCCTGAGTTGATCGTTTTTATCCTCACTAGGCTTGCGTCTGCAGGTAAAATCAAAAAAACATGGTAACGACATGGTAACTCCCACTGATTTCTACTGTCCAGATGGACCATCTGGTCTTTCTGATCTAAGAGTCCATTGCAATAATCAATCTTCATCACGTTCCACACGTCAAAGGCGTCTGGTCCGGTGCACTGGACAACATCATCTCAGCATGGGTGGTGGATAATCTCTGATCATTCCTGGTCGCATCCATACTTAGTGGCTTTACCCATGAGGATGTTGTATGTGATCAGAAAGGTAAGGAGATAGGCGATCCCCCACAAGTCCCTCCTCTTAGTTCAAGTATCTGTCATAAGATTAACATTAGAACAACAGCAAGATTCAAAAACCCAACAGGACAGGGTCCACTCCTTTTGTTGGGATTCCAGGATTCTCTCCTCCTCTTCCCCTCTTTTGATTGGTGCGGTCAATCAATTTACAATGGTACAGTTGGACCCAAGCTGAGCGCCCAACGACTGTGACTGCCGTAGGGGTGGGAAGTAAAACCTGGAAGGGGCCATCTCAGCAAGGTTGGAGACCTTTGCCAGTTCAGGTCTTGACAAGCACCAACGAACCAGGTTCTACCCGTGACTAGGCTGAGAGAGAGGGAACATCGCTGTAGGCCGCACGCTCCTGGGAGTGAAAGGCACGCATCACGTTAGAGCAAGAACATAACCAATCATTGCTTCGGTCATGTGGTGGAAGTGGACTGAGAAGGGAGCCGAATCTTTCCAAGGGGTACGGAGGGGGTGATCAGAGAGACTCTCAGCTGGAGACAGTCGTGTCTTGCTCGCAGACATGGATCGCATCTCGAATAAGGCCACAGGGATTTGCATCACCAGGAGAGGCCAGACTCTGCCATCCATTTGGCAAGTTTAGTCTTGAGTCTGGTTAAAACATTGAATAAGGCCGGACGCCTGAGGATGATAAGCACCATGCAGTTGCCAACAATTACAAAGCTGGGAACAGAGTTCTCCGTTAATATTACCTACAAAGTGTGGTCCATTGTCCGAGCTAATGCACGCAGGTATACTGAAGCAGGGAATTATTTCCTTGAACAAAATCTACACCACAGTCTCAGCAGTAGCGTGAGGAGGAGGGGAGGTTTCAATCCACTTAGAAAAGACATCAGCAATAAGCAAAACACATTTATAGCAACTCAACTCATTTCTCCAACTCAATGAAGTCCAGTTGAAGTGTCTCCAAGTGACCCTCCAGCAAGGGAGTTCTCGTAGAGATACTTGAACTAAGAGGTGGGGGATCGCCTACCCACTGACCTATTTGATCACGTACAACATCCTGATCGGGAAAGCCACTGACTGAGTATCGATGCGATTTGGAACGATCTGAGATTATCCTGATGTCATCTGGTGCAACAGACCAGACGCTTTCAACGTGGTGTCGCTTGAGCGATGGCGTGAGCTGCCAGAGGAAGTGGTGGGTGCTGGTACGATGACAAGTTAATAGGCTCCAGGACGGGCATCTGAATATGAAGGGTTCAGATGGGTCAGGGCCAAGTGATGGCAAATGCAACTGGAGTCATAGAGATGTACAGCACAGAAACAGACCCTTCGGTCCAACTCGTCCTTGCTGACAAGATAGCCAACCCAATTGAGTCCCAGATGCCAGCACCCGGCCCTTATAGAGGCCAAGTGATGGCAAACGTGACTAGATTAATTTAGGATATCTGGGCAGGTTGGGCCAAAGGGTCTGTTTCTGTGCTGTGTGACTCTAATTGTCTTCAGTGAAATCAGAAGTGTGGTTGTGAAGGCTGGTCTTTCAGAGCATGTTTTGCCCTGACTGGGAGCAGAAGAGTTTGACTGAAGTGTGTTGGTGTTAATGCCTTGATGTCTCATTTTGCTCTCACCTTCTCGGGGTCATTAATCATTTTGTGTCTAGTCCTTCCTCAAGAAGTTGCTTTGCAGGTTTACCCTGAATGGACACTTTTTTGCTTCTCAAAATCAGACCTGCTCACTCAGCAGGATCCCAGCGTTGTGAAAGATATTAACTTTCAGGTGGAGGTATCCAAAATTCAGAGGGATGTCAGGCTTGATGTTTTTGCTTTTTCTGCCCCTGTAAGATCCTGAATCAGCACCTTCAGGGGAATTAGTTAGAGCGGAGTGAGAACAGAGGGGGAGAGAGAGTGGGATGGTGCTTTCAATTTTGTGGAACAACAAAAGAATATTCCACAGAAAGTAGAATTGCTTGTTCTGAATTTATACCCTGCACTGATAGTGATGGCTTTTGTAATCTCTTTTTGCAGAGTATTTGAAAATCTGAAGACTGAAGTTTCAAAATCAACAGATAAAGGGCTTATGCCCGAAACATTGACCCTCCTGCTCCTCTGATGCTGCCTGACCTGCTGTGCTTTTCCAGCGCCACATTTTTCGACTGACTCTCCAGCGTCTGCAGTCCTCACTTTGATGTCCATGTCTGACAGTCACTCAATCCATCGGGACCGCAACGATTTTTGACTGTGATTTCTGTGAGAAGGATCAAAGCTTTTTGGTTCCTGTTTGAGGACGTTTTCAGCATCAGTGGGACTGGACGAGAGACCCCACTGTTGCAGTGCACTGTGCATGGAGCCTGAAACAGGAATACGGCCTGGGAAGGCATTTCACGGCAGGGAGGGGCTCAACACGTGTTTGTATGCAGCTGAAGCTGTGGCCTTGCAGAAATCTGAGGAATCCCTCCCCGTGGACAAACGATGGAAGTGTGGTGACTGTGGGAAAGCCTTCCGTTTCCCGTCTGTCCTGGAGACTCATCGGCGCAGTCACACCGGGGAGAGGCCATTCCCCTGCACCGACTGCGGGAAGGCCTTCAGCACATCCTCCCACCTGCTGGCCCACCAGCGTGTCCACACGGGGGAGAGGCCCTTCAGCTGCCCCGAGTGCGGGAAGTCCTTCAGCACATCCTCCCACCTGCTGACCCACCAGCGGATCCACACGGGGGAGAGGCCGTTCACCTGCTCTCAGTGCGGGAAGGGCTTCAGGTATTCCGCCCATCTGCTGATCCACAGGCGGGTCCACACGGGGGAGAGGCCCTTCAGCTGCCCCGAGTGCGGGAAGGGCTTCAGCACTTCTTGCAATCTGCTGACCCACCAGCATGTCCACACGGGGGAGAGGCCGTTCACCTGCTCTCAGTGCGGGAAGGGCTTCACCTGCTCCTCCAACCTGCAGAGCCACCAGCGTACCCACACGGGGGAGAGGCCCTTCAGCTGCCTCAAGTGCGGGAAGGTCTTTACCCAGGTCTCCACCCTGCTGACCCACCAGCGGGTCCACACCGGGGAGAGGCTGTTCACCTGCTCTCAGTGCGGGAAGGGCTTCACCCGCTCCTCCCACCTGCGGAAGCACCAGCGAGTTCACGTGCCACCGCAGGGGGATTGAAGGAGTGACGGCCGAGTGCCAATATCGATTGGACTATCAACCCGGTTCCGGGGACTCCCGGGTTCGAATCCCACCATGACAGATGGCAGAATTGGTATTCGGTCAGAAATGTGGAGTTCGGAATCTAACGATGAGACCGTTTCAGGGGGGGGGTGGTGCGGGGGAGAAAGCCCCCATCTGTATCACTCTCTCCCTTGTTAGGGAAGGGAACCGCCATTGTGGGAAAGGATTCACTCCGTCATTCCAGCTGCATCCTTTACCCGGTCTGGCCTACACGTGATTCTAGACCCACAGCAGTCTGGTTGACTCTGCCAGTGTGGGGAGGCCAGTGTAAAGGAGCGGGGAGAAACTTAGTTGGACACAGGGAATGGGTTGAAATTGCTGAGTGAGGCAATACTTCCTCCGGGTTATGGCTGTACCAAGGATCCAATTACAAATGGACAACTTGGCGCTGGCCAACCTTGAAGAAGTCTTCCTCCTCTCTACAACAATCTCAGGGAGTCCCTCTCCCACTGCAACTCTCAGGTCATTTCCTCTGCCCTGCAGCTCTTCAACCATGTCCTGAAACAGACTCGCTACCACAGCCATATTTGCTTCCTCGGTGCCTGCCTCCGTAAGCAACTCATCCTACACGGATTCCGGACCACCTTTAAACCAGCAGAGTTCGGACCCAACAGGACAAACAGTACAGACTACAGATTCAAATACACCAGCAACGGTTCTCCGTCAAGATCCTCTACTCCACGCTTGCAGCAATGCGCCGGCACCTAACCTCTCTCCAGTCTGCCCTGCCTCAGCTGAGGGCCACACTCTCTCAGAATTGCAAAGGACCCACTCTACTAAATCCTCAGGAGAATTCATACCCTCAACAAACAGTATTTCAACTCCATCTCGAACATCAAAAACTGTAAGTACAACAAACTTTTATCTACCCACCTCCATAACCAGTGCTCCTCAAACATTCCAGAAGGTTCCCCCGGCCTCTGAAACTGCTCGGATGCCATTAGCCATACGGCTGGTGCAGCTGCCACCCCCACGCTGATTGTCACTTCTGCCCCCATCATGGCCACTCCCACAGCCACTTCCACCCCTCTCAATTCCTCATGCATCACGTGACATCACTTCCGCCCCTCACATCATCGCTGATGTCACACGCTCAGTGACTTCCGCCACCCCTACTGCTGTGTCTGCCATCACTTCCGCCCCCACCAGCGCCACTCACCTGCATTCTGCTGACATGCCCCCCACTGATCCCACTGTCACCATTCCTGGCCCCCAGAACCCTGAGGGGAACAGCACCCCTGCTCATGACTCCACCCCCATTCCCTCCACCATCACACCCACTCCAGTTACCGGCTCCGCCACCACTCCCAGCTCCAGACCCACACCAGATTCCAGGTCTGCCAAGTTTTCACCATCCGTCCAGACCTCCCCCTCACTGAGGACGACCGATCAGTCCTCACAAAGGACTCACCTTGATCCCCCTCCGTCCACGCATCAATGAATTTAATACACGCCGTGACATCAAACACTTACGCCGCCTCTGCCTCCGAGCTTACTTTCACAATCTGGACTGCCGCCCACTTTCAACGCACTGCATCCACCTGGACACCCCGCGCTGGCCTATTACCTGCCCTCGACCTCTTCATTTCCAACTGCCGCCGGGACATTAACCACCTCAACTGTCTACCCCCCTCCCCCATTCCAACCTCTCACCTTCACAACGCGCAGCCCTCCAATCCCTCTGCTCCAATCCTGAAGAAGGGCTTATGCCCGAAACGTCGATTCTCCTGTTTCCTGGATGCTGCCTGACCTGCTGCGCTTTTCCAGCAACACATTTTCAGCTCCAATCCCGACCTCACCATCAAGCCAGCAGATAAAGGGGGCGCAGTGGTAGTCTCGCGCACTGACCTCTACACCGCTGAAGCCAAACGCCAACTCGATGACACCTCTTCCGACTGCCTCCTCAACCATGACCCCAAACCCCATAACCAACCCATCATCTCCCAGACCATACAGAACCTAATCACCTCAGGAGATCTGCCACCCACAGCTACCAACCTCATAGTCCGGGAACCCGCACTGCTCGGTTCTACCTCCTTCCCAAGATCCACAAGCCTGGCCGACCCATTGTCTCAGCATGCTCCTGCCCCACTGAACTCATTTCTACCTACCTCAACACTGTCCTAACCCCCCAAGTCCAGGAACTCCCCACATACGTTCGAGACACCACCCATGCCCTCCAACTCCTCCAAGACTTCCGGTTCCCCGGCTCCTAACACCACCTCCTCACCATGGATATCCAATTCCTCTACATCTCCATTTGCCACGACCAGGGCCTCCAAGCCCTCCGTTTTTTCCTCTCCCAACGTCCCCAACAGTACCCTTCCATCGACACTCTCATTCGTTTGGCTGAACTGGTCCTCACCCTTAACAATTTCTTCTTCGAATCCTCCCACTTCCTCCAGACCAAAGGGGTAGCCATGGGCAACGTATGGGCCACAGGTGTGCCTGTCTCTTTGTTGGCTACGTAGAGAGTTGATCTTCCGTAATTACACTGGCACCACTCCCCACCTCTTCCTCCATTACATTGATGACTGCATTGGTGCCACCTCGTGCTCCCGCGAGGAGGTTGAGCAATTCATCAACTTCACCAACACATTCCACCCTGACCTTAAATTTACCTGGACCTTTCCATCTCCATTAGTGACGACCGACTTGACACCGACAGTTTTTACAAACCCACCGACTCCCACAGCTACCTGGATTACACCTCTTCCCACCCTACTTCTTGCAAAAATGCCATACCGTATTCCCAATTCCTCCGCCTCCACCGTATCTGCTCCCAGGAGGACCAGTTCCACCACAGAACACACCAGATGGCCCCATTCTTTAGAGACCGCAATTTCCCTTCCCACGTGGTTAAAGATGCCCTCCAATGCATCTCGTCCACATCCCGCACCTCTGCCCTCAGACCTCACCCCTCCAACTGTAACAAGGACAGAACGCCCCTGGTGCTCACCTTCCACCCTACCAACCTTCGCATCAACGAAATCATCTGCCGACATTTTCGCCACATCCAAAAAGACCCCACCACCAGGGATATATTTCCCTCCCCAGCCCTTTCTGCCTTCCGCAAAGATCGTTCCCTCCATATCTACCTGGTCAGGTCCACAGCCCCCACCCCCCCACAACCCACTCTCCCATCCTGGCACCTTCCTCTGCCACTGCAGGAATTGCAAAACCTGCGCCCACACCACTTCCCTCACCTCCATCCAAGGCCCTAAAGGAGCCTTCCACATCCATCAAAGTTTACCTGCACATCCACCAATATCATTTTATTGTATCTGTTGCTCCCGATGCGGTCTCCTCTACATCGGGGAGACTGGGCGCCTCCTAGCAGAGCGCTTTAGGGAACATCTCCGGGACACCCGCACCAATCAACCAAACCGCCCCGTGGCTCAACATTTCAACTCCCCCTCCCACTCTGCCGAGGTCATGGAGGTCCTGGGCCTCCTTCACCGCCGCTCACTCGCCACTCGATGCCTCATTATTTGCATCGGAACACTTCAACCCCAGGGCATCAATGTGGACTCAACAGTTTCCTCAGTTCCCCTTCCCCCACCTCACCCTAGTTCCAAACTTCCAGCTCACCACTGTCCCCATGACTTGTCCTACCTGCCTATCTTCTTTTCCACCTATCCACTCCACCCTCCTCCTTGACCACTCACCTATTGTAATTTATGCTACTTTCTCCTCACCCCTACCCCCACTGGTGTGGGGGGTGTGAGGAGGAGGGCGTGTGGTGTGGGGGGGGTGAGGAGGAGGGCAAGTGTGGTGTGGGGGGGTGTGAGGAGGAGGGCAAGTGTGGTGTGGGGGGGTGTGGGGGGGTGTGAGGAGGAGGGCAAGTGTGGTGTGGGGGGGTGTGAGGAGGAGGGCAAGTGTGGTGTGGGGGGGGTGAGGAGGAGGGCAAGTGTGGTGTGGGGGGGTGAGGAGGAGGGGCAAGTGTGGTGTGTGGGGGGTGAGGAGGAGGGCAAGTGTGGTGTGGGGGGGTGAGGAGGAGGGCAAGTGTGATGTGGGGGGGGTGAGGAGGAGGGCAAGTGTGATGTGGGGGGGGTGAGGAGGAGGGCAAGTGTGATGTGGGGGGGGTGAGGAGGAGGGCAAGTGTGGTGTGGGGGGGTGAGGAGGAGGGCAAGTGTGGTGTGTGCACACTTGAGCTGTTCAAAAGGCAACTGCTTTTTCTCTGCCTTTTTGCTGGGGGGATCTGAAGCTGAAACAAAGTTGGGTTGCAATAAAGGTTACCTGAACTTACCGCCGGGCTCAGACTCTCATTGAAAGCTTTGAGCTCTAAGAGGTTTTTGTTTTAAAGCTGCTCATTTCTTTTAGCCTCCTGCACTAAGTTTAGAACATAGAACAATCCAGCGCAGGGGAACTCAACTCGGCGGGCATTTTTTTTAATGTAAGGTGAGAGATTTAAAAGGAACCGGAGGGGCAACATTTTGAAAGAGAGTGATTTACATGTGGAATGACCTTGCTGAGGATGTGGTAGATGCAGGTACAGTTACAACATTTAAACAACATTTGGATGGGTACATGAATAGAAAGGTTTAGAGGGATATGGGCCAAATGCAGGCAAGTGGGACTGGTTTAGTTTGGAATAATGGTCGGCATGGACGAATTGGACCGAAGGGTCTGTTTCTGTGCTGTATACCTCTATTGAAACCAGTAGAATTCTGAACGGGGCTTGACAGGATAGATGCAGATAAAATGCTCCTTTGGTGGGGAGGGTCATCAATTTCTGACAATGTGGAAGAAGGCCATTCAGCCCATCTATTTCACTCTGGCCCTCTGAACAGGATCCCACCCGTACCCAACCCCTTACTGCGTATTTCCCATGGCCAATCCACCCTAACCTGTACATCCCTGGTCACTATGGGTAACTTAGCAGCTGCTGTGTCACGGCCACACCGGCCGGCTGTACAGCAGCCAGGAGCCGGTGAGCATTCTGGAGGCGGATGGGGTTAAGGGCCTGCTTGGGAACTCGTCGGCCGCCGGGGTGGTGGAGTTCTACTGGTCGTGGGGCGGCCCCTGTGTCAACTATGGGGCCACCTGGAAGGTACTGGGCCCGGGACGTGAAAGGTGAGGCAGGTTGTGGGGGGGACGGAGGGGAAGGAATGTGGGGCCTGTCCTGTCATAGTGACATTTTACACTCACTTTCCATCGGCTTTTACTGGCGCTTGTGCTGTTTCCCCCTCACTGTGTGTTTAATCCTTGTGCTGTTTGCCCCTCACTGTGTGTTTAATCCTTGTGCTGTTTGCCCCTCACTGTGTGTTTAATCCTTGTGCTGTTTGCCCCTCACTGTGTGTTTAATCCTTGTGCTGTTTGCCCCTCACTGTGTGTTTAATCCTTGTGCTGTTTGCCCCTCACTGTGTGTTTAATCCTTGTGCTGTTTGCCCCTCACTGTGTTTTAATCCTTGTGCTGTTTGCCCCCTCACTGTGTGTTTAATCCTTGTGCTGTTTGCCCCTCACTGTTTGGTTTAATCCTTGTGCTGTTTACCCTTTGCTGTTACTTGTGCAATTGCTGAGGGTAGTGTATAAATACTAGTGAAGGATACTATGCACCAGCATGGAAATGTTCCTCAGTCATTGAAGGGGCAGGACCTGTTGAGAATGGTTAGTAAAGCATGTGGTGCACTAAGCCTTGTTAACATGGATATAGTTTGTTCTTTGGAAAAGTAGACTTTTTATTATTTAGCGTCATAGAGATGTACAGCATGGAAACAGACCCATTCGGTCCAACCTGTCCATGCCAACCAGATATCCTAAATTAATCTAGTCCCCTTTGCCAGCACTTGACTCATATCCCTCTAAACCCTTCCTATTCATATACCCAGCCAGATGTGTTTTAAATGCTGTAATTATACCGGCTTCCACTACTTCCTCTGGCAGCTCATTCCATACTTGCACCACCCTCTGCATGGAAACGTTGCCCCTCAGGTACCTTTGTGGTCTCACCCTAAACCTATGCCCTCTAGTTGTGAATCTCAGCCCAACACTGAGGAATAGACTTAAACATTGAGCAGCCACAGAAACGCAAAAGCAATCAAGTATCGAGCGACATGGGGAAAAAAACCTCATCTTCTGTCTGAGCAGTCAGGCAGAACGGCTGTACCCTTTTGGTTAGCCAATAGGCATTTGGAAACTTAAAACCTGTCAATAACACCAGCATTGCTACCGTGCATATTGAGGAAAAAACATAAAAACATTGAGCAGCCAGACAAATGCAAAAGCAATCAAATATTGAGCCACATGGAAAAAAAATTATGGCTCTACCCTTTTTGTTCTCCCATAGGAATTTGGACACTTAAAATCTGTCAATAACACCAGCATTGCTACAGTGTATATTGTGTACACTCCTCAGTGTCAACAAGCAGGGCACATGTTTGCCGGTGTCACCAAAACATTGGGCATGTTCCTTGCTGTCAGCAGAAAAGGGGCGACACCTCCCTTGATGGACAAGTAAGGAGGACCGGAGGGAGAATTGTCCTCCTGCCTTTCGGAGCTCCCCTATTGGTGAATGTAGAAGTTGGACCATGAGGTTCTGAAGCTCCTGCTCCTCCTCTCTCTGAATGAAGATTGAGCTTCACCTCAGACTGCAACTTCTTTCCTCTGTCCAACATCTGATAGTACCCACTCTCTTTTCTCACCCCCATTTCCATTTATGTTTCATTCTGAGGTTCAGTTGTTGACTTGGAGCAACTGAAAGGAATGGGAGTGAATTCAGTGAGGGGACAGAGTCTGGAAAAGTTAGTCCAGGCCTTTGTTCTCAATTAGCAAAATAGACAGGCAGGAGACTGAAAGAACACAGCAAACTAGGCAGTATCAGAAGGTGGAGAAGTCTAGGTATCTGGTGTAACCCTTGTTCAGGACTGGGGGTGGGTATAGGGAGAGCTGTGGAACAAAGATGTGCTGGGGACAGGGTATTGAAGTGGGGAAAGGTGGAGACAGGTCGAGTGTACAGTAGACAATAGGTGCAGGAGTAGGCTATTCTGCCCTTTTAGCCAGCACCACCATTCATTGTGATAATGGCTGATCATCCTCAAACAGTATTCTGTTCCTGCCTTATCCCCATAACCTGGTACGACCTAATTGGTGACTGGGAGGAAGGAATCTAGTTGGCAGGGAAGAGTGGAAGGGGCTGGGAAGTGTGTTGGGGGATGGGATGGGAGATTATTTGAAATTGGAGAACTCAGTGTTGAGTCCTCAGGGCTGTGGACTGCTCAGTCAGAAGATGAGGTTTTGTTCCGCCAATTTGTGGTTTGATTTGTTGTGGCAATTGAGGAAGCCAAAGATAGTCATGTCAGAAGGGAGTGGGAAGGGGCATTAAAATGGGTGGAGACTGGGAAGTCCGCTCAGCCTCTGCGGACCCGGCTGTGATGCTCAGCAAACCGTTCCCCAAGTTTACGCTCGGTCTCCCCGATGTAGAGAAGACCACAATTGGCAAAGCACAGCAGGTCAAGCAGCATCCGAGCAGTAGGACAGTCGAACTTTTGGGCACGAACCCTTCATCAGGAATGATGCGTGGATCTTCAGAGGGGCATCAGTGTCCTTCTGTGCCAGTTGTCAGACAGGTGCAGCAGGCAATGAGCAAGGCAAGTGGTGTATTAGCAAGAGGAATTAAGTTCAGAAGTGGGGATGTCTTCCTGCAGTTAGGGGGTCATTGAATATATTCAAGGCCGAGTTCATCTGACTTTTATGTGAATGTTTATGGGGAAGGCAAGAAAATGGTTTTAAGACTAGTACAGGGCCGAGTTACAGAGCCATGCAGCACAGAAACAGACCCTTCAGTCCAACTAGTCCATGCTGACTATGTTCTCAAACTAAACCAGTCCCACCTGCCAGTGTTTTGGCCCATATCCCTCCAAACCTTTCCTATTCATGAACTTATCCAAATGTCTTTTAAACGTCGTTACTGTACCTGCATCCACCACTTCCTCTAGACATTTAGTCCACATGTGACCCACTCTGTATAAAACAAATTGTGCCCTTCAAGTCTTTTTAAAATCTCTTTCTCCTGTCACCATCAAAATTTGCTCCCTAATCTTGAAACCCCAACCCTCGGGGAAGGACACCCGTCGTTCACCTCATCTCTCCCCTCATGATTTTAAAAACCTTGATAAGGTCACATCTCCACCTCCTATATGCTAGTGAAAAAGTCCCAGCCCATCTACCTAGATGCAGGTAGATCCATATCTAGTCACGATTGGTTCAATGCTGGTCCCAATTCTCTCTCTCGGTATCCAGGACAGCGAGAGACCACAAGACATAGGAGCAGAAATTCGGCCACCAGGACTGCTCATTCCATTCTATCGTGGCTGATAAGTTTCTCAGTTATATTCTTCCGCTATAAGCAAAGTGAAAATGGAGGGAGTGAGTGTGGGATGGAGATTTTCAGCTTCCAGGGAATAAGAGAGGAAAGAGTTCACTATAAATTAGAATCTATGGGATCGACTGATGAGCCGAGGAGTGTCAGTTGCAGTTTAATTTCGAGAAATCAGAAGTTTGCATTTTGGTCAAGCAATTCAGGCAGGACTGACACAGTTAGGGGAGTGTTGTAGAATAAAGAGCCCTTGGAGTGCTGGAGTCTCAGGTGGACAGAGTAGTGAAGGCGGCGTTTGGTTTGCTTTCCTTCATTGCTCAAAGCATTGAGTATAGGAGTTGTGAGATCATGTTATACACACTTACCACTTGAACGGGTTATCTAACTGCTTAACTGTTTTTAGTGAATATAATCCAAACCTCCTGCTGCTGCCATAACGTGGTTTGTTTGGAAGCCTAAGCTTTCGGAGTGATTAGATTTATTTTATTACTTAGTGTGGAAACAGGCCCTTCAGCCCAAACCTACCCTTCGAAGAGCCACCCACCCGGACCCATTCCCCAACATTTACCCCTTCCCCTAACACTACAGGCAAATTAGCGTGGCCACTTCACCTAACCTGCACATCTTTGGACTGTGGGAGGAAACCCACGCAGACACTGGGAGAATGTGCAAACTCCACACTGACAGTTGCCTGAGGTGGGAATTGAACCCGGATCTCTGCTGCTGCTTCAGGTGGTTGTGGAGAATAAGATCATGATTAGACTATTTATAACCAATGGAGTCCAGTTCATGGAGATGTGATACATGAAACAATTTAGATTAAATCTTCCATCTTTTAGAATGGGGTTCTGTTCTTTGGTATGTTAATCTCAGAACCTGTTTTCAGTAACTTTCTCAAGAACGTAATTTAAATGCAGAGCTTTTCTATCAAAAATGTCAGGCTGACTCGACATTGGGACCCAGACAGAATTCACACCTATTGCTGGGTAGGCTGGGACTTTTTTCACTGGAGCACAGGAGGTTGAAAGGTGAAGGTGTCGGGTGCCTCATTAGCAAGTTTGCAGATGGGCATTCAGATTGATGGAATATCAGATAGTGAAGGGGACTGTCAGACGATACAGCAGAATATAGATCGGAGAGTTGGGAAGAGAAATGGCAGATGGAGTTCAATCCAGACAAATGTGAGGTGATGCATTTTGGAAGATGCAATTCAAGAGCGAGCTATACAGTAAATGGAAAGGTCCTGGGGGAAATTGATGTACAGAGAGATCTGGGTGTTCAGGTCTCTTTTTCTCTGAAGATGGCAATGCATGTCAGTAGAGTGGTCAAGGCAGCATACAACACGCGTTCCATCATCGGACGGATTGAGTAAAAGAGCTGGCAGGTCATGTTAAAGTTATATAAGATTTTGGTTCGGCCGCATTTGGAATACTGCGTACAATTCCGGTCGCCAGTTTTCCAAAAGGATGTGGATACGTTTGGAGAGAGTGCAGAGGAGGTTCACCAGGATGTTGCCTGTTATGGAGAGCGCTAGCTATTAGGAGAGGTTGAGTAGATTCGGATTATTTTCATTGGAAATAAGGAGGTTGAGGGGTGTCCTGATTGAGGCCTAAAAACCATGAGGGGTGTAAACAGGGGTGGATAGGAAGAATTATTTTCCCAAAGGGGAAGACTGAATTAGGGGAGAAAGTGAGGACTGCAGATGCTGGAGATCAGAGCTTGTTGGGCTGAAGGGTCTGTTCTGTGCTGTATGACTCTGTAACTGTTCTGTACTGGTCTTAAAACCATTTTACTTGCCTTCCCCCATAAACATCCACTTCATGGTTGTTCTAAAATCAGATGAACTCAGCCTTGAATATATTCAATGACCCCCTAACTGCAGGAAGACATCCCGACTTCTGAAATCAATTCCTCTTGCTAATATACCTCTTGCCTTGCTGATTGCTTGCTGCATCCGTCTGACAACTGGCAGTGACTGGTGTGGAAGGACGCTGAGGCCACGTTTTACATCCACACATCATTCCTGAGGAAGGGCTCGTGCCTGAAACGTCGATTCTCCTGCTCCTCGGATGCTGTCTGACCTCCTGTACTTTTCCACTGCCACTCATTTTGACTCTCATCTCCAGGATCTGCAGTCCCGACTTTCTTCACATCCCAATATATCGCCATTTAAACAACGCACCTCCTTTCAGCAGTTATTTTTTCATAACCAAGGCTATAACCGGGAATTGAATCGCCTGGGTTCAATTCCCGCCTCAGGCGACTGAGTATGTGGAGTTTGCACGTTCTCCCCGTGTCTACGTGGGTTTCCTCCGGGTGCTCCGGTTTCCTCCCACAGTCCAAAGATGTGCAGGTCAGGTGAGTTGGCCATGCTAAATTGAGTGTAGTGTTAAGTAAGGGGTAAATGTAGGGGTATGGGTGGGTTGCGTTTCGGCAGGGCGGTGTAGACTTGTAGGGCCGAAGGGCCTGTTTCCACACTAATGTAATCCAGTCTAAACTTCACACTCTGGGACTGCATTTGCCTTGTGTTTGCCAATTGAGACACAGACCTGGACCAACGTTTCCCGACTCTGTCCCCTCCCTGGATTCACTCGCTTTCTTTTCAGTTGCTGCAAGTTAACAATTTAATCCCAGAATGAAAAAAGGAAGTTGCAGTCTGAGGTGAAGCTCTGTCTGTATTTGCAGAGGAGGAGCAGCAGCAGCTTCATAACCTGATGGTCCATCTTCCGCATTCCCCGTCATCTAACACTATGGGGCAATTTAGCTTGGCCAATTCACCCTAACCCGCGCATCTTTGGACTGTGGGAGGATACCCGCACAGACGTGGGTGGGGAATTGAACCTGGGGCTCTGGCGCTGTGAGGCAGCAGTGCTAACCACAAAAAAAAGGAATAGGGATGTAAGGCAGTATTTCAGGGAGCGAGGGTGGAAGCTGAGGGCTAGAACAAACAGTGGTTATCTCTGGTTTGTTACCCGTACCACGTGATAGCAAGGAATAGGGAGAGATATCAGCTGAACACGTGGCTGCAAGGATGGTGCAGGAGGGAGGGTGTCAGGCTTTTGGATGATTGGTGCTCATTCTGGGAAAGGTGGGACTTGTACAAACAGGACAGTCTTCACTTTAACCAGAGGAGTACTAATATCCTGGGTGGGAAATTTGCTGGAGCTATTCGAGTGGGTTTAAAGTAGCTCAGCAGGGGGATGGGAACCGGGGGTGTAGCTGCAATGCACAGGAGGATGAGAGTAGGAAGGACAGGGACATGATTTCAGGGTCACAGGAATGTGCTGGCAGACAGCGAAGTGGTTTGAAGTGTTTCTACTTCAACGCCAGAGTATCCACAATAAGGTAGGTGAGCTTGCAACACGGATAGGTACCTGGGACTTGGATGTTGTGGCCATTTGGGAGACATGGAGAGAGCAGGGTGAGGAATGGATGTTGCAGGTTCCAGGGTTTTGATCTTTCATTAAGAACAGCCAAGGCGGTAAAAGAGGGAGAGACGTGGACTTGTTGGTCAAGGATATTATAACGGTGGCTGACAGAACATTTGATGAGGACTCATCTACTGAGGTAATGTGGGCTGAGGTTAGAAACTGGAGCGGAGAGGTCACACTGCTTGGAGTTTTTTTATAGGCGTCCACAGAGTTCCAGGGAGGTGGAAGAGAGGATTAGCAAAATTATTCTGGGTAGGAGTGAAAGGAACAGGGTGGTCATTATGGGGGACTTTAACTTCCCCAGTATGTGCAGGAGGGGCTTTCTGACACAGTATGTCGAAGGGCCGACAAAAGGGGAGGTCACACTGGATCTGGTGCTTGGTAATGAATCAGGCCAGATATTTGATTTAGTGGAAGGTGAACACTTTGGAGAGAGTGACCATAATTCAGTTAGGTTTCATATAGCAATTTAAAGGGATAGGAACATGCCACCGGTTAAGAGTTATCGATGGGGCAAGGGCAATTATAATGCAATTAGGCAAGACTTAGGATGCATAGAATAGGGTAGCAAAATGCAGGGGATGGGAACAATTGAAGTGTGGAGCTGGTTTAAGGAACAGATATAGTGTGCCCTTGATAGGCATGTCCCTGTCATGCAGGGAGTGATAAGGTAAGGGAACCGTGGTTTACAAGAGAAATTGCATCTCTTGTAACAAAGAAGAAGGAGGCTCATGTGTTGATGAGGCAAGATGGTTCAGATGAGGCGATGGAGAGTTACAGATCAGCTCGGAAGGGTTTAAAGAGAGAGTTAAGAGCAAAGAGAGGACATGAGCAGTCTTTAACACATAAAGGAGAACCCTAAAGCTTTCTACAGGTATGTGAGGAATAAAAGGATGATTAGGGTAGGAATAGGGTCAGTCAAAGACAGAAGTGGGAAGTTGAGTGTGGGCCCTGTGGAGATTGGAGAGGTGTTAATGAATATCTCTCATCGGTCTTCACTCAGGAAAAAGAGAATATTGTAGAGGGGAAGAATGAGATACGAGATATGAGACTCGAAAGGATTGAGGTTAGTTGCACGCAGGTGTTATCAATTCTAGAAAAGGAGTGAAAGGAGACAAGTGCCCTGGGCCGGATTGGATTTATCCAAGGATTCTCTGGAAAGCTCGGGAGGAGAGGGCAGAGCCTTTGGCTTTGATGTTTGAGTCGTCATTGTCTACAGGTTTAGTACCAGAGTGGAGGATTGCAAATGTTGTGCCCTTGTTCAAGATGGGCAGCAGAGATGACCCAGGTAGTTATAGACCAATGAGCCTTACGTCTGTTGAAGGAAAGCTTTTGGAAAGGAATATTAGAGATAGGATTTATAATCATCTAGCAAGCAACAATTTGATTTCAAATAGTCAACACTGTTTCATCAAGGGCAGATCGTGTCTCATAAACCTCATTGAGTTTTTTGAGAAGGTGACCAAGCATGTAGATGAGGGTAGGGCAGTTGACGTGGTGTACATGGACCTCAGTAAAGCCTTTGATAAAATTCCACATGGTAGGCTATTGGAGAAAATGCAGAGGCATTGGATTGAGGATTACAAACTAGCTTTCTGAAAGAAGACAGCGAGTGGTGGTTTATGGAAAATATTCAGCCTTGAATCCGGTTACTAGTGGTATACCACAAGGATCAGTTTTCAGACTACTGCGGTTTGTCATTTTTTAAATGACTTAGACACAGGCATAGGTGGATGGATTAGTAAATTTGCAGACGACACTAAAGTCGGTGGAGTAGTGGACAGTTTGGAAGAATGTTATAGGTTGCAGGAGGACTTGGATAAACTGCAGAATTGTGCTGAGAGGTGGCAAATGGAGTTCAATGCAGCTAAATGTGAGGTGATTCACTTTGGGAAGAATAACAGGAAGGCAGTGATCTTGGAGTCCATTTGCATAGATCCCTGAAAGTTGCCGCCCAGGTAGATAGTGCTGTTAAGAAGGCATACGGTGTGTTAGGTTTCATTCTTAGAGGGATTGAGTTCCGGAACCACAATATCATGCTGCAACTATACAAAACGCTGGTGCAGCCACACTTGGAATATTGTGTATAGTTCTGGTCCCCATATTTCAGGAAGGATGTGGGAAGCATTGGAAAAGGTGCAGAAGAGATTTACCAGGATGTTGCCTGGTCTGGAGGGAGGGTCTTATGAGGAAAGGCTGAGAGACTTGGATCTGTTCTCATTGGAAAGAAGGCGGCTAAGGGGGGATTTGATAGAGACATATAAGATGATCAGAGTATTAGATAGGGTAGACAGTGAAAGAATTTTTCCTAGAATGGTGAAGTCAGCTTGTATTAGGGACATAACTACAAATTGAGGGGTGATAGATTAAAGACAGGTGTCAGAGGCAAGTTCTTTATGCAGAGTGGGAAGGGCGTGGCATGCCCTACCTGCTAAGGTAGTCAACTCCGCCACATTCGGGAGATTTAAACAATCCTTGGATAAGCCCATGGTTGATATTGGGATAGTGTCAGTGAATGAGCTGAGAACAGTTCACAGGTTGGCGCAACATCGAGGGCCGAAGGGCCTGTTCTGCGTTGTATTGTTCTGTGTTCTAAACTTAGTGCAGGAGGCGGAAAGAAATGAGCAGCTTTTTTTATATTGATATTTTTATTAGAAATTTAACATTTTTACAAGTTTACAAAAATAAACAAAACTCTCAGATATAAACATTGATATACAATTAACTCAAATATACAATAGCCAAAGTTTAACAAGAAAGAAAAGATAAAAAACCCGAAACAGAAAAAAAGCAAAACTCAACTGTCTACTAATCTAACCTACAACTAACCAGATTGTATATTTAAGTCTCTTACATGCTCGGAATGTGTTAACATCAGATGTAATAAAACCTGTATTCGTGCGGGATTCCTCTCCCGAGGGGCCCCGGCCCAGCCAGGTTTGTAATCTCAATTAAATAAAAGCCCTTGTTAGGATAGCCGAAATATCTGTATTTATGTAACTCAAGAAGGGCTGCCATATTTTATAAAATAATTCGGTCTTTCGCTGCACTATATTTGTGAGGAAGTCAAGGGGAATACATTCCATAATTAATCTGTGTCAATTTGAACGTCCAGGGGGCCCCTCAGCCACCCAGTTTTTCCTTGCACAGAAAGAAAGAATAGAAAATAGTCTCTTCCCGTACGTGTCCAGGGAGGGAAAGTTCGAAAAGCCCAAAAGGAGAGATACAGGGTCCACTTTAATTTCCGTTCCTAAAATTTTTGTCAGGGTACTTGCTACTTTAGTCCAATATCTACGGATCTTATGACAGGTCCATAGGCAATGTATAAGAGTGCCCACCTCTATTTTGCATTTAGGACACATTGGAGATGCTCTTGCCTTAAATTTTGCCAGTCGAACCGGTGCTATATGGGCCCTATGAAGTATCTTCAGCTGGATAGCCTGGGTTCTGTTACACATAATAATTCTTCTAGCATTTTCCCAAATATCATTCCATGTTTCTATAGAGATTTCTAGTCCCAAATCCTGATCCCATGTTTTAAGCAGATTATCCATATCTCCCGATACTTCATCATGTAGTGAATGATAAATAGTACTGGCGGAAGATACCCCCACTGGTTGAAGGACACTACATTCTCTATCTGATTTATAAAGACTATCTAATAACGTAGTCTTCTTCTGTATATAATCTTGAATTTGAAAGTATCGAAAGAGGTCTCCATTAGGTAATCCAAATTTCTGACGCAGCTGTTCAAAAGACATCAGGACCCCATCTTTAAATAGATCCCCTAAACATGAGATACCCCTGGATCTCCAGAGTTTAAAAGTGGCATCTGTCAACCCTGGTTGGAATCCCCATGCTCCCACTATCGGTGCATAGGGGGATGTTTTATGTGAGTTGCCCTCATTTTGCCGCATTATATTCCAAGCCTTAATTGTGTTTAGTATTATAGGGTTTTTACAGTGATCTGTAATGATTTTCCTCTTGTCTGAAAATAAAAGGTTAATAAGTGGGTATTTTACTTGAGAGGCCTCGATGTCCAACCAGATTGGGTCTTGTCTGATCCACAATCAATCAGCTATGTAACTTAATAGGGAACTTAACTGATATTTCCTAAAGTCTGGGAAGTCCAATCCTCCCCTTGTGTGTGGAAGCTGTAGCTTCTTCAGCTTAATGAGGGGCCGTCTATGAATCCAGCCAGCCATATAATTTACATAGAGCCGTCCTCGGCAGCATCACCGGAAGCATTCTCATAGGATATAGGAGACGGGGCAGGACATTCATTTTGATTAGTGCTATTCTACCCAACCAGGAAATTGGAAGGACTCCCCATCGCTGGAGGCCCTGCCTTATCCCTTCCAGTAAATGCACAAAATTAGCCTTATACAACTGACCAAATACTGGAGTAATAAAAATGCCTAAATATAAGAAGCCCTCCAGGGACCAAGGGAAGGGAAAAAGGGATCCGTTCACTAAGTGGGGTGTCATAGCAAGGCCACCCATTGGCATAGCCTCCGATTTTGAAAAATTAATTTTGTAGCCTGAGAATGCGCTAAATGTATTAATAACTTGGATTAGGCGAGGTACGGACATCAGAGGATTACTGAGGAATAGAAGAACATCATCTGCATAAAGGGTAATTTTATGTTTACCTGTACCAATCCTCGGGGCCGTTATATTAGGATCAGCTTGTATAGCTTCTGCGAGTGATTCAATTATTAGTGTAAATAACAATGGCGAGAGGGGACATCCCTGACGGCAGCCCCTACCCACACTGAAGCTATCCGAACCTAATCCATTGGTAACCACAACTGCTTTGGGATCACTATACAATGTTGAGACCCATTTGGTAAACACCTGACCAACGCCAAACCTTTCCAATGTGTAAAACAAATATGACCATTCAACCCTATCAAATGCCTTTTCCGCGTCTAATGAAACCACTACTCCTGGTATCTTTCCCTGATGACAGGCTTGAATCATATTCAAAACCCTTCTAATATTATTGGATGATCTATGGCCCTTAATAAACCCCCGTCTGATCCTCCTTTGTAATATGTGGCAGTACCCTTTCTAGTCTCAGTGCTAACGTTTTAGAAAGGATTTTAAAATCTACATTTAGCAAGGATAATGGTCTAAATGATGTACAATCTTCTGGATCCTTTCCTTTTTTTAAGGATAAGAGAGATATTTGCCTCTTTCAGCGAAGGCGGGAGACAGCCCTGATTATATGCACAGTTATACATGTCCATAAGTGGACCAGCCAATATTTCTGTAAATTCTTTGTAGAATTCAGCTTGAAAACCATCTGGGCCCAGTGCCTTACCACTCTGAATTTGCCTAATTGCGCCAAGTATTTCTTGGACTGTAAGAGGAGCATTTAGGACCGATACTTGTTCCGGAGTTAGGCCTGGAAAGGTCAAATTTTTAAAACATGACTGCATCCTCCTCGTCCTATCTTCATAATCCTGCGATTTATATAACTCAGAATAAAATTCTCTAAAGATCGCATTAATCTTTTTATGATCATGAGTTAAAATACCCGTACTTTCCTTGACAGACGTAATAGTCTGAGGGGCCTTTTTTTTTCTTTGCAAGAAATGCTAAGTATCTACCCGGTTTGTCGCCAGATTCATATAACCTTTGTTTTGCAAATAATATTTCCCTCTTAGCCGTTTGAGTAAGCGTAGTGTTTAGAGCTGTCCTAAGAGCCGAAATCCTTTGCAATTTAATAATAGAAGGTCTATCAGTGTATGCTGTTTCAGCTGCTTTTAAGCGAGCTTCAAGCAGACGCTGTTGTTCTCCCTTCAATTTCTTCTGGGTCGCTGAATAGGAGATGATCAAACCTCGCGTGTAAGCTTTGATGGTCTCCCACATCATTGATGGGTTGCGAGCTGTACCTGAATTAATTTCTAAAAAAGTTTTAAATTCTTGAGAGAAGTACTTTACAAATTTACTATCTTTCATTAGGAAGGGGTCCATACGCCAATGCCGAGGGGATGTCCCATTGTTCCTCGCCTTAGTTTCCATATATACAGCAGCGTGATCGGAAATTGCTATACTACCTATTTTACAGGATGATATGGAATTTTTAAAAATCGAGGGGGCGAAAAACATATCAATTCCGGTATGACATTTATGTGGATTGGAGTAAAAAGAAAAATCTCTGCCCTGTGGATGAAGACATCTCCATACATCTACTAATCCTAATTCTTTGTTCGGATCCATCAATTGTCTAGATCTGGGAGATACTCCTGCAGTACTCTTGGGAATCCTATCTATTTCCGGATCCATAATACAATTAAAGGCTCCCCCTATAATTATATGACGGGCACCAAAAGCCATCAATGTTGAAAAGGCTTCCGTTATAAATTTAAAGGGGTGTCCCGGAGGGCAGTATAAATTTAAAATCCCATATTCCTCTCCATTTATGAGGGCTTTAATCAAAATATATCGTCCAGATTCGTCTTTTATCTGCTTTAGGATTTTGAAAGGGAAATTCTTTCGGACAAGAATAACAACTCCCCTGCTTTTTGAGCTAAAAGAAGAAAAAAAGGCCTGATCAAATCCACCCTGTCGTAATTTCAAGTGTTCTTTATCCGACAGGTGTGTCTCCTGTAGGAGAGCTATATCAACACTTTCCTCCTTAAGATTTGATAATATTTTCTTCCTTTTGACTGGCGAATTACTCTCCTTGACATTCCAAGTGCACCACTTAACCGACTGATCAACCATAATCATCTGGGCCAATCCGAGATCCCTCGGGAGGGGAACCCTATCCAGAACATCCCGAGCATAGAGCATATAAAATTTACAAAAATAACGCCTCTCTAATACGCCCACAACAATACAATAAAAAACTATTTCTAAAAAAAATAAATCGTATCTAAGTGGAGATTTTCCCCTTGTTCCCAGGGGGTGTCACTTCCTCTCCAAAAGTCCATCATATCCTCTCCCAACCAATGCCCCACCCTTCACCCAGACGCTCCTCAATAAAATGAGAATTCAAATATAATACAAAGCTAGAGTTAACAGTGAGCACCCTACCCCCACCCACACCAACACCTGGATATATTTGGTAATGTTAATACCATATATAAATGTATAACTATAAAATTACCACCTCAACAAATAATAATTAAATATAATAGAAAATAACAAGGGAAAGCAACCCCGCTCCTAGAGACAGAAGTAAGTTTGAATAAGGTAACCACCTCCCCCCACCAACACCAACCAAACCCCCAGCTTTTTTTTTAATATATATCCCAGCTTTTTTTTATACACACACACACACATATACATACATACATCCCTCATATATACATAAAATAATAAAAGAAAACAACCCCAAGGGGGGGGGGAGAAAATCAAATCCCTCTCCCTACCCCGCATGATAATATTAAACAGTAAAGTAAGAGGAAAAAAAAGGGGGGATACAAAACAAAGTGGGGTGAAAGGCAAACCAACATCCATTATGCCTTACAGTTTATCTAAGAAAGTCTAAGAATTCCTTCGTCTTTTCTGGCGATCCAAAGTTATATATGGATCCTTCATGGATAAAGTGTAACGTCGCTGGGTAGCGTAAGGAGTACTGAATATTTAAGTCCCTTAAACGCTTCTTCGCCTCGTCAAATGCCTTCCGCTTTCGAACCAGAGCCGGGGAAAAGTCCTGGAATAACATGATCTTGGATCCTTTATAGATCATAGCTTGGGGGTCTTTTCCACCCTTACCTGGCCTGATCCAGCTTCCAGATTTAAAAGCTGTGGCAGCCACTGCTCCAGGAATACTGTAAGCTGGCCTTCCTCTTCGCGTTCGAGAAGGCCCAGCAAACGAATATTTTTTTGACGACCTCGATTATCGAGGTCGTCAGTGTTATTCTCTAAGGTTCGGACTCGCTGTTCGAGAGTCCGGACCTGATCCACAGCCGATTGTGCTGCAGTTTCGGAGGTCGCGGCCTTTAGCTCCGCCCCTCCGACTCGGCGCTCGATTTCTTTAATGTCTTGGTCGTGCTTCTGCAGCGCGGCCGAGAGTGAGTCCCATCGACTTCGGGAC
This sequence comes from Chiloscyllium plagiosum, assembly GCF_037043375.1. Lineage (NCBI taxonomy): Eukaryota > Metazoa > Chordata > Chondrichthyes > Orectolobiformes > Hemiscylliidae > Chiloscyllium > Chiloscyllium plagiosum. Next base: position 92,717,683 of record NW_028270165.1, on the reverse strand, counting down.
TCCTCGATAAACGCGTCGATCTTCGCGTCCAGCTTGGAGATCATCTCCACAAGGCTTGCCCCTGTAGGTAAGTCCCCCGGGGCGGCTGTGGACGCCTCTGCTGCAGCTGGAAAGGGTGGGGGAGGGGGTCCTGCTTTTTGAGAGCTGCGGGCTCCCTTCCCTTTAGTCATTTTAACTAAAGATTAGATTGTTTAAGTTTAATATTAAACAACTAATTAAATTAAGCAACTATTATCAATGATTTGGTGAGTGTGGTGGGGGTGGGTGACCCACTTCACCCAAATCTTGGGAGGAGCACTGTCGACTCAGACTTGCTAGTTGCCACCATCTTGGATTCCCCTCAGAAATGAGCAGCTTTAAAACAAAAACTGGTAATGTATGAGTGTGATGGAGTATAAGCCTGTGTGCGTGTTGGGTGGTGTGTGTCTGTGTCCGAGAGAGAGCGTGTACACGAGAGAGTATAGATAAAAGTGAGGAATTGCACTTTGCTTTAATAAAAAGGGGAGGACTTGTAGCAGTTACTGGCGGGGCCCTGGGTTATGTTGTAGAACAGAGACATGGGGTTGTGGTTCAGGTACATAGTTCTTTGAAAGTTGCATCACTGGTAGACAGAGTTGTTAAGAGTTGATTAGCCCACTTGCCTTCATTGTTCACACCTTCATTAGATTACTCACAATGTGGAAACAGGCCCTTCGGCCCAACAAGTCCACACCGCCCCGCCGAAGTGCAACCCACCCATTCCCCTACATTTACCCCTTACCTAACACTACGGGCAATTTAGCATGGCCAATTCACCTGACCTACACATCTTTGGACTGTGGGAGGAAAGCGGAGCACCCGGAGGAAACCAACGCAGACACAGGAAGAATGTGCAAACTCCACACAGTCAGTCACCTGAGGTGTGAATTGAACCCGGGTCTCTGGCGCTGTGAGGCAGCAGTGCTAACCACTGTGCCACCGTGCCGCCCACACAGTTGAATATTGGAGTTGGGACATCATTTGAAATTATACAGGATGTTGGTGAGGTCACTTTTAGAACAGAGTACAGTTCTGGTCGCCCTGTTATAGGAAGAATACTATTAGAGAAGGTTCGGTAAAGATGTACCAGGATGTTGTCAGGACTGAAGGGTTTGAGTTATAAGGAGAGGCTGAGACTTTATTCACTGGAGTGGAGGAGGTTGAGGGGTGACCTTATTGAGATTTGTAAAATCATGAGGGGTGTCGGCAAGGTGAGTAGCAAAAATAGTGAGGAGCATGTTTGGTTATGTCGAGTCCTAAATAAATAAATATTGGCTCTACCGTTTCTTTTTCTCCTATTGGCATTTGGACACTTAAATTTGTCAGTAATCGCAGCATTGCCACAGAGTGTACAGCGCATGCTCCTCGGTGTCAGCAAGAACGGCGCATGCTCCTAGCTGTCCGCTGCAACGGGGCGCGACCTTCTTTAGAAGCTAATGGGGAGCCTTGGAGGACCGGAAGTAGGGTAGTCCTCCTGCCAATGAGAACATCCACTATTGTCTGAATGCGGAAGTTGTCCCATGAGCTTCTGAAGCTGCTGCACCTCTCTCTCTGAAAGAAGATTGAGCTTCACTCCAGACTACAACTTCCTTCCTCTGTTTAACATTGTGAGTACGGCACTCTCTTTTCCATTTCTTTATTTCATTGTGGGCTTCGGTTGTTGACTCGCAGCAACTGAATGTAAAGACAGTGAATCCAGGGAGGACCAGACTCAGGAAATGTTGATCCAGATCAGTGTCTCAATTGGCAAAAACAGTCCCACAGTGTGAAGTTATAGCCTTTGCTGTGGGGGGAGAAAACAGCAGAAAGGAAGTGCATTGTTTAAATGGTGATATATTGGGATGTGGGGAAAGTGAGGACTTCAGGTGTTGAAGATCAGAGTCAAAAAGTGTGGCAGCTTCCAAGGAGCAGGAGAGTCAACATTTCGGACCCGAGCCCTTCATCGGGAATGCCGTGTGGATGTACAAAGGGGCCTCAGCGTCCTCCTACACCAGTCACTGCCTGTTGTGGAGACAGGTGCAGCAAGCAATCAGCAAGGCAAGTGTTATATTAGCAAGAGGAATTGAGTTCAGAAGTGGGGATGCCTTCCTGCTGTTCGGGGGTGGGGTGGGGTGTCATTAAATATGTTCAAGGCTGAACTCCTCTGATTTTTGAACAACAAAGAGGTGGATGTTTCTGGGGGAAGGCAAGAAAATTGTTTCAAGACCAGTATAGAACAGTTACAGAGTCAGACAGCACAGAAACAGACCCTTCAGCCCAACTAGTCCGTGCTGACTATGTTCACAAACTAAACTCGTTCCACCTGCCTGTGTTTGGCCCATATCCCTCCGAACCTTTCCTATTCATGTCCTTATCCAAACATCTTATAAACGTTGTTACTGTACCTGCATCCACCATTTCCTCTAGACATTCATTCCACACACAAACCACTCTCTCAAAGGAAAAAGGTGCTCCTCATATCTATCTTAAAATCTTTCTCCTCGCACCTTAAAAATTTGCTCCTAATCTTGAAATGACACCTGCCATTCACCTCATCTATGGTTTTATAATTCTCTATAATGTTGCATCTCAACCTCCTGTGTTCCACTGAAAACATCCCAGCCTATCCACCGAGATGTAGGTAGATTAATATCTAGATATGATCTGTTCAAAGCTGGTGCAGGCTCGAAAGACCAACTGACCGACTCCTGCTCCCAACTCTCTCACTATGTCCAGGACAGTAAGAGACTATAGGACAGGAGCAGACATTTGGCCATTCACCACATCAGGTCTGCTCATACCATTCAATTGTGGCTGATCAGTTCGTCAACCCCATTCACCTGCTTTCTCCCAAAACCTCTCGATCCCCTTGATACTCAAGAACCTATCTATTTTAGTTTTAAATATCCTCAGTGACCTGGCCTCCACAGCCTTCTGTGTCAAGGAATTCCATAGATTCACCACTCTCTGGCTGAAGTTTTTCCTTTTCTCCATTCTAAAAGGTCCTCTGGTCCTAGTCTCTCTTACCAATTGAAACATCTGTCCAATGTCCAGGTCGTTCAGTATTATGTATGTTTCAATTAGACCCCCCCCCCCCCCCCCTGGTGAGTGTAGGCCTGTTAATCAGCATGAACCAGACCTTTCAGGATGAGGTACAGCAGGGATTAGGTTCAGCAAACTGAGAATGGAGGGAGAGTGTGTGGGATGGAGATTTTCAGCCTCTCTGGAATGACGGAGGAAAAAGCGATAAATCAGAACTGATCGGATGGGCTGATCGGCCAAAGAGTGGCAGGTGGAGTTTAATTTAGAGAAATGTGAGGTTTGCATTTTGGTCAAGCAATCCAGGCAAGACTTGCACAGTTAAGGGGAGTGTTGCAGAACAAAGAGACCTTGGTATGTTTTCCTTTATTGGTCAGAGCATTGAGTACAGGATTTGGGAAGTCCTGTTGCTGTTGTGCAGGACATGTGGTTAGGCCACTTTTGGTCTCCCTGCATTCAGTTCTGGTCTCCCTGCAATAGGAAAGATGTCGTGAAACTTTCAAAGGGGTGGGAAAACTTTTATAAGGCTTGTTGGCAGAGTTGGAACGTTTTGAGGTACAGGGAGAGGCTGATAGGCCAGGGATATTTTCCTTGGAGCATCAGAGGTTGAGGGGTGACCTTATAAAAATATATAAGGGGCATGGATCAGGCAAGGTCTTTTCCCCAGGATAGGGGAGTCCAGAACTAGACGAACATCGGTTTAAGGTGAATGGGGAAAGGGAAGTGAGTAGAAACTTTTTCATGCAGAGCGTGGTGGATGTATGGAACCTGCTGCCAGAGGAAGTCATGGAGGCTGGCATAATGACACAATATAAAAGGCATCTGCATATATAAAGAGCAAGGGTTTAGAGGGATATGGGCCAAATGCTGGCAAATGGAACTACGTTAATTTAGGATGTGTGGCTGGCATCTGTCGAGGTTAGGGTGGATTAGCCATAGGATGTGCAGGTTAGGTGCTTTAGTAAGGGTTAAATGCAGAGCAATAGGGGTTGGGGAATGGGTGTGGGTGGGTTACCCTTCGGAGGGTCGGTGTGGACCCCCTGGGCCGAGTGGCCTGCTTCCACACGATGGAGCTTCTCGGAAGGGAAGATGTTTTGCAAACTGCGCAGGTCCTCTGTGGACCAGACGGCCGCCGTCCGGAGCAGGGCTCAGAGGGATATGGGCCAAGTGCTGGCAAATGGGACTAGATTAATTTCGGATATCTGGTCAGCACCAAAGAGTTTGATCCAAGTGTCTGTTTCTATGCTGTATATCTGTGACTCTGGCTTTCCACAAACATTTGCCGCATCTTTACGTTCAGTTTCTCTCTGGTGTCTATGTTAATACCTTGATGTCTCACTTTGCTCCCCCGCTTCCCGGGGACGTTAACCATTTTGTGTCTGGGTCTTCAAGAAGCTGCATTGCAGGTTCACCCTGAATTGACACTCTTCCCAACTGCCCCGAGTGTGGGAAAGCCTTCCGGAATTCCTTGAACCTGCTCAGGCACCAGCGGCTCCACACTGGGGAAAGGCCCTTCAGCTGCCCTGAGTGCGGGAAGGCCTTTGTCCGGCCCTCCCACCTCCTGACCCACCAGCGGGTCCACACGGGGCAGAGGCCCTTCAGCTGTCCTGAGTGTGGGAAGTGATTTACCCAGGCCTCCAACTTGCTGACCCACCAGCGGGTCCACACAGAGGAAAGGCCCTTCAGCTGCCCCGAGTGCTGGAAAGGCTTCAGCTGCTCCTCCCACCTGCGGAGGCACCAGCGAGTTCACATGCCACCGCAGGGGGATTGAAGGAGCGACGGCCCAGTGCCATTATTGACTGGACTATCATCCCAGTTCCGGGGACTCCTGGGTTTGAATTCCACCGCAGCAGATGGCGGAATTAGAATTTGGTCAGAAATCTGGAGTTCAGAATCTAACGGTGAAACCATTTTCAGGGGTTGGGGGTGGTGAAACCCCCATCAGATTCACTCACGCCCTTTTTAGGGAAGGAAACTGTCGTGGTGGGAGAGGATTCACTCAGTCCTTCCAGCTATCTCCTTTTACCCGGTCTGGCCTACACGTGACTCCAGACCCACAACAGTCTGGTTGACTCTGCCCTGCCACTCCTCCACTCCCCCCCCCCCCCCCCCCCCTCCACTGGCAAATGCGTGGAGAGAAACTTACTTGGCATCAAGGTATGGATTGAAATTGGTGAGTGAGGCAGTATTTCCTTTGGGTTACGGCTGTAGCAAGGAACCAATTACAAAGGGACAACTCGGTGCTGACCAATAGTAGAGGAAGAGAGGCGGAGGGGGTGGCAGTGTGAGCGCTTTGACCTTGAGCTGCTTATTTAAAAAAAGGTGAGGGGGGTGCGGGGGTGGAATCTGAATCTGTAACAAAGTTGGGTCACAATAAAGGTTACCTGAACTTACTTACTGCAAGACTCAGGCTCTCATTGAAAGTTTTGAGCTCCAAGAGGTTTTTGTTTTAAAGCTGCTCATTTTTTTGCAGCCTCCTGTAGCGAGTTCCCAATGTTGTGTATCAGATGGGGCAGTGAATGAGGAGCTAGTATTGTTAGAAATTGTACATTTTTTGTGAGTGCAGGTACAGCATCGTTTCATCGGCATTGTAAAGTTTCCTGGCAGCACCAGGAGGTGTGGGCTGTGTTCACTAGATACGCGTATCTTTACAATTAAGAATACCTAAAATGATATATTCAGAAACATAGCTGAAGTCTGAAAGCATGTTAAATTTAAGAGCTGTTGAAACCTTTCTGAAACTTGCACTGAATTATATGCAGTTTAACCACAGCTCAGGACAGGTTGGAAGGGTGAATGGCCTTTTCCTAGTCTTGTGATATTGGTTCTGACTAGCATGGAAACAAGCCCTTCAGTCCACGCCGACCAGCTATTCTAACTTCACCTAGTGACCCATTTGCCAGAATTTGGCCAATGTCCCTCTAAACCCTTCCTATTTATATCCCCATCCAGATGCCTTTTAAATGCTGTAATTCTATTGGCCTTCACCACTTCCTCTGGCAGCTCATTCCATAAACGCACCACCCTCCGCGTGAAAAGGTTGCCCCTTAGGTCCCTCACAAATCTTACACCCCACCCCCAACCCTAAATCTATGCCCTCTAGTTCTGGACTCCCCCCTACCCCCAAACCTGGGGAAAAGAGATACAAAAGTTCATTTTCTCCCCCCACAGGATAAAGAGTTGCCCAGAGGCAGGGGGTTTCACTCTGAACCCCTCAAGACCAGTTCTGCGTAGTGACATCAACAATGGAACGAGGGGTTGGGGTAAGGTGTCTGGGTAATGGGGTGAGGCCAAGCCGAAAGCAGTCCCTGCACCATTTGCAAAAATCCCAACCCGAGGAATCCGCCCGAGGCAGATGGGAAACGGAAGCCTTTCCCACAGTTGCCACACTTCCACGGTTTCTCCACGGAACGGGATTCCACGGGTTTCTCCATGGCTGAAGCTTCAGATGTACACAAACGTGTGTGGAGCCCCTTCCCAGGCCATATAACTGTTTCAGGCTCCACACTCAGTGCGCTGCAACAGTAGGGTCTCTCATCCAGTCCCACTGATGCTGAAAATCTACTCAAACAGGAATCAAAAAGCTTTGCTCCTTCTCACAGACTCATAGTTGAAAATTGTTGTGGTCCCGATGGATTGAGTGACTGTCAGGCATTGACGTCAAATAAGGACTGCAGACGCTGGAGAGTCAGAGTCGAAAAGTGTGGCGCTGGAAAAGCACAGCAGATCAGGCAGCCTCAGAGGAGCAGGAGAGTCAACATTTCAGGCATAAGGCCTTCATCTGTTGATTTTGAAACTTCCGTCTTCAGATCTTCAAATACTCCGTAAAGAGAGATTACAAAGCTCATCACTGTCAGTGCAGGGTAGAAATTCTGAACAAGCAATTCTACTTTCTATGGAATATTCTTGTGTTCTGTTATTCCACAAAATTGAAAGCACCATCCCACTCTCTCTCCCCCTCTGTTCTCACTCCACTCTAGCTAATTCTTCTCAAGGTGCTGATTCAGGATCTTACAGGGGCAGAAAAGCAAAAACGTCAAGACTGACTTCTCTCTGCATTTTGGATAATTCCACCTGAAAGTTAATATCTTTCACGACACTGGGATACTGCTGAGAGGGAGCAGGTCTGATTTTGGGAAGCAAATAAAATGTGTCAATTCAGGGTGAATCGGGAATGCAGCTTCTTGAGGAAGAACCAGACACGAAATGGTTAACGTCCCCAGGAAGGTGGGAGCAAAATGAGATGTCAAGCCATTAACACCGACATTAGAGAGAAAGTGGACCTATTGACGTGGCAAATGTTAGTGGAAAGCCAGAATCATAGAGATGTACAGCACAGAAACAGACCCTTTGGTCCAACTCATCAGTACCAGCCAGGTATTCTAAATTAATCCAGTCCCATTTATCAGCACTTGGCCTATGTCCTCTAAACCCTTCCTATTCAGATACCCATCCAGATGCCTTTTAAGTGCTGTAATTGTACCAGCCATCACCATTTCCTCTGGCAGCTCATTCCTTACATACAGCACCCTCTGAATATAGGAGTTGCCCCTTAGGTTCCTCTTAAATCTCACCCTCACCCTGAACCTATGACCCATCCAGGGAAAAGATCTTTTCTATTTCCCTTTTTCCATGCCTCTCATGATTTTATAAACGGTTGTAGGGTCACCGTCAGCCTTTGAAAACTCAACAGAAAACAGCTCCACCCTGTTCAGCTCAAACCCTGACAACGTCCTTGTCAATCTTATCTGAATCCTTTCAGGTTTCACAACATCCTTCCTCTAGCAGAGAGACCAGAACTGCACACAATATTCCAAAAGTAGCCAAACAAATGTCCTGGAGAGTGCACAACATAACCTCCCAACTCCAATCCTCAGAGGACTGGGAAAGTTTTCAAAACTCACAAAAGACAACCGGGAAAGAATGGAGGGACAAATGGATCTTTTGCGGGTCAGCTTGGAACATCAGGGTGGGGGGAAATGGGAATGAGGGAAAGAAGCTGAATGTGCTGGAGCAAGGTGGAGGAAGAACAGAGGATGCAAAACCGGTTTGAAGCTGCAATGAGGAATATTGCATGTGCTGTACTGTACCTGTTGCAGTTACTGGTGGGAATCGGGTGCATTTTAAACATCAAAACTGAAAAGCTATCTACTCCTCCCGCCTTCCCAACGTCGATCCCTCTGTCCCTCCTCACTCGGGTAACTAAGACACATACCTGAGTTTGTGGAGTCTCCTCCCTCCCTGCATTCACTCCAGTTGCTACAAATGAATAGATTTCCCCTCCTCCCATCTGTCTCCCTCCCAGGATGAAGAGTTGCCCAGAAAGAGTGAGATTCACTCAAACGGACAGGGCCCACTTCCCTGCTGTGACATCAACATATCAAGAGACGAGTCACAGTTTGCAAAACCCCTTCCCTTCAGAGAACCCTCAGTGTGGAAGCAGGCCACTGGGCCTAATGTCTCCATACCGACCCTCTGAAGGTTAACCCACCCACACCCATTCCCCTACACCTGTTGCTCTCCATTTACCCCGTCTAACCTGCACATCCCTGGGCACTAAATAATTCAGCATGGCCAATCCACCCTAACCTGCACGTACAAATTCACCCCCATGGACGTGTGCGTGTGTTTGCACGAAAGAGAAACAAAAATCTACATTAGTATATCTCTGCCTATTTGAGAACAGGTGCCTTACTTCTGTTGTAAATATTGTTGTAAATCATAGCTGGGTGCTAATAGTTAGATGGAAGGGAGACAAAATTCCCCAAGTAGGGCACCATGAGAATCCTGGGAGAGCCCTATTTCTGGTTTACTTCTGAATGAACAAACATTAAGCATAAGCACCTATTTATTTCTAATTTTGTTTCATTTTTCTTGTTTAATTCCCTGTTATGACTACACTCTGTGCCTGGATGGTTGACAGGCTGGGAGATTGTGGGTTGGGGCATGATTACTGAATGTTTTATTGTTCCAGAAAGGGTAATAGGGAACAGGGAGATCAACAGAGGACGGAGAAATCAGGACCTGAAATCCGAGGTGACACCAGACTACCCTGTGATCAGTGCTTTGATAAGCAGTGCCAACCCTCTACCTTTACCGAGCTTCCCATCTGACTATCCCCTTGATATTCAGGATCCAATCCTTGCCATCCTGAAGCCATGTCTCTGTAAGGAGTCTCGGATCATAATTATTCTCTTCAATGTGTTCTGTCAACTCATTCACTTTTGTTACAATGCAGCACACATTCAGACACACTGTTTTTAGTTTCAATTTTTGTGACCTTTAAAATCCAGTTTTGATTGCTGGTACATTTAATCCCCTTGTCCCTTTCTATCACACTCTGATGTTCATTTTCCACATCACTATACTGCTCCCTGGCCTTGATTTGGATTGGCCATGCTAAATTGCCCAGAATGTCCAGGGACGTGTAGGTTAGGTGGGTTAGCCATGGGAAATGCAGGGTTATAGTTTCATAGTAATAGAAGCAGGAGTCGGCCATTTGGCCCATCCAGCCTGCTCCACCATTCATGGCTGATCTATCCATCAACTCAGCTCCTCCTCCCTGCATTGTCCCAACTACCCTTCATTCCCCTACCATTGCAAATACCCATTCAACTGTGTATTGAGTTTAGAGTCATAGCGATGTACAGCATGGAAACAGACCCTTTGGTCCAACCCGTCCCATGCCAACCAGATATCCCAACCCAATCTTGTCCCACCTGCCAGCACCCAAACAATATCTGTCCAAACCCTTCCTATTCATATACCCATCCAAATGCCTCTTAAATGTTGCAATTGCACCAGTCTCCACAACTTCCTCTGGCAGGTCATTCCATACACACACCAGCCTCTGTGTTAAAAAGTTGCCCCTTTGGTCTCTTTCATATCTTTCCCTTCTCACCCTAAACCTATGACCTCTAGTTCTGGACTCCCCCACCCCAGGGAAAAGATTTTGTCTATTTATCCTATCCATGCCCCTTATGATTTTATAAACCTCTATACGGTCACCCTTCAGCCTCTGATGCTCCAGGGAAAACAGTCCCAGCCTGTTCAGTCTCTCCCTGTAGCTCAGATCCTCCAACTCTGGCAACATCCTTGTACATCTTTTCTGAACCCTTTCAAGTTTCACAACATCTTTCGCATATGAAGGAGACCAGAATTGCACGCAATATTCCAACAGTGGCCTAACCAATGTCCTGTACAGTCACAACATGACCTCTTGACTCCTGTACTCAATACTCTGACCAATAAAAGAAAGCATACCAAACACCATCTTCACTATCCTATCGACCTGTGACTCCACTTTCAAGGAGCTATGAATCTGCACTCCAAGGTCTCTCTTAGTGAAAATGCCTCTACTGCTTCCGTGGTCAGAGAATTCCATAGATTCACTACTCTCTGGGAAGAGCAGTTCCTCCTCATCTCGGTCCTAAATCTGCTCCTAATCTTAAGGCCTGGTCTCATCCAGCAGCAGAAATGACTCGATAGGGTAGGGCTTTATCCCCACAGTGCAACAAATTCCCACCTTGCATCAAAATCCCGGATGTACTTACTTACTCACTCAGTTGCTGTCTCATAAATGCAAGATTTCATTGTAACTTCTGCTCCCATTAAGGGCAAAACATCTCCGAAAGCTGCTCTGAAACTTCAGCCTTCACAATCGCACCTCTGCTTTCACCGAAGAAGATTAGAGTCATACAGCACGGGAACAGCCCATTTGGTACAACTCGTCCATGCCGACCAGATATCCAAAATTCATCTTGTCCCATTTGCTAGCATTTGGCCCACATCCCTCTGCATCTGGATGGGTACATGAATAGGAAGGGTTTTGAGGAATATGGGCCACATGCTGGCAAATGGAATAGATTGAGTTCGGATATATGATTGGCATAGACGAGTTGGGCTGAAGGACTCCAACTGTCTTCGGTGAAAGCAGAAGTGTGGTTGGGAAGACAGGGCTTTCACAGCAACTTTCAAAGATGCTTTGCCCTTCCTGGGATCGGAAGAAGTTAGAATGAAATCTTTCATTTGTGAGACAGCAAGCAACTAAGTGAGTACATCCGGGATTTTGGTGGAAAGTGGGAATTCATTGCACTGAGAGGATGAAGCCCTACCCTATCCAGTCACTTCTGCTGGTGGCTGAGACTAGGCCCCAAGCTTTGGGGGAGTAGGTTTAGGACAGAGATGAGGAGGAGGAAGTGAGGGCTGCTGCTTTTCCCAGAGAGTAGTGTATCTGCGGAACTCTCTGCCTGAGGAAGCAGGCTCCAATTTGACCCGGTCCTAATTCTTCAGCTTGACGTACCCGTGACTGTAAACTTTGAAGTGCTTTGGTTAACTGCAAATATTTCCCACTTGTCCAACAATCCAGTGTCAGCTGTTTCAGTCATTGGGATGGTTTTGATTCAGCTACTAAATACATCTACTCTTATTAGACAATATTCATAACAATGTACGCGAGGTGATACTATACAAGCAAGTTGTAGACAATTTAAAAAGGCCGACCAAGCAAGGAGGTGGTTAACAAACACAGGGCATCCCTCTTCGACTATGCACCTCGTTTGTTTACAAATTAAACACGCTTCAGATCTTTTCCTAGCTGCTTTCCGAAAATCTGGGTGCCACCAGGTTTGTGAGTGTTAACAATAATGTACATCATCAACTGAAATAGGCAGCAGCAAAGAATGAACACAAACCAGTCCAGCAGGGGGCACCCATGTTTTGGTTTGAGTATAGAGGGAGTACCCTTTTTGAGACCCCTGTGATATCAATACCATACCCAGGCTAATGTGCATTGAAACCAGATTATGAAGTGTTAACTTTCCTATAAACTTCTGCCTGTGTGTGTCTCTCTGTAACATTTTCCAACTTGCTTCATATCTCAGTTTGTCAGCTTTTTTTTATTCCTTCCTTCCTTCCAAGGCTAATGAGACACTCACATTCCAGAGCAGCCCAAGTTAGGGAGTTGAGCCTCATAAATCCTGGCTGTGACACATTGCTGCTTAACCAAGCGTGCAAACTCTATATACCTATCCTTTGTTCCATTTTCAAATCGAACACTTTTCAATACAAGTTGTTTGTGTCTCTGCATGAGTCCATAACCCAGGGAAATACAACAGAGTCTTTAATAGTTGCCCAATGTGTCCTGTATGCCAAATTCATTCAAATAGGGTTTCACCTCTCGTAACCCTGGGGCAAGCAAATTCATTATTACTAACTTTATAAAGCACAAGTGCTCTCAGCAGTATTACGTCCAGACGCTAGGACCCTGTTGAGTTCTCTCACTGTTATCTTGTGGCTGAGTAGGGAGAATTGTATCAACATTTCTAACAGCACTTTTGTCCCTGGCCAGCTTTCCTCTTTATTTTGGACACAACAAAAGCAGCAAGCACCCTCTATATTTCATCTCTCCAAGGATATCGGCCGGTGACCTGGCAGGACCAGGGTACCTCCTGCCTGACTCGCCAACTGTGGGGGATGGAAATAAAGCCCCATGTCAGGAAAGAATTTGTTTATCAGGAAGCAGCACAGCTGCAAAGCCAACCGTCTCCGCTGAGCCTGGGAAAGACAAACTTTAGCAAGCAGGCACTAAGCTGAGATTCAAAATGGTTTCCAGGCTTTAATATGTGACCAAAGGGCTGACCCAAATCTAATAATTCTCCCACATCATCGCAGGGAATTCAACAAGAAAAATGAAACAAAATGAGAAATAAATAGGCGATCGTGCTTAATGTTTGTTCATTATGAAGTAAACAGGAAATAGCAGTCTCCCAGGATTCTTATGGTGCCCTACTTGAGGAATTCTGTCCAACAAGTTTAATTGGAAGCACTAACTTTCGGAGTGCAGCTCCTTCAGGGGATTGTGGAATATAAGATTGTAAGACACAGAATTTATTGCAACAGTTTATAGTGTGATGTAACTGAAAGTACATATTGAAAAAGACCCAGATTGTTTAAGTCTTTCATCTGTTCGAATGACCATGATTATTTCAGTTCTTTCAAATGTAAATCACAAAACCTTTTGAAATAGTTAAATCCTCAAGTGAACTTTACCAATTGGTGTCGCGTTAGCCCAGATAATGTATTGAAGGTGTGAGTTCCCCTGTGTGAGATTGTCTGTGCCACAATGGTTAAACTGACTTACAGAATCTTACATGGATTCATGCAGTTTTTGAGCAAAGTAAGACATAATTCTGCAAGTACAAATTCACCCAACAAACTTGTGTGTGTGTGTGGGGGTGGGGGGTGGGGGGAAGAGAGATGTATATTTGCAGATATTTGTGCATTTTTTAAAGGAAAAATCTGCAGGCAGTCAATACATATGATAGTTTGTAAATTCGACTTGAAACAGAACCAGTCTGACTCAAGATTGGGATACAGGCAGACTCTGACCTCACACCTTTAATGCATTGTCTGAGCTGAGATAAGACCATAAGACATAGGAGCGGAAGTAAGGCCATTCAGCCCATCGAGTCCACTCTGCCATTTAATCATGGCTTGAGCTTTTGCTATAAAACCTTGTTATCTTAAGAAGGTGACAACAAGATGTTCTGGGATTTACATTGTAATGAGACACGTAACCTATTTGAAAAGGTGGAAGACTGAACAATCCAGGTTTGTTCAATATACCATTTCAGTGGCAGGACACTGGACTGTTTTGCTCTAAATTGTGTCTTAGGATCTTATCCTCCACAACCACCTGATGAAGAGGCAGCACTCCAAAAGTTACTGCTTCCAAAGAAGCCTGTTGGACTCCAACCTGGAGTTGTGTGATTCTAGAATCTGGTTTCTAGTATCTGCAGTCCTTGTTTTTACCTAGTTGATTTTAACCCTACAGTGAATCCTCTTGCAAGGATGCCTGCCTTGAAGAAGTTTTCCTCCTCTCTCTACAAGAATCTCAAGGAATCCCTCTCCCACTGCAACTCCCAACACGTTTCCTCTGCCCTGAGGCTCTTTGACCATGTCCTCAAACAGACTAGCTACCACAGCCACGTTTGTTTCCTTGGTGCCTGCCTCTGTAACCAACTCATCCTACACAGACTCCGGACCACCTTTAAACCAGCAGAGTTCGGATCTGAACCCTGCAGGCACTCTGCCTCTATTCCTCATGAAGGGCTTTTGCCCGAAACGTCGATTTTGCTGCTCCTCGGATGCTGCCTGAACTGCTGTGCTTTTCCAGCACCACTAATCCAAAATCTGGTTTCCAGCATCTGCAGTCATTGTTTTTACCCATGCTAAATTAGGCATAATATGCAGGTAAGGTGCATGACTCAGGGATAAATGAAGAGCAATGGGCACAGGGGAATGGGTGTGGGTGGGTGACCCTTGGGAGGGTCGGTGAGGCCGAGTGGCCTGCTTCCACACTCTGGGGATTCTCTGAAGGGAGCGGTTTTTTTGGAAAGTGTGTTCTCCTCCCCGTGTGCTGCATGCGCAGTGCGGCGGCCCGCTGTGGGCCATGCCCCGCCCCCTAAGCCGTCACTTTTACTCGTCCCGTCCCTAGTTTCTTGTGACGTCACAAGACGGAAGTGGCCCTGTCAGTTTCAAAGTGAATCTCCCGCCCTCTAGCCGACTCTTCATCCTGGGAGGGAGGCAGAGATGGGAGGAGGGGAAATTGGTCACTTGTAGCAACTGGAGTGAATGCAGGGAGGGAGCAGCCTCCTCAAACTCAGGTATGTGTCTTAGTTACCCGGGTGAGGAGGGACTGAAGGATAGAGATTTGGAAGGGGGAGGGCTGGATATCTCCTGTTTTGTTCAAGCCGGCTTTGCATCCTCTGTTCTTCCTCCACCTTGCTCCAGCACATTCAGCTTCTTTCCCTCATTCACATTTCCCCCCGCCCTGATGTTCCAAGCTGATCCGCAAAAGATCGGTTTGTCCCTCCATTCTTTCCTGGTGGCGTCCATTACTCAGCCTTGCCTTATTCAGCCTTGTGCGTGAACAAAGTATATATCGTATATCCCCTTTCACCGCCAGCTGCTTCCTTGTTTGCGAAAGCAACATTTCCTCCCATTTTTCGCCGACACTGAACCTTCTAACCTCCCTGATGGTGTTTTCTTTTTGTTTTTCCAGAAGCAGGAAACAGATGCTTATAACTGTTTGTACAAGCATGTCTAGCTTAACCTCCACCCCCTCCCCTCACAGCACCTTATCTGTTTGTCTGTAACATCTACCATTTGCAGGCACATTTCATGTATGCACATTTTAGCTCATACAAAAGCAATTTTTCATTCTTGTTAACTCCACTCTTGGCTGAAACAATTATACACAGGCGTTAGTTCATTTACCTTGCAGAAGCAATTATGGTTGCAGAAGTAACACTGCTTTAATTATATCCCACAGGGGTGACCCTACAACCTTGTATAAATAATGTGGGGCATGGCGAGGGTAAATAGACAAGATCTTTGATCTGGGATTGCTCATAGGTTTAGGGTGAGATTTAAAAGAAACCTAAGGGGCAACTCCTATGCACAGAGGGTGGTGTGTGTAAAGAATGAGCTGCCAGAGGAAGAGGTGGTTGCTGGTACAATTACAACCTTTTAAAAGGTATCTGGCTGGGTATATGTTGGGAAACATTTAGAGGGAAATGGGCCAAGTGCTATCAAATGGGACGAGATTGATTTAGGATATCTGGTCAGCATGGACTGAAGGGACTGTTTCTGTGCTGTACATCTGTGATTCTGGCTTGCTACGAATGCTTGTCACGTCTGTATGTTCAGTTTTTCTCTGGTGTTGGTGTTAATGCCTTGGTGTCTTATTTTGCTCCCCACATCCTGGGGACATTAACTATTTCCTATCTGGTTGTTCTGATCTGGACTGCTGTCTGGATCTTTGGATTTCTGGGATTGGTCAATAAACACACCTGGAAGTGACTTTGTCAATAATACAAGCAATAGTTTATTCTTTGATATGGCCCAGACGGTAGACTCTGATCAGCCCAGAAGGATGAGATTAGATTCGATTCCCAACAATGTGGAAACAGGCCCTTTGGCCCAACCAGTCCACACCGATCCTCTGAAGAGTAGCCCACCCAGACCCATCTCCCTCTAACCAATGCACCTAACATTATGGGAAGTTTAGCATGGCCAATTCACCACATCTGCACATCTTTGGATTGGTGGGAGGAAACCCACGCAGACATGGGGAGAATGTGCAAACTCCACCCAGCCAGCCCCCCAAGGCTGGAATCGAACCTGGGACCCTGGTGCTGTGAGGCAGCAGTGCTAACCACTGGGCCACCGATGAGTACTCCTAGAGTGCCAAAAGAATCCGCCGACTTTTAGAGTTTGGATAGAACTTATGTACATTGTTTAGAGTCAGACATTGGTTGTTACTATATGATCATGCTCAATCAGATCCCGCAGGGTCCTCATGCATTTTTGACTTAGCCTAGGGCGGCACGGTGGCTCAGTGGTTAGCACTGCTGCCTCACAGCACCATGTTCGATTCCAGCCTTGGGTGACCGTCTGTGTGGAGTTTGCACATTCTCCCCGTGTCTGCGTGGATTTCCTCCGGGTGCTCCGGTTTCCTCCCAGAGTACAAAGATGTGCAGGTCAGGTGGATTGGCCATGCTAAATTGCCCATGGTGTTAGGTGCATTAGTCAGACGAAAAATGTTTCTAGATGGGTTACTGTTTGGAGGGTCAGTGTGGACTGGTTGGGCCGAGGGGCCTGTTTCCAAACTGTAGGGAATCTAATCTAATCTAATCTATCATAATTTCTTGTAGACAACTTGTACTTGGAATCGTATTTGTCCTGTTTGGCGGTTAGGATTAAACCGTTACTTCTGCGATTGATGGTTAGGTTCACATTTGCAGTTTTTTTTCACTGGATTGACATCAGTCTGTGGTTTCTTGTTTGTTCTGAGTCGTGAGTATCTGCCTGACTCAGTCCCACCGAGTTAGCCAAGCAGAAGCCATTTTGTCCTACCTCCCATGTTAAAGTGGAGATTTGAGGTGGCCCAGGGAATCCTTTGAGAACTCAGACCTGTAAAGCCTCTCTCTTGGTTTGTCCTGGAGATCATACTCTTTGGAAACCTGGAATAAAAACCTCTCATCATGAAGTCCCAAAATGCAATTCAATTCAATCCATAGCAGATAAGCACTCAGTTAATTCTCTACGGGATTCAACAGCCTCAGCACTAAAATGGTCTCTCTCTCTCGTGTCCTTTTGAAATCTCAAGACAGCAAAGAATTATTTTGTGAATGCCCCCTTGCAAGGGGTAGTAAGAATCTGTGACAATGGACAAGCTCCACCCATTAATTACAAAGCTATGGATAGTACCGGGTCTTGTTTCAGGGTCAGATTCAAAGACTATCATTCATTTCACAAGGGAACAGCTGTGAATGTTATCACTTTGTGTCCTGTTCACACAGATTCACCGATGCTGAGGCAAACGTTCTTAATTGCCTTACAGCATCCTGTTATTGCTTGGTGAGCCCAGGTGTCCCTATCTTTAAGTTCTCTCCTCTTTCTGAGCCTTCCTGCCTGTTTATTTTCTAGTGCAGTAAATGTATTTAATAATTCAGCATTACATTTTAGACTGAATGTTTAAAGACAAGTTTTAAGGCTATAGACTTTATCACCCAGATGCCCACACCCTCATTCCTCCCTTTGATTGCACCACGATCACTGAAAGAGAAGGCTAGTCCAAACGAATGACCTTCAAGGTGGTCCAGCCATCAACATCCTGTAGAGCGGCACCACCATCTTCGCAGCTCATCTGGTCATATTTATCATCGCCATCGACACATGTGGGTGAGCTATCAGATCCCAAAAGGAGCATCTTCTGGGGCAAATCTATATCACTAAGGGACCTCATAAGCCTAGCAATTAAATACCTAACAATACCAATACCGACAAACAGACATAGCTAAATTGATAAACCAATTGTACCATCAGCCCGATCTGCAGTTTCCCCAATTGGTCCTTCAGTCATTCAGTCAAGGAATGCCTGGATCTCTTCTTGTATCTTAGTAATATTGCCAGTGAGATCAGGAATGCCCATAGTGCATTTATCTGGGACAATGGTGCAGACCTCACCCTCCTGCGGGAGTATATAGTCTAAAGCATACCGATTCTGCACAGAGTAAAGACACAGGTCTGATAATCCCAGTTTATTCTGTTTCAGAGTCTCTTTAGTCTTATTTCCTCGAATGGTCAGGCCGTCAAAGAGGGAATTGCGGTTCTGTTGACTTGTCACCCCTGTCGATCCTTCCAACCCCAGGGTACTCTGGATTCCCCAGCCTATCGGGTGTCCTGTATTGTCACCCAGTCCTTTGGGGTCCTTCCAGTTGGAGGAAGGTTGGCTGAAACCGACCGCTGCATCCTCCTCAGATGGAGGTTCCATCGACTTGTCCACTGGCCAGGACAAGGTACTGTTGTGGGAACAAGGGCTCTGATAGTGACCTTATGAGGGACATCTTTGCCATCCAGGATAAGGAAATTGGTAGCTTTACCTTAGCTGAAGAAATAATAGTCTGGTTTGATTTATATTACGGAGAGTTTGTCAAAATAGGTTCCTGAAATGTTACAGTAGGGGGTCTGGTCAGGTCTACAGGAGGAAAGGGTCGACGTTTTGCAAGAGGAGTGCTGTAAAAAATGGGCCAAGTGACTTGAGCACTCGCACTGTATGGGAGACAATGGTCCTCAGAATGCTGTTCCCATTGGGCTCTCCCTTAGATCTATTGTACATGGTCTTGGTGACAGTATCAGATTCTGAAAAGAGAAAAGGCCTAGAAATGCACAAGGGAAGGGTTCCGTTCCAGGTCCATGTGCCGCACAAGGCCTGCCGTACCCCAGCCAGTGTTACACCAGCTGTTTGTATACACAGACCGGAGGTATTGGAAAGTGATATTTCTCTTCGCAGGGTCGGCAGTAGGAAGTCTGACAAATGGAATGGAATCAGGGATTGGGGACGGGGCAAGTAAGTCATCTCCCGCAAGAGAGGAGTAACATGCTACTGCCTCTGGGGTGAAGAGCGTTCTGTGGGCCTGTATCAATAAGTTGTTTGTGGATTGAGGAGTTTCCCCTATCTGGCTTCCCTTTTCTCGAGTCGGCCTTCCTGCAAAAAGGGATGGTGTTCCTGAGTTGATCATTTTTATCCTCACTAGGTTTGCGTCTGCAGGTAAAATCAAAAAGACATGGTAACGACATGGTAACTCCCACTGATTTCTACTGTCCAGATGGACCATCTGGTTTTTCTGATGTAAGAGTCCATTGCAATAATCAATCTTCATCACGTTCCACACGTCAAAGGTGTCTGGTCCGGTGCACTGGATGACATCATCTCAGCATGGGTGGTGGATAATCTCTGATCATTCCTGGTCGCATCCATACTTAGTAGCTTTCCCCATCAGGATGTTGTACGTGATCAGAAAGGTGAGGAGATAAGCGATCGCCCACATGTCCCTCCTCTTAGTTCAAGTATCTGTCATAAGATTAACATGAGAATAACAGCAAAATTCAAAACGCAACTGGACAGGGTCCACTCCTTTTGTTGGGATTCCAGGATTCTCTCCTCCTCTTCCCCACTTTTGATTGGTGTGGTCAATCAATTTACAATGGTGCAGTTGGACCCAAGCTGAGCACCCAACGACTGTGACCGCTGTAGGGGTGGGAAGTAAAACCTGGAAGGGGCCATCCCAACGAGGATAGAGAACTTTGCCAGTCCAGTTCTTGACAAGCACCAACGAACCAGGTGATACCCATGACGAGGCTGAAAGGGAGGGAACATCGCTGTAGGCCGCACGCTCCTGGGAGTGAAAGGCACGCATAACACTGATTATGTTCTTGCTCTAACTAATCATTGCTTCGGTCATGTGGTGGAAGTGGACTGCGAAGGGAGCCGAATCGTTCCAAGGGGTACAGAGGGGGTGACCAGAGAGACTCTCAGCTGGAGACAGTCGTGTATTGCCCACAGATATGGATCGCATCTGGAATAAGGCCACAGGGATTAGCATAACCAGGAGAGGCCAGACTGGGCCATTAATTTGGCAAGTTTAGTCTTGAGCCTGGTTAAAACATTCAACAAGTCCGGCCGACTGAGGATGATAAGCACCATGCAGTTGCCAACAAATACAAAGCTGGGAACAGAGTTCTCCGTTAATATTACCTACAAAGTGTGGTCCATTGTCCGAGCTAATGCACGCAGGTACACTGAAGCAGGGAATTATTTCCTTAAACAAAATCTACACCACAGTCTCAGCAGTAGCGTTAGGAGGAAGTTAGGCTTCAATCCACTTCGAAAAGATATCAGCAATAAGCAAAACATATTTATAGCAACTCAACTCATTTCTCCAACTCAATGAAGTCCAGTTGAAGTGTCTCCAAGGGACCCTCCAGCAAGGGAGTTCTCGTAGAGATACTTGAACTAAGAGGTGGGGCATCGCCTACCCACTGACCTGTTTGATCACATACAACATCCTGATCGGGAAAGCCACTGACTGAGTATCGATGCGATCTGGAATGATCTGAGATTATCTTGGTGTCATCTAGTGCACCAGACCAGACGCTTTCAATGTGGGTCACTTGAGCGATGACATGAGCTGCCAGAGGAAGTGGTGGGTGCTGGTACGATGGCACGTTAAAAGGCTCCTGGACGGGCATCTGAATATGAAGGGTTCAGATCAGTCGTGATGTTTTTGCTTTTTCTGCCCCTGTAAGATCCTGAATCAGCACCTGCAGGAGAATTAGTTAGTGAGAAGCAGAGTGAGAACAGAGGGGGAGAGAGAGTTGGATAGTGCTTTCAATTTTGTGGAATAATAAAAGAATATTCCACAGAAAGTAGAATTGTTTATTCTGAATTTCTATCCTGCACTGATAGTGATGACTTTTGTAATCTCTTTTTGCAGAGTATTTGAAAATCTGAAGACTGAAGTTTCAAAATCAACAGATGAAGGGCTTATGCCTGAAACATTGACTCTCCTGCTCCTCGGATGCTGCCTGGTGTACTTTTTCAGCGCCACATTTTTCGACTGACTGTCCAGCGTCTGCAGTCCTCACTTTGATGTCAATGTCTGACAGTCACTCAATCCATCGGGACCACAACGGTTTTTGACTGTGATTTCTGTGAGAGGGATCAATGCTTCTTGGTTCCTGTTTGAGGACGTTTTCCGCATCAGTGGGACTGGACGAGAGACCCCACTGTTGCAGCGCACTGTGCGTGGAGCCTGAAACAGTTATACCGCCTGGAAAGGGGATTTCACGGCAGGGAGGGGCTCTGCACGTGTTTGTGAGCAGCTGAAGCTGTGGCCACGGAGAAACCTGAGGAATCCTGCCCTGTGGAGGAACCGTGGAAGTGTGGCGACTGTGGGAAAGGCTTCCATGTCCCGTCTGCCCTGGAGACACATCGGCGCAGTCACACCGGGGAGAGGCCATTCCCCTGCACTGACTGCGGGAAGGCCTTCAGACATTCCTCCCACCTGCTGGCCCACAAACGGGTCCACACGGGGGAGAGGCCGTTCACCTGCTCTCAGTGTGGGAAGGGCTTCACCAGCTCCTCCAACCTGCGAAGCCACCAGTGGGTCCACACGGGGGAGAGGCCCTTCAGCTGCCCCGAGTGCAGGAAGGCCTTCAGCACATCTTCCTCCCTGCGGACCCACCAGTGGATCCACACCAGGGAGAGGCCGTTCACCTGCTCTCAGTGTGGGAAGGGCTTCAGCACATCTTCCTCCCTGCTGAGACACCAGCATGTCCACACGGGGGAGAGACCCTTCTGCTGCCCCGAGTGCGGGAAGGGCTTCACCTGCTCCTCCCACCTCCAGACCCACCAGCGGGTCCACACGGGGGAGAGGCCTTTCAGCTGCCCCGAGTGCGGGAAGGGCTTCACCTGCTCCTCCCACCTCCAGACCCACCAGCGGATCCACACGGGGGAGAGGCCCTTCAGCTGCCCCGAGTGCGGGAAGCCCTTCAGCACATCTTCCTCCCTGCTGAGGCACCAGCGTGTCCACACCGGGGAGAGGCCATTCACCTGCTCTCAGTGTGGGAAGGGCTTCACCACTTCCTTCAAGCTGCAGAGCCACCAGTGGATCCACACGGGGGAGAGGCCCTTCACCTGCTCTCAGTGCGGGAAGGGCTTCAGCACATCTTCCTCCCTGCTGACCCACCAGCGTATCCACACGGGGGAGAGGCCCTTCAGCTGCCCCGAGTGCGGGAAGGCCTTCAGCAGATCTTCCTCCCTGCTGACCCACCAGCGTATCCACACCGGGGAGAGGCCATTCACCTGCTCTCAGTGCGGGAAGGGCTTTAACTGCTCCTCCAACCTGCTGACCCACCAGCAGGTCCACACCGGGGAGAAGCCTTTCAGCTGCCCCGAGTGCGGGAAGGGCTTCAACTGCTCCTCCAACCTCCAGACCCACCAGCGGGTCCACACGGGGGAGAAGCCCTTCAGCTGCCCCGAGTGCGGGAAGGCCTTCATCAATTCCTCCAAACTCCAGACCCACCAGCGGGTCCACACCGAGGAGAAGCCCTTCAGCTGCCCCGAGTGCGGGAAGGGCTTCAACTGCTCCTCCAACCTCCAGACCCACCAGCGGATCCATACGGGGGAGAGGCCCTTCAGCTGCCCCGAGTGCGGGAAGGCCTTTACCCATTTCTCCAACCTGCTGACCCACCAGCGGATCCACACGGGGGAGAGGCCCTTCAGCTGCCCCAAGTGCGGGAAGGCCTTTACCCAGGTCTCCCACCTGCGGAAGCACCAACGAGTTCACGTGTCATCGCAGGGGGATTGAAGGAGTGACGGCCGAGTGCCATTATCAATTGGACTATCAACTCGGTTCCGGGGACTCCCGGGTTCGAATCCCGCCACGACAGATGGCAGAATTGGTATTCGGTCAGAAATGTGGAGTTCGGAATCGAACGATGAGACCGTTTCTGGGAGGGGGTGGTGCGGGGGAGAAAGCCCCCATCTGATTCCCTCTCTCCCTTGTTAGGGAAGGGAACCGCCATTGTGGGAAAGGATTCACTCAGTCGTTCCAGCTGCATCCTTCACTGTATCTAGCCTACACGTGACCCCAGACCCACAGTAGTCTGGTTGACTCTACACTGCCCCTTCCTGGCAAATGAGCGGGGAGAAACTTACTTGGAGACAGGGTATGGGTTGAAATTGCTGAGTGAGGCAATACTTCCTCCAGGTTATGGCTGGACCAAGGATCCGATTACAAAGGGACAACTTGGTGCTGGCCAGTAGTAAAGACAGCGTGGTGAGGAGGGGAAGTGTGGTGTGTGTACTTTGACCTTGAGGTGTTCAAAAAGCAGATACTTTTTCCCTGCCTTTTTTGCTGGGGGGATCTGAAGCTGTAACAAAGTTGGGTTGCAACAAAGGTTACCTGAACTTACCACCGGGCTCAGACTCTCATTGAAAGCTTTGACCTCCAAGACATTTTTGTTTTAAAGCTGCTCATTTCTTTCACCCTCCTGCACTAAGTTTAGAACATAGAACAAACAACATAGAACAATACAGCGCAGAACAGGCCCTTCGGCCCTCGGTGTTGCGCTGATCTGTGAAGTATTCTCGGCTCATTCCCTGACATTATCCCAAAATCATCCATGTGCTTGTCTAAGGATTGTTTAAATCTCCCTAATGTGGATGAGTTGACTACCTTAGCAGGTAGGGCATTCCACGCCCTTCCCACTCTCTGCATAAAGAACTTGCCTCTGACATCTGTCTTAAATCTATCACCCCTCAATTTGTACAGGTTGCAGGGGGACTTGGATAAACTGCAGAATTGGGCTGAGAGGTGGCAAATGGAGTTCAATGTAGCTAAATGTGAGGTGATTCACTTTGGGAAGCTGATGTCACCATCCTCGGAAAAAGTCTTTCACTGTCTCCCCTATCTAATCATCTGATCATCTTGTATATCTCCATCAAATCCCCCCCTTAGCCGCCTTCTTTCCAATGAGAACAGACCCAAGTCTCTCAGCCTTTCCTCATAAGACCCTCCCTCCAGACCAGGCAACAACCTGGTAAATCTCCTCTGCACCTTTTCCAATGCTTCCCACATCCTTCCTGAAATATGTGGACCAGAACTATACACAATATTCCAAGAGTGGCTGCTCCAGTGTTTTGTATAGTTGCAGCGTGATATTGCGGTCCCGGAACTCAATCCCTCTACCCAATGAAACCTTACACACCGTATGCCTTCTTAACAGCACTATCCACCTGAGTGGCAACTTTCAGGGATCTATGCACATGGACTCCAAGATCACTGCCTTCCTGTGATTCTTCCCAAAGGGAATCACCTCACATTTAGCTGCATTGAACTCCATTTGTCACCTCTCAGTCCAATTCTGCTAATCCATCCACCTATGCCTGCATCTAAGTCATTTATAAAAACGTCTCCAAGGGACCCACCAGCAAGGAAGTTCTCGTAGAAATACTTGAACTAAGAGGTGGGGGATCGCCTACCCATGGACTTGTTTAATCACGTACAACATGCTGATCGGGAAAGCCACAGACTGAGTATCGATGCGATCTGGAATGATCTGAGATTATCCTGGTGTCATCTGGTGCACCAGATCAGACGCTTTCAACATGGAGTCGCTTGAGCGATGGTGTGAGCTGCCAGAGGAAGTGGTGCGTGCTGATACGATGACAAGTTAAAAGGCTCCTGGACGGGCATCTGAATATGAAGGGTTCAGATGGGTCAGGGCCAAGTGATGGCAAATGCAACTGGAGTCATAGAGATGTACAGCACAGAAACAGACCCTTCGGTCCAACTCGTCCTTGCTGACAAGATAGCCAACCCAATTTAGTCCCAGCTGCCAGCACCCAGCCCCCATAGGGGCCAATTGATGGCAAACGTGACTAGATTAATTTAGGTTATCTGGGCAGGTTGGGCCAAAGGGTCTGTTTCTGTGCTGTGTGACTCTAATTGTCTTCAGTGGAATCAGAAGTGTGGTTGTGAAGGCTGGACTTTCAGAGCATGTTTTGCCCTGACTGGGAGCAGAAGAGTTTGACTGAAGTGTGTCGGTGTTAATGCCTTGACGTCTCATTTTACTCCCACCTTCCGGGGTCGATAATCATTTTGTGTCTGGTTCTTCCTCAAGAAACTGTATTGCAGGTTCACCCTGAATTGACACGTTTTTTTTGCTTCCCAAAATCAGACCTGCTCACTCTCGGCAGGATCCCAGTGTTGTGAAAGATATTAACTTTCAGGTGGAGGTATCCAAAATTCAGAGAGATGTCAGTCTTGACGTTTTTGCTTTTCTGCCCCTGTAAGATCCTGAATCAGCACCTTCAGGGGAATTAGATAGAGCAGAGTGAGAACAGAGGGGGAAGAGGGTGTGGGAGTGCTTTCAATTTTGTGGAACAACTAAAGAAAATAATATTCCACAAAGTAGAATTGCTTGTTCTGAATTTCTACCCTGCACTGATAGTGATGACTTTTGTAACCTGTTTTTAACAGTGTATTTGAAGATCTGAAGACTGAAGCTTCAAAATCAACAGATGAAGGACTTAAGCCAAAACATTGACTCTCCTGCTCCTCTGATGCTGCCTGACCTGTTGTGCTTTTCCAGCAGCACACTTTTCGACACTGACTCTCCAGCGTCTGCAGTCCTCACTTTGACATCAATGTCTGACAGTCACTCAATCCATCGGGACCGCAACAATTTTCAACTATGATTCTGTGAGAAGGAGCAAAGTTTTGGTTCCTGTTTGAGTACGTTTTCAGCATCCGTGGGACTGGATGAGAGACCCTACTTTTGAAGTGCACTGAGTGTTGAGCCTGGGAAGAGGAATTCACGGTGGGGAGGGGCTCCACACACATTTGTGTGTAACTGAAGCTTCGGCCATGGAGAAACCCGGGGAATCCAGCCCCGTGGAGAAACGATGGAAGTGTGGCGACTGCAGGAAAAGCTTCTGTGTCCCGTCTGTCCTGGAGACTCATCGGCGCAGCCACACCAGGGAGAGCCCGTTCCCCTGTCCCGTCTGCGGGAAGGGCTTCAGCACTTCCTCCACCCTGCTAACCCACCAGCGGATCCACACTGGGGAGACGCCCTGCAGCTGCCCAGTGTGCAGGAAGGCCTTCAGCGATTCCTCCACCCTGCTGAGGCACCAGCGGGTCCACATGGGGGAGAGGCCCTTCAGTTGCCCCGGGTGCGGGAAGAGATTTACCCAGGCCTCCAGCCTGCTGACCCTCCAGCGGATCCACAAAGGAGAGAGGCACTTCAGCTGCCCCCTGTGCGGGAAGGGCTTCGCTAGCTCTACCAACCTCCGGAGGCACCAGGGAGTTCATGTACCATTGCAGGGGGATTGAAGGCGTGATGGCTGAGTGCCAGTATCGACTGGACTATCAACCCAGTTCCAGGGGCTCCCGGGTTTGAATCTCACTGCAGCAGATGGTGCGATACAGGTTATGGGTTGAAATTGCTGAGTGAGGCAACACTTCCTCCAGGTTAAGGCTGTACCAAGGACCCAATTACAAAGGGACAACTTGGTGGTGACCAATAGTAAAGAAGTGAGGTGGGTTGGGGGGTGGTGGGGTCGCGTGTGCGCTTTGACCTTGAACTGTTTAAAAAGCAGCTACTTTTTCTCTGCCTTTTTGCCGAGGGGGTTTGAAGCTGTAACAAAGTTGGATCTCAATAAAAGTTACCTGAATTTACCCCCCGCTCAGACTCTCATTGAAAGCTTTGAGCGCCAAGGTTTTTGTTTTAAAACTGCTCATTTCTTTCAGCTTTCTGCACTAAGCTTCCAATGTCGCGTATCAGATGGATCAGAATGAGCAGCCAGTTTCGTTAGAAATTGTGAATTTTTCAGGAGTGCATAGTGTGTCATTTCATCGGCGTTGTAAAGTTTACTGGCAGCATTGGGAGGTGTGGGCTGTGCTCACTAGAAATTATGTGGAGGAGCCGGTGGTGGACTCGCCTGGACGAAGTTAAAAATCACAACACCAGGCTATAGTCCAACAGGTTTATTTGGAAGTGAGAGCTTTTGGAGCACTGCTGCTTCATCGGGTAGCTGTGGAGCAGGATCATAAGACACAGATTTTATAGCAAAAGATCCCAGTGTCATGCAACTGATAGGATATATTGAACAAACCAAGATTGTTGTTAAGTCTTTCGCCTTTTAGAATGCGTTGCAGGTTTCAGTTCATTAATATGTAAATCCTATAACATCTTTTGATTCACATTCTCAAGATGACTTCAGTTTTTTTTGAAAAAAGTCACAACTCAGCCCAGATAAAGGTGTGAGGTTCGAGTCTGTCAATGTCCCAATTTTGAATCAGACTGGTTCTATTTCCAAAGGATGAATTTATAAAATATTACATGGATTGACTGCCTGCAGACTGTGCACTTTTTGACCAAAATTGAATGTATCTGCAAATATAATTCTGCCAATACAAATTTGCTCAAAAAGTGATATGTGAGTTTATGCATGAGTGCACATAAGAGTGTGTTGGGGGTGTATGTGTGGGTGTCTGAGAGAGCACGTGTGTATGAGTGAGGTATGAACAAAAGCAAGGGCTTGCGTTTTGCTAAAGCAAGGAAGGTCAGGACTTGTACAGTTAATTGTACAGTTACAGCCCTGTGTCATGCTGTAAGAGAAAGACATGGTGGGGTTCAGGTACACAGTTCTTTCAAAGTTGCTTCGCTGCGAGACAGGGTGGTTAAGAAGGCGTTTAGCACACTTGCCTTCATTGTTCACCCCATTGAGTATAGGAGTTGGGACATCATGTTGAGGTTGTACAGGATGTTGGTGAGGCCACTTTCAGAGTACTGAGTATGGTTCTCGTGTCCCTGTAATAGGAAGAATACTATTAGAGAGGGTTCGGTAAAGATATACCAGGATGTTGCCAGGACTGGAGGGTTTGAGTTATAATGACAGGCTGGGACTTTTTTCATTGGAGCACAGGAGGTTGGGGGGTGATATCATGGACATTGATAAAATCACGAGGAGTGGAGGTAAGGTGAATAGCAAAGGGCTCTTCCTTCGCGTTGGGGAGCTCAAGACTAGGGGGCATATTGCTTTAAAGTGACAGGAGAGAGATTTAAAAGGAACCCGAGGGGCAACGTTTTGACAGAGGATGGTTGACACGTGGAATGAACTTGCTGAGCATGTGGACAATGCAGGTACGTTTACAAAGTCGAAACGACATTTGGATGGGTACATGAATAGAAAGGTTTAGAGTGAGGCTAGTTTAGTTTGGGAACCCTGGTCGCCATGGATGAATTGGACCAAAGAGTCTATTTCTATAAGACCATAAGACATAGGAGTGGAAGTAAGGCCATTCGGCCCATCGAGTCCACTCCGCCATTCAATCATGGCTGATGCGCATTTCAGCTCCACTTACCTTCGTTCTCCCCGTAGCCCTTAATTCCTCGAGACAACAAGAATCTATCAATCTCGGCCTTGAAGACATTTAGCGTCCCGGCTTCCACTGCACTCCGTGGCAATGAATTCCACAGGCCCACCACTCTCTGGCTGAAGAAATGTCTCCGCATTTCTGTTCTGAAATGACCCCCTCTAATTCTAAGGCTGTGTCCACGGGTCCTAGTCTCCACGTTTAACTGAAACAATTTCCTAGCATCCACCTTTTCCAAGCCATGTATTATTTTGTACGTCTCTATTAAGTCTCCCCTTAATCTTCTAAACTCCAACGAATACAATCCCAGTATCCTCAGCCGTTCCTCATATGTTAGACCTGTCATTCCAGGGATCATCCGTGTGAATCTCCGCTGGACACGTTCCAGTGCCAGTATGTCCTTCCTGAGGTGTGGGGACCAAAACTGGACACAGTACTCCAAATGGGGCCTAACCAGAGCTTTATAAAGTCTTAGTAGTACATCTCTGCTTTTATATTCCAACCCTCTTAAGATAAGAGACAACATTGCATTCGCTTTCTTAATCACGGACTCAACCTGCATGTTTACCTTTAGAGAATCCTCGACTAGCACTCCCAGATCCCTTTGTGCTTTGGCTTTATTAATTTTCTCACCATTTAGAAAGTAGTCTATGCTTTTATTCTTTTTGCCAAAGTGCAAGACCTCGCACTTGCTCACGTTAAATTCCATCAGCCATTTCCTGGACCACTCTCCCAACCTGTCAAGATCCTTCTGTAGCCTCCCCACTTCCTCAGTACTACCTGCCTGTCCACCTAACTTCGTATCATCGGCAAACTTCGCTAGAATGCCCCCGGTTCCCTCATCCAAATCGTTAATATATAATGCGAACAGCTGTGGCCCCAGCACCGAACCCTGCGGGACACCGCTCGTCACCGGCTGCCATTCTGAAAAAGAACCTTTTATCCCAACTCTCTGCCTTCTGTTAGACAGCCAATCCTCAATCCATCCCAGCAGCTCACCTCGAACACCATGGGCCCTCACCTTGCTCAGCAGCCTCCCGTGTGGCACCTTATCAAAGGCCTTTTGAAAGTCTAGATAGACCACATCCACTGGGTTTCCCTGGTCTAACCTACTTGTTACCTCTTCAAAAAATTCCAACAGGTTTGTCAGGCATGACCTCCCTTTACTAAATCCATGTTGACTTGTTCTGATCAGACTCTGCTCTTCCAAGAAATTAGAAACCTCATCCTTAATGATGGATTCTAGAATTTTACCAACAACCGAGGTTAAGCTGATTGGCCTATAATTTTCCATCTTTTGCCTTGATCCTTTCTTGAACAAGGGGGTTACAACAGCCATCTTCCAATCATCCGGGACCTTTCCTGACTCCAGTGACTCTTGAAAGATCTCAACCAATGCCTCTGCTATTTCCTCAGCCACCTCTCTCAGAACTCTAGGGTGTATCCCATCGGGGCCAGGAGATTTATCAATTTTAAGACTTTTTAACTTTTCTAGCACTATCTCTTTCGTAATGGCAACCATACTCAACTCAGCCCCGTGACACCCTTTAATTTTTGGGATATTACTCTTGTCTTCCACTGTGAAGACTGACGCAAAGTACTTGTTAAGTTCTCCTGCTATTTCCTTATCTCCCATCACTAGGCTTCCTGCATCAGTTTGAAGTGGCCCAATGTCTACTTTTGCCTGTCATTTGTTTCTTATGTACTGAAAGAAACTTTTACTATTATTTCTAATATTACTGGCTAGCCTACCTTCATATTTGATCCTCTCCTTTCTTATTACACTCTTTGTTATCCTCTGTTTGCTTTTGTATCCTTCCCAATCTTCTGATTTCCCACTGTTCTTAACCACTTTATAGGATCTCTCTTTTTCTTTAATACATTTCCTGACTTCCTTTGTCAGCCAAGGTTGTCTAATCCCTCCCCGGTTAATCTTTCTTTTCTTGGGAATGAACCTCTGTACAGTGTCCTCAATTATACCTACAAACTCCTGCCATTTTTGCTCTACTGTCTTCCCGGTTAGCCTCTGCTTCCAGTCTATTTTAGTCAGTTCCTCTCTCATGCCCTCATAATTACCTTTATTCAACTGTAACACCATTGCATCCGATTTTGCCTTCTCCCTTTCAAACTCCAGACTGAACTCTATCATATTATGGTCGCTACTTCCTAAGGGTTCCCTTACTTTAAGATCTTTTATAGAGTCTGGTTCATTGCAAAGCACTAGGTCCAGAATAGCCTGCTCTCTTGTGGGCTCCATGACAAGCTGTTCCAAAAAGCCATCCTGTAAGCATTCCATGAATTCCCTTTCTTTAGATCCACTAACAACATTATTTACCCAGTCCACCTGCATATTGAAGTCTCCCATGATCAATGTAACCTTGCCTTTCTGACATGCCTTCTCTATTTCCCGGTACATGTTGCGTCCCTGGTCCTGACCACTGTTAGGAGGTCAAAACACAACTCCAATTATGTTTTTTTTGCCTTTGTGGTTCCTCAATTCCACCCACACAGACTCCACATCATCCGACGCTATGTCATTCAATACCATAGATTTAATTTTGTTCTTAACTAACAAGGCAACCCCACCCCCTCTGCCCACCTCTCTGTCTTTTCGATAAATTGAAAAACCATGGAGGTTTAACTGCCAGTCCTGACGCCCCTGTAACCAAGTCTCTGTGATGCCTACTACATCATAATCATTCACTATTAT
Organism: Chiloscyllium plagiosum; assembly: GCF_037043375.1. Lineage (NCBI taxonomy): Eukaryota > Metazoa > Chordata > Chondrichthyes > Orectolobiformes > Hemiscylliidae > Chiloscyllium > Chiloscyllium plagiosum. The sequence goes on along the minus strand of NW_028270165.1, from coordinate 92,686,645 downwards.
CTGTGCCATTAGTTCATCGGCTTTGTATGCTACGAGCATTCAGGTAAAGTGCCTTAATGCTAACTTCTTTATCATTAGAGATGTTGGAAGTCATATGTCCTAAGTTATCCTTGCTTTTTACTGCATTCTCAGTCTGCCTCAATTTTAAATCCGCCTGGAAACATTCTATCCTGCTGCTTATCTTGCCATTTACCTCCATACTCCCTGTCGCTTTCACTTTCCCTTCCCCCCAACTCAGAAGTTTAAAGTCCTACTGACCACCCTATTTATCCTCTTCGCTAGAACATTGGTACCTGATCGGTTCAGGTGGAGACCGTCCCAACGGTACAGATCCCCCCTGTTCCAAAACTGATGCCAATGCCCCATGAAGTGGAATCCATCTTTCCCACACCAATCCCTTAGCCACGTGTTTACTTGTCTAATTTTCTTGTCCCTATGCCAATTGGCACGTGGCTCGGGCAGTAATCCGGAGATTATGACCCTTGAGGACCTGTGCTTCAATTTCCTGCCTAGTGCTTCATAATGCCCAAACAGGTCCTCCACCCTAGTCTTTCCTATGTTGTTGGTACCAACGTGGACCACAACAACTGGATCCTCCCCCTCCCGCTCCAATATCCTTTCAAGACGGTCGGAGATGTCTCGCACCCTGGCACCGGGCAGGCAACACACCATGCGAGACTCCCGATCCGGCTTGCAAAGGATACTATCTGTCCCCCGAATTATAGAATCCCCTATAACCACTACTTGTCTATTAGCTCCCCCCTCTTGAATGGCCTTCTGGACCATGGTGCCTTGGTCAGTTGGCTCATCCTGTCCAGAGCCCTTTTCCTCATCCGAACAGGGAGCAAGAATCTCGTACCTGTTGGACAAGGTCAAGGGCTGAGGCTCCTCCACTCCTGAACTCCGGTTCCCCCTACCTGCCTCACTTACAGTCACACTCTTTTGTGCCTCTTTTATGCTGTCTTCCTCTCTGAACCAGAAGTGATCTTATTGAAACCAGTAGAATTCTGAAAGGGGCTTGACAGGATAGATGCCAATAAAATGCTCCTTTGTGGTGGGAGTCATAGAATCCCAACAATGCGGAAACAGGCCATTCAGCCCTTCTATTCCACACTGGCCCTCTGAACAGCATCCCACCCCCTTATTCAGTATTTCCCATGGTCAATCCACCCTAAGTTTCACATCCCTGGTCACTATGGGTACTTTAGCACAGCCGATCCACCCGAACCTCTACACCCTAATCTGTAAATTACCTTCTCAAAAATGTAATTTAAATGTAGAAAAATGTGAGTCTGACTCAACATTCAGGCGCAGACAGAATTCACACTTATTGTTAGAAAAGCTCTGCATTTGAATGACATTCTTGAGAAGGTAACAAAAAACAAGTTCTGGGATTAACAAACCAAAGAGCAGAAACCTATTCTAAAAGATGAAGGATTTCATCTAAAATTGTTTGATGTGTCACATTTCCATGACGCTAGACTCCTTTGGATATAAATTGTGATCATGATCTCATTCTCCACAACTACCTGATGAAGGAGCGGCGCTCCAAAAGCTAGTGCTTCCAAACCAACCTGTTGGATTATAACCTGGTGTTGTGTGATTTTTAACTTTGTCCGTGGGAAACACATGAGTTGTGGGACTGCTAACAGTTCTTATTTTGTGATCTATTCCAAGTGAAATTTCTCCTCTGCACAGGCACAGTTTGTTTTTGTGCTTTGTGCGAGATCGGGCTAGCAGCTTTTAAATCCTTATGTGAAGCAACAGAAGTAAACTGTTGATCAGCAATTGTATTCTGAGAGTGGTACTTCCAGCTCTGGTAATCCTGTTGCATCAACAGAGAGAGGGTGAGGATGTCACATCTCAAGAGCAGACAGAAAAGTTATTTCGCTTGTTGAGTCGGTTCCTCACTCGGATGAGACTGGATACTGCTTTTAATGGATCATAATTAAATGCTACAATGAAACACCTTAAATTCAAGGAATTTTGAAAGGGCAAACGAACAGTAACTTTGAACAGAGATGTTCTTCCATTTCTAACCTTGGTTGAGCCATATGAAGCATTTTTACTGATAGCTCCATAATCACGTTCCTGCTGGATTTTTTTCAGGGCAAACAATTTCTGGTGGGAAATTTCTGCATCCTGGGAAGGCGGGGAAATGAGAAAAAAAAGCTGTTAAAAGCATTTGAACTGTAGGCCCATGAGCTCTCGTGGGAGCAGTACATTTGCCAAAAACATTTCGGAAGAATTCTGTGTAACTGTTGGACTGAAAATAGTTTCCCCACTGAACGTTAAACAGGTATTGAGAACGTTGCTCATTATAGATTGTGTTCCTGAGGACCGGAGGAGGATTGAATTTGCCAACGTGAACCACACTTTGCAGAGAGAGGAATTTTCTCTGGATGGAATAGGTTAATGGAAGACAACAATTGTCAGATTATTTCGTGAAAATAACAGCTGGTATGGGGATCCCAGAAGAGGGGAGTCTGTAATGAGCACACAGAAACAAACCCTTCAGTCCAGGCCAACCAGATATCCTAAATTAATCTAGTGACCCATTTGCCAGCATTTGGCCCATATCCCTCTGAATTTTTACGATTCATGTCCCCATCCATTTGCATTTTCTTCTTTGGAGAATACTTGGGTGAGAGCCAAGATATGCAATATCTCAATGTATAATAATGAAGCAGCTCATTTATTCTGAAATTATTTCAATTAGTTGGTCAATTGACAAATAATAGCTGCATAGCTGTTGTCAATATTGATACCCAGGAAAGCTATTTTGTTTAGTATATTTCCTTTGTAAAGATCTTATCCAAATTATAAAATGAATGTATTTTCATATGAAATAATCTTTGCACTTAATTGCTCCATTTGGGATTAAACATTGTCACCACTGATGATATTACCAAGCCAGGTAATGAAACGTCTAGATATCAAACCTACACCCTAAACATTCTACTGCACAATCTGCAGGCAGTCAATACATGTAATATATTGTCAATTCCACTTTCAAAATAGATAATGAGCCCACTACTTTTTGGATGTGAGCATAAGTGGTGTAGTAAGTAAGTTTGCTGATGACACCAAAATTGGAGGTGTAGTGGACAGAGAAGGGAGGTTACCTCAGATTACAATGGGATCTTGATCAGATGGGCCAATGGACTGAGAAGTGGCAAATGGAGTTTAATTTAGATAAATGCGAGGTGCTGCATTTTGGGAAAGCAAATCTTAGCAGGACTTATACACTTAATGGTAAGGTCCTAGGGGGTGTTGCTGAACAAAGAGACCTTGGAGTGCAAGTTCACAGCTCCTTGAAAGTGGAGTCGCAGGTTGATAGAATAGTGAAGATGGTGTTTTGTATGCTTTCCTTTATTTGGTCAGAATATTGAGTACAGGAGTTGGGAGGTCATGTTACTGCTGTACAGTTGGAATATTGTGTGCAATTCTGGTTTCCTTCCTATCAGAAAGATGTTATGAAACTTAAGGGGTCAGAAAAGATTTACAAGGATGTTGCCAAGACTGGAAGATTTGAGCTATAGGGAGAGACAGAACAGACTGGGGCTGTTTTCCCTGGAGCGTCAGAGGCTGAGGGGTGACCTTATAGAAGGTGATGAAATCATGAGGGGCATGGATAGGATAGATAGACAAAGTCTTTTCCCTGAGGTGGGAGAGTCCAGAAATAGAGGGCATAGGTTTACAGTGAGAGGGGAAAGATAGGAAAGAGACCTAAGAGGCAACCTTTTCATTTAGAGGGTGGTATGTGTATAGAATAAGCTGCCAGAGGAAGTGGTGGAGACTGGTACAATTACAACACTTGAAAAGCAACTGGAGGGATATGGGCCCCGTGCTGGCAGGTGGGACGAGATTGGGTTGGGATATCATGCACAGGGATGTGCAGGTTAGGTGCATTAGTCACGGGTAAATGTTGAGCAATAGGGGGAGGGGAATTGCCTGGGTGGGTTACCCTTCGGAGGATCAGTGTGTAGTCTTTGGGCCGAGTGGCCTGCTCCCACACTGTTTGGAGTCTCTGAAGGGGAAGGGATTTTTGTAAACTGTGCAAGGCAATGCAGGCGTAGTGCGGGGGCCTGCTGTTGGCCTTGCCCCGCCCCTTGCTCCTCCCCCTGTTGTTGAGCTGTCGAACAAACATCTACTCTTTCTTTGCCTTTTTGCTGGGGGCAACTGAAGCTGTAACAATGTTGGGACACAATAAAGGTTACCTGAGCATTCTGTCGGACTCAGACTCTCATTGAAAGCTTAGAGCTCCAAGCGGTTTTTGTTTTAAAGCTGCTTATTTCTTGCAGCCTCCTGCATTAAGTTTCCAATGTTGTATATCAGATGGAGCAGTGACTGAGTAGCTGGTTTCGTCAGAAGTTTACATTTTTCGGGAGTGCAGGCACTGCATTGTTTCAACGGCAGTTTACTGGCAGCACTGGGAAGTGTGGGCTCTGTTCATTAGAAAGGAGGTGGAGGTGCTGCTGTTGGACGAGGTGGGACACGGTTTAAAAATCACAACACCGGGTTATAGTCCAACAGGTTTATTTGGAAGCACTTCATCGGATAACTGTGGAGCAGGATCATAAGACACAGAGTTAAGAGCAAAAGGTCACAGTGTCATGCAACTGATATGATATATTGACAAATGTAGATTGCTGTTAAGTCTTTCATCTTTTAGAATGGGTACATCGCAGTACTACTATTCAGTCATATCCTCAAAATCACAAGGGTTTTTTTAAACTGGTGACATCTCAGCCCAGACAATGTATGTCAGTACCAGTAAATCAGACTGGTACTATTTCCAAACTAGGAATGTATAAAACATTACATGGATTGACTACCTGCATGTTGTGCGCTTTTTGTGCAAAGTTGAATATATCTGTAAATATAATTCTGCAAATGCACTCCATCATTATGTGTGGGTGTGCGCGCACGTGCGAGAGAGAATGTGTCCACATGCTTTGTCAAGGGAGTGTGATGGAGGAGAAGCCTGTAAGAAGGTGTGTGTACATCTGAGAGAGAGTGTGTGTATGAGAGGGGTACAGATAAAAGTGAGGGATTGCATTTTCCAAAAGGGCAGGACTTGTACAGAGGGATACGGGGGGGGGGTTCAGGTACAGACTTCATTGAAAGTTGCATCACTGGTTGGAAGGGTGCTTCAGAAGGCATTCAGCACACTTACCTTATTTGTTCACACCATTGAATAAAGGAGTTGGGACATCATTTAGAAGTTGTACAGGATGTTGGTGAAGCCACTTGTAGAGTACTGAGAACATTTCTGGTGGCCCTGTAATAGGAAGAATACTATTACAGAGGGTTCAGTAAAGATTCACCAGGATATTACCAAGTCTGGAGGGTTTGAGTTATAAGGAGAGGCTGAGAATCTCTTCACTGGAGCACAGGAGGTTGAGGGGTGACCTCATTGAGATTGATATAATCATGAGGGTTCTAGGTAACATGAACATCAAAAATAGCGAGGAGCCTGCGCGGTGATGTCAAGTGACTGGGGGGGGGGGGGGGGGGGGGGTAGAAATTGTGGCAGTTGGACACTTTAAATCCATCAGGAACAGCATCTCTATACAGCATACTGTGCATGTCAGGTGAGATGCCAGAAGACTAGAAGTTGGCTAACATTGGGCCACTGTTTAAGAAGGGTGGTAAGGACAAGCCAGGGAACTATAGACCAGTGAGGCTGATGTCAGTGGTGGGCACATTGTTGGAGAGAATCCTGAGGGAGAGGATGTACATGTATTTGAAAAGACAAGGACTGATTAGGGATAGTCAACATGGTTTTGTGGGGGAAATCATGTCTCACAAACTTGATTGAGTTTTTTGAGGAAGTTACAAAGAGGATTGAGGAAGGCAGACCAGTAATGTGATGTATATGGACTTCAGTAAGGCGTTTGACAAGGTTCCCCGTGGGAAACTGATTAGCAAGGTGAGATCTCAAGGAATACAGAGGGAACTAGCCATTTGGATACAGAACTGGCTCAAAGGTAGAAGACAGAGGGTGGTGGGGGAGGGTTGTTTTTCAGACTGGAGGCCTGCGACCAGTGGAGTGCCACAAGGATCGGTGCTCGGTCCTCTACTTTTTGTCACTTATATAAATGATTTGGATGCGAGCATAAGAGGTACAGTTTGAGGGAGAGGCTGAACAGGCTGGGGCTGTTTTCCCTGGAGTGTCAGAGGCTGAGTGGTGACCTTATTAAGGTTTAAAAAATTATGACGGGCATGGACAAGCTAAATAGACAAAGTTTTTTCCCTTGGGTTGGGGAGTCCAGAACTAGAGGGCATAGATTTCGGGTGAGAGGGGAAAAATGTAAAAGAAACCTACGGGGCAATTTTTTCACACAGAGCGTAGTACGTGTATGCAATGAGCTGCCAGAGGGAATGGTAGAGGCCGGTACAAATGCAACAATTAAGAGGCATTTGAATGGGTATATGAATGGGAAAGGTTTGGAAGGATGTGGGCCAGGTGTTGAGGAGCAGGACTAGATTGGGTTGGGATATCTGGTCGGCATGGACGGGTTGGACCGAAGGGTCTGTTTCCATGCTGTACACTTCTGACTCTATGCTGGTTCAGCAAAAGCCGCGCATGCTCTGTCTGCAGAAACAGTGCAAACCCTTCTTTAAATGGACCAATGAGAAGCCAGACAAGGAGCCTGGACCTCCTGCCAATCAGAGCTCCCCAATTGTCTGAATGCGGAAGATGGACCATCAGGTTCTGAAGCTGCTACTCCTCTCCAAATGAAGATTGAACTTCACCTCAGACTGCAACGTCCTTCCTCTCTCCACCATCTGTGAGTACGGCACTGTCTTTACCATTTCATTTTTTCATTCTGGGGTTAAATTGCTGACTTGCAGCAACTGAAAAGAAAGCGAGTGAATCTAGGGAGGGGACAGAGTCGGGAAATGTTGGTCCAGGTCTGTGTCTCAATTGGCAAACGCACGGCAAATGCAGGCCCACAATGTGAAGAATTCGCCTCGGTTATGAAAAAATAACTGCTGAAAGGAGGTACGTTGTTAAAATGGTGACATATTGGGATGTGGAGAAAGTGAGGACTGCAGATCCTGGAGATGAGAGTCGAATAGTGTGGCACTGGAAAAGCACAGGAGGTCAGACAGCATCCGAGGAGTAGGAGAATCGACGTTTCAGGCACAAGCCCTTCCTCAGGAATGATGTGTGGATGTAAAAAGTGGCCTCAGCGTCCTTCCACACCAGTCACTGCCAGTTGTCAGACGGATGCAGCAAGCAATCAGCAAGGCAAGAGGAATATTAGCAAGAGGAATTGATTTCAGAAGTCGGGATGTCTTCCTGCAGTTAGGGAGTCATTGAATATATTCAAGGCTGAGTTCATCTGATTTTAGAACAACCATGAAGTGGATGTTTATGGGGGAAGGCAAGGAAAATGGTTTCAAGACCAGCACAGAACAGTTACAGAGTCATACAGCACAGAAACAGACCCTTCAGCCCAACTAGTCCATGCTGACTATATTCACAAACTAAACTAGTCCCACCTGCCTGTGTTTGCCCCATATCCCCCTGAACCTTTCCTATTCATGTACTTATCCAAATGTCTTTTAAACGTTGTTACTCAACCTGCATCCACCATTTCCTCTGGACATTCATTCCACACAAACCACTGTTTAAAAAAAAGGTGCTCCTCATGTGTTTTTTAAATCTTTCTCCTCTCACCTTAATTTGCTCCCGAATCTTGAAACGACACATGCCGTTCACCTTATCTTTGCCCCTCAGTTTTGTAAACCTCTATAAAGAGAACAAAGAACCTCACAGCACGGGAACAGGCCCTTCAGCCCTCCAAGGCTATGCTGATCGAGATACTCTGTCTAAACCTGCCGCCTATTTTCAAAGGATCTGTATCCCTCTGCTCCTTGCCCATTCATGTATCTGTCAAGCTACATCTTAAATAACGCTATCGATCCCAACCCTACTGCCTCCGCTGGCGATGCATTCGAGACACCCACCACCCTCAGTGTAAAGAACTTTCCATGTACATCTCCCTCAAACCTTTCCCCTCTCACTTTGAACTCGTGACCCTGAGTAATTAAGTCTTCCCCTCTGGGAAAATAATTCTTACTATCCACCCCTGTTTACACCCCTCATGGTTTTTCAGCCTCAATCAGGACCCCCACCCTCCACCTCCTTATTTCCAATGAAAATAATCCTAATCTACTCAACCTCTCCTCATAGCTTGCGCTCTCCATAACAGGAAACATCCTGGTGAACACCTCTGCACTCTCTCCAAACGTATCCACATCCTTTTGGAAATCTGGCGATCCGGAATTGTACGCAGTCTTCCAAATGCGCCAAACCAAAATCTTATATAACTTTAACATGACCTGCCAGCTCTTTTACTCAATCCGTCCGATGATGGAACGCGTGTTGTATGCTGCCTTGACCACTCTACTGACAGTCATTGCCATCTTCAGAGAACTATAGACCCGAACACCCAGATCTCTCTGTACATCAATTTCCCCCAGGACCTTTCCATTTACTGTATAGCTCGCTCTTGAATTGCATCTTCCAAAATGCATCACCTTGCATTTGTCTGGATTGAACTCCATCTGCCATTTCTCCTCCCAACTCTCCGATCTATATTCTGCTGTATTGTCTGACAGTCCCCTTCACTATCTGATATTCCATCAATCTGAATGCACATCTGCAAACTTGCTAATGAGGCACCCGATACCTTCACCTTTCAACCTCCTGTGCTCCAGTGAAAAAAGTCCCAGCCGACCCACCAATAGGTGTGAATTCTGTCTGGGTCCCAATGTCGAGTCAGCCTGACATTTTTGATATAAAAGCTCTGCATTTAAATTACGTTCTTGAGAAAGTTACTGAAAACAGGTTCTGGGATTAACATACCAAAGAACAGAAACAGTTAAGCAGTTAGATAACACTTTCGAGTGGGAAGTGTGTATAACATGATCTCACAACTCCTATACTCAATGCTATGAGCAAAGAAGGAAAGCAAACCAAACGCTGCCTTCACTACTCTATCCACCTGAGACTCCAGCACTCCAAGGTCTCTTTATTCTGCAACACTCCCCTTAACTGTGTCAGTCCTGCCTGGATTGCTTGACCAAAATGCAAACTCTGATTTCTCTAAATTAAACTCCAACTGACACTCCTCGACTCATCAACCGATCCCATAAATTCTAATTTATAGTGAACTCTTTCCTCTCTTATTCCTTGGAAGCTGAAAATCTCCATCCCACAATCAGTCCCTCCATTTTCACTAGTTGGACTGAAGGGGCTGTTTCTGTGCTGCATGGCTCTGTAACTCGGTTCTATACTCGTCTTAAAACCATTTTCTTGCCTTCCCCATAAACATTCACATAAAAATCAGATGAACTCAGCCTTGAATATATTCAATGACCCCCTAACTGCAGGAAGACATCCTCACTTCTGAACTTAATTCCTCTTGCTAATACACCACTTGCCTTGCTCATTGCCTGCTGCACCTGTCTGACAACTGGCACAGAAGGACACTGATGCCCCTCTGAACATCCACGCATCATTCCTGATGAAGGGCTCGTGCCCAAAACTTCGACTGTCCTACTGATCGGATGCTGCTTGACCTGATGTGCTTTGCCGATTGTGGTCTTCTCCACATCGGGGAAACCGAGCGTAAACTTGGGGAACGGTTTGCTGAGCATCACAGCAGGGGTCCGCAGAGGCTGAGCGGACTTCCCAGTCTCCACCCATTTTAAAGCCCTTTCCCACTCCCCTTCTGACATGACTATTTTTGGCTTCCTCCATTACCACAACAAACCAAACCACTAATTGGAGGAACAAAACCTCATCTTCTGTCTGAGCAGTCAACAGCCCGGAAGACACAACATTGAGTTCTCCAATTTCAAATAATCTCCCATCCCATCCCCCAACACACTTCCCAACCCCTTCCACTCTTCCCTTCCAACTAGATTCCTTCCTCCCATTCACCAACCAGGTCGTACCAGGTTATGGGGATAAGGCAGGAACAGAATACTGATTGAGGATGATCAGCCATTATCACAATGAATGGTGGTGCTGGTTCAAAGGGCAGAATAGCCTTCTCCTGCACCTATTGTCTATTGTACCCTCTACCTGTCTCCACCTTTCCCCACTTCAATACCCTGACCACAGCACACCCTTGTTCCATAGTTCTCCCTCTCCCCACCCCCAGACCTGAGCAAGGGTACACCAGATCCCTCAACTTCTCCACCTTCTGATACTGCCTAGCTTGCTGCGTTCTTTCAGTCTCCTGCCTGTCTATTTTGCCAATTGAGAACAAAGGCGTGGACTAACTTTTCCAGACTCTGTCCCCTCACCTGGATTCACTCCCATTTCTTTCAGTTCCTCCAAGTCAACAACTGAACCTCAGAATGAAACGTAAATGGAAATGGGGGTGAGAAAAGAGAGTGCCGTACTCTCAGATGTTGGACAGAGGAAAGAAATTGTAGTCTGAGGTGAACCTCAATCTTCATTCAGAGAGAGGAGGAGCAGGAGCTTCAGAACCTCATGGTCCAACTTCCACATTCACCAATAGGGGAGCTCCGAATGGCAGGAGGACAATTCTCCCTCCGGTCCTCCAGTGCTCCTTATTTGTCCATCTAATGTAGGTCTCGCCCCTTTTCTGCCGACAGCGAGGAACATGCTCAATGTTTTGGTGACACCAGCAAACGTGTGCCCTGCTTGTTGACACTGAGGAGTGTACACAATATGCACTGTAGCAATGCTGGTGTCATTGATAGATTTTAAGTGTCCAAATTCCTATGGGAGAACAAAAAGGGTACAGCCATAATTTTTTTTCCATGTGGCTCAATATTTGATTGCTTTTGCATTTGTCTGGCTGCTCAATGTTTAAGTATTTTCCTCAGTGTTGGGGTGAGATTCACAACTAGAGGGCATAGGCTTAGGGTGAGACCACAAAGGTAACTGAGGGGCAACGTTTCCATGCAGAGGGTGGTGCATCTATGGAATGAGCTGCCAGAGGAAGTAGTGGAAGCCAGTATAATTACAGCATTTGAAAGGTATCTGGCTGGGTATCTGAATAGGAAGGGTTTAGAGGGATATGTGTCAAGTGCTGGCAAAGGGGACTAGATTAATTTAGGATATCGGGTTGGCATGGACAGGTTGGACCTAATGGGTGTATTTCCGTGCTGTACATCTCTATGACTCTAAATAATAAAAAGTCGACTTTTCTAAATAACAAACTATATCCATGTTAACAAGGCTTAGTGCACCACATGCTTTACTAATCAATCATTCTCAACAGGTCCTGCCCCTTCAATGACTGAGGAACATATACATGCTGGTGCATAGTATCCTTCACTAGTATTTATACACTACCCTCAGCAATTGCACAAGTAACAGCAAAGAGCAAACGGCACAAGGATTAAACCAAACAGTGAGGGGCAAACGGCACAAGGATTAAAACACACAGTGAGGGGCAAACGGCACAAGGATTAAAACACACAGTGAGGGGCAAACGGCACAAGGATTAAAACACACAGTGAGGGGCAAACGGCACAAGGATTAAAACACACAGTGAGGGGCAAACGACACAAGGATTAAAACTCACAGTGAGGGGCAAACGGCACAAGGATTAAACACACAGTGAGGGGGCAAACGGCACAAGGATTAAACACAGTGAGGGGCAAACAGCACAAGGATTAAACCACACAGTGAGGGGCAAACAGCACAAGGATTAAACACACAGTGAGGGGCAAACAGCACAAGGATTAAACACACAGTGAGGGGCAAACAGCACAAGGATTAAACACACAGTGAGGGGCAAACAGCACAAGGATTAAACACACAGTGAGGGGCAAACAGCACAAGGATTAAACACACAGTGAGGGGCAAACAGCACAAGGATTAAACACACAGTGAGGGGTAAACAGCACAAGGATTAAACACACTGAGGGGCAAACAGCACAAGGATTAAACACACAGTGAGGGGGAAACAGCACAAGCGCCAGTAAAAGCCGATGGAAAGTGAGTGTAAAATGTCACTATGACAGGACAGGCCCCACATTCCTTCCCCTCCGTTCCCCCCACAACCTGCCTCACCTTTCACGTCCCGGGCCCAGTACCTTCCAGGTGGCCCCATAGTTGACACAGGGGCCGCCCCACGACCAGTAGAACTCCACCACCCCGGCGGCCGACGAGTTCCCAAGCAGGCCCTTAACCCCATCCGCCTCCAGAATGCTCACCGGCTCCTGGCTGCTGTACAGCCGGCCGGTGTGGCCGTGACACAGCAGCTGCGCCAGGAAGGCGGCGGCGGCCAGTGACGGGTGTCTGCCCCGGGCCGCGCGGCGCCATTTTCCTAACGGCCGCCCTCCCGCCGCTTCCTCGCTCGAGCGACTTCTCCCAACCGCCTTCGGCCCCGCGAGACGTCTGCACGGGGATGGGCGGGGCCGGGCCGGGGATGGGCGGGGCCGGGGGATGGGCGGGGCCGGGCCGGGGGTGGGCGGGGCCGGGCCGGGGGTGGGCGGGGCCGGGCCGGGGGTGGGCGGCGCCGGGCCGGGGATGGGCGGGGCCGGGCCGGGCCGGGGAGCCGCACCGTCACCAAGCAACAGCCACCTCGCGCTACAACTGCTCATTCACAAAAACAAACTCTCCTGTCTCGCTCTGCAGCTGCAGGGGGGACACTGCCACGTTTCCAGGAGCCCTGTCTACATTGGGAAAGCTCACGGCTCAATTTAAACAGATATTCTCACATCTAACGGAACGGCGTCATATCGAAAGGGGGCAATCTGCATTTTAAAGGGACGTGGACATTTTAAAGGGTATTTCTGCAAATAAAGAGGTTTAAATGGAAGAGATTATACTTCAAAGGGATGTGGGCACATTCAAAGGGATATCTTCACATGTAAAGTGACGCAGTTATATCTAAATGAATCTACATTTCGAAGAGACGTTGCCCTATTTATAAGTAGAGACAGTAGGTGTGAATTCTGTCTGTGTCCCAATGTTGAGTCAGACTGACATTTTTCTTAGAAAAGCTCTGCATTTAAATTACATTCTTGAGAAGGTAATTTATAGATTCTGGAGTAGATTAGGGAGGATTGACCGTGCTAAGTTACCCGTAGTGACCAAGGATGTACAGGTTAGGGTGGAAATATGGAGTAAGGGATTGGATATTGCTGGGATACTGTTCAGAGGGCCAGAGTGAAATAGATGGGTTGAATGGCCTGCTTCCACATTGTCAGAATTCTATGACCCTCTGCACAAAGGAGCATTTTATCTACATCTATCCTGTCAATCCCCTTTCAGAATTCTACTGGTTTCAACAAAGGTATGCAGCACAGAAACAGACCCTTCAGTCCAATTCGTCCATGCCGACCAGGATTCCAAACTAAACCAGTCCCACTTTCCTGCATTTGGCCCATAATCCCTCTAACCTTTCTATTCATCTACCCATCAAAACGCTGTTTCAATGTTGTTACTGTACCTGCATCTACCACATCCTCAGTAAGTTCATTCCACATGCAAATCACCCTCTTTCAAAATGTTGCCCCTCCCGTTCCTTTTAAATCTCTCTCCTCACATTAAAAAAAAGCCCCCGAGTTTTGAGTTCCCCTACACTAAGCAAGAGCCATTTGCTATTCACCTTACCTCCCACTCCTCATAATTTTATCAATCTCAATGAGGTCACCCCCCCCAACTTCCTGTGCTCCAGTGAATAAAGTCCCAGCCTCTCCTTATAACTCAAACCCTCCAGTCCTGACAATATCCTGGTAAATCTTTACCAAACCCTCTCTAATAGTATTCTTCCTATTACAGGGCCACCAGAACTGTACTCAGTACTGTGAAAGTGACCTCACCAACATCCTGTACAACCTCAACATGATGTCCCAACCCCTATACTCAATGGGGTGAACAATGAAGGCAATGTTGCGAAATGCCATCTTGACCACCCTGTCGAGCAGTGATGAAACTTCCAAGGAACTATGTATCTAAACACCCCCCACCTCTTCCCCCCCACCTCCCCCCCCCATGTCTGTCTATGAGACCATAAGACATAGGAGCGGAAGTAACGCCATTCGGCCCATCGAGTCCACTCCACCATTCAATCATGGCTGATGGGCATTTCAACTCCACTTACCCGCATTCTCCCCGTAGCCCTTAATTCCTTGTGACATCAAGAATTTATCAATTTCTGCCTTGAAGACATTTAGTGTCCCAGCCTCCCTGCACTCTGTGGCAATAAATTCCACAGGCCCACCACTCTCTGGCTGAAGAAATGTCTCCGCATTTCTGTTCTGAATTTACCCCCTCTAATTCTAAGGCTGTGTCCACGGGTCCTAGTCTCCTCGCCCAATGGAAACAATTTCTAGCGTCCTCCCTCTCCAAGCCATGTATTATCTTGTAAGTTTCTATTAGATCTCCCCTTAATCTTCTGAACTCCAATGAATACAATCCCAGGATCCTCAGCCGTTCCTCATATGTTAGACCGACCATTCCAGGGATCATCCGTGTGACTCTCCGCTGGACACGCTCCAGTGCCAGTATGTCCTTCCTGAGGTGTGGGGACCAAAACTGGACACAGTACTCCAAATGGGGCCTAACCAGAGCTTTATAAAGTCTCAGTAGCACAACAGTGCTTTTATGTTCCAACCCTCTTGAGATAATTGACAACATTGCATTCGCTTTCTTAATCACGGTCTCAACCTGCATGTTTACCTTTAGAGAATCCTCAACTAGCACTCCCAGATCCCTCTGTACTTTGGCTTTACGAATTTTCTTACTGTTTAGAAAGTAGTCCATGCTTCTATTCTTTTTTCCAAAGTGCAAGACCTCGCATTTGCTCACATTGAATTCCATCATCCATTTCCTTGACCACTCCTCCAAACTGGCTAGATCCTTCTGCAGCCTCCCCACTTCCTCAGTACTACCTGCCTGTCCATCTAACTTTATATCATCGGCAAACTTCGCAAGAATGCCCCGAGTCCCTTCATCCAGATCATTAATATATAATGTGAACAGCTGCGGCCCCAACACTGAACCCTGCAGGACACCGCTTGTCACCGGCTGCCATTCCAAAAAAGAACCTTTTATCCCAACTCTCTGCCTTCTGTCAGACAGCCAATCCTCAATCCATACCAGTTGCTCACCTCGAACACCATGGGCCCTCACCTGGCTCAGCAGCCTCCCGTGCACACACTCTCATTCTCTCGTGCACACACACTATTCTATGGGGTGAAATTGTATTGGCAGAATTATATTTGCAGATACATTCAATTTTGTTTAAAAAGCACACAATCTGCAGGCAGTCAATGCATGTAATATTTTACAAATTCTGACTTTGGAAACAGAACCAGTCTGATTCAAGATTGGAATACTGACAGACACAAATCTCACCTTTAATGCATTGTCTGAGTGGAGATGTCTTTTTTTTTTAAATAAAACCTTAAGTCATCTCAAGAACATTGTTACATATTAATGAACCAAAGCCCGCACCCAGTCTAAGAGATGAAGACTATCTAAGTTTGTTCAATATATTCTATCAGTTGCATGACACTGATCTTTTGATATAAGTTCTGTGTCTTATGATGCTGTTCCATGAGGCTTATGTGTTGATGAGGCAATATGGTACAGAGAATTACAGATCATCGAGGAAGGATTGAAAGAGAGAGTTAAGAAGAGCAAAGAGAGGACCGAAGCAGTCTTTATTCTATTTGCTAAATGAGAACCCTAAAGCTTTCTCAAGGTATGTGAGGAATAAAAGGATGATTAGGGTAGGAATAGGGCCAGTCAAAGACAGAAGTGGGAAGTTGAGTGTGGAGATTGTAGAGATCGGAGAGGTGCTAAATGAACATTTCTCATCAGTGTTCACTCAGGAAAAGAATGAGGTACGAGATATTAGACTCGAAAGGATCGAGGTCAGTTACACACAGGTGTTATCAATTCAAGAAGGAGTGAAAGTGGACAAGTCTCCTGGGCTGGATGGGATTTATCCGAGGATTCTCTGGGAAGCGAGGGAGGAGATAGCAGAGCCTTGGGCATTGATATTTGAGTCATCATTGTCTACGAGTTTAGTACCTGAGGACTGTAGGATTGCAAATGTTCTGCCCTTATTCAAAAGGGCAGCAGAGATGACCCAGGTAATTATAGACCAGTGAGCCTTACTTCTATTGTAGGAAAGGATTACAAGAGATAAGATTTATAATCATCAAGCAAGCAACAATTTAATTTCAGATAAGTCAACATGGTTTCATCAAGGGCAGGTCATGTCTCACATACCTCTGAGTTTTTTGAGAAGGTGACCAAGCATGTAGACGAGGAAAGGACAGTTGACATGGTATACTTGGACTTCAGTAAAGCCTTTGATGAGGTTCCACATGGTATACCTGGACTTCAGTAAAGCCTTTGATAAGGTTCCACATGGTAGGCTGATGGAGAAAATGCAGAGGCATGGAATTGAGGGTGATTTAGCAGCTTGGATTAGAAACTGGAAGAAGGCAGCGAGTGGTGGTTGATGCAAAATATTCAGTCTGGGGCAGAACTATGGAATTTAATCTGCAGGCAGTTTGGGAAATTTAATAAGGGAAGGAAGTAAGCAATAAATAGTAGATCCCTACAGAGTGCTCAGGAACAAAGGGACCTTACTGTCCAAGTTCAGAGATCCCCGAAGGTATCGGTACAGGTAAAACGGGGGATGAGGAAGGCATAGATTTGTACTTTTTCACACAGAGGGTGGTGCGTGTGTGCAATGAGCTGCTAGAGGAAGTGGTGGAAGTTGGCACAAATACAATTTTTAAAAGGCAGCTGGATGGATATGTGAATAGGCAGAGTTTAGAGGAATATGGGCAAGTGCTGGTAAATCGGATAGATTAATTTCGGATATCTATTCAGCATGGACGAGATGGACTGTTTCTGTGCTGTACAGCTCTATGGCCATCCACCTCATTTTGAAATGTTTTGGAACACCCTCTTAGGATTCAGAGTGTGCCAGGACCTGACACCTCCCTCCTCACGTCTCCTGTGTATTTTAAATCAATAGTACCGTTTGCATGTTACTGGGTTAGTACTTTAAACACACAGACACATACAATATAATCAGAATTTCTATTCGGTACAGACAGTGATGACTTGTTTCAACTTTGCTAACAGGGTATCAGATCTGCAGACAGAAATCTTGGAAGAAATTCCAAAACAAGATCTGACAGGGTCACTCAATATGATTGGGGGGGGGTTGAATCTGGAAACAGAAATTCGACCTGCTTCAAAAGGTACTGGACATCAATGTGAGCAGAGAAGCACTCAGAGAGGAACACACCAGTGAACGGAGCTTTATCTGGTTACACAGAATGAGTGTATGTGTCCCAGTGAACTGACAATGGGAAGGAGCTTTAACCAGTTACACAGACAGAGAGGGGCTGGGGCATTTATTTTACCCCTGGAGCATCAGTGCCTGAGGGGTGAACTTGGAGAGGTTTATAAAATCGTGAGGGGCATAGACAGGGCAAATAGCCTAAGTCTTTTCCCCCCAGGGTGGGGAAGTCAAAAACTAGAAGGCATAGGTTTAAAGTGAGAAGGGAAAGATTTAAAAGGGGCCTAAGGGACAACTTTTCATGCAGAGGGTTGTGCAGGTATAGAATGAACTGCCAGAGGAAGTGGTGGGTACAATTGCAATGTTTAAGAGGCGTTTGGTTGGGTATATGAATAGGAAGGGTTTGGAGGGATATGGGCTGAGTGCTGCCAGGGGGGATTAGATTGGGTTGGGATATCTGGTCGGCATGGGTGGGTTGGATGAAGGTTTGTTTCCATGCTGTACATCTCTATGACTAGCACTCGGAGCGTGGCTCCTTCATCACGTGATTGTGGAGAATAAAATCATAAGGCACAGAATGGATGGAAAAACATTACAGTGCACTGAAATGATATATTGAAAAACCCTGGATTGTTAAGTCTTTCATCTTTTAGTATGGGCTGCTTGTATCATTCATTTGTAAATCGTGGAATTTTCTGAAAGACATCTTCTTGAAATAACTCAAGGTTTTATAACAAAAGGTGACATCTCAGCTCTGACAACGCATTAAAGGTGTGAAGTCAGGATCTGTCTGTATCCCAATCAGACTGGTTCTATTTCCAACGTGGAATTTACAAAATATTACATGGATTGACTGCCTGTATATTGTGCATTTTTGAGAAAAATAGAATGTATCTGCAAATACAAATTCACCCCCATGGATGTGTTTGTGTGTGAATGAGACAGAGAAAAGTCTATTTCATGCTGTATATCCCGATGTCTACTCGACAACAGATGCTTTAATTCTGCTGGTGTAAATATTGTTATAAATCATAGCTGGGTATGAATAGTTAGATGTTAGGGTGAGAAAATGCCTCAAGAGCGGCACTATAAGATTCGTGGGAGAGCCCTATTTCTGGTTTACTTCCCCATGAACAAACATTAAGCATGAGCATTTATTTATTTCTAATTTTGTTCTGTTTTTCTTGTTTGATTCCCCGCTAGGACTACTCTCTGTGTCTGGGGATGGTTGACAGGCTGGGAGATTGTGGCTTGGGTCTTGAATAATTGAATGTTTTATTGTTCCAGAAGGTGTAGGGGTGTGGGGTCAAGGCTTCAGCAGAAATCCAGCAGAGCAGAGAAGAGACCAATATCTTACTCTGTGAGAACAGGGACATCCCAGAGGACAGAGAAATCAGGACCTGAATCCAAGCTGACACCTGTGATTAGTGCTTTGATGAGCAGCGTCAAGCCTCTACCTTCACCTAGCTTCCCATTTGACTACTACCTCGATATTCAGGATCCAATCCTTGTCATCCTGAAGCCATGCCTCTGTAAGGAGTCTCAGATCATAATTATTCTCTTCAATGTGTGCAGTCAATTTTGTTACAATGCACACCATTCAGAAACATTGTTTTTAGTTTCAAGTTTTGTGACCTTCAGAATCCAGTTTTGATTGTTGGTACATTTACTCACCTTGTCCCTTTCTATCGTTCTCAAGAGACAGGAGAGTTTGTTTTTGTGAATGAGCAGTTGTAGCGCGAGGTCGCTGTTGCTTGGTGACGGTTAGGCTCCCCGGCCCAACCCCGCCCACCCCCGGCCCCGCCCGCCCCGGCCCCGCCCATCCCCCCGGCCCCGCCCGTCCCCCCGGCCCCGCCCATCCCCCCGGCCCCGCCCATCCCCCGTGAAGACGTCTCGCGGGGGCGAAGGTGGTTGGGAGGAGAAGTCGCTCGAGCGAGGAAGCGGCGGGAGGGCGGCCGTTAGGAAAATGGCGCCGCGCGGCCCGGGGCAGACACCCGTCACTGGCCGCCGCCGCCTTCCTGGCGCAGCTGCTGTGTCACGGCCACACCGGCCGGCTGTACAGCAGCCAGGAGCCGGTGAGCATTCTGGAGGCGGATGGGGTTAAGGGCCTGCTTGGGAACTCGTCGGCCGCCGGGGTGGTGGAGTTCTACTGGTCGTGGGGCGGCCCCTGTGTCAACTATGGGGCCACCTGGAAGGTACTGGGCCCGGTACGTGAAAGGTGAGGCAGGTTGTGGGGGGGACGGAGGGGAAGGAATGTGGGGCCTGTCCTGTCATAGTGACATTTTACACTCACTTTCCATCGGCTTTTACTGGCGCTTGTGCTGTTTACCCCCTCACTGTGTGTTTAATCCTTGTGCTGTTTGCCCCTCACTGTGTGTTTAATCCTTGTGCTGTTTGCCCCTCACTGTGTGTTTAATCCTTGTGCTGTTTGCCCCTCACTGTTTAATCCTTGTGCTGTTTGCCCCTCACTGTTTAATCCTTGTGCTGTTTGCCCCTCACTGTGTGTTTAATCCTTGTGCTGTTTGCCCCCTCACTGTGTGTTTAATCCTTGTGCTGTTTACCCCTCGCTCTGTGTTTAATCCTTGTGCTGTTTGCCCCTCACTGTGTGTTTAATCCTTGTGCTGTTTGCCCCTCACTGTGTGTTTAATCCTTGTGCTGTTTGCCCCTCACTGTGTGTTTAATCCTTGTGCTGTTTGCCCCTCACTGTGTGTTTAATCCTTGTGCTGTTTGCCCCTCACTGTGTGTTTAATCCTTGTGCTGTTTGCCCCTCAGTGTGTTTAATCCTTGTGCTGTTTGCCCCTCACTGTGTGTTTAATCCTTGTGCTGTTTGCCCCCTCACTGTGTGTTTAATCCTTGTGCTGTTTGCCCCTCACTGTGTGTTTAATCCTTGTGCTGTTTGCCCCTCACTGTGTGTTTAATCCTTGTGCTGTTTGCCCCTCACTGTGTGTTTAATCCTTGTGCTGTTTGCCCCTCACTGTGTGTTTAATCCTTGTGCTGTTTGCCCCTCACTGTGTGTTTAATCCTTGTGCTGTTTGCCCCTCACTGTGTTTAATCCTTGTGCTGTTTGCCCCTCACTGTGTGTTTAATCCTTGTGCTGTTTGCCCCTCACTGTGTGTTTAATCCTTGTGCTGTTTGCCCCTCACTGTGTGTTTAATCCTTGTGCTGTTTGCCCCTCACTGTGTGTTTAATCCTTGTGCTGTTTGCCCCTCACTGTGTGTTTAATCCTTGTGCTGTTTGCCCCTCACTGTGTGTTTAATCCTTGTGCTGTTTGCCCCTCACTGTGTGTTTAATCCTTGTGCTGTTTGCCCCCTCACTGTGTGTTTAATCCTTGTGCTGTTTGCCCCCTCACTGTGTGTTTAATCCTTGTGCTGTTTGCCCCCTCACTGTGTGTTTAATCCTTGTGCTGTTTGCCCCCTCACTGTGTGTTTAATCCTTGTGCTGTTTGCCCCTCACTGTGTGTTTAATCCTTGTGCTGTTTACCCTTTGCTGTTACTTGTGCAATTGCTGAGGGTAGTGTGTAAATACTAGTGAAGGAGATTATGCACCAGCATGTACATGTTCCTCAGTCATTGAAGGGACAGGACCTGTTGAGAATGGTTAGTAAAGCATGTGGTACACTAAGCCTTGTTAACATGGATATAGTTTGTTATTTGGAAAATTCGACTTTTTATTATTTAGAGTCATAGAGATGTACAGCACAGAAACAGACCCTTTTGGTCCAACCTGTCCATGCCAACCAGATATCCTAAATTAATCTAGACCCCTTTGCCAGCACTTGACTCATATCCCTCTAAACCCTTCCTATTCAGATACCCAGCCAGATACCTTTCAAATGCTGTAATTATACTGGCTGCCACTACTTCCTCTGGCAGCTCATTCCATACATGCACCACCCTCTGCATGGAAACGTTGCCCCTCAGTTACCTTTGCGGTCTCACCCTAAGCCTATGCCCTCTAGTTGTGAATCCCACCCCAACACTGAGTGAAAAGACTTAAACATTGAGCAGCCAGACAAATGCAAAAGCAATCAAATATTGAGCCAATGGAAAAAAAATTATGGCTGTACCCTTTTTGTCTCCCATAGGAATTTGGACACTTAAAATCTGTCAATGACACCAGCATTGCTACAGTGCATATTGTGTACACTCCTCAGTGTCAACAAGCAGGGCACACGTTTGCTGGTGTCACCAAAACATTGGGCATGTTCCTCGCTGCTGGCAGAAAAGGGGCGAGACCTACGTTTGGACAAATAAGGAGCACTGGAGGACCGGAGGGAGAATTGTCCTCCTGCCATTCGGAGCTCCTCTATTGGTGAATGTGGAAGTTGGACCATGAGGTTCTGAAGCTCCTGCTCCTCCTCTCTCTGAATGAAGATTGAGGTTCACCTCAGACTGCAACTTCTTTCCTCTGTCCAACATCTGAGAGTACGGCACTCTCTTTTCTCACCCCCATTTCCATTTACGTTTCATTCTGAGGTTCAGTTGTTGACTTGGAGCAACTGAAAGAAATGGGAGTGAATCCAGGTGAGGGGACAGAGTCTGGAAAAGTTAGTCCAAGCCTTTGTTCTCAATTAGCAAAATAGACAGGCAGGAGACTGAAAGAACGCAGCAAGCTAGGCAGTATCAGGAGGTGGAGAAGTCGAGGGATCTGGTGTCCCTTGTTCAGGTCTGGCGGTGGGTAGAGGGAGAGCTGTGGAACAAGGGTGTGCTGGGGTCAGGGTATTGAAGTGGGGATAGCTGGAGACAGGTAGAGGGTACAATAGACAATAGGTGCAGGAGTAGGCTATTCTGCCCTTCGAGCCAGCACCACCATTCATTGTGATAATGGCTGATCATCCTCAATCAGTATCCTGTTCCTGCCTTATCCCCATAACCTGGTACGACCTGGTTGGTGAATGGGAGGAAGGAATCTAGTTGGCAGGGAAGAGTGGAAGGGGCTGGGAAGTGTGTTGGGGTAATGGGATGGGAGATTATTTGAAATTGGAGAACTCAATGTTGTCTTCCGGGCTGTTGACTGCTCAGACAGAAGATGAGGTTTGTTCCTCCAGTTTGTGGCTTGGTTTGTTGTGGTAATGGAGGAAGCCAAAAATAGTCATGTCAGAAGGGGAGTGGGAAGGGGCTTTAAAATGGGTGGAGACTGGGAAGTCAGCTCAGCCTCTGCGGACCCGGCTGTGATGCTCAGCAAACCGTTCCCCAAGTTTACGCTCGGTTTCCCCAATGTAGAGAAGACCACAATTGGCAAAGCACAGCAGGTCAAGCAGCATCCGATCAGTAGGACAGTCGAAGTTTTGGGCACGAGCCCTTCATCAGGAATGATGCGTGGATGTTCAGAGGGGCATCAGTGTCCTTCTGTGCCAGTTGTCAGACAGGTGCAGCAGGCAATGAGCAAGGCAAGTGGTGTATTAGCAAGAGGAATTAAGTTCAGAAGTGGGGATGTCTTCCTGCAGTTAGGGGGTCATTGAATATATTCAAGGCTGAGTTCATCTGATTTTTATGTGAATGTTTATGGGGAAGGCAAGAAGGTGGTTTTAAGACTAATATAGGGCCGAGTTACAGAGCCATGCAGCACAGAAACAGCCCCTTCAGTCCAACTAGTGAAAATGGAGGGACTGATTGTGGGATGGAGATTTTCAGCTTCCAAGGAATAAGAGAGGAAAGAGTTCACTATAAATTAGAATTTATGGGATCGGTTGATGAGCCGAGGAGTGTCAGTTGGAGTTTAATTTAGAGACATCAGAGGTTTGCATTTTGGTCAAGCAATCCAGGCAGGACTGACACAGTGAAGGGGAGTGTTGCAGAATAAAGAGACCTTGGAATGCTGGAGTCTCAGGTGGACAAATTAGTGAAGGCAGCGTTTGGTTTGCTTTCCTTCATTGCTCATAGCATTGAGGAGAGGAGTTGTGAGATCATGTTATACACACTTCCCACTTGAACGTGTTATCTAACTGCTTAACTGTTTCTGTTCTTTGGTATGTTAATCCCAGAACCTGTTTTCAGTAACTTTCTCAAGAACGTAATTTAAATGCAGAGCTTTTATATCAAAAATGTCAGGCTGACTCGACATTGGGACCCAGACAGAATTCACACCTATTGGTGGGTAGGCTGGGACTTTTTTCACTGGAGCACAGGAGGTTGAAAGGTGAAGGTATCGGGTGCCTCATTAGCAAGTTTGCAGATGGGCATTCAGATTGATGGAATATCAGATAGTGAAGGGGACTGTCAGACGATACAGCAGAATATAGATCGGAGAGTTGGGAGGAGAAATGGCAGATGGAGTTCAATCCAGACAAATGCGAGGTGATGCATTTTGGAAGATGCAATTCAAGAGCGAGCTATACAGTAAATGGAAAGGTCCTGGGGGAAATTGATGTACAGAGAGATCTGGGTGTTTGGGTCTATTGTTCTCTAAAGGTGGCAATGACTGTCAGTAGAGTGGTCAAGGCAGCATACAACACGCGTTCCATCATCGGACGGATTGAGTAAAAGAGCTGGCAGGTCATGTTAAAGTTATATAAGATTTTGGTTTGGCGCATTTGGAATACTGCGTACAATACCGGTCGCCAGATTTCCAAAAGGATGTGGATACTTTTGGAGAGAGTGCAGAGGAGGTTCACCAGGATGTTGCCTGTTATGGAGAGCGCAAGCTATGAGGAGAGGTTGAGTAGATTAGGATTATCTTCATTGGAAATAAGGAGGTGGAGGGTGGGGGTCCTGATTGAGGCTGAAAAACCATGAGGGTTGTAAACAGGGGTGGATAGTAAGAATTATTTTCCCAGAGGGGAAGACTTAATTACTCAGGGTCACGAGTTCAAAGTGAGAGGGGAAAGGTTTGAGGGAGATATATGTGGAAAGTTCTTTACACTGAGGGTGTGGGTGCCTCGAATGCATCGCCAGCGGAGTTGGGATCGATAGCGTCATTTAAGATGTAGCTAGACAGATACATGAATGGGCAAGGAGCAGAGGGATACAGATCCTTAGAGAATAGGCGGCAGGTTTAGATAGAGTATCTCGATCAGCATAGCCATGGAGGGCTGAAGGGCCTGTTCCTGTGCTGTAAGGTTCTTTGTTCTCTTTATAGAGGTTTACAAAACCATGAGGGGCAAAGATCAGGTGAACGGCATGTCGTTTCAAGATTAGGGAGCAAATTAAGGTGAGAGGAGAAAGATTTAAAAAAACACATGAGGAGCACCTTTGTTTTAAACAGTGGTTTGTGTGGAATGAATGTCCAGAGGAAATGGTGGATGCAGGTTGAGTAACAACGTTTAAAAGACATTTGGATAAGTACATGAATAGGAAAGGTTCAGGGGGATATGGGGCAAACACAGGCAGGTGGGACTAGTTCAGTTTGTGAATATAGTCAGCATGGACTAGTTGGGCTGAAGGGTCTGTTTCTGTGCTGTATGACTCTGTAACTGTTCTGTACTGGTCTTGAAACCATTTTACTTGCCTTCCCCCATAAACATCCACTTCATGGTTGTTCTAAAATCAGATGAATTCAGCCTTGAATATATTCAATGACCCCCTAACTGCAGGAAGACATCCCTACTTCTGAAATCAATTCCTCTTGCTAATATTCCTCTTGCCTTGCTGATTGCTTGCTGCATCCGTCTGACAACTGGCAGTGACTGGTGTGGAAGGACGCTGAGGCCACGTTTTACATCCACACATCATTCCTGAGGAAGGGCTCGTGCCTGAAACGTCGATTCTCCTGCTCCTCGGATGCTGTCTGACCTCCTGTGCTTTTCCAGTGCCACACTTTTCGACTCTCATCTCCAGCATCTGCAGTCCTCACTTTGTCCACATCTCAATATGTCACCATTTAAACAACATACCTCCTTTCAGCAGTTATTTTTTCATAACCGAGGCTATCACTTCACACTGTGGGACTGCATTTGCCGTGCGTTTGCCAATTGAGACAGAGACCTGGACCAACGTTTCCCGACTCTGTCCCTTCCCTAGATTGACTCGCTTTCTTTTCAGTTGCTGCAAGTCAACAATTTAACCCCAGAATGAAAAAATGAAATGGTAAAGACAGTGCCGTACTCACAGATGGTGGAGAGAGGAAGGAAGTTGCAGTCTGAGTTGAAGCTCGATCTTCATTTGGAGAGGAGCAGCAGCATCAGCTTCAGAACCTGATGGTCCATCTTCCGCATTCAGACAATTGGGGAGCTCTGATTGGCAGGAGGCCCAGGCTCCTTGTCTGGCTTCTCATTGGTCC
This sequence comes from Chiloscyllium plagiosum, assembly GCF_037043375.1. NCBI lineage: Eukaryota > Metazoa > Chordata > Chondrichthyes > Orectolobiformes > Hemiscylliidae > Chiloscyllium > Chiloscyllium plagiosum. The sequence goes on along the minus strand of NW_028270165.1, from coordinate 92,661,146 downwards.
ATTTGAAGAAGGGTTTGCACTGTTTCTGCAGACAGAGCATGCGCGGCTTTTGCTGAACCAGCATAGAGTCAGAAGTGTACAGCATGGAAACAGACCCTTCGGTCCAACCCGTCCATGCCGACCAGATATCCCAACCCAATCCAGTCCCGCTCCTCAACACCTGGCCCACATCCTTCCAAACCTTTCCTATTCATATATCCATTCAAATGCCTCTTAATTGTTGCATTTGTACCAGCCTCCACCACTCCCTCTGGCAGCTCATTGCATACACGTACTACACTCTGTGTGAAAAAATTGCTCCGTAGGTTTCTTTTACATTTTTCCCCTCTCACCCGAAATCTATGCCCTCTAGTTCTGGACTCCCCAACCCAAGGGAAAAAGCTTTGTCTATTTATCTTGTCCATGCCCCTCATAATTTTTTAAACCTTTATAAGGTCACCACTCAGCCTCTGACACTCCAGGGAATACAGCCCCAGCCTGTTCAGCCTCTCCCTCTAACTGTACCTCTTATGCTCGCATCCAAATCATTTACACAAGTGACAAAAAGTAGAGGACCGAGCACCGATCCTTGTGGCACTCCACTGGTCGCAGGCCTCTAGTCTGAAAAACAACCCTCCACCACCACCCTCTGTCTTCTACCTTTGAGCTAGTTCTGTATCCAAATGGCTAGTTCTCTCTGTATTCCTTGAGATCTCACCTTGCTAATCAGTTTCCCATGGGGAACCTTGTCAGACGCCTTACTGAAGTCAATATACATTACATTACTGCTCTGCCTTCCTCAATTCTCTTTGTAACTTCCTCAAAAAACTCAATCAAGTTTGTGAGACATGATTTCCCACACAAAACCATGTTGACTATCCCTAATCAGTCCTTGTCTTTTCAAATACATGTACATCCTCTCCCTCAGGATTCCCTCCAACAATCTGCCCACCACTGACGTCAGCCTCACTGGTCTATAGTTCCCTGGCTTGTCCTTACCACCCTTCTTAAACAGTGGTACCATGTTAGCCAACCTCTAGTCTTCTGGCATCTCACCAGACATGCACAGCATGCTGTATGGAGATGCTGTTCCTGATGGATTTAAAGTGTCCAACTGCCACAATTTCTACCCCCCCCAGTCACTTGACATCACCGTGCAGGCTCCTCGCTATTTTTGATGTTCATGTTACCTGGAACCCTCATGATTATATCAATCTCAATGAGGTCACCCCTCAACCTCCTGTGCTCCAGTGAAGAGATTCTCAGCCTCTCCTTATAACTCAAACCCTCCAGTCTTGGTAATATCCTGGTGAATCTTTACTGAACCCTCTGTAATAGTATTCTTCCTATTATAGGGCCACCAGAAACGTTCTCAGTACTCTACAAGTGGCTTCACCAACATCCTGTACAAGTTCTAAATGATGTCCCAACTCCTTTATTTAATGGTGTGAACAAATAAGGTAAGTGTGCTGAATGCCTTCTGAAGCACCCTTCCAACCAGTGATGCAACTTTCAATGAAGTATGTACCTGAACCCCCCCCCCCCATATCCCTCTGTACAAGTCCTGCCCTTATTTTAGGAAAATGCAATCTCTCACTTTTATCTATACCTCTCTCATAACACGCTCTCTCTCAGATGTACACACACCCTCTTACAGGCTTCTCCTCCATCACACTCCCTTGACAAAGCATGTGCACACATGCTCTCTCTCGCGCGCGTGCACACACGCACACATAACGATGGAGTGCATTTGCAGAATTATATTTACAGATATATTCAACTTTGCACAAAAAGCGCACAACATGCAGGTAGTCAATCCATATAATATTTTATACATTTCTGGTTTGGAAATAGTACCAGTCTGATTTAAGATTGGGATACTGACACACCTTTCATGCATTGTCTGGGCTGAGATGTCACCAGTTTAAAAAAACCCTTGTGATCTTGAGAATATGACTGAATAGTAGTACTGCGATGTACACATTAATGAAATAAAACCTGCAACCCATTCTAAAAGATGAAAGACTTAACAGCAATCTACATTTGTCAATATATCATTTCAGTTGCATGACACTGTGACCTTTTGCTCTTAACTCTGTGTCTTATGATCCTGCTCCACAGTTCCCCGATGAAGGAGCAGCGCTCCGAAAGCTAGTGCTTCCAAATAACCCGGTGTTGTGATTTTTAAACCGTGTCCCACCTCGTCCAACAGCAGCACCTCCACCTCCTTTCTAATGAACACAGCCCACACTTCCCAGTGCTGTCAGTAAACTGCCGCTGAAACAATGCAGTGCCTGCACTCCCAAAAAATGTAAACTTCTAACGAAACCAGCTACTCAGTCACTGCTCCATCTGATATACAACATTGGAAACTTAATGCAGGAGGCTGCAAGAAATGAGCAGCTTTAAAACAAAAACCGCTTGGAGCTCTAAGCTTTCAATGAGAGTCTGAGTCTGACAGAATGTTCAGGTAACCTTTATTGTGTCCCAACATTGTTACAGCTTCAGTTGCCCCCAGCAAAAAGGCAGAGAAAGAGTAGATGTTTGTTAGACAGCTCAACAACAGGGGGAGGAGCAAGGGACGGGGCAAGGCCAACAGCAGGCCCCCGCACTAAGCCTGCATTGCCTTGCACAGTTTACAAAAATCCCTTCCCCTTCAGAGACTCCAAACAGTGTGGGAGCAGGCCACTCGGCCCAAAGACTACACACTGATCCTCCGAAGGGTAACCCACCCACGCAATTCTCCTGCCCGTATTGCTCAACATTTACCCGTGACTAATGCACCTAACCTGCACATCCCTGTGCATGATATCCCAACCCAATCTCGTCCCACCTGCCAGCACGGGGCCCATATCCCTCCAGTTGCTTTTTAAGTGTTGTAATCGTACCAGCCTCCACCACTTCCTCTGGCAGCTCATTCCATACACGTACCACCCTCTAAATGAAAAGATTGCCTCTTAGGTCTCTTTCATATCTTTCCCCTCTCACTGTAAACCTATGCCCTCTATTTCTGAACTCTCCCACCTCAGGGAAAAGACTTTGTCTATCTATCCTATCCATGCCCCTCATGATTTCATAACCTTCTCTAAGGTCACCCCTCAGCCTCCGATGTTCGATGGAAAACAGCCCCAGTCTGTTCTGTCTCTCCCTATAGCTCAAATCTTCCAGTCTTGGCAACATCGTTGCAAATCTTTTCTGACCCCTTAAGTTTCACAACATCTTTCTGAAAGGAAGGAAACCAGAATTGCACGCGATATTCCAACTGTACAGCAGTAACATGACCTCCCAACTCCTGTACTCAATATTCTGACCAAATAAAGGAAAGCATACAAAACACCATCTTCACTATCCTATCAACCTGCGACTCCACTTTCAAGGAGCTCTGAACTTGCACTCCAAGGTCTCTTTGTTCAGCAACACCCCCGAGGACCTTACCATTAAGTGTATAAGTCCTGCTAAGATTTGCTTTCCCAAAATGCAGCACCTCACATTTATCTAAATTAAACTCCATTTGCCACTTCTCAACCCATTGGCCCATCTGATCAAGATCCCATTGTAATCTGAGGTAACCTCCTTCGCTGTCCACTACACCTCCAATTTTGGTGTCATCAGCAAACTTACTTACTATACCACTTATGCTCACATCCAAAAAGAAGTGGGCCCATTATCTATTTTCAAAGTGGAATTGACAATATATTACATGTACTGACTGCCTGCAGATTGTGCAGTCTTTCAGCAAAGTAGAATGTTTAGGGTGCAGGTTTGCTCGCTGAGCTGTAGGTTTGATATCTAGACGTTTCGTTACCTGGCTGGGTAACATCATCAGTGGTGACCTCCAAGTGAAGCGAAGCTGTTGTCTCCTACTTTGTATTTATATGTTTGTTCTGGATGGGGTTCCTAGGATTTGTGGTGATATCAAAGTTATGAAGAGAGATACATATTTTGTTGAACCAAATACAATAGCAGTGGAGAGAATTTCAGAAAAGGGCAATAAATATTTACTTTTTACCCCTTATTCAACTCATTCAAGAATTTCAAATTGAATCTGAGCGAACTTGAGAGCAAATGGCAACATTCGTTTGTTAATAGACTCACCATAAATTATGAAAGATCACTTTTATCTAAGTCACAATGTTTAATCCCAAATGGAGCAATTAAGTGCAAAGTTACTTTCAACCATTTAATAAAACACTGCAAATTTTATTTCATATGAAAATACATTCATTTTATAATTTGGATAAGATCTTTACAAAGGAAATATACTAAACAAAATAGCTTTCCTGAGTATCAATATTGACAACAGTTATGCAGCTATTATTTGGCAACTAATTGAAATGATTTCAGAATAAATGAGCAGCTTCATTATTATACATTGAGATATTGCATATCTTGGCTCTCACCCAAGTATTCTCCGAAGGAAAAAATGCATCTGGATGGGGACATGAATAGGAAGAATTCAGAGGGATGTGAGCCAAATGTTGGCAAATGGGTCACTAGATTAATTTAGGATATCTGGTTGGCCTGGACTGAAGGGTTTGTTTCTGTGTGCTCATTACAGACGCCCCTCTTCTGGGATCCCCATACCAGCTGTTATTTTCATGAAATAATCTGACAATTGTTGACTTCCATCAACCTATTCCATCTGGAGAAATTTCCTCTCTCTGCAAAGTGTGGTTCACGTTGGCAAATTCAATCCTCTTCCGGTCCTCAGGAACACTCTATAATGCACAACGTTCTCAATACCTGTTTAACGTTCAGTGGGGAAACTATTTTCGGTCCAACAGTTGCACAGAATTCCTCAGAAATGTTTTTGGCAAATGTACTGCTCCCACGAGAGCTCGTGGGCCCACAGTTCAAATGCTTTTAACAGCTTTTTTTCTCATTTCCCCAGGATGCAGAATTTCTCCCACCAGAAATTGTTTGCCCTGAAAAAAATCCAGCAGGAACGTGATTGTGGAGCTATCAGTAAAAAGGCACCAAGACCATGTACAATAGAGCTAAGGGAGAGCCCAATGGGAACAGCATTCTGAGGACCATTGTCTCCCATACAGTGCGAGTGCTTGAGTCACTTGGCACATTTTTTACAGCACTCAAGCAACTCCTCTTGCAAAACATCAACCCTTTAGTCCTGTAGACCTGACCAGACCCCCTGCTGTAACATTTCAGTAACCGATTTTGACAAACTCTCCCCAATATACACCAAACCAGACTATTATTTCTTCAGCTAAGGTCAAACTACCAAATTCCTTGTCCTTGATGGCAAAGATGTCCCTCATAAGGTCATTATCGGAGCCCTTGTTCCCACAACAGTACCTTGTCCTGGCCAGTCATCGTACCAGCACCCACCACTTCCTCTGGCAGCTCACGCCATCGCTCAAGCGACTCCACGTTGAAAGCGTCTGGTCTGGTGCACCAGATGACATCAGGATAATCTCAGATCGTTCCAGATCGCATCGATACTCAGTCAGTGGTTTTCACAATCAGGATGTTGTACGTGATCAAAAAGGTCAGTGAGTAGGCGATCCCCCCACCTCTTTGTTCAAGTATCTCTACGAGAACTCCCTTGCTGGAGGGTCCCTTGGAGACACTTCAACTGGACTTCATTGAGTTGGAGAAATCAGTTGAGTTGCTATAAATATGTTTTGCTTATTGTTGTCTTTTCTGAGTGGACTGAAGCCTACCCTCCTCCTAACGCTACTGCTGAGACTGTGGTGAAGATTTTGTTTAAGGAAATAATTCCCTGCTTCAGTATACCTGCGTGCATTTGCTCGGACAATGGACCACACTTTGTAGGTAATATTAATGGAGAACTCTGTTCCCAGCTTTGTATTTGTCGGCAACTGCATGGTGCTTAGCATCCTCAGGCGGCCGGCCTTATTCAATGTTTTAACCAGACTCAAGACTAAACTTGCCAAATGGATGGCAGAGTCTGGCCTTTCCTGGTTATGCTAATCCCTGTGGCCTTATTCCAGATGCGATCCATGTCTGCGAGCAAGACACGACTGTCTCCAGCTGAGAGTCTCTCTGATCACCCCTTGGAACGATTCGGCTCCCTTCTCAGTCCACTTCCACCACATGACCGAAGCAATCATTGGTTATGTTCTTGCTCTAACGAGTGTTATGTGTGCCTTTCACTCCAAGGAGCGTGTGGCTGACAGCGATGTTCCCTCCCTTTCAGCATCGTCACGGGTAGAAACTGGTTCGTTGGTGCTTGTCAAGACCTGAACTGGCAAAGGTCTCCAACCTTGTTGAGATGGCCCCTTCCAGGTTTTACTTCCCACCCCTACGGCAGTCACAGTCGTTGGGCGCTCCGCTTGGGTCCAACTGTACCATTGTAAATTGATTGACCGCACCAATCAAAAGGGGGGAAGAGGAGGAGAGAATCCTGGAATCCCAACAAAAGGAGTGGACACTGTCCTGTTGGGTTTTTGAATCTTGCTGTTATTCTCATGTTAATCTTATGACAGATACTTGAATTAAGAGGAGAGACTTGTTGGGGATCGCCTATCTCCTTACCTTTCTGATCACGTACAACATCCTGATGGGGAAAGCTACTAAGTATGGATGCGACCAGGAATGATCAGAGATTATCCACCACCCATGCTGAGATGATGTTGTCCAGTGCACCGGACCAGACACCTTTGACGTGTGGAACGTGATGAAGATTGATTATTGCAATGGACTCTTACATCAGAAAGACCAGATGGTCCATCTGGACAGTAGAAATCAGTGGGAGTTACCATGTCATTACCATGTTTTTTTTATTTTACCTGCAGACGCAAGTCTCGTGAGGATAAAAATGCTCAACCGCGTTATTATGGTAAATATTTTAAGGACGCCTAGGAACACCATCCCTTTTTGCAGGTTGTGCCGACTTTAGAAAAGGGAAGCCTGATAGGGGAAACTCCTCGATCCACAAACAACTTCTCCAGAGGCAGTAGTCTGTTACTCCTCTCTCTCGGGAGATGACTTACTTGCCCTGTCCCCAGTCCCAGATTCCATTCTATTTGTCAGACTTCCTACTGCCGACCCTGCGAAGAGAAATATCACTTTCCAATACCTCCGGTCTGTGTATACAAACAGCTGGTGTAACACTGGCTGGGGTACAGCAGGCCTTATGCGGCACATGGACCTGGAACGGAACCCTTCCCTTGTGCATTTATAGGCCTTTTCTCTTTTCAGAACCTGATACTGTCACCAAGACTATGTATAATAGGTCTAAGGGAGAGCCCAATGGGAATAGCATTCTGAGGACCATTGTCTCCCATACAGTGCGAGTGCTCGAGTCACTTGGCCCATTTTTTACAGCGCTCAAGCAACTCCTCTTGCAAAATGTCGACCCTTTACTCCTGTAGACCTGACCAGACCCCCTGCTGTAACATTTTAGTAACCTATTTTGACAAACTCTCCCTAATATACACCAAACCAGACTATTATTTCTTCAGCTAAGGTAAAGCTACCAATTTCCTTGTCCTGGATGGCAAAGATGTCCCTCATAAGGTCACTATCAGAGCCCTTGTTCCCACAACAGTACCTTGTCCTGGCCAGTGGACAAGTCGATGGAACCTCCATCTGAGGGGGATGCACCGGTCGGTCTCGGCCAACCTTGCTCCACCTGGAAGGATCCCAAGGGACTGGGTGACAATACAGGACACCTGATAGGCTGGGGAATCCAGAGTACCCTGGGGTTGGAAGGATCGGCAGGGGTGTCAAGTCAACAGAACCGCAATTCCCTCTTTTGCGGCCTGACCATTCGAGGAAATAAGACGAAAGAGGCTCTGAAACAGAGTAAACTGCGATTATCAGACCTGTGTCTTTACTCTGTGCAGAATCGGTCTGCCTTAGACTATATCCTCCCCCAGGAGGGTGAGGTCTGCACCATTGTCCAAGATAAATGCACTACGGGCATTCCTGATCTCACTGGCAATATTACTAAGATACAAGAAGAGATCCAGGTTTTCCTTGACAGAATGACTGAAGGGACCAGTTGGGGAAACTGCAGATCGGGCTGATGGTACAATTGGCTTATCAATTTAGCTACGTCTGTTTGTCGGTATTGGTATTGTTAGGTATTTAATTGCTCGGCTTATGAGGTCACTTAGTGATATAGATTTGCCCCAGAAGATGCTCCTTTTGCGATCAGATAGCTCACCCACACGTGTCGATGGCGATGATAAAAACGACCAGATGAGCTGCGAAGATGGTGGTGCCGCTCTGCAGGATGTTGATGGCTGGACCACCTTGAAGGGCATTCGTTTGGACTAGCCTTCTCTTTCAGTAATCGTGGTGCAATCAAAGGGAGGAATGAGTGTGTGGACATCTGGGTGATAAAGTCTATAGCCTTAAAACTTGTCTTTAAACATTCAGACTAAAATGTAATGCTGAATTATTAAATACATTTACTGCACTAGAAAATAAACTGGCAGGAAGGCTCAGAAAGAGGGCAGAACTTAAACATAGGGACACCTGGGCTCACCAAGTGATAACAGGATGCTGTAAGGCAATTAAGAACGTTTGCCTCAGCATCGGTGAATCTGTGTGAACAGGACCCCAAGTGATAACATTCACAGCCATTCCCTTGTGAGACCATTTTAGTGCTGAGGCTGTTGATTCCCGTAGAAAATTAACTCTTAGTGTTTATCTGCACTGGATTGAAATGAATTGCCTTTTGAGACTTTCTGATGATATTGAGTAGCCATTACTGGTTATTAAATACAAACTCTGTAAAAGGAAATATTGATAAAGCTTTACCTTACTTGCTGCAGCCGTAGATCCAGCGGAGGAAACAGGCCGCGGGCATACTTCCGGCTTCAGGTGGCCCCGCCCCCTGGGTCTGGTCCCGCCCCTTCCGGAAGCAGCTCGTAAGCCCCGCCGCTGGGAGCCAAACCTCTTTCCTCCAAGCGCACCAAACCCCGCCCTTTCGCCACGGACTCCGTGCGAGTCAAGACCACGCCCCCTGCCCGCACGCGCAACTGCCCACAAAGCCGCGCGCCTCCAGGCTCGACGCGCGCACCGCCCGCTGACCCGGACCGCTGCTGAGTCCTTCATCTTTTAGAAGTGGTTGCAGGTTTCAGTTCATCAATATATAAAGTCCAGAACTTTAGATCAGATTCCCTACAGTGTGGAAACAGGCCCTTCGGCCCAACAAGTCCACACCGACCCGCCGAAGAGCAAAACCCCCAGCCCCATTCCCTGTCAGCCAACACTACGGGGCAATTTAGCGTGGCCAATTCCCCCTAACCCGCACGTCTTTGGACTGTGGGAGGATACCCGCGCGGGGGTGGGGGGGGAATTGAACCCGGGGCCCTGGCGCTGTGAGGCAGCAGTGCTAACCACAAAAAACATGACATTTTCTGTTTTCCAGCGGCAGCTGCATCCCAGGAGTGGGGAGTCACTGATTTGAGGTTTTAAATTTGAAGTCGGACAGCAGAGGTGCCTGGGAGAGGAGGGACGACTTATTTGTATTTCCTTCTTGCTGTATCAGTCAGTGGGTACTGTTGAGGGGGGAAAACGACCTACCAGGGGCTCTGGCACAGAGCCTGTCCCTGTTGCACCAGAAGGGAAGGAAGGAAACGCGGAGAGTGTTAGTCATTCTAACTCAATAGTTAGAGGGTCAGATAGAAGGTGTGTTGGGAATGAACAAGACTCGCGGTTAGTGTGTTGCCTCCCAGGTGCCAGGGTGCGTGATGTCTCGGATCGTATCTTTGAGGTCCTGAAGGGATAGGGTTTACAACCCAAGTCATGGTCCATGTAGGTACCAACAACATAGGTAGAAATGTGAGAAACAGAACTCACTCACAAATCACTCAGCCTGAGACAAAGCCTTGGAAACAAGAACAATTTATTACAGTCTTGCAAGTACCGGACGCTTCTGCAAGCAAGAAGAAATGTGCGCCAAAACAGAGCCTGTTAGCTTTCTTATTGAGTTTACAAGTTGCGGAATCACGCCTCCCTTTTCCCATCCTATCATAAGCCGTTTACCTCACTTGTCAGTTATTTTCTTATCTGGCCATCCTGCTGTCCTTGTCTGCATTCTTTGTTCCTTGTTTGTTACAGCTTGTTCTTTTATCCAGTTTCTCTTATCATACTATAAGCTTTATTGTGAAATGCCCCTGTTGCTTCTTTTTGTGGTCAACTACAACACTTTAAAGTTATTCCCTCGCTTAAAACTATTTTCTTTAAAAGACCCTCTATATTCATTAAAGTCTTAGCCTTAAGTATGCTACATGCTACAAGAATTCCACGACCGTTTGTATAATGTTCCCCTTCTCTTCCCCCTACTACACCCCCTCACCCATCTGCAAAAACATTTATAATCTCCCACAGAAAGACGGATAGGGATGTAAGGCAGGATTTCAGGGAGCTAGGGTGGAAGCTGAGGGCGAGAACAAACAGAGTGGTTATCTCTGGTTTGTTACCCGTGCCACGTGATAGCAAGGCAAGGAATAGGGAGAGATATCAGCTGAACACCTGGCTGCAAGGATGGTGCAGGAGGGAGGGTTTCAGGTTTTTGGATACTTGGGGCTCATTCTGGGGAAGGTAGGACTTGTACAAACAGGACAGTCTTCACTTGAACCAGAGGGGTACTAATATCCTGGGTGGGAAATTTGCTAATGCTATTTGGGTCGGTTTAAACTAGCTCAGCAGGTGGATGGGAACCGGGGGGTGTAGCTGCAATGCACAGGAGAATGAGAGTAGGAAGGACAGGGACAGGATTTCAGGGTCACAGGAATGTGCTGGCAGACAGCGAAGTGGTTTGAAGTGTATCCGCAATAAGGTAGGTGAGCTTGCAGCACGGACAGGTACCTGGGACTTGGATGTTGTGGCCATTTCGGAGACATGGAGAGAGCAGGGTGAGGAATGGATGTTGCAGGTTCCAGGGTTTTGATCTTTCATTAAGAACAGCCAAGGCGGTAAAAGAGGGAGAGGCGTGGCGTTGTTAGTCAAGGATAGTATAACGGTGGCTGACAGAACTTTTGATGAGGACTCGTCTACTCAGGTAATGTGGGCTGAGGTTAGAAACAGGAGAGGAGAGGTCACACTGCTTGGAGTTTTTTTATAGGGCTCCGCAGAGTTCCAGGGAGGTGGAAGAGCGGATTAGCAAAATTATTCTGGGTAGGAGTGAAAGGAACAGGGTGGTCATTATGGGGAACCTTAATTTCCCAACATTGACTGGAAATGCTTTCACTCTAGTATGTCGTATAGATCAGTTTTTGTCCAGTGTGTGCAGGAGGGTTTTCTGACACAGTATATTGAAGGGCCGACAAGAGGGGAGGTCACACTGCATCTGGTGCTTGGTAATGAACCAGGCCAGATGTTTGATTTGGTGGAAGGTGAGCACTTTGGAGAGAGTGACCATAATTCAGTTGGGTTTCATTTAGTGATGTAAAGGGATAGGAACATGCCACAGGTCAAGAGTTATGGGACCCAGGTAGTTATAGACCAGTGAGCCTTACGTCTATGGAAGGAAAGCTTTTGAAAAGGAATATTAGAGATAGGATTTATAATCATCTAGCAAGCAACAATTTGATTTCCGATAGTCATCATAGTTTCATCAAGGGCAGATCGTGTCTCAGAAACCTCATTGCGTTTTTTGAGAAGGTGACCAAGTATGGAGATGAGGGTAGGGCAGTTGACGTGGTGTACATGGACCTCAGGAAAGCCTTTGATAAGGTTTCACATGGCAGGCTGTTGGAGAAATTGCAGAGGCATGGGTTGTTGTCGTTCGGTTCGCCGAGCTGGGAATTTGTGTTGCAAACGTTTTGTCCCCTCTCTAGGTGACATCCTCAGTGCTTGGAAACCTCCTGTGTAGCGCTTCTGTGATGTTTCCTCCAGCATTTATAGTGATGGTGTCACCTATACAGGGGACGAAACGTCTGCAACACAAATTCCCAGCTCGGCGAACAGAACCACAACAACATGCACCCGAGCTACAAATCTTTTCCTGAACTTTGAAGAGGCATGGGATTGAGGGTGATTTAGCAGTTTGGATTAGAAACTGGCTTTCTGAAAGAAGGCAGCGAGTGGGGGTTTATGGAAAATATTCAGCCTGGTGTCTGGTTACTAGTGGTGTGCCACAAGGATCTGTTTTGGGACTACTGCGGTTTGTCATTTTTATAAATTACTTAGATGCAGACATAGGTGGATGGATTAGCAGAATTGGACTCAGTTGGCAAATGGAGTTCAATGCAGCTAAATGTGAGGTGATTCACTTTGGGAAGAATAACAGGAAGGTAGTGATGTTGGAGTCCATGTACATAGATCCCTGAAAGTTGCCACCCAGGTAGATAGTGCTGTGAACAAGGCATACGGTGTGTTAGGTTTCATTCATAGAGGGATTGAGTTCCGGAACCGCAATATCATGCTGCAACTATACAAAACACGGGTGCAGCCACACTTGCAATATTGTGTATAGTTCTGGCTTCCATATTTCAGGAAGAATGTGGGAAGCATTGGAAAAGGTGCAGAGGAGATTTACCAGGATGTTGCCTGATCTGGAGGGAGGGTCTTATGAGGAAAGGCTGTTCTCATTGGAAAGAAGAAGGCTAAGGTGGTATTTGATAGAGATATATAAGATGATCAGAGGATTAGATAGAGGAGACAATGAAAGACTCTTTCCTAGGATGGTGACGTCAGCTTGTACGAGAGGGCATAACTACAAATTGAGGGGTGATGGATTTAAGACAGATGTCAGAGACAAGTTCTTTATGCTGAGAGTGGGAAGGGCGTGGAATGCCCTACCTGCTAAGGTAGTCAACTCAGCCACATTAGGGAGATTTAAACAATCCTAAGATAAGTGCATGGATGATTTTGGGATAGTGTCAGGGAATGAGCTGAGAATAGTTCACAGGTCGGCGCAACATCAAGGGCCGAAGGGCCTGTTCTGCGTTGTATTGTTCTATGTTCTAAACTTAGTGCAGGAGGCGGAAAGAAATGAGCAGCTTTAAAACAAAAACCTCTTGGAGCTCAAAGCTTTCAATGAGAGTCTGAGCCTGGTGGTAAGTTCCGGTAACCTTTATTGCAACCCAACTTGGTTACAACTTCAGATCCCCCCAGCAAAGAGGCAGGGAAAAAGCAGTTGCTTTTTGAACAGCTCAAGGTGAAAGTGCACACACCACACCTCTCCCTGTCCCACCCCCCTCACTGTCTTTACTCTTGGCCAGCACCAAGTTGTCCCTTTGTAATCGGATCCTTGTTACATCCGTAACCCGGAGGAAGTATTGCCTCACTCAGCAATTTCAACCCATACCCTGTCTCCAAGTAAGTTTCTCCCTGCTCATTTGCCAGGAAGGGGCAGTGTAGAGTCAACCAGACTGCTGTGGGTCTGGAATCACGTGTAGGCCAGACCGGGTAAAGGATGCAGCTGGAACGACTGAGTGAATCCTTTCCCACAATGGCGGTTCCCTTCCCTAACAAGGGAGGGAGGGAATCAGATGGGGGCTTTCTCCCCCGCACCACCCCCTCCCTGAAACGGTCTCATCGTTAGATTCTGAACTCCACATTTCTGACGGAATACCAATTCTGCCATCTGTCGTGGTGGGATTCGAATCCAGGAGTCCCCGGATTCGGACTGATAGTCCAATCGATAATGGCACTCGGCCGTCACTCCTTCAATGCCCCTGCGATGGCACGTGAACTCGCTGGTGGGTCAGCAGTTGGGAGGAGTAGGTGAAGCCCTTCCCGCACTGAGAGCAGGTGAACGGCCTCTCCCCGGTGTGGATCCGCTGGTGCCTCAGCAGGTGGGAGGAGTAGGTGAAGCCCTTCCCGCACTCGGGGCAGCTGAAGGGCCTCTCTCCCGTGTGGACCCGCTGGTGGGTCTGGAGGTTGAAGGAGCATGTGAAGCCCTTCCCGCACTGAGAGCAGTTGAACGGCCTCTCCCCCGTGTGGACCCGCCAGTGGGTCATCAGGGAGGAGACGTGCGTAAAGGCCTTCCCGCACTGAGAGCAGCTAAAGGGCCTCTCCCCGGTGTGGATCCGCTGGTGCCTCAGCAGGTGGGAGGAGTAGGTGAAGCCCTTCCCGCACTGAGAGCAGGTGAACGGCCTCTCCCCAGTGTGGATCCGCTGGTGCCTCAGCAGGGTGGAGGATGTGCTGAAAGCCTTCCCGCACTCGGGGCAGCTGAAGGGTCTTTCCCCTGTGTGGATGCGCTGGTGGGTCTGGAGGTTGAAGGAGCAGGTGAAGCCCTTCCCGCACTGAGAGCAGGTGAACGGCCTCTCCCCCGTGTGGACCCGCCGGTGGGTCATCAGGGAGGAGACGTGGGTAAAGGCCTTCCCGCACTGAGAGCAGCTGAAGGGCCTCTCCCCTGTGTGGATCCGCTGGTGGCTCTGCAGGTTGGAGGAGCAGGTGAAGCCTTTCCCGCACTGAGAGCAGGTGAAGGGCCTCTCCCCCGTGTGGATCCGCTGGTGGCTCTGCAGCTTGGAGGAGCAGGTGAAGCCTTTCCCGCACTGAGAGCAGGTGAACGGCCTCTCCCCGGTGTGGACATGCTGGTGCCTCAACAGGGAGGAAGATGTGCTCAAGGCCTTCCCGCACTCGGGGCAGCTGAAGGGCCTTTCCCCCGTGTGGACCCGCTGGTGCTTCCGCAGGTTGAAGGAGCAGGTGAAGCCCTTCCCGCACTGAGAGCAGGTGAAGGGCCTCTCCCCCATGTGGACCCGCCGGTGCCTCAGCAGGGTGGAGGCCTGGGTATAGGCCTTCCCGCACTCGGGGCAGCTGAAGGGCCTCACCCCCGTGTGGACATACTGGTGGGCCAGCAGGGTGGAGGAATTCCTGAAGCCCTTCCCGCACTGAGAGCAGATGAACGGCCTCTCCCCGGTGTGGATCCTCTGGTGGGTCATCAGGGAGGAAGATGTGCTCAAGGCCTTCCCGCACTCGGGGCAGCTGAAGGGCCTCTCCCCTGTGTGGACCCGCTTGTGGGCCAGCAGGTGGGAGGAATGTTTGAAGGCCTTCCCGCAGTCGGTGCAGGGGAATGGCCTCTCCCCGGTGTGACTGCGCAGATGAGTCTCCAGGACAGACGGGACACGGAAGCCTTTCCCACTGTCACCACAATTCCACGGTTCCTCCACAGGGTGGGATTCCTCAGGTTTCTCCATGGCCACAGCTTCAGCTGCTCACAAACACGTGCAGAGCCCTCCCTGCCGTGAAATCCCCTTTCCAGGCCGTATAACTGTTTCAGGCTCCACGCACAGTGCGCTGCAACAGTGGGGTCTCTCGTCCAGTCCCACTGATGCTGAAAACGTCCTCAAACAGGAACCAAAAAGCGTTGATCCCTCTCACAGAAATCACAGTTAAAAATTGTTGCGGTCCCGATGGATTTAGTGACTGTCAGACATTGACATCAAAGTGAGGACTGCAGTCGCTGGACAGTCAGTCAAACAATGTGGCGCTGGAAAAGCACAGCAGGTCATGCATCATCCGAGGAGCAGGAGGGTCAATATTTCGGGCGTCAGCCCTTCATCTGTTGATTTTGAAACTTCAGTCTTCAGATTTTCAAGTACTCTGCAAAAAGAGATTACAAAAGTCATCACTATCAGTGCAGGGTAGAAATTCAGAACAAGCAATTCTAATTTCTGTGGAATATTCTTTTGTTGTTCCACAAAATTGAAAGTACCATCCCACTCTCTCTCCCGCTCTGTTCTCACACCGCTCTAACTAATTCGCCTGAAGGTGCTGATTCAGGATCTTACAGGGGCAGAAAAAGCAAAAACATCAAGACTGACATCTCTCTGAATTTTGGATACCTCCACCTGAAAGTTAATATCTTTCACAACACTGGGATCCTGCTGAGAGTGAGCAGGTCTGATTTTGGGAAGCAAATAAAAAGTGTCAATTCAGGGTGAACCTGCAATGCAGTTTCTTGAGGAAGGACCAGACACAAAATAGTTATCGACCCCGGGAAGGTGGGAGCAAAATGAGACATCAAGGCATTAACACCAACACACTTCAGTCAAACTCATCTGCTCCCAGTCAGGGCAAAACATGGTCTGAAAGTCCAGGCTTCACAACCACACTTCTGCTTCCACTGAAGACAATGAGAGTCTCACAGCGCAGAAACAGACCCTTTGGCCCAACCTGCCCAGATATCCTAAATTAATCTAGTCACGTTTGCCATCACTTGGCCTCTATAAGGGCCGAGTGCTGGCAGCTGGGACTAAATTGGGTTGGCTATCTTGTCAGCAAGGACGAGTTAGACCGAAGGGTCTGTTTCTGTGCTGCACATCTCTATGACTCCAGTTGCATTTGCCATCACTTGGCCCTGACCCATCTGAACCCTTCATATTCAGATGCCTGTCCAGGAGCCTTTTAACTTGCCATCGTACCAGCACCCCCCACTTCCTCTGGCAGCTCACGCCATCGCTCAAGCGACTCCACGTTGAAAGCGTCTGGTCTGGTGCACCAGATGACATCAGGATAATCTCAGATCGTTCCAGATCGCATCGATACTCAGTCAGTGGCTTTCCCGATCAGGATGTTGTACGTGATCAAACAGGTCAGTGGGTAGGCGATGCCCCACCTCTTAGTTCAAGTATCTCTACGAGAACTCCCTTGCTGGAGGGTCCCTTGGAGACACTTCAACTGGACTTCATTGAGTTGGAGAAATGAGTTCAGTTGCTATAAATATGTTTTGCTTATTGCTGATGTCTTTTCTAAGTGGATTGAAGCCTACCCTCCTCCTAACGCTACTGCTGAGACTGTAGTGAAGATTTTGTTTAAGGAAATAATTCCCTGCTTCAGTATACCTGCGTGCATTAGCTCGGACAATGGACCACACTTTGTAGGTAATATTAACGGAGAACTGTGTTCCCAGCTTTGTATTTGTTGGCAACTGCATGGTGCTTATCATCCTCAGGCAGCCGGCATTGTTGAATGTTTTAACCAGACTCAAGACTAAACTTGCCAAATTAGTGGCAGAGCCTGGCCTCTCCTGGTTATGCAAATCCCTGTGGCCTTATTCCAGATGCGATCCATGTCTGCGGGCAAGACACGACTGTCTCCAGCTGAGAGTCTCTCTGGTCACCCCCTCCGTACCCCTTGGAACGATTCGGCTCCCTTCTCAGTCCACTTCCACCACATGACCGAAGCAATGATTGGTTATGTTCTTGCTCTAACTAGTGTTATGCGTGCCTTTCACTCCCAGGAGCTTGCGGCCTACAGCGATGTTCCCTCCCTTTCAGCCTCGTCACGGGAAGAGCCTGGTTCGTTGGTGCTCGTCAGGAACTGGACTGGCAAAGGTCTCCATCCTCGTTGGGATGGCCCCTTCCAGGTTTTACTTCCCACCCCTACGGCGGTCACAGTCGCTGGGCGCTCAGCTTGGGTCCAACTGCACCATTGTAAATTGATTGACTGCACCAATCAAAAGGGGGAAAGAGGAGGAGAGAATCCTGGAATCCCAACAAAAGGAGTGGACCCTGTCCTGTTGGGTTTTTGAATCTTGCTGTTATTCTCATGTTAATCTTATGACAGATACTTGAACTAAGAGGAGGGACTTGTGGGGGATCGCCTATCTCCTTACCTTTCTGATCACGTACAACATCCTGATGGGGAAAGCCACTAAGTATGGATGCGACCAGGAATGATCAGAGATTATCCACCACCCATGCTGAGATGATGTTGTCCAGTGCACCGGACCAGACGCCTTTGACGTGTGGAACGTGATGAAGATTGATTATTGCAATGGACTCTTACATCAGAAAGACCAGATGGACCATCTGGACAGTAGAAATCAGTGGGAGTTACCATGTCATTACCATGTTTTTATGATTTTACCTGCAGACGCAAGCCGAGTGCGGATAAAAATGATCAACCCTGTTATTATAGTAAATATTTTAAGGACGCCCAGGAACACCATCCCTTTTTGCAGGAAGGCCGACTCAAGAAAAGGGAAGCCTGATAGGGGAAACCCCTCAATCCACAAACAACTTATTTGTACAGGCCCACAGAACGCTCTTCACCCCAGAAGCAGTAGTATGTTACTCCTCTCTATCGGTAGATGACTTACTTGCCCCGTCCCCAGTCCCCGATTCCAATCTATTCGTCAGACTTCCTACTGCCGACCCTGCGAAGCGAAATATCACTTTCCAATACTTCCGGTCTGTGTATACAAACAGCTGGTGAAACACTGGCTGGGGTACATCAGGCCTTATGCGGCACATGGACCTGGAACGGAACCCTTCCCTTGTGCATTTATAGGCCTTTTCTCTTTTCAGAACCTGATTCTGTCACCAAGACTATGTACAATAGGTCTCAGGGAGAGCCCAATGGGAATAGCATTCTGAGGACCATTGTCTCCCATACAGTGCGAGTGCTCGAGTCACTTGGCTCATTTTTTACAGCGCTCAAGCAACTCCTCTTGCAAAATGTCGACCCTTTACTCCTCTAGACCTGACCAGACCCCCTGCTGTAACATTTCAGTAATCTATTTTGACAAACTCTCTGTAATATACACCAAACCAGACTATTATTTCTTCAGCTAAGGTAAAGCTACCAATTTCCTTGTCCTGGATGGCAAAGATGTCCCTCATAAGGTCACTATCAGAGACCTTGTTCCCACAACAGTACCTTGTCCTGGCCAGTGGACAAGTCGATGGAACCTCCATCTGAGGGGGATGCAGTGGTCAACCTTGCTCCAACTGAAAGGATCCCAAGGGACTGGGTGACAATACAGGACACCCGATAGGCTGGGGAATCCAGAGTACCCTGAGGTTGGAAGGATCGGCAGGGGTGTCAAGTCAACAGAATCGCAATTCCCTCTTTTGCGGCCTGACCATTCGAGGAAATAAGACTAAAGAGACTCTGAAACAGAGTAAACTGGGATTGTCAGACATGTGTCTTTACTCTGTGCAGAATCGGTATGCCTTCGACTATATACTCCCCCAGGAGGGTGAGGTCTGCACCATTGTCCAAGATAAATGCACTATGGGCATTCCCAATCTGACTGGCAATATTACTAAGATACAAGAAGAGATTCAGGTATTCCTTGACAGAATGACTGAAGGGACCAGTTGGGGAAACTGCAGATCGGGCTGATGGTACAATTGGCTTATCAATTTAGCTATGTCTGTTTGTCAGTATTGGTATTGTTAGGTATTTAATTGCTCGGCTTATGAGGTCCCTTAGTGACATAGATTTGCCCCAGAAGATGCTCCTTTTCCGATCCGATAGCTCACCCACACGTGTCGATGGCGATGATAAATATGACCAGATGAGCTGCGAAGATGGTGGTGCCACTCTACAGGAAGGGCATTCGTTTGGACTAGCCTTCTCTTTCAGTGATCGCAGTGCAATTAAAGGGAGGAATGAGTGTGTGGGCATCTGGGTGATAAAGTCTATAGCCTTAAAACTTGCCTTTAAACATTCAGACTAAAATGTAATGCTGAATTATTGAATACATTTACTGCACTAGAAAACAAACAGGCAGGAAGACTCAGAAAGAAGAGAGAACTTAAAGATAGGGACACCTGGGCTCACCAAGCGATAACAGGATGCTGTAAGGCAATTAAGAACGTTTGCCTCAGCATCGGTGAATCTGTGTGAACAGGATCCCAAGTGATAACATTCACAGCCGTTCCCTTGTGAGACCATTTTAGTGCTGAGGCTGTTAAATCCCGTAGAAAATTAACTCAGTGTTTATCTGCACTGGATTGAAATGAATTGCATTTTGGGACTTTCTGATGATATTGAGTAGCCATTACTGGTTATTAAATACAAACTCTGTAAAAGGAAATATTGATAAAGCTTTACCTTATTTGCTGCAGCCGAGGCTCCAGCGGAGGAAACAGCCCGCGGGCATACTTCCGGCTTCGGGATGGCCACGCCCCCTGGTACTGGTCCCGCCCCCTCCTCGAACAATGCCACACGTAAACCCCGCCCCTTCCCATCTCTGCTCATGAACCCCGTCCCTACCATACGCATCTCATTAAATCCGTCCTTTTGAACGCTGCTCGTAATGCCCGCCCCTTCGAGACAAAGCCCCGCCTCTTGGACCCAAACTTCCTTCCCCATCAAGCACCAAAGTCCGCCCTTTTGCCGCGGTTCCTGCGCGAGTCAAAACCACGCCCCCTGACTCCACGCGCTACCGCTCACAAAGCCACGCGCCTCCAGGTTGGACGCGCCGCTCCGCCCGCTGACCCTTGCCCCGCCTACTAGCTCGTGACCCTCTCACGAGACACGCCCCGCCCATGAACTTCCCCCTCCCCCCAAACCCGCCCTCCAAACTAAACCCCGCCCACCCAGGTGTATTTGGAAGCACTAGCTTCTGCAGCGCTGCTCCTTTTGCCGGTAGCTGTGCTGCAGGATCATAAGACACAGAATTAATAGCAAAACATGAGACCATAAGACATAGGGGTGGACGTAACGCCATTTGGCCCATCGAGTCCACTCCGGCATTCAATCATGGCTGATGGGCCACTTACCCGCATTCTCCCCGTAGCCCTTAATTCCTTGTGACACCAAGAATTTATCAATTTCTGTCTTGAAGACATTTAGCGCCCCAGCCTCCACTGCACTCTGTGGCAATGAATTCCACAGGCCCACCACTCTGGCTGAAGAAATGTCTCCGCATTTGTGTTCTGAATTTACCCCCTCTAATTCTAAGGCTGTGTCCACGGGTCCTAGTCTCCTCGCCTAACGGAAACAATTTCCTCGCGTCCACCCTCTCCAAGCCATGTATTATCTTGGAAGTTTCTATTAGATCTCCCCTTAATCTTCTAAACTTCAATGAATACAAACCCAGGATCCTCAGCCGTTCCTCATATATTAGACCTACCATTCCGGGGATCATCTGTCTGAATCTCCGCTGGACACGCTCCAGTGCCAGTATGTCCTTCCTGAGGTGTGGGGATCAAAACTGGACACAGTACTCCAAATGGGGCCTAACCAGAGCTTTATAAAGTCTCAGTAGCACAACAGTGCTTTTATATTCCAACCCTCTTGAGATAATTGACAACATTGCATTCGCCTTCTTAATTCCGGACTCAACCTGCATGTTTACCTTTAGAGAATCCTCAACTAGCACTCCCAGATCCCTCTGATCAGTTCACAGTGTCATGCAACCGGTGCAATATTTGGAACAAACCTGGACCGCTGCTGAGTCCTTCATCTTTTAGAATGGGTTGCAGGTTTCAGTTCATCAATATATAAATTCCAGAACTTTAGATCAGATTCCCTACAGTGTAGAAACAGGCCCTTCGGCCCAACAAGTTGACACCGACCCGCCAAAAAGCAAAACACCCAGCCCCATTCCCTGTCACCTAACACTACGGGGCAATTGAGCTTGGCCAATTCACCCTAACACGCACGTCTTTGGACTGTGGGAGGAAACCCTCGCAGACGTGTGGGGTGGGGGAATTTAACCTGGGGCTCTGGCGCTGTGAGGCAGCAGTGCTAACCACAAAAAAAGTGACATTTTCTGTTTTTCAGTGGCAGCTGCAGCCCAGGAGTGGAGAGTCACTGATTTGAGGTTTTAAATTTGAAGTCGGAGAGCAGAGGTTCCTGGGAAAGGAGGGACGGATTTTTTTTATTTCCTTCCTGCTGTATCAGTCAGTGGGTACTGTTGAGGGGGGAAAACGACCTACCAGGCGTATGCACTGGAGCCCAGGTCTCTGGCAGAGAGCCTGTCCCTGTTGCACCAGAAGGGAAGGAGGGAAAGGAGGAGAGTGTTAGTCATTGGGGACTCAATAGTTAGAGGGTCAGATAGAAGGTGTGTTGGGAACGAACAAGACTCGCGGTTAGTGTGTTGCCTCCCAGGTGCCAGGGTGCGTGAAGTCTCGGATCGTATCTTTGGGGTCCTGAAGGGATAGGGTTTCCAACCCCAAGTCATGGTCCATGTAGGTACCAACAACATAGGTAGAAATGTGAGAAACAGAACTCACACACAAATCAATTAGCCTGAGACAAAGCGTTGGAAACAAGAACAATTTATTACAGTCTTGCAAGTACCGGACGCTTCTGCAACCAAGCAGAAATGTGCGCCAAAACAGAGCCTGTTAGCTTTCTTGTTCAGTTTACAAGTTGTGGAATCACGCCTCCCTTTTCCCATCCTATCATAAGCCGATTACCTCACTTGTCAGTTATTTTCTTATCTGGCCATCCCACTGTCCTTGTCTGCATTCTTTGTTCCTTGTTTGTTACAGCTTGTTCTTTTGTCCACTTTCTCTAATCTTACGATAAGCTTTATTGTGAAATGCTACTGTTGCTTCTTTTTGTGGTCAACTACAACACTTTAAAGTTATTTCCTCGCGTAAAACTACTTTCTTTAAAAGACTGTCTATATTCATTAAAGTCTTAGCCTTAAGTATGCGACATGCTACAAGAATTCCACTTCCGTTTGTATAATGTTACACTACTTGGAGTTCTTTCATAGGCCTCTGCAGAGTTCGAGGGAGGGGGAAGAGGGGATTAGCAAAATTATTCTGGGTAGTAGTGAAAGGAACAGGGTGGTCATTATGGGGGACTTTAACTTCCCCAACATTGACTGGAAATGCTTTCACTCTAGTATGTCGTATGGATCAGTTTTTGTCCAGTGTGTGTGCAGGAGGGCTTTCTGACACAGTATGTCGAAGGGCCGACAAGAGGGGTGGTCACACTGGATCTGGTGCTTGGTAATGAACCAGGCCAGATGTTTGATTTAGTGGAAGGTGAGCACTTTGGAGAGAGTGACCATAATTCAGTTGGGTTTCATTTAAAGGGATAGGAACATGCCACAGGTCAAGGGTTATCGATGGGACAAGGGAAATTATAATGCAATTAGGCAAGACTTAGGATGCAGAGAATAGGGTAGCAAAATGCAGGGGATGGGAACAATTGAAATGTGGAGCTGGTTTAAGGAACAGATATTGTGTGCCCTTGATAGGTATGTCCCTGTCAGGCAGGGAGTGATAAGGTAAGGGAACCGTGGTTTACAAGAGAAATTGCATCGCTTGTTACAAAGAAGGAGGAGGCTTATGTGTTGATGAGGTTCAGATGAGGCGATGGTTCAGATGAGGCGATGGAGAGTTACAGATCAGCTAGGAAGGATTTAAAGAGACAGTTAAGAGCAAAGAGAGGACATGAGCAGTCTTTAACACATAGAATAAAGGCGAACCCTAAAGCTTTCTATAGGTATGTGAGGAATAAAAGGATGATTAGGGTAGGAATAGGGCCAATAAAAGACAGAAGTAGGAAGTTGAGTGTGGGCCCTGTGGAGATTGGAGAGGTGTTAATGAATATCTCTCATCGGTCTTCACTCAGGAAAAGGAGAATATTGTCGAGGAGAAGAATGAGGTACGAGATATTAGACTCGAAAGGATCGAGGTTAGTTGCACACAGGTGTTATCAATTCTAGAAGGAGTGAAAATAGACAAGTGCCCTGGGCAGGATGGGATTTATCCGAGGATTCTCTGGGAAGCGAGGGAGGAGATAGCAGAGCCTTTGGTTTTGATATTTGAGTTGTCATTGTCTACAGGTTTAGTACCAGAGTGGAGAATTGCAAATGTTGTACCCTTGTTCAAGAAGGGCAGCAGAGATGACCCAGGTAATTATAGACCAGTGAGCCTTACTTCTGTTGAAGGAAAGCTTTTGGAAAAGAATCTTAGAGATAGGATTTATAATCATCTAGCAACCAACAATTTGTTTTCAGATAGTCAACATGGTTTCATCAAGAGCAGATCGTGTCTCACAAACCTCATTGCGTTTTTTGAGAAAGTGACCAAGCATGTAGATGAAGGTAGGGCAGTTGACGTGGTGTACATGGACCTCTGTAAAGCCTTTGATAAAGTTCCACATGATATGCTGTTGGAGGAAATGCAGAGGCATAGGATTGAGGGTGATTTAACAGTTTGGATTACAAACTGGGCTTTCTGAAAGAAGTTAGCGAGTGGTGGTTTATGGAAAATATTCAGCCTGGAGTCCGGTTACTAGTGGTGTGCCACAAGGATCTGTTTTGGGACCACTGCGGTTTGTCGTTTTTTTAAATGGCTCAGACACAGGCATAGGTGGATGGATTAGTAAATTTGCAGACAAAACGAAAGTCGGTGGAGTACTGGACAGTTTGGAAGAATGTTACAGGTTGCAGAGGGACTTGGATAAACTGCAGAATTGGGCTGAGAGGTGGCAAATGGAGTTCAATGCAGCTAAATGTGAGGTGATTCACTTTGGGATGAATAACAGGAAGGCAGTGATCTTGGAGTCCATGTGCATAGATCCCCGAAAGTTGCCACTCAGGTGGATAGTGCTGTTAAGAAGGCATACGGTGTGTTAGGTTTCATTGGGTGGAGGGATTGAGTTCCGGAACTGCAATATCACACTGGAACTATACAAAACGCTGGAGCAGCCACACTTGGAACATTGTGTATAGTTCTGGTCCCCATATTTCAGGAAGGATGTGGGAAGCATTGGAAAAGGTGCAGAGGACCAGGTTGTTGCCTGGTCGGGAGGGAGGGTGTTATGAGGAAAGGCTGATAGACTTGGGTCTGTTCTCATTGGAAATAAGGCGGCTAAGGGGGGGATTTGATAGAGATATATAAGATGATCAGAGGATTAGATAGGGGAGACAGTGAAAGACTTTTTCCGAGGATAGTGACATCAGCTTCCCAAAGTGAATCACCTCACATTTAGCTGCATTGAACTCCATTTGCCACCTCTCAGTCCAATTCTGCAGTTTATCCAAGTCCCCCTGCAACCTGTACAAATTGAGGGGTGATAGATTTAAGACAGATGTCAGAGACAAGTTCTTTATGCAGAGAGTGGTAAGGCCGTGGAATGCCCTACCTGCGAAGGTAGTCAACTCAGCCACATTAGGAAGATTTAAACAATCCTTAGATAAGTGCATGGATGATTTTGCGATACTGTCGGGGAACGAACTGAGAATGGTTCACAGCTCGACGCAACATCGAGGGCCGAAGGGCCTGTTCTGCACTGTATTGTTCTATGTTCTAAACTTAGTGCAGGAGGCTGAACGAAATGAGCAGCTTTAAAACAAAAACCTCTTGGAGCTCAAAGCTTTCAATGAGAGTCTGAGCCCGGTGGTAAGTTCAGGTAACCTTTATTGCAACCCAACTTTGTTACAGCTTCAGTTCCCCCCAGCAAAGAGGCAGAGAAAAAGCAGTTGCTTTTTAAACAGCTCAAGGTCAAAGTACACACACCACACCTCCCCTCCCCGCCACCACACTTCCCCTCCTCACCACGCTCTCTTTACTATTGGCCAGCACCAAGTTGTCCCTTTGTAATCGGATCCTTGGTACAGCCGTAACCCGGGGGAAGTATTGCCTCACTCAGCAATTTCAACCCATACCCTGTGTCCAAGTCAGTTTCTCCCCGCTCATTTGCCAGGAAGGGGCAGTGTAGAGTCAACCAGACTGCTGTGGGTCTGGAGTCACATGTAGGCCAGACCGGGTAAAGGGTGCAGCTGGGACGACTGAGTGAATCCTTTCCCACAATGGCGGTTCCCTTCCCTAACAAGGGAGGGAGGGAATCAGATGGGGGCTTTCTCCCCCGCACCACCCCCTCCCTCTGCCATCTGTCGTGGCGGGATTCGAACCCGGGAGTCCCCGGAACCGGGCTGATAGTCCAATCGATAATGGCACTTGGCCGTCATTCCTTCAATCCCCCTGCGATGGCACGTGAACTCGCTGGTGCTTCTGCAGGTTGGAGGAGTAGGTGAAGCCCTTCCCGCACTGAGAGCAGGTGAATGGCCTCTCCCCGGTGTGGATCCGCTGGTGCCTCAGCAGGTTGGAGGCCTGGGTAAAGCCCTTCCCGCACTCAGGGCAGCTGAAAGGCCTCTCCCCCGAGTGGATCCGCTGGTGGGTCTGGAGGTTGAAGGAGTGAGTGAAGCCCTTCCCGCACTGAGAGCAGGTGAACGGCCTCTCCCCCGTGTGGACACGCTGGTGGGTCTGGAGGGTGGAGGAGCGGGTGAAGCCCTTCCCACACACAGGGCAGCTGAAGGGCCTCTCCCCCGTGTGGACACGCCAGTGGCTCCGCAGGGTGGAGGAGCAGGTGAAGCCCTTCCCGCACTGAGAGCAGGTGAACGGCCTCTCCCCAGTGTGGACACGCCGGTGGGTCTGGAGGGTGGAGGAGCAGATGAAGCCCTTCCCACACTCTGGGCAGCTGAAGGGCCTCTCCCCCGTGTGGACAAGCTGGTGGGTCAGCAGGGTGGAGACTTGGGTAAAGGCCTTCCTGCACACGGGGCAGCTGAAGGGCCTCTCTCCCGTGTGGACCCGCTGGTGGGTCTGGAGGTGGGAGGAGCAGGTGAAGCGCTTCCCGCACTCTGGGCAGCTGAAGGGCCTCTCCCCCGTGTGGATCCGCTGGTGGCTCTGCAGGTTGGAGGAGCAGGTGAAGCCCTTCCCACACTGAGAGCAGGTGAAGGGCCTCTCTCCGGTGTGGACACGCTGGTGGGTCAGCAGGGAGGAAGATGTGCTGAAGCCCTTCCCGCACTCAGGGCAGCTGAAGGGCCTCTCCCCTGTGTGGACCCGTTGGTGCTTCCGCAGTTTGGAGGAGGAGGTGAAGCCCTTCCCGCACTGAGAGCAGGTGAACGGCCTCTCCCCGGTGTGGACACGCTGGTGGGTCAGCAGGATGGAGGATGTGCTGAAGGCCTTCCCGCACTTGAGGCAGCTGAAGGGCCTCTCCCCCGTGTGGATCCACTGGTGGCTCCGCAGGTTGGAGGAGCAGGTGAAGCCCTTCCCACACTGAGAGCAGGTGAACGGCCTCTCTCCCATGTGGACATGCTGGTGGGTCAGCAAGGAGGAAGATGTGCTGAAGGCCTTCCCGCACTGAGAGCAGCTGAAGGGCCTCTCCCCCGTGTGGATCCGCTGGTGGCTCCGCAGGTAGGAGGAGGAGGTGAAGCCCTTCCCACACTGAGAGCAGGTGAACGGCCTCTCCCCGGTGTGGATACGCTGGTGGGTCAGCAGGGAGGAAGATGTGCTGAAGGCCTTCCCGCACTCAGTGCAGCTGAAGGGCCTCTCCCTGGTGTGGATACGCTGGTGCTTCCGCAGTTTGGAGGAGGAGGTGAAGCCCTTCCCGCACTGAGAGCAGGTGAACGGCCTCTCCCCGGTGTGGACCCGCTGGTGGGCCAACAGGTGGGAGGAATATCTGAAGGCCTTCCCGCAGTCGGTGCAGGGGAATGGCCTCTCCACGGTGTGACTGCGCCGATGGGTCTCCAGGACAGACGGGACACGGAAGCCTTTCCCACTGTCGCCACACTTCCACGGTTCCTCCACAGGGCGGGATTCCTCAGGTTTCTCCATGGCCACAGCTTCAGCTGCACACAGACACGTGTAGAGCCCTCCCTGCCGTGAAATCCCCTTTCCAGGCCGTATAACTGTTTCAGGCTCCACGCACAGTGCACTGCAACAGTGGGGTCTCTCGTCCAGTCCCACTGATGCTGAAAACGTCCTCAAACAGGAACCAAAAAGCGTTGATCCCTCTCACAGAAATCACAGTCAAAAACCGTTGTGGTCCCGATGGATTGAGTGACTGTCAGACATTGACATCAAAGTGAGGACTGCAGACGCTGAAGAGTCAGTCGAAAAACGTGGCGCTGAAAAAGTACACCAGGTCAGGCAGCATCCGAGGAGCAGGAGAGTCAATGTTTCGGGCATAAGCCCTTCATCTGTTGATTTTGAAACTTCAGTCTTCAGATTTTCAAATACTCTGCAAAAAGAGATTACAAAAGTCATCACTATCAGTGCAGGGTAGAAATTCAGAACAAGCAATTCTACTTTCTGTGGAATATTCTTTTGTTGTTCCACAAAATTGAAAGCACCATCCCACTCTCTCTCCCCCTCTGTTCTCACTCCGCTCTAACTAATTCCCCTGAAGGTGCTGATTCAGGATCTTACAGGGGCAGAAAAAGCAAAAACATCAAGACTGACATCTCTCTGAATTTTGGATACCTCCACCTGAAAGTTAATATCTTTCACAACATTGGGATCCTGCTGAGAGTGAGCAGGTCTGATTTTGGGAAGCAAAAAAAAAAAAAGTGTCAATTCAGGGTGAACCTGCAATGCAGCTTCTTGAGGAAGGACCAGACACAAAATGGTTAACGACCCCGAGAAGGTGGGAGCAAAATGAGACATCAAGGCATTAACACCAAAACACTTCAGTCAAACTATTCTGCTTCCCAGTCAGGGCAAAACATGCTCTGAAAGTCCAACCTTCACAACCACACTTCTGCTTTCACTGAAGACAATTAGAGTCACACAGCACAGAAACAGACCCTTTGGCCCAACCTGCCCAAGGTCACCCAAGGCTGGAATCGAACCTGGGACCCTGGTGCTGTGAGGCAGCAGTGCTAATCACTGAGCCACCGTGCCACCCTAGTCTAAGTCAAAAATGTATGAGGACCTTGCGGGATCTGATTGGTTGTTACTATGTGATCATGCTCAATGTCTGACTTTAAACAATGGACATAAGTTCTATCCAAACTCTAAAAGTCGGCGGATTATTTTGGCACTCGAGGAGTACTCATCGGTGGCCCAGAGGTTAGCACTGCTGCCTCACAGCACCAGGGTCCCAGGTTCGATTCCAGCCTTGGGGGGCTGGCTGTGTGGAGTTTGCACATTCTCCCCATGTCTGCGTGGGTTTCCTCCCACAATCCAAAGATGTGCAGATGTGGTGAATTGGCCATGCTAAACTGCCCATAATGTTAGGTGCATTAGTCAGAGGGAGATGGGTCTAGGTGGGCTACTCTTCAGAGGATCGGTGTGGACTGGTTGGGCCAAAGGGCCTGTTTCCACATTGTTGGAAATCTAATCTAATCTCATCCTTCTGGGCTGATCAGAGTCTACCATCCGGGCCATATCAAAGAATAAACTATTGCTTGTATGATTGACAAAGTCACTTCCAGGTGTGTTTATTGACCAATCCCAGAAATCCGAAGATCCAGACAGCAGTCCAGATCAGAACAACCAGATAGGAAATGGTTAATGTCCCCAGGATGTGGGGAGCAAAATAAGACACCAAGGCGTTAACACCAACACCAGGGAAAAACTGAACATACAGATGTGACAAACATTCGCAGCAAGCCAGAATCACAGATGTACAGCACAGAAACAGTCCCTTCAGTCCATGCTGACCAGATATCCTAAATCAATCTTGTCCCATTTGCAAGCACTTGGCCCATGTCCCTCTAAATGTTTCCCAACATATACCCATCCAGATACCTTTTAAAAGGTTGTAATTGTACCAGCAGCCACCTCTTCCTCTGGCAGCTCATTCTTTACACACACCACCCTCTGTGTATAGGAGTTGCCCCTTAGGTTTCTTTTAAATCTCACCCTAAACCTATGAGCAATCCCAGATCAAAGATCTTGTCTATTTACCCTCGCCAGCCCCCACATTATTTTATACAAGGTTGTAGGGTCACCCCTGTGAGATATAGTTAAAGCAGTGTTACTTCTGCAACCATAATTGCTTCTGCGAGGTAAATGAACTAACGCCAGTGTATAATTGTTTCAGCCAAGAGTGGAGTTAACAAGAATGAAAACTATGTGAAGGAAATATATAATTGCTTTAGTATTAGCTAAAATGTGCATACATGAAGTGTGCCTGCAAACAATGATGGATGTTACAGGCAAACAGATAAGATGCTGTGAGGGGAGGGGATGTAGGTTAAGCTAGACATGCTCGTACAAACAGTTATAAGCATCTGTTTCCTGCTTCTGCAAAAACAAAAAAAAACACAATCAAGGAGGTCAGAAGGCTCAGTGTCGGCGAAAAATGGGAGGAAATGTTGCTTTCGCAAACAAGGAAGCAGCTGGCAGTGAAAGAGGATATACGCTAACACTTTGTTCACGCACAAGGCCGGATAAGGCAAGAAATAGACAAGAGTAATGGGCGCCACCGCGAAAGAATGGAGAGACAAACCGATCTTTTGAGGATCAGCTTGGAACATCGGGAGGGGGTGGAGGAGGAATGTGAATGAGGGAAAGAAGCTGAATGTACTGGAGCAAGGTGGTAGAAGAACAGAGGATGTAAAACCGGCTTGAAGCTGCAATGAGGAATATTGCATGTGCTGTACTTGTACCTGTTGCAGTTACTGGTGGGAATCGGTTGCATTTTAAACATCAAAACAGGAGATATCCAGCCCTCCCCTTCCCAATCTCTATCCTTCAGTCCCTCCTCACCCGGGTAACTAAGACACATACCTGAGTTTCCGGAGGCTGCTCCCTCCCTGCATTCACTCCAGTTGCTACAAGTGACCAATTTCCCCTCCTCCCATCTCTGTCTCCCTCCCAGGATGAAGAGTCGGCCAGAGGGCGGGAGATTCACTTTGAAACTGACAGGGCCACTTCCGCCTTGTGACGTCACAAAGAAACTAGGGGCGGGGCGAGGAATAGTGACGGTTTAGGGGGCGGGGAATGGCTAACAGCGGGACGCCGCACTGCGCATGCGCTGCAGCACACGGGGAGGACGACACACTTTCCAAAAAAACCCCTCCCTTCAGAGAATCCCCACAGTGTGGAAGCAGGCCACCGACCCTCCCAAGGGTCACCCACCCACACCCATTCCCCTATCCCCATTGCTCTTCATTTATCCCTGAGTCATGCACCTTACCTGCATATTAAACCTAATTTAGCATGGGGAAAAACAATGACTGCAGATGCTGCAAACCGGATTTTGGATTAGTGGTGCTGGAAAAGCACAGTTCAGGCAGCATCCGAGGAGCAGCAAAATCGACATTTCGGGCAAAAGCCCTTCATCAGGAATAAAGCAGAGCCAATCCACCCTAACCTGCACAACCCTGGGCACTATGGGTAATTTAGCACGGCCAATCCACCCTAACCTGCACAACCCTGGGCACTATGGGTAATTTAGCACAGCCAATCCAATCCAACCTGCACATCCCTGGGCACTATGGGTAATTTAGCATGGCCAATCCACCCTAACCTGCACATCCCTGGGCACGATGGGTAATTTAGCATGGCCAATCCACCCTCACCTGCACATCCCTGGGCACTATGGGTAATTTAGCACAGCCAATCCACCCTCACCTGCACATCCCTGGGCACTATGGGTAATTTAGCATAGCCAATCCACCCTAATTCAACATGGCCAATCCACGTTTGATTAGAGTGGTGGTGGAAAAGCTCAGCAATTCAGGCAGCATCCGAGGAGCAGGAAAATCTTTGTTTCGGGCAAAAGCCCTTCATGAGGAATAGAGGCAGAGTGCCTGCAGGGTTCAGATCCGAACTCTGCTGGTTTAAAGGTGGTCCGGAGTCTGTGTAGGATGAGTTGGTTACAGAGGCAGGCACCAAGGAAACAAACGTGGCTGTGGTAGCGAGTCTGTTTGAGGACATGGTCAAAGAGCCTCAGGGCAGAGGAAACGTGTTGGGAGTTGCAGTGGGAGAGGGATTCCTTGAGATTCTTGTAGAGAGAGGAGGAAAACTTCTTCAAGGCAGGCATCCTTGCAAGAGGATTCATTGTAGGGTTAAAATCAACTAGGTAAAAACAAGGACTGCAGATACTAGAAACCAGATTCTAGAATCACACAACTCCAGGTTGGAGTCCAACAGGCTTCTTTGGAAGCAGCAACTTTTGGAGTGCTGCCTCTTCATCAGGTGGTTGTGGAGGATAAGATCCTAAGACACAATTTAGAGCAAAACAGTCCAGTGTCCTGCCACTGAAATGGTATATTGAACAAACCTGGATTGTTCAGTCTTCCACCTTTTCAAATAGGTTACAGGTCTCATTACAATGTAAATCACAGAACATCTTGTTGTCACCTTCTCAAGATAACAAGGTTTTATAGCAAAAGCTCAAGCCATGATTAAATGGCGGAGTGGACTCGATGGGCTGAATGGCCTTACTTCTGCTCCTATGTCTTATGGTCTTATCTCAGCTCAGACAATGCATTAAAGGTGTGAGGTCAGAGTCTGCCTGTATCCCAATCTTGAGTCAGACTGGTTCTGTTTCAAGTCGAATTTACAAACTATTACATGTATTGACTGCCTGCAGAGTTTTCCTTTAAAAAATGCACATAGAATGTATCTGCAAATATACATCTCTCCCCCCCCCCCCCACACACACACACAGACACAAACACACACGCACAAGTTTGTTGGGTGAATTTGTACTTGCAGAATTATGTCTTACTTTGCTCAAAAACTGCATGAATCCATGTAAGATTCTGTAAGTCAGTTTAACCATTGTGGCACAGACAGTCTCACACAGGGGAGCTCACACCTTCAATACATTATCTGGGCTGACGTGACACCAATTGGTAAAGTTCACTTGAGGATTTAACTATTTCAAAAGGTTTTGCGATTTACATTTGAAAGAACTGAAACTATCATGGACATTCGAACAGATGAGAGACTTAAAATAATATATCCGGGTCTTTTTTAATATATAATTTCAGTTACATCACACTATAAACTGTTGTAATAAATTCTGTCTTACAATCTTATATTCCACAATCCCCTGATGAAGGAGCTGCACTCCGAAAGTTAGTGCTTCCAATTAAACTTGTTGGACAGAATTTCTCAAGTAGGGCACCATAAGAATCCTGGGAGACTGCTATTTCCTGTTTACTTCATAATGAACAAACATTAAGCACGATCACCTATTTATTTCTCATTTTGTTTCATTTTTCTTGTTTAATTCCCTGCGATGATGTGGGAGAATTATTAGATTTGGGTCAGCCATTTGGTCACATATTAAAGCCTGGAAACCATTTTGAATCTCAGCTTAGTGCCTGCTTGCTAAAGTTTGTGTTTCCGAGGCTCAGCGGAGACGGTTGGCCTTGCAGCTGTGCTGCTTCCTGATAAACAAATTCTTTCCTGACATGGGGCTTTATTTCCATCCCCCACAGTTGGCGAGTCAGGCAGGAGATACCCTGGTCCTGCCAGGTCACCGGTCGATATCCTTTGAGAGATGAAATATAGAGGGTGATTGCTGCTTTTGTTGTGTCCAAAATAAAGAGGAAAGCTGGCCAGGGACAAAAGTGCTGTTCGAAATGTTGATACAATTCTCCCTACTCAGCCACAAGATACCAGTGAGAGAACTCAACAGGGTCCTAGCGTCTGGACGTAATACTGCTGAAAGTTAGTAATAATTAATTTGCTTACCCCAGGGTTACGAGAGGTGAAACCCTATTTGAATGAATTTGGCATACAGGACACATTGGGCAACTATTAAAGACTCTGTTGTATTTCCCTGGGTTATGGACTCATGCAGAGACACAAACAACTTGTATTGAAAAGTGTTCGATTTGCAAATGGAACAAAGGAGAGGTATATAGAGTTTGCCCACTTGGTTAAGCAGCAATGTGTCACAGCCAGGATTTATGAGGCTCAACTCCCTAACTTGGGCTGCTCTGGAATGGGAGTGCCTCATTAGCCTTGGAAGGAAGGAAGGAATAAAGAAAAGCTGACAAACTGAGATATGAAGCAAGTTAGAAAATGTTACAGAGAGACACACACAGGCAGACGTTTGCAGGAAAGTTAACACTTCATAATCTGGTTTCAATGCACATTAGCCTGGGTATGGTACTGATATCACAGGGGTCTCAAAAAGGGTACTCCCTCAATACTCAAACCAAAACATGGGTGCCCCCTGCTGGACTGGTTTGTGTTCATTCTTTGCTGCTGCATATTTCAGTTGATGATGTACATTATTGTTAACACTCACAAACCTGGTGGCACCCAGATTTTCGGAAAGCAGCTAGGAAAAGATCTGAAGCATGTTTAATTTGTAAACAAACAAGGTGCATACTCGAAGAGGGATGCCCTGTGTTTTTTAGCACCTCCTTGCTTGGTCGGCCTTTTTAAATTGTCTACAACTTGCTTATATAGTATCACCTCGCTTACATTGTTATGAACATTGTCTAATAAGAGTAGATGTATTTAGTAGCTGAATCAAAACCATCCCAATGACTGAAACAGCTGACACTGGATTGTTGGACAAGTGGGAAATATTTGCAGTTAACCAAAGCACTTCAAAGTTTACAGTCACGGGTACGTCAAGCTGAAGAATTAGGACCGGGGCATATTGGAGCCTGCTTCCTCGGGCAGAGAGTTCTGCAGATACACTACTCTCTGGGAAAAGCAGCAGCCCTCACTTCCTCCTCCTCATCTCTGTCCTAAACCTACTCCCCCAAAGCTTGGGGCCTAGTCTCAGCCACCAGAAGTGACTGGATAGGGTAGGGCTTCATCCTCTCAGTGCAATGAATTCCCACTTTCCACCAAAATCCCGGATGTACTCACTTAGTTGCTTGCTGTCTCACAAATGAAAGATTTCATTGTAACTTCTTCCGGTCCCAGGAAGGGCAAAGCATCTTTGAAAGCTGCTCTGAAAGCCCTGTCTTCACATCCACACTTCTGCTTTCACCGAAGACAGTTGGAGTCATACATGGAAATGTGTTGCTGGAGAAGTGCAGCAGGTCAGGCAGCATCTAGGGAACAGGAGAATCGACGTTTCGGGCATTAGCCCTTCTTCAGTTGGAGTCATACACCACACAAACAGATCCTTCAGCCCAACTCGTCTATGCCAACCATATATCCAGAATCAATCTATTCCATTTGCCAGTATGTGGCCCATATTCCTCAAAACCCTTCCTATTCATGTACCCATCCAGATGCAGAGGGATGTGTGCCAAATGCTAGCAAATGGGACAAGATTAATTTTGGATATCTGGTCGGCATGGACGAGTTGTACCAAATGGGCTGTTCCTGTGCTGTATGACTCTAATCTTCTTTGGTGAAAGCAGAGGTGTGATTGTGAAGGCTGAAGTTTAAGAGCAGCTTTCAGAGATGTTTTGCCCTTTATGGGAGCAGAAGTTACAATGAAATCTTGCATTGGTGAGACAGCAACTGAGTGAGTAAGTTAAGTACATCCGGGATTTTGATGGAAGGTGGGAATTTGTTGCATTGTGGGGATAAAGCCCTACCCTATCGAGTCATTTCTGTTGCTGGATGAGACCAGGCCTCAAGATTAGGAGAAGCAGATTTAGGACCGAGATGAGGAGGAACTGCTTTTCCCAGAGAGTAGTGAACCTATGGAATTCTCTGCCCATGGAAGCAGTAGAGGCATTTTAACTAAGAGAGACCTTTGAGGGCAGATTCATAGCTCCTTGAAAGTGGAATCACAGGTCGATAGGATGGTGAAGATGGCGTTTGGTATGCTTTCTTTTATTGGTCAGAGTATTGAGTACAGGAGTCGAGAGGTCATGTTGTGACTGTACAGGACATTGGTTAGGCCACTGTTGGAATATTGCTTGCAATTCTGGTCTCCTTCATATCGGAAAGATGTTATGAAACTTGAAAGGGTTCAGAAATGATGTACAAGGATGTTGCCAGGGTTGGAGGATCTGAGCTACAGGGAGAGACTGAATAGGCTGGGACTGTTTTCCCTGGAGCGTCAGAGGCTGAAGGGTGACCGTACTGAGGTTTATAAAATCATAAAGGGGCATGGATAGGATAAATAGACAAAATCTTTTCCCTGGGTGGGGGAGTCCAGAACTAGAGGGCATAGGTTTAGGGTGAGAAGGGAAAGATGTGAGAAGGGAAAGATATGAGAAGGGGCAACTTTTTCACACAGAGGCTGGTGTGTGTATGGAATGACCTGCCAGAGGAAGTTGTGGAGACTGGTACAATTGCAACATTTAAGAGGCATTCGGATGGGTATATGAATAGGAAGGGTTTGGAGAGATATTGTTTGGGTGCTGGCAGGTGGGACAAGATTGGGTTGGGATATCTGGTCGGCATGGGACGGGTTGGACCAAAGTGTCTGTTTCCATGCTGTACACCGCTATGACTCTAAACTCAATACACAGTTGAATGGGTATTTGCAATGGTAGGGGAATGAAGGGTAGTTGGGACAATGCAGGGAGGAGGAGCTGAGTTGATGGATAGATCAGCCATGATTTTAATGAATGGTGGAGCAGGCTGGATGGGCCAAATGGCCGACTCCTGCTTCTATTACTGTGAAACTGTAACCCTGCATTTCCCATGGCTAACCCACCTCACCTACACGTCCCTGGACATTCTGGGCAATTTAGCATGGCCAATCCAAATCAAGGCCAGTCAGCAGTATAGTGATGTGGAAAATGAACATCAGAGTGTGATAGAAAGGGACAAGGGGAGTAAATATACCAGCAATCAAAACTGGATTTTAAAGGTCACAAAAATTGAAACTAAAAACAGTGTGTCTGAATGTGTGCTGCATTGTAACAAAAGTGAATGAGTTGACTGCACACATTGAAGAGAATAATTATGATCCGAGACTCCTTACAGAGACATGGCTTCAGGATGGCAAGGATTGGATCCTGAATATCAAGGGGATAGTCAGATGGGAAGCTCGGTAAAGGTAGAGGGTTGGCACTGCTAATCAAAGCACTGATCACAGGGTAGTCTGGTGTCACCTCGGATTTCAGGTCCTGATTTCTCTGTCCTCTGTTGATCTCCCTGTACCCTATTACCCCTTCTGGATCAATAAAACATTCAGTAATCATGCCCCAACCCACAATCTCCCAGCCTGTCAACCATCCAGGCACAGAGTGTAGTCATAACAGGGAATTAAACAAGAAAAATGAAACAAAATTAAAAATAAATAGGTGCTTATGCTTAATGTTTGTTCATTCAGAAGTAAACCAGAAACTAGGGCTCTCCCAGGATTCTCATGGTGCCCTACTTGGGGAATTTTGTCTCCCTTCCATCGAACTATTAGCACCCAGCTATGATTTACAACAATATTTACAACAGAAGTAAGGCACCTGTTCTCAAATAGGCAGAGATATACTGATGTCGTTTTTTGTTTCTCTTTCGTGCAAACACACACACACGTCCATGGGGGTGAATTTGTATGTGCAGGTTCGGGGGGATTGGCTATGCCAAATTACCCATAGTGCCCAGGCACGTGCAGGTTGGGGGGGGGGGGGGGATTGGCTATGCCAAATTACCCATAGTGCCCAGGCACGTGCAGGTTAGGGTGGATTGGCCATGCTGAATTATTTAGTGCCCAGGGATGTGCAGGTTAGACGGGGTAAATGGCGAGCAACAGGTGAAGGCGAATGGGTGTGGGTGGGTTAACCTTCAGAGGGTCGGTATGGAGTCTTTAGGCCCAGTGGCCTGCTTCCACACTGAGGGTTCTCTGAAGGGAAGGGGTTTTGCAAACTGTGACTCACCTCTTGATATGTTGATGTCACAGCAGGGAAGTGGCCCTGTCCGTGAGTGAATCTCACTCTGTCTGGGCAACTCTTCATCCTGGGAGGGAGACAGAGATGGGGGGAGGGGAAATCTATTCACTTGTAGCAACTGGAGTGAATGCAGGGAGGGAGGAGACTCCACAAACTCAGGTATGTGTCTTAGTTACCCGGGTGAGGAGGGACAGAGGGATCGACGTTGGGAAGGCGGGAGGAGTAGATAGCTGTTCTGTTTTGATGTTTAAAATGCACCCGATTCCCACCAGTAACTGCAACAGGTACAAGTACAGCACATGCAATATTCCTCATTGCATCCTCTGTTCTTCCTCCACCTTGCTCCAGCACATTCAGCTTCTTTCCCTCATTCCCATTTCCCCCCGCCCTGATGTTCCATGCTGACCCGCAAAAGATCTGTTTGTCCCTCCATTCTTTCCCGGTTGTCTTTTGTGGGTTTTGAAAACTTTCCCAGTCCTCTGAGGATTGGAGTTGGGAGATTACTTTGTGCACTCTCCAGGACATTTGTTTGGCTACTTTTGGAGTATTGTGTGCAGTTCTGGTCTCTCTGCTAGAGGAAGGATGTTGTGAAACCTGAAAGGATTCAGATAAGATTGACAAGGATGTTGTCAGGGTTTGAGCTGAACAGGGTGGAGCTGTTTTCTGTTGAGTTTTCAAAGGCTGAGGGTGACCCTACAACCGTTTATAAAATCATAAGAGGCATGGAAAGGGTAAATAGAAAAGGTCTTTTCCCTGGATGGGTTATAGGTTCAGGGTGAGGGTGAGATTTAAGAGGAACCTAAGGGGCAACTCCTATATTCAGAGGGTGCTGTATGTAAGGAATGAGCTGCCAGAGGAAATGGTGATGGCTGGTACAATTACAGCACTTAAAAGGCATCTGGATGGGTATATGAATAGGAAGGGTTTAGAGAACATAGGCCAAGTGCTGACAAATGGGACTGGATTAATTTAGAATACCTGGTTGGTACTGATGAGTTGGACCAAAGGGTCTGTTTCTGTGCTGTACATCTCTATGACTCTGGCTTTCCACTAACATTTGCCACGTCAATAGGTCCACTTTCTCTCTAATGTCGGTGTTAATGGCTTGACATCTCATTTTGCTCCCACCTTCCTGGGGACGTTAACCATCTCGTGTCTGGCTCTTCCTCAAGAAGCTGCATTCTCGATTCACCCTGAATTGACACATTTTATTTGCTTCCCAAAATCAGACCTGCGGGACCACAACAATTTTCAACTATGAGTCTGTGAGAAGGAACAAAGCTTTTTGATTCCTGTTTGAGTAGATTTTCAGCATCAGTGGGACTGGATGAGAGACCCTACTGTTGCAGCGCACTGAGTGTGGAGTCTGAAACAGTTATATGGCCTGGGAAGGGGCTCCACACGCGTTTGTGTACATCTGAAGCTTCAGCCATGGAGAAACCCGTGGAATCCCGCTCCGTGGAGAAACCGTGGAAGTGTGGCAACTGTGGGAAAGGCTTCCGTTTCCCATCTGCCTCGGGTGGATTCCTCGGGTTGGGATTTTTGCAAATGGTGCAGGGACTGCTTTCGGCTTGGCCCCACCCCATTACCCAGACACCTTACCCCAACCCCTCGTTCCATTGTTGATGTCACTGCGCAGAACTGGTCTTGTGAGGTTCAGAGTGAAACCCCCTCCCTCTGGGCAACTCTTTATCCTGTGGGGGGAGAAAATGAACTTTTGTATCTCTTTTCCCCAGGTTTGGGGGTAGGGGGGAGTCCAGAACTAGAGGGCATAGATTTAGGGTGGGGGGGGTGGAAGATTTGTGAGGGACCTAAGGGGCAACCTTTTCACGCGGAGGGTGGTGCGTTTATGGAATGAGCTGCCAGAGGAAGTGGTGAAGGCCGATATAATTACAGCATTTAAAAAGGCATCTGGATGGGGATATGAATAGGAAGGGTTTAGAGGGACATTGGCCAAATTCTGGCAAATGGGTCACTAGGTTAAGATAGAATATCTGGTCGGCGTGGACTGAAGGGCTTGTTTCCATGCTGTACAACACTATGACTCTATTTCTACATAGTCAGAACCAATATCACAAGACTAGGAACAGGCCATTCACCCCTTCCAACCTGTCCTGAGCTGTGGTTAAACTGCATATAATTCAGTGCAAGTTTCAGAAAGGTTTCAACAGCTCTTAAAAAATTTAACATGCTTTCAGACTTCAGCTATGTTTCTGAATATATCATTTTAGGTATTCTTAATTGTAAAGATACGCGTATCTAGTGAACACAGCCCACACCTCCTGGTGCTGCCAGGAAACTTTACAATGCCGATGAAACGATGCAGTACCTGCACTCACAAAAAATTTACAATTTCTAACAATACTAGCTCCTCATTCACTGCTCCATCTGATACACAACATTGGAAACTCAGTACAGGAGGTTGCAAAAAATGAGCAGCTTTAAAACTGAAACCTCTTGGAGCTCAAAACTTTCAATGAGAGCCTGAGTCTTGCAGTAAGTAAGTTCAGGTAACCTTTATTGTGACCCAACTTTGTTACAGCTTCAGATTCCACCCCCGCACCCCCCTCACCAAAAAGACATAGAAAAAGTTGCTGTTTTTTTTAAATAAGCAGCTCAAGGTCAAAGCGCTCACACTGCCACCCCCTCCGCCTCTCTTCCTCTACTATTGGTCAGCACCGAGTTGTCCCTTTGTAATTGGTTCCTTGCTACAGCCGTAACCCAAAGGAAATACTGCCTCAGTCACCAATTTCAACCCATACCTTGATTCCAAGTAAGTTTCTCTCCACGCATTTACCAGTGGAGGGGGGGGGGGGGGGTGGAGGAGGGGGTGTGGCAGGGCATAGTCAACCAGACTGTTGTGGGTCTGGAGTCACGTGTAGGCCACACCGGGTAAAAGGAGATAGCTGGAAGGACTGAGTGAATCCTCTCCCACCACGACAGTTTCCTTCCCTAAAAAGGACGTGAGTGAATCTGATGGGGGTTTCACCACCTCCAACCCCTGAAAATGGTTTCACCGTTAGATTCTGAACTCCAGATTTCTGACCAAATTCTAATTCCGCCATCTGCTGCGGTGGAATTCAAACCCAGGAGTCCCCGGAACTGGGTTGATAGTCCGGTCAATAATGGCACTGGGCTGTCGCTCCTTCAATCCCCCTGCGGTGGCACGTGAACTCGCTGGTGCCTCCGCAAGTGGGAGGAGCAGGTGAAGCCTTTCCAGCACTCGGGGCAGCTGAAGGGCCTTTCCTCTGTGTGGACCCGCTGGTGGGTCAGCAAGTTGGAGGCCTGGGTATATCTCTTCCCACACAGGACAGCTGAAGGGCCTCTGCCCCGTGTGGACCCGCTGGTGGGTCAGGAGGTGGGAGGCCTGGATAAAGGCCTTCCCGCACTCGGGGCAGCTGAAGAGCCTTTGCCCAGTGTGGAGCCGCTGGTGCCTGAGCAAGTTCGAGGAATTCCTAAAGGCTTTCCCACACTCGGGGCAGTTGGGAAGAGTGTCAATTCAGGGTGAACCTGCAATGCAGCTTCTTGAAGAAGAACCAGACACAAAATGGTTAACGTCCCCGGGAAGCGGAGGAGCAAAGTGAGACATCAAGGTATTAACATAGACACCAGAGAGAAACTGAACGTAAAGATGCGGCAAATGTTTGTGGAAAGCCAGAGTCACAGATATACAGCATAGAAACAGACACTTGGATCAAACTCTTTGGTGCTGACCAGATATCCGAAATTAATCTAGTCCCATTTGCCAGCACTTGGCCCATATCCCTCTGAGCCCTGCTCTGGTCCGCAGTGCGCCTGCGCAGTTTGCAAAACATCTTCCCTTCCGAGAAGCTCCATCGTGTGGAAGCAGGCCACTCGGCCCAGGGAGTCCACACCGACCCTCCGAAGGGTAACCCACCCACACCCATTCCCCAACCCCTATTGCTCTGCATTTAACCCTTACTAATGCACCTAACCTGCACATCCTATGGCTAATCCACCCTAACCTAGACAGATGCCAGCCAGACATCCTAAATTAACGTAGTTCCATTTGCCAGCATTTGGCCCATATCCCTCTAAACCCTTGCTATTCATATAGGCAGATGCCTTTTATATTGTGTCATTATGCCAGCCTCCACGACTTCCTCTGGCAGCAGGTTCCATACATCCACCACGCTCTGCATGAAAAAGTTTCTACTCACTTCCCTTTCCCCATTCACCTTAAACCGATGTTCTTCTAGTTCTGGACTCCTCTATCCTGGGGAAAAGATCTTGCCCTGATCCATGCCCCTTATATATTTTTATAAGGTCACCCCTCAACCTCTGATGCTCCAGGGAAAATATCCCTGGCCTATCAGCCTCTCCCTGTACCTCAAACGTTCCAACTCTGCCAACAAGCCTTATAAAAGTTTTCCCACCCCTTTCAAAGTTTCACAACATCTTTCCTATTGCAGGGAGACCAGAACTGAATGCAGTATTCCAAAAGTGGCCTAACCACATGTCCTGCACAACAGCAACAGGACTTCCCAAATCCTGTACTCAATGCTCTGACCAATAAAGGAAAGCATACCAAGGTCTCTTTGTTCTGCAACACTCCCCTTAACTGTGTAAGTCTTGCCTGGATTGCTTGACCAAAATGCAAACCTCACATTTCTCTAAATTAAACTCCACCTGCCACTCTTTGGCCGATCAGCCCATCCGATCAGTTCTGATTTATCGCTTTTTCCTCCCTTATTCCAGAGAGGCTGAATATCTCCATCCCACACACTCTCCCTCCATTCTCAGTTTGCTGAACCTAAACCCTGCTGTACCTCATCCTGAAGGGTCTGGTTCATGCTGATTAACAGGCCTACACTCACCGGGGGGGGGTCTAATTGAAACATACATAATACTGAACGACCTGGACATTGGAAAGATGTTTCAATTGGTAAGAGAGACTAGGACCAGAGGACCTTTTAGAATGGAGAAAAGAAAAAACTTCAGCCAGAGAATGGTGAATCTATGGAATTCCTTGACACAGAAGCTGTGGAGGCCAGGTCACTGAGGATATTTAAAACTGAAATAGATAGGTTCTTGAGTATCAAGGGGATCGAGAGGTATTGGGAGAAAGCAGGTGAATGGGGTTGACAAACTGATCAGCCACAATTGAATGGTATGAGCAGACCTGATGTGGTGAATGGCCAAATGTCTGCTCCTGTCTTATAGTCCCTTACTGTCCTGGACATAGTGAGAGAGTTGGGAGCAGGAGTAGGTCAGTTGGTCTTTCGAGCCTGCACCAGCTTTGAACAGATCATAACTAGATATTAATCTACCTACATCTAGGTGGATAGGCTGGGATGTTTTCAATGGAACACAGGAGGTTGAGATGCAACATTATAGAGAATTATAAAACCATAGATGAGGTGAATGACAGGTGTCGTTTCAAGATTAGGAGCAAACTTTTAAAGGTGCGAGGAGAAAGATTTTAAGATAGATATGAGGAGCACCTTTTTCCTTTGAGAGAGTGGTTTGTGTGTGGAATGAATGTCCAGAGGAAATGGTGGATGCAGGTACAGTAACAACGTTTATAAGATGTTTGGATAAGGACATGAATAGGAAAGGTTCGGAGGGATATGGGCCAAACACAGGCAGGTGGAACGAGTTTAGTTTGTGAACATAGTCAGCACGGACTAGTTGGGCTGAAGGGTCTGTTTCTGTGCTGTCTGACTCTGTAACTGTTCTATACTGGTCTTGAAACCATTTTCTTGCCTTCCCCCAGAAACATCCACCTCTTTGTTGTTCAAAAATCAGAGGAGTTCAGCCTTGAATATATTTAATGACACCCCACCCCACCCCCGAACAGCAGGAAGGCATCCCCACTTCTGAACTCAATTCCTCTTGCTAATATAACACTTGCCTTGCTGATTGCTTGCTGCACCTGTCTCACAACAGGCAGTGACTGGTGTAGGAGGACGCTGAGGCCCCTTTGTACATCCACACGGCATTCCCGATGAAGGGCTCGGGTCCGAAATGTTGACTCTCCTGCTCCTTGGAAGCTGCCACACTTTTTGACTCTGATCTTCAACACCTGCAGTCCTCACTTTCCCCACATCCCAATATATCACCATTTAAACAATGCACTTCCTTTCTGCTGTTTTATCCCCCCACAGCAAAGGCTATAACTTCACACTGTGGGACTGTTTTTGCCAATTGAGACACTGATCTGGATCAACATTTCCTGAGTCTGCTCCTCCCTGGATTCACTGTCTTTACATTCAGTTGCTGCGAGTCAACAACCGAAGCCCACAATGAAATAAAGAAATGGAAAAGAGAGTGCCGTACTCACAATGTTAAACAGAGGAAGGAAGTTGTAGTCTGGAGTGAAGCTCAATCTTCTTTCAGAGAGAGAGGTGCAGCAGCTTCAGAAGCTCTTGGGACAACTTCCGCATTCAGACAATAGTGGATGTTCTCATTGGCAGGAGGACTACCCTACTTCCGGTCCTCCAAGGCTCCCCATTAGCTTCTAAAGAAGGTCGCGCCCCGTTGCAGCAGACAGCTCGGAGCATGCGCCGTTCTTGCTGACACCGAGGAGCATGCGCTGTACACTCTGTGGCAATGCTGCGATTACTGACAAATTCAAGTGTCCAAATGCCAATAGGAGAAAAAGAAACGGTAGAGTCAATATTTATTTATTTAGGACTCGACATAACCAAACATGCTCCTCACTATTTTTGCTACTCACCTTGCCGACACCCCTCATGATTTTACAAATCTCAATAAGGTCACCCCTCAACCTCCTCCACTCCAGTGAATAAAGTCTCAGCCTC
This sequence comes from Chiloscyllium plagiosum, assembly GCF_037043375.1. NCBI lineage: Eukaryota > Metazoa > Chordata > Chondrichthyes > Orectolobiformes > Hemiscylliidae > Chiloscyllium > Chiloscyllium plagiosum. The sequence goes on along the minus strand of NW_028270165.1, from coordinate 92,617,286 downwards.
TCCTTATAACTCAAACCCTTCAGTCCTGACAACATCCTGATACATCTTTACCGAACCTTCTCTAATAGTATTCTTCCTATAACAGGGCGACCAGAACTGTACTCAGTGTTCGAAAAGTGGCCTCACCAACATCCTGTATAATTTCAAAATGATGTCCCAACTCCAAGATTCAACTGTGTGGGCGGCACGGTGGCACAGTGGTTAGCACTGCTGCCTCACAGCGCCAGAGACCCGGGTTCAATTCCCACCTCAGGCGACTGACTGTGTAGAGATTGCACGTTCTCCCCGTGTCTGTGTTGGTTTCCTCCGGGTGCTCCGGTTTCCTCCCACAGTCCAAAGATGTGCAGGTCAGGTGAATTGGCCATGCTAAATTGCCCGTAGTGTTAGGTAAGGGGTAAATGTAGGGGAATGGGTGGGTTGCACTTCGGCGGGGTGGTGTGGACTTGTTGGGCCGAAGGGCCTATTTCCACATTGTGAGTAATCTAATGAAGGTGTGAACAATGAAGGCAAGTGGGCTAATCAACTCTTAACAACTCTGTCTACCAGTGATGCAACTTTCAAAGAACTATGTACCTGAACCACACCATGTCTCTCTTCTACAACAGCACCCAGGGCCCCGCCAGTAACTGCTACAAGTCCGTCCCCTTTTTATTAAAGCAAAGTGCAATTCCTCACTTTTATCTATACTCTCTCGTGTACACGCTCTCTCTCGGACACAGACACACACCACCCAACACGCACACAGGCTTATACTCCATCACACTCATACATTACCAGTTTTTGTTTTAAAGCTGCTCATTTCTGAGGGAAATACAAGATGGTGGCAACTAGCAAGTCTGAGTCGACAGTGCTCCTCCCAAGATTTGGGTAAAGTGGGTCACCCACCCCCACCACACTCACCAAATCATTGATAATAGTTGTTTAATTTAATTAGTTGTTTAATATTAAACTTAAACAATCTAATCTTTAGTTAAAATGACTAAAGGGAAGGGAGCCCGCAGCTCACAACAAGCAGGACCCCCTCCCCCACTCTCTCCAGCTGCAGCAGAGGCGTCCACAGCCGCCCCGGGGGACTTACCTACAGGGGCAAGCCTTGTGGAGATGATCTCCAAGATGGACGCGAAGATCGGCGCGTTTAGCGAGGATTCCCGAAGTCGATGGGACTCACTCTCGGCCACACTGCAAAAGCACGACCAAGACATGAAAGAAATCGAGCGCCGAGTTGGAGGGGCAGAGCTGAAGGTCGTCAAAAAAATATTTGTTTGCTGGGCCTACCCGAACGGGAAGAAGAAGGCCAGCTTACAGTATTCCTGGAGCAATGGCTGCCACAGCTTTTAAATCTGGAAGCTGGATCAGGCCAGGCAAGGGTGGAAAAGACCCCCAAGCTATGATCTATAAAGGATCCAAGATCATGTTATTCCAGGACTTTTCCCCGGCTCTGGTTCGAAAGAGGAAGGCATTCGACGAGGCGAAGAAGCGTTTAAGGGACTTAAATATTCAGTACTCCTTACGCTACCCAGCGACGTTACACTTTAACCATGAACAATCCGTATATAACTTTGGATCGCCAGAAAAGGCTAAGGAATTCTTAGACTCTCTTAGATAAACTGTAAGGCATAATGGATGTTGGTTTGCCTTTCACCCCACTTTGTTTTGTATCCCCCCTTTTTTTTCCTCTGACTTTACTTTACTGTTTAATATTATCATGCGGGGTAGGGAGAGGGATTTGATTTTCTCCCCCCCCCCCCCCCTTGGGGTTGTTTTCTTTTATTATTTTATGTATATATGAGGGGTGTGTGTGTGTGTATATGTGTATATGTATATATAAAAAAGCTGGGGTATATATTAAAAAAAAAGCTGGGGGGTTTGGTTGGTGTTGGTGGGGAGAGGTGGCTACCTTATTCAATTTTACCTCTGTCTCTAGGAGCGAGGTTGCTTTCCCTTGTTATTTTGTATTATATTTAATTATTATTTGTTGATGTGGTAATTTTATAGTTATATATTTATATATGGTATTAACATTACCAAATATATCCAGGTGTTGGTGTGGGTGGGGTAGGGTGCTCACTGTTAACTCTACCTTTGTATTATATTTGAATTCTCATTTTATTGAGGAGCGTCTGGGTCAAGGGTGGGGCATTGGTTGGGAGAGGATATGATGGACTTTTGGCGAGGAAGTGACACCCTCTGGGAACAAGGGGAAAATCTCCACTTAGATACGTTTTTTTTTAGAAATGGTTTTTTATTGTATTGTTGTGGGCGTATTAGAGAGGCGTTATTTTTGTAAATTTTATATGCTCTACGCTCGGGATGTTCTGGATAGGGTTCCCCCTCCCGAGGGATCTCGGATTGGCCCAGATGATTATGGTTGATCAGTCGGTTAAGTGGTGCACTTGGAATGTCAAGGAGAGTAATTCGCCAGTCAAAAGGAAGAAAATATTATCAAATCTTAAGAAGGAAAGAGTTGATATAGCTCTCCTACAGGAGACACACCTGTCGGATAAAGAATACTTGAAATTACAACAGGGTGGATTTGATCAGGCCTTTTTTTCTTCTTTTAGCTCAAAAAGCAGGGGAGTTGTTATTCTTGTCCGAAAGAATTTCCCTTTCAAAATCCTAAAGCAGATAAAAGACGAAGCTGGACGATATATTTTGATTAAAGCCCTCATAAATGGAGAGGAATATGGGATTTTAAATTTGTACTGCCCTCCGGCACACCCCTTTAAATTTATAATGAAGCCTTTTCAAAATTGATGGCTTTTGGTGCCCGTCATATAATTATAGGGGGAGCCTTTAATTGTATTATGGATCCGGAAATAGATAGGATTCCCAAGAGTACTGGCGGAGTATCTCCCAGATCTAGACAACTGATGGATCCGAACAAAGAATTAGGATTAGTAGATGTATGCAGATGTCTTCATCCACAGGGCAGAGATTTTTCTTTTTACTCCAATCCACATAAATGGCATACCAGAATTGATATGTTTTTCGCCCCCTCGATTTTTAAAAATTCCATATCATCCTGTAAAATAGGTAGTATAGCAATTTCCGATCACGCTGCTGTATATATGGAAACTAAGGCGAGGAACAATGGGACATCCCCTCGGCATTGGCGTATGGACCCCTTCCTAATGAAAGATAGTAAATTTGTAAAGTACTTCTCTCAAGAATTTAAAACTTTTTTAGAAATTAATTCAGGTACAGCTCGCAACCCATCAATGATGTGGGAGACCATCAAAGCTTACACGCGAGGTTTGATCATCTCCTATTCAGCGACCCAGAAGAAATTGAAGGGAGAACAACAGCGTCTGCTTGAAGCTCGCTTAAAAACAGCTGAAACAGCATACACTGATAGACCTTCTATTATTAAATTACAAAGGATTTTGGCTCTTAGGACAGCTCTAAACACTACGCTTACTCAAACGGCTAAGAGGGAAATATTATTTGCAAAACAAAGGTTATATGAATATGGCGACAAACCGGGTGGATACTTAGCATTTCTTGCAAAGGAAAAAAAAGGCCCCTCAGACTATTACGTCTATCAAGGAAAGTACGGGTATTTTAACTCATGATCATAAAAAGATTAATGCGATCTTTAGAGAATTTTATTCTGAGTTATATAAATCGCAGGATTATGAAGATAGGATGAGGAGGATGCAGTCATGTTTTAAAAATTTGACCTTTCCAGGCCTAACTCCAGAACAAGTATCGGTCCTAAATGCTCCTCTTACAGTCCAAGAAATACTTGGTGCAATTAGGCAAATTCAGAGTGGTAAGGCACCGGGCCCAGATGGTTTTCAAGCTGAATTCTATAAAGAATTTACAGAAATATTGGCTGGTCCACTTATGGACATGTATAACTATGCATATAATCAGGGCTGTCTCCCGCCTTCGCTGCAAGAGGCAAATATCTCTCTTATCCTTAAAAAAGTAAAGGATCCAGAAGATTGCACATCATATAGACCATTATCCTTGCTAAATGTAGATTTTAAAATCCTTTCTAAAACGTTAGCACTGAGACTAGAAAGGGTACTGCCACATATTACAAAGGAGGATCAGACGGGGGTTTATTAAGGGCCATAGATCATCCAATAATATTAGAAGGGTTTTGAATATGATTCAAGCCTGTCATCAGGGAAAGATACCAGGAGTAGTGGTTTCATTAGACCCGGAAAAGGCATTTGATAGGGTTGAATGGTCATATTTGTTTTACACATTGGAAAGGTTTGGCGTTGGTCAGGTGTTTACCAAATGGGTCTCAACATTGTATAGTGATCCCAAAGCAGTTGTGGTTACCAATGAATTAGGTTCGGATAGCTTCAGTGTGGGTAGGGGCTGCCGTCAGGGATGTCCCCTCGCGCCATTGTTATTTACGCTAATAATTGAATCACTAGCAGAAGCTATACGAGCTGATCCTAATATAACGGCCCCAAGGATTGGTACAGGTAAACATAAAATTACCCTTTATGCAGATGATGTTCTTCTATTCCTCAGTAATCCTCTGATGTCCATACCTCGCCTAATCCAAGTTATTAATACATTTAGCGCATTCTCAGGCTACAAAATTAATTTTTCAAAATCGGAGGCTATGCCAATGGGTGGCCTTGCTATGACACCCCACTTAGTGGACGGATCCCTTTTTCCCTTCCCTTGGTCCCTGGAGGGCTTCTTATATTTAGGCATTTTTATTACTCCAGTATTTGGTCAGTTGTATAAGGCTAATTTTGTGCATTTACTGGAAAGGATAAGGTAGGACCTCCAGCGATGGGGAGTCCTTCCAATTTCCTGGTTGGGTAGAATAGCATTAATCAAAATGAATGTCCTGCCCCGTCTCCTATATCCTATGAGAATGCTTCCGGTGATGCTGCCGAGGACGGCTCTATGTAAATTATATGGCTGGCTGGAATCATAGACGGCCCCTCATTAAGCTGAAGAAGCTACAGCTTCCACACACAAGGGGAGGATTGGACTTCCCAGACTTTAGGAAATATCAGTTAAGTTCTCTATTAAGTTACATAGCTGATTGATTGTGGATCAGACAAGACCCAATCTGGTTGGACATCGAGGCCTCTCAAGTAAAATACCCACTTATTAACCTTTTATTTTCAGACAAGAGGAAAATCGTTACAGATCACTGTAAAAACCCTATAACACTAAACACAATTAAGGCTTGGAATATAATGCGGCAAAATGAGGGCAACTCACATAAAACATCCCCCTATGCACCGATAGTGGGAGCATGGGGATTCCAACCAGGGTTGACAGATGCCACTTTTAAACTCTGGAGATCCAGGGGTATCTCATGTTTAGGGGATCTATTTAAAGATGGGGTCCTGATGTCTTTTGAACAGCTGCGTCAGAAATTTGGATTACCTAATGGAGACCTCTTTCGATACTTTCAAATTCGAGATTATATACAGAAGAAGACTACGTTATTAGATAGTCTTTATAAATCAGATAGAGAATGTAGTGTCCTTCAACCAGTGGGAGTATCTTCCGCCAGTACTATTTATCATTTACTACATGATGAAGTATCGGGAGATATGGATAATCTGCTTAAAACATGGGATCAGGATTTGGGACTAGAAATCTCTATAGAAACATGGAATGATATTTGGGAAAATGCTAGAAGAATTACTATTTGTAACAGAAACCAGGCTATCCAGCTGAAGATACTTCATAGGGCCCATATAGCACCGGTTCGACTGGCAAAATTTACGGCAGGAGCATCTCCAATGTGTCCTAAATGCAAAATAGAGGTGGGCACTCTTATACATTGCCTATGGACCTGTCATAAGATCCGTAGATATTGGACTAAAGTAGCAAGTACCCTGACAGAAATTTTAGGAACGGAAATTAAAGTGGACCCTGTATCTCTCCTTTTGGGCTTTTCGAACTTTCCCTCCCTGGACATGTACGGGAAGAGACTATTTTCTATTCTTTCTTTCTGTGCAAGGAAAAACTGGGTGGCTGAGGGCCCCCCTGGACGTTCAAATTGACACAGATTAATTATGGAATGTATTCCCCTTGACTTCCTCACAAATATAGTGCAGCGAAAGACCGAATTATTTTATAAAATATGGCAGCCCTTCTTGAGTTACATAAATACAGATATTTCGGCTATCCTAACAAGGGCTTTTATTTAATTGAGATTACAAACCTGGCTGGGCCGGGGCCCCTCGGGAGAGGAATCCCGCACGAATACGGGTTTTATTACATCTGATGTTAACACATTCCGAGCATGTAAGAGACTTAAATATACAATCTGGTTAGTTGTAGGTTAGATTAGTAGACAGTTGAGTTTTGTTTTTTTTCTGTTTCGGGTTTTTTATCTTTTCTTTCTTGTTAAACTTTGGCTATTGTATATCAATGTTTATATCTGAGAGTTTTGTTTATTTTTGTAAACTTGTAAAAATGTTAAATTTCTAATAAAAATATCGATATAAAAAAAGCTGCTCATTTCTTTCCGCCTCCTGCACTAAGTTTAGAACACAGAACAATACAGCGCAGAACAGGCCCTTCGGCCCTTGATGTTGCGCCAACCTGTGAACTATTCTCAGCTCATTCCCTGACACTATCCCAATATCATCCATGCGCTTATCGAAGGATTGTTTAAATCTCCCTAATGTGGCTGAGTTGACTACCTTAGCAGGTAGGGCATTCCACACCCTTCCCACTCTCTGCATAAAGAACTTGCCTCTGACACCTGTCTTTAATCTATCACCCCTCAATTTGTAGTTATGCCCCTAATACAAGCTGACTTCACCATTCTAGGAAAAATTCTTTCACTGTCTACCCTATCTAATACTCTGATCATCTTATATGTCTCTATCAAATCCCCCCTTAGCCGCCTTCTTTCCAATGAGAACAGATCCAAGTCTCTCAGCCTTTCCTCATAAGACCCTCCCTCCAGACCAGGCAACATCCTGGTAAATCTCTTCTGCACCTTTTCCAATGCTTCCCACATCCTTCCTGAAATATGGGGACCAGAACTATACACAATATTCCAAGTGTGGCTGCACCAGCGTTTTGTATAGTTGCAGCATGATATTGCGGTTCCGGAACTCAATCCCTCTTCGAATGAAACCTAACACACCGTATGCCTTCTTAACAGCACTATCCACCTGAGTGGCAATTTTCAGGGATCTATGCACATGGACTCCAAGATCACTGCCTTCCTGTTATTCTTCCCAAAGTGAATCACCTCACATTTAGCTGCATTGAACTCCATTTGCCACCTCTCAGCCCAATTCTGCAGTTTATCCAAGTCCCCCTGCAACCTATAACATTCTTCCAAACTGTCCACTACTCCACCGACTTTAGTGTCGTCTGCAAATTTACTAATCCATCCACCTATGCCTGTGTCTAAGTCATTTAAAAAATGACAAACCGCAGTAGTCTGAAAACTGATCCTTGTGGTACACCACTAGTAACCGGACTCCAGGCTGAATATTTTCCATAAACCACCACTTGCTGTCTTCTTTCAGAAAGCTAGTTTGTAATCCAAACTGCTAAATCACCCTCAATCCAATGCCTCTGCATTTTCTCCAATAGCCTACCATGTGGAATTTTATCAAAGGCTTTACTGAGGTCCATTTACACCATGTCAACTGCCCTACCCTCATCTCCATGCTTGGTCACCTTCTCAAAAAACTCAATGAGGTTTATGAGACACGATCTGCCCTTGATGAAACAGTGTTGACTATCTGAAATCAAACTGTTGCTTGCTAGATGATTATAAATCCTATCTCTAATATTCCTTTCCAAAAGCTTTCCTTCAACAGACGTAAGGCTCACTGGTCTATAATTACCTGGGTCATCTCTGCTGCCCTTCTTGAACAAGGGCACAACATTTGCAATCCTCCACTCTGGTACTAAATCGGTAGACAATGACAACTCAAATATCAAAGCCAAAGGCTCTGCCCTCTCCTCGCTAGCTTCCCAGAGAATCCTTGGATAAATCCAATCCGCCCTAGGGCACTTGTCTCCTTTCACTCCTTTTCTAGAATAGATAACACCTGTGTGCAACTAACCTCAATCCTTTCGAGTCTCATATCTCGTACCTCATTCTTCTCCTCTCCAATATTCTCCTTTTCCTGAGTGATGACCGATGAGAGATATTCATTAACACCTCTCCAATCTCCACAGGGCCCACACTCAACTTCCCACTTCTGTCTTTGACTGACCCTATTCCTACCCTAATCATCCTTTTATTCCTCACATACCTATAGAAAGCTTTAGGGTTCTCCTTTATGTGTTAAAGACTGCTCATGTCCTCTCTTTGCTCTTAACTCTCTCTTTAAACCCTTCCGAGCTGATCTGTAACTCTCCATCGCCTCATCTGAACCATCTTGCCTCATCAACACATGAGCCTCCTTCTTCTTTGTAACAAGAGATGCAATTTCTGTTGTAAACCATGGTTCCCTTACCTTATCACTCCCTGCCTGACAGGGACATACCTATCAAGGGCACACTATATCTGTTCCTTAAACCAGCTCCACACTTCAATTGTTCCCATCCCCTGCATTTTGCTACCCTATTCTATGCATCCTAAGTCTTGACTAATTGCATTATAATTGCCCTTGCCCCATCGATAACTCTTAACCTGTGGCATGTTCCTATCCCTTTAAATTGCTATATGAAACCTAACTGAATTATCGTCACTCTCTCCAAAGTGTTCACCTTCCACTAAATCAAACATCTGGCCTGATTCATTACCAAGCACCAGATCCAGTGTGACCTCCCCTTTTGTCGGCCCTTCGACATACTGTGTCAGAAAGCCCCTCCTTGGTCAAATGAACACTAGGATTATGGTTTGCTTCAGCAAGGTTTCACACTTTAATTTGTAACGGCCGGGAAAAGATTTGTCCAGCAAGACAGATATTAAAAGATTCTGTGTTCCTTGGAGAAACTGCGTGATTAACTTGGAATAAAATATCAATTTTCATATGTTTCTTAAGAGACAGTACAGCCTTAAATACAGAGTAAATCCAATAAAATGTAATAAAATTACATAATGGACAACAGATTAACCCAATGATATTTCCTGGGAAATAATGTTGTTTCACATGCATTATCTCCTCATACCTGTGCTTCAAGGTTAGCTAGGATGGTCGGTAATGTCCTATCTAGCTTAATTAGATCCATACTATGAAGAAGGCATTGTTTGCTTAATCTGTGATTCAGTTAGCTCAGGAATGCAGAAATGCAGCTTTTAGCTATTTTAAACACAGTGTTAATTTGCAGCCTGAAAACATGTTTTATATTACTTTATATTGAGATGCCATTTTGTGTTTAATAAAAGCTCCTGACAACAGCCTAAATCTAGGTATTAGATCCTCATCTGGTGTGGATCTACTCCGTCACTCAAAACAAAACTAGATTTACAATTTAAGGTCATACATGCTATTCTGCTCAATTAATCCAGTTGATTTTTTTTGTTTAAAAATGTGAAAATTTCATGAACAGTTCTTCCAGTTAATCACTGAATATTCAAATTTCTCTTCAAAATTAAAGATCATAACAAAACTGGGTGTCATTGTGGGATTTTGAATCTGGAGGGTGTGCTTGTGAAGCTTGAATGAACAATATTTCAAAGTAAATGTTATCGTGTTCAGTACTAAGACTTTCTGGAGATGAAAAATTTGCCCTTGTGTATTTTGCAACACTTAACCAAGGTCAGTTCCATAGAATATGCAGTCAGGTTGATGTGAGAGTTAAGAGCTGGGGAAAAAACATCAGACATAATGGAGGCAGGAGCACAGCAATTAGAGTTAGAAAGTTAGCCAAAAGTATAAAAACAGGAAGGAAAGTTTTGTCACTTTGTTAACTTTTTAAAGAAAAGCTGTGTTGGTTCTGTAAAAAATGAGTCTGGGGATTCAATAACGGAGGATAAAGAGATGGCAGATGAATTGAAAAGAGCTTGAATCTGTCTTCAGCAGCGAGGATACAAGTAACAGGTTAGAACTAGCTGGAAATCAGGAAATGAAAGGGAAGGAGGAACTGAAGACAATTACAATTACCAGGGAGGTAGTACTGAGTAAACTGTTGGAACTACAAGCTCACAAGTCCCAGGGGTCCAAAGGATTTCATTCTAGACCCTTAAATAAAAATTAGCTAGTGATATTGTTAATGCATTGGTTTTAATTTTCCAAACCTTATTAGTTTCAGGGGAGGTTTCTGTAGATTGGAAAACTCCCTTCTTCAAAAAGGTAGACCGAGAACAGGAAACTGCAGATCATTTACCTTAATATATGTCATAGGGAAAATGTTCAAAGCTATGATTAAAGATGTGATGACAGGGCACTTGTACGGTTTCAAGGTAATCAGGCAGCGTGAATGTGTTTTTGTCAATGGAAATAATGTTGTAATAATGTTTTGAAGAATGTCTCTCCCAACTGCGACTGAGTTGATAAATCTCATGTACCGACAGGGAATGGAATCCGTTAGCACAGTCCCCGCGTTTCCACGACTTCTCTTCGTTCTGGTGTCCTTTTGGCTCCCGGATTCTGATGAACAATTGAAACTGTGATCACACTCAGGAAATGTGTGCAGTTACTCCCTGCTGCGAATACTATAATGTTACTTCAGTCTGTGTAACTGGTTACAGCTCCATCCCATAGACAGCTCACTGGGGCACACTCTCTCTCGACAAGGGCAAAAGACATACAAAAGTGGAGTAACCAGACAAAATGCAGAAGCAATAAAATCTCGAACCACAGGGGAAAAAAATCTGTCAATAACAGCAGCAGCCTCAAAGAGCATACTGCGCATGTTTGCCGGTGTCAGCAATGCAGTGCGCATGCTCGCTGGTGTCAGCAAAAAAATAGTGCGCATGCGAATCGCTATTGGCAAAAGAGGCGCGGGACCTTCTTTTGATTGACCAATAAGAAGCACAGGAGGACCGGAAGGACATTTGTCCTCCTGCCAATGAGAGGCACCCCATTGTCTGAATGCAGAAGTTGGACCATGAGGTTCTGAAGCTACTGCTGCTCGTGTCTGAATGAACATTGAGCTTCATCCCAGACTGCACATTCCTTCCTCTGTCCATTATCTATGAGTACCGCACTCTCTTCTCTTGCCACCTTTTCCATGTATTTTTTTCATTCTGGGATTCAGTTGTTGACTTGCAGCAACTAAAAGGAAAGAGTGAGTCGGGATGCGGACAGACTCTGGAAACGTTGCGCCAGGTCTGTGTCTCAATTGGCAAAATACACAGGTAGGTGGCTGGAAGAACACAGCAAGCCAGGCAGTATCAGGAGGTGGAGAAGTCAACGCTTCAGGTGTAATCCTTCTTCAGTACTGGGGATGGGTTTAGGGGGCGATGCAGATAAAGGGCTGGTTGGTGAAGTGGGGATAGATGTAGGAGAAAGTGAGGTCTGCAGATGCTGGAGATCAGAGCTGAAAATGTGTTGCTGGAAAAGCGCAGCAGGTCAGGCAGCATCCAGGGAACAGGAGAATCGACGCTTCGGGCATACGCCCTTCTTCAGGAGCATCCAGGATTCCTGAAGAAGGGCTTATGCCCGAAGTGTCGATTCTCCTGTTCCCTGGATGCTGCCTGACCTGCTGCGCTTTTCCAGCAACACATTTTCAGCTGGGGATAGATGTAGACAGGTAGAGGGTTCGACCTAGGCAAAAGGGAGGACTGCAGATGCTGGAAACCAGAGTTTAGATCAGAGTGGTGCTGGAAAAGCACAGCAAGTCAGGTAGCATCCGAGAAGCTGGAAAATCGACGTTTCGGGCAAAAGCCCTTCATCAGGAATTTCCCTAGAGCAGGGGAGTCCAAAGCTAGAGGACATATGTTTGAGGTGAGAGGGGAATGATTTAAAAGAGACGTGAAGGATAACTTTTTCACATAGACAGTTTTGCATGCATGGAACGAGCTGCCAGAGGAATTGGTGGAGGCTGGTACAATTATATTTAAAATGCATCTGGCTGGGTACATGGAACCGTGAGGGTCACATGCTGGCAAATGGGACTAGATTAATTTTGGATATCTGGTCATCATGGACAAGTTGGGCCAAAGGGTCTGTTTCCATGCTGTATGGCTCTTAATCGTCTTTGGTGAAAGCAGAAGTGTGGTTGTGAAGACTAGACTTTCAGAGCAGCTTTCGAAGATGTTTTGCCCTTACTGGGAGCAGAAGAATACAATGAAATCTTGCATTTGTGAGATAGCAACTGAGTAAAGGGAGTACATCTGCGATTTTGGTGAAAAATGGGAATTCATTGCACTATGGGGATGAAGCCCTACCCTATCCAGTTATTTCAGCTGGTGGATGAGACTCGGCAGTTCACGCAGGCAGTCAATCCAGTAATATTTTGTAAGTTCCACTTTGGAAATACAACCAGTCTGATTCAAGATTGGGATACAGACAGACTCTGACCTCACACCTTTAATGCATTGTCTAAGCTGAGATGACACCTTTTGTTATAAAACCTTAAGTTATCTCAAGAAAGTGTCTTACAGGAAGTTCTGGGATTTACATATTAATGATACCTGCAACCCATTCTGAAATATGAAAGGCTTAACAATCCAGGTTTGTTCAATATATCATTTCAGTGGCAGGACACCATAATGTTTTTCTATAAATTCTGTGCCTTATGATGTTATTCTCCACAACCATCTGATGAAGGAGCAGCACTCCAAATGCTAGTCCTTCCAAATAAACCTGTTGGACGATAACCTGGGTGTGTGTGATTAATTTTTTTTAAACTTTGTACAGGGTTAGGGTGGATTGACCATGCTAAAGTGCTCACTGTGTCCAGGGAGGTGCAGGTTTGTGTGACTTGGCTGTGCTAAATTACACATAGTGTCCAGGAATGGATTGGTCATGCTAAATTACCTGTAGTGCCCAGGAATGTGCAGGTTAGGGTTAATTGGCCAGGCTAACTTATCCAGAGTGAAGAGGGGCCTTTTGGTTCGCGATTGATCTAAAGAATCAATGGAAAGTGGTCTGTACAAAGCAAGGTTATCCGTTTAATAAGGCATCTTGACACAATTCTGTCCAGCAACACAGCGGTTAAAGCTTCAAAAATTACACATTATTTATTTAAGTTTTTTTAAGAGACAGTACAGCCTTAATTACAAGAAAATACCAATCAAATGTAGTAAGGTGACATGATTTACAGCAGGTTAATCCAAAGGGGTCTTAATTACGTAAATCATCGTGCCATGGTAGCAGCTGAAGGTTAGTTCAAATGGTCAATTAACATGTCAGTGTTCATTTTAAACAAACTCCATTGTCCTCTTATCTTTGGATTTTAGCTTAATTCTGCAAAACAGCAGGACAAGTTCACAGAGTTCAATCATTATTCTCAGCCATTTTGTTGTATTATTTGAAATTGAAAAGCCATTTTGTGGTTAGTAAAAATCTATATATACTTGTTGCATCTGACAATAACCTAAATTCAAATTTTAGATCCTCACCTGAAGCATCAGAGTCTGAGAGGTGACCTTCTAGACGTTTGTAAGAGGCATGGATATGGTGAATACCCAAGGTCTTTACCCCAGGGTAAGGGAGTCCAAAGCTCGAGGGCGTATGTTTGAGGTGAGAGGGGAATGATTTCAAAGGGACCTGAGGGGCAACTTCACGCAGAGAGTGGTGCATGTATGGAGCGAGCTGCCAGAGGGAGTAGTGGCGGCTGGTACAATTACAACATTTGAAAAGCATCTGGATGGGGATGTGAATACGAAGAGTTCAGAGGGATATGGGCGACATGCAGACAAGTGAGACGATATCTGAACAGATGAATTGGACCAAAGGGTCTGTTTCTGTGTTGTATGACACTAATCGTCTTTGGCGAAAGCAGAAGTGTGGTTGTGAAGACTGGACTTTCAGAGCAGCTTTCAAAGATGTTTTGTCCTTCCTGGGAGCAGAAGAAGATTAGATTATTTACAGTGTGGAAACAGGCCCTTCGGCCCAACAAGTCCACACCGACCCGCCGAAGCGCAACCCACCCATACCCCTACATTTACCCCTTTTAACGTAACACTACGGGCAATTTAGCATGGCCAATTCACCTGACCCGCACATCTTTGTGACTGTGGGAGGAAACCGGAGCACCCGGAGGAAACCCACGCAGACCCGGGGAGAATGTGCAAACTCCACACAGTCAGTCGCCTGAGTCAGGAATTGAACCCGGGTCTCTGGTGCTGTGAGGCAGCAGTGCTAACCACTGTGCCACCGTGGCGCCCAACAATGAAGTTACAATGAAATCTTGCATTTGTGAGACAGCGACTAAGTGAGTGAGTACATCCCAGATTTTGGTGGAAAGTGGAATTTCATTGCACTGTGGGGATGAAGCCATACCCTATGCAGTCATTTCTGCTGGTGGGTGAGACCAGACCTCAAGACTAGGGGGATTAGATTTAGGACAGAGATGAGGAGGAGAAAGTGAGGACTACTGCTTTTCCTGTGGTGCAGTGAATCTATGGAATTCTCTTCATTAAGTATATTCAAAATGGGTTTTTGCATAGTTGGGGAATTAAGGGTAGTTGGGGCAATGCTGCGAGGAGGAGCTGAGACGATGGATAGATCGGCCATGATCACAATGAAGAACGGGGCAGGCTAGATGGGCAAAATGGCTGACTCCTTTTATTACTGTGAAACTATTTCCCACAGCTAACCCACCTAATCTGCACATCACTGGGCACTACGGGTAATTTAGCATAGCGAATCTACTCTAACCTGCACCTACCTGGACACCATGGGTAATTTAGCACAGCCAATCCAACCAAATCCGCACAACACTGAACACTGGGTAATTTAACATGGTCAATCCACCCGAACCTGGACAAAGTTAAACATCACACAACACCAGGTTATAGCCCAATGGGTTTATTTGGAAGTACTCGCTTTTGGAGCACTGCTCCTTCATCAGGTGGTTGTGGAGTACAAGATCATAAGGCACAGAATTTATGGAAGAAGATTATAGTGTCCTGTCACTGAAATGATATATTGAACAAATCTGGATTGTTACCTCTTTCATCTTTTACAGTGGGTTGCAACTATCATTCATATGTAAATCTCGATAACATAAGGTTTTATAACGAAAGGTAACAACATCTGGGCGGCATGATGGCTCAGTGGTTCTTAATTCTGCCTCACAGCACTTGGGACCCAGGTTCAATTCCAGCCACTGGCCACAGTCTGTGTTGAGTTTGCATATTCTCCCCATGTCTGCATGAGATTTCTCCAGGTGCTCCGGTTTCCTCCCACAATCCAAAAGTATGCAGGTTAGGTGAATTGGCCAAGCTTAAATTGCCCAGTGTGTTACATGCATTGGTCAGGGGCAAATATGGGGAATGGGGCCTGGTGGGTTACTCTTTGGAGGGTTGGGGAACCAAAACTTCAGCAGAGCTGAGAACAGACCAACATCTTACTCTGTGGGAACAGGGAGATCAACAGAGGACAGAGAAACCAGGACCTGAAATCCGACCTGACACCGGATTACTGTGATCAGTGTTTTGATTTGCAATGCCAACCCTCTACCTTCACCTAGCTTCCCGTTTGACTACCCCCTCGATATTCAAGATCCAATCCTTGTCGTCCTGAAGCCATGTCTCTGTAAGGAGTCTCAGATCATAATGATTCTCTTCAATGTGTGCAGTCAATTCATTCACTTTTGTAACAGTGCAGCACACATGCAGACACACTGTTTTCGGTTTACATTTTAATGATCTTTGCAATCCAGTTTTAATTGCTGGGACATTTACTCTCCTTGTCTCCATCATTCTGTGATGTTCATTCCCCACATCACTACATTGCTCACTGGCCTTGATTGGGATTGGCCGTGCCAAATTACCCATAGTGCCCAGGGATGTGCAGGTTAGGTGTATTTGTCAGGGGAATGGGTCTGGGTGGGTTCCCCTTCAGAGGGTCGGTGTGGACTCGTTGGGCCGAGTGGCCTGCTCCCACACTGTGGGGATTCTCTGAAGCGAAGGGATGTTAGCAAATGGTGCAGGGCAGCGCAGGCGCAGTGCGTGCGCCCGGCTTGGCCCCGCCCATCCGCTCCTTTTGTGACGTCACAACGCAGAAGTGACACTGAATGAATGAAAACCCTTCCGTCTGGGCAAATCCTGGGGCGGGAAAATCTGTTCACTTGCAGCAACGGGAGTGAATCCAGGGAGGGAGCAGACCCTGTCAACTCAGGTATGGGAGTTAATTACCAGGTGAGGAGGACAGAGATTGGGAGGAGGAGATATCTTTTCTGTTTTCCTTTTCAAATGCACCCGATTTCCACAAGTAAATGCAACAGGTATAAGTGCAGCACATGCAGCTTCAAACCGGCTGTGCATCCTCTGTTCTTCCTCTGCCTTGGCTCCAGCACTTTTTTGGCTTTCTTTCCCTCCCCCCCCCCCCCCCACCCGGCCGGTGTTCATACCTCAATGTTTTCCCGGTTGTCTTTTGTGGGCTTTGAAAACTTTCCCAATCGTCTGGATACAGGATTTGGGAGATTATGTTGTAGCTGTCCAGAACATTGGTTCGGCCACATTTGGAATATTGTGTGCAGTACTGGTCTCTCTGCTGTAGGAAGGATGTCATAGAGTCATGGATGTTGTGAAACTTGAAAGGGTTCAGAAAAGATTGGCAAGGATGTTGTCAGGGTTTGAGCTGAACAGGATGGGGCTGTTTTCCCTTGAGTACCAGAGGCTGAGGGGTGACCCTATAGATTTCTATAAAATCATGAGGGGCATGGATAGGATAAATAGACAAGGTGTTTCCCTGGAATGGGGGAGTCCAGAACTCGAGGGTAATAGGTTTAGGGTTGGGGGGAGATTTAAAAGGGCCCTAAGGGGCTACTCTTATATTCAGAGGGTGGTGCATGTAAGGAATGAGCTGCCAGAGGAAGTGGTGGCTGGTACAATTACAGCATTTAAAAGGCATCTCGCTGGGTATATGAATAGAAAGGGTTTAGAGGGATATGGGCCAAGGGTTTAGAGGGATATGCTGTCAAATGTGACTAATGATTTAGGATATCTGATCGGCATGGATGCGTTGGACCGAAGGGACTATTTCTGTGCTGGACATCTGGTAGACAATGGTCCTCAGAATTCTGTTCCCATTAGGCTCACCCTTAACCCTATTGCACATGATCTTGGCGACAGTATCACATTCTGAAATGAGAAAAGATCTATAAATGTGCAAGGGAATAGTTCCGTTCTGGGTGTGTACATGGAGTTGGAGAGAGTTACTGAAGTGTGTCAGTGTTAATGCCTTGATGTCTCATTTTGCTCCCACCTTCCCGGGGTCGTTAACTATTTTGTGTCTGGTCCTTCCTCAAGAAGCTGCATTGCAGGTTCACCCTGAATGGACACTTTTTTTTTGCTTCCCAAAATCAGACCTGCTCACTCTCAGCAGGATCCCAATGTTGTGAAAGATATTAACTTTCAGGTGGAGGTATCCAAAATTCAGAGAGATGTCAGTCTTGATGTTTTTGCTTTTTCTGCCCCTGTAAGGTCCTGAATCAGCACCTTCAGGGGAATTAGTTAGAGCGGAGTGAGAACAGAGGGGGAGAGAGAGTGGGATGGTGCTTTCAATTTTGTGAAACAACAAAAGAATATTCCACAGAAAGTAGAATTGCTTGTTCTGAATTTCTACCCTGCACTGATAATCCCTTTTGTAATCCCTTTTTGCAGAGTATTTGAAAATCTGAAGACTGAAGTTTCAAAATCAAAGAATGAAGGGCTTACGCCCGAAACATTGACTCTCCTGATCCCTGGACGCTGCCTGACCTGCTGTGCTTTTTGACTCACTGTCCAGCGTCTGCAGTCCTCACTTTGATGTCAATGTCTGACAGTCACTCAATCCAATGGGACCACAACGATTTTTGACTGTGATTTCTGTGAGAGGAATCAATGCTTTTTGGTTCCTGTTTGAGGACGTTTTCAGCATCAGTGGGACTGGACGAGAGACCCAATTGTGGCAGCACACTGTGTGTGGAGCCTGAAACAGTTATACGGCCTGGAAAAGGGATTTCACAGCAGGGAGGGGCTCCCCATGTGTTTGTGAGCAGCTGAAGCTGTGGCCATGGAGAAACCTGAGGAATCTCACCCCGTGGAGAAACCGTGGAAGTGTGGCGACTGTGGGAAAGGCTTCCGTGTCCCGTCTGCCCTGGAGACTCATCGGCGCAGTCACACCGGGGAGAGGCCATTCCCGTGCACCGACTGCGGGAAGGCCTTCAGACATTCCACCCACCTGCTGGCCCACCAGCGGGTCCACACGGTGGAGAGGCCCTTCAGCTGCCCAGATTGTGGGAAGGCCTTCAGACATTCCTCCACCCTGCTGAGACACCAGCGTGTCCACACCAGAGAGAGGCCCTTCAGCTGCCCAGATTGTGGGAAGGCCTTCAGACATTCCTCCACCTTGCTGACACACCAGCGTGTCCACACCGGGGAGAGGCCCTTCAGCTGCCCTGAGTGCGGGAAGGCCTTTACCCAGGTCTCCTCCCTGATGAGGCACCAGCGGGTCCACACGGGGGAGAAGCCCATTAGCTGCCCCGAGTGCGGGAAGGCCTTTACCGACATCTCCTCCCTGATGAGACACCAGCAGACCCACACTGGGGAGAGGCCGTTCACCTGCTCTCAGTGCGGGAAGGGCTTCACCCGCTCCTCCAACCTGCGGAGCCACCAGCGGGTCCACACGGGGGAGAGGCCCTTCAGCTGCCCCAAGTGTGGGAAGGCCTTTACCCAGGTCTCCTCCCTGATGAGGCACCAGCGGGTCCACACTGGGGAAAGGCCCTTTAGCTGCCCAGAGTGCGGGAAGGCCTTTACCCACGTCTCCTCCCTGATGAGGCACCAGCGGGTCCACACCGGGGAAAGGCCCTTCAGCTGCCCTGAGTGTGGGAAGGCCTTCAGTGTTTCCTCCACCCTGCGGAGCCACCAGCGCGTCCACACGGGGGAGAGGCCCTTCAGCTGCCCCGAGTGTGGGAAGGCCTTTACCAACGTCTCCGCACTGCAGAAGCACCAGCGTATCCACACGGGGGAGAGGCCCTTCAGCTGCCCCGAGTGTGGGAAGGCCTTTACCGACGTCTCCTCCCTGATGAGGCACCAGCGGACCCACACTGGGGAGAGGCCGTTCACCTGCTCTCAGTGCGGGAAGGGCTTCACCCGCTCCTCCAACCTGCGGAGCCACCAGCGGGTCCACACAGGGGAGATGCCCTTCAGCTGCCCCGAGTGTGGGAAGGCCTTCAGTGATTCCTCCTCCCTGCTGAAGCACCACTGGGTCCACACGGGGAAGAAGCCGTTCACCTGCTCTCAGTGCGGGGAGGGCTTCACCCGCTCCTCCAACCTGCTGAGCCACCAGCGGATCCACACGGGGGAGAGGCCCTTCAGCTGCTCTCAGTGCGGGAAGGCCTTCAGCGATTCCTCCAACCTGATGATCCACATGCGTGTCCACACCGGGGAGAGGCCGTTCACCTGCTCTCAGTGCGGGAAGGGCTTCACCCGCTCCTCCAACCTGTGGAGCCACCAGCGGGTCCACACGGGGGAGAGGCCCTTCAGCTGCCCCGAGTGTGGGAAGGCCTTCAGCACATCCTCCACCCTGCTGAGACACCAGAGGATCCACACCGGGGAGAGGCCGTTCACCTGCTCTCAGTGCGGGAAGGGCTTCTCCCGCTCCTCCCACCTGCTGACCCACCAGCGAGTTCACGTGCCATTGCAGGGGGATTGAAGGAATGATGGCCGAGTGCCAATATCGATTGGACCATCAACCCACTTCCAGGGATTCCCGGGTTCGAATCCCACCACGACAGATGGCGGAATTGGTATTCGGTCAGAAATGTGGAGTTCGGAATCTAACGATGAGACCGTTTCAGGGAGGGGGTGGTGCGGGGGAGAAAGCCCCCATCTGATTCCCTCCCTCCCTTGTTAGGGAAGGGAACCGCCGTTGTGGGAAAGGATTCACTCAGTCGTTCCAGCTGCACCCTTTACCCGGCCTGGCCTACACGTGATTCTAGACCCACAGCAGTCTGGAAGACTCTACACTGCCCTTTCCTGGCAAATGAGCTGGGAGAAACTTACTTGGAGACAGGGTATGGGTTGAAATTGCTGAGTGAGGCAATACTTCCTCCCGGGTTATGGCTGTACCAAGGATCCAATTACAAAGGGACAACTTGGTGCTGGCCAAGAGTAAAGACAGTGAGGGGGGTGGGACAAGGGGAGGTGTGGTGTGTGCACTTTCACCTTGAGTTGTTCAAAAAGCAACTGCTTTTTCTCTGCCTTTTTGCTGGGGGGATCTGAAGCTGTAACAAAGTTGGGTTGCAATAAAGGTTACCCTGAACTTACCACCGGGCTCAGACTCTCATTGAAAGCTTTGAGCTTCAAGAGGTTTTTGTTTTAAAGCTGCTCATTTCTTTCAGCCTCCTGCACTAAGTTTAGAACATAGAACAATCCAGCGCAGAACAGGCCCTTCGGCCCTTGATGTTGCGCCGACCTGTGAACTATTCTCAGTTCGTTCCCCAACACTATCCCAAAATCAACCATGCGCTTATCTAAGGATTGTTTAAATCTCCCGAATGTGACTGAGTTGACTACCTTAGCAGGTAGGGCATTCCACGCCCTTATCATTCTCTGCATAAAGAACTTGCCTCTAACATCTGTCTTAAATCTATCACCCCTCACTTTGAAGTTATGCCCCCTGACATCAGCATCCTAGGAAAGAGTCTTTCACTGTATCCCCTATCTAATCCTCTGATCATCTTGTATGTCTCTATCAAATCCCATCTTAGCCTTCTTCTTTGCAATGAGAACAGATCCAAGTCTCTCAGCCTTTCCTCATAAGACCCTCCCTCCAGACCAGGCAACAACCTGGTAAATCTCCTTTGCTCCTTTTCCAATGCTTCCCACATCCTTCCTGAAATATGGGGACCAGAACTATACACAATATTCCAAGTGTGGCTGCACCAGCGTTTTGTATAGTTGCACCGTGATATTGCAGTTCCAGAAATCAATCCCTCTACGAATGAAACCTAACACACCGTGTGCCTTCTTAACAGCACTATCCACCTGCGTGGCAACTTTCAGGGATCTATGCACCTGGACTCCAAGATCACTGCCTTCCTGATATTCTTCCCAAAGTGAATCACCTCACATTTAGCTGCATTGAACTCCATTTGCCACCTCTCAGCCCAATTCTGCAGTTTATCCAAGTCCCCCTGCAACCTATAACATTCTTCCAAACTGTCCAGTACTCCACCGACTTTAGTGTCAGCTGCAAATTTACTAATCCATCCACCTATGCCTGTGTCTAAGTCATTGATAAAAATGACAAACTGCGGTAGTCCCAAAACAGATCCTTGTGGCACACCACTAGTAACCGGACTCCAGGCTGAATATTTTCCATAAACCACCACTCGCTGCCTTCTTTCAGAAAGCCAAACTGCTAAATCACCCTCAATCCCATGCCTCTGCATTTTCTCCAACAGCCTACCATGTGGAACCTTTACTGAGGTCCATGTACACCATGTCAACTGCCCTACCCTCATCTCCATGCTTGGTCACCTTCTCAAAAAACCCAATGAGGTTTGTGAGACACAATCTGCCCTTGATGAAACCATGTTGACTATCTGAAGTCAAATTGTTGCTTGTTAGATGATTGTAAATCCTATCTCTAATATTCCTTTCCAAAAGCTTTCCTTCAACAGAAGTAAGGCTCACTGGTCTATAATTACCTGGGTCATCTCTGCTGCCCTTCTTGAACAAGGGCACAACATTTGCAATCCTCCAGTTCTCAAGTACTAAGCCTGTAGACAATGACGACTCAAATATCAAAGCCAAAGGCTCTGCTATCTCCTCCCTCGCTTCCCAGAGAATCCTCGGATAAATCCCATCCGGTCCAGGGCACTTGCCTATTTTCACTCCTTCTAGAATTGATAACATCTGTGTGCAACTAACCTCGATCCTTTCAAGTCTAATATCTCGTACCTCATTCTTCTCCTCTACAATATTCTCCTTTTCCTGAGTGAAGACCGATGAGAGATATTCATTAACACCTCTCCAATCTCCACAGGGCCCACATTCAACTTCCCCCTTCTATCTTTGACTGGCCCTATTCCTACCCTAATCATCCTTTTATTCCTCACATTCCTATAGAAAACTTTAGGTTCTCCTTTATTCTATTTGTTAAAGACTGTTCATGTCCTCTCTTTGCTCTTAACTGTCTCTTTAAATCCTTCCTAGCTGATCTGTAACTCTCCATCGCTTCTGAACCATCTTGCCTCATCAACACATAAGCCTCCTCCTTCTTTGGAACAAGAGATGCAATTTCTGTTGTAAACCACGGTTCCCTTACCTTATCACTTCCTCCCTGCCTGACAGGAACATATCTATCAAGGACACACAATATCTGTTCCTTAAACCAGCTCCACACTTCAATTGTTCCCATCCCCTGCATTTTGCTACCCTATTCTATGCATTCTAAGTCTTGCCTAATTGCATTATAATTGCCCTTGCCCCATCGATAACTCTTGACCTGTGGCATGTTCCTATCCCTTTACATCGCTCAATGAAACCTAACTGAATTATGGTCATTCTCTCCAAAGTGCTCACCTTCCACTAAATCAAACACCTGGCCTGGTTCATTACCAAGCACCAGATCCAGTGTGACCTCCCCTCTTGTCGGCCCTTCAACATACTGTGTCAGAAAGCCTCCTGCACTCACGGGACTAAAACTGATCCATCCGACGTACTAGAGTGAAAGCATTTCCAGTCAATGTTGGGGAAGTTAAAGTTCCCCATAATGACCACCCTGTTCCTTTCACTCCTACCCTAAAAAATTTTGCTAATCCCCTCTTCCAACTCCCTGGAACTCTGCGGAGGCCTATAAAAAAAATTCCAAGCAGTGTGACCTCTCCTCTCCTGTTTCTAACCTCAGCCCACATTACCTCAGTAGATGAGTCCTCTTCAAAAGTTCTGTCAGCCACCGTTATACTATCCTTGACTAACAAGGCCACGCCTCTCCCTCTTTTACCACCTTGGCTGTTCTTAATGAAAGATCAAAACCCTGGAACCTGCAACATCCATTCCTCACCCTGCTCTCTCCATGTCTCCGAAATGGCCACAACATCCAAGTCCCAGGTACCTATCCGTGTTGCAAGCTCCCCTACCTTATTGCGGATACTCTGGCATTGAAGTAGAAACACTTCAAACCACTTTGTTGTCTGCCAGCACATTCCTGTGACCCTGAAATCATGTCCCTGTCCTTCCTACTCTCATCCTCCTGTGCACTACAGCTACACCCTCGGTTCCCACCCCCCCGCTGAGCTAGTTTAAACCCACTCGAACAGCACCAGCAAATTTCCCACCCAGGATATGAGTACCCCTCTGGTTAAAGTGAAGACTGTCCTGTTTGTACAAGTCCCACCTTCCCAGAATGAGTCCCAATTATCCTGAAAAAACCTGAAATCCTCCCTCCTGCACCATCCTTGTAGCCACGTGTTCAGCTGATATCTCTCCCTATTCCTTGCCTTGCTATCACGTGGCACGGGTAACAAACCAGAGATAACCACTCTGTTTGTTCAAGCCCTCAGCTTCCACGCTAGCTCCCTGAAATCCTGTCTTACATCCCTATTCCTCTTTATTTTGTGGTTAGCACTGCTGCCTCACAGCACCAGAGCCCCCGGTTCAATCCACCCCCACCCCCCCCCGCCGCGTCTGCGTGGGTTTCCTCCCACAGTCCAAAGACATGCGAGTTAGGGTGAATTGGCCAAGCTAAATTGCCCAGTAGTGTTTGGTGACAGGGAATGGGGCTGGGTGTTTTGCTCTTCGGCGGGTCGGTGTGGACTTGTTGGGCCGATGGGCCTGTTTCCACACTGTAGGGAATCTGATCTAAAGTTCTGGAATTTATATATTGATGAACTGAAACCTGCAACCCCTTCTAAAAGATGAAGGACTCAGCAGCGGTCCAGGTTTGTTCCAAATATTGCATCGGTTGCATGACACTGTGATGTTTTGCTATTAACTCTGTGTCTTATGATCCAGCAGCACAGCGACACGCAGAACGAGCAGCGCTGCAGAAGCCAGTGCTTCCAAATACACCTGGGTGGGCGCGGTTTACACAGAGGGGCATGGTTTACGATCTGCATTTGGAGGGGGCGGGGCTTACGCGTCACCTTGGAGGTGGAGGGGCGGGACCAGGGAGCGTGGCCATCCCGAAGCCGGAAGTATGCCCGCGGCCTGTTTCCTCCGCTGGAGCTTCGGCTGCAGCAAGTAAGGTAAAGCTTTATGAATATTTCCTTTTACAGAGTTTGTATTTCATAACCAGTAATGGCTACTCAATATCATCAGAAAGTCCCAAAATGCAATTCATTTCAATCCAGTGCAGATAAGCACTAAGAGTTAATTTTCTACGGGAATCAACAGCCTCAGCACTAAAATGGTCTCACAAGGGAACGGCTGTGAATGTTATCACTTGGGGTCCTGTTCACACAGATTCACCGATGCTGAGGCAAACGTTCTTAATTGCCTTACAGCATCCTGTTATCACTTGGTGAGCCCAGGTGTCCCTATCTTTAAGTTCTGCCCTCTTTCTGAGCCTTCCTGCCAGTTTATTTTCTAGTGCAGTAAATGTATTTCATAATTCAGCATTACATTTTAGTCTGAATGTTTAAAGACAAGTTTTAAGGCTATAGACTTTATCACCCAGATGCCCACATCCTCATTCCTCCCTTTGATTGCACCACGATCACTGAAAGTGAAGGATACTCCAAACGAATGCCCTTCAAGGTGGTCCAGCCATCAACATCCTGTAGAGTGGCACCACCATCTTCGCAGCTCATCTGGTCATATTTATCATCGCCATCGACACGTGTGGGTGAGCCATCAGATCGCAAAAGGAGCATCTTCTGGGGCAAATCTATATCACTAAGGGACCTCATAAGCCTAGCAATTAAATACCTAACAATACCAATACCGACAAACAGACATAGCTAAATTGATAAGCCAATTGTACCATCAACCCGATCTGCAGTTTCCCCAACTGGTCCCTTCAGTCATTCTGTCAAGGAATACCTGGATCTCTTCTTGTATTTTAGTAATATTGCCAGTCAGATCGGGAATGCCCATAGTGCATTTATCTCGGACAATGGTGCAGACCTCACCCTCCTGGGCCTGTATATAGTCTAAGGCATACCGCTTTCAACATGGAGTCGCTTGAACGATGGCGTGAGCTGCCAGAGGAAGTGATGGGTGCTGATACGATGACAAGTTAAAAGGCTCCTGGACGGGCATCTGAAAATGAAGGGTTCAGATGGGTCAGGGCCAAGTGATGGCAAATGTAACTGGAGTCATAGAGATGTACAGCACAGAAACAGACCCTTCGGTCCAACGCATCCTTGCTGACAAGATAGCCAACACAATTTAGTCCCAGCTGCCAGCACCCAGCCCATATAGGGGCCAAGTGATGGCAAACGTGACTAGATTAATTTAGGATATCTGGGCAGGTTGGGCCAAAGGGTCTGTTTCTGCGCTCTGTGACTCTAATTGTCTTCAGTGGAATCAGGAGTGTGGTTGTGAAGGCTGGTTTTTCAGAACATGTTTTGCCCTGACTGGGAGCAGAAGCGTTTGACTGAAGTGTGTTGGAGTTAATGCCTTGACGTCTCATTTTACTCCCACCTTCCCGGGGTCGATAATCATTTTGTGTCTGGTCCTTTCTCAAGAAACTGCATTGCAGGTTCACCCTGAATTGACACTTTTTTTTTTGCTTCCCAAAATCAGACCTGCTCACTCTCGGCAGGATCCCAATGTTGTGAAAGATATTAACTTTCAGGTGGAGGTATCCAAAATTCAGAGAGATGTCAGTCTTGACGTTTTTGCTTTTCTGCCCCTGTAAGATCCTGAATCAGCACCTTCAGGAGAATTAGATAGAGCAGAGTGAGAACAGAGGGGGAAGAGGGTGTGTGAGTGCTTTCAATTTTGTGGAACAGCTAAAGAAAAGAATATTCCACAGAAAGTAGAATTGCTTGTTCTGAATTTCTACCCTGCACTGATAGTGATGACTTTTGTAATCTGTTTTTAACAGTATATTTGAAGATCTGAAGACTGAAGCTTCAAAATCAACAAATTTGAAGGGCTTATTCCTGAAACATTGACTCTCCTGCTCCTCTGATGCTGCCTGACCTGTTGTGCTTTTCCAGCGGCACACTTTTCGACACTGACTCTCCAGCGTCTGCAGTCCTCACTTTGACGTCAATGTCTGACAGTCACTCAATCCATCGGGACCGCAACGATTTTCAACTATGATTCTGTGAGAAGGAGCAAAGTTTTGGTTCCTGTTTGAGTACGTTTCCAGCATCCGTGGGACTGGATCATAGACCATACTGTTGCAGTGCACTGAGCGTAGACCCTGAAACAGTTATACGGCCTGGGAAGAGGAATTCACTGTGGGGAGGGGCTCCACACGCATTTGTGTGTAACTGAAGCTTCGGCCATGGAGAAACCCGAGGAATCCAGCCCTGTGGAGAAACGATGGAAGTATGGCGACTGCAGGAAAAGTTTCTGTGTCCCATCTGTCCTGGAGACTCATCGGCGCAGCCACACCAGTGAGAGCCCATTCCCCTGTCCCGTCTGCGGGAAGGGCTTCAGCACTTCTTCCACCCTGCTAACCCACCAGCGGATCCACACTCTGGAGACGCCCTTCAGCTGCCCAGTGTGCAGGAAGGCCTTCAGCGATTCCTCCACCCTGCTGAGGCACCAGCGGGTCCACATGGGGGAGAGGCCCTTCAGTTGCCCCGGGTGCGGGAAGAGATTTACCCAGGCCTCCAGCCTGCTGACCCTCCAGCGGATCCACAAAGGAGAGAGGCACTTCAGCTGCCCCCTGTGCGGGAAGGGCTTCGCTAGCTCTACCAACCTCCGGAAGCACCAGGGAGTTCATGTACCATTGCAGGGGAATGAAGGCGTGATGGCTGAGTGCCAGTATCGACTGGACTATCAACCCAGTTCCAGGGGCTCCCGGGTTTGAATCCCACTGCAGCAGATGGTGCGATACAGGGTATGGGTTGAAATTGCTGAGTGAGGCAACACTTCCTCCAGGTTAAGGCTGTACCAAGGACCCAATTACAAAGGGACAACTTGGTGGTGACCAATAGTAAAGAAGTGAGGTGGGTTGGGGGTGGTGGGGTAGCGTGTGCGCTTTGACCTTGAACGGTTTAAAAAGCAGCTACTTTTTCTCTGCCTTTTTGCTGAGGGGGTTTGAAGCTGTAACAAAGTTGGATCTCAATAAAAGTTACCTGAATTTACCCCCGGCTCAGACTCTCATTGAAAGCTTTGAGCTCCAAGGTTTTTGTTTTAAAGCTACTCGTTTCTTTCAGCTTCCTGCACTAAGCTTCCAATGTCGCGTATCAGATGGATCAGTAAATGAGCAGCCAGTTTCGTTCGAAAGTGAATTTTTCAGGAGTGCAGAGTGTGTCATTTCATCGGCATTGTAAAGTTTACTGGCAGCATTGGGAGGTGTGGATTGTGCTCACGAGAAATTATGTGGAGGAGCCATGGTGGTGGACTCGCCTGAACGAAGTTAAAAATCACACAACACCAGGTTATAGTCCAACAGGTTTATTTGGAAGTGTGAGCTTTTGGAACACTGCTGTGGAGCAGGACCATAAGACACAGATTTTATAGCAAAAGATCAGTGTCATGCAACTGATAGGATATATTAAACAAACCAAGATTGTTGTTAAGTCTTTCACCTTTTAGAATGCGTTGCAGGTTTCAGTTCATTAATATGTAAATCCCATAACATCTTTTGATTCACATTCTCAAGATGACTTCAGTTTTTTTTAAAAAAAAGTCACAACTCAGCCCAGATAAAGGTGTGAGGTTCGAGTCTGCCAATGTCCCAATTTTGAATCAGACTGGTTCTATTTCCAAAGCAAGAATTCATAAAATATTACATGGATTGACTGCCTGCAGACTGTGCACGTTTTGAGCAAAATTGAATGTATCTGCAAACATAATTCTGCCAATACAAATTTGCCCAAAAAGTGATGTGAGTTTATGCATGAGTGCACATAAGAGTGTGATGGAGTATATGCCTGAGAGTGTGTTGGGGGTGTATGTGTGCGTGTCTGAGAGAGCACATGTGTATGAGTGAGGTATGAATAAAAGCAAGGGCTTGCGTTTTGCTAAAGCAAGGACGGTCAGGACTTGTACAGTTAATGGTAGGGCCCTGTGTCATGCTGTAAGAGAGACACATGGTGGGGTTCAGGTACACAGTTCTTTCAAAGTTGCTTCGCTGCGAGACAGGGTGGTTAAGAAGGCGTTTAGCACACTTGCCTTCATTGTTCACCCCATTGAGTATAGGAGTTGGGACATCATGTTGAGGTTGTACAGGATGTTGGTGAGGCCACTTTCAGAGTACTGAGTATGGTTCTCGTGTCCCTGTAATAGGAAGAATACTATTAGAGAGGGTTCGGTAAAGATTTACCAGGACGTTGCCAGGACTGGAGGGTTTGAGTTATAATGACAGGCTGGGACTTTTTTCACTGGAGCACAGGAGGTTGGGGGGTGACATCATGGAGATTGATAAAATCACGAGGAGTGGAGGTAAGGTGAATAGCAAAGGGCTCTTCCTGAGCGTTGGGGAGCTCAAGACTAGGGGGCATATTTCTTTAAAGTGACAGGAGAGAGATTTAAAAGGAACCTGAGGGGCAAAGTTTTGACAGAGGGCGGTTTACACGTGGAATGAACTTGCTGAGGATGTGGACAATGCAGGTACGTTTACAAAGTCTAAACGACATTTGGATGGGTACATGAATAGAAAGGTTCAGAGGGATTTGGGCCAAACGCAGGCAAGTGAGGCTAGTTTAGTTTGGGAACCCTGGTCGCCATGGATGAGTTGGACCAAAGGGTCTATTTCTGTGCTGTCTACCTCTCTGAACCAGAAGTGATCTTATTGAAACCAGTAGAATTCTGAAAGGGGCTTGACAGGATTGATGCCAATAAAATGCTCCTTTGTGGTGGGAGTCATAGAATCCCAACAATGTGGAAACAGGTCATTCAGCCCATCTATTTCACACTGGCCCTCTGAACAGCATCCCACACATACCCACCCCTTTATTCAGTATTTCCCATGGCCAATCCACCCTAAGTTTCACATCCTTGGTCACTATGGGTAATTTAGCACAGCCGATCCACCCGAACCTCTACACCCTAATCTGAAAATTACCTTCTCAAAAATGTAATTTAAATGTAGAAAAATGTTAGTCTGACTCAACATTCAGACGCAGACAGAATTCACACTTATTGTGAGAAAAGCTCTGCATTTGAATGACATTCTTGAGAAGGTAACAAAAAACAAGTTCTGGGATTAACAAACCAAAGAGCAGAAACCTATTCTAAAAGATGAAAGATTTCATCTAAAATTGTTTGATGTGTCACATTTCCATGACGCTAGACTCCTTAGGATATAAATTGTGATCATGATCTCATTCTCCAAAACTACCTGATGAAGGAGCGGCGCTCCGAAAGCTAGTGCTTCCAAACCAACCTGTTGGATTATAACCTGGTGTTGAGTGATTTTTAACTTTGTCCGTGGGAAACACATGAGTTGTGGGAGTGGTAACAGTTCTTATTTTGTGATCTATTCCAAGTGAAATTTCTCCTCTGCACAGGCACGGGTGAACAGTTTGTTTTTGTGCTTTGTGCGAGATCGGGCTAGCAGCTTTTAAATCCTTCTGTGAAGCAACAGAAGTAAACTGTCAATCAGCAATTGTATTCCGAGAGTGGTACTTCCAGCTCTGGTAATCCTGTTGCATCAACAGAGAGAGGGTGAGGATGTCACATCTCAAGAGCAGACAGAAAAGTTATTTCGCTTGTTGAGTCGGTTCCTCACTCAGATGAGACTGGATGTTGCTTTTAATGGATCATAATTAAATGCTACAATGAAACACCTTAAATTCAAGGAATTTTGAAAGTGCAAACGAACAGTAACTTTGAACAGACATGTTCTTCCATTTCTAACCTTGGTTGACCCATATGAAGCCTTTTTACTGATAGCTCCATAATCATGTTCCTGCTGGATTTTTTTCAGGGCAAACAATTTCTGGTGGGAGAAATTCTGCATCCTGGGAAGGCGGGGAAATGAGAAAAAAAGCTGTTAAAAGCATTTGAACTGTGGGCCCACGAGCTCTCGTGGGAGCAGTGCATTTGCCAAAAGCATTTCTGAGGAATTCTGTGTAACTGTTGGACTGAAAATAGTTTCCCCACTGAAACAGGTTAAACAGGTATTGAGAACGTTGCACATTATAGATTGTCTTCCTGAGGACCGGAGGAGGATTGAATTTGCCAACTTGAACCACACTTTGCAGAGAGAGGAATTTTCTCCGGATGGAATAGGTTGATGGAAGTCAACAATTGTCAGATTATTTCATGAAAATAACAGCTGGTATGGGGATCCCAGAAGAGGGGAGTCTGTAATGAGCACACAGAAACAAACCCTTCAGTCCAGGCCAACCAGATATCCTAAATTAATCTAGTGACCCATTTGCCAGCATTTGGCCCATATCCCTCTGAATTCTTCCTATTCATGTCCCTATCCAGATGCATTTTTTTCTTCGGAGAATACTTGGGTGAGAGCCAAGATATGCAATATCTCAATGTATAATAATGAAGCTCATTTATTCTGAAATTATTTCAATTAGTTGGTCAATTGGCAAATAATAGCTGCATAACTGTTGTCAATATTGATATTCAGGAAAGCTATTTTGTTTAATATATTTCCTTTGTAAAGATCTTATCCAAATTATAAAATGAATGTATTTTCATACGAAATAAAATTTGCAGTGTTTTATTAAATGGTTGAAAGTAACTTTTGCACTTAATTGCTCCGTTTGGGATTAAACATTGTGACTTAGATAAAAGTGATCTTCCATAATTTATGGTGAGTCTATTAACAAACGAATGTTGCCATTTGCTCTCAAGTTCGCTCAGATTCAATTTGAAATTCTTAAATGAGTTGAATAAGGGGTAAAAAGTAAATATTTATTGCCCTTTACTGAAATTCTCTGCTCTGCCATTGTATTTGGTTAAACAAAATATGTATCTCTCTTCATAACTTTGATATCACCACAAATCCTAGGAACCCCATCCAGAACAAACATATAAATACAAAGTAGGAGACAACAGCTTCGCTTCACTTGGAGGTCACCACTGATGATGTTACCAAGCCAGGTAATGAAACGTCTAGATATCAAACCTACAGCTCAGCGAGCAAACCTGCACCCTAAACATTCTACTCTGCTGAAAGACTGCACAATCTGCAGGCAGTCAATACATGTAATATATTGTCAATTCCACTTGGAAAATAGATAATGGGCCCACTTCTTTTTGGATGTGAGCATAAGTGGTATAGTAAGTAAGTTTGCTGATGACACCAAAATTGGAGGTGTAGTGGACAGCGAAGGAGGTTACCTCAGATTACAATGGGATCTTGATCAGATGGGCCAATGGGCTGAGAAGTGGCAAATGGAGTTTAATTTAGATAAATGTGAGGTGCTGCATTTTGGGAAAGCAAATCTTAGCAGGACTTATACACTTAATGGTAAGGTCCTCGGGGGTGTTGCTGAACAAAGAGACCTTGGATGCAAGTTCATAGCTCCTTGAAAGTGGAGTCGCAGGTTGATAGGATAGTGAAGATGGTGTTTTGTATGCTTTCCTTTATTTGGTCAGAATATTGTGTACAGGAGTTGGGAGGTCATATTACTGCTGTACAGTTGGGATATTGCGTGCAATTCTGGTTTCCTTCCTATCAGAAAGGAATTTGTGAAACTTAAGGGTTCAGAAAAGATTTACAAGGATGTTGCCAAGACTGGAAGATTTGAGCTATAGGGAGAGACAGAACAGACTGGGGCTGTTTTCCCTGGAACGTCAGAGGCTGAGGGGTGACCTTATAGAAGGTTATGAAATCATGAGGGACATGGATAGGATAGATAGACAAAGTCTTTTCCCTGAGGTGGGAGAGTCCAGAAATAGAGGGCATAGGTTTACACTGAGAGGAGAAAGATATGAAAGAGACTTAAGAGGCAACCTTTTCATTTAGAGGGTGGTAGTGTATGGAATAAGCTGCCAGAGGAAGTGGTGGAGGCTGGTACAATTACAACACTTAAAAAGCAACTGGAGGGATATGGGCCCCATGCTGGCAGGCGGGACGAGATTGGGTTGGGATATCATGCACAGGGATGTGCAGGTTAGGTGCATTAGTCACGGGTAAATGTTGAGCAATAGGGGTAGGGGAATTGCGTCGGTGGGTTACCCTCTGGAGGATCAGTGTGTAGTCTTTGGGCCGAGTGGCCTGCTCCCACATTGTTTGGAGTCTCTGAAGGGGAAGGGATTTTTGTAAAGTGTGCAAGGCAATGCAGGCGTAGTGCGGGGGCCTGCTGAAGGCCTTGCTCCGCCCCTTGCTCCTCCCCCTGTTGTTGAGCTGTCTAACAAACATCTACTCTTTCTCTGCCTTTTTGCTGGGGGCAACTGAAGCTGTAACAATGTTGGGACACAATAAAGGTTACCTGAACATTCTGCCAGACTCAGACTCTCATTGAAAGCTTAGAGCTCCAAGCGGTTTTTGTTTTAAAGCTGCTCATTTCTTGCAGCCCCCTGCATTAAGTTTCCAATGTTGTATATCAGATAGAGCAGTGACTGAGCAGCTGGTTCCGTTAGAAGTTTACATTTTTCGGGAGTGCAGGCACTGCATTGTTTCAGCGGCAGTTTACTGGCAGCACTGGGAAGTGTGGGCTGTGTTCATTAGAAAGGAGGTGGAGGTGCTGCTGTTGGACGAGGTGGGACATGGTTTAAAAATCACAACACCGGGTTATAGTCCAACAGGTTTATTTGGAAGCACTAGCTTTCGGAGCGCTGCTCCTTCATCGGGTCGCTGTGGAGCAGGATCATAAGACACAGAGTTACGAGCAAAAGGTCACAGTGTCATGCAACTGATATGATATATTGACAAATGTAGATTGCTGTTAAGTCTTTCATCTTTTAGAATGGGTTGCAGGTTTTATTTCATTAATGTGTACATCGCAGTACTACTATTCAGTCATATTCTCAAGATCACAAGGGTTTTTTTAAACTGGTGACATCTCAGCCCAGACAATGCATGAAAGGTGTGTCAGTATCCCAATCTTAAATCAGACTGGTACTATTTCCAAACTAGGAATTTATAAAATATTACATGGATTGACTACCTGCATGTTGTGCGCTTTTTGTGCAAAGTTGAATATATCTGTAAATATAATTCTGCAAATGCACCCCATCGTTGTGTGTGCACATGCTTTGTAAAGGGAGAGTGATGGAGGAGAAGCCTGTAAGAGGGTGTGTATACATCTGAGAGAGAGCGTGTTATGAGAGAGGTATAGATAAAAGTGAGGGATTGCATTTTCCTAAAGTAAGGGCAGGACTTGTACAGAGGGATATGGGGGGGGGGGTTCAGGTACATACTTCATTGAAAGTTGCATCACTGGTTGGAAGGGTGCTTCAGAAGGCATTCAGCACACTTACCTTATTTGTTCACACCATTGAATAAAGGAGTTGGGACATCATTTAGAAGTTGTACAGGATGTTGGTGAAGCCACTTGTAGAGTACTGAGAACGCTTCTGGTGGCCCTGTAATAGGAAGAATACTATTACAGAGGGTTCAGTAAAGATTCACCAGGATATTACCAAGACTGGAGGGTTTGAGTTATAAGGAGAGGCTGTGAATCTCTTCACTGGAGCACAGGAGGTTGAGGGGTGACCTCATTGAGATTGATATAATCATGAGGGATCTAGGTAACATGAACATCAAAAATAGCGAGGAGCCTGCACGGTGATGTCAAGTGACTGGTGGGGGGTAGAAATTGTGGCAGTTGGACACTTTAAATCCATCAGGAACAGCATCTCCATACAGCATACTGTGCATGTCAGGTGAGATGCCAGAAGACTAGAGGTTGGCTAACATGGTGCCACTGTTTAAGAAGGGTGGTAAGGACAAGCCAGGGAACTATAGACCAGTGAGGCCAACGTCAATAGTGGGCACATTGTTGGAGGGAATCCTGAGGGAGAGGATGTACATGTATTTGAAAAGACAAGGACTGATTAGGGATAGTCAACATGGTTTTGTGTGGGAAATCATGTCTCACAAACTTGATTGAGTTTTTTGAGGAAGTAACAAAGAGGATTGAGGAAGGCAGAGCAGTAATGTGATCTATATGGACTTCAATAAGGCGTTTGACAAGGTTCCACATGGGAAACTGATTAGTAAGGTGAGATCTCAAGGAATACAGAGAGAACTAGCCATTTGGATACAGAACTGGCTCAAAGGTAGAAGGCAGAGGGTGGTGGTGGAGGGTTGTTTTTCAGACTGGAGGCCTGCGACCAGTAGAGTGCCACAAGGATTGCTGCTCGGTCCTCTACTTTTTGTCACTTATATAAATGATTTGGATGCGAGCATAAGAGGTACAGTTAGAGGGAGAGGCTGAACAGGCTGGGGCTGTTTTCCCTGGAGTGTCAGAGGCTGAGGGGTGACCTTATAAAGGTTTAAAAAGGTATGAGGGGCATGGACAAGATAAATAGACAAAGATTTTTCCCTTGGGTTGGGGAGTCCAGAACTAGAGGGCATAGATTTCAGGTGAGAGGGGAAAAATGTAAAAGAGAC
Source organism: Chiloscyllium plagiosum (assembly GCF_037043375.1). NCBI lineage: Eukaryota > Metazoa > Chordata > Chondrichthyes > Orectolobiformes > Hemiscylliidae > Chiloscyllium > Chiloscyllium plagiosum. Next base: position 92,582,667 of record NW_028270165.1, on the reverse strand, counting down.
CTACGGGGCAATTTTTTCACACAGAGCGTAGTACGTGTATGCAATGAGCTGCCAGAGGGACTGGTGGAGGCTGGTACAAATGTAACAATTAAGAGGCATTTGAATGGGTATATAAATAGGACAGGTTTGGAAGGATGTGGGCCAGGTGTTGAGGAGCGGGACTAGATTGGGTTGGGATATCTGGTCGGCATGGACCGAAGGGTCTGTTTCCATGCTGTACACTTCTAACTCTATGCTGTTTCAGCAAAAGCCGCGCATGCTCTGTCTGCAGAAACAGTGCTAACCCTTCTTCAAATGGACCAATGAGAAGCCAGACAAGGAGCCTGGGCCTCCTGCCAATCAGAGCTCCCCAACTGTCTGAATGCGGAAGATGGACCATCAGGTTCTGAAGCTGTTGTCCTCTCCAAATGAAGATCGAGCTTCACCTCAGACTGCAACTTCCTTCCTCTCTCCACCATCTGTGGGTACGGCACTGTCTTTACCATTTCATTTTTTCATTCTGGGGTTAAATTGTTGACTTGCAGCAACTGAAAAGAAAGTGAGTGAATCCAGGGAAGGGACAGAGTCGGGAAACGTTGGTCCAGGTTAGTGTCTCAATTGGCAAACGCACGGCAAATGCAGTCCCACAGTGTGAAGTGATAGCCTCAGTTATGAAAAAATAACTGCTGTAAGGAGGTACGTTGTTTAAATGGTGACATATTGGGATGTGGAGAAAGTGAGGACTGCAGATGCTGGAGATGAGAGTCGAAAAGTGTGGCACTGGAAAAGCACAGGAGGTCAGACAGCATCCGAGGAGCAGGAGAATTGACGTTTCAGGCACGAGCCCTTCCTCAGGAATGATGTGTGGATGTAAAACGTGGCCTCAGCGTCCTCCCACACCAGTCACTGCCAGTTGTCAGACGGATGCAGCAAGCAATCAGCAAGGCAACAGGTATATTACCGAGAGGAATTGATTTCAGAAGTCGGGATGTCTTCCTGCAGTTAAGGGGTCATTGAATATATTCAAGGCTGAGTTCATCTGATTTTAGAACAACCATGAAGTGGATGTTTATGGGGGAAGGCAAGTAAAATGGTTTTAAGACCAGTACAGAATAGTTAGAGTCATACAGCACAGGAACAGACCCTTCAGCCCTCCAAGGCTATGCTGATCGAGATACTCTATCTAAACCTGCCGCCTATTTTCAAAGGATCTGTATCCCTCTGCTCCTTGCCCATTCATGTCTCTGTCTAGATACATCTTAAATGACGCTATCGATCCCAACCCTACTACCTCCGCTGGCGATGCATTCGAGGCGCCCACCACCCTCAGTGTAAAGAACTTTCTATGTACATCTCCCTCAAACCTTTCCCCTCTCACTTTGAACTCGTGACCCTGAGTAATTAAGTCTTCCCCTCTGGGAAAATAATTCTTACTATCCACCCCTGTTTACACCCCTCATGGTTTTTCAGCCTCAATCAGGACACCCACCCTCCAATGAAAATAGTCTTAATCTACTCAACCTCTCCTCATAGCTTGCGCTTTCCATAAAAGGCAACATCCTGGTGAACCTCCTCTGCACTCTCTCCAAACATATCCACATCCTTTTGGAAATCTGGCGATCCGGAATTGTACACAGTATTCCAAATGCACCAAACCAAAATCTTATATAACTTTAACATGAACTGCCAGCTCTTTTACTCAATCCGTCCGATGATGGAACGCGTGTTGTAAACTGCCTTGACCACTCTACTGACAGTCATTGCCACCTTCAGAGAACTATAGACCCGAACACCCAGATCTCTCTGTACATCAATTTCCCCCAGGACCTTTCCATTTACTGTATAGCTCGCTCTTGAATTGCATCTTCCAAAATGCATCACCTCGCATTTGTCTGGATTGAACTCCATCTGCCATTTCTCCTCCCAACTCTCCGATCTATATTCTGCTGTATCGTCTGACAGTCCCCTTCACTATCTGATATTCCATCAATCTGAATGCCCATCTGCAAACTTGCTAATGAGGCACCCGACACCTTCACCTTTCAACCTCCTGTGCTCCAGTGAAAAAAGTCCCAGCCTACCCACCAAAAGGTGTGAATTCTGTCTGGGCCCCAATGTCGAGTCAGCCTGACATTTTTGATATAAAAGCTCTGCATTTAAATTACGTTCTTGAGAAAGTTACTGAAAACAGGTTCTGGGATTAACATACCAAAGAACAGAAACAGTTCAGCAGTTAGATCACACGTTCGAGTGAGAAGTGTGTATAACATGATCTCACAACTCCTATACTCAATGCTATGAGCAATGAAGGAAAGCAAACCAAACGCTGCCTTCACTACTCTGTCCACCTGAGACTCCAGCACTCCAAGGTCTCTTTATTCTGCAACACTCCCCTTAACTGTGACAGTCCTGCCTGGATTGCTTGACCAAAATGCAAACCTCTGATTTCTCTAAATTAAACTCCAACTGACACTCCTCGGCTCATCAACCGATCCCATAAATTCTAATTTATAGTGAACTCTTTCCTATCTCATTCCTTGGAAGCTGAAAATCTCCATCCCACAATCAGTCCCTCCATTTTCACTACTTGGACTGAAGGGGCTGTTTCTGTGCTGCATGGCTCTGTAACTCGGCCCTGTACTAGTCTTAAAACCATTTTCTTGCATTCCCCATAAACATTCACATAAAAATCAGATGAACTCAGCCTTGAATATATTCAATGACCCCCTAACTGCAGGAAGACATCCCCACTTCTGAACTTAATTCCTCTTGCTAATACACCACTTGCCTTGCTCATTGCCTGCTGCACCTGTCTGACAACTGGCACAGAAGGACACTGATGCCCCTCTGAACATCCACGCATCATTCCTGATGAAGGGCTCGTGCCCAAAACTTCGACTGTCCTACTGCTCGGATGCTGCTTGACCTGCTGTGCTTTGCCAATTGTGGTCTTCTCTACATTGGGGAAACCGAGCGTAAACTTGGGGAACGGTTTGCTGAGCATCACAGCCGGGTCCGCAGAGGCTGAGCTGACTTCCCAGTCTCCACCCATTTTAATGCCCCTTCCCACTCCCCTTCTGACATGACTATTTTTGGCTTCCTCCATTACCACAACAAACCAAGCCACAAACTGGAGGAACAAAACCTCATCTTCTGTCTGAGCAGTCAACAGCCCAGAAGACACATTGAGTTCTCCAATTTCACATAATCTCCCATCCCACCCCCCAACACACTTCCCAGCCCCTTCCACTCTTCCCTGCCAACTAGGTTCCTTCCTCCCATTCACCAACCAGGTCGTACCAGGTTATGGAGATAAGACAGGAACAGGATGCTGATTGAGGATGATCAGCCATGATCACAATAAATGGTGGTGCTGGCTCGAAGGGCAGAATAGCCTACTCCCGCACCTATTGTCTATTGTACCCTCTACCTGTTTCCACCTTTCCCCACTTCAATACCCTGACCCCAGCACACCCTTGTTCCACAGCTCTCCCTCTACCCACCCCCAGACCTGAACAAGGGTACACCAGATCCCTCGACTTCTCCACCTTCTGATACTGCCAAGCTTGCTGCGTTCTTTCAGTCTCCTGCCTGTCTATTTTGCTAATTGAGAACAAAGGCTTGGACTAACTTTTCCAGACTCTGTCCCCTCACCTGGATTCACTCCCATTTCTTTCAGTTGCTCCAAGTCAACAACTGAACCTCAGAATGAAACGTAAATGGAAATGGGGGTGAGAAAAGAGAGTGCCGTACTCTCAGATGTTGGACAGAGGAAAGAAGTTGCAGTCTGAGGAGAACCTCAATCTTCATTCAGAGAGAGGAGGAGCAGGAGCTTCAGAGCCTCATTGTCCAACTTCCACATTCACCAATAGGGGAGCTCCGAATGGCAGGAGGACAATTCTCCCTCCGGTCCTCCTTATTTGTCCATCAAACGTAGGTCTCGTCCCTTTTCTGCCGACAGCGAGGAACATGCCCAATGTCTTGGTGACACCAGCAAACGTGTGCCCTGTTTGTTGACACTGAGGAGTGTACACAATATGCACTGTAGCAATGCTGGTGTCATTGACAGATTTTAAGTGTCCAAATTCCTTTGGGAGAACAAAAAGGGTACAGCCATAATTTTTTTCCATGTGGCTCAATATTTGATTGCTTTTGCATTTGTCTGGCTGCTCAATGTTTAAGTCTTTTCCTCAGTGTTGGGCTGAGATTCACAACTAGAGGGCATAGGTTTAGCGTGAGACCACAAAAGTAACTGAGGGCCAACGTTTCCATGCAGAGGGTGGTGCATGTATGGAATGAGCTGCCAGAGGAAGTAGTGGAAGCCAGTATAATTACAGCATTTGAAAGGTATCTGGCTGGGTATCTGAATAGGAAGGGTTTAGAGGGATATGAGTCAAGTGCTGGCAAAGGGGTCTAGATTAATTTAGGATAGCATGTTGGCATGGACAGGTTGGACCGAATAGGTCTATTTCCGTGCTGTACATCTCTATGACTCTAAATAATAAAAAGTCGAATTTTCCAAATAACAAACTATATCCATGTTAACAAGGCTTAGTGTACCACATGCTTTACTAACTATTCTCAACAGGTCCTGCCCCTTCAATGACTGAGGAACATATACATGCTGGTGCATAATCTCCTTCACTAGTATTTACACACTACCCTCAGCAATTGCACAAGTAACAGCAATGGGTAAACAGCACAAGGATTAAACACACAGTGAGGGGCAAACGGCACAAGGATTAAACACACAGTGAGGGGCAAACGGCACAAGGATTAAACACAGTGAGGGGTAAACAGCACAAGGATTAAACACACAGTGAGGGGGTAAACAGCACAAGGATTAAACACACAGTGAGGGGGCAAACAGCACAAGGATTAAACACACAGTGAGGGGCAAACAGCACAAGGATTAAACACACAGTGAGGGGCAAACAGCACAAGGATTAAACACACAGTGAGGGGCAAACAGCACAAGGATTAAACACACAGTGAGGGGCAAACAGCACAAGGATTAAACACACAGTGAGGGGCAAACAGCACAAGGATTAAACACAGTGAGGGGCAAACAGCACAAGGATTAAACACACAGTGAGGGGAAAACAGCACAAGGATTAAACACACAGTGAGGGGCAAACAGCACAAGGATTAAACACACAGTGAGGGGTAAACAGCAAAAGGATTAAACACACAGTGAGGGGGCAAACAGCACAAGGATTAAACAAACAGTGAGGGGCAAACAGCACAAGGATTAAACACACAGTGAGGGGGCAAACAGCACAAGGATTAAACACACAGTGAGGGGGCAAACAGCACAAGGATTAAACACACAGTGAGGGGGAAACAGCACAAGGATTAAACACACAGTGAGGGGTAAACAGCACAAGCGCCAGTAAAAGCCGATGGAAAGTGAGTGTAAAATGTCACTATGACAGGACAGGCCCCACATTCCTTCCCCTCCGTCCCCCCCACAACCTGCCTCACCTTTCACGTCCCGGGCCCAGTACCTTCCAGGTGGCCCCATAGTTGACACAGGGGCCGCCCCACGACCAGTAGAACTCCACCACCCCGGCGGCCGACGAGTTCCCAAGCAGGCCCTTAACCCCATCCGCCTCCAGAATGCTCACCGGCTCCTGGCTGCTGTACAGCCGGCCGGTGTGGCCGTGACACAGCAGCTGCGCCAGGAAGGCGGCGGCGGCCAGTGACGGGTGTCTGCCCCGGGCCGCGCGGCGCCATTTTCCTAACGGCCGCCCTCCCGCCGCTTCCTCGCTCGAGCGACTTCTCCTCCCAACCGCCTTCGGCCCCGCGTGACGTCCGCACGGGGGATGGGCGGGGCCGGCGATGAGCGGGGCGGGGCCAGGCGGGGCGGGGCCGTGGAATGGGCGGGGCCGGGTCGGGGATGGGCGGGGCCGGGCCGCCGCACCGTCACCAAGCAACAGCCACCTCGCGCTACAACTGCTCATTCACAAAAACAAACTCTCCTGTCTCGTTCTGCAGCTGCAGGGGGGACACTGCCACGTTTCCAGGAGCCCTGTCTACATTGGGAAAGCTCACGGCTCAATTTAAACAGATATTCCCACATCTAACGGAACGGCGTCATATCGAAAGGGGGCAATCTGCATTTTAAAGGAACGTGGACATTTTAACGGGTATTTCTGCAAATAAAGAGATTTAAATGGACAAGATTACATTTCAAAGGGATGTGGGCACATTCAAAGGGATATCTTCATATGTAAAGTGACGCAGTTATATCTAAATGAATCTACATTTCGAAGAGACGTTGCCCTATTTATAAGTAGAGACAGTAGGTGTGAATTCTGTCTGTGTCCCAATGTTGAGTCAGACTGACATTTTACTTAGAAAAGCTCGGCATTTAAATTACATTCTTGAGAAGGTAATTTGTAGATTCGGGTTGGCCGTGCTAAGTTACCCATAGTGACCAGGGATGTACAGGTTTGGCTGGATTGGCCATGGGAAATACGGAGTAAGGGGTTGGGTACGGGTGGGATACTGTTCAGAGGGCCAGAGTGAAATAGATGGGCTGAATGGCCTGCTTCCTCATTGTCAGAATTCTATGACCCTCCCCACAAAGGAGCATTTTATCTGCATCTATCATGTCAAGGCCCTTTCAGAATTCTACTGGTTTCAATAGTGGTATACAGCACAGAAACAGACCCTTCGGTCCAATTCGTCCATGCCGACCAGGATTCCCAAACTCAACCAGTCCCACTTGCCTACATTTGGCCCCTTTTCCCTCTCAACCTTTCTATTCATGTACCCATCCGAATGCTGTTTCAATGTTGTCACTGTACCTGCATCTACCACATCCTCAGTAAGTTCATTACAAGTGCAAACCACGCTCTTTCAAAATGTTGCCCCTCCGGTTCCTTTTAAATCTCTCTCCTTACATTTTAAAAAAATGCCCCCCCCCCCAGGTTTTGAGTTCCCCTGCACTAAGGAAGAGCCCTTTGCTATTCAGCTTACCTCCACTCCTCATGATTTTATCAATCTCAATGAGGTCACACCCCCCAACCTCCTGTGCTCCAGTGAATAAAGTCCCAGCCTCTCCTTATAACTCAAACCCTTCCAGTCCTTACAATATTCTAGTAAGTCTTTACCAAACCCTCTCTGATTGTAATTGGAAGAATACTGGGCCATCAGAACTGTACTCAGTACTCTGAAAGTGGCCTCACCAACATCCTGTACAACCTCAACATGATGTCCCAACCCCTCTACTTCATGGTGTGAACAATGAATGCTATGCTGCTAATTGCCTTCTTAACCACCCTGTCTACCTGTGATGCAACTTCCAAAGAACTATGTACCTGAACACCACTCCCCCCCGCCCCATGTCTGTCTGTTCTATAACATGACCCAGGGCCCTACCATTATCTGTACAAGTCCTGCCCTTCCTTGTTTTAGCAAAATGCAACCCCTTGCTTGTATTAATACCTCTCTCACACATGCTCCCCCTCAGACACACAAACACACGTTTCCCCCCCCCAATACTCTCTCAGGCTTATATTCCATCACGCTCACTTTACCAAGCATGTACACACTCTCACACACAAACTCACATGCACGCGCACACAATTCTTTGGGGTGAATTTGTATTGGCAGAATTATATTTGCAGATACATTCAATTTTGCTCAAAAAGCACACAATTTCCAGGCAGTCAATCTATGTAATATTTTATGAATTCCTCCTTGGAAATAGAACCAGTCTGATCCAAGATTGGGGTATGACAGACTCGAACCTCACACCTTTAATGCATTGTCTGAGCTGTCAGCCTTTTTAAAAATAAAACCTTAAGTCATCTCAAGAACGTAACTGAAAAGATGTTCTGGGATTTACATATTAATGAACCAAAACCTGCAATCCATTCTCAACGATGGGAGACTGAACAGCAATCTAGGTTTGTTCAGTATATCCTATCAGTTGCATGACACTGTGAGCTTTTGCTATCAATTCTGTGTCTTTTGATCTGGCTCCACAGCTACCCGGTGAAGGAGCAGCGCTCCGAAAGCTAGTGCTTCCAAATAAACCTGTTGGACTATAACCTGGTGTTGTGCGATTTTTAACTTCAGCCAGGCCAGTCCACCACCGGCTCCTCCACATCGTTTCCACTGAACACAGCCCACACCTCCCGATGCTGCCAGTAAACGTTACAATGCTGATGAAATGATGCACTCTGCACTCCTGAAAAACTTACAATTTCTAATGATACTGGCTCCTCATTCACTGCTCTATCTGATAGACAACATTGGAAGCTTAGTGCAGGAGGCTGAAAGAACTGAGCAGCTTTAAAACAAAACCTCTTGGAGCTCAAAGCTTTCAATGAGAGTCTGAGCCCGGCGGTAAGTTCAGGTAACCTTTATTGCAACCCAACTTTGTTACAGCTTCAGGTCCCCCTGCAAAAAGGCAGAGAAAAAGTAGTTGCTTTTTAAACAGCTCAAAATCAAAGTACATACACTCCAATCCCCCCACCAACACATCACATTCTTTACTATTGGTTAGCACCCAGTCGTCCCTTTGTAATTCGATCCTTGGTACAGCTGTAACCCAGAGGAAGTGTTGCCTCACTCAACAATTTCAATCCATACTCTGTCTCCAAGTAAGTTTCTCCCCTCTCATTTGCCGAACAAGGAGGGGCGGGGCAGTGTAGAGTCAACCACACTGCTGTGGACCTGGAGTCACGTGTAGGCCAGACCGGGTAAAGGATGCAACTTGGCCATCACTGTTTCAATTCCCCTACAGGTGAACTCGCTGGTGCCTCCGCAGGGCGGAGGAGCAGGTGTAAGCCTTCTTGCACTGACAGCAGGTGAACGGCCTCTCCCCCGTGTGGACACGCTGGTGGGTCAGCAGGGTGGAGACCTGGGTAAAGCACTTCCCGCATTCTGGGCAGCTGAAGGGCCTCTCCCCAGTGTGAACCCGTTGGTGGGTCAGCAGGGCGGAGGAATTGCTGAAGGCCTTCCCACACTCGGGGCAGCTGAAGGGCCTTTCACCTGTGAGAACCCGTTGGTGGGTCAGCAGGGCGGAGGAATTGCTGAAGGCCTTCCTGCACTTGGGGCAGGGGAACGGCCTCTCCCCCGTGTGGACCTGCTGATGCCTCCGCAGGTTGGATGAATTGCTGAAGGCCTTCCCGCACTTGGGGCACGGTAACGGCCTCTCCCCTGTGTGGCTGCGTTGATGAGAGTCCAGGGAAGATGGGAAACAGAAGCTTTTCCCGCAGTCATCACACTTCCATCGTTTCTCCAAAAGGTGGGATTCCTCAGGTTTCTCCATGGCCAACGCTTCAGTTTACACAAAAACACGCATACAGCCCCTCCCTGCCATCAATTCCTCTTTCCAGGCCGTATAGCGGTTACATGCTCCATACTCAGTGCACTGCAACAGTAGGGTCTCTCATCCAGTCCCACTGACGCTGAAAACGTACTCAAACAGGAACCAAAACACTTTGCTCCTTCTCACAGAATCATAGTTGAAAATTGTTGCGGTCCGAATGGACTGAGTGTCTGTCAGACATTGACGTCAAAGTGAGGACTGCAGACGCTGGAGAGTCAGTCAAAAAATGTGTGGCATTGGAAAATCACAACAGGTCAGGCAGCATCCGAGGAGCAGGAGGGTCAAGGTTTCGGGCATTGGCCCTTCATCTGTTGATTTTGAAACTTCAGTCTTCAGATTTTCAAATACTCTGCAAAAAGAGATTACAAAAGTCATCACTATCAGTGCAGGGGAGAAATTCAGAACAAGCAATTCTACTTTCTGTGGAATATTCTTTTGTTGTTCCACAAAATTGAAAGTACCATCCCACTCTCTCTCCCCCTCTGTTCTCACTCAGCTCTAACTAATTCCCCTGAAGGTGCTGATTCAGGATCTTACAGGGACAGAAAAAGCAAAACCATCAAGACTGACATCCCTCTGAATTTTGGATACCTCCACCTGAAAGTTAATATCTTTCACAACACTGGGATCCTGCTGAGAGTGAGCAGGTCTGATTTTGGGAAGCAAATAAAAAGCGTCAATTCAGGGTGAACCTGCAATGCAGCCTCTTTTTGAAGGACCAGACACAAAATAATTATCGACCCGGGAAGGTGGGAGCAAAATTAGACCTCAAGGCATTAACACTGACACACTTCAGTCAAACTCTTCTGCTCCCAGTCAGGGCAAAACATGCTCCGAAAGTCCAGCCTTCACAACCACACTTCTGCTTCCACTGAAGACAATTAGAGTCACACAGCGCAGAAACAGACCCTTTGGCCCAACCTGCCCGAGCTGACCAGATATCCTAAATTAATCTGGTCGCATTTACCATCACTTGGCCCCGATCCACTGAACCCTTTGTATTTATACACCCATCCAGATGCCTTTTAACTGTTGGAATTCTAGCAGCCCCCACAACTTCCTCTGGCAGCTCATTCCTTAAAAGCACCACCCTCTTCATGAAAAGGTTGCCATTGAGGTCTCTTTTACATCTCCCCACTGCCCTCACCCTGAACCTATGACCCTCCAGTTCGGGACTTTCCCATCCCAAGGGAAAGACCTTGTCTATTTACCCTATCTATACCCCTCATGATTTTATAAAAGTCTCAGACTCAGGCGCGATGGGGAAAACAGCTCCACCCCATCCTTCTGTCCCTCCTCGCCCGGGTAATTGAGACACATACCTGAGTTTGCAGAGTCTGCTGCCTCCTTGGATTCACTCCAGTTGCCACAAGTGAACAGATTCCCCCCACACCGTCCCAGGACGAAGAATTGCCGAGAGGGAGGGAGTTTCATGCAAACTGACAGGGCCACTTCACGTTGTGATGCCTTCAATGGGTCAGGGGTGGGGTAGGGAATGGGAAAAGGGGCGAGAGGAAGGGGTGGGGCGCGGCCAGCCAGCTGGCTAGGCCCGCACTGCCCTGCACAGTTTGCAGGAATTCCTTCCCTTCACAGAATCCCCACAGTGTGGAAGCAGGCCACTCGGCCCGACGAGTCCACACCGACCCTCCGAAGGGTAACCCACCCACACCCATTCCCCTGCACCTGTTGCTCTACTCCCTGACTATCACACCTAACCTGCACATCCCTGGGCACTATGGGTAATTTAGCATAGCAATTTCCCCCCTAACCTGGACAAAGATAAAAATCACAACACCACGTTATAGTCCAACAGGTTTATTTAGAAGCACTAGCTTTTGGAACACTGTTCCTTCATCAGGTGATTGTGGAGAATAAAATAATAAGACACAGAACTTATAGAAAAACATGACAGTGTCCTGCCACTGAAATGATACATTGAACAAACCTGGATTGTGAAGTCTTTCATCTTTTCAAATGGGTTGCAGGTATCATTAATATGCAAATCCCAGAACTTCCTGGAAAGCACCTTATCAAGCGAACTTAAAGTTTTATAACAAAAAGTGACATTTGAGCTCAGCTCTGCAAATGTGCATTCACTTGTATGTGTGTGTGTGTGTGTGTGCACATGAGAGAGAAAATGTCTATTCCCATCCTGTTTATCTCTCTGTCTATTTGAGAACAGGTGCCTTACTTCAGTTGGTGTAAATATTGTTGTAAATCATAGCTGGGTTCTCATAGTTAGATGTAAGGGAGAGAGAATTCCTCAAGTAGGATAGTATAAGAATCCTGGGAGAGCCCCATTTGTGGTTTACTTTCTCATGAACAAACATTAAACACGAGCACCTAGTCATTTCTAATTTGGTTTCATTTTTCTCGTGAGATCCCCTGCTGTGACTACACTGAGCCTGGATGGCTGACAGGCTGGGAGATTGTGGGTTGGGGCTTGATTGACTGAATGCTTTATTGTTCCAGAAGGTGAAAAAGGGGACAAAGCTTCAGCAGAAATCCAGCAGAGCTGAGCACAGACCGACATCATACTCCTTGGGAACAGGGAGATCAACAGAGGGCAGAGAAACCAGGCCCTGAAACCCGAGCTGACATCAGACTACCCTGTGCTCAGTGCTTTGATTAGCAGTGCCAACCCTCTACCTTTACCAAGCTTCCCATTAGACTACACCCTCAATATACAGAATCTAATCCTTGCCATCCTAAAGCCATGTCTCTGTAAGGAGTCTCAGACCATAATTATTCACTTCAATGTGTGCAGTCAATTCATTCACTTTTGTTACAATGCGGCACACATTCAGACTCACCAAGTATCATTTCAGTTTTTGTGATCTTTAGAATCCAGTTTTGATTGCTGGTACATTTACTCTCCCTGTCTCTTTCTCTAATGTTCATTTCCCACATCACCTCACTGCTCACCGGCCTTGGTTTGGATTGGCCATGCTAAATTGCCTATAATGCTGACGGATGTGCGGGTTAGGTGGGTTAGCCATGGGAAATGCAGGGTTACACAGTTACATAGCAATAGAAGCAGGAGAAGGCCATTTGGCCCGTCCAACCTGCTCTGCCATTCATTCAGATCATGGCTGATCTATTCATCATCTGAGATCCCCCTCCTTGCATTGTCCCAACTACCCTTAATTCCCCTACCATTGCAAAAGCCCATCCAACTGTGTATTGAATATACTTAATGAAGCTGCCTCGACTGCTTCCTGGGGCAGAGAATTCTATAGATTCACTACTGTCCAGGAAAAGCAGTTCCTCCTCATCTCTGTCCGAAATTTACTCCTCCTAATCTTGAGACTGGTTTCATTCACCAGTAGACATGACTCATTAAGTCGAGCTTCATCCCCACAGTGCAATGAATTCCCACTTTGCACCAAAACCTCGGATTTACTCACTCACTCAGTTGCTGTCTCACAAACGCAAGATTTCATTGTAACTTCTTCTGCACCCATTAAGGGCAAACATCTTTGAAAGCTCCTCTTAAACTCCAGCCTTCACAATCACACTTCTGCTCTCTCTGAAGATGATTAGAGTCATACAGCACAGAATCAGACCCTTTGTCCATCCACACATCATTCCTGATGAAGTGCCCGGGACCAAAATGTCTACTCTCATGGTCCTCTGATGCTGCCTGACCTACTGCCTTTTTCTAGCACCACACTTTGCCTCTGATCTCCAGCATCTGCAGTTCTCTCTTTCTCCACATCCCAAAGTAATACCATTTAAATAATACACTGTCTTTCTGCTTTTTTTTCCATAGCAAAAGCTATAACTTCACATTGTGGTACTACATTTGCCACGTGTTTGCAAATTGTGGTCTTCGCTACTTCGGGGAGACCGAGCGTAAACTTGGGGAACGGTTTGGCGAGCATCACAGCCGGGTCCGTGGAGGCTGATCAGACCTCCCAGTCACCACTCATTTTAATTCCCCTTCCCACTCCCTTTCTGACAAGAACATCCGAGGCTTCCTCTATTGCCACAACGAACCAAACCGCAAATTGGGGGAACAACACCCCATCTTCCGCCCGGGCAGCTGTGGTGTAAAATTATGTCCCAATACATGTGTGAATCATAATGCAACACATGTATTGGGCCAAGCAGTGGAATGTGGTGAAAGGGTTAAAATTGTGTCCCAATACATGTGTGAATCTAACCGAAAATGGAAGGTGTCGCTTAGTCCCGTGTGAATCTTATTATACACCTTCCCGTGTGAATCTTCTTATCTGTATGTAACCAGAATGGAATGTGTTTTTTAGCCTTGCTCTGCTGTTCACATGAATGTTTATATCTGGAAAAGAGTATATCAGCTGGAAAAGTCTCCAGTTCGGTAGAGTCTGCTCCGGGGTTGCGTTTAACCGCCGAGCGTGGGTTGTTGGCAACCGCTCTACGAGAACTGACGGCTCCCAGTTCCGGTAACACGTAGAGTGAGTATAAACCAGACCCGTTGTAAGTACGAGACCTGGTTGTGGCGACGCTGCGGGGAATAAAACACTTATATTCTAGCAGACTCGCCTCTTGGCTGTTTGTTCTGTGTCAGACTACTTTCCTGCGAGCCTGGTCCTTGACCTTGAGAATTTTTTAAAACAGCAGCCTACAGCCTGTAGGACTCAACATCAAGTTCTCCAATTTCAAATAACCTCCTTTTCCATCCCCCGACTCCCTTCTCAGCCCCGTGCCCCTCATTTCCACTTCTCCCTTTCACCATCCTCCAGAGAACAGAGGTAGCTGGGTAACAGTTAGAGGTGGGAAGGGGAGGAAGCAGACAGTGCAGGGATCCCCTGTAGTCATTCCCCTAAACAATAGGTGTACCGCTTTGGATACTGGTGGGAGGGACATCCTAGCAGGGGTAAGCTGCAGTGACCGGGTCTGTGGCGTGAGGTCTGGCTCTGAGACTCAGAAGGGAAAGGGGGAGAGGAAGAGAGCGCTAGTTATAGGAGACTCTCTAGTTAGAGGGACGGACAGGCGATTCTGTGGGCATGGGCGAGACTCTCGGATGGTTTGTTGCCTCCCGGGTGCCAGGGTCCGAGACGTCTCGGACCGTGTCTTCAGAATCCTTAAGGGGGAGGGTGTGCAGCCAGAAGTCGTGGTGCACGTTGGCACCAACAACATAGGTAGGAAGAGAGGTGGGGAGGTCATTCAGGAGCTCAGGGAGTTAGGCTGGAAGCTGAAAGCTAGGACAGACAGAGTCGTCATCTCTGGGTTGTTGCCGGTGCCACGTGACAGTGAGGCAAGGAATAGGGAGAGAGTGCAGTTGAACACGTGGCTGCAAGGATGGTGTAGGAGGGAGGGCTTCATGTATTTGGACAATTGGACTGCATTCTGGGGAAGGTGGGACCTGTACAAGCAGGACGGGTTGCACCTGAACCAGAAGGGCACCAATATTCTGGGGGATAGGTTTGCTAGCTATCTTCGGGGGGATTTAAACTAATTTGGCAGGGGGATGAGATCCGGACTTGTAGTCCAGCAAGTAGGCTAGCTGTTTGTCAGGATGTCCAAGTATGTGGGGAGGCTGTGAAGAAGGTAGCACTGACAGGGAATACTTGCGGACACAGAGATGGGTTCAAGTGCGTATACTTCAACGCAAGGAGTATCAGAAAGAAGGTCGGTGAACTTAAGGCGTGGATAGGTACCTGGGACTACGATGTTGTGGCCATCACGGAAACGTGGATAGAAGAGGGACAGGAATGGTTGTTGGAGGTTCCTGGTTACAGATGTTTCAGTAGGATTAGGGAGGGTGGTAAAAAAGGAGGGGGGGTGGCGTTGCTAATTAGAAATGGTATAACAGCTGCAGAAAGGCAGTTCGAGGGGGATCTGCCTTTAGAGGTAGTATGGGCTGAAGTCAGAAATAGGAAAGGTGCAGTCACCTTGTTGGGTGTTTACTATAGGCCCCCCAATAGCAGCAGAGATGTGGAGAAACAGATTGGGAAACAGATTTTGGAAAGGTGCAGAAGCCACAGGGTAGTAGTCATGGGCGATTTCAACTTCCCAAATATTGATTGGAAGCTCTTTCGATCAAGTAGATTGGATGGGGCGGTGTTTGTGCAGTGTGTCCAGGAAGCTTTTCTAACACAGTATGTAGATTGTCTGACCAGAGGGGACGCCATTTTGGATTTGGTACTCGGTAATGAACCGGGACAAGTGATGGGCTTGTTAGTGGGTGAACATTTTGGTGATGGTGACCACAATTCTGTGACTTTCACCTTGGTTATGGAGAGGGATAGGTGCGTGCAACAGGGTAGGTTTTACAATTGGGGGAAGGGTAATTACGATGCTGTAAGACAGGATCGGAGGAGCATAAGTTGGGAGCATAGGCTGTCGGGGAAGGATGTCGTGGAAATGTGGAACTTTTTCAAGGAACAGATACGACGTGTCCTTGATAAGTATGTACTGGTCAGGCAGGAAAGAAATGGTCGTGTGAGGGAACCTTGGTTGACGAGGGAGGTTGAATGTCTTGTAAAGAGGAAGAAGGAGGCTTACATAAGGTTGAGGAAACAGGGTTCAGACAGAGCAGTGGAGGGATACAGGATAGCCAGAAGGAACCTGAAGAAAGGGATTAGGAGAGCCAAGAGAGGGCATGAAAAATCTTTGGCGGATAGGATCAAGGATAACCCAAAGGCATTTTATGCGTATGTGAGAAACATGAGAATGACGAGAACGAGGGTAGGTCCAATCAAGGACAGTAGTGTGAGACTGTCTATTGAGTCGGAAGAGATAGGAGAGGTCTTGAATGAGAACTTTTCTTCAGTATTTACGAATGAGAGGAACCGTATTGTTGAAGAGGAGAGTGTGAATCGGACTGGTAAGCTAGAGGAGATACTTGTTAGGAAGGAAGATGTGTTGGACATTTTGAACAACTTGAGGATAGACAAGTCCCCCGGGCCTGATGGGATATATCCTAGGATTATGTGGGAAGCAAGAGAGGAAATTGCAGTATCGTTGGCAATGATCTTTTCATCTTCACTGTCAACGGGGGTGGTACCAGGGGACTGGAGAGTGGCGAATGTTGTGCCCCTGTTCAAAAAAGGGAATAGGGATAATCCCGGGAATTACAGGCCAGTTAGTCTTACTTCGGTGGTAGGTAAAGTAATGGAAAGGGTACTGACGGATAGAATTTATGAGTATCTGGAAAGGCACTGCTTGATTCGGGACAGCCAGCACGGATTTGTGAAGGGTAGGTCTTGCCTTACAAGTCTGATTGAATTCTTTGAGGAAGTGACCAAGCATGTGGATGAGAGTAGAGCAGTGGATGTAGTATACATGGATTTTAGTAAGGCATTTGATAAGGTTCCCCATGGTAGGCTTATGCAGAAAGTCAGGAGGCATAGAGGGAAATTTGGCCAATTGGATAGAAAACTGGCTAACCGGTCGAAGTCAGAGAGTGGTGGTCGATGGTAAATATTCAGCCTGGAGCCCAGTTACAAGTGGAGTTCCGCAGGGATCAGTTCTGGGTCCTCTGCTGTTTGTAATTTTTATTAATGACTTGGATGAGGGAGTCGAAGGGTGGGTCAGTAAATTTGCAGATGATACGAAGATTGGTGGAGTTGTGGATAGTGAGGAGGGCTCTTGTCGGCTGCAAAGGGACTTGGATATGATGCAGAGCTGGGCTGAGGAGTGGCAGATGGAGTTCAACCCTGCCAAGTGTGAGGTTGTCCATTTTGGAAAGACAAATAAGAATGCGGAATACAGGGTTAACGGTAGGGTTCTTAGTGAGGTGGAGGAACAGAGGGATCTTGGGGTCTATGTACATAGATCTTTGAAGGTTGCCACTCAGGTGGATAGAGTTTGTAAGAAGGCCTATGGTGTATTAGCGTTCATTAGCAGAGGGATTGAATTCAAGAGTTATGAAGTGATGTTGCAACTGTACAGGACTTTGGTTCGGCCACATTTGGAGTACTGTGTGCAGTTCTGGTCGCGTCACTTTAGGAAAGATGTGGAAGCTTTGGAGAGGGTGCAGAGAAGATTTACCAGGATGTTGCCTGGAATGGAGAATAGGTCGTACGAGGATAGGTTGAGAGTGCTAGGCTTTTTCTCATTGGAACAGCGAGGGATGAGGGGTGACTTGATAGAGGTTTATAAGATGATCAGAGGAATAGATAGAGTAGACAGTCAGAAACTTTTTTCCCCGGGTACAACAGAGTGTTACAAGGGGACATAAATTTAAGGTGAAGGGTGGAAGGTATAGGGGAGATGTCAGGGGTGGGTTCTTTACCCAGAGAGTGGTGGGGGCATGGAATGCGCTGCCTGTGGGAGTGGTAGAGTCAGAATCTTTGGTGACCTTTAAGCGGCAATTGGATAGGTACATGGATGGGTGCTTAAGCTAGGACAAATGTTCGGCACAACATCGTGGGCCGAAGGGCCTGTTCTGTGCTGTATTGTTCTATGTTCTAACCTGATTTCTTCCACCCATTGACTAATCAGGCCATACCCTCTCCCTATCTTCACTTTAGCCCTAGCCCTAGCCCTAGCCCTAGCCCCAGCCCTAGCCCCAGCCCTAGCCCTAGCCCTAGCCCCAGCCCCAGCCCCAGCCCCAGCCCCAGCCCCAAGCCCCAGTCCTGAAGAAGGGTTACACCCAAAACATCGACTTCTCCACTTCCTGATGCTGCCTGGTTTGCTGTGTCCTTCCAGCCTCCTGTCTGTCTATTTTGCCAATTGAGACACAGACCTCGACCACGTTTCCATAGTCCGTCCCCTCCCTGGGTTCAATACCTTTCCTCTAGTTGCTGCAAGTCAACAATTGAACTCCGGAAAGAAATAGAAATGGCAAAGGAGGCGAGGGAAAAAAAAGTGCCGTACTCACAGATCTCAGACAGAGGAAGGAGTTTGCAGTCTGGGTGAAGCTCAGTCTTGATTCAGAAAGAGAGGAGCAGGAGTAGCGGCTTCAGAAACTCATGGTCCAACTTCCGCATTCAGACAATAGGGTGGCTCTGATTGGCAGGAGGACCAGTTTTGTTCTGGTCCTCCACCATTCCCTATTGGGCCATCAAAGGAAGGTCGCGCGCCTTTTTTTGTGTGGATAGCAATGAGCATGCCCAGAGTTTTGCTGACACCGGTGGGCATGTGCACTGCGTTACTGACACCGGGAAACATGCGCAGTATGCTCACTGGGGATGCTGGTGTCTCTTGGAGAAAGTGAGGACTGCAGATGCTGGAGACCAGAGTTGAAAAGTGTGGTGCTGGAAAAACACAGCAGGCCAGGCAGCATCCGAGGAGCTGGAGAATCGACGTTCCGGGCATAAGATTCCTGAAGAATCAGCACCACACTTTTCAATGCTGGTGTTTCTGTCAGATGTTGAGTCCAAATGCCAATAGGAAAAAAGGGGTTGAAGCACAATTTGTTTTTCCCTGTGATTCGACATTGTATTACTTTTGCATTCTGTCTGGCTGCTCAACTTTTGTATGTCTTTTCCCCACGTTGAGGGGCGAGTCCAGAACTGGAGGGTATGGGTTTAGGGTGATAGGGAAAAGGTTTCTGAGGGGCAACCTTTTTGCACAGACGCTGGTGCGTGTCAGCCAGAGGAAGTGGTGGAGGCTAGTACAATGATAATATTTAAAATGCATCTGGATGGGGATATGAATAGGACAGATTCAGAGGGATAAGGGGCCAAATACTGGCAAATGGGTCACGAGGTTAATTCAGGATATCTGGTCGGCATAGACCGAAGGGTATGTTTCTGTGCTCTGTGACGCCATTTCTAGATAGTTGGAACCAACTTCACAAGACGAGGACTAGGCCATTCACCCCTCACATTCAAGATCAGAGTGGTGCTGGAAATGCACAGCAGGTCAGGCAGCATCCAAAGAGCAGGAACATAGACGTTTCAGGCAAAAGCCTCGAATGCTGCCTGGCCAACTGTGCTTTTCCAGCACCACTCTAATCTTGAATCTACTCCCCAGCATCCGCAGTGCTCACTTTCGCCCATCCACCCCTTCCAGCCTCTCCTGAGCAGTGGCCTGACTGCGCTTATTTCAGTGAAAGTTTCAGAAAAATTTCAGCAGCTCTTTCAAAAAACATGAACGTGCTTTCTGACTTTAATGATGTTTCTGAATATATCATTTTAAGTATTCTCAATTTTGAAGATCAGCCATCTCTCACCCCTCCTGACTCCCAGGTAGAGTCATCACCATCCATTATCTCCCTCTCTCTGTCCTTTGAAGGGTTTGATACAGCGGTCAAAGATTGTTCGAGGCTCAGGAAAGGATGGGTGTGATGGGGGCTGGGGAGAAAAGAGACCGAATGGATGGGGGACAGAGAGAGAGAAAATGACCGGGGGATAGAGGGTGGAGGTCGAGAGAGAGTAGGGGGTACAGAGAGAGAGAATGAGTGGGATTGATAGAGAAATTGGGCGGGGGAGAGAGGGTGGGCGTGGTGAAGTGGGAGATGGCACAGGGCAGGGTGACACTAGGCTCACGGATACACAAGATGGCCACTGAGCCATCAGTTGGCCAACTTGACACACAAGATGGCCGCCGGATCACAATACGGAGAGAAACAGCAGAGCAGATACAGACCTTGCCTGGGGCCACCAGAATGTTAGCACAATGGACTCACAACCCAGGTGATTAGTTTAAGGCGGGTGGGGGAGAGAATACACATGAGTAATGAACACTGCCCGCCGAAGTGTCTGGGTCCAGCCAACACCTCTTATAGAAGTGCTAACAGCTTGATACAGACTCAATACCAAATGCTAATAGCCAGGGCTGCAGGAATCCTCCTTCTCAGGAAGAGCAATTAGCGCCCATTACTACAACAATGGATTTCCATGCAGACATTGAAATGGACAATGTCTGCACTGAAACTGACAACGACTGTGCGGAAATTAACAAAGGCTGTGCTGGAACTGACAAAGACTGTACCGAAACTATGAATGATTCTACAATGATTACTATAAACAAATCATGTTATAAAGACAATAATCTCATCCCTGACCGATTGTATCACAAGATGTTTCAAAGTTTCTTGACGTGTGCTCCGGGTCGAGAGAAGTCTCGCAGCTGACACTGTGCTGTTGGTGTCTTTCTCTCCCCGGAGCCCCGGTATTTCCTTGTGCAATAAACTCTATCATTGAACCCCAATTCTGACTCCGAGCCTGGTGTATTTCAGGGGAGAGAGAATGGGTGGGGTGGCAGATGGTGAGGGGAGCGAGAGAGAGAGAATGGATGGAAGAATGGACATGGGACAAAGGGCGGGATGAGAGAGAATAGATAGGTGGGGAGACGGACTGGACAGGGGCTGAGGAATGAAACGACAGGGGTACAGAGGGTTGCGTGAGAGAGAATGGACAGGATGTTTGGAGTATAGAGGGAGAATGGGCAAGAACCTGGGGATGGAGAGAGAGTGGACAAGGGGCGCTGTGGTTGGCGGTGGGAATGGACAGGGGGAGCTGTGGGTGGTGGGAGGAAAGAATGGGGGTGCTGTGAGTGGTGAGGGAGAATGGATAGGGGGCGCTGAAGTGGCGGGGAAGAAATGGACAGGGAGCGCTGGAGTGGCGGGGGCTAATGGACAGGGGGCGCTGTGTGTGGCCAAGATCAAAAAGGTTGATGACAGTCAACACTTATCAGATTGTTTCCCGAACAGAAAAACTTACACTGCAGACTCCCAGAAGAGGGGTGTTTCACCTGTATTCCTTCAATTAGTTTTGAAATATTGTTGTGTATCTGAATTGTTCAGGGATACCTGGTACATAGTGAGATGGCTTTGGTTGTTGGAGGTCAGTCATCTCAGTTCCAGAACGTCTCTGCAGGAATTCATAGGGTAGTGTATTCTTAGGCTCAACCATCTTCATCAATGACCGTCCTCCATCATAAGGTCAGAGGTGGAGATATTCGCCAATAGTTGCACAATGTTCAGCACGATTCAGCACGAAGCAGTTCAGTTTGAAATGCAACAAGATATTAACAATATCCAATGGGCTCAGGAGTGGCAAGTAACATGTATGCCATACCAATGCCAAACAATGACTCATCCCCAAAAGAGATAATCTGACCACTGCCCCGTGATATTCAACAGTGTTACTGACACTAAACACCCCACTATCAACATCCTTGGAGTTTACTATTGACCAGAAACTCAACTAGACTACTCACAGACACAATGGCAGCAAGAGCAGGCAACCGGTCAGGAATACTATGGCGAGTAACTCACCTCCTGACTCCCCAAACCCTGTCCATCTTCTACAAGGCACAAGTCAGCAGTGTAATGGAATACTCTCCCACCAGCTTGGATGGGTGCAGCTTCAACAACATCCAAAGAGCTTGATACCATCCAGGACAAAGTCGCCTGCTTGATTGGCACCATCTCCACATACATCCACTCCCTCTGCCCCACTGTTCAGAAGCAGTAGTGTGTACGATCTTCAAGACACAACACAGAAATTTTCCAAATATCTTGAGAAAATACCTTCCAAACCAACAACCACTTCCATCTAGAAGGATCAGGCAACAGATACTTGGGAACACAACCACTTGCAAGTACCCCTCCAAGCCACTCACCGTCTTGACTTGGAAACATATTGCTGTTCCTTCAGTGTTGCTGGGTCTAAATCCTGGAATTCTCACCCAAAGGACACTGTGGACCACAGCAGTTGAAGAAGGCGGGTCACCATCACGTTCTCAAGGGGAACTAAATGCTGGCCAGCCAGCGATGCTCATGTACCACGAGTAACTTTTAATAAATGATTGAAACGGAGGGTTGGAAACTGCAAACTAAAAAAAAAATCAACGTTCAGGTGGAACAGACGTCGGGCTTTGATTCGGTCCTTACTTGAGGACAGATAAAGAGTGTTATACTGACACTGAACTGGAAATAGAGAGTTAAACACCTGTAGTGTTTCACTCAGTGGATCAATCGAAAATCGATTAAAGATTAGCTCTTGACTTTTTCGTCATTAACACATAAACAAGGACGGTAAAGACGGCATATGGGACTCTTGATTTCATCTCCTTAATGGCTGATTTAGTGCCCACAATCCCATGCGGTCCAGACACCTCTATTAGCCGTGAGCAGTGTTCACGGGGCGCATGTGTGAGCTCGGAATGGGGCCCCGCCCCTCGTCGTTCTGATGGACGGGGAGACCAATCTTTTGGAAATCCTGGAGGACCGGAAGGGGCCTGGTCCTCCTGCCAATCAGAGACCCCCCCCCCCCCCCCCCCGCATTGTCTGAATATGGAAGGTCGACCATGAGCTTCTGAAGTTGCTGTTGCTGCTCTCTCTCTGAATGAAGATTGAGCTTCAGTCCAGACTGCAACTTCCTTCCTCTGTTTATCATCTGGGAGTACCGCGCTCTCTTTTCTCGCCCTCTTTCCCATTTCTTTTCTCATCCTTGGGTTCAGCTGTTGGCCTGTAGGAGCTGAGGGAAAAAGAAAGTCAATCGAGGTGAAGGGACAGACTCTGGAAAAGGTTGATCTAGATCTGTGCCTGTTAATGTTTGACAGGCTTTGTTTCAGGAGCTTGAGACATTTACTTGTCTGGCAAAAAAGGATGGCCTCTTGATCCATGTTGGGGATGGAAGTGGATTATGGTGTGGGTGACTTGCTCGTAGTAGTCCAATACGTATTGGATAAGTAATCATGACACACAAACCTTGGGTTATTGACTGTCTATTTGGGAGCTCACGGGGAGAGCCAAGTCGACCTAATAGTCACAAGTCACTCCGATGAGAAACAGAGTTGTATAATTATATAGTTTACAATCATTTAACAATTAGCAAACTGTTAATAGCAGGAATTTGAGCAACTAAGTCACT
Source organism: Chiloscyllium plagiosum (assembly GCF_037043375.1). NCBI lineage: Eukaryota > Metazoa > Chordata > Chondrichthyes > Orectolobiformes > Hemiscylliidae > Chiloscyllium > Chiloscyllium plagiosum. The sequence goes on along the minus strand of NW_028270165.1, from coordinate 92,559,588 downwards.
TTGCCCAGCGATGTAGTGTCTGGTTAGTGTTGGTTAGTAGCTGATAAGTATACAATAGGTCCTTGCAAAGAGAAGGATATTCCCACGCAAGGAAAGAATTTGTTTATCAGGTAGCAGTACAGCTGCAAGGCCGAGTGTCTCTGTTGAGTCAGGGAATTAAAGGTAGTTGGGACAATGCAGGGAAGAGGAGCTTAGACAATGGATACATCAGCCATGATCTTAATGTAGGCTGGAAGGTCCAAATGGCCTATTCCTGCTCCTATTACTATGAAACTATAACCCTGCATTTCCCATGGTTAACCCACTTAACCTGCACATCCCTGGGCACTGTGGGCAATTTAGCATGGCCAATCCAAATCAAGGCCGGTGAGTAATGTAGTGATGTGGAAAATGAACATCAGAGAACAATAGAAAGGGACAAGGAGAGTAAATATACCAGCAATAAAAACTGGATTCTAAAGACCACAAAAACTGAAACGATACATGGTGAGTCTGAATGTGTGCCACATTGTAACAAAAGTGAATGAATTAACTGCACACATTGAAGTGAATAATTATGGTCTGAGACTCCTTACAGAGACATGGCTTCAGGATGGCAAGGATTGGATCCTGAATATTGAGGGGGGAGTCAGATGGGAAGCTAGGTAAAGGCAGAGGGTTGGCACTGCTCACCAAAGCACTGAGCACGCAGTAGTCTGGTGTCAGCTCAGGTTTCAGGGCCTGATTTCTCTGTCCTCTGATCTCCCTGTTCCCACAGAGTAAGATGTCGGTCTGTTCTCAGCTTTGCTGGACGTCTGCAGAAGCTTTCACGCCTCTTTTACAGCTTCCAGAACAAGAAAACATTCAGTCAATCGAAAGCCAACCCACAATCTCAGCCTGTCACCCATCCAGACACAGAGTGTAGTCACAGCAGGGAATCAAACAAGAAAAATGAAACAAAATCAGAAATAAATAAATGCTTAATGTTTGTTCATCAGGAAGTAAACCAGAAATAGGGCTCTCCAAGGATACTGATAGTGCCCTACTTGAGGAATTCTCTCTCCCTTTGATGTAACTATTGGTACTGTTGGGACAAAGTAACTCATGTGTCAAATCATTTAAAGCAAAGTAGTCAGGAGAGGAGACCTTGAGCAATTAAATAGCTTTATTCATTGCCATTGGTGAATACCTCTTAGTTCAAAATAAAGTCTGACGTATTCCAATAAAATACAGAATGTTACAAGTTTTATGGTAAAACACAAGCCCCACTCTTCATTAAGATTAGATTAGATTAGATTACAGTGTGGAAACAGGCTCTTCGGCCCAACAAGTCCACACCGACCTGCCGAAGCGTAACCCACCCATACCCCTACATTTACCCCTTACCTAACACTACGGGCAATTTAGCATAGCCAATTCACCTGACCTGCACATCTTTGGATTGTGGGAGGAAACCAGAGCACCCGGAGGAAACCCACGCAGACACGGGGAGAACGTGCAAACTCCACACAGTCAGTCGCCTGAGGCGGGAATTGAACCCGGGTCTCTGGCGCTGTGAGGCAGCAGTGCTAACCACTGTGCCACTGTGCCGCCCAATCTGTAATTAATTATGCAACTGAGGGGCAGTTGTAAGGTTCACATATGTTGTCCAGACCTACATTTCTTAATGTCTACAAAACTGAATGTTATCTTATACTGCAGGTTCAGCTCAGCTCGAATTACCACTAAGGGACAGAGAGAACCAATCCATCATTCTATGAAGCAGCACAGTCTAATGGCCTGAGGAGCAGAGACAGCCTGCAGCTGCAAGGTCAGGCTATCAAAACAGAATTCCTTAGCCAGGGCTCAGACAGCATTCTGTTAACAGGCTATATTTTACTGCAAAAATTGCTTTGTGCAAAATGGCTTCCATGCAGTTTTGTCAATTTTGATCACATTCTCCCACAGTCCCTCCTTTTTTATTAAAAGGAGGGATTATACCCAGAGCCAGGGGGGGTTGTCAGGGGTTGGTGCTTGGAGATTGAACTGATAGTCCTCGGGTTCAGTAAGGACAGGGGCAGAAGGCTCCAGGGATTGGGAATCATCATCAGGGGTTTAATCAGGAATGGGAAATCTCGGCATCTGGGAGATCGCTGGAGAGGAGGGCCACAACAGTGAACTGAGCCGAGCACAGGATTGTCTGCGGGGTGACTTTGATATCCAATCGAGCAGTTCCAAAGGCAGGGGGAAAGAAAGCTGCAAGTTGCTCAAACCCCATAAGGGCTCGCTTGGTACGAGTTCAGGACGGATGGTGATATGGGCACATACCTACCAGCTAGAGTGGTTGACCTTCTGTGTAAAAAGAAAAGTATTAAACTGTAATTCCTGTTTACTAGAGGTTATCAGGCCCAATCAAACATAGTTAGTGAAAGAAAGATAAGGAAGAGTGCAGTGAAAGGCAGAATGATCAGGCTGAGCCACTCACGGATGAAGGCTGAAGATGTGTCTCTGACGGGGTCTTCTGGTGTTCCTCCAGGAGGTGGCGCTCGTTTGCATTGTGTTGTGTGTGTCCATGCGGCCTCCCCTTGACCCTGACTGCTGACCGGGTAACCCAGCAGGACTAGGAAGGGGCCTTTCCATCTCAGCTCCAATATGGACCGGTCCTAATGCTGAGGCTTGGCGTACCCGTGAATGTAAACTCTGAAGAGTTTTGGTTAACTGATGCAAATATTTCCCACTTGTCCAACACTAGAGTGTCAGCTGTTTCAGCCATTGGGATGGTTTTGATTCATCTACTAAATACATCTACTCTTATTAGACAATGTTCATAACAATGTACGCGAGGTGATTCTATGAAAGCAAGTTGTAGACAGGGAAAAAGGCCGACCAGGCAAGGAGGTGGTTAGCAAACACACTCTCTCTGTCTGCCTGCATCTTACTCTCTCTCCCCCTTTCTCTTTCTCTCTCTCTATCTATCTGCCTCCCTCATGTGCATACACACACATAGAAGTCCATGGCTGTGAATGTCAATCTGCAGAATTAAATTTGCAGATACATTATATTTTGCTCAAAAAGTGCAGAATCTGCAGGCAGTCAATCCATGCAATATTTTGTGAATTTTGCTTTGGAAATAGAATCAGTCTGACTCAAGATTGGGACACAGAAGACTCTGACCTCACACCTTTAATGCATTGTCTGAGCTGAGATGTCACATTTTGCTTTAAAACCTTGAGTTATCTTGAGGAGGTGACAGACAGAAGATGTGGGATTTACACAGTAATGATACCTGCAACCCATTTGAAAAATGAAAAACTTAACAATCCAGGTTTGTTCAATATATCATTTCAGTGGCAGGACACTAGAATGTTTTGCTATAAATTCAGTGTTTTGTGATATTATTCTCCACAACCACCTGATGGAGGAGCAGCTGGTTCCAAACAAATCTATTGGACAAAACCTGGTGATGTGTGGTTTTCAACTTTGTCCAAATTAGGGTGGGTTGACCCTGCTAAATTACCCATAATGCCCAGGGATGTGCAAGTTAGGGTGGATTGGTTATGCCAAATCACTCATAGTTGGTCATGCTAAATTACCCATAGTGCCCAGGTATGTGTCGGTTAGGGTGGATTGGTTATGCAAAATTACCCATAGTGCCCAGGGTGTGCAGGTTAGGGTGGATTGGTCATGCTAAATTACCCATAGTGCCCAAGGATGTGTCGGTTAGGGTGGATTGGTTATGCAAAATTACCCATAGTGCCCAGGGTGTGCAGGTTAGGGTGGATTGGTCATGCTAAATTACCCATAGTGCCCAAGGATGTGCAGATTAGGGTGGATTGGTCATGCTAAATTACCCATAGTGCCCAAGGATGTGCAGGTTAGGGTGGATTGGTCATGCTAAATTACCCATAGAGGCCAGGTATGTGCAGGTTAGGGTGGATTGGTCATGCTAAATTACCCACAGTGGCCAGGGATGTGCAGGTTAGGGTTGATTGGTCATGCTAAATTACCCATAGTGCCCTGGGATGTGCAGGTTAGGGTGAATTGGCCATGTTTAATTACCCATTGTACACAGGGATGTGCAGGTTAGGGTGGTTTGGCTATGCCAAATTCGGAATAATATCCAGGGATGTGCAGGTATTACTTAGGGTTAAATGTAGAGCAGTGGGGGTGGGGGAATGGGTGTGGGTGGGTTACCCTTGGGAGGGTCAGTGTGGACCCGTGGGTCAGGGTAGCCTGCTTCCACACTGTGGGGATTCCCTGAAGGGAAGGGATTCTCCTCCCCTTCTGCTGCAGGGCCGCGCAGGTGCAGTGAGGGGGCCCGCTGTCCATCCCGCCCCGCCCCTTTACCGTCACCTGCCCCGCCCCTGTAATGACGTCACAATGCGGAAGTGGCCCTGTCAGTTTGAGTGACAATCCCTCCCTCTGGGCAACTCCTCATCCTGGGAGGGCCGGAGAGACGGGAGGCGGGGAAGTCTGTTCCCTTGTTGTAACTGGAGTGAAATCAGGGAGGGAGCAGTCTCCGCAAACTCAGGTAGGTTTCTTAATTACCCCAGTGAAGAGGGACGGAAGGATAGAGATTGGGAAGGGGAAGGGGAAGGGGAAGGGGGAGGCGTGGACATTTTTTCTGTTTTGATGTTTAAAATGCACCGGATTCCCACCAGTAACTGCAACAGGTACAAGTACAGCACATGCAGTATTCCTCATTGCAGCTTCAAGCCGGTTTTGCATCCTCTGTTCTTCCTCCACCTTGGCTCCAGAACGTTCAGCTTCCTTCCCTCATTCCCATCCCCCCCCCGCCCTGATGTCCAAGCTGACCCGCAAAAGTTCCTCCATTCTTTCTCCAGTGTCTTTTGTGGGTTTTGAGAACTTTCTCAATCCTTTAATTGAGTAGATAAGTTGGGAAGTTATGTTGTAGCTGCACCAGGTTAGGCCACTTTTGGAATGTTGTGTGCAGTTCTGGTCTCTCTGCTAGAGGAAGGATGTTGTGAAACCTGAAAGGATTCAGAAAAGATTGACAAGGATGTTGTCAGGGTTTGAGCTGAACACGGTTGGACTGTTTTCCTTCGAGCGCCAGAGGCTGAAGGGTGACCCTACAGATTTCTATAAAATCATGAGGGGCATGGATAGGATAAATAGACAAGGTGTTTTCCTAGGATGGGGGAATTTCAGAACTACAAGGTAATAGGTTTCGGGTGAGGGTGTGGGGAAGATTTAAAAGAGACCTTTGGGGGCAATGCCTATGTTGAGGGCAGTGCATGTAAGGAATGAGCTGCCAGAGGAAGTTGGAGGCTGGTATAATCTCAACATTTTAAAAGGCATCTGGATGTGTAAATGAATAGGAAGGGTTCATTTTTTTAAAATTGGCAGCTCTCAGAGTGAACAGGATGTCTGTTACACCGGTGTATTGTGAGAGACACAAGGTGTACAAATCTTTATTCAATTTCCACCACCAGGAAGAAAGGAAACACCCGAGTGGCCAGTGACAAGCAGTGCCCTTTACAAATAGGAAGGGTTTACAGGGATATGGGCCAAGTGCTGGTAAATGGGACCAGATTGATTTAGGGTATCTGATCAGCATGGATGAGTTGGACTGAAGGGCCTGTTTCTGTGCTGTACATCTGGTAGACAGTGGTCCTCAGAATTCTGTTCCCATTAGGCTCTCCCTTAACTCTATTGCAAGTGGTCTTGGTGACAGTATGGGATTCTGAAAAGAAAAAGGACCCATAAATGCGCAAGGGAAGGATTCCGTACATGGAGATGGGTATAGTTACTTATGTCGCATAAGGCCTGCTGTATCCCAGCCAGTGGAACGCAAGCTGTTTGTCTATACGGGCAGGAGGTATATGGCCCCTTTGTCTTACAGGAGTGGGTGAGACAAGTCTCAAAGAGGCAGGAGATGTTATGTGGAACATGCACACCCATAGCTGGTTCCATTAAAGCAATTCTCATACGACCCTGCAGTAGAGTTAAAAGACTTCAGCAAACAGGTGGCAGGAGGAAAACCTATCCTTAAACATTTTGACTAAAATGTCTAATTTTGAATTATATAACACGTTTGCTGCACAATAGAAAATAGACAGGGAGAGTAAGATGATTAAGGACGTTTGCCTGAACATCAGTGAATCTGTACAAACAGGACACCGAGTGATAACATTCACGGCTGTTCCTTTGTGAAATTAATAACAATGTTTGATTCTGACCTCAAAATGAAACTCGTTACAAATTGACTTCTCCCTTGAATTATTGTCCTTCACTATTATCTGTCTAGTTCAGAACGTGCAGTGCTTTTGTTAACTTTTTGTGTTTGGGACAGTATAGCCTTTGTAAACTTGTGTATAAAGGGAGTCTGTTTGTGATAGTACAACAGAATAGCCTGCCAGGGCTCTTGAAGGAAGAACAATGTCCTACTCTCCTGGGTTATTAGAATCCAGTGAGCCTGGCTTATAGGTATCAGTGTTATGTTGTAACAGTGATGCTATTAGTAAATGAAAGGGATGATTAAAATTAAACTAAAACTGTGGGCAAGAACTTTTTTAAATTCCAAAGGTACGATCTCCGGGATGAACCAAGAGAGGCTTACAAGTTGAGTTCATAAGGAATTCCTTGGGCCGTCCCAAATCTGTACTTCATCAAGAGTTCCTCATTACTATTACCAACAAAGTGCGGTCCATTGTCCGAGCTAATGCACGCAGGTATACCGAAGCAGGGAATCATTTCCTTAAGCAAAATCTTCACCACAGTCTCAGCAGCAGTGTTAGGGGAAGGGTAGGCTTCAATCCACTTAGAAAAGACATCAACAATAAGCTAAACATATTTATAGCACTGACATTTCTACAACTCAATGAAGTCCAGTTGAAGTGTCTCAAAGGGACCCTCCGGCAAGGGAGTTCTACCCGGAATGCAAGGCAAGCCTTTTCCGGGGTTATGTTCCTGACAAATAAGACACCGGCCGCTAACCCTTTGAGCTCGTTGTTGGAGGCGGGGATGCCACCAAGCCGTCAGGAGAAAGTCGGCGACCGAACGGGCACCACTGTGAGTTGCATAATGTACACAGTCAATAACCCGTAGAGCAAGATCATCAGACATACAGGTTTAACCCACGGGAGGAGTCCAGAGTTGGAATTGCCCGCCTGCTTATTAGAGCCCCCCCCCCCCTTATTGTCTAAATGCAGAAGTTGGACCATGAGCTTCTGAAGCTGCTATTGTCTCTCTCTCTCTCTCTCTCTCTCTCTCTCTCTCTCTCTCTCTCTCTCTCTCTCTCTTCATCAGGGCTGATGTGTGGATGTGCAAAGGGGCCTCAGCGTCCTCCTACACCAGTCACTGCCAGTTGTCAGACATGTGCAGCCAGCAATCAGCAAGGCAAGTGGTATATTAGCAAGAGGAATTGAGTTCAGAAGTGGGGATGTCTCCCTGCAGTTAGGGGGTCATTGAATATATTCAAGGCTGAGTTCATCTGATTTTAGAACAACAAAGACGTGGATGTTTGTGGGGGAAGGCAAGTAAAATGGTTTCAAGACCAGTACAGAGTCATACAGCACAGAACAGATCCTTCAGCCCAACTAGTCCATGCTGACTATATTCAGAAACTAAGCTAGTCCCACCTAGATTGGGCCATATCCCTCCGAACCTTTCCTATTCATGTACTTATCCAAATGTTAAGTTGTAGAACGAAGAGACCTTGGAGTGCAGGTTCATAGTTCCTTGAGAGCAGAGTCTCAGGCAGATAGTGAAGAAAGCGTATGGGATGCTTTCCTTTATTGGTCAGAGCATTGAGTACAGGGGTTGGGAAGGTCATGTTGCAGCTGTACAGGACATTGGTGAGACCACTTTTGGAATACTGCATTCAGTTCTGGTCTCTCTGCTAGAGGAAAGATGTTGTGAAACTTTGACAGGAGTTGGGAAAGATTTACAAGGCTGTTGCCAGGGTTGGAGGCTTTGCTACAGGGGGAGGCTGAATAGGCCAGGGATATTTTCCCTGGAGCATGAGAGGCTGATGTTTAGGGGTAAGGATAAATTATACAAGAGGGACGGCTTGCACCTTAAGGGTGGGGGACCAGCATTCTGGCAGGTAGGTTTGCCACTGCAACACAGCTTTGTTTAAACTAAATAGCTGGGGGGGGGGGGGGGGGAAGGAAGGAGAGAGACAAACTGGAAGTTTAAGAAGAAAGTTAGAACAAGAGAAGCCAAGAAAGACAATGGGATCAATGGAGCAGAAAACTCAAAAGAAAAGGATCATGCCGTAAGGTCAAGTGAAATAGGGATTGATAGGAAGGGTGAGAGGAGTAACAAATTAAAAATATTAAATATGAATGCACGAAGCATTAGAAATAAGGTGGATGAGCTTGAGGCTCATTTGGAAATTGGCAGTTACGATGATGTGGGGATAACTGAGATAACTGAGATGTGGCTTCAAGTGGACAGAGCCTGGGAAATGAATATTCAAGGGTATACGTGCTATCATAAGGACAGACTAACTGGCAGAGGGGGTGGGGTGGCCCTGTTGGTAAGGAATGATATTCAGTCCCTTGCACGGGGGGACCTAGAATCAGGGGATGTAGAGTCAGTGTGGCTAGAACTGAGAAATTCTAACGGTAGAAACTCCCATTAGGGTTTTATCTACAGGCCCCCAAACAGTAGCTTGGATGTAGTGTGTCAGTTGAATAAGGAGCTGAAATTGGCCTGTCGCAAAGATATTAGTACAGTTGTTATGGGGGATTTCAACATGCAGGTAGACTGGGAGAATCAGGATGGTACTGGACCCCAAGATAGGGAGTTTGTGGAGTGCCTCCGAGATGGATTCTTAGAACAGCTTGTGCTGGAGCCTACCAGGTGTTGTGCAACGAATCTGATTTGATCAGGGACCCCGAAGTAAAGGAGCCATTAGGAGGTGGTGACCACAATACAATAAACTTTAATCTGCAGTTTGAAAGGGAGAGGGTAGAATCGGAAGTGACAATATTTCAGTTGAATAAGGGAAGCTATGGAGGTATGAGGGAGGAGCTGGCCAATGTTCAATGGTGCAATCCCCTAGCAGGGATGGCAGTGGAGGAACAATGGCAGGTATTTCTGGGTATAATGCAGAAGATGCAGGATCAGTTTATTCCAGAAAGGAAGAAAGGTCCTAAGGAGAGGCTGGGGTGGCCGTGGCTGACGAGGGACGTTAAGGACCATGTAAAGACAAAAGGGAAAAAGTATAACATAGCAAAGATGAGTGGGAAATCGGAGGACTGGGATGTTCATAAGGGGCATGGATTGGGTGAATATCCAAGGTCTTTTCCCCTGGGTATGGGAGTCCAGAACTCGAGGGCATATGTTTGAGCTGAGAGGGGAATGATTTAATGGGGACCTGAGGGGCAGACCTGTTCGCTTTCCGCAGTATCCCAGTGTTGTGAAAGATATTCACTTTCAGGTCTTGATGTTTTTTGCTTTTTCTGCCCCTGTAAGATCCTAAATCAGCACCTTCAGGGGAATTAGTTAGAGCGGAGTGAGAACAGGGGGGGAGAGAGAGTGGGATGGTGCTTTCAATTTTGTGGAACAACAAAAGAATATTCCACAGAAAGTAGAATTCCTAGTTGTGAATTTCTACCCTGCACTGACAATGATGACTTTTGTAATCTCTTTTTAACAGAGTGTTGGACGATCTGAAGATAGAAGTTTCAAAATCAACAGATGAAGGACTCTCCATTGTCTGCAGTCCTCACTTTGACATCAATGTCTGACAGTCACTCAATCCATCGGGACGACAACAATTTTCCAACTATGATTCTGTGAGAAGGAGCAAAGCTTTTTGGTTCCTGTTTGAGTACGTTTTCAGCATCAGTGGGACTGGATGAGAGACCCTCCTGTTGCAGTGCACCGAGTGTGGAGCCTGAAGCAGTTATACAGCCTGAGAAGAGGAATTCATAGTGGGGAGGGGCTCCACACGCGTTTGTGTGTGGCTGAAGCATTGGCTATGGAGAAACCCGAGGAATCCTGCCCCGTGCAGAAACCGTGGAAGTGTGGCGACTGCGGGAAAGGTTTCCATGTCCTGTCTGTCCTGGAGACTCATCGGCGCAGCCACACCGGGGAGAAGCCGTTCTCCTGCTATGTCTGCGGGAAGGGCTCAGCGATTCCTCCACCCTGCTGAGACACCAGCAGATTCACACGGGGGAGAGGCCCTTCAGCTGCTCAGAGTGTGGGGAGGGGTTCAGTCAGGTGAGCAACCTGCAGAGGCACGAGCGGCTCCACTAGGGGGAGAGGCCCTTCAGGGGCCCCGAGTGCAGGAAGGGGTTCACCTGCTTGATTAAGCTGCTGACCCACCAGTGTCTCCACATCAGGGAGAAGCCGTTCACCTGCTCCTCCCAACTGTGGACGCACTGAAGCAGCAACGGCCAAGTGCCATTATCGACTGGACTATCAACCCAGTTTCGGAGTGCTGGGTTCAAATCCGGCCACGGCAGATGGCAGAATTGGAATTTGGTCAGAAACTGGAGTTCAGAATTTAATGATGAAACCATTTTTTGCAGGGTGGGGGGGGGTGGAGAAAATCCCCATTTGATTCACTCACATCCTTTTTAGGGGAGGAAACTGCTGTTGTGGGAAAGGATTCACTCAGTCGTTCCAGCTGCATCCTTTACCCAGGCTGGCCTACACATGACTCCAGACCCACAGCAGTGTGGTTGACTCGACACTGCCTGTCCAACTTACTTGAATACTGGATACAGGTTGAAATTACTGAGTGAGACAATACTTCCCACAGGTTAAGGCTGTACCAAGAATCCAATTACAAAGGGATAACTCGGTGGTGACCAAGACTAAGGAAAGTGTGGTTGTGGGGGGGATGTGTGCGCACTTCGGTCTTGAGCTGTTTGAAAAGTAGCTACTTTTTCTCTTCCTTTTTGCTGGGAGGAATCTGAAGCTGTAACAAAGCTGGATCACAATAAAGGTTACCTGAACTTACTGCCGGGTTCAGACTCTCATTGAAAGTTTTGAGCTCCAAGAGGTTTTTGTTTTAAAGCTGCTCATTTCTTTCAGCCTCCTGCACTGAGTTTCCAATGTCATGTATCAGATGAAGCAGTGAATGAGTAGCTGGTATCGTTAGAAATTGTAAATTTTTCAGGAGTGCAGGTACTGTGTCATTTCATCAGCATTGTAAAGTTTCCTGGCAGCACTGGGACGTTTGGGCTGTGTTCGCTAGATGTGGAGGTGCCGGTTTTGGACTGGGGTGGATAAAATTTAAAAACTCTCACAACACCAAGTTTATTTGAAAGCACCAGCTTTTGGAATGCTGCTCCTTCATTGGGTAGCTGTGGAGCAGGATCGACAGACATTACGTTTTATAGCAAAAGATCACTGTGTCATCGATCTATTGAAGAAACCTAAATTGCTGTTAAGTCTTCCATCTTTTAGAATGGGTTGCAGATTTCAGTTTGTTCGTACATAAATCATTGAACATCTTTCAAGTCATGTTCTTGAGATGATTTAAGGTTAGATTTTTTAAAAAAGTCACATCTCAGCTCAGACAATGCCTTAAAGGTGTGAGGTTCGAGTCTGTCAGAACCAGTCTGATTCAAGGTTGGGATCCTATTTCCCAAGTAGGAATTTATAAAATATTACATGGATTGAGTGCCTGCAGACTGTGCACTTTTTAAGCAAAATTGAATGTATCTGCAAATATAATTCTGCCAATACAAATTCACTCCGTGAGTGTGTGTGTGCGTGTGTGCGTGCGCGCGCGCATGTTTGGTAAAGTGTAAGTGTGATGGAGTATATGTCTGTGAGAGGCTTGGTGTATGTGTGTATGAGATGGGTATGAACGCAAGGGTTTACGTTTTACTAAAACAAGGAAGTGCAGTTAATTGTAGGACCCTGGGTCATGTTGTAAAAGAGAGAGACATAGAGTCATAGAGATATACAGCATGGAAACAGACCCTTTGGTCCAATCTATCCACACCGACCAGATATCCCAACCCAATCTAGTCCCACCTGCCAGCACCCGGCCCTTATCTCTCCAAACCCGAGACATGGGGTGGAGGGTTAGGTACATAGTTCTTTGAAAGTTGTATGACTGGTAGGCAGAGTGGTTTAGAGTACTGGGTACAGTTCTGGTGGCCCTGTAATAGGAAGGAGACTATTAGAGAGGGTTTGGTAAAGATTAATCAGGACTGAATACCAAAGATTCTTCCTTCGCGTCGGGGAGCTCAAAACTAGGGGGCATATTCTTTCAAGGTGAGAGGAGAGAGATTTAAAAGGAACCCGAGGGGCAACATTTTGACAGAGGGTGGTTTGTGTGTGGAATGAACTTGCTGAGGAAGTGGGAGATGCAGGTACAGTTACAACATTTAAACGACATACGGATGGGTACATGAATAGAAAGGTTTAGAGGGATATGGGCCAAATGCAGGCAAGTGGGACTAGTTTAGTTTGGGAATCCTGCTCAGCATGGACGAGTTGGACCAAAAGATCTGTTTCTGTGCTGTATGTCTCTACGAACCGGAAGTGATCTTATTGAAACCAGTAGAATTCTGAAAGCGGCTTGACAGGATAGATGCCGATAAAATGCTCCTTTTTCTGGGGGAGAGTCATAGAATCCTGACAATGTGGAAGCAGGCCATTCGGCCCATCTATTCCACACTGGCATTCTGAAGAGCATCTCACCCATACCCACCCCCTTACTCTGTATTTCCCATAGCTCATCCACCCTAACCTGCATATCCAGGGCACCATGGGTAATTTAGCATAACCAATCCACCCTAACCTACCCATCCCAGGGCTCTATGGGTTACTTAGCATAGCCAATCCACCCCAACCTGCCCATCCCGGGGCACTATGGGTAATTTAGCATAGCCAATCCACCCTAACCTGCACATCCCGGGGCACCATGGGTAATTTAGCATAGCCAATCCACCTTAACCTGCCCATCCCAGGGCACTATGGGTAATTTAGCAGGGCCAATCCACCTTAATCTATAAATTAGATTTGTCCACAAGGGTGAAAAGTATAAGGAATTAAAAACAAATAGTGAGGGTAGAAAGCACAAACCCAGTGACGGGTGTCTGCCCCGGGCCGCGCGGCGCCATTTTCCTAACGGCCGCCCTCCCACCGCTTCCTCGCTCGAGCGACTTCTCCTCCCAACCGCCTTCGCCCCCGCGTGACGTCTGCACGGGGGGGATGGGCGGAGCCGGGGGATGGGCAGGGCCAGGGGAGCCTCACCGTCACCAAGCAACAGCATCACCAATGGACCGACAATCGAAACTGGATAGTGATGTCACAAAACCTGAAACGATACCTGGTGTGTCTGAATGTGTGCCACATTGTAACAAAAGTTATGAAAGATATTAACTTTCAGGTGGAGGTATCCAAAATGCAGAGAGATGTCAGTCTTGATGTTTTTGCTTTTCTGCCCCAGTAAGATCCTGAATCAGCACCTTCAGGGGAATTAGAGCGGAGTGAGAACAGAGGGGGAGAGAGAGTGGGATGGAGCACTGAGTGTGGAGCCTGAAACAGCTATACGGCTTGGGAAGAGGAATTCAAGGTGGGGACAGGCTCCACGCCTGTTTGTGTGCGGCTGAAGCGTTGGCCATGGAGAAACCGTGCAAGTGTGGCGACTGTGGGAAAGGCTTCCATTTTCCATCTGCCCTGGAGACTCATTGGCGCAGTCATACCGAGGAGAGGCCGTTCCCCTGCACCGACTGCAGGAAGGCCTTCAGACATTCCTCCCACCTGCTGGCCCACCAGCGGATCCACACTGGGGAGAGACCCTTCAGCTGCACTGTGTGCGGGAAGGCCTTCAGCAAGTCCTCCAGCTTGCTGACCCACCAGCGGGTCCACATGGGGGGAGAGGGCATTCCCCTGCCCCGAATGAGGGAAGGTCTTTACCAGGCCTCTGCCCTGCTGAGGCACCGGCGGGTCCACAAGGGGGAGAAGCCCTACAGCTGCACTGTGTGTGGGAAGCCCTTCAGCTTGCCCCAACTTGCTGACCCACCAGCGGGGCCCACATGGGGGAGAGGCCATTTCCTTGCCCTGAGTGTGGGAAGGCCTTTACCCAGGCCTCCAACCTGCTGAGGCACCGATGGGTCCACAGATGGGAGAGACCGTTCAGCTGCCCTGAATGTGGGAAGGCCTTCACCCGCTCCTCCTACCTGCGGAGCCACCAGCAAGTTCACGTACCATCGCAGGGTGACTGAAGGAATGACAGCCGAGTGCTTTTATTGACTGGACTATCAAACCATTTCTGGGGATTCCTGGGTTTGAATCCCGCCGCGGCAGCTAGTGGAATTGGAATATGGTCAGAAATCTGGAGTGAACCCATTGTCAGTGGGGTTGGGGTGGAAGAAATCCCCATCTGATTCACTCAGCTCCTTTTTCGGGAAGGAAACTGTTGTTGTGGGAGAGGATTCACTCAGACATCCCAGCTGTCTCCTTTACCTAGTCTGGCCGACACGTGACTCCAGACCCACAGCAGTGTAGTTGACCCTACACTGCCCATCCAACTTACTTGGATACAGGATACAGGTTGAAGTTCCTGAGTGAGGCAATACTTCTGCTGGGTGAAGGCTCTAGCAAGGATCCAATTACAAAGGGACAACTTGGTGGTGACCAATAATGAAGAAAGTGAGGGGTTGGAGGGAGTGTGTGCACTTTGACCTAGAGCTGTTTTTAAAACATTGCTACTTTTTCTATGCCTTTCTGTTGAGAGATTCTGAAGCTGTAACAAAGTTGGGTCACAATAACGATTACCTGAACTTCAGACCGAGCTCAGACTCTCATTGAGAGCTTTGAACTCAACAGGTTTTTGTTTTAAAACTGCTCATTTCTTACAGGCAACAGTGAGAACTGCTGATGCTGGAGATCAGAGTCAAGATTAGTGTGGTGCTGGCAAAGCACAGCAGGTCAGGCAACGTTGATTTTCCTGCTCCTTGGATGCTGCCTGACCTGCTGTGCTCATTTCTTACAACCTCCTGTACTATGTTTCCAATGTTGTGTATTGGTTGCAGCAGTGAATGAGTAACCAGTATTGTTAAAAATTGTAAATTTTTCAGGAGTCCAGGTACTACAACATGCCATCGGCATTGTACAGTTTCCTGGCAGCACTGGGAGGTGTGGGCTGTGTCCACTGGAAACGATGTGGAGGTGCCGGTTTTGGACTGGGTGGATAAAGTTAAAAATCACACAACACCAGATTATAGTCCAACAGGCTTATTTGTAAGCATTAGCTTTCGGAGTGGTGCTCCTTCATCAGGTAGCTATGGAGCAGGGTCATGCGACACAGAATTTATAGCAAAAGATCACACTGTCATGCAACAGATAGGACATATTGAACAAATCTAGATTGCAGCTTAATCTTTCATCTTTTACCATGGGTTGCAGGATTCAGTTCATTAATATGTACTTTTAATTCACAGAACTACTTTTAATTCACCTTCTCGAGATGATTTAAGGTTTTATAAAAATAGGTGACATCTCAGCTCAGATACTGCACAAAAGTGTCTGTGTCCCAATCTTGAATCAGACTGGTTCTATTAATCAAAGTAGGAATTTATATAATATTACAAGGATTGACGGCCTGCAGATTGTATGCTTTTTTAGCAAAATTGAATATATCTGCAAATATAATTCTGCAAATGGAAATTCACCGCATTGACTTATGTGTGATTGTATCTGCATGAGTGTGTGTGCATGCTAATAAAGTGTGTGTGGGGTGGAGTATAAGCCTGTGAGATGGTGAGAGTGTTAGGGTGTGTGTGGCTGAGAGAGCAATAGGTAAAGGCAAGGGGTTGCATTTTGCTAAAACGAGGAAGGGCAGGACTTGTACAGTTAATGGGGCCCTCCATCATGTTTTAGAACAGATTCATGGGGGGGCAGGGGCCGTGGAGGGGTTAGAGTACATAAAGTTAAAAAACTCTCAACACCAGGCCATCGTCCAACTGGTTTATTTGGAAACACAAGCTTTTGGAGCACTGCTCCTTCATGGGATGTTTGTGGAACAGGATCATAAGATACAACCATCTGATGAAGGAGCAGCGCTCCAAAAGCTAATGCTTGCAAATGAGCCTGTTGGAGTATCACCTGGTGTGGTGTGAATTTTAACTTCGTACACCCCAGTCCAACACCGGCATCTCCAAATCGGGGACATAGTTCTTTGGAAGTTGCATCATTGGTAGACAGGGTTGTGAAGGAGGCGTTTAGCACACTTTCCTTCATTGTTCACCCCGTTCAGTGTAGGAGTTGGGACATCACGTTGTGGTTGTACAGGATATTGGGGAGACCACGTGGAGAGGACTGAGTACAGTTCTGGTCGCCCTATTGACGACCACAAGTTGTCGGGTGACCTTATTTCGATGTATAAAGTCATGGGGCGTGTAGGAAAGGTAAATATCACAGGGGGAAGAAAGGGTGGCTCTCCCCTTTTTAACTTCTCTTGGCATTCAGACACTTAAATTCTGTCAGGAACAGCAGCATCGCCAGAGAGCAAACTGCGCGTGCTCGCCGGTACAAGGATGAAGCTGCGCATGCTCCTCACTACACGCAAGGCACGCCTCGCGACTTTCTTTTGATGGGCCAATCAGAAGCGCTGGAGGACCAGAAGGTGACTGGTCCTCCTGCCAATCAGAGCCTTCCTATTGTCTGAATCCAGAAGCTGGAACACGAGTTTCGGAAGTTGCTGCTCTGTCTCTGAATAAAGAGTGAGTTTGTTCCAGACTCCCCTCTTACTTCTGCTCATCTAATCGGTTTACCACATCTGTCTGTGGCGTGCAACCACCCCCCCCCCCCCCGATAGCTGGGGGTCTTATTACTTTTGGTGATGCAACACAGGGTCTTATTTGGTTATCTTCTTCATACTAACTCCCTCTGTGCGTGACCATTGCTCCTGTCATGTCAATACATCTGCTCCTACCAGTCGACCACCTCCCTTTTCAGTTAGTTATTTCTTGGAATATACCGTCATGATTCTGCGTCGCGATTTTTGCAGAAGCAAGATGCAGCTACTTGTAACTGCTTGCAAGCATATCTAGCTTAACATATTCCCCCCAGCACGGACGAGTTGGGCCGGAGGGTCTGTTTCTGTGCTGTAATACTGGAATTGTCTTCGGTGAATGCAGAAGTGTGGTTGGACTTTCAGAGCAGCTTTCCAAGATGTTGTTCCCTTACTGGGAGCAAAAGAAGTTACATTGAAGTCTTTCGTTTGTGAGACAGCAACTGAGTGAGTGAGTACATCTGAGAGTTTGGTGGAAAGTGGGAATTCATTGCACTGTGGGGATGAAGCCCTACCCTATCCAGTCATTTCTGCTGGTGGATGAGACCAGGCCTCAAGTTGAGGGGAGTAGATTTAGGACAGAAATGAGGAGGAACTGCTTTTCCCAGAGAGCAGTCAATCTATGGAATTCTCTGCCCAATGAAGCAGTAGCAGCATCTTCATTAAGCATATTCAAAACACAGTTGGATGGGTACTTGCATGGTAGTGGAATTAAGGGTAGTTGGGAAAAAGCAGTGAGGAGGATCTCACACGGTGGATATACCAGCCATGATCATAATGAATGGTGGAGCAGGTTCGATGGACCAAATGGCCAACTCCTACTTCTTTTACTATGAAACTATTACCCTGCATTTCCCATGGCTAACCCACCTAATCTACACATCCCTGGATATTATGGGAAATTTAGCATAGCCAATCAGCAATGTAGTGATGTGGAAAATGAACATCAGAGAACAATCGAAAGGGACAAGGTGTGTAAATGTACCAGCAATCAAAACTGGATTCTGAAGGTCACAAAACTTGAAACTAAAAACGATGTTTCTGAATGGTGTGCATTGTAACAAAATTGACTGCACACATTGAAGAGAATAATTATGATCTGAGACTCCTTACAGAGGCATGGCTTCAGGATGACAAGGATTGGATCCTGAATATCGAGGTGGTAGTCAAATGGGAAGCTAGGTGAAGGTAGAGGCTTGGCGCTGCTCATCAAAGCACTAATCACAGGGAAGTCTGGTGTCAGCTTGGATTCAGGTCCTGATTTCTCTGTCCTCTGATGTCCCTGTTCTCACAGAGTAAGATATTGGTCTGTTTTCTGCTCTGCTGGATTTCTGCTGAAGCTTTGACCCCACACCCCTACACCTTCTGGAACAATAAAATGTTCCTGAAGAAGGGCTTATGCCCGAAACGTCGATTCTCCTGTTCCCTGGATGCTGCCTGACCTGCTGCGCTTTTCCAGCAACACATTTCCAGCTCTGATCTCCAGCATCTGCAGACCTCACTTTCTCCTCAATAAAACGTTCAGTCAATCAAGACTCAAGCCACAATCTCCCAGCCTGTCAACCATCCAGACACAGAGTGTCGTCCTAGCCAGGAATCAAACAAGAAAAACAGAACAAAATTAGAAATAAATAAATGCTCATGCTTAATGTTTGTTCATGAGGAAGTAAACCAGAAATAGGGCTCTCCCAGGATTCTTATAGTGCCCCTCTTGAGGCATTCTCTCACCCTAACATCTAACTATTCATACCCAGCTATGATTTATAACAATATTTACACCAGAAGTATTAAAGCATCTGTTATCGAGTAGACATCGGGATATACAGCACGAAATAGACTTTTCTCTGTCTCATTCACACACATACACATCCATGGGGGTGAATTTGTATTTGCAGATACATTCTATTTTTCTCAAAAAATGCACAACATACAGGCAGTCAATCCATGTAATATTTTGTAAATTCACCTTTGGAAATAGAACCAGTCTGATTAGGATGCAGACAGATCCTGACTTCACACCTTTAATGCATTGTCAGAGCTGAGATGTCACCTTTTGTTATAAAACCTTGAGTTATTTCAAGAAGATGTCTTTCAGGAAATTCCGGGATTTACAAATGAATGATACGAGCAGCCCATATTAAAAGATGAAAGACTTAACAATCCAGGGTTTTTCAATATATCATTTCAGGGAACTGTAATGTTTTTCCATCCATTCTGTACCTTATGATTTTATTCTCCACAATCACGTAATGAAGGAGCCATGCTCCGAGTGCTAATCATAGAGATGGATACAGACCCTTCGGTCCAACCCGCCCATGCCGAACAGATATCCCAACCCAATCTAATCCCACCTGCCAGCACCCGGCCCATATCCCTCCAAACCTTCCTATTCATATACCCATCCAAATGTCTCTTAAACATTGGAATTGCACCCACCTCCACCACTTCCTCTGGCAGTTCATTCCATACATGCATAACCCTCTGCATGAAAAGTTGTCCCTTAGGCTCCTTTTAAATCTTTCCCATCTCACCTTAAACCTATGCTTTCTCATTTTTGACCCCCCCATCCTGGGGGGAAAAGACAGGCTATTTGCCCTGTCTATGCCCCTCTCAATTTTATAAACCCCTCTAAGGTCACCCCTCAGGCTCTGATGCTCCAGGGTAAAATAAATGCCCCAGCCCCTCAGTCTGTGTAACTGGTTAAAAAGTACAAATCTATGCATTCCTCATCCCCCATTTTACCTGTACCGATACCTTCGGGGATCTCTGAACTTGGACAGCAAGGACCCTTTGTTCCACTGCACTCTGTAGGGATCTACTATTTATTGCTTACTTCCTTCCCTTATTAAATTTCCCAAACTGCCTGCAGATTAAATTCCATAGTTCTGCCCCATTTACTAGCTGATAGATATCAGAGTGTAGCCGGAGACCATCCTCCTCCCTATGAACAATCCCACCTTTCCAGCATTTACTCCTGGACAGAGGGGGCAGCACTGTCTCCAGCTCAGCAGTGTGTTTGTTAGCTAATCAGCATGTTCAACTATATTAATTAAAAGTACCTCACGCTAGCTATACAATAAACCATGATGTTAGTTCCCATTATCTCTTTAGTTGCGCCCTTATAGTTTTTCCTACATTCTACTTAATGTTATTCTGATGTCACGGTTAGAGATTTAGTGTCAGCTTTTGGAACAATGGTCTTGCATTCCAGACCCTAATTAATATTTTCCTAATGTCATGATTAGATATTTATTATCAATAGTCTCAAGCAGGCTGACTCTACTAATTATTAATTAGTTATTTAATGTCATGTCCCAAATATTTATTGTCCCAATCCTGTCAATCATATTTAGCAGGTGAGGCTAACTTTACTGACTGTTATCTAATCTTGCCATAGTGACCTTTCAGCCTCAACCTTACTCTGGTAATTAGTGTAAGAGCTTTCCACTATCCTTTGCAACAAACCGGCAGTGGTCTCCATGCTCTAACCCTTCCCATGCTTTCATGCTCTTTATTTTCCATACTATCTAAAAATAGGCTCAGAGTTGTAGAGCACAGAAACAAACCCTTCGGTCCACACCGACCAGACGTCCTAAATTAATCTAGTGACCCATTTCCCAGCATTTGCCCCCTACCCCTCTGAATCTTTCCTATTCATATCTGCATCCAGATGCATTTTAAATAATGTAATTGTACCAGCCTCCACCACTTCCTCTGGCAGCTCATTCCATATACATACCATCCTCTGTGCGAAAAGATTGCCCCTTAGGACCCTCAGAGATCTTTCCCCTCTCACCCTAAATCTGTGCCCTCCAGTTCTGGTCTCAGCGTCTTGCCCCCACAACAAGGGGAAAAAACATACAAAAATTGAGCAGCCAGACAAAATGCAAAAGGAATAAAATACCGAGCCATAGGGGGAAAAAATTGTGGCTCTATCTTTTTTCCCCTGCTGGCATTTGGACACTTAAAATCTGTCAGTAACACCAACATCCCCGTAGAGCATACTGCGCATGTTTGCCGGTGTCAGCAACGCAGTGCGCATGCTGGCCAGTGTCAGCAAAACACTGGGCATGCTCATCGCTGAACGCAAAAAACGCGCGAGACCTTCTTTTGATTGACCAATAGACAGCATTGGAGGACTGGATGGAGACTGGTCCTCCTGCCAATCAGAGCCAGTCCATTGTCTGAATGCGGAAGTTGGACCATGAACTTCTCAAGCTGCGACTCCTGATCCTCTCTCTCTGAGTAAAGATTGAGCTTTACCCAGACTGCAGATTCCTTCCTGTGTCCCAGATATGTGAGTACGGCACTCTCTTATCTCGCTCCCTTTTCCATCTTTTTTCATTCTGTGATTCAATTGTTGACTTTCAGCAACTGAAAGGAAAGAGAGTGAATTCGGCAGGGACAGACTCCGGAAACATTGATCCAAGTCTGTATCTCAATTGGCAAAATAGTTCGGCAGGAGGCATCAGATGGTGCAGAAGCTGCAGATAAAAGGGGGTGGTGGTGAAGTAGGGATAGGTCGAGACAGTTAGAGGGTACGACCTGGTTGGTCAATGGGAAGAATGAGTCTGGTTGGTGGCAGGGAGGAGTCATGTCTTGGCATTTTTTTTGCTTTTTCGTCCCTGTAAGATCCTGATGAGGAGAATTAGAGCGGAGTGAGAACAGAGGGAGAGAGAGAGTGGGATGGTGCTTTCAATTTTGTGGAATAATAAAAGAAAAGAATATTCTGCAAAAAGTAGAATTGCTTGTTCAGAATTTCTACCCTGCACTGGCAGTGATGAGCTTTGTAATCTATTCTGACAGAGTTTTTGAAGATTTGAAGAGGAAAATTTCAAAATCAACAGATGAAGGGCTTATGCCCGAAATGTTGACCCTCCTGCTCCTCGGATGCTGCCTGACCTGCTGTGCTTTTCCAGTGCCACATTTTTCAACTAACTCTCCAGCATCTCCAGTCCTCACTTTGATGTCAATGTCTGACGGTCACTCAATCCACTGGGGCCAGCAAACATTTTAGACCGTGATTTCTGTGAGAGGGATCAAAGCTTTTTGGTTCCTGTTTGAGTATGTTTTCAGCATCAGGTGGGACTGGACGAGAGACCCCACTGTTGCAGCGCACTGTGCGTGGAGACTGAAACCGTGATACGGCCTGGAAAAGGGATTTCACGGCAGGGAGGGCTCTACACGTGTTTGTGTGCAGCTGAAGCTGTGGCCATGGAGAAACCTGAGGAATCCCGCCCCGTGGAGAAACCGTGGAAGTGTGGCGACTGTGGGAAAGGCTTCCGTTTCCCGTCTGCCCTGGAGACTCATCGGCGCAGTCACACCGGGGAGAGGCCATTCCCCTGCACCGACTGCGGGAAGGCCTTCAGACATTCCTCCCACCTGCTGGCCCACCAGCAGGACCACACTGGGGAAAGGCCTTTCTGCTGTCCCGAGTGCGGGAAGGCCTTCGTGTTTTTCTCTGCCCTGTTGGCCCACCAGCGGGTCCACACGGGGGAGAGGCCCTTCAGCTGCCCTGAGTGTGGGAAGGCCTTCAGGTATTCCTCCACCCTGCTGAGCCACCGGCGTGTCCACACGGGGGAAAAGCCCTTCAGCTGCCCCAAGTGTGGGAAGGCCTTCAGCGATTCCTCCACCCTGCTGACCCACCAGCATGTCCACACGGGGGAGAGGCCATTCACCTGCTCTCAGTGCGGGAAGGGCTTTACCTGCTCCTCCTACCTGCGGAGCCACCAGCGGGTCCACACAGGGGAGAGGCCCTTCAGCTGCCCCGAGTGTGGGAAGGCTTTCAGCACATCCTCCACCCTGCTGAGGCACCAGCGGATACACACCGGGGAGAGGCCGTTCACCTGCTCTCAGTGCGGGAAGGGCTTCACCTACTCCTCCCACCTGCGGAAGCACCAGCGAGTTCACGTGCCATCGCAGGGGGATTGAAGGAGTGACGGCCAAGGGCCATTATCGATTGGACTATCAACCCGGTTCCGGGGACTCCCGGGTTCGAATCCTGCCACGACAGATAGCAGAATTGGTATTCGGTCAGAAATGTGGAGTTCGGAATCTAACGATGAGACCGTTTCAGGGAGGGGGTTGGGGGGGAGAAAGCCCCCATCTCTCTCCCTTGTTAGGGAAGGGAACCGCCGTTGTGGGAAAGGATTCACTCAGTCGTTCCAGCTGCATCCTTTACCCGGTCTGGCCTACACGTGACTCCAGACCCACAGCAGTCAGGTTGACTCTACACTACCCTCCCCCCACTGCCAAATGAGCAGGGAGAAACTTAGTTGGAGACAGGGTAAGGGTTGAAATTGCTGAGTGAGGCAATACTTCCTCCGGGTGACGGCTGTACCAAGGATCCGATTACAAAGGGACAACTTGGTGCTGGCCAATAGTAAAGACAGTGAGGGGGGTGGGACAAGGAGAGGTGTGGTGTGTGCACTTTCACCTTGAGATGTTCAAAAAGCAACTACTTTTTCTCTGCCTTTTTGCTGGGGGGATCTGAAGTTGCAACAAAGTTTGGGTTGCAATAAAGGTTACCTGAACTTAACACCGGGCTCAGACTTTCATTGAAAGCTTTGAGCTCCAAGAGCAGTTTTAAAGCTGCTCATTTCTTTCCACCTCCTGCACTAAGTTTAGAACATAGAACATAGAACAATCCAGCGCAGAACAGGCCCTTGATGTTGCGCCGACCTGTGAACTATTCTCAGCTTGTCCCCCAACACTATCCGAAAATCAGCCATGCGCTTATCTAAGGAATGTTTAAATCTCCCTAAAGTGGCTGAGTTGACTACTTTAGCAGGTAGGGCATTCACGCCCTTACCACTCTCTGCAAAAAGAACTTGCCTCTGACATCTGTCTTTAATCTATCACCCCTCAGTTTGTAGTTATGCCCTCTCGTACAAGCTGACGTCACCATCCTTGGAAAGAGTCTTTCACTGTCTACCATATCTAATCCTCTGATCATCTTGTATGTCTCTATCAAATCCCCCCTTAAGCCTTCTTCTTTCCAATGAGAAAAGACCCAAGTCTATCAGCCTTTCCTCATAAGACCGTCCCTCCAGACCAGGCAACATCCTGGTAAATCTCCTCTTCACCTTTTCCAATGCTTCCACATCCTTTCTGTAATGGGGTGACCAGAACTGTACACAATATTCCAAGGGTGGCTGCACCAGTGTTTTGTATGGTTGCAGCGTGATATTGCGGCTCAGGAATTCCGTCCCTCTCCCAATGAAACCAATATACCGTGTGACTTCTTACCAGCACTATCCACCTGGGTTGCAACTTTCAGGGAGCTTTGCACATGGACTGCAAGATCCCTCTGCACATCCACACTACCAAGAATCTTTCCATTGACCAACTACTCTGCCATCCTGTTATTCTTCCCAAAGTGCATCACCTCACATTTAGCTTCATTGAACTCCATTTGCCACCTCTCAGCCCAATTCTGCAGTTTATCCAAATCCCCCTGCAACCTGTAACATTCTTCCAAACTGTCCAATACTCCACCGACTTTAGTGTCGTCTGCAAATTTACTAATCCGTCCACCTATGCCTGTGTCTAAGTCAGTTATAAAAATGACAAACAGCAGTGGTCTCAAAACATCCTTGTGGGACACCACTAGTAACTGGACTCCAGACTGAATATTTTCCATCAACCACCACTCGCTGCCTTCTTCCAGTTTCTAATCCAAGCTGCTAAATCACCCTCCATTCCATGCCTCTGCATTTTCTCCATCAGCCTACCATGTGGAACCTCATCAAAGGCTTGACTGAAGTCCAAGTATACCATGTCAACTGTCCTACCCTCATCTACATGCTTGGTCACCTTCTCAAAAAACTCAGAGGTAAGTGAGACACGACCTGCCCTTGATGAAACCATGTTGACTTATCTGAAATTAAATTGTTGCTTGCTTGATGATTATAAATCTTATCTCTTATAATCCTTTCCTACAATAGAAGTAAGGCTCACTGGTCTATAATTACCTGGGTCATCTCTGCTGCCCTTTTGAATAAGGGCAGAACATTTGCAATCCTACAGTCCTCAGGTACTAAACCCGTAGACAATGATGACTCAAATATCAATGCCCAAGGCTCTGCTATCTCCTCCCTCGCTTCCCAGAGAATCCTCGGATAAATCCCATCCAGCCCAGGAGACTTGTCCACTTTCACTCCTTCTTGAATTTATAACACCTGTGTGTAACTGACCTCGATCCTTTCGAGTCTAATATCTCGTACCTCATTCTTTTCCTGAGTGAACACTGATGAGAAATTTTCATTTAGCACCTCTCCGGACTCTACAGGGTCCACGCTCAACTTCTGTCTTTGACTGGCCCTATTCCTACCCTAATCATCCTTTTATTCCTCACATACCTTTAGAAAGCTTTAGGGTTCTCCTTTATTCTATTTGCTAAAGACTGCTTCGGTCCTCTCTTTGCTCTTCTTAACTCTCTCTTTCAATCCTTCCTCGATGATCTGTAATTCTCTATCACCTCATCTGTACCATATTGCCTCATCAACACATAAGCCTCATGGAACAGCATCATAAGACACAGAACTTATATCAAAAGATCAGTGTCATGCAACTGATAGAATATATTGAACAAACTTAGATAGTCTTCATCTCTTAGACTGGGTGCGGGCTTTGGTTCATTAATATGTAACAATGTTCTTGAGATGACTTAAGGTTTTATTAAAAAAAAGACATCTCCGCTCAGACAATGCATTAAAGGTGTGAGATGTGTGTCTGTCAGTATTCCAATCTTGAATCAGACTGGTTCTGTTTCCAAAGTCAGAATTTGTAAAATATTACATGCATTGACTGCCTGCAGATTGTGTGCTTTTTGAACAAAATTGAATGTATCTGCAAATATAATTCTGCCAATACAATTTCACCCCATAGAATCGTGTGTGTGCATGAGAGAATGAGAGTGTGTGCACGGGAGGCTGCTGAGCCAGGTGAGGGCCCATAGGGTGTTCGACGTGAGCAACTGGTATGGATTGAGGATTGGCTGTCTGACAGAAGGCAGAGAGTTGGGATAAAAGGTTCTTTTTTGGAATGGCAGCCGGTGACAAGCGGTGTCCTGCAGGGTTCAGTGTTGGGGCCGCAGCTGTTCACATTATATATTAATGATCTGGATGAAGGGACTGGGGGCATTCTAGCGAAGTTTGCCGATGATATAAAGTTAGGTGGACAGGCAGGTCGTACTGAAGAAGTGGGGAGGCTGCAGAAGGATCTAGCCAGTTTGGAGGAGTGGTCCAGGAAATGGCTGATGGAATTCAATGTGAGCAAATGCGAGGTCTTGCACTTTGGGAAAAAAGAATAGAAGCATGGACTACTTTCTAAACAGTAAGAAAATTCGTAAAGCCAAAGTACAGAGGGATCTGGGAGTGCTAGTTGAGGATTCTCTCAAGGTAAACATGCAGGTTGAGTCCGTGATTAAGAAAGCGAATGCAATGTTGTCAATTATCTCAAGAGGGTTGGAACATAAAAGCACTGTTGTGCTACTGAGACTTTATAAAGCTCTGGTTAGGCCCCATTTGGAGTACTGTGTCCAGTTTTGGTCCCCACACCTCAGGAAGGACATACTGGCACTGGAGCGTGTCCAGCGGAGAGTCACACGGATGATCCCTGGAATGGTAGGTCTAACATATGAGGAACGGGCTGAGGATCCTGGGATTGTATTCATTGGAGTTTAGAAGATTAAGGGGAGATCTAATAGAAACTTACAAGATAATACATGGCTTGGAGAGGGTGGACGCTAGAAATTGTTTCCATTGGGCGAGGAGACTAGGACCCGTGGACACAGCCTTAGAATTAGAGGGGGTAAATTCAGAACAGAAATGCGGAGACATTTCTTCAGCCAGAGAGTGGTGGGCCTGTGGAATTCATTGCCACAGAGTGCAGGGAGGCTGGGACGCTAAATGTCTTCAAGGCAGAAATTGATAAATTCTTGATGTCACAAGGAATTAAGGGCTACGGGGAGAATGAGGGTAAGTGGAGTTGAAATGCCCATCAGCCATGATTGAATGGTGGAGTGGACTCGATGGGCCGAATGGCGTTACTTCCGCTCCTATGTCTTATGGTCTGATAGACAGACATGGGAGTTGCGGGGGGGCAGAGGTGGGGGGTGTTTAGGTACAGAGTTCCTTGGAAGTTTCATCACTGCTCGACAGGGTGGTCAAGATGGCATTTCGCAACATTGCCTTCATTGTTCACCCCATTGAGTATAGGGGTTGGGACATCATGTTGAGGTTGTACAGGATGTTGGTGAGGTCACTTTCACAGTACTGAGTACAGTTCTGGTGGCCCTGTAATAGGAAGAATACTATTAGAGAGGGTTTGGTAAAGATTTACCAGGATATTGTCAGGACTGGAGGGTTTGAGTTATAAGGAGAGGCTGGGACTTTATTCACTGGAGCACAGGAATTTGGGGGTGACCTCATTGAGATTGATAAAATTATGAGGAGTGGAGGTAAGGTGAACAGCAAATGGTTCTTCCTTAGCGTAGGGGAACTCAAAACCAGGGGGCTTTTTTTTAATGTGAGGAGAGAGATTTAAAAGGAACTGGAGGGGCAACATTTTGAAATAGAGTGATTTGCATGTGGAATGAACTTACTGAGGATGTGGTAGTTGCCGGTACAGTTACAACATTGAAACAGCATTTTGATGGGTATATGAATAGAAAAGTTAGAGGGATATGGGCCAAATGTAGGCAAGTGGGACTGGTTTAGTTTGGAATCCTGGTCGGCATGGACGAATTGGACCGAAGGGTCTGTTTCTGTGCTGTATACCTCTATTGAAACCAGTAGAATTCTGAACGGGGCTTGACAGGATAGATGTAGATAAAATGCTCCTTTATGGGGAGGGTCATAGAATTCCGACAATGTGGAAGCAGGCCATTCAGCCCGTCTATTTCACTCTGGCCCTCTGAACAGTATCCCACCCATATCCAACCCCGTACTCCATATTTCCACCCTAACCTGTCCATCCCTGGTCACTACGGGTAATTTAGCACGGCCAATCCTCCCTAACCTACACCCGAATCTATAAATTACCTTCTCAAGAATGTAATTTAAATGCAGAGCTTTTCTAAGAAAAATGTCAGTTTGACTCAACATTGGGACACAGACAGAATTCACACCTACTGTCTCTACTTATAAATAGGGCAACGTCTCTTCGAAATGTAGGTTCATTTAGATATAACTGCGTCATTTTACATATGAAGATAATCCTTTGAATGTGCCCACATCCCTTTGAAATGTAATCTTGTCCATTTAAACCTCTTTATTTGCAGAAATACCCGTTAAAATGTCCACGTTCCTTTAAAATGCAGATTGCCCCCTTTCGATATGACGCCGTTCCGTTAGATGTGGGAATATCTGTTTAAATTGAGCCGTGAGCTTTCCCAATGTAGACAGGGCTCCTGGAAACGTGGCAGTGTCCCCCCTGCAGCTGCAGAGCGAGACAGGAGAGTTTGTTTTTGTGAATGAGCAGTTGTAGCGCGAGGTGGCTGTTGCTTGGTGACGGTGAGGCTCCCCAGGCCCCGCCCATCCCCTGGCCCGGCCCCGCCCATCCCCCCGTGCAGACGTCACGCGGGGCCGAAGGCGGTTGGGAGGAGAAGTCGCTCGAGCGAGGAAGCGGCGGGAGGGCGGCCGTTAGGAAAATGGCGCCGCGCGGCCCGGGGCAGACACCCGTCACTGGCCGCCGCCGCCTTCCTGGCGCAGCTGCTGTGTCACGGCCACACCGGCCGGCTGTACAGCAGCCAGGAGCCGGTGAGCATTCTGGAGGCGGATGGGGTTAAGGGCCTGCTTGGGAACTCGTCGGCCGCCGGGGTGGTGGAGTTCTACTGGTCGTGGGGCGGCCCCTGTGTCAACTATGGGGCCACCTGGAAGGTACTGGGCCCGGGACGTGAAAGGTGAGGCAGGTTGTGGGGGGGACGGAGGGGAAGGAATGTGGGGCCTGTCCTGTCATAGTGACATTTTACACTCACTTTCCATCGGCTTTTACTGGCGCTTGTGCTGTTTCCCCCTCACTGTGTGTTTAATCCTTGTGCTGTTTACCCCCTCACTGTGTGTTTAATCCTTGTGCTGTTTACCCCCTCACTGTGTGTTTAATCCTTGTGCTGTTTGCCCCTCACTGTGTGTTTAATCCTTGTGCTGTTTACCCCCTCACTGTGTGTTTAATCCTTGTGCTGTTTACCCCCTCACTGTGTTTAATCCTTGTGCTGTTTGCCCCCTCACTGTGTGTTTAATCCTTGTGCTGTTTACCCCTGTGTGTGTTTAATCCTTGTGCTGTTTACCCCTGTGTGTTTAATCCTTGTGCTGTTTGCCCCTCAGTGTTTAATCCTTGTGCTGTTTGCCCCTCATTGTGTTTTTAATCCTTGTGCTGTTTGCCCCTCAGTGTTTAATCCTTGTGCTGTTTGCCCCTCAGTGTGTGTTTAATCCTTGTGCTGTTTGCCCCTCACTGTGTGTTTAATCCTTGTGCTGTTTCCCCCTCACTGTGTGTTTAATCCTTGTGCTGTTTGCCCCTCACTGTGTGTTTAATCCTTGTGCTGTTTGCCCCTCACTGTGTGTTTAATCCTTGTGCTGTTTGCCCCTCACTGTGTGTTTAATCCTTGTGCTGTTTGCCCCTCACTGTGTGTTTAATCCTTGTGCTGTTTACCCCTCAGTGTGTGTTTAATCCTTGTGCTGTTTGCCCCTCACTGTGTTTAATCCTTGTGCTGTTTACCCCTCATTGTGTTTTTAATCCTTGTGCTGTTTGCCCCTCAGTGTTTAAT
This sequence comes from Chiloscyllium plagiosum, assembly GCF_037043375.1. Taxonomy (NCBI): domain Eukaryota; kingdom Metazoa; phylum Chordata; class Chondrichthyes; order Orectolobiformes; family Hemiscylliidae; genus Chiloscyllium; species Chiloscyllium plagiosum. The sequence continues at coordinate 92,530,129 of NW_028270165.1, read as the reverse complement.
CCTTGTGCTGTTTGCCCCTCACTGTGTGTTTAATCCTTGTGCTGTTTGCCCCTCACTGTGTGTTTAATCCTTGTGCTGTTTGCCCCTCACTGTGTTTAATCCTTGTGCTGTTTACCCCTCACTGTGTTTAATCCTTGTGCTGTTTGCCCCTCAGTGTGTTTAATCCTTGTGCTGTTTACCCCTCACTGTGTGTTTAATCCTTGTGCTGTTTGCCCCTCACTGTGTTTAATCCTTGTGCCGTTTACCCCTCACTGTGTGTTTAATCCTTGTGCTGTTTACCCCTCACTGTGTGTTTTAATCCTTGTGCTGTTTCCCCCTCACTGTGTGTTTTAATCCTTGTGCTGTTTGCCCCTCACTGTGTGTTTAATCCTTGTGCTGTTTACCCCTCAGTGTGTTTAATCCTTGTGCTGTTTGCCCCTCACTGTGTGTTTAATCCTTGTGCTGTTTACCCCTCAGTGTGTGTTTAATCCTTGTGCTGTTTGCCCCTCAGTGTTTAATCCTTGTGCTGTTTGCCCCTCACTGTGTGTTTAATCCTTGTGCTGTTTACCCCTCATTGTGTTTTTAATCCTTGTGCTGTTTGCCCCTCAGTGTTTAATCCTTGTGCTGTTTGCCCCTCACTGTGTTTAATCCTTGTGCTGTTTACCCCTCAGTGTGTTTAATCCTTGTGCTGTTTGCCCCTCACTGTGTTTAATCCTTGTGCTGTTTACCCCTCAGTGTGTTTAATCCTTGTGCTGTTTGCCCCTCAGTGTTTAATCCTTGTGCTGTTTGCCCCTCACTGTGTGTTTAATCCTTGTGCTGTTTACCCCTCATTGTGTTTTTAATCCTTGTGCTGTTTGCCCCTCACAGTGTTTAATCCTTGTGCCGTTTACCCCTCACTGTGTGTTTAATCCTTGTGCTGTTTACCCCTCACTGTGTGTTTTAATCCTTGTGCTGTTTCCCCCTCACTGTGTGTTTTAATCCTTGTGCTGTTTGCCCCTCACTGTGTTTAATCCTTGTGCTGTTTACCCCTCATTGTGTGTTTAATCCTTGTGCTGTTTGCCCCTCACTGTGTGTTTTAATCCTTGTGCCGTTTGCCCCTCACTGTTTGGTTTAATCCTTGTGCCGTTTGCCCCTCACTGTGTTTTAATCCTTGTGCCGTTTGCCCTTTGCTGTTACTTGTGCAATTGCTGAGGGTAGTGTATAAATACGAGTGAAGGATACTATGCACCAGCATGTATATGTTCCTCAGTCATTGAAGGGGCAGGACCTGTTGAGAATGGTTAGTAAAGCATGTGGTGCACTAAGCCTTGTTAACATGGATATCGTTTGTTATTGAGAAAAGTCAACTTTTTATTATTTAGAGTCATAGAGATGTACAGCACGGAAATACACCCATTAGGTCCAACCTGTCCGTGCCAACCCGCTATCCTAAATTAATCTAGTCCCTTTTGCCAGCACTTGACTCATATCCCTCTAAACCCTTCCTATTCAGATACCCAGCCAGATACCTTTCAAATGCTGTAATTATACCGGCTTCCACTACTTCCTCTGGCAGCTCATTCCATACATGCACCACCCTCTGCATGGAAACGTTGCCCCTCAGGTGCCTTTGTGGTCTCACCCTAAGCCTATGCCCTCTAGTTGTGAATCTCACCCCAACACTGAGGGAAAGACTTAAACATTGAGCAGCCAGACAAATGCAAAAGCAATCAAATATTGAGCCACATGGAAAAAAAATTATGGCTGTACCCTTTTTGTTCTCCCATAGGAATTTGGACACTTAAAATCTGTTAATGACACCAGCATTGCTACAGTGCATATTGTGTACACTCCTCAGTGTCAACAAGCAGGACACACGTTTGCTCAATGTTTTGGTGACACCAGCATGTTCCTCGCTGTCGGCAGAAAAGGGACGAGACCTACATTAGATGGACAAATAAGGAGCTCTGGAGGACCGGAGGGAGAATTGTCCTCCTGCTATTCGGAGCTCCCCTATTGGTGAATGTGGAAGTTGGACCATGAGGTTCTGAAGCTCCTGCTCCTCCTCTCTCTGAATGAAGATTGAGGTTCACCTCAGACTGCAATTTCTTTCCTCTGTCCAACATCTGAGAGTACGGCACTCTCTTTTCTCACCCCCCATTTCCATTTACGTTTCATTCTGAGGTTCAGTTGTTGACTTGGAGCAACTGAAAGAAATGGGAGTGAATCCAGGTGAGGGGACAGAGTCTGGAAAAGTTAGTCCAAGCCTTTGTTCTCAATTAGCAAAATAGACAGGCAGGAGACTGAAAGAACGCAGCAAGCTAGGCAGTATCAGAAGGTGGAGAAGTCGAGGGATCTGGTGTACCCTTGTTCAGGTCTGGGGGTGGGTAGAGGGAGAGCTGTGGAACAAGGGTGTGCTGTGGTCAGGGTATTGAAGTGGGGAAAGGTGGAGACAGGCAGAGGGTACAATAGACAATAGGTGCAGGAGAAGGCTATTCTGCCCTTCGAGCCAGCACCACCATTCATTGTGATAATGGCTGATCATCCTCAATCAGTATTCTGTTCCTGCCTTATCCCCATAACCTGGTACGACCTGGTTGGGGAATGGGAGGAAGGAATCTAGTTGGAAGGGAAGAGTGGAAGGGGTTGGGAAGTGTGTTGGGGGCTGGGATGGGAGATTATTTGAAATTGGAGAACTCAATGTTGTGTCTTCCGGGCTGTTGACTGCTCAGACAGAAGATGAGGTTTTGTTCCTCCAATTAGTGGTTTGGTTTGTTGTGGTAATGGAGGAAGCCAAAAATAGTCATGTCAGAAGGGGAGTGGGAAAGGGCTTTAAAATGGGTGGAGACTGGGAAGTCCGCTCAGCCTCTGCGGACCCCTGCTGTGATGCTCAGCAAACCGTTCCCCAAGTTTACGCTCGGTTTCCCGATGTAGAGAAGACCACAATTGGCAAAGTACAGCAGGTCAAGCAGCATCCGATCAGTAGGACAGTCGAAGTTTTGGGCACGAGCCCTTCATCAGGAATGATGCGTGGATGTTCAGAGGGGCATCAGTGTCCTTCTGTGCCAGTTGTCAGACAGGTGCAGCAGGCAATGAGCAAGGCAAGTGGTGTATTAGCAAGAGGAATTAAGTTCAGAAGTGAGGATGTCTTCCTGCAGTTAGGGGGTCATTGAATATATTCAAGGCTGAGTTCATCTGATTTTTATGTGAATGTTTATGGGGAAGGCAAGAAAATGGTTTTAAGACTAGTACAGGGCTGAGTTCCAGAGCCATGCAGCACAGAAACAGCCCCTTCAGTCCAACTAGTGAAAATGGAGGGACTGATTGTGGGATGGAGATTTTCAGCTTCCAAGGAATGAGATAGGAAAGAGTTCACTATAAATTAGAATTTATGGGATCGGTTGATGAGCCGAGGAGTGTCAGTTGGAGTTTAATTTAGAGAAATCAGAGTTTGCATTTTGGTCAAGCAATCCAGGCAGGACTGACACAGTTAAGGGGAGTGTTGCAGAATAAAGAGACCTTGGAGTGCTGCAGTCTCAGGTGGATAGAGTAGTGAAGGCAGCGTTTGGTTTGCTTTCCTTCATTGCTCATAGCATTGAGTATCGGAGTTGTGAGATCATGTTATACACACTTCTCACTCGAAAGTGTTATCTAACTGCTTAACTGTTTCTGTTCTTTGGTATGTTAATCCCAGAACCTGTTTTCAGTAACTTTCTCAAGAACGTAATTTAAATGCAGAGCTTTTCTATCAAAAATGTCAGGCTGACTCGACATTGGGACCCAGACAGAATTCACACCTATTGGTGGGTAGGCTGGGACTTTTTTCACTGGAGCACAGGAGGTTGAAAGGTGAAGGTGTCGAGTGCCTCATTAGCAAGTTTGCAGATGGGCATTCAGATTGATGGAATATCAGATAGTGAAGGGGACTGTCAGACGATACAGCAGAATATAGATCGGAGAGTTGGGAAGAGAAATGGCAGATGGAGTTCAATCCAGACAAATGCGAGGTGATGCATTTTGGAAGATGCAATTCAAGAGCGAGCTATACAGTAAATGGAAAGGTCCTGGGGGAAATTGATGTACAGAGAGATCTGGGTGTTCGGGTCTATTGTTCTCTGAAGGTGGCAATGACTGTCAGTAGAGTGGTCAGGGCAGCATACAACACGTGTTCCATCATCGGACGGATTGAATAAAAGAGCTGGCAGGTCATGTTAAAGTTGTATAAGATTTTGGTTCGGCCGCATTTGGAATACTGCGTACAATTCCGGATCGCCAGATTTCCAAAAGGATGTGGATACGTTTGGAGAGAGTGCAGAGGTGTTCACCAGGATGTTGCCTGTTATGGAGAGCGCAAGCTATGAGGAGAGGTTGAGTTGATTAGGATTATTTTCATTGGAAATAAGGAGGTGGAGGGTGGGGGTCCTGATTGAGGCTGAAAAACCATGAGGGGTGTAAACAGGGGTGGATAGTAAGAATTATTTTCCCAGAGGGGAAGACTTAATTACTCAGGGTCACGAGTTCAAAGTGAGAGGGGAAAGGTTTGAGGGAGATGTACATGGAAAGTTCTTTACACTGAGGGTGGTGGGCGCCTCGAATGCATCGCCAGCGGAGGCAGTAGGGTTGGGATCGATAGTGTCATTTAAGATGTAGCTAGACAGATACATGAATGGGCAAGGAGCAGAGGGATACAGATCCTTAGAAAATAGGCAGCAGGTTTAGACAGAGTATCTCGATCAGCATAGCCTTGGAGGGCTGAAGGGCCTGTTCCCGTGCTGTGAGGTTCTTTGTTCTCTTTATAGAGGTTTACAAAACTGAGGGGCAAAGATAAGGTGAACGGCATGTGTCGTTTCAAGATTAGGGAGCAAATTAAGGTGAGAGGAGAAAGATTTAAAAAACACATGAGGAGCACCTTTTTTTTTAAACAGTGGTTTGTGTGGAATGAATGTCCAGAGGAAATGGTGGATGCAGGTTGAGTAACAAGGTTTAAAAGACATTTGGATAAGTACATGAATAGGAAAGGTTCAGGGGGATATGGGGCAAACACAGGCAGGTGGGACTAGTTTAGTTTGTGAATATAGTCAGCATGGACTAGTTGGGCTGAAGGGTCTGTTTCTGTGCTGTATGACTCTGTAACTGTTCTGTACTGGTCTTGAAACCATTTTCCTTGCCTTCCCCCATAAACATCCACTTCATGGTTGTTCTAAAATCAGATGAACTCAGCCTTGAATCTCTTCAATGACTCCCGAACTGCAGGAAGACATCCCGACTTCTGAAATCAATTCCTCTTGCTAATATTCCTCTTGCCTGGCTGATTGCTTGCTGCATCCGTCTGACAACTGGCAGTGACTGGTGTGGAAGGACGCTGAGGCCACGTTTTACATCCACACATCATTCCTGAGGAAGGGCTCGTGCCTGAAACGTCGATTCTCCTGCTCCTCGGATGCTGTCTGACCACCTGTGCTTTTCCAGTGCCACACTATTCGACACTCATCTCCAGCATCTGCAGTCCTCACTTTGTCCACATCCCAATATGTCACCATTTAAACAACGTACCTCCTTTCAGCAGTTATTTTTTCATAACCGAGGCTATAACTTCACATTGTGGGCCTGCATTTGCCGTGCGTTTGCCAATTGAGACACAGACCTGGACCAACGTTTCCCGACTGTCCCTTCCCTAGATTCACTCGCTTTCATTTCAGTTGCTGCAAGTCAACAATTTAACCCCAGAATGAAAAAATGAAATGGTAAAGACAGTGCCGTACTCACAGATGGTGGAGAGAGGAAGGACGTTGCAGTCTGAGATGAAGCTCGATCTTCATTTGGAGAGGAGTAGCAGCTTCAGAACCTGATGGTCCATCTTCTGCGTTCAGACAATTGGGGAGCTCTGATTGGCAGGAGGACCAGGCTCCTTGTCTGGCTTCTCATTGGTCCATTTAAAGAAGTGTTTGCACTGTTTCTGCAGACAGAGCATGCGCGGCTTTTGCTGAACCAGCATAGAGTCAGAAGTGTACAGCATGGAAACAGACCCTTCGGTCCAACCCGTCCATGCCGACCAGATATCCCAACCCAATCCAGTCCCGCTCCTCAACACCTGGCCCACATCCTTCCAAACCTGTCCTATTTATATACCCATTCAAATGCCTCTTAATTGTTGCATTTGTACCGGCCTCCACTACTCCCTCTGGCAGCTCATTGCATACACGTACTACGCTCTGTGTGAAAAAATTGCCCCGTAGGTTTCTTTTACATTTTTCCCCTCTCACCCGAAATCTATGCCCTCTAGTTCTGGACTCCCCAACCCAAGGGAAAAATCTTTGTCTATTTATCTTGTCCATGCCCGTCATAATTTTTTAAACCTTTATAAGGTCACCACTCAGCCTCTGACACTCCAGGGAAAACAGCCCCAGCCTGTTCAGCCTCTCCCTCTAACTGTACCTCTTATGCTCGCATCCAAATCATTTATATAAGTGACAAGAAGTAGAGGACCGAGCACCGATCCTTTTGGCACTCCACTGGTCGCAGGCCTCCAGTCTGAAAAACAACCCTCCTCCACCACCCTCTGTCTTCTACCTTTGAGCCAGTTCTGTATCCAAATGGCTAGTTCCCTCTGTATTCCTTGAGATCTCACCTTGCTAATCAGTTTCCCACGGGGAACCTTGTCAAACGCCTTACTGAAATCCATATACATCACATTACTGCTCTGCCTTCCTCAATCCTCTTTGTAACTTCCTCAAAAAACTCAATCAAGTTTGTGAGACATGATTTCCCACACAAAACCATGTTGACTATCCCGAATCAGTCCTTGTCTTTTCAAATACATGTACATCCTCTCCCTCAGGATTCTCTCCAACAATGTGCCCACCACTGACGTTAGCCTCACTGGTCTATAGTTCCCTGGCTTGTCCTTACCACCCTTCTTAAACAGTGGCCCAATGTTAGCCAACCTCTAGTCTTCTGGCATCTCACCTGACATGCACAGTATGCTGTATAGAGATGCTGTTCCTGATGGATTTAAAGTGTCCAACTGCCACAATTTCTACCCGCCCCCAGTCACTTGACATCACCGCGCAGGCTCCTCACTATTTTTGATCATGTTACCTAGAACCCTCATGATTATATCAATCTCAATGAGGTCACCCCTCAACCTCCTGTGCTCCAGTGAAGAGATTCACAGCCTCTCCTTATAACTCAAACCCTCCAGACTTGGTAATATCCTGGTGAATCTTTACTGAACCCTCTGTAATAGTATTCTTCCTATTACAGGGCCACCAGAAACGTTCTCAGTACTCTACAAGTGGCTTCACCAACATCCTGTACAACTTCTAAATGATGTCCCAACTCCTTTATTTAATGGTGTGGACAAATAAGGTAAGTGTGCTGAATGCCTTTTGAAGCACCCTTCCAACCAGTGATGCAACTTTCAATGAAGTATGTACCTGAACCCCCCCCCCCCCCCCCCATATCCCTCTGTACAAGTCCTGCCCTTATTTTAGGAAAATGCAATCCCTCACTTTTATCTGTACCCCTCATACACACACTCTCTCTCAGATGGAGACACACCCTCTTACAGGCTTCTCCTCCATCACACTCCCTTGACAAAGCATGTGCACACATGCTCTCTCTCGCGCGCGCGCACACACCCACACATAACGATGGAGTGCATTTGCAGAATTATATTTACAGATATATTCAACTTTGCACAAAAAGCGCACAACATGCAGGTAGTCAATCCATGTAATATTTTATACATTCCTAGTTTGGAAATAGTACCAGTCTGATTTAAGATTGGGATACTGACATACATTGTCTGGGCTGAGATGTCACCAGTTTAAAAAAACCCTTGTGATCTTGAGGATATGACTGAATAGTAGTACTGCGATGTACCCATTCTAAAAGATGAAAGACTTAACAGCAATCTACATTTGTCAATATATCATATCAGTTGCATGACACTGTGACCTTTTGCTCTTAACTCTGTGTCTTATGATCCTGCTCCACAGTTATCCGATGAAGTGCTTCCAAATAAACCTGTTGGACTATAACCCGGTGTTGTGATTTTTAAACCGTGTCCCACCTAGTCCAACAGCAGCACCTCCACCTCCTTTCTAATGAACACAGCCCACACTTCCCAGTGCTGCCAGTAAACTGCCGCTGAAACAATGCAGTGCCTGCACTCCCGAAAAATGTAAACTTCTGACGAAACCAGCTACTCAGTCACTGCTCCATCTGATATACAACATTGGAAACTTAATGCAGGAGGCTGCAAGAAATAAGCAGCTTTAAAACAAAAACCGCTTGGAGCTCTAAGCTTTCAATGAGAGTCTGAGTCCGGCAGAATGTTCAGGTAACCTTTATTGTGTCCCAACATTGTTACAGCTTCAGTTGCCCCCAGCAAAAAGGCAGAGAAAGAGGAGATGTTTGTTAGACAGCTCAACAACAGGGGGAGGAGCAAGGGGCAGGGCAAGGCCAACAGCAGGCCCCCGCACTACGCCTGCATTGCCTTGCACAGTTTACAAAAATCCCTTCCCCTTCACAGACTCCAAACAGTGTGGGAGCAGGCCACTCGGCCCAAAGACTACACACTGATCCTCCGAAGGGTAACCCATCCACGCAATATCCCTACCCCTATTGCTCAACATTTACCCGTGACTAATGCACCTAACCTGCACATCCCTGTGCATGATATCCCAACCCAATCTCGTCCCGCCTGCCAGCACGGGGCCCATATCCCTCCAGTTGCTTTTTAAGTGTTGTAATTGTACCAGCCTCCACCACTTCCTCTGGCAGCTTATTCCATACACGTACCACCCTCTAAATGAAAAGGTTGCCTCTTAGGTCTCTTTCCTATCTTTCCCCTCTCACTGTAAACCTATGCCCTCTATTTCTGGACTCTCCCACCTCAGGGAAAAGACTTTGTCTATCTATCCTATCCATGCCCCTCATGATTTCATAACCTTCTATAAGGTCACCCCTCAGCCTCTGACGCTCCAGGGAAAACAGCCCCAGTCTGTTCTGTCTCTCCCTATAGCTCAAATCTTCCAGTCTTGGCAACATCCTTGTAAATCATTTCTGAACCCTTAAGTTTCATAACATCTTTCTGATAGGAAGGAAACCAGAATTGCACACAATATTCCAACTGTACAGCAGTAACATGACCTCCCAACTCCTGTACTCAATATTCTGACCAAATAAAGGAAAGCATACAAAACACCATCTTCACTATCCTATCAACCTGCGACTCCACTTTCAAGGAGCTATGAACTTGCACTCCAAGGTCTCTTTGTTCAGCAACACCCCCTAGGACCTTACCATTAAGTGTATAAGTCCTGCTAAGATTTGCTTTCCCAAAATGCAGCACCTCGCATTTATCTAAATTAAACTCCATTTGCCACTTCTCAGTCCATTGGCCCATCTGATCAAGATCCCATTGTAATCTGAGGTAACCTCCCTTCGCTGTCCACTACACCTCCAATTTTGGTGTCATCAGCAAACTTACTACACCACTTATGCTCACATCCAAAAAGTAGTGGGCTCATTATCTATTTTCAAAGTGGAATTGACAATATATTACATGTACTGACTGCCTGTAGATTGTGCAGTCTTTCAGCAAAGTAGAATGTTTAGGGTGCAGGTTTGCTCGCTGAGCTGTAGGTTTGATATCTAGACGTTTCATTACCTGGCTTGGTAATATCATTAGTGGTGAGCAATGTTTAATCCCAAATAGAGCAATTAAGTGCAAAGTTACTTTCAACCATTTAATAAAACACTGCAAATTTTATTTCATATGAAAATACATTCATTTTATAATTTGGATAAGATCTTTACAAAGGAAATATTACTAAACAAAATAGCTTTCCTGAGTATCAATATTGACAACAGTTATGCAGCTATTATTTGTCAATTGACCAACTAATTGAAATAATTTCAGAATAAATGAGCTGCTTCATTATTATACATTGAGATATTGCATATCTTGGCTCTCACCCAAGTATTCTCCAAAGAAGAAAATGCATCTGGATGGGGACATGAATGGTAAAAATTCAGAGGGATATGGGCCAAATGCTGGCAAATGGGTCACTAGATTAATTTAGGACATCTGGTTGGCCTGGACTGAAGGGTTTGTTTCTGTGTGCTCATTACAGACTCCCCTCTTCTGGGATCCCCATACCAGCTGTTATTTTCACGAAATAATCTGACAATTGTTGACTTCCATTAACCTATTCCATCCAGAGAAAATTCCTCTCTCTGCAAAGTGTGGTTCACGTTGGCAAATTCAATCCTCCTCCGGTCCTCAGGAACACAATCTATAATGAGCAACGTTCTCAATACCTGTTTAACGTTCAGTGGGGAAACTATTTTCAGTCCAACAGTTACACAGAATTCTTCCGAAATGTTTTTGGCAAATGTACTGCTCCCACGAGAGCTCATGGGCCCACAGTTCAAATGCTTTTAACAGCTTTTTTTCTCATTTCCCCGCCTTCCCAGGATGCAGAAATTTCCCACCAGAAATTGTTTGCCCTGAAAAAAATCCAGCAGGAACGTGATTATGGAGCTATCAGTAAAAATGCTTCATATGGCTCAACCAAGGTTAGAAATGGAAGAACATCTCTGTTCAAAGTTACTGTTCGTTTGCCCTTTCAAAATTCCTTGAATTTAAGGTGTTTCATTGTAGCATTTAATTATGATCCATTAAAAGCAGTATCCAGTCTCATCTGAGTGAGGAACCGACTCAACAAGCGAAATAACTTTTCTGTCTGCTCTTGAGATGTGACATCCTCACCCTCTCTCTGTTGATGCAACAGGATTACCAGAGCTGGAAGTACCACTCTCGGAATACAATTGCTGATCAACAGTTTACTTCTGTTGCTTCACATAAGGATTTAAAAGCTGCTAGCCCGATCTCGCACAAAGCACAAAAACAAACTGTGCCTGTGCAGAGGAGAAATTGCACTTGGAATAGATCACAAAATAAGAACTGTTAGCAGTCCCACAACTCATGTGTTTCCCACGGACAAAGTTAAAAATCACACAACACCAGGTTATAATCCAACAGGTTTGTTTGGAAGCACTAGCTTTCGGAGCGCCGCTCCTTCATCAGGTAGTTGTGGAGAATGAGATCATGATCACAATTTATATCCAAAGGAGTCTAGCGTCATGGAAATGTGACACATCAAACAATTTTAGATTAAATCCTTCATTTTTTAGAATTGGTTTCTGCTCTTTGGTTTGTTAATCCCAGAACTTGTTTTTTGATACCTTCTCAAGAATGTCATTCAAATGCAGAGCTTTTCTAACAATAAGTGTGAATTCTGTCTGCGCCTGAATGTTGAGTCAGACTCACATTTTTCTACATTTAAATTACATTTTTGAGAAGGTAATTTACAGATTAGGGTGTAGAGGTTCGGGTGGATCGGCTGTGCTAAAGTACCCATAGTGACCAGGGATGTGAAACTTAGGGTGGATTGACCATGGGAAATACTGAATAAGGGGGTGGGATGCTGTTCAGAGGGCCAGTGTGGAATAGAAGGGCTGAATGGCCTGTTTCCGCATTGTTGGGATTCTATGACTCCCACCACAAAGGAGCATTTTATTGGCATCAATCCTGTCAAGCCCCTTTCAGAATTCTACTGGTTTCAATAAGATCACTTCTGGTTCAGAGAGGAAGACAGCATAGAAATAGATTCTTTGGTCCAATTCATCCATGGCGACCAGGGTTCCCAAACTAAACTAGCCTCACTCTAAACCTTTCTCTTCATGTCCCCATCCAAATGTCGTTTAGACTTTGTAAACGTACCTGCATTGACCACATCCTCAGCAAGTTCATTTCACATGTCAACCATCCTCTGTCAAAACGTTGCCCCTCAGGTTCCTTTTAAATCTTTCTCCTGTCACTTTAAAGAAATATGCCCCCTAGTCTTGAGCTCCCCAACGCTCAGGAAGAGCCCTTTGCTATTCACCTTACCTCCACTCCTCGTGATTTTATCAATCTCCATGATGTCACCCCCCAACCTCCTGTGCTCCAGTGAAAAAAGTCCCAGCCTGTCATTATAACTCAAACCCTCCAGTCCTGGCAACATCCTGGTAAATCTTTACCGAACCCTCTCTAATAGTATTCTTCCTATTACAGGGACACGAGAACCATACTCAGTACTCTGAAAGTGGCCTCACCAACATCCTGTACAACCTCAACATGATGTCCCAGCTCCTATGAACAATGAAGGCAAGTGTGCTAAACGCCTTCTTAACCACCCTGTCTCGCAGCGAAGCAACTTTGAAAGAACTGTGCACCTGAACCCCACCATGTCTCTCTTACAGCATGACACAGGGCCCTACCATTAACTGTACAAGTCCTGACCGTCCTTGCTTTAGCAAAACACAAGCCCTTGCTTTTATTCATACCTCACTCATACACACGTGCTCTCTCAGACACGCACACATACACCCCCAACACACTCTTATGTGCACTCATGCATAAACTCACATATCACTTTTTGAGCAAATTTGTATTGGCAGAATTATATTTGCAGATACATTCAATTTTGCTCAACAAGTACACAGTCTGCAGGCAGTCAATCCATGTAATATTTTATAAATTCATCCTTTGGAAATAGAACCAGTCTGATTCAAAATTGGGACATTGACAGACTCGAACCTCACACCTTTATCTGGGCTGAGTTGTGACTTTTTTCAAAAAAAACTGAAGTCATCTTGAGAATGTGAATCAAAAGATGTTATGGGATTTATATATTAATGAACTGAAACCTGCAACGCATTCTAAAACGTGAAAGACTTAACAACAATCTTGGTTTGTTCAATATATCCTTTCAGTTGCATGACACTGTGACCTTTTGCTATAAAATCTGTGTCTTATGATCCTGCTCCACAGCTACCCGATGAAGCAGCAGTGCTCCAAAAGCTCTCACTTCCAAATAAATCTGTTGGACTATAACCTGGTGTTGTGTGATTTTTAACTTCGTCCAGGCGAGTCCACCACCCGCTCCTCCACATAATTTCTAGTGAGCACAACCCACACCTCCCAATGCTGCCAGTAAACTTTACAACACCGATGAAATGACACACTATGCACTCCTGAAAAATTCACTTTCTAACGAAACTGGCTGCTCATTCTGATCCATCTGATATGCGACATTGGAAGCTTAGTGCAGAAAGCTGAAAGAAATGAGCAGCTTTAAAACAAAAACCTTGGCGCTCAAAGCTTTCAATGAGAGTCTGAGCGGGGGGTAAATTCAGGTAACTTTTATTGAGATCCAACTTTGTTACAGCTTCAAACCCCCTCAGCAAAAAGGCAGAGAAAAAGTAGCTGCTTTTTAAACAGTTCAAGGTCAAAGCGCACACCCTACACCATCCCCAACCCACCTCACTTCTTTACTATTGGTCACCACCAAGTTGTCCCTTTGTAATTGGGGAGAAAGTGAGGTCTGCAGATGCTGGAGATCAGAGATGGAAATGTGTTGCTGGAAAAGCGCAGCAGGTCAGGCAGCATCGAGGGAACAGGAGAATCGACGTTTCGGGCATTAGCCCTTCCGAGATGCTGCCTCACCTGCTGTGCTTTTCCAGCAACACATTTCCACCTTTGTAATTGCCCTTCCCGCACAGGGGGCAGCTGAAGAGCCTCTCTCCTGTGTGGATCCACTGGAGGGTCAGCAGGCTGGAGGCCTGGGTAAATCTCTTCCCGCACCCGGGGCAACTGAAGGGCCTCTCCCCCATGTGGACCCGCTGGTGCCTCAGCAGGGTGGAGGAATCGCTGAAGGCCTTCCTGCACACTGGGCAGCTGCAGGGCGTCTCCCCAGTGTGGATCCGCTGGTGGGTTAGCAGGGTGGAGGAAGTGCTGAAGCCCTTCCCGCAGACGGGACAGGGGAACGGGCTCTTCCTGGTGTGGCTGCGCCGATGAGTCTCCAGGACAGATGGGACACAGAAGCTTTTCCTGCAGTCGCCACACTTCCATCGTTTCTCCACGGGGCTGGATTCCCCGGGTTTCTCCATGGCCGAAGCTTCAGTTACACACAAATGCGTGTGGAGCCCCTCCCCACAGTGAATTCCTCTTCCCAGGCCGTACAACTGTTTCAGGGTCTATGCTCAGTGCACTGCAACAGTATGGTCGATGATCCAGTCGCACGGATGCTGGAAACGTACTCAAACAGGAACCAAAACTTTGCTCCTTCTCACAGAATCATAGTTGAAAATCGTTGCGGTCCCGATGGATTGAGTGACTGTCAGACATTGACGTCAAAGTGAGGACTGCAGACGCTGGAGAGTCAGTGTCGAAAAGTGTGCCGCTGGAAAAGCACAACAGGTCAGGCAGCATCAGAGGAGCAGGAGAGTCAATGTTTCAGGAATAAGCCCTTCAAATTTGTTGATTTTGAAGCTTCAGTCTTCAGATCTTCAAATACACTGTTAAAAACAGATTACAAAAGTCATCACTATCAGTGCAGGGTAGAAATTCAGAACAAGCAATTCTACTTTCTGTGGAATATTCTATTCTTTAGCTGTTCCACAAAATTCAAAGCACTCACACACCCTCTTCCCCCTCTGTTCTCACTCTGCTCTATCTAATTCTCCTGAGGTGCTGATTCAGGATCTTACAGGGGCAGAAAAGCAAAAACGTCAAGACTGACATCTCTCTGAATTTTGGATACCTCCACCTGAAAGTTAATATCTTTCACAACACTGGGATCCTGCCGAGAGTGAGCAGGTCTGATTTTGGGAAGCAAAAAAAAAAGTGTCAATTCAGGGTGAACCTGCAATGCAGTTTCTTGAGAAAGGACCAGACACAAAATGATTATCGACCCCGGGAAGGTGGGAGTAAAATGAGACGTCAAGGCATTAACTCCAACACACTTCAGTCAAACGCTTCTGCTCCCAGTCAGGGCAAAACATGTTCTGAAAAACCAGCCTTCACAACCACACTCCTGATTCCACTGAAGACAATTAGAGTCACAGAGTGCAGAAACAGACCCTTTGGCCCAACCTGCCCAGATATCCTAAATTAATCTAGTCACGTTTGCCATCACTTGGCCCCTATATGGGCTGGGTGCTGGCAGCTGGGACTAAATTGTGTTGGCTATCTTGTCAGCTAGGATGCGTTGGACCGAAGGGTCTGTTTCTGTGCTGTACATCTCTATGACTCCAGTTGCATTTGCCATCACTTGGCCCTGACCCATCTGAACCCTTCATTTTCAGATGCCCGTCCAGGAGCCTTTTAACTTGTCATCGTATCAGCACCCATCACTTCCTCTGGCAGCTCACGCCATCGTTCAAGCGACTCCATGTTGAAAGCGGTATGCCTTAGACTATATACAGGCCCAGGAGGGTGAGGTCTGCACCATTGTCCGAGATAAATGCACTATGGGCATTCCCGATCTGACTGGCAATATTACTAAGATACAAGAAGAGATCCAGGTATTCCTTGACAGAATGACTGAAGGGACCAGTTGGGGAAACTGCAGATCGGGTTGATGATACAATTGGCTTATCAATTTAGCTATGTCTGTTTGTCGGTATTGGTATTGTTAGGTATTTAATTGCTAGGCTTATGAGGTCCCTTAGTGATATAGATTTGCCCCAGAAGATGCTCCTTTTGCGATCTGATGGCTTACCCACACGTGTCGATGGCGATGATAAATATGACCAGATGAGCTGCGAAGATGGTGGTGCCACTCTACAGGATGTTGATGGCTGGACCACCTTGAAGGGCATTCGTTTGGAGTAAACTTCACTTTCAGTGATCGTGGTGCAATCAAAGGGAGGAATGAGGATGTGGGCATCTGGGTGATAAAGTCTATAGCCTTAAAACTTGTCTTTAAACATTCAGACTAAAATGTAATGCTGAATTATTAAATACATTTACTGCACTAGAAAATAAACTGGCAGGAAGGCTCAGAAAGAGGGCAGAACTTAAACATAGGGACACCTGGGCTCACCAAGTGATAACAGGATGCTGTAAGGCAATTAAGAACGTTTGCCTCAGCATCAGTGAATCTGTGTGAACAGGACCCCAAGTGATAACATTCACAGCCGTTCCCTTGTGAGACCATTTTAGTGCTGAGGCTGTTGATTCCCGTAGAAAATTAACTCTTAGTGTTTATCTGCACTGGATTGAAATGAATTGCATTTTGGGACTTTCTGATGATATTGAGTAGCCATTACTGGTTATTAAATACAAACTCTGTAAAAGGAAATATTGATAAAGCTTTACCTTACTTGCTGCAGCCGAAGCTCCAGCGGAGGAAACAGGCCGCGGGCATACTTCCGGCTTCGGGATGGCCACGCTCCCTGGTCCCGCCCCTCCACCTCCAAGGTGACGCGTAAGCCCCGCCCCCTCCAAATGCAGATCGTAAACCACACCCCTCTGTGTAAACCCCGCCCACCCAGGTGTATTTGGAAGCACTAGCTTCTGCAGCGCTGCTCGTTCTGCGTGTCGCTGTGCTGCAGGATCATAAGACACAGAGTTAACAGCAAAACATCACAGTGTCATGCAACCGATGCAATATTTGGAACAAACCTGGACCGCTGCTGAGTCCTTCATCTTTTAGAAGGGGTTGCAGGTTTCAGTTCATCAATATATTAATTCCAGAACTTTAGATCAGATTCCCTACAGTGTGGAAACAGGCCCATCGGCCCAACAAGTCCACACCGACCCACCGAAGAGCAAAACACCCAGCCCCATTCCCTGTCACCAAACACTACTGGGCAATTTAGCTTGGCCAATTCACCCTAACTCGCATGTCTTTGGACTGTGGGAGGAAACCCACGCAGACGCGGCGGTGGGAGTGGATTGAACCGGGGGCTCTGGTGCTGTGAGGCAGCAGTGCTAACCACAAAATAAAGAGGAATAGGGATGTAAGGCAGGATTTCAGGGAGCTAGCGTGGAAGCTGAGGGCTCGAACAAACAGAGTGGTTATCTCTGGTTTGTTACCCGTGCCATGTGATAGCAAGGCAAGGAATAGGGAGAGATATCAGCTGAACACGTGGCTACAAGGATGGTGCAGGAGGGAGGATTTCAGGTTTTTTCAGGATAATTGGGACTCATTCTGGGAAGGTGGGACTTGTACAAACAGGACAGTCTTCACTTTAACCAGAGGGGTACTAATATCCTGGGTGGGAAATTTGCTGGTGCTATTCGAGTGGGTTTAAACTAGCTCAGCAGGGGGATGGGAACCGAGGGTGTAGCTGCAATGTACAGGAGGATGAGAGTAGGAAGGACAGGGACAGGATTTCAGGGTCACAGGAATGTGCTGGCAGACAGCGAAGTGGTTTGAAGTGTTTCTACTTCAACGCCAGAGTATCCGCAATAAGGTAGGTGAGCTTGCAGCACGGACAGGTACCTGGGACTTGGATATTGTGGCCATTTCGGAGACATGGAGAGAGCAGGGTGAGGAATGGATGTTGCAGGTTCCAGGGTTTTGATCTTTCATTAAGAACAGGTAAGGCGGTAAAAGAGGGAGAGGCGTGGCCTTGTTAGTCAAGGATATTATAACGGTGGCTGACAGAACCTTTGATGAGAACTCGTCTCCTCAGGTAATGTGGGCTGAGGTTAGAAACAGGAGAGGAGAGGTCACACTGCTTGGAGTTTTTTTTATAGGCCTCTGCAGAGTTCCAGGGAGTTGGAAGAGGGGATTAGCAAAATTTTTTAGGGTAGGAGTGAAAGGAACAGGGTGGTCATTATGGGGAACTTTAACTTCCCCAACATTGACTGGAAATGCTTTCACTCTAGTACGTCGGATGGATCAGTTTTAGTCCCGTGTGTGCAGGAGGGCTTTCTGACACAGTATGTTGAAGGGCCGACAAGAGGGGAGGTCACACTGGATCTGGTGCTTGGTAATGAATCAGGCCAGGTGTTTGATTTAGTGGAAGGTGAGCACTTTGGAGAGAATGACCATAATTCAGTTAGGTTTCATTTAGCGATGTAAAGGAATAGGAACATGCCACAGGTCAAGAGTTATCGATGGGGCAAGGGCAATTATAATGCAATTAGGCAAGACTTAGAATGCACAGAATAGGGTAGCAAAATGCAGGGGATGGGAACAATTGAAGTGTGGAGCTGGTTTAAGGAACAGATATTGTGTGTCCTTGATAGATATGTTCCTGTCAGGCAGGGAGGAAGTGATAAGGTAAGGGAACCGTGGTTTACAACAGAAATTGCATCTCTTGTTCCAAAGAAGGAGGAGGCTTATGTGTTGATGAGGCAAGATGGTTCAGAAGCGATGGAGAGTTACAGATCAGCTAGGAAGGATTTAAAGAGACAGTTAAGAGCAAAGAGAGGACATGAACAGTCTTTAACAAATAGAATAAAGGAGAACCTAAAGTTTTCTATAGGAATGTGAGGAATAAAAGGATGATTAGGGTAGGAATAGGGCCAGTCAAAGATAGAAGGGGGAAGTTGAATGTGGGCCCTGTGGAGATTGGAGAGGTGTTAATGAATATCTCTCATCGGTCTTCACTCAGGAAAAGGAGAATATTGTAGAGGAGAAGAATGAGGTACGAGATATTAGACTTGAAAGGATCGAGGTTAGTTGCACACAGATGTTATCATTTCTAGAAGGAGTGAAAATAGGCAAGTGCCCTGGGCCGGATGGGATTTATCCGAGGATTCTCTGGGAAGCGAGGGAGGAGATAGCAGAGCCTTTGGCTTTGATATTTGAGTCGTCATTGTCTACAGGCTTAGTACTTGAGAACTGGAGGATTGCAAATGTTGTGCCCTTGTTCAAGAAGGGCAGCAGAGATGACCCAGGTAATTATAGACCAGTGAGCCTTACTTCTGTTGAAGGAAAGCTTTTGGAAAGGAATATTAGAGATAGGATTTACAATCATCTAACAAGCAACAATTTGACTTCAGATAGTCAACATGGTTTCATCAAGGGCAGATTGTGTCTCACAAACCTCATTGGGTTTTTTGAGAAGGTGACCAAGCATGTAGATGAGGGTAGGGCAGTTGACATGGTGTACATGGACCTCAGTAAAGGTTCCACATGGTAGGCTGTTGGAGAAAATGCAGAGGCATGGGATTGAGGGTGATTTAGCAGTTTGGCTTTCTGAAAGAAGGCAGCGAGTGGTGGTTTATGGAAAATATTCAGCCTGGAGTCCGGTTACTAGTGGTGTGCCACAAGGATCTGTTTTGGGACGACTGCAGTTTGTCATTTTTATCAATGACTTAGACACAGACATAGGTGGATGGATTAGTAAATTTGCAGATGACACTAAAGTCGGTGGAGTAGTGGACAGTTTGGAAGAATGTTATAGGTTGCAGGGGGACTTGGATAAACTGCAGAATTGGGCTGAGAGGTGGCAAATGGAGTTCAATGCAGCTAAATGTGAGGTGATTCACTTTGGGAAGAATATCAGGAAGGCAGTGATCTTGGAGTCCAGGTGCATAGATCCCTGAAAGTTGCCACACAGGTGGATAGTGCTGTTAAGAAGGCACACGTTGTGTTAGGTTTCATTCGTAGAGGGATTGATTTCTGGAACTGCAATATCAAGGTGCAACTATACAAAACGCTGGTGCAGCCACACTTGGAATATTGTGTATAGTTCTGGTCCCCATATTTCAGGAAGGATGTGGGAAGCATTGGAAAAGGAGCAAAGGAGATTTACCAGGTTGTTGCCTGGTCTGGAGGGAGGGTCTTATGAGGAAAGGCTGAGAGACTTGGATCTGTTCTCATTGCAAAGAAGAAGGCTAAGATGGGATTTGATAGAGACATACAAGATGATCAGAGGATTAGATAGGGGAGACAGTGAAAGACTCTTTCCTAGGATGCTGATGTCAGGGGGCATAACTTCGAATTGAGGGGTGATAGATTTAAGACAGATGTTAGAGGCAAGTTCTTTATGCAGAGAATGGTAAGGGCGTGGAATGCCCTACCTGCTAAGGTAGTCAACTCAGTCACATTCGGGAGATTTAAACAATCCTTAGATAAGCGCATGGTTGATTTTGGGATAGTGTTGGGGAACGAACTGAGAATAGTTCACAGGTCGGCGCAACATCAAGGGCCGAAGGGCCTGTTCTGCGCTGGATTGTTCTATGTTCTAAACTTAGTGCAGGAGGCTGAAAGAAATGAGCAGCTTTAAAACAAAAACCTCTTGAAGCTCAAAGCTTTCAATGAGAGTCTGAGCCCGGTGGTAAGTTCAGGGTAACCTTTATTGCAACCCAACTTGGTTACAGCTTCAGATCCCCCCAGCAAAAAGGCAGAGAAAAAGCAGTTGCTTTTTGAACATCTCAAGGTGAAAGTGCACACACCACACCTCCCCTTGTCCCACCCCCCTCACTGTCTTTACTCTTGGCCAGCACCAAGTTGTCCCTTTGTAATTGGATCCTTGGTACAGCCATACCCTGGAGGAAGTATTGCCTCACTCAGCAATTTCAACCCATACCCTGTCTCCAAGTAAGTTTCTCCCAGCTCATTTGCCAGGAAGGGGCAGTGTAGAGTCAACCAGACTGCTGTGGGTCTGGAGTCACGTGTAGGCCAGACCGGGTAAAGGGTGCAGCTGGAACGACTGAGTGAATCCTTTCCCACAACGGCGGTTCCCTTCCCTAACAAGGGAGAGGGAATCAGATGGGGGCTTTCTCCCCCGCACCACCCCCTCCCTGAAACGGTCTCATCGTTAGATTCCGCACTCCACATTTCTGACCGAATACCAATTCTGCCATCTGTCGTGGCGGGATTCGAACCCGGGAATCCCTGGAAGTGGGTGTTTTAAAAAATTCTCAAGGTCAAGGACCAGGCTCGCAGGAAAGTAGTCTGACACAGAACAAACAGCCAAGAGGCGAGTCTGCTAGAATATAAGTGTTTTATTCCCCGCAGCGTCGCCACAACCAGGTCTCGTACTTACAACGGGTCTGGTTTATACTCACTCTACGTGTTACCGGAACTGGGAGCCGTCAGTTCTCGTAGAGCGGTTGCCAACAACCCACGCTCGGCGGTTAAACGCAACCCCGGAGCAGACTCTACCGAACTGGAGACTTTTCCAGCTGATATACTCTTTTCCAGATATAAACATTCATGTGAACAGCAGAGCAAGGCTAAAAAACACATTCCATTCTGGTTACATACAGATAAGAAGATTCACACGGGAAGGTGTATAATAAGATTCACACGGGACTAAGCGACACCTTCCATTTTCGGTTAGATTCACACATGTATTGGGACACAATTTTAACCCTTTCACCACATTCCACTGCTTGGCCCAATACATGTGTTGCATTATGATTCACACATGTATTGGGACATAATTTTACACCACATTCCACTGCTTGGCCCAATACATGTGTTACATTATGCCCATATGTATTCTTTCTAACAAGCGCCTATGTACACGCCAAATATACAAGCAAGTCAGGACATTACAGCATGTTAAAATCACCAGGACCGCTACCAGGATCGACAAGGGTGGGAACAGGAATGTCCCCGCAGTGGAGGACATACCACTCAATATGTCCCACCAATGATGAGCTGACTCCACGTCCACTACACGGGCAGCATGTACTACCTCCTGTCCATGTATAAAGGTAGACACCGTAACCTTGGTGACATTGGTTTGATGCTTTCGTAATATCTGCTTAAGCTCCTCGGATCGGTCCAATGCTCGCTTAAACCGATCCAGGGAAATGTTCCAAGGATTCATCAGCACTTTCCATTGCACCTTGGTAAAGGGGCGAGCACTGCTATAAGTGGTCAACAAATAGGTGTGATTCTGCCAGTGCCACTGATAGACATTTGAGAGGCATCCCGAGAACGGTGCTGAGGGAAGCATAGGATGTGGATTATTGGTAGCCACACAGAGCGTGTGTGGCCCAATCTGCCACATCATGTCCCTTGGAGTCTCAACAGTCCATTCGCACAGGGCCGTTCCCTTAGTCAAGCAAGGGTCCCGATACCTGTCCATCAGTAGGCAAGTTTTCCCCCGATCAGTCTGTTCACAAGCGGACAGATCATAGGTAATATTGGTATCTGGGCTAAACCACTGTCCCCTTGTCTTCAGAAAATAATATCCAGAAGATGTAATCACTAGTAATACATAATATCGACAGACCGTAACAGTGTGGGTTACATTCATGGTAACAAAGTATCCGTTACACATAGTTGCGTTACACCATGTTCGCTCTGGATGGGTTATCATCCACAATTTCTCAGATACATTCCATAGTCCCCTCCACGCTTGTACATTGGGGGATGTTACCACACGCAAAAAGCGTTCTTTCTGTATTTGAGCATGCAACATTTGAATATGACAGGCAGTCCAATTTAACTGAGCCGTAATGTTCTCAAACAGTTCCTGAGTGGCACCCCAGACATCCAGTTCCCATTGCAGAGATCGTATCATTATTTCAGCTGTCTCTCCTTGAGTCATCATTACGGATGGCATCCACCTTCCAATAGTATGTAGTCCTTGTGAGGTGGCCTGTCCCGTGTTAGATAATTTAGTACGGGTTACCTCAGAGTCAATGGCATTCGAGATACCCATAACAGTTCCTGCGCCTCCCAGCAGGGTGTCGTACCACGCTCGTCGCCGCCTCTTGGTATGACACTCGGGTATGAGGGGCAACTGTACCCGCCAATGAACATCAGTGTGCAGTACCGCCCGAGCCATCTGTTGACAAGTTGACATAATAGGGGCCAACTGTGTTCGATGCGACCGCACGCCCCCCGTGGCTGGCCCGCCCCGCGTGGGGTTTAATAACGCCTCAGACGGGGCGTTCGTCGAGGGCAGTACCATTATTAACCACATGAATCGATGACGATTCCGAATATCGGTGGCATTGCGCAGCCACAGATCTTCCCCCCGAGCTGCGACGCTCCAATGAGTCCCCGTTGTTCCGCATGTCTGGGTGCGTCGGTCCCACAAACACGTCTTGACTTGGGCATTTACCACCAGGGTGCAATTAGGCGGTATGAACGATATGTCATATTTTTCCCCATCCCGGCGCATGTAGCACTGTGCACACGTGTACAATTGACAGTCGCTGGTGAGAGTCAGAACAACGCACTGCTGACCGGGTTCACATGTAAAATTGTCCTGCGTCCGTCGCTGGCTACTGGCCTCCCACCGCACCTCATGGCCGGCGACCGGTACCAGCGTCCAGGCCGTGATACCGATGCCCTGGAGTGGCCATCCGATCGCGAACATCGCCAATAGGAGTCGCAATCCCCATGACCACCCCATGTTCAAGGCGGAGGGCCAGCCTGCGGGTGCATAGCAATTACAACATTATTTAGGTCTCACGTAAGTAGCACTGGTTCGCCGGGACGTTTGCCCAGGTCGGGTCCCCGGGGTACATAATGGTGACCAGACTGTCCTTCCCCTGTGCTATGATTTCGGCCGGCCTGGGGGGGCCGGTCGTCTGGCGCACCCATACCTTGGCCCCCTTAGTGTCAGTAGACCCAAATCCCCCCGTCCCACGCTCAGTAACCATAACGGGAGCTCCCGTCTCTTCCACCGTTGTAAGGTTACATGGCTTAATGACCAATTGCGCTATTCTGTCCCCCTTCTGTATCACGTAAGGTTCAGCGGTGATGTTGACCAGGATCACCCCCAACTCCCCTTGGTAGTCCGCGTCAATTACGCCTGCCATCACATCAATCCCCTTTAGTGACAGTCCCGACCGCGGGAGGATATGCCCATAGGTTCCAGGGGGACAAATCAATCCTAATCCGGTCTTAATCACCGTAGGTTTCTGTTGGATCAAAGTCTGGGCAGTTAGTGCTCGTAGGTCCAGTCCAGCCGAAGCCGGCGTGGCCCTTACGGGAATATCAGCTTCCTCAGCGAATTTCCACATTTTAATAGGCTGAGTCTTTGGGGTATCACATACTCGTATCATCCTATTCAAGGGTGTTACCCCATTTCCTAATGGGCGGTTATTAATTTGTTTCACCACCCGAATTAGTTGCTTCTTCCAACCTGTTAAGTCATTGCAACCTCCTGCTTTTCGTAGTGAGGACTTCAGAAGCCCATTCATTCGTTCTATAAGTCCCGCAGCTTGTGGGTGATAGGGTACATGATAAACCCATTCCACGTGGTTATCGTGACACCACTGCTTTACCGCCCTTCCTGTGAAATGGGAGCCATTGTCACTCTGGACCTGTATGGGCAATCCATAAAATTGTTCAATCAAATCTAAACATCGCAAGGTAGCCTGTTGATTGTTGTGACGACAGGGATGGGCTACCAAAACCCCAGACATAGTGTCCACAGCTGTACATATGTGGTTACATCCTTGTGAGGAGGGTAAGGGACCCACAAAGTCCATTTGCCAGCTCTGTCCCGGACCATCCCCCCGATGGATATGTCCCATCATGTGTTGGGGCACTCCCTGCCGCTGATGTTGACACTGCTCACACTGGTTTACTGCAGTCTTAACATCATCTACCATAAGATCTATTCCTCGGTCTCGAGCCCATTGCAAGGTTCCTTGCACTCCCCAGTGCCCAGCCTTAAGGTGTGCCCATCTAGCTAGGTCCACTGAGGTGCCCCTTTGCACCATCATGGTTCGGACGATACCATCCACATATCGGTTATGTAGAGCTTCCACATCATTTCGAGATGTATGGGCATCTACGTGGGTGATGTATATGACCAGGTATTGAGCTTTCTCCCATATATCTTCCCATAACTGTTTACCCCATACTTCCCTATTCTGGATCATCCACTGATTGGCCTGCCAAGTTGGCATCCATTGTGTCATGCCGTTAACCACTGACCACGAGTCAGAGAACAAACAAACTCCCATGACCCCTGCTTGCATGACTACCATATGCACTGCTTTTAATTCTGCCCACTGACTACTTTTTCCCTACCCTAATTCTTCTAGGGTAGTGCCTTGTTTTGGGTTAAAGGCGGCAGCTTTCCATCTACGCTGTCCCGCTTTCCATTGGGCTGACCCATCTACGAACCAAGCCGTGGCTTGTTCATCCGGGGTCAGTTCATCATACCGTTTTCCCATCTTAACGGGTGATTCCTTGTATTCAATCACCTCAAACCGTTTTTCCCCTTCCTCAGGGGCCTCCGCCACTTGCTCATGTAGGACTGACACTCCTTTCTGTCCAGTCCGCACTCTCTCCGACACATACCATTTCCATTTAATGATGCTGCTCTCTTGGGCAGTTCCTATTCGGTGGGTAGTGGGGTCACTAAGTACCCACGGAAGAATAGGGATAGCTGTTCTCATGATCACTTCATGTCCAATGGTCAGGGCTTCGGTTTCCACCAAGCCCCAGTAGTATGCTAATAACTGTTTCTCAAAGGGGGTATACCGTTCCCCTGCCGGGGGTAATTTTCGGGACCAAAATCCCAGTGGCTTACGGGTTCTTCCCTGTTTTTGCCATAAGCTCCAATTGGCATAATCCCCCTGTGCTGAGACTTGCAGTTCTACAGGTCCTGACTGTATCTTTCCCAAGGATACAGCTTGCTGTATCGCTTGCTTGGCCATTTCAAATGCAGTTTGATGGACCTCCGTCCATTCGAACGCTGCCTTTTTCCTCGTAACTCGATACAAAGGTTTTAAAATTTGTCCTAAATGGGGAATATGCTGTCTCCAGAATCCGAATAACCCAATAAATTGCTGCACGTCCTTCTGGGTGTGAGGGACGGCAAAGACCTGAATCTTATTTTTAGCTTTCGCAGTGATTTCCCTTTCCCCCTTGTTCCACACGATTCCTAAGAATTTTACCGTTTGAGAGGGACCCTGGATTTTGGCTGGGTTGATCTCCCACCCATATCCTCGCATATGTTGAACCAGTTGGTCCAGCAATTCCTGAACCTGCTTCTGACTTGTCCCCTGTATCATCATATCGTCAATATAGTGCGAGATCATCACTTCGTCAGGCACTTTAAAGGCAGCCAAGTGTTCTGCAACTATCCGGTGGCAGATAGTAGGGCTATGCAGATATCCTTGGGGCAATCGCGTGAATGTGAATTGTCTACCCTCCCAAGTGAATGCGAACTGTTCCTGCCTATCTTCGGGAATAGGAATTGTGAAGAAGGCATTAGCCAAATCAATTACTCCGTACCACACCCCTGGATGATGTTGGATTCGTCCTATAATAGTGACGGCATCCGGGACCGCTGCCGTCAAGGCCGGAGTGTGACGGTTTAGTTGCCGATAATCTACCGTCATCCGCCATGACCCATCGGCTTTATGTACGGGCCATAAGGGGTTATTCCACGCCGTGGTGCATGTCCTAAGCACTCCCGCTTCCAAATAATCCTTAATTGTGGCGGATATTTCTTTATGTCCGCCGGGAATCCTATACTGTCTAAGACTTATTACGCGATCGGCGATCGGGATGGGGAAGGGGTCCATTTTAACCTTTCCCACTAACACCGTCCTACCGCGCAAAGCCATTTTCGTGATTCCAAATTCAAACTTCCCTTGTTGGAGGTGAAGTGTTAAACCGGCCAGAATGTCCATTCCCAGGATCCATTCTCTAACCGGTGTAATGATAATTGAATAAGTTTTAATGGGCATTGTACCTATCTTTAGGGGCAATTGTACTGTTTTTCCTTCAATCAGATTACCTCCCAGCCCAACCAGCGTGACTGGGGTTCCTTTAAACTTATGGGGCGTCCCATAGATTAAGGTGGCCTCCGCCCCTGTGTCCACTAGAGCCATAACGGTTTGGACGGATTTGCGCCAATAGATAGTCAATGATACATGAGGTCGAATGTCGTCTGCTGACCATTGGCTCGTTCGTGGGCAAACCCTTGGGGCTTGGCCCGATTCCTATTGTTCCTCCCATTCATCTTCCCCAGACAGCACTGGGTAAAGACGTTTGCCTCGCCCTTCTTTGTTCTTGCCTTTCTTACTAGGTTTCCGGCCACGCCTATCCACTTTATAACACTCTCGGAGGGGAGGCCGTACCTCCTCCTCCTCCTCGTCCTCCGAGGATTCCCACCGCTGGGAAGTGGAAGTTCTACCCCTTCGAGGCTCATTAACAACCGGACCCCGTGTCTGACATTTTTGTGTCAGTAATTCCACTAGGTCTTCCATAGTGGGTCGGGACTCCGTCTCTACCCGGGACACCTTCAGTCCCTTTCGTCTGCATAAGTCTTTTAATTCCGGTGTAGGTAGGCCATCAATCTCCGATGCTGGGACCTGCGCCCGTATCAAAGCTTGCCACAAAGCACGCCGTGAGGGGCCTTGGTTACTTCCTTGATTAGGGTTTACTTTTCCCCCTGCCCGAGCCTCAGGGCGACGCCCCTCCGTGCCCCCCTGAGAAGCACGGGTTGTGGGTCCCCAATCCCCCAAACCACCCATCTCCCTCATCATACTACGGGCATCTCCTAGGGTTTCTCCCCGTCCACTCAACATTATGGTTAATAACAGTGGTTTATAATGGGGGGGGGCAGTCTTCACTAGGTGGTCTCTAGTCTGTCTACTAACATTTGTGTTATCTACCTCGTCCAGCACTCCCAGCAACAGGGCATCCCGCACACACAAATGGGTTAGCCTCTGAACCCCTTCCTTAATTGTTGTCCAAGTTCCTTCCAAGGGGGGCCAATCGGACGGGAAGGGATACTGTTCGGCCACTGCCCTGGCATACATCCCAAATAAGGTCCCCATACTGCGATCTATTACCATATCCTTGGCTTGTCTGCGGTACCCCAGGTCTATGGCAGCATCCTTTGCAAATCCACCAAACTTGGGAGCATCCTGATAGTCTACCTGCACTTGTTGCCCCCCTTCCTCGAGGAGCCGAATTAGCCATAGCTCTAACGGCTCCCCAGGATTACGTCGGGTTTTCTGGGTGATAAACAGCACCTCATCGGTAGTGAAGTCTTCCGTTAATTCAGAGAATTCTGCAGGAGGCTGAGCCCGCGGTAATTCATGCATAATTGCCTCCCCTTGTTCATTCCGTATAGGGTTTCCTTCCTCATCTAACATTACCTCCCGTTGCACTGGGAGACGTCTCTGAACCTGCTTTCTCCTAACCACTGGTTTAGCTTGGAGTACGGGTGGGTCCTCTTCGTACTGATCATCTGAATCTCCCCAAATGTTCCCATCCCAATGATCGATATCCCACCGATCCCCGTTATTTAACTGGGCTACAAACGCCCGTACTTGTACCGGGTCCGGGGTTCGAGGGACCTTCCTTTTCTCTTTCCGTTTCTTAGCAGACAGATACATAATAGTTCGTCCTGCTAGTTCAGTTAATGCTGTCAATTCAGCTTTTAACTTCATAATTTCCTGCCTCAACATAGAGGCATCTCCCGAACTGAGTCCCTGCTCATGTTTCAGGAGGGCTAATTCTGCTTCAGCTTTTTGGCGCTTGTCTGACTGTTGTCTACAAGCCGCCGCACAGGCCCACATCCTCCGCTGTACCCCAGGCAAGGGGTTCTTCGGCAGGACTGGGATCCTCTCAAGGGTGGACAGCAGCGACCCTGGGGTTCCTACGCCCTCGGCCTCCCAGTTCTCCGGTCGCCCCCCACCATTTCTCAAACAAACTGCCACGCCATGCCACGGTCCATGCCATCCCGGGACGGTCGGGACCTCCACAGTTTGTTCCTCTGGTTTCTTAGCCTTTTTCCAAAACATTGTTCTGTATCAAAATCTTTCCTCAATTGCGATTGATCCTGCCGGCTACGCCAAAATGTTTTAAAAAATTCTCAAGGTCAAGGACCAGGCTCGCAGGAAAGTAGTCTGACACAGAACAAACAGCCAAGAGGCGAGTCTGCTAGAATATAAGTGTTTTATTCCCCGCAGCGTCGCCACAACCAGGTCTCGTACTTACAACGGGTCTGGTTTATACTCACTCTACGTGTTACCGGAACTGGGAGCCGTCAGTTCTCGTAGAGCGGTTGCCAACAACCCACGCTCGGCGGTTAAACGCAACCCCGGAGCAGACTCTACCGAACTGGAGACTTTTCCAGCTGATATACTCTTTTCCAGATATAAACATTCATGTGAACAGCAGAGCAAGGCTAAAAAACACATTCCATTCTGGTTACATACAGATAAGAAGATTCACACGGGAAGGTGTATAATAAGATTCACACGGGACTAAGCGACACCTTCCATTTTCGGTTAGATTCACACATGTATTGGGACACAATTTTAACCCTTTCACCACATTCCACTGCTTGGCCCAATACATGTGTTGCATTATGATTCACACATGTATTGGGACATAATTTTACACCACAGTGGGTTGATGGTCCAATCGATATTGGCACTCGGCCATCATTCCTTCAATCCCCCTGCAATGGCACGTGAACTCGCTGGTGGGTCAGCAGGTGGGAGGAGCAGGAGAAGCCCTTCCCGCACTGAAAGCAGGTGAACGGCCTCTCCCCGGTGTGGATCCTCTGGTGTCTCAGCAGGGTGGAGGATGTGCTGAAGGCCTTCCCACACTCGGGGCAGCTGAAGGGCCTCTCCCCCGTGTGGACCCGCTGGTGGGTCCACAGGTTGGAGGAGCGGGTGAAGCCCTTCCCGCACTGAGAGCAGGTGAACGGCCTCTCCCCGGTGTGGACACGCATGTGGATCATCAGGTTGGAGGAATCGCTGAAGGCCTTCCCGCACTGAGAGCAGCTGAAGGGCCTCTCCCCCGTGTGGATCCGCTGGTGGCTCAGCAGGTTGGAGGAGCGGATGAAGCCCTTCCCGCACTGAGAGCAGGTGAACGGCCTCTTCCCCGTGTGGACCCAGTGGTGCCTCAGCAGGGAGGAGGAATCACTGAAGGCCTTCCCACACTCGGGGCAGCTGAAGGGCCTCTCCCCTGTGTGGACCCGCTGGTGGCTCCGCAGGTTGAAGGAGCGGGTGAAGCCCTTCCCGCACTGAGAGCAGGTGAACGGCCTCTCCCCAGTGTGGGTCCGCTGGTGCCTCATCAGGGAGGAGACGTCGGTAAAGGCCTTCCCGCACTCTGGGCAGCTAAAGGGCCTTTCCCCAGTGTGGACCCGCTGGTGCCTCATCAGGGAGGAGACGTCGGTAAAGGCCTTCCCGCACTCGGGGCAGCTAAAGGGCTTCTCCCCCGTGTGGATCCGCTGGTGCTTCTGCAGGACGGAGACGTTGGTAAAGGCCTTCCCACACTCGGGGCAGCTGAAGGGCCTCTCCCCCGTGTGGATACGCTGGTGCTTCTGCAGTGCGGAGACGTTGGTAAAGGCCTTCCCACACTCGGGGCAGCTGAAGGGCCTCTCCCCCGTGTGGACGCGCTGGTGGCTCCGCAGGGTGGAGGAATTGCTGAAGGCCTTCCCACACTCAGGGCAGCTGAAGGGCCTTTCCCCGGTGTGGACCCGCTGGTGCCTCATCAGGGAGGAGACGTGGGTAAAGGCCTTCCCGCACTCTGGGCAGCTAAAGGGCCTTTCCCCAGTGTGGACCCGCTGGTGCCTCATCAGGGAGGAGACCTGGGTAAAGGCCTTCCCACACTTGGGGCAGCTGAAGGGCCTTTCCCACGTGTGGACCCACTGGTGGCTCCGCAGGTTGGAGGAGCGGGTGAAGCCCTTCCCGCACTGAGAGCAGGTGAACGGCCTCTCCCCAGTGTGGGTCTGCTGGTGCCTCATCAGGGAGGAGATGTCGGTAAAGGCCTTCCCGCACTCGGGGCAGCTAAAGGGCCTTTCCCCAGTGTGGACCCGCTGGTGCCTCATCAGGGAGGAGACCTGGGCAAAGGCCTTCCCGCACTCAGGGCAGCTGAAGGGCCTCTCCCCGGTGTGGACACGCTGGTGTGTCAGCAAGGTGGAGGAATGTCTGAAGGCCTTCCCACAATCTGGGCAGCTGAAGGGCCTCTCTCTGGTGTGGACACGCAGGTGTCTCAGCAGGGTGGAGGAATGTCTGAAGGCCTTCCCACAATCTGGGCAGCTGAAGGGCCTTTCCCCTGTGTGGACCCGCTGGTGGGCCAGCAGGTGGGAGGAATGTCTGAAGGCCTTCCCGCAGTCGGTGCACGGGAATGGCCTCTCCCCGGTGTGACTGCGCCGATGAGTCTCCAGGGCAGACGGGACACGGAAGCCTTTCCCACAGTCGCCACACTTCCACGGTTTCTCCACGGGGTGAGATTCCTCAGGTTTCTCCATGGCCACAGCTTCAGCTGCTCACAAACACATGGGGAGCCCCTCCCTGCTGTGAAATCCCCTTTCCAGGCCGTAAAACTGTTTCAGGCTCCACACACACTGTGCTGCCACAATTGGGTCTCTCGTCCAGTCCCACTGATGCTGAAAACGTCCTCAAACAGGAACCAAAAAGCATTGATTCCTCTCACAGAAATCACAGTCAAAAATCGTTGTGGTCCCATTGGATTGAGTGACTGTCAGACATTGACATCAAAGTGAGGACTGCAGACGCTGGACAGTGAGTCAAAAAGCACAGCAGGTCAGGCAGCGTCCGGGGATCAGGAGAGTCAATGTTTCGGGCGTAAGCCCTTCATTCTTTGATTTTGAAACTTCAGACTTCAGATTTTCAAATACTCTGCAAAAAGGGATTACAAAAGGGATTATCAGTGCAGGGTAGAAATTCAGAACAAGCAATTCTACTTTCTGTGGAATATTCTTTTGTTGTTTCACAAAATTGAAAGCACCATCCCACTCTCTCTCCCCCTCTGTTCTCACTCCGCTCTAACTAATTCCCCTGAAGGTGCTGATTCAGGACCTTACAGGGGCAGAAAAAGCAAAAACATCAAGACTGACATCTCTCTGAATTTTGGATACCTCCACCTGAAAGTTAATATCTTTCACAACGCTGGGATCCTGCTGAGAGTGAGCAGGTCTGATTTTGGGAAGCAAAAATAAAGTGTCCATTCAGGGTGAATCTGCAATGCAGCTTCTTGAGGAAGGACCAGACACAAAATGGTTAATGACCCCGAGAAAGTGGGAGTAAAATGAGACATCGAGGCATTAACACCAACACACTTCAGTCAAACTCTTCTGCTCCCAGTCAGGGCAAAACATGGTCTGAAAGTCCAGCTTTCACAACCACACTTCTGCTTTCACTGAAGACAATTAGAGTCACACAGCACAGAAACAGACCCTTTGGCCCAACCTGCCCAGATATCCTAAATTAATCTAGTCACGTTTGCCATCACTTGGCCCCTATGGGAGCCGGGTGCTGGCAGCTGGGACTAAATTGGGTTGGCTATCTTGTCAGCAAGGACGAGTTGGACCGAAGGGTCTGTTTCTGTGCTGTCCATCTCTATGACTCCAGTTCCATTTGCCATCACTTGGCCCTGACCCATCTGAACCCTTCATATTCAGATGCCCGTCCAGGAGCCTTTTAACTTGTCATCGTATCAGCACCCACCACTTCCTCTGGCAGCTCATGCCATCGCTCAAGTGACCCACATTGAAAACGTTTGGTCTGGTGCACTAGATGACACCAGGATAATCTCAGATCGTTCCAGATCGCATCGATACTCAGTCAGTGGCTTTCCCGATCAGGATGTTGTATGTGATCAAACAGCTCAGTGGGTAGGCGATGCCCCACCTCTTAGTTCAAGTATCTCTACGAGAACTTCCTTGCTGAAGGGTCCCTTGCAGACACTTCAACTGGACTTCATTGAGTTGTAGAAATGAGTTGAGTTGCTATCAATATGTTTTGCTTATTGCTGATGTCTTTTCTAAGTGGATTGAAGCCTACCCTCCTCCTAACGCTACTGCTGAGACTGTGGTGTAGATTTTGTTTAAGGAAATAATTCCCTGCTTCAGTATACCTGCGTGCATTAGCTCGGACAATGGACCACACTTTGTAGGTAATATTAACGGAGAACTCTGTTCCCAGCTTTGTATTTGTCGGCAACTGCATGGTGCTTATCATCCTCAGGCGGCCGGCCTTGTTGAATGTTTTAACCAGACTCAAGACTAAACTTGCCAAATTAATGG
The DNA here is from genome assembly GCF_037043375.1 of Chiloscyllium plagiosum. Taxonomy (NCBI): domain Eukaryota; kingdom Metazoa; phylum Chordata; class Chondrichthyes; order Orectolobiformes; family Hemiscylliidae; genus Chiloscyllium; species Chiloscyllium plagiosum. Next base: position 92,497,366 of record NW_028270165.1, on the reverse strand, counting down.
CCCAGTCTGGCCTCTCCTGGTTATGCTAATCCCTGTGGCCTTATTCCAGATGCGATCCATATCTGTGGGCAAGATACAACTGTCTCCAGCTGAGAGTCTCTCTGGTCACCCCCTCCGTACCCCTTGGAACGATTCAGCTCCCTTCTCAGTCCACTTCCACCACATGACCGAAGCAATGATTGGTTCTGTTCTTGCTCTAACGAGTGTTATGCGTGCCTTTCGCTCCCAGGAGCGTGCGGCCTACAGCGATGTTCCCTCCCTTTCAGCCTCGTCACGGGTAGAACCTGGTTCGTTGGTGCTCGTCAAGAACTGGACTGGCAAAGGTCTCTATCCTCGTTGGGATGGCCCCTTCCAGGTTTTACTTCCCACCCCCACAGCGGTCACAGTGGTTGGGTGCTCAGCTTGGGTCCAACTGCACCATTGTAAATTGATTGACCGCACCAATCAAGAGGGGGGAAGAGGAGGAGAGAATCCTGGAATCCCAACAAAAGGAGTGGACCCTGTCCAGTTGGGTTTTTGAATCTTGCTGTTATTTTCATGTTAATCTTATGACAGATACTTGAACTAAGAGGAGGGACATGTGGGTGATCGCTTATCTCCTCACCTTTCTGATCACATACAACATCCTGATGGGGAAAGCTACTAAGTATGGATGCGATCAGGAATGATCAGAGTTTATCCACCACCCATGCTGAGATGAATTTGTCCAGTGCACCGGACCAGACGCCTTTGACATGTGGAACATGATGAAGATTGATTATTGCAATGGACTCTTACATCAGAAAGACCAGATGGTCCATCTGGACAGTAGAAATCAGTGGGAGTTACCATGTCGTTACCATGTTTTTTTGATTTTACCTGCAGATGCAAGCCTAGTGAGGATAAAAATGATCAACTCAGGAACACCATCCCTTTTTGCAGGTCGGGCCAATTTGAGAAAAGGGAAGCCTGATAGGGGAAACTCCTCAATCCACAAACAACTTATTGATACAGGCCCACAGAACGCTCTTCACCCCAGAGGCAGTAGCATGTTACTCATCTCTATCGGGAGATGACTTACTTGCCCCGTCCCCAATCCCCGATTCCATTCCATTTGTCAGACTTCCTACTGCCGACCCTGCGAAGAGAAATATCACTTTCCAATAGCTCCGGTCTGTGTATACAAACAGCTGGTGTAACACTGGCTGGGGTACAGCAGGCCTTATGTGGCACATGGACTTGGAACGGAACCCTTCCCTTGTGCATTTATAGGCCTTTTCTCTTTTCAGAACCTGATACTGTCACCAAGACCATGTACAATAGATCTAAGGGAGAGCCCAATGGGAACAGCATTCTGAGGACCATTGTCTCCCATACAGTGCGAGTGCTCGAGTCACTTGGCCCATTTTTTACAGCTCTCAAGCAACTCCTCTTGCAAAACGTCGACCCTTTACTCCTGTAGACCTGACCAGACCCGCTGCTGCAACATTTCAGTAATCTATTTTGACAAACTCTCTGTAATATACACCAAACCAGACTATTATTTCTTCAGCTAAGGTAAAGGTACCAATTTCCTTGTCCTTGATGGCAAAGATGTCCCTCATAAGGTCACTATTGGAGCCCTTGTTCCCACAACAGTACCTTGTCCTGGCCAGTGGACAAGTCGATGGAACCTCCATCTGAGGAGGATGCAGCGGTCGGTCTCAGCCAAACCTTACTCCAACTGGAAGGATCCCAAGGGACTGGGTGACAATACAGGACACCCGATAGGCTGAGGAATCCAGAGTACCCTGAGGTTGGAAGGATCGGCAGGGGTGTCAAGTCAACAGAACCGCAATTCCCTCTTTTGCGGCCTGACCATTCGAGGAAATAAGACTAAAGAGGCTCTGAAACAGAGTAAACTGGGATTATCAGACCTGTGTCTTTACTCTGTGCAGAATCGGTATGCCTTAGACTATATACTCCCCCAGGAGGGTGAGGTCTGCACCATTGTCCAAGATAAATGCACTATGGGCATTCCCGATCTGACTGGCAATATTACTAAGATACAAGAAGAGATCCAGGTATTCCTTGACAGAATGACTGAAGGGACCAGTTGGGGAAACTGCAGATCGGGCTGATGGTACAATTGGCTTATCAATTTAGCTATGTCTGTTTGTCGGTATTGGTATTGTTAGGTATTTAATTGCTAGGCTTATGAGGTCCCTTAGTGATATAAATTTGCCCCAGAAGATGCTCCTTTTCCGATCCGATGGCTCACCCACACGTGTCGATGGCGATGATAAATATGACCAGATGAGCTGCGAAGATGGTGGTGCCACTCTACAGGAAGGGCATTCGTTTGGACTAGCCTTCTCTTTCAGTGATCGCAGTGCAATCAAAGGGAGGAATGAGTGTGTGGGCATCTGGGTGAGAAAGTCTCTCGCCTGAAAACTTGTCTTTAAACATTCAGATTAAAATGTAATGCTGAATTATTGAATACATTTACTGCACTAGAAAATAAACAGGCAGGAAGGCTCAGAAAGAGGAGAGAACTTAAAGATAGGGACACCTGGGCTCACCAAGTGATAACAGGATGCTGTAAGGCAATTAAGAACGTTGGCCTCAGCATCGGTGAATCTGTGTGAACAGGACCCCAAGTGATAACATTCACAGCCGTTCCCTTGTGAGACCATTTTAGTGCTGAGGCTGTTGAATCCCGTAGAAAATTAACTCAGTGTTTATCTGTTATGGATTGAAATGAATTGCATTTTGGGACTTTCTGATGATATTGAGTAGCCATTACTGGTGATTAAATACAAACTCTGTAAAAGGAAATATTGATAAAGCTTTACCTTATTTGCTGCAGCCGAGGCTCCAGCGGAGGAAACAGGCCGCGGGCATACTTCCGGCTTCGGGATGGCCACGCCCCCTGGTACTGGTCCCGCCCCCTCCTCGAACAATGCCACACGTAAACCCCGCCCCTTCCCATTCTGCTCATTAACCCCGCCCCTACCATACGCATCTTATTAAATCCGTCCTTTTGAACGCTGCTCGTAATGCCCGCCCCTTCGAGACAAAGCCCCGCCTCTTGGACCCAAACTTCTTTCCCCATCATGCACCAAAGTCCGCCCTTTCGCCGCGGTCCCCGCGCGAGTCAAAACCACGCCCCCTGACCCCACGCGCTACCGCTCACAAAGCCGCGCGCCTCCAGGTTGGACGCGCCGCTCCGCCCGCTGACCCTTGCCCCGCCTACTAGCTCGTGACCCTCTCACGAGACACGCCCCGCCCATGAACTTCCCCCTCCCCCCAAACCCGCCCTCCAAACTAAACCCCGCCCACCCAGGTGTATTTGGAAGCACTAGCTTCTGCAGCGCTGCTCCTTCTGCCGGTGGCTGTGCAACAGGATCATAAGACACAGAATTAATAGCAAAACATGAGACCATAAGACATAGGGGTAGACGTAACGCCATTCGGCCCATCGAGTCCACTCCGGCATTCAATCATGGCTGATGGGCATTTCAACTCCACTTACCCGCATTCTCCCCGTAGCCCTTAATTCCTTGTGACATCAAGAATTTATCAATTTCTGTCTTGAAGACATTTAGCGCCCCAGCCTCCACTGCACTCTGTGGCAATGTATTCCACAGGCCCACCACTCTGGCTGAAGAAATGTCTCCGCATTTGTGTTCTGAATTTACCGCCTCTAATTCTAAGGCTGTGTCCACGGGTCCTAGTCTCCTCGCCTAACGGAAACAATTTCTAGCGTCCACCCTCTCCAAGCCATGTATTATCTTGTAAGTTTCTATTAGATCTCCCCTTAATCTTCTAAACTTCAATGAATACAAACCCAGGATCCTCAGCCGTTCCTCATATATTAGACCTACCATTCCGGGGATCATCTGTCTGAATCTCCGCTGGACACGCTCCAGTGCCAGTATGTCCTTCCTGAGGTGTGGGGATCTAAACTGGACACAGTACTCCAAATGGGGCCTAACCAGAGCTTTATAAAGTCTCAGTAGCACAACAGTGCTTTTATATTCCAACCCTCTTGAGATAATTGACAACATTGCATTCGCCTTCTTAATTCCGGACTCAACCTGCATGTTTACCTTTAGAGAATCCTCAACTAGCACTCCCAGATCCCTCTGATCAGTTCACAGTGTCATGCAACCGGTGCAATATTTGGAACAAACCTGGACCGCTGCTGAGTCCTTCATCTTTTAGAATGGGTTGCAGGTTTCAGTTCATCAATATATAAATTCCAGAACTTTAGATCAGATTCCCTACAGTGTAGAAACAGGCCCTTCGGCCCAACAAGTTGACACCGACCCGCCAAAAAGCAAAACACCCAGCCCCATTCCCTGTCACCTAACACTACGGGGCAATTGAGCTTGGCCAATTCACCCTAACACGCACGTCTTTGGACTGTGGGAGGAAACCCTCGTGTGGGGTGGGGGAATTTAACCTGGGGCTCTGGCGCTGTGAGGCAGCAGTGCTAACCACAAAAAAAGTGACATTTTCTGTTTTTCAGTGGCAGCTGCAGCCCAGGAGTGGAGAGTCACTGATTTGAGGTTTTAAATTTGAAGTCGGAGAGCAGATGTTCCTGGGAAAGGAGGGACGACTTATTTTTATTTCCTTCCTGCTGTATCAGTCAGTGGGTACTGTTGAGGGGGGAAAACGACCTACCAGGCGTATGCACTGGAGCCCAGGTCTCTGGCAGAGAGCCTGTCCCTGTTGCACCAGAAGGGAAGGAGGGAAAGGAGGAGAGTGTTAGTCATTGGGGACTCAATAGTTAGAGGGTCAGATAGAAGGTGTGTGGGGAACGAACAAGACTCGCGGTTAGTGTGTTGCCTCCCAGGTGCCAGGGTGCGTGAAGTCTCGGATCGTATCTTTGGGGTCCTGAAGGGATAGGGTTTCCAACCCCAAGTCATGGTCCTTGTAGGTACGAACAACATAGGTAGAAATGTGAGAAACAGAACTCACTCACAAATCAATTAGCCTGAGACAAAGCGTTGGAAACAAGAACAATTTATTACAGTCTTGCAAGTACCGGACGCTCCTGCAACCAAGCAGAAATGTGCGCCAAAACAGAGCCTGTTAGCTTTCTTGTTCAGTTTACAAGTTGTGGAATCACGCCTCCCTTTTCCCATCCTATCATAAGCCGATTACCTCACTTGTTAGTTATTTTCTTATCTGGCCATCCCACTGTCCTTGTCTGCATTCTTTGTTCCTTGTTTGTTACAGCTTGTTCTTTTGTCCACTTTCTCTAATCTTACGATAAGCTTTATTGTGAAATGCTACTGTTGCTTCTTTTTGTGGTCAACTACAACACTTTAAAGTTATTTCCTCGCGTAAAACTACTTTCTTTAAAAGACTCTCTATATTCATTAAAGTCTTAGCCTTAAGTATGCGACATGCTACAAGAATTCCACTTCCGTTTGTATAATGTTACACTACTTGGAGTTCTTTCATAGGCCTCTGCAGAGTTCGAGGGAGGGGGAAGAGGGGATTAGCAAAATTATTCTGGGTAGTAGTGAAAGGAACAGGGTGGTCATTATGGGGGACTTTAACTTCCCCAACATTGACTGGAAATGCTTTCACTCTAGTATGTCGTATGGATCAGTTTTTGTCCAGTGTGTGTGCAGGAGGGCTTTCTGACACAGTATGTCGAAGGGCCGACAAGAGGGGTGGTCACACTGGATCTGGTGCTTGGTAATGAACCAGGCCAGATGTTTGATTTAGTGGAAGGTGAGCACTTTGGAGAGAGTGACCATAATTCAGTTGGGTTTCATTTAAAGGGATAGGAACATGCCACAGGTCAAGGGTTATCGATGGGACAAGGGAAATTATAATGCAATTAGGCAAGACTTAAGATGCAGAGAATAGGGTAGCAAAATGCAGGGGATGGGAACAATTGAAATGTGGAGCTGGTTTAAGGAACAGATATTGTGTGCCCTTGATAGGTATGTCCCTGTCAGGCAGGGAGTGATAAGGTAAGGGAACCGTGGTTTACAAGAGAAATTGCATCGCTTTACAAAGAAGGAGGAGGCTTATGTGTTGATGAGGTTCAGATGAGGCGATGGTTCAGATGAGGCGATGGAGAGTTACAGATCAGCTAGGAAGGATTTAAAGAGACAGTTAAGAGCAAAGAGAGGACATGAGCAGTCTTTAACACATAGAATAAAGGCGAACCCTAAAGCTTTCTATAGGTATGTGAGGAATAAAAGGATGATTAGGGTAGGAAGAGGGCCAATAAAAGACAGAAGTAGGAAGTTGAGTGTGGGCCCTGTGGAGATTGGAGAGGTGTTAATGAATATCTCTCATCGGTCTTCACTCAGGAAAAGGAGAATATTGTCGAGGAGAAGAATGAGGTACGAGATATTAGACTCGAAAGGATCGAGGTTAGTTGCACACAGGTGTTATCAATTCTAGAAGGAGTGAAAATAGACAAGTGCCCTGGGCAGGATGGGATTTATCCGAGGATTCTCTGGGAAGCGAGGGAGGAGATAGCAGAGCCTTTGGTTTGATATTTGAGTTGTCATTGTCTACAGGTTTAGTACCAGAGTGGAGAATTGCAAATGTTGTACCCTTGTTCAAGAAGGGCAGCAGAGATGACCCAGGTAATTATAGACCAGTGAGCCTTACTTCTGTTGAAGGAAAGCTTTTGGAAAAGAATCTTAGAGATAGGATTTATAATCATCTAGCAACCAACAATTTGTTTTCAGATAGTCAACATGGTTTCATCAAGAGCAGATCGTGTCTCACAAACCTCATTGCGTTTTTTGAGAAGGTGACCAAGCATGTAGATGAAGGTAGGGCAGTTGACGTGGTGTACATGGACCTCTGTAAAGCCTTTGATAAAGTTCCACATGGTATGCTGTTGGAGGAAATGCAGAGGCATAGGATTGAGGGTGATTTAACAGTTTGGATTACAAACTGGGCTTTCTGAAAGAAGTTAGCGAGTGGTGGTTTATGGAAAATATTCAGCCTGGAGTCCGGTTACTAGTGGTGTGCCACAAGGATCTGTTTTGGGACCACTGCGGTTTGTCGTTTTTTTAAATGGCTCAGACACAGGCATAGGTGGATGGATTAGTAAATTTGCAGACAAAACGAAAGTCGGTGGAGTACTGGACAGTTTGGAAGAATGTTACAGGTTGCAGAGGGACTTGGATAAACTGCAGAATTGGGCTGAGAGGTGGCAAATGGAGTTCAATGCAGCTAAATGTGAGGTGATTCACTTTGGGATGAATAACAGGAAGGCAGTGATCTTGGAGTCCATGTGCATAGATCCCCGAAAGTTGCCACTCAGGTGGATAGTGCTGTTAAGAAGGCATACGGTGTGTTAGGTTTCATTGGGTGGAGGGATTGAGTTCCGGAACTGCAATATCACACTGGAACTATACAAAACGCTGGAGCAGCCACACTTGGAACATTGTGTATAGTTCTGGTCCCCATATTTCAGGAAGGATGTGGGAAGCATTGGAAAAGGTGCAGAGGACCAGGTTGTTGCCTGGTCGGGAGGGAGGGTGTTATGAGGAAAGGCTGATAGACTTGGGTCTGTTCTCATTGGAAATAAGGCGGCTAAGGGGGGATTTGATAGAGACATATAAGATGATCAGAGGATTAGATAGGGGAGACAGTGAAAGACTTTTTCCGAGGATAGTGACATCAGCTTCCCAAAGTGAATCACCTCACATTTAGCTGCATTGAACTCCATTTGCCACCTCTCAGTCCAATTCTGCAGTTTATCCAAGTCCCCCTGCAACCTGTACAAATTGAGGGGTGATAGATTTAAGACAGATGTCAGAGACAAGTTCTTTATGCAGAGAGTGGTAAGGGCGTGGAATGCCCTACCTGCGAAGGTAGTCAACTCAGCCACATTAGGAAGATTTAAACAATCCTTAGATAAGTGCATGGATGATTTTGCGATACTGTCGCGGAACGAACTGAGAATGGTTCACAGCTCGACGCAACATCGAGGGCCGAAGGGCCTGTTCTGCACTGTATTGTTCTATGTTCTAAACTTAGTGCAGGAGGCTGAACGAAATGAGCAGCTTTAAAACAAAAACCTCTTGGAGCTCAAAGCTTTCAATGAGAGTCTGAGCCCGGTGGTAAGTTCAGGTAACCTTTATTGCAACCCAACTTTGTTACAGCTTCAGTTCCCCCCAGCAAAGAGGCAGAGAAAAAGCAGTTGCTTTTTAAACAGCTCAAGGTCAAAGTACACACACCACACCTCCCCTCCCCGCCACCACACTTCCCCTCCTCACCACGCTCTCTTTACTATTGGCCAGCACCAAGTTGTCCCTTTGTAATCGGATCCTTGGAACAGCCGTAACCCGGGGGAAGTATTGCCTCACTCAGCAATTTCAACCCATACCCTGTGTCCAAGTCAGTTTCTCCCCGCTCATTTGCCAGGAAGGGGCAGTGTAGAGTCAACCAGACTGCTGTGGGTCTGGAGTCACGTGTAGGCCAGACCAGGTAAAGGGTGCAGCTGGAATGACTGAGTGAATCTTTTCCCACAATTGCGGTTCCCTTCCCTAACAAGGGAGAGAGATGGGGGCTTTCTCCACACCCCCTCCCCCAACCCCCTCCCTGAAACGGTCTCATCGTTAGATTCCGAACTCCACATTTCTGACCGAATACCAATTCTGCCATCTGTCGTGGCGGGATTCGAACCCGGGAGTCCCCGGAACCGGGTTGATAGTCCAATCGATAATGGCCCTTAGCCATCACTCCTTCAATCTCCCTGCGATGGCACGTGAACTCGCTGGTGCTTCCGCAGGTGGGAGGAGTAGGTGAAGCCCTTCCCGCACTGAGAGCAGGTGAATGGCCTCTCCCCGGTGTGGATCCGCTGGTGCCTCAGCAGGTTGGAGGCCTGGGTAAAGCCCTTCCCGCACTCAGGGCAGCTGAAAGGCCTCTCCCCCGAGTGGATCCGCTGGTGGGTCTGGAGGTTGAAGGAGTGAGTGAAGCCCTTCCCGCACTGAGAGCAGGTGAACGGCCTCTCCCCCGTGTGGACACGCTGGTGGGTCTGGAGGGTGGAGGAGCGGGTGAAGCCCTTCCCACACACAGGGCAGCTGAAGGGCCTCTCCCCCGTGTGGACACGCCAGTGGCTCCGCAGGGTGGAGGAGCAGGTGAAGCCCTTCCCGCACTGAGAGCAGGTGAACGGCCTCTCCCCAGTGTGGACACGCCGGTGGGTCTGGAGGGTGGAGGAGCAGATGAAGCCCTTCCCACACTCTGGGCAGCTGAAGGGCCTCTCCCCCGTGTGGACAAGCTGGTGGGTCAGCAGGGTGGAGACCTGGGTAAAGGCCTTCCTGCACACGGGGCAGCTGAAGGGCCTCTCTCCAGTGTGGACCCGCTGGTGGGTCTGGAGGTGGGAGGAGCAGGTGAAGCGCTTCCCGCACTCTGGGCAGCTGAAGGGCCTCTCCCCCGTGTGGATCCGCTGGTGGCTCTGCAGGTTGGAGGAGCAGGTGAAGCCCTTCCCACACAGAGCAGGTGAAGGGCCTCTCTCCGGTGTGGACACGCTGGTGGGTCAGCAGGGAGGAAGATGTGCTGAAGGCCTTCCCGCACTCGGGGCAGCTGAAGGGCCTCTCCCCTGTGTGGACCCGTTGGTGCTTCCGCAGTTTGGAGGAGGAGGTGAAGCCCTTCCCGCACTGAGGACAGGTGAACGGCCTCTCCCCGGTGTGGACACGCCGGTGGGTCAGCAGGATGGAGGATGTGCTGAAGGCCTTCCCGCACTCGGGGCAGCTGAAGGGCCTCTCCCCCGTGTGGATCCACTGGTGGCTCCGCAGGTTGGATGAGCAGGTGAAGCCCTTCCCGCACTGAGAGCAGGTGAACGGCCTCTCTCCCATGTGGACATGCTGGTGGGTCAGCAGGGAGGAAGATGTGCTGAAGGCTTTCCCGCAATCGGGGCAGCTGAAGGGCCTCTCCCCCGAGTGGATCCGCTGGTGGCTCCGCAGGTAGGAGGAGCAGGTGAAGCCCTTCCCACACTGAGAGCAGGTGAACGGCCTCTCCCCGGTGTGGATACGCTGGTGGGTCAGCAGGGAGGAAGATGTGCTGAAGGCCTTCCCGCACTCAGTGCAGCTGAAGGGCCTCTCCCTGGTGTGGATACGCTGGTGCTTCCGCAGTTTGGAGGAGGAGGTGAAGCCCTTCCCGCACTGAGAGCAGGTGAACGGCCTCTCCCCGGTGTGGACCCGCTGGTGGGCCAACAGGTGGGAGGAATATCTGAAGGCCTTCCCGCAGTCGGTGCAGGGGAATGGCCTCTCCACGGTGTGACTGCGCCGATGGGTCTCCAGGACAGACGGGACACGGAAGCCTTTCCCACTGTCGCCACACTTCCACGGTTCCTCCACAGGGCGGGATTCCTCAGGTTTCTCCATGGCCACAGCTTCAGCTGCACACAGACACGTGTAGAGCCCTCCCTGCCGTGAAATCCCCTTTCCAGGCGGTACAACTGTTTCAGGCTCCACGCACAGTGCACTGCAACAGTGGGGTCTCTCGTCCAGTCCCACTGATGCTGAAAACGTCCTCAAACAGGAACCAAAAAGCGTTGATCCCTCTCACAGAAATCACAGTCAAAAACCGTTGTGGTCCCGATGGATTGAGTGACTGTCAGACATTGACATCAAAGTGAGGACTGCAGACGCTGAAGAGTCAGTCGAAAAACGTGGCGCTGAAAAAGTACACCAGGTCAGGCACCATCCGAGGAGCAGGAGAGTCAATGTTTCGGGCATAAGCCCTTCATCTGTTGATTTTGAAACTTCAGTCTTCAAATACTCTGCAAAAAGAGATTACAAAAGTCATCACTATCAGTGCAGGGTAGAAATTCAGAACAAGCAATTCTACTTTCTGTGGAATATTCTTTTGTTGTTCCACAAAATTGAAAGCACCATCCCACTCTCTCTCCCCCTCTGTTCTCACTCCGCTCTAACTAATTCCCCTGAAGGTGCTGATTCAGGATCTTACAGGGGCAGAAAAAGCAAAAACATCAAGACTGACATCTCTCTGAATTTTGGATACCTCCACCTGAAAGTTAATATCTTTCACAACACTGGGATCCTGCTGAGAGTGAGCAGGTCTGATTTTGGGAAGCAAAACTAAAAAGTGTCAATTCAGGGTGAACCTGCAATGCAGCTTCTTGAGGAAGGACCAGACACAAAATGGTTAACGACCCCGAGAAGGTGGGAGCAAAATGAGACATCAAGGCATTAACACCAAAACACTTCAGTCAAACTATTCTGTTTCCCAGTCAGGGCAAAACATGCTCTGAAAGTCCAACCTTCACAACCACACTTCTGCTTTCACTGAAGACAATTAGAGTCACACAGCACAGAAACAGACCCTTTGGCCCAACCTGCCCAAGGTCACCCAAGGCTGGAATCGAACCTGGGACCCTGGTGCTGTGAGGCAGCAGTGCTAACCACTGAGCCACCGTGCCACCCTAGTCTAAGTCAAAAATGTATGAGGACCTTGCGGGATCTGATTGGTTGTTACTATGTGATCATGCTCAATGTCTGACTTTAAACAATGGACATAAGTTCTATCCAAACTCTAAAAGTCGGCGGATTATTTTGGCACTCGAGGAGTACTCATCGGTGGCCCAGAGGTTAGCACTGCTGCCTCACAGCACCAGGGTCCCAGGTTCGATTCCAGCCTTGGGGGGCTGGCTGTGTGGAGTTTGCACATTCTCCCCATGTCTGCGTGGGTTTCCTCCCACAATCCAAAGATGTGCAGATGTGGTGAATTGGCCATGCTAAACTGCCCATAATGTTAGGTGCATTAGTCAGAGGGAGATGGGTCTAGGTGGGCTACTCTTCAGAGGATCGGTGTGGACTGATTGGGCCAAAGGGCCTGTTTCCACATTGTTGGGAATCTAATCTAATCTAATCCTTCTGGGCTGATCATAGTCTACCATCCGGGCCATATCAAAGAATAAACTATTGCTTGTATGATTGACAAAGTCACTTCCAGGTGTGTTTATTGACCAATCCAAGAAATCCGAAGATCCAGACAGCAGTCCAGATCAGAACAACCAGATAGGAAATGGTTAATGTCCCCAGGATGTGGGGAGCAAAATAAGACACCAAGGCGTTAACACCAACACCAGGGAAAAACTGAACATACAGATGTGACAAACATTCGTAGCAAGCCAGAATCACAGATGTATAGCACAGAAACAGTCCCTTCAGTCCATGCTGACCAGATATCCTAAATCAATCTTGTCCCATTTGCAAGCACTTGGCCCATGTCCCTCTAAATGTTTCCCAACATATACCCATCCAGATACCTTTTAAAAGGTTGTAATTGTACCAGCAGCCACCTCTTCCTCTGGCAGCTCATTCTTTACACACACCACCCTCTGTGTATAGGAGTTGCCCCTTAGGTTTCTTTTAAATCTCACCCTAAACCTATGAGCAATCCCAGATCAAAGATCTTGTCTATTTACCCTCGCCAGCCCCCACATTATTTTATACAAGGTTGTAGGGTCACCCCTGTGAGATATAGTTAAAGCAGTGTTACTTCTGCAACCATAATTGCTTCTGCGAGGTAAATGAACTAACGCCAGTGTATAATTGTTTCAGCCAAGAGTGGAGTTAACAAGAATGAAAACTATGTGAAGGAAATATATAATTGCTTTAGTATTAGCTAAAATGTGCATACATGAAGTGTGCCTGCAAACAATGATGGATGTTACAGGCAAACAGATAAGGTGCTGTGAGGGGAGGGGGTGGAGGTTAAGCTAGACATGCTCGTACAAACAGTTATAAGCATCTGTTTCCTGCTTCTGCAAAAACAAAAAAAAACACAATCAAGGAGGTCAGAAGGCTCAGTGTCGGCGAAAAATGGGAGGAAATGTTGCTTTCGCCAACAAGGAAGCAGCTGGCAGTGAAAGAGGATATACGCTAACACTTTGTTCACGCACAAGGCCGGATAAGGCAAGAAATAGACAAGAGTAATGGGCGCCACCGCGAAAGAATGGAGAGACAAACCGATCTTTTGAGGATCAGCTTGGAACATCGGGAGGGGGTGGAGGAGGAATGTGAATGAGGGAAAGAAGCTGAATGTGCTGGAGCAAGGTGGTAGAAGAACAGAGGATATAAAACCGGCTTGAAGCTGCAATGAGGAATATTGCATGTGCTGTACTTGTACCTGTTGCAGTTACTGGTGGGAATCGGTTGCATTTTAAACATCAAAACAGGAGATATCCAACCCTCCCCCTTCCCAATCTCTATCCTTCAGTCCCTCCTCACCCGGGTAACTAAGACACATACCTGAGTTTCCGGAGGCTGCTCCCTCCCTGCATTCACTCCAGTTGCTACAAGTGACCAATTTCCCCTCCTCCCATCTCTGCCTCCCTCCCAGGATGAAGAGTCGGCCAGAGGGCGGGAGATTCACTTTGAAACTGACAGGGCCACTTCCGCCTTGTGACGTCACAAAGAAACTAGGGGCGGGTCGAGGAATAGTGACGGTTTAGGGGGCGGGGCATGGCTAACAGCGGGATGCCGCACTGCGCATGCGCTGCAGCACACGGGGAGGAGGACACACTTTCCAAAAACACCGCTCCCTTCAGAGAATCCCCACAGTGTGGAAGCAGGCCACCGACCCTCCCAAGGGTCACCCACCCACACCCATTCCCCTATCCCCATTGCTCTTCATTTATCCCTGAGTCATGCACCTTACCTGCATATTAAACCTAATTTAGCATGGGGAAAAACAATGACTGCAGATGCTGGAAACCGGATTTTGGATTAGTGGTGCTGGAAAAGCACAGCAGTTCAGGCAGCATCCGAGGAGCAGCAAAATCTACATTTCGGGCAAAAGCCCTTCATCAGGAATAAAGCAGAGCCAATCCACCCTAACCTGCACATCCCTGGGCACTATGGGTAATTTAGCACAGCCAATCCAATCTAACCTGCACATCCCTGGGCACTATGGGTAATTTAGCACAGCCAATCCAATCTAACCTGCACATCCCTGGGCACTATGGGTAATTTAGCATGGCCAATCCACCCTAACCTGCACATCCCTGGGCACGATGGGTAATTTAGCATGGCCAATCCACCCTCACCTGCACATCCCTGGGCACTATGGGTAATTTAGCACAGCCAATCCACCCTCACCTGCACATCCCTGGGCACTATGGGTAATTTAGCACAGCCAATCCACCCTCACCTGCACATCCCTGGGCACTATGGGTAATTTAGCATAGCCAATCCACCCTAATTCAACATGGCCAATCCACTTTTGATTAGAGTGGTGGTGGAAAAGCTCAGCAATTCAGGCAGCATCCGAGGAGCAGGAAAATCTTTGTTTCGGGCAAAAGCCCTTCATGAGGAATAGAGGCAGAGTGCCTGCAGGGCTCAGATCCGAACTCTGCTGGTTTAAAGGTGGTCCGGAGTCTGTGTAGGATGAGTTGGTTACAGAGGCAGGCACCAAGGAAACAAACGTGGCTGTGGTAGCGAGTCTGTTTGAGGACATGGTCAAAGAGCCTCAGGGCAGAGGAAACGTGTTGGGAGTTGCAGTGGGAGAGGGATTCCTTGAGATTCTTGTAGAGAGAGGAGGAAAACTTCTTCAAGGCAGGCATCCTTGCAAGAGGATTCACTGTAGGGTTAAAATCAACTAGGTAAAAACAAGGACTGCAGATACTAGAAACCAGATTCTAGAATCACACAACTCCAGGTTGGAGTCCAACAGGCTTCTTTGGAAGCAGCAACTTTTGGAGTGCTGCCTCTTCATCAGGTGGTTGTGGAGGATAAGATCCTAAGACACAATTTAGAGCAAAACAGTCCAGTGTCCTGCCACTGAAATGGTATATTGAACAAACCTGGATTGTTCAGTCTTCCACCTTTTCAAATAGGTTACAGGTCTCATTACAATGTAAATCACAGAACATCTTGTTGTCACCTTCTCAAGATAACAAGGTTTTATAGCAAAAGCTCAAACCATGATTAAATGGCGGAGTGGACTCGATGGGCTGAATGGCCTTACTTCTGCTCCGATGTCTTATGGTCTTATCTCAGCTCAGACAATGCATTAAAGGTGTGAGGTCAGAGTCTGCCTGTATCCCAATCTTGAGTCAGACTGGTTCTGTTTCAAGTCGAATTTACAAACTATTACATGTATTGACTGCCTGCAGAGTTTTCCTTTAAAAAATGCACATAGAATGTATCTGCAAATATACATCTCTCCCCCCCCCACACACACACACACACAGACACAAACACACACGCACAAGTTTGTTGGGTGAATTTGTACTTGCAGAATTATGTCTTACTTTGCTCAAAAACTGCATGAATCCATGTAAGATTCTGTAAGTCAGTGGCACAGACAGTCTCACACAGGGGAGCTCACACCTTCAATACATTATCTGGGCTGACGCGACACCAATTGGTAAAGTTCACTTGAGGATTTAACTATTTCAAAAGGTTTTGCGATTTACATTTGAAAGAACTGAAACTATCATGGACATTCGAACAGATGAGAGACTTAAAATAATATATCCGGGTCTTTTTTAATATATAATTTCAGTTACATCACACTATAAACTGTTGTAATAAATTCTGTCTTACAATCTTATATTCCACAATCCCCTGATGAAGGAGCTGCACTCCGAAAGTTAGTGCTTCCAATTAAACTTGTTGGACAGAATTTCTCAAGTAGGGCACCATAAGAATCCTGGGAGACTGCTATTTCCTGTTTACTTCATAATGAACAAACATTAAGCACGATCACCTATTTATTTCTCATTTTGTTTCATTTTTCTTGTTTAATTCCCTGCGATGATGTGGGAGAATTATTAGATTTGGGTCAGCCATTTGGTCACATATTAAAGCCTGGAAACCATTTTGAATCTCAGCTTAGTGCCTGCTTGTTCAAGTTTGTGTTTCCCAGGCTCAGCGGAGACGGTTGGCCTTGCAGCTGTGCTGCTTCCTAATAAACAAATTCTTTCCTGACATGGGGCTTTATTTCCATCCCCCACAGTTGGCGAGTCAGGCAGGAGATACCCTGGTCCTGCCAGGTCACCGGTCGATATCCTTTGAGAGATGAAATATAGAGGGTGATTGCTGCTTTTGTTGTGTCCAAAATAAAGAGGAAAGCTGGCCAGGGACAAAAGTGCTGTTCGAAATGTTGATACAATTCTCCCTACTCAGCCACAAGATACCAGTGAGAGAACTCAACAGGGTCCTAGCGTCTGGACGTAATACTGCTGAAAGTTAGTAATAATGAATTTGCTTACCCCAGGGTTACGAGAGGTGAAACCCTATTTGAATGAATTTGGCATACAGGACACATTGGGCAACTATTAAAGACTCTGTTGTATTTCCCTGGGTTATGGACTCATGCAGAGACACAAACAACTTGTATTGAAAAGTGTTCGATTTGCAAATGGAACAAAGGAGAGGTATATAGAGTTTGCCCACTTGGTTAAGCAGCAATGTGTCACAGCCAGGATTTGTGAGGCTCAACTCCCTAACTTGGGCTGCTCTGGAATGGGAGTGCCTCATTAGCCTTGGAAGGAAGGAAGGAATAAAGAAAAGCTGACAAACTGAGATATGAAGCAAGTTAGAAAATGTTACAGAGAGACACACAGGCAGACGTTTGCAGGAAAGTTAACACTTCATAATCTGGTTTCAATGCACATTAGCCTGGGTATGGTACTGATATCACAGGGGTCTCAAAAAGGGTACTCCCTCAATACTCAAACCAAAACATGGGTGCCCCCTGCTGGACTGGTTTGTGTTCATTCTTTGCTGCTGCATATTTCAGTTGATGATGTACATTATTGTTAACACTCACAAACCTGGTGGCACCCAGATTTTCGGAAAGCAGCTAGGAAAAGATCTGAAGCATGTTTAATTTGTAAACAAACAAGGTGCATACTCGAAGAGGGATGCCCTGTGTTTGTTAACCACCTCCTTGCTTGGTCGGCCTTTTTAAATTGTCTACAACTTGCTTGTATAGAATCACCTCGCTTACATTGTTATGAATATTGTCTAATAAGAGTAGATGTATTTAGTAGCTGAATCAAAACCATCCCAATGACTGAAACAGCTGACACTGGATTGTTGGACAAGTGGGAAATATTTGCAGTTAACCAAAGCACTTCAAAGTTTACAGTCACGGGTACGTCAAGCTGAAGAATTAGGACCGGGGCATATTGGAGCCTGCTTCCTCGGGCAGAGAGTTCTGCAGATACACTACTCTCTGGGAAAAGCAGCAGCCCTCACTTCCTCCTCCTCATCTCTGTCCTAAACCTACTCCCCCAAAGCTTGGGGCCTAGTCTCAGCCACCAGAAGTGACTGGATAGGGTAGGGCTTCATCCTCTCAGTGCAATGAATTCCCACTTTCCACCAAAATCCCGGATGTACTCACTTAGTTGCTTGCTGTCTCACAAATGAAAGATTTCATTGTAACTTCTTCCGGTCCCAGGAAGGGCAAAGCATCTTTGAAAGCTGCTCTGAAAGCCCTGTCTTCACAACCACACTTCTGCTTTCACCGAAGACAGTTGGAGTCATACATGGAAATGTGTTGCTGGAGAAGCGCAGCAGGTCAGGCAGCATCTAGGGAACAGGAGAATCGACGTTTCGGGCATTAGCCCTTCTTCAGTTGGAGTCATACACCACACAAACAGATCCTTCAGCCCAACTCGTCTATGCCAACCATATATCCAGAATCAATCTATTCCATTTGCCAGTATGTGGCCCATATTCCTCAAAACCCTTCCTATTCATGTACCCATCCAGATGCAGAGGGATGTGGGCCAAATGCTAGCAAATGGGACAAGATTAATTTTGGATATCTGGTCGGCATGGACGAGTTGTACCAAATGGGCTGTTCCCGTGCTGTATGACTCTAATCTTCTTTGGTGAAAGCAGAGGTGTGATTGTGAAGGCTGAAGTTTAAGAGCAGCTTTCAGAGATGTTTTGCCCTTAATGGGAGCAGAAGTTACAATGAAATCTTGCATTTGTGAGACAGCAACTGAGTGAGTAAGTTAAGTCCATCCGGGATTTTGATGGAAGGTGGGAATTTGTTGCACTGTGGGGATGAAGCCCTACCCTATCGAGTCATTTCTGTTGCTGGATGAGACCAGGCCTCAAGATTAGGAGAAGCAGATTTAGGACCGAGATGAGGAGGAACTGCTTTTCCCAGAGAGTAGTGAATCTATGGAATTCTCTGCCCATGGAAGCAGTAGAGGCATTTTAACTAAGAGAGACCTTTGAGGGCAGATTCATAGCTCCTTGAAAGTTGAATCACAGGTCGATAGAATAGTGAAGATGACATTTGGTATGCTTTCTTTTATTGGTCAGAGTATTGAGTACAGGAGTCAAGAGGTCATGTTGTGACTGGACAGGACATTGGTTAGGCCACTGTTGGAATATTGCGTGCAATTCTGGTCTCCTTCATATCGGAAAGATGTTATGAAACTTGAAAGGGTTCAGAAATGATGTACAAGGATGTTGCCAGGGTTGGAGGATCTGAGCTACAGGGAGAGACTGAATAGGCTGGGACTGTTTTCCCTGGAGCGTCAGAGGCTGAAGGGTGACCGTACTGAGGTTTATAAAATCATAAGGGGCATGGATAGGATAAATAGACAAAATCTTTTCCCTGGGGTGGGCAGTCCAGAACTAGAGGGCATAGGTTTAGGGTGAGAAGGGAAAGATGTGAGAAGGGAAAGATATGAGAAGGGGCAACTTTTTCACACAGAGGCTGGTGTGTGTATGGAATGACCTGCCAGAGGAAGTTGTGGAGACTGGTGCAATTGCAACATTTAAGAGGCATTCGGATGGGTATATGAATAGGAAGGGTTTGGACAGATATTGTTTGGGTGCTGGCAGGTGGGACAAGATTGGGTTGGGATATCTGGTCGGCATGGGACGGGTTGGACCAAAGGGTCTGTTTCCATGCTGTACATCGCTAGGACTCTAAACTCAATACACAGTTGAATGGGTATTTGCAATGGTAGGGGAATGAAGGGTAGTTGGGACAATGCAGGGAGGAGGAGCTGAGTTGATGGATAGATCAGCCATGATTTTAATGAATGGTGGAGCAGGCTGGATAGGCCAAATGGCCGACTCCTGCTTCTATTACTGTGAAACTATAACCCTGCATTTCCCATGGCTAACCCACCTAACCTACACGTCCCTGGACATTCTGGGCAATTTAGCATGGCCAATCCAAATCAAGGCCAGTCAGCAGTATAGTGATGTGGAAAATGAACATCAGAGTGATAGAAAGGGACAAGGGGAGTAAATGTACCAGCAATCAAAACTGGATTTTAAAGGTCACAAAAATTGAAACTAAAAACAGTGTGTCTGAATGTGTGCTGCATTGTAACAAAAGTGAATGAGTTGACTGCACACATTGAAGAGAATAATTATGATCCGAGACTCCTTACAGAGACATGGCTTCAGGATGGCAAGGATTGGATCCTGAATATCAAGGGGATAGTCAGATGGGAAGCTAGGTAAAGGTAGAGGGTTGGCACTGCTAATCAAAGCACTGATCACAGGGTAGTCTGGTGTCACCTCGGATTTCAGGTCCTGATTTCTCTGTCCTCTGTTGACCTCCCTGTTCCCGATTACCCCTTCTGGAACAATAAAACATTCAGTAATCATGCCCCAACCCACAATCTCCCAGCCTGTCAACCATCCGGGCACAGAGTGTAGTCATAACAGGGAATTAAACAAGAAAAATGAAACAAAATTAGAAATAAATAGGTGCTTATGCTTAATGTTTGTTCATTCAGAAGTAAACCAGAAATAGGGCTCTCCCAGGATTCTCATGGTGCCCTACTTGGGGAATTTTGTCTCCCTTCCATCTAACTATTAGCACCCAGCTATGATTTACAACAATATTTACAACAGAAGTAAGGCACCTGTTCTCAAATAGGCAGAGATATACTGATGTAGATTTTTGTTTCTCTTTCATGCAAACACACGCATACGTCCATGGTGGTGAATTTGTATGTGCATTTTCGGGGGGATTGGCTATGCCAAATTACCCATAGAGCCCAGGCACGTGCAGGTTAGGGTGGATTGGCCATGCTGAATTATTTAGTGCCCAGGGATGTGCAGGTTAGACGGGATAAATATAGAGCAACAGGTGTAGGGGAATGGGTGTGGGTGGGTTAACCTTCAGAGGGTCAGTATGGAGTCTTTAGGCCCAGTGGCCTGCTTCCACACTGAGGGTTCTCTGAAGGGAAGGGGTTTTGCAAACTGTGACTCGCCTCTTGATATGTTGATGTCACAGCAGGGAAGTGGCCCTGTCCGTGAGTGAATCTCACTCTGTCTGGGCAACTCTTCATCCTGGGAGGGAGACAGAGATGGGGGGAGGGGAAATCTATTCACTTGTAGCAACTGGAGTGAATGCAGGGAGGGAGGAGACTCCACAAACTCAGGTATGTGTCTTAGTTACCCGGGTGAGGAGGGACAGAGGGATCGAGGTTGGGAAGGCGGGAGGAGTAGATAGCTTTTCTGTTTTGATGTTTAAAATGCACCCGATTCCCACCAGTAACTGCAACAGGTACAAGTACAGCACATGCAATATTCCTCATTGCAGCTTCAAGCCGGTTTTGCATCCTCTGTTCTTCCTCCACCTTGCTCCAGCACATTCAGCTTCTTTCCCTCATTCCCATTTCCCCCCGCCCTGATGTTCCAAGCTGACCCGCAAAAGATCCGTTTGTCCCTCCATTCTTTCCCGGTTGTCTTTTGTGGGTTTTGAAAACTTTCCCAGTCCTCTGAGGATTGGAGTTGGGAGGTTACGTTGTGCACTCTCCAGGACATTTGTTTGGCTACTTTTGGAGTATTGTGTGCAGTTCTGGTCTCTCTGCTAGAGGAAGGATGTTGTGAAACCTGAAAGGATTCAGATAAGATTGACAAGGATGTTGTCAGGGTTTGAGCTGAACAGGGTGGAGCTGTTTTCTGTTGAGTTTTCAAAGGCTGAGGGTGACCCTACAACCGTTTATAAAATCATGAGAGGCATGGATAGGGGAAATAGAAAAGGTCTTTTCCCTGGATGGGTCATAGGTTCAGGGTGAGGGTGAGATTTAAGAGGAACCTAAGGGGCAACTCCTATATTCAGAGGGTGCTGTATGTAAGGAATGAGCTGCCAGAGGAAATGGTGATGGCTGGTACAATTACAGCACTTAAAAGGCATCTGGATGGGTATCTGAATAGGAAGGGTTTAGAGGACATAGGCCAAATGCTGACAAATGGGACTGGATTAATTTAGAATACCTGGTTGTGACTGATGAGTTGGACCAAAGGGTCTGTTTCTGTGCTGTACATCTCTATGATTCTGGCTTTCCACTAACATTTGCCACGTCAATAGGTCCACTTTCTCTCTAATGTCGGTGTTAATGGCTTGACATCTCATTTTGCTCCCACCTTCCTGGGGACGTTAACCATTTCGTGTCTGGTTCTTCCTCAAGAAGCTGCATTCCCGATTCACCCTGAATTATCACATTTTATTTGCTTCCCAAAATCAGACCTGCTCACTCTCAGCGGTATCCCAGTGTTGTGAAAGATATTAACTTTCAGGTGGAATTATCCAAAATGCAGAGAGATGTCAGTCTTGATGTTTTTGCTTTTTCTGCCCCTGTAAAATTTACAATTTCTAACGATACTAGCTCCTCATTCACTGCTCCATCTGATACACGACATTGGAAACTCAGTACAGGAGGCTGCAAAAAATGAGCAGCTTGAAAACAAAAACCTCTTGGAGCTCAAAACTTTCAATGAGAGCCTGAGTCTTGCAGTAAGTAAGTTCAGGTAATCTTTATTGTGACCCAACTTTGTTACAGCTTCAGATTCCACCCCCGCACCCCCCTCACCAAAAAGACGTAGAAAAAGTTGCTGTTTTTTTAAATAAGCGCTCACACGGCCACCCCCCTCCACCTCTCTTCCTCTACTATTGGTCAGCACCGAGTTGTCCCTTTGTAATTGGTTCCTTGCTTCAGCCGTAACCGAAAGGAAATACTGCCTCACTCACCAATTTCAACCCATACCTTGATTCCAAGTAAGTTTCTCTCCACCTGGTGCCTCCGCAGGTGGGAGGAGCAGGTGAAGCCTTTCCAGCACTCGGGGCAGCTGAAGGGCCTTTCCTCTGTGTGGACCCGCTGGTGGGTCAGCAAGTTGGAGGCCTGGGTAAATCTCTTCCCATACTCAGGACAGCTGAAGGGCCTCTGCCCCGTGTGGACCACTGGTGGGTCAGGAGGTGGGAGGCCCGGACAAAGGCCTTCCTGCACTCGGGGCAGCTGAAGGGCCTTTGCCCAGTGTGGAGCCGCTGGTGCCTGAGCAGGTTCGAGGAATTCCTGAAGTCTTCTCAAACTCGGGGCAGTTGGGAAGAGTGTCAATTCAGGGTGAACCTGCAATGCAGCTTCTTGAAGACCCAGACACAAAATGGTTAACGTCCCCGGGAAGCGGGGGAGCAAAGTGAGACATCAAGGTATTAACATAGACACCAGAGAGAAACTGAACGTAAAGATGTGGCAAATGTTTGTGGAAAGCAAGAGTCACAGATATACAGCATAGAAACAGACACTTGGATCAAACTCTTTGGTGCTGACCAGATATCCGAAATTAATCTAGTCCCATTTGCCAGCACTTGGCCCATATCCCTCTGAGCCCTGCTCCGGATGGCGGCCGTCTGGTCCACAGAGCACCTGCGCAGTTTGCAAAACATCTTCCCTTCCGAGAAGCTCCATCGTGTGGAAGCAGGCCACTCGGCCTAGGGAGTCCACACCGACCCTCCAAAGGGTAACCCACCCACACCCATTCCCCAACCGCTCTGCATTTAACCCTTACTAATGCACCTAACCTGCACATTCTATGGCTAATCCACCCTAACCTAGACAGATGCCAGCCAGACATCCTAAATTAACGTAGTTCCATTTGCCAGCATTTGGCCCATATCCCTCTAAACCCTTGCTATTCATATAGGCAGATGCCTTTTATATTGTCATTATGCCAGCCTCCACGACTTCCTCTGGCAGCAGGTTCCATACATCCACCACCCTCTGCGTGAAAAAGTTTCTACTCACTTCCCATTTCACCATTCCGATGTTCTTCTAGTTCTGGACTCCCTGATCCTGGGGAAAAGACCTTGCACTGATCCATGCCCCTTATATATTTTTATAAGGTCACCCCTCAACCTCTGATGCTCCAGGGAAAATATCCCTGGCCTATCAGCCTCTCCCTGAACATCAAAACGTTCCAACTTTGCCAACAAGCCTTATAAAAGTTTTCCCACCCCTTTCAAAGTTTCACAACATCTTTCCTATTGCAGGGAGACCAGAACTGAATGCAGTATTCCAAAAGTGGCCTAACCACATGTCCTGCACAACAGCAACAGGACTTCCCAAATCCTGTACTCAATGCTCTGACCAATAAAGGAAAACATACCAAGGTCTCTTTGTTCTGCAACACTCCCCTTAACTGTGTAAGTCTTGCCTGGATTGCTTGACCAAAATGCAAACCTCACATTTCTCTAAATTAAACTCCACCTGCCACTCTTTGGCCGATCAGCCCATCCGATCAGTTCTGATTTATCGCTTTTTCCTCCCTTATTCCAGAGAAGCTGAAAATCTCCATCCCACACACTCTCCCTCCATTCTCAGTTTGCTGAACCTAATCCCTGCTGTACCTCATCCTGAAGGGTCTGGTTCATGTTGATTAACAGGCCTACACTCACCAGGGGGGGGGGGGGGGGGGGGGGAATCTAATTGAAACATACATAATACTGAACGACATGGACATTTGAAAGATGTTTCAATTGGTAAGAGAGACTAGGACCAGAGGACCTTTTAGAATGGAGAAAAGAAAAAACTTCAGCCAGAGAATGGTGAATCTATGGAATTCCTTGACACAGAAGCTGTGGAGGCCAGGTCACTGAGGATATTTAAAACTAAAATAGATAGGTTCTTGAGTATCAAGGGGATCGAGAGGTATTGGGAGAAAGCAGGTGAATGGGGTTGACAAACTGATCAGCCACAATTGAATGGTATGAGCAGACCTGATGTGGTGAATGGCCAAATGTCTGCTCCTGTCTTATAGTCCCTTACTGTCCTGGACATAGTGAGAGAGTTGGGAGCAGGAGTAGGTCAGTTGGTCTTTCGAGCCTACACCAGCTTTGAACAGATCATAACTAGATATTAATCTACCTACATCTAGGTGGATAGGCTGGGATGTTTTCAGTGGAACACAGGAGGTTGAGATGCAACATTATAGAGAATTATAAAACCATAGATGAGGTGAATGGCAGGTGTCGTTTCAAGATTAGGAGCAAATTTTTAAGGTGCGAGGAGAAAGATTTTAAGATAGATATGAGGAGCACCTTTTTCCTTTGAGAGAGTGGTTTGTGTGTGGAATGAATGTCCAGAGGAAATGGTGGATGCAGGTACAGTAACAACGTTTATAAGATGTTTGGATAAGGACATGAATAGGAAAGGTTCGGAGGGATATGGGCCAAACACAGGCAGGTGGAACGAGTTTAGTTTGTGAACATAGTCAGCACGGACTAGTTGGGCTGAAGGGTCTGTTTCTGTGCTGCCTGACTCTGTAACTGTTCTATACTGGTCTTGAAACCATTTTCTTGCCTTCCCCCAGAAACATCCACCTCTTTGTTGTTCAAAAATCAGAGGAGTTCAGCCTTGAATATATTTAATGACACCCCACCCCACCCCCGAACAGCAGGAAGGCATCCCCACTTCTGAACTCAATTCCTCTTGCTAATATAACACTTGCCTTGCTGATTGCTTGCTGCACCTGTCTCACAACAGGCAGTGACTGGTGTAGGAGGACGCTGAGGCCCCTTTGTACATCCACACGGCATTCCCGATGAAGGGCTCGGGCCCGAAACGTCGAACTCCTGCTGCTTGGAAGCTGCCACACATTTTGACTCTGATCTTCAACACCTGCAGTCCTCACTTTCCCCACATCCCAATATATCACCATTTAAACAATGCACTTCCTTTCTGCTGTTTTCTCCCCCCACAGCAAAGGCTATAACTTCACACTGTGGGACTGTTTTTGCCAATTGAGACACTGATCTGGATCAACATTTCCTGAGTCTGCTCCTCCCTGGATTCACTGTCTTTACATTCAGTTGCTGCGAGTCAACAACCGAAGCCCACAATGAAATAAAGAAATGGAAAAGAGAGTGCGGTACTCACAATGTTAAACAGAGGAAGGAAGTTGTAGTCTGGAGTGAAGCTCAATCTTCTTTCAGAGAGAGAGGTGCAGCAGCTTCAGAAGCTCATGGAACAACTTCCGCATTCAGACAATAGTGGATGTTCTCATTGGCAGGAGGACTACTCTACTTCCGGTCCTCCAAGGCTCCCCATTAGCTTCTAAAGAAGGTCGCGCCCCGTTGCAGCAGACAGCTCGGAGCATGCGCCGTTCTTGCTGACACCGAGGAGCATGCGCTGTACACTCTGTGGCAATGCTGCGATTACTGACAAATTCAAGTGTCCAAATGCCAATAGGAGAAAAAGAAACGGTAGAGTCAATATTTATTTATTTAGGACTCGACATAACCAAACATGCTCCTCACTGTTTTTGCTACTCACCTTACCGACACCCCTCATGATTTTACAAATCTCAATAAGGTCACCCCTCAACCTCCTCCACTCCAGTGAATAAAGTCTCAGCCTCTCCTTATAACTCAAACCCTTCAGTCCTAACAACATCCTGGTACATCTTTACCGAACCTTCTCTAATAGTATTCTTCCTATAACAGGGCGACCAGAACTGTACTCAGTGTTCTAAAAGTGGCCTCACCAACATCCTGTATAATTTCAAAATGATGTCCCAACTCCAAGATTCAACTGTGTGGGCGGCACGGTGGCACAGTGGTTAGCACTGCTGCCTCACAGCGCCAGAGACCCGGGTTCAATTCCCACCTCAGGCGACTGACTGTGTTGAGATTGCACGTTCTCCCCGTGTCTGCGTTGGTTTCCTCCGGGTGCTCCGGTTTCCTCCCACAGTCCAAAGATGTGCAGGTCAGGTGAATTGGCCATGCTAAATTGCCCGTAGTGTTAGGTAAGGGGTAAATGTAGGGGAATGGGTGGGTTGCACTTCGGCGGGGCGGTGTGGACTTGTTGGGCCGAAGGGCCTATTTCCACATTGTGAGTAATCTAATGAAGGTGTGAACAATGAAGGCAAGTGGGCTAATCAACTCTTAACAACTCTGTCTACCAGTGATGCAACTTTCAAAGAACTATGTACCTGAACCACACCATGTCTCTCTTCTACAACAGCACCCAGGGCCCCGCCAGTAACTGCTACAAGTCCGTCCCCTTTTTATTAAAGCAAAGTGCAATTCCTCACTTTTATCTATACTCTCTCGTGTACACGCTCTCTCTCGGACACAGACACACACCACCCAACACACACACAGGCCTATACTCCATCACACTCATACATTACCAGTTTTTGTTTTAAAGCTGCTCATTTCTGAGGGAAATCCAAGATGGTGGCAACTAGCAAGTCTGAGTCGACAGTGCTCCTCCCAAGATTTGGGTAAAGTGGGTCACCCACCCCCATCACACTCACCAAATCATTGATAATAGTTGTTTAATTTAATTAGTTGTTTAATATTAAACTTAAACAATCTAATCTTTAGTTAAAATGACTAAAGGGAAGGGAGCCCGCAGCTCACAACAAGCAGGACCCCCTCCCCCACTCTCTCCAGCTGCAGCAGAGGCGTCCACAGCCGCCCCGGGGGACTTACCTACAGGGGCAAGCCTTGTGGAGATGATCTCCAAGATGGACGCGAAGATCGGCGCGTTTAGCGAGGATTCCCGAAGTCGATGGGACTCACTCTCGGCCACACTGCAAAAGCACGACCAAGACATGAAAGAAATCGAGCGCCGAGTTGGAGGGGCAGAGCTGAAGGTCGTCAAAAAAATATTTGTTTGCTGGGCCTACCCGAACGGGAAGAAGAAGGCCAGCTTACAGTATTCCTGGAGCAGTGGCTGCCACAGCTTTTAAATCTGGAAGCTGGATCAGGCCAGGCAAGGGTGGAAAAGACCCCCAAGCTATGATCTATAAAGGATCCAAGATCATGTTATTCCAGGACTTTTCCCCGGCTCTGGTTCGAAAGAGGAAGGCATTCGACGAGGCGAAGAAGCGTTTAAGGGACTTAAATATTCAGTACTCCTTACGCTACCCAGCGACGTTACACTTTAACCATGAACAATCCGTATATAACTTTGGATCGCCAGAAAAGGCTAAGGAATTCTTAGACTCTCTTAGATAAACTGTAAGGCATAATGGATGTTGGTTTGCCTTTCACCCCACTTTGTTTTGTATCCCCCCTTTTTTTTCCTCTGACTTTACTTTACTGTTTAATATTATCATGCGGGGTAGGGAGAGGGATTTGATTTTCTCCCCCCTCCCCCCTTGGGGTTGTTTTCTTTTATTATTTTATGTATATATGAGGGGTGTGTGTGTGTGTGTATGTGTATATGTATATATAAAAAAGCTGGGGTATATATTAAAAAAAAAGCTGGGGGGTTTGGTTGGTGTTGGTGGGGAGAGGTGGCTACCTTATTCAAATTTACCTCTGTCTCTAGGAGCGAGGTTGCTTTCCCTTGTTATTTTGTATTATATTTAATTATTATTTGTTGATGTGGTAATTTTATAGTTATATATTTATATATGGTATTAACATTACCAAATATATCCAGGTGTTGGTGTGGGTGGGGTAGGGTGCTCACTGTTAACTCTACCTTTGTATTATATTTGAATTCTCATTTTATTGAGGAGCGTCTGGGTCAAGGGTGGGGCATTGATTGGGAGAGGATATGATGGACTTTTGGCGAGGAAGTGACACCCTCTGGGAACAAGGGGAAAATCTCCACTTAGATACGTTTTTTTTTAGAAATGGTTTTTTATTGTATTGTTGTGGGCGTATTAGAGAGGCGTTATTTTTGTAAATTTTATATGCTCTACGCTCGGGATGTTCTGGATAGGGTTCCCCCTCCCGAGGGATCTCGGATTGGCCCAGATGATTATGGTTGATCAGTCGGTTAAGTGGTGCACTTGGAATGTCAAGGAGAGTAATTCGCCAGTCAAAAGGAAGAAAATATTATCAAATCTTCAGAAGGAAAGAGTTGATATAGCTCTCCTACAGGAGACACACCTGTCGGATAAAGAACACTTGAAATTACAACAGGGTGGATTTGATCAGGCCTTTTTTTCTTCTTTTAGCTCAAAAAGCAGGGGAGTTGTTATTCTTGTCCGAAAGAATTTCCCTTTCAAAATCCTAAAGCAGATAAAAGACGAAGCTGGACGATATATTTTGATTAAAGCCCTCATAAATGGAGAGGAATATGGGATTTTAAATTTGTACTGCCCTCCGGCACACCCCTTTAAATTTATAACGAAGCCTTTTCAAAATTGATGGCTTTTGGTGCCCGTCATATAATTATAGGGGGAGCCTTTAATTGTATTATGGATCCGGAAATAGATAGGATTCCCAAGAGTACTGGCGGAGTATCTCCCAGATCTAGACAACTGATGGATCCGAACAAAGAATTAGGATTAGTAGATGTATGCAGATGTCTTCATCCACAGGGCAGAGATTTTTCTTTTTACTCCAATCCACATAAATGTCATACCAGAATTGATATGTTTTTCGCCCCCTCGATTTTTAAAAATTCCATATCATCCTGTAAAATAGGTAGTATAGCAATTTCCGATCACGCTGCTGTATATATGGAAACTAAGGCGAGGAACAATGGGACATCCCCTCGGCATTGGCGTATGGACCCCTTCCTAATGAAAGATAGTAAATTTGTAAAGTACTTCTCTCAAGAATTTAAAACTTTTTTAGAAATTAATTCAGGTACAGCTCGCAACCCATCAATGATGTGGGAGACCATCAAAGCTTACACGCGAGGTTTGATCATCTCCTATTCAGCGACCCAGAAGAAATTGAAGGGAGAACAACAGCGTCTGCTTGAAGCTCGCTTAAAAGCAGCTGAAACAGCATACACTGATAGACCTTCTATTATTAAATTGCAAAGGATTTTGGCTCTTAGGACAGCTCTAAACACTACGCTTACTCAAACGGCTAAGAGGGAAATATTATTTGCAAAACAAAGGTTATATGAATATGGCGACAAACCGGGTGGATACTTAGCATTTCTTGCAAAGGAAAAAAAAGGCCCCTCAGACTATTACGTCTATCAAGGAAAGTACGGGTATTTTAACTCATGATCATAAAAAGATTAATGCGACCTTTAGAGAATTTTATTCTGAGTTATATAAATCGCAGGATTATGAAGATAGGATGAGGAGGATGCAGTCATGTTTTAAAAATTTGACCTTTCCAGGCCTAACTCCGGAACAAGTATCGGTCCTAAATGCTCCTCTTACAGTCCAAGAAATACTTGGTGCAATTAGGCAAATTCAGAGTGGTAAGGCACCGGGCCCAGATGGTTTTCAAGCTGAATTCTATAAAGAATTTACAGAAATATTGGCTGGTCCACTTATGGACATGTATAACTATGCATATAATCAGGGCTGTCTCCCGCCTTCGCTGAAAGAGGCAAATATCTCTCTTATCCTTAAAAAAGGAAAGGATCCAGAAGATTGCACATCATATAGACCATTATCCTTGCTAAATGTAGATTTTAAAATCCTTTCTAAAACGTTAGCACTGAGACTATAAAGGGTACTGCCACATATTACAAAGGAGGATCAGACGGGGGTTTATTAAGGGCCATAGATCATCCAATAATATTAGAAGGGTTTTGAATATGATTCAAGCCTGTCATCAGGGAAAGATACCAGGAGTAGTGGTTTCATTAGACGCGGAAAAGGCATTTGATAGGGTTGAATGGTCATATTTGTTTTACACATTGGAAAGGTTTGGCGTTGGTCAGGTGTTTACCAAATGGGTCTCAACATTGTATAGTGATCCCAAAGCAGTTGTGGTTA
Organism: Chiloscyllium plagiosum; assembly: GCF_037043375.1. Classification (NCBI taxonomy): domain Eukaryota; kingdom Metazoa; phylum Chordata; class Chondrichthyes; order Orectolobiformes; family Hemiscylliidae; genus Chiloscyllium; species Chiloscyllium plagiosum. Next base: position 92,467,463 of record NW_028270165.1, on the reverse strand, counting down.
CCAATGGATTAGGTTCGGATAGCTTCAGTGTGGGTAGGGGCTGCCGTCAGGGATGTCCCCTCGCGCCATTGTTATTTACACTAATAATTGAATCACTAGCAGAAGCTATACGAGCTGATCCTAATATAACGGCCCCAAGGATTGGTACAGGTAAACATAAAATTACCCTTTATGCAGATGATGTTCTTCTGTTCCTCAGTAATCCTCTGATGTCCGTACCTCGCCTAATCCAAGTTATTAATACATTTAGCGCATTCTCAGGCTACAAAATTAATTTTTCAAAATCGGAGGCTATGCCAATGGGTGGCCTTGCTATGACACCCCACTTAGTGGACGGATCCCTTTTTCCCTTCCCTTGGTCCCTGGAGGGCTTCTTATATTTAGGCATTTTTATTACTCCAGTATTTGGTCAGTTGTATAAGGCTAATTTTGTGCATTTACTGGAAGGGATAAGGCAGGACCTCCAGCGATGGGGAGTCCTTCCAATTTCCTGGTTGGGTAGAATAGCATTAATCAAAATGAATGTCCTGCCCCGTCTCCTATATCCTATGAGAATGCTTCCGGTGATGCTGCCGAGGACGGCTCTATGTAAATTATATGGCTGGCTGGAATCATAGACGGCCCCTCATTAAGCTGAAGAAGCTACAGCTTCCACAGACAAGGGGAGGATTGGACTTCCCAGACTTTAGGAAATATCAGTTAAGTTCTCTATTAAGTTACATAGCTGATTGATTGTGGATCAGACAAGACCCAATCTGGTTGGACATCGAGGCCTCTCAAGTAAAATACCCACTTATTAACCTTTTATTTTCAGACAAGAGGAAAATCGTTACAGATCACTGTAAAAACCCTATAACACTAAACACAATTAAGGCTTGGAATATAATGCGGCAAAATGAGGGCAACTCACATAAAACATCCCCCTATGCACCGATAGTGGGAGCATGGGGATTCCAACCAGGGTTGACAGATGCCACTTTTAAACTCTGGAGATCCAGGGGTATCTCATGTTTAGGGGATCTATTTAAAGATGGGGTCCTGATGTCTTTTGAACAGCTGCGTCAGAAATTTGGATTACCTAATGGAGACCTCTTTCGATACTTTCAAATTCGAGATTATATACAGAAGAAGACTACGTTATTAGATAGTCTTTATAAATCAGATAGAGAATGTAGTGTCCTTCAACCAGTGGGGGTATCTTCCGCCAGTACTATTTATCATTTACTACATGATGAAGTATCGGGAGATATGGATAATCTGCTTAAAACATGGGATCAGGATTTGGGACTAGAAATCTCTATAGAAACATGGAATGATATTTGGGAAAATGCTAGAAGAATTATTATTTGTAACAGAAACCAGGCTATCCAGCTGAAGATACTTCATAGGGCCCATATAGCACCGGTTCGACTGGCAAAATTTAAGGCAAGAGCATCTCCAATGTGTCCTAAATGCAAAATAGAGGTGGGCACTCTTACACATTGCCTATGGACCTGTCATAAGATCCGTAGATATTGGACTAAAGTAGCAAGTACCCTGACAGAAATTTTAGGAATGGAAATTAAAGTGGACCCTGTATCTCTCCTTTTGGGCTTTTCGAACTTTCCCTCCCTGGACATGTACGGGAAGAGACTATTTTCTATTCTTTCTTTCTGTGCAAGGAAAAACTGGGTGGCTGAGGGCCCCCCTGGACGTTCAAATTGACACAGATTAATTATGGAATGTATTCCCCTTGACTTCCTCACAAATATAGTGCAGCGAAAGACCGAATTATTTTATAAAATATGGCAGCCCTTCTTGAGTTACATAAATACAGATATTTCGGCTATCCTAACAAGGGCTTTTATTTAATTGAGATTACAAACCTGGCTGGGCCGGGGCCCCTCGGGAGAGGAATCCCGCACGAATACGGGTTTTATTACATCTGATGTTAACACATTCCGAGCATGTAAGAGACTTAAATATACAATCTGGTTAGTTGTAGGTTAGATTAGTAGACAGTTGAGTTTTGTTTTTTTCTGTTTCGGGTTTTTTATCTTTTCTTTCTTGTTAAACTTTGGCTATTGTATATCAATGTTTATATCTGAGAGTTTTGTTTATTTTTGTAAACTTGTAAAAATGTTAAATTTCTAATAAAAATATCGATATAAAAAAAGCTGCTCATTTCTTTCCGCCTCCTGCACTAAGTTTAGAACATAGAACAATACAGCGCAGAACAGGCCCTTCGGCCCTTGATGTTGCGCCAACCTGTGAACTATTCTCAGCTCATTCCCTGACACTATCCCAATATCATCCATGCGCTTATCGAAGGATTGTTTAAATCTCCCTAATGTGGCCGAGTTGACTACCTTAGCAGGTAGGGCATTCCACACCCTTCCCACTCTCTGCATAAAGAACTTGCCTCTGACACCTGTCTTTAATCTATCACCCCTCAATTTGTAGTTATGCCCCTAATACAAGCTGACTTCACCATTCTAGGAAAAGTTCTTTCACTGTCTACCCTATCTAATACTCTGATCATCTTATATGTCTCTATCAAATCCCCCCTTAGCCGCCTTCTTTCCAATGAGAACAGATCCAAGTCTCTCAGCCTTTCCTCATAAGACCCTCCCTCCAGACCAGGCAACATCCTGGTAAATCTCTTCTGCACCTTTTCCAATGCTTCCCACATCCTTCCTGAAATATGGGGACCAGAACTATACACAATATTCCAAGTGTGGCTGCACCAGCGTTTTGTATAGTTGCAGCATGATATTGCGGTTCCGGAACTCAATCCCTCTTCGAATGAAACCTAACACACCGTATGCCTTCTTAACAGCACTATCCACCTGAGTGGCAATTTTCAGGGATCTATGCACATGGACTCCAAGATCACTGCCTTCCTGTTATTCTTCCCAAAGTGAATCACCTCACATTTAGCTGCATTGAACTCCATTTGCCACCTCTCAGCCCAATTCTGCAGTTTATCCAAGTCCCCCTGCAACCTATAACATTCTTCCAAACTGTCCACTACTCCACCAACTTTAGTGTCGTCTGCAAATTTACTAATCCATCCACCTATGCCTGTGTCTAAGTCATTTAAAAAATGACAAACCGCAGTAGTCTGAAAACTGATCCTTGTGGTACACCACTAGTAACCGGACTCCAGGCTGAATATTTTCCATAAACCACCACTTGCTGTCTTCTTTCAGAAAGCTAGTTTGTAATCCTCAATCCTATGCCTCTGCATTTTCTCCAATAGCCTACCATGTGGAACTTTATCAAAGGCTTTACTGAGGTCCATTTACACCACGTCAACTGCCCTACCCTCATCTCCATGCTTGGTCACCTTCTCAAAAAACTCAATGAGGTTTATGAGACACGATCTGCCCTTGATGAAACAGTGTTGACTATCTGAAATCAAATTGTTGCTTGCTAGATGATTATTAATCCTATCTCTAATATTCCTTTCCAAAAGCTTTCCTTCAACAGACGTAAGGCTCACTGGTCTATAATTACCTGGGTCATCTCTGCTGCCCATCTTGAACAAGGGCACAACATTTGCAATCCTCCACTCTGGTACTAAATCGGTAGACAATGACAACTCAAATATCAAAGCCAAAGGCTCTGCCCTCTCCTCGCTAGCTTCCCAGAGAATCCTTGGATAAATCCAATCCGCCCTAGGGCACTTGTCTCCTCTCACTCCTTTTCTAGAATAGATAACACCTGTGTGCAACTAACCTCAATCCTTTCGAGTCTAATATCTCGTACCTCATTCTTCTCCTCGACAATATTCTCCTTTTCCTGAGTGAAGACCGATGAGAGATATTCATTAACACCTCTCCAATCTCCACAGGGCCCACACTCAACTTCCCACTTCTGTCTTTGACTGACCCTATTCCTACCCTAATCATCCTTTTATTCCTCACATACCTATAGAAAGCTTTAGGGTTCTCCTTTATGTGTTAAAGACTGCTCATGTCCTCTCTTTGCTCTTAACTCTCTCTTTAAACCCTTCCGAGCTGATCTGTAACTCTCCATCGCCTCATCTGAACCATCTTGCCTCATCAACACATGAGCCTCCTTCTTCTTTGTAACAAGAGATGCAATTTCTGTTGTAAACCATGGTTCCCTTACCTTATCACTCCCTGCCTGACAGGGACATACCTATCAAGGGCACACTATATCTGTTCCTTAAACCAGCTCCACACTTCAATTGTTCCCATCCCCTGCATTTTGCTACCCTATTCTATGCATCCTAAGTCTTGACTAATTGCATTATAATTGCCCTTGCCCCATCGATAACTCTTAACCTGTGGCATGTTCCTATCCCTTTAAATTGCTATATGAAACCTAACTGAATTATCGTCACTCTCTCCAAAGTGTTCACCTTCCACTAAATCAAACATCTGGCCTGATTCATTACCAAGCACCAGATCCAGTGTGACCTCCCCTTTTGTCGGCCCTTCGACATACTGTGTCAGAAAGCCTCTCCTTGGTCAAATGAACACTAGGATTATGGTTTGCTTCAGCAAGGTTTCACACTTTAATTTGTAACGGCTGGGAAAAGATTTGTCCAGCAAGACAGATATTAAAAGATTCTGTGTTCCTTGGAGAAACTGCGTGATTAACTTGGAATAAAATATCAATTTTCATATGTTTCTTAAGAGACAGTACAGCCTTAATTACAGAGTAAATCCAATAAAATGTAATAAAATTACATAATGGACAACAGATTAACCCAATGATATTTCCTGGGAAATAATGTTGTTTCACATGCATTATCTCCTCATACCTGTGCTTCAAGGTTAGCTAGGATGGTCAGTAATGTCCTATCTAGCTTAATTAGATCCATACTATGAAGAAGGCATTGTTTGCTTAATCTGTGATTCAGTTAGCTCAGGAATGCAGAAATGCAGCTTTTAGCTATTTTAAACACAGTGTTAATTTGCAGCCTGAAAACATGTTTTATATTACTTTATATTGAGATGCCATTTTGTGTTTAATAAAAGCTCCTGACAACAGCCTAAATCTAGGTATTAGATCCTCATCTGGTGTGGATCTACTCCGTCACTCAAAACAAAACTAGATTTACAATTTAAGGTCATACATGCTATTCTGCTAAATTAATCCAGTTGATTTTTTTTGTTTAAAAATGTGAAAATTTCATGAACAGTTCTTCCAGTTAATCACTGAATATTCAAATTTCTCTTCAAAATTAAAGATCATAACAAAACTGGGTGTCATTGTGGGATTTTGAAACTGGAGGGTGTGCTTGTGAAGCTTGAATGAACAATATTTCAAAGTGAATGTTATCGTGTTCAGTACTAAGACTTTCTGGAGATGAAAAATTTGCCCTTGTGTATTTTGCAACACTTAACCAAGGTCAGTTCCATAGAATATGCAGTCAGGTTGATGTGAGAGTTAAGAGCTGGGGAAAAAACATCAGACATAATGGAGGCAGGAGCACAGCAATTAGAGTTAGAAAGTTAGCCAAAAGTATAAAAACAGGAAGGAAAGTTTTGTCACTTTGTTAACTTTTTAAAGAAAAGCTGTGTTGGTTCTTTAAAAAATGAGTCTGGGGATTCAATAACGGAGGATAAAGAGATGGCAGATGAATTGAAAAGAGCTTGAATCTGTCTTCAGCAGCGAGGATACAAGTAACAGGTTAGAACTAGCTGGAAATCAGGAAATGAAAGGGAAGGAGGAACTGAAGACAATTACAATTACCAGGGAGGTAGTACTGAGTAAACTGTTGGAACTACAAGCTCACAAGTCCCAGGGGTCCAAAGGATTTCATTCTAGACCCTTAAATAAAAATTAGCTAGTGATATTGTTAATGCATTGGTTTTAATTTTCCAAACCTTATTAGTTTCAGGGGAGGTTTCTGTAGATTGGAAAACTCCCTTCTTCAAAAAGGTAGACCGAGAACAGGAAACTGCAGATCATTTACCTTAATATATGTCATAGGGAAAATGTTCAAAGCTATGATTAAAGATGTGATGACAGGGCACTTGTACGGTTTCAAGGTAATCAGGCAGCGTGAATGTGTTTTTGTCAATGGAAATAATGTTGTAATAATGTTTTGAAGAATGTCTCTCCCAACTGCGACTGAGTTGATAAATCTCATGTACCGACAGGGAATGGAATCCGTTAGCACAGTCCCCGCGTTTCCACGACTTCTCTTCGTTCTGGTGTCCTTTTGGCTCCCGGATTCTGATGAACAATTGAAACTGTGATCACACTCAGGAAATGTGTGCAGTTACTCCCTGCTGCGAATACTATAATGTTACTTCAGTCTGTGTAACTGGTTACAGCTCCATCCCATAGACAGCTCACTGGGGCACACTCTCTCTCGACAAGGGCAAAAGACATACAAAAGTGGAGTAACCAGACAAAATGCAGAAGCAATAAAATCTCGAACCACAGGGGAAAAAAATCTGTCAATAACAGCAGCAGCCTCAAAGAGCATACTGCGCATGTTTGCCGGTGTCAGCAATGCAGTGCGCATGCTCGCTGGTGTCAGCAAACAAATAGTGCGCATGCGAATCGCTATTGGCAAAAGAGGCGCGGGACCTTCTTTTGATTGACCAATAAGAAGCACAGGAGGACCGGAAGGACATTTGTCCTCCTGCCAATGAGAGGCACCCCATTGTCTGAATGCAGAAGTTGGACCATGAGGTTCTGAAGCTACTGCTGCTCGTGTCTGAATGAACATTGAGCTTCATCCCAGACTGCACATTCCTTCCTCTGTCCATTATCTATGAGTACCGCACTCTCTTCTCTTGCCACCTTTTCCATGTATTTTTTTCATTCTGGGATTCAGTTGTTGACTTGCAGCAACTAAAAGGAAAGAGTGAGTCGGGATGCGGACAGACTCTGGAAACGTTGCGCCAGGTCTGTGTCTCAATTGGCAAAATACACAGGTAGGTGGCTGGAAGAACACAGCAAGCCAGGCAGTATCAGGAGGTGGAGAAGTCAACGCTTCAGGTGTAATCCTTCTTCAGTACTGGGGATGGGTTTAGGGGGCGATGCAGATAAAGGGCTGGTTGGTGAAGTGGGGATAGATGTAGGAGAAAGTGAGGTCTGCAGATGCTGGAGATCAGAGCTGAAAATGTGTTGCTGGAAAAGCGCAGCAGGTCAGGCAGCATCCAGGGAACAGGAGAATCGACGCTTCGGGCATACGCCCTTCTTCAGGAGCATCCAGGATTCCTGAAGAAGGGCTTATGCCCGAAGTGTCGATTCTCCTGTTCCCTGGATGCTGCCTGACCTGCTGCGCTTTTCCAGCAACACATTTTCAGCTGGGGATAGATGTAGACAGGTAGAGGGTTCGACCTAGGCAAAAGGGAGGACTGCAGATGCTGGAAACCAGAGTTTAGATCAGAGTGGTGCTGGAAAAGCACAGCAAGTCAGGTAGCATCCGAGAAGCTGGAAAATCGACGTTTCGGGCAAAAGCCCTTCATCAGGAATTTCCCTAGAGCAGGGGAGTCCAAAGCTAGAGGACATATGTTTGAGGTGAGAGGGGAATGATTTAAAAGAGACGTGAAGGATAACTTTTTCACATAGACAGTTTTGCATGCATGGAACGAGCTGCCAGAGGAATTGGTGGAGGCTGGTACAATTATATTTAAAATGCATCTGGCTGGGTACATGGAACCGTGAGGGTCACATGCTGGCAAATGGGACTAGATTAATTTTGGATATCTGGTCATCATGGACAAGTTGGGCCAAAGGGTCTGTTTCCATGCTGTATGGCTCTTAATCGTCTTTGGTGAAAGCAGAAGTGTGGTTGTGAAGACTAGACTTTCAGAGCAGCTTTCGAAGATGTTTTGCCCTTACTGGGAGCAGAAGAATACAATGAAATCTTGCATTTGTGAGATAGCAACTGAGTAAAGGGAGTACATCTGCGATTTTGGTGAAAAATGGGAATTCATTGCACTATGGGGATGAAGCCCTACCCTATCCAGTTATTTCAGCTGGTGGATGAGACTCGGCAGTTCACGCAGGCAGTCAATCCAGTAATATTTTGTAAGTTCCACTTTGGAAATACAACCAGTCTGATTCAAGATTGGGATACAGACAGACTCTGACCTCACACCTTTAATGCATTGTCTAAGCTGAGATGACACCTTTTGTTATAAAACCTTAAGTTATCTCAAGAAAGTGTCTTACAGGAAGTTCTGGGATTTACATATTAATGATACCTGCAACCCATTCTGAAATATGAAAGGCTTAACAATCCAGGTTTGTTCAATATATCATTTCAGTGGCAGGACACCATAATGTTTTTCTATAAATTCTGTGCCTTATGATGTTATTCTCCACAACCATCTGATGAAGGAGCAGCACTCCAAATGCTAGTCCTTCCAAATAAACCTGTTGGACGATAACCTGGGTGTGTGTGATTAATTTTTTTTAAACTTTGTACAGGGTTAGGGTGGATTGACCATGCTAAAGTGCTCACTGTGTCCAGGGAGGTGCAGGTTTGTGTGACTTGGCTGTGCTAAATTACACATAGTGTCCAGGAATGGATTGGTCATGCTAAATTACCTGTAGTGCCCAGGAATGTGCAGGTTAGGGTTAATTGGCCAGGCTAACTTATCCAGAGTGAAGAGGGGCCTTTTGGTTCGCGATTGATCTAAAGAATCAATGGAAAGTGGTCTGTACAAAGCAAGGTTATCCGTTTAATAAGGCATCTTGACACAATTCTGTCCAGCAACACAGCGGTTAAAGCTTCAAAAATTACACATTATTTATTTAAGTTTTTTTAAGAGACAGTACAGCCTTAATTACAAGAAAATACCAATCAAATGTAGTAAGGTGACATGATTTACAGCAGGTTAATCCAAAGGGGTCTTAATTACGTAAATCATCGTGCCATGGTAGCAGCTGAAGGTTAGTTCAAATGGTCAATTAACATGTCAGTGTTCATTTTAAACAAACTCCATTGTCCTCTTATCTTTGGATTTTAGCTTAATTCTGCAAAACAGCAGGACAAGTTCACAGAGTTCAATCATTATTCTCAGCCATTTTGTTGTATTATTTGAAATTGAAAAGCCATTTTGTGGTTAGTAAAAATCTATATATACTTGTTGCATCTGACAATAACCTAAATTCAAATTTTAGATCCTCACCTGAAGCATCAGAGTCTGAGAGGTGACCTTCTAGACGTTTGTAAGAGGCATGGATATGGTGAATACCCAAGGTCTTTACCCCAGGGTAAGGGAGTCCAAAGCTCGAGGGCGTATGTTTGAGGTGAGAGGGGAATGATTTCAAAGGGACCTGAGGGGCAACTTCACGCAGAGAGTGGTGCATGTATGGAGCGAGCTGCCAGAGGGAGTAGTGGCGGCTGGTACAATTACAACATTTGAAAAGCATCTGGATGGGGATGTGAATACGAAGAGTTCAGAGGGATATGGGCGACATGCAGACAAGTGAGACGATATCTGAACAGATGAATTGGACCAAAGGGTCTGTTTCTGTGTTGTATGACACTAATCGTCTTTGGCGAAAGCAGAAGTGTGGTTGTGAAGACTGGACTTTCAGAGCAGCTTTCAAAGATGTTTTGTCCTTCCTGGGAGCAGAAGAAGATTAGATTATTTACAGTGTGGAAACAGGCCCTTCGGCCCAACAAGTCCACACCGACCCGCCGAAGCGCAACCCACCCATACTCCTACATTTACCCCTTTTAACGTAACACTACGGGCAATTTAGCATGGCCAATTCACCTGACCCGCACATCTTTGTGACTGTGGGAGGAAACCGGAGCACCCGGAGGAAACCCACGCAGACCCGGGGAGAATGTGCAAACTCCACACAGTCAGTCGCCTGAGTCAGGAATTGAACCCGGGTCTCTGGTGCTGTGAGGCAGCAGTGCTAACCACTGTGCCACCGTGGCGCCCAACAATGAAGTTACAATGAAATCTTGCATTTGTGAGACAGCGACTAAGTGAGTGAGTACATCCCAGATTTTGGTGGAAAGTGGAATTTCATTGCACTGTGGGGATGAAGCCATACCCTATGCAGTCATTTCTGCTGGTGGGTGAGACCAGACCTCAAGACTAGGGGGATTAGATTTAGGACAGAGATGAGGAGGAGAAAGTGAGGACTACTGCTTTTCCTGTGGTGCAGTGAATCTATGGAATTCTCTTCATTAAGTATATTCAAAATGGGTTTTTGCATAGTTGGGGAATTAAGGGTAGTTGGGGCAATGCTGCGAGGAGGAGCTGAGACGATGGATAGATCGGCCATGATCACAATGAAGAACGGGGCAGGCTAGATGGGCAAAATGGCTGACTCCTTTTATTACTGTGAAACTATTTCCCACAGCTAACCCACCTAATCTGCACATCACTGGGCACTACGGGTAATTTAGCATAGCGAATCTACTCTAACCTGCACCTACCTGGACACCATGGGTAATTTAGCACAGCCAATCCAACCAAATCCGCACAACACTGAACACTGGGTAATTTAACATGGTCAATCCACCCGAACCTGGACAAAGTTAAACATCACACAACACCAGGTTATAGCCCAATGGGTTTATTTGGAAGTACTCGCTTTTGGAGCACTGCTCCTTCATCAGGTGGTTGTGGAGTACAAGATCATAAGGCACAGAATTTATGGAAGAAGATTATAGTGTCCTGTCACTGAAATGATATATTGAACAAATCTGGATTGTTACCTCTTTCATCTTTTACAGTGGGTTGCAACTATCATTCATATGTAAATCTCGATAACATAAGGTTTTATAACGAAAGGTAACAACATCTGGGCGGCATGATGGCTCAGTGGTTCTTAATTCTGCCTCACAGCACTTGGGACCCAGGTTCAATTCCAGCCACTGGCCACAGTCTGTGTTGAGTTTGCATATTCTCCCCATGTCTGCATGAGATTTCTCCAGGTGCTCCGGTTTCCTCCCACAATCCAAAAGTATGCAGGTTAGGTGAATTGGCCAAGCTTAAATTGCCCAGTGTGTTACATGCATTGGTCAGGGGCAAATATGGGGAATGGGGCCTGGTGGGTTACTCTTTGGAGGGTTGGGGAACCAAAACTTCTTCAGAGCTGAGAACAGACCAACATCTTACTCTGTGGGAACAGGGAGATCAACAGAGGACAGAGAAACCAGGACCTGAAATCCGACCTGACACCGGATTACTGTGATCAGTGTTTTGATTTGCAATGCCAACCCTCTACCTTCACCTAGCTTCCCGTTTGACTACCCCCTCGATATTCAGGATCCAATCCTTGTCGTCCTGAAGCCATGTCTCTGTAAGGAGTCTCAGATCATAATGATTCTCTTCAATGTGTGCAGTCAATTCATTCACTTTTGTAACAGTGCAGCACACATGCAGACACACTGTTTTCGGTTTACATTTTAATGATCTTTGCAATCCAGTTTTAATTGCTGGGACATTTACTCTCCTTGTCTCCATCATTCTGTGATGTTCATTCCCCACATCACTACATTGCTCACTGGCCTTGATTGGGATTGGCCGTGCGAAATTACCCATAGTGCCCAGGGATGTGCAGGTTAGGTGTATTTGTCAGGGGAATGGGTCTGGGTGGGTTCCCCTTCAGAGGGTCGGTGTGGACTCGTTGGGCCGAGTGGCCTGCTCCCACACTGTGGGGATTCTCTGAAGCGAAGGGATGTTACCAAATGGTGCAGGGCAGCGCAGGCGCAGTGCGTGCGCCCGGCTTGGCCCCGCCCATCCGCTCCTTTCGTGACGTCACAACACAGAAGTGACACTGAATGAATGAAAACCCTTCCGTCTGGGCAAATCCTGGGGCGGGAAAATCTGTTCACTTGCAGCAACGGGAGTGAATCCAGGGAGGGAGCAGACCCTGTCAACTCAGGTATGGGAGTTAATTACCAGGTGAGGAGGACAGAGATTGGGAGGAGGAGATATCTTTTCTGTTTTCCTTTTCAAATGCACCCGATTTCCACAAGTAAATGCAACAGGTATAAGTACAGCACATGCAGCTTCAAACCGGCTGTGCATCCTCTGTTCTTCCTCTGCCTTGGCTCCAGCACTTTTTTGGCTTTCTTTCCCTCCCCCCTCAGCTGCCCGGTGTTCATACCTCAATGTTTTCCCGGTTGTCTTTTGTGGGCTTTGAAAACTTTCCCAATCGTCTGGATACAGGATTTGGGAGATTATGTTGTAGCTGTCCAGAACATTGGTTCGGCCACATTTGGAATATTGTGTGCAGTACTGGTCTCTCTGCTGTAGGAAGGATGTCATAGAGTCATGGATGTTGTGAAACTTGAAAGGGTTCAGAAAAGATTGGCAAGGATGTTGTCAGGGTTTGAGCTGAACAGGATGGGGCTGTTTTCCCTTGAGTACCAGAGGCTGAGGGGTGACCCTATAGATTTCTATAAAATCATGAGGGGCATGGATAGGATAAATAGACAAGGTGTTTCCCTGGAATGGGGGAGTCCAGAACTCGAGGGTAATAGGTTTAGGGTTGGGGGGAGATTTAAAAGGGCCCTAAGGGGCTACTCTTATATTCAGAGGGTGGTGCATGTAAGGAATGAGCTGCCAGAGGAAGTGGTGGCTGGTACAATTACAGCATTTAAAAGGCATCTCGCTGGGTATATGAATAGAAAGGGTTTAGAGGGATATGGGCCAAGGGTTTAGAGGGATATGCTGTCAAATGTGACTAATGATTTAGGATATCTGATCGGCATGGATGCGTTGGACCGAAGGGACTATTTCTGTGCTGGACATCTGGTAGACAATGGTCCTCAGAATTCTGTTCCCATTAGGCTCACCCTTAACCCTATTGCACATGATCTTGGCGACAGTATCACATTCTGAAATGAGAAAAGATCTATAAATGTGCAAGGGAATAGTTCCGTTCTGGGTGTGTACATGGAGTTGGAGAGAGTTACTGAAGTGTGTCAGTGTTAATGCCTTGATGTCTCATTTTGCTCCCACCTTCTCGGGGTCGTTAACTATTTTGTGTCTGGTCCTTCCTCAAGAAGCTGCATTGCAGATTCACCCTGAATGGACACTTTTTTTTTGCTTCCCAAAATCAGACCTGCTCACTCTCGGCAGGATCCCAATGTTGTGAAAGATATTAACTTTCAGGTGGAGGTATCCAAAATTCAGAGAGATGTCAGTCTTGATGTTTTTGCTTTTTCTGCCCCTGTAAGGTCCTGAATCAGCACCTTCAGGGGAATTAGTTAGAGCGGAGTGAGAACAGAGGGGGAGAGAGAGTGGGATGGTGCTTTCAATTTTGTGAAACAACAAAAGAATATTCCACAGAAAGTAGAATTGCTTGTTCTGAATTTCTACCCTGCACTGATAATCCCTTTTGTAATCCCTTTTTGCAGAGTATTTGAAAATCTGAAGACTGAAGTTTCAAAATCAAAGAATGAAGGGCTTACGCCCGAAACATTGACTCTCCTGATCCCCGGACGCTGCCTGACCTGCTGTGCTTTTTGACTCACTGTCCAGCGTCTGCAGTCCTCACTTTGATGTCAATGTCTGACAGTCACTCAATCCAATGGGACCACAACGATTTTTGACTGTGATTTCTGTGAGAGGAATCAATGCTTTTTGGTTCCTGTTTGAGGACGTTTTCAGCATCAGTGGGACTGGACGAGAGACCCAATTGTGGCAGCACACTGTGTGTGGAGCCTGAAACAGTTATACGGCCTGGAAAAGGGATTTCACAGCAGGGAGGGGCTCCCCATGTGTTTGTGAGCAGCTGAAGCTGTGGCCATGGAGAAACCTGAGGAATCTCACCCCGTGGAAGTGTGGCGACTGTGGGAAAGGCTTCCGTGTCCCGTCTGCCCTGGAGACCCATCGGCGCAGTCACACCGGGGAGAGGCCATTCCCGTGCACCGACTGCGGGAAGGCCTTCAGACATTCCACCCACCTGCTGGCCCACCACCGGGTCCACACGGTGGAGAGGCCCTTCAGCTGCCCAGATTGTGGGAAGGCCTTCAGACATTCCTCCACCCTGCTGAGACACCAGCGTGTCCACACCAGAGAGAGACCCTTCAGCTGCCCAGATTGTGGGAAGGCCTTCAGACATTCCTCCACCTTGCTGACACACCAGCGTGTCCACACCGGGGAGAGGCCCTTCAGCTGCCCTGAGTGCGGGAAGGCCTTTACCCAGGTCTCCTCCCTGATGAGGCACCAGCGGGTCCACACGGGGGAGAAGCCCATTAGCTGCCCCGAGTGCGGGAAGGCCTTTACCGACATCTCCTCCCTGATGAGACACCAGCAGACCCACACTGGGGAGAGGCCGTTCACCTGCTCTCAGTGCGGGAAGGGCTTCACCCGCTCCTCCAACCTGCGGAGCCACCAGCGGGTCCACACGGGGGAGAGGCCCTTCAGCTGCCCCAAGTGTGGGAAGGCCTTTACCCAGGTCTCCTCCCTGATGAGGCACCAGCGGGTCCACACTGGGGAAAGGCCCTTTAGCTGCCCAGAGTGCGGGAAGGCCTTTACCCACGTCTCCTCCCTGATGAGGCACCAGCGGGTCCACACCGGGGAAAGGCCCTTCAGCTGCCCTGAGTGTGGGAAGGCCTTCAGTGTTTCCTCCACCCTGCGGAGCCACCAGCGCGTCCACACGGGGGAGAGGCCCTTCAGCTGCCCCGAGTGTGGGAAGGCCTTTACCAACGTCTCCGCACTGCAGAAGCACCACGTATCCACACGGGGGAGAGGCCCTTCAGCTGCCCCGAGTGTGGGAAGGCCTTTACCAACGTCTCCGCCCTGCAGAAGCACCAGCGGATCCACACGGGGGAGAAGCCCTTTAGCTGCCCCGAGTGCGGGAAGGCCTTTACCGACGTCTCCTCCCTGATGAGGCACCAGCGGACCCACACTGGGGAGAGGCCGTTCACCTGCTCTCAGTGCGGGAAGGGCTTCACCCGCTCCTCCAACCTGCGGAGCCACCAGCGGGTCCACACAGGGGAGATGCCCTTCAGCTGCCCCGAGTGTGGGAAGGCCTTCAGTGATTCCTCCTCCCTGCTGAAGCACCACTGGGTCCACACGGGGAAGAAGCCGTTCACCTGCTCTCAGTGCGGGGAGGGCTTCACCCGCTCCTCCAACCTGCTGAGCCACCAGCGGATCCACACGGGGGAGAGGCCCTTCAGCTGCTCTCAGTGCGGGAAGGCCTTCAGCGATTCCTCCAACCTGATGATCCACATGCGTGTCCACACCGGGGAGAGGCCGTTCACCTGCTCTCAGTGCGGGAAGGCCTTCACCCGCTCCTCCAACCTGTGGAGCCACCAGCGGGTCCACACGGGGGAGAGGCCCTTCAGCTGCCCCGAGTGTGGGAAGGCCTTCAGCACATCCTCCACCCTGCTGAGACACCAGAGGATCCACACCGGGGAGAGGCCGTTCACCTGCTTTCAGTGCGGGAAGGGCTTCTCCTGCTCCTCCCACCTGCTGACCCACCAGCGAGTTCACGTGCCATTGCAGGGGGATTGAAGGAATGATGGCCGAGTGCCAATATCGATTGGACCATCAACCCACTTCCAGGGATTCCCGGGTTCGAATCCCGCCACGACAGATGGCGGAATTGGTATTCGGTCAGAAATGTGGAGTTCGGAATCTAACGATGAGACCGTTTCAGGGAGGGGGTGGTGCGGGGGAGAAAGCCCCCATCTGTATCACTCTCTCCCTTGTTAGAGAAGGGAACCGCCATTGTGGGAAAGGATTCACTCAGTCGTTCCAGCTGCACCCTTTACCCGGTCTGGCCTACACGTGATTCTAGACCCACAGCAGTCTGGAAGACTCTACACTGCCCCTTCCTGGCAAATGAGCAGGGAGAAACTTACTTGGAGACAGGGTATGGGTTGAAATTGCTGAGTGAGGCAATACTTGCTCCAGGGTACAGCTGTACCAAGGATCCAATTACAAAGGGACAACTTGGTGCTGGCCAAGAGTAAAGACAGTGAGGGGGGTGGGACAAGGGGAGGTGTGGTGTGTGCACTTTCACCTTGAGTTGTTCAAAAAGCAACTGCTTTTTCTCTGCCTTTTTGCTGGGGGGATCTGAAGCTGTAACAAAGTTGGGTTGCAATAAAGGTTACCCTGAACTTACCACCGGGCTCAGACTCTCATTGAAAGCTTTGAGCTTCAAGAGGTTTTTGTTTTAAAGCTGCTCATTTCTTTCAGCCTCCTGCACTAAGTTTAGAACATAGAACAATCCAGCGCAGAACAGGCCCTTCGGCCCTTGATGTTGCGCCGACCTGTGAACTATTCTCAGTTCGTTCCCCAACACTATCTCAAAATCAACCATGCGCTTATCTAAGGATTGTTTAAATCTCCCGAATGTGACTGAGTTGACTACCTTAGCAGGTAGGGCATTCCACGCCCTTATCATTCTCTGCATAAAGAACTTGCCTCTAACATCTGTCTTAAATCTATCACCCCTCACTTTGAAGTTATGCCCCCTGACATCAGCATCCTAGGAAAGAGTCTTTCACTGTCTCCCCTATCTAATCCTCTGATCATCTTGTATGTCTCTATCAAATCCCATCTTAGCCTTCTTCTTTGCAATGAGAACAGATCCAAGTCTCTCAGCCTTTCCTCATAAGACCCTCCCTCCAGACCAGGCAACAACCTGGTAAATCTCCTTTGCTCCTTTTCCAATGCTTCCCACATCCTTCCTGAAATATGGGGACCAGAACTATACACAATATTCCAAGTGTGGCTGCACCAGCGTTTTGTATAGTTGCACCGTGATATTGCAGTTCCAGAAATCAATCCCTCTACGAATGAAACCTAACACACCGTGTGCCTTCTTAACAGCACTATCCACCTGCGTGGCAACTTTCAGGGATCTATGCACCTGGACTCCAAGATCACTGCCTTCCTGATATTCTTCCCAAAGTGAATCACCTCACATTTAGCTGCATTGAACTCCATTTGCCACCTCTCAGCCCAATTCTGCAGTTTATCCAAGTCCCCCTGCAACCTATAACATTCTTCCAAACTGTCCAGTACTCCACCGACTTTAGTGTCAGCTGCAAATTTACTAATCCATCCACCTATGCCTGTGTCTAAGTCATTGATAAAAATGACAAACTGCGGTAGTCCCAAAACAGATCCTTGTGGCACACCACTAGTAACCGGACTCCAGGCTGAATATTTTCCATAAACCACCACTCGCTGCCTTCTTTCAGAAAGCCAAACTGCTAAATCACCCTCAATCCCATGCCTCTGCATTTTCTCCAACAGCCTACCATGTGGAACCTTTACTGAGGTCCATGTACACCATGTCAACTGCCCTACCCTCATCTCCATGCTTGGTCACCTTCTCAAAAAACCCAATGAGGATTGTGAGACACAATCTGCCCTTGATGAAACCATGTTGACTATCTGAAGTCAAATTGTTGCTTGTTAGATGATTGTAAATCCTATCTCTAATATTCCTTTCCAAAAGCTTTCCTTCAACAGAAGTAAGGCTCACTGGTCTATAATTACCTGGGTCATCTCTGCTGCCCTTCTTGAACAAGGGCACAACATTTGCAATCCTCCAGTTCTCAAGTACTAAGCCTGTAGACAATGACGACTCAAATATCAAAGCCAAAGGCTCTGCTATCTCCTCCCTCGCTTCCCAGAGAATCCTCGGATAAATCCCATCCGGTCCAGGGCACTTGCCTATTTTCACTCCTTCTAGAAATGATAACATCTGTGTGCAACTAACCTCGATCCTTTCAAGTCTAATATCTCGTACCTCATTCTTCTCCTCTACAATATTCTCCTTTTCCTGAGTGAAGACCGATGAGAGATATTCATTAACACCTCTCCAATCTCCACAGGGCCCACATTCAACTTCCCCCTTCTATCTTTGACTGGCCCTATTCCTACCCTAATCATCCTTTTATTCCTCACATTCCGATAGAAAACTTTAGGTTCTCCTTTATTCTATTTGTTAAAGACTGTTCATGTCCTCTCTTTGCTCTTAACTGTCTCTTTAAATCCTTCCTAGCTGATCTGTAACTCTCCATCGCTTCTGAACCATCTTGCCTCATCAACACATAAGCCTCCTCCTTCTTTGGAACAAGAGATGCAATTTCTGTTGTAAACCACGGTTCCCTTACCTTATCACTTCCTCCCTGCCTGACAGGAACATATCTATCAAGGACACACAATATCTGTTCCTTAAACCAGCTCCACACTTCAATTGTTCCCATCCCCTGCATTTTGCTACCCTATTCTATGCATTCTAAGTCTTGCCTAATTGCATTATAATTGCCCTTGCCCCATCGATAACTCTTGACCTGTGGCATGTTCCTATCCCTTTACATCGCTCAATGAAACCTAACTGAATTATGGTCATTCTCTCCAAAGTGCTCACCTTCCACTAAATCAAACACCTGGCCTGGTTCATTACCAAGCACCAGATCCAGTGTGACCTCCCCTCTTGTCGGCCCTTCAACATACTGTGTCAGAAAGCCTCCTGCACTCACGGGACTAAAACTGATCCATCCGACGTACTAGAGTGAAAGCATTTCCAGTCAATGTTGGGGAAGTTAAAGTTCCCCATAATGACCACCCTGTTCCTTTCACTCCTACCCTAAAAAATTTTGCTAATCCCCTCTTCCAACTCCCTGGAACTCTGCGGAGGCCTATAAAAAAAATTCCAAGCAGTGTGACCTCTCCTCTCCTGTTTCTAACCTCAGCCCACATTACCTCAGTAGATGAGTCCTCTTCAAAAGTTCTGTCAGCCACCGTTATACTATCCTTGACTAACAAGGCCACGCCTCTCCCTCTTTTACCACCTTGGCTGTTCTTAATGAAAGATCAAAACCCTGGAACCTGCAACATCCATTCCTCACCCTGCCCTCTCCATGTCTCCGAAATGGCCACAACATCCAAGTCCCAGGTACCTATCCGTGTTGCAAGCTCCCCTACCGTATTGCAGATACTCTGGCATTGAAGTAGAAACACTTCAAACCACTTTGTTGTCTGCCAGCACATTCCTGTGACCCTGAAATCATGTCCCTGTCCTTCCTACTCTCATCCTCCTGTGCACTACAGCTACACCCTCAGTTCCCACCCCCCCGCTGAGCTAGTTTAAACCCACTCGAATAGCACCAGCAAATTTCCCACCCAGGATATTAGTACCCCTCTGGTTAAAGTGAAGACTGTCCTGTTTGTACAAGTCCCACCTTCCCAGAATGAGTCCCAATTATCCTGAAAAAACCTGAAATCCTCCCTCCTGCACCATCCTTGTAGCCACGTGTTCAGCTGATATCTCTCCCTATTCCTTGCCTTGCTATCACGTGGCACGGGTAACAAACCAGAGATAACCACTCTGTTTGTTCAAGCCCTCAGCTTCCACGCTAGCTCCCTGAAATCCTGCCTTACATCCCTATTCCTCTTTATTTTGTGGTTAGCACTGCTGCCTCACAGCACCAGAGCCCCCGGTTCAATCCACCCCCACCCCCCCCGCCGCGTCTGCGTGGGTTTCCTCCCACAGTCCAAAGACATGCGAGTTAGGGTGAATTGGCCAAGCTAAATTGCCCAGTAGTGTTTGGTGACAGGGAATGGGGCTGGGTGTTTTGCTCTTCGGCGGGTCGGTGTGGACTTGTTGGGCCGATGGGCCTGTTTCCACACTGTAGGGAATCTGATCTAAAGTTCTGGAATTTATATATTGATGAACTGAAACCTGCAACCCCTTCTAAAAGATGAAGGACTCAGCAGCGGTCCAGGTTTGTTCCAAATATTGCATCGGTTGCATGACACTGTGATGTTTTGCTATTAACTCTGTGTCTTATGATCCAGCAGCACAGCGACACGCAGAACGAGCAGCGCTGCAGAAGCCAGTGCTTCCAAATACACCTGGGTGGGCGGGGATAACACAGAGGGGTGTGGTTTACGATCTGCATTTGGAGGGGGCGGGGCTTACGCGTCACCTTGGAGGTGGAGGGGCGGGACCAGGGAGCGTGGCCATCCCGAGGCCGGAAGTATGCCCGCGGCCTGTTTCCTCCGCTGGAGCTTCGGCTGCAGCAAGTAAGGTAAAGCTTTATGAATATTTCCTTTTACAGAGTTTGTATTTAATAACCAGTAATGGCTACTCAATATCATCAGAAAGTCCCAAAATGCAATTCATTTCAATCCAGTGCAGATAAGCACTAAGAGTTAATTTTCTACGGGAATCAACAGCCTCAGCACTAAAATGGTCTCACAAGGGAACGGCTGTGAATGTTATCACTTGGTGTCCTGTTCACACAGATTCACCGATGCTGAGGCAAACGTTCTTAATTGCCTTACAGCATCCTGTTATCACTTGGTGAGCCCAGGTGTCCCTATGTTTAAGTTCTGCCCTCTTTCTGAGCCTTCCTGCCAGTTTATTTTCTAGTGCAGTAAATGTATTTAATAATTCAGCATTACATTTTAGTCTGAATGTTTAAAGACAAGTTTTAAGGCTATAGACTTTATCACCCAGATGCCCACATCCTCATTCCTCCCTTTGATTGCACCACGATCACTGAAAGTGAAGGATACTCCAAACGAATGCCCTTCAAGGTGGTCCAGCCATCAACATCCTGTAGAGTGGCACCACCATCTTCGCAGCTCATCTGGTCATATTTATCATCGCCATCGACACGTGTGGGTGAGCCATCAGATCGCAAAAGGAGCATCTTCTGGGGCAAATCTATATCACTAAGGGACCTCATAAGCCTAGCAATTAAATACCTAACAATACCAATACCGACAAACAGACATAGCTAAATTGATAAGCCAATTGTACCATCAACCCGATCTGCAGTTTCCCCAACTGGTCCCTTCAGTCATTCTGTCAAGGAATACCTGGATCTCTTCTTGTATCTTAGTAATATTGCCAGTCAGATCGGGAATGCCCATAGTGCATTTATCTCGGACAATGGTGCAGACCTCACCCTCCTGGGCCTGTATATAGTCTAAGGCATACCGTTTTCAACATGGAGTCGCTTGAACGATGGCGTGAGCTGCCAGAGGAAGTGATGGGTGCTGATACGATGACAAGTTAAAAGGCTCCTGGACGGGCATCTGAAAATGAAGGGTTCAGATGGGTCAGGGCCAAGTGATGGCAAATGCAACTGGAGTCATAGAGATGTACAGCACAGAAACAGACCCTTCGCTCCAACGCATCCTTGCTGACAAGATAGCCAACACAATTTAGTCCCAGCTGCCAGCACCCAGCCCATATAGGGGCCAAGTGATGGCAAACGTGACTAGATTAATTTAGGATATCTGGGCAGGTTGGGCCAAAGGGTCTGTTTCTGCACTCTGTGACTCTAATTGTCTTCAGTGGAATCAGGAGTGTGGTTGTGAAGGCTGGTTTTTCAGAACATGTTTTGCCCTGACTGGGAGCAGAAGCGTTTGACTGAAGTGTGTTGGAGTTAATGCCTTGACGTCTCATTTTACTCCCACCTTCCCGGGGTCGATAATCATTTTGTGTCTGGTCCTTTCTCAAGAAACTGCATTGCAGGTTCACCCTGAATTGACACTTTTTTTTTTGCTTCCCAAAATCAGACCTGCTCACTCTCGGCAGGATCCCAATGTTGTGAAAGATATTAACTTTCAGGTGGAGGTATCCAAAATTCAGAGAGATGTCAGTCTTGACGTTTTTGCTTTTCTGCCCCTGTAAGATCCTGAATCAGCACCTTCAGGAGAATTAGATAGAGCAGAGTGAGAACAGAGGGGGAAGAGGGTGTGTGAGTGCTTTCAATTTTGTGGAACAGCTAAAGAAAAGAATATTCCACAGAAAGTAGAATTGCTTGTTCTGAATTTCTACCCTGCACTGATAGTGATGACTTTTGTAATCTGTTTTTAACAGTGTATTTGAAGATCTGAAGACTGAAGCTTCAAAATCAACAAATTTGAAGGGCTTATTCCTGAAACATTGACTCTCCTGCTCCTCTGATGCTGCCTGACCTGTTGTGCTTTTCCAGCGGCACACTTTTCGACACTGACTCTCCAGCGTCTGCAGTCCTCACTTTGACGTCAATGTCTGACAGTCACTCAATCCATCGGGACCGCAACGATTTTCAACTATGATTCTGTGAGAAGGAGCAAAGTTTTGGTTCCTGTTTGAGTAAGTTTCCAGCATCCGTGGGACTGGATCATAGACCATACTGTTGCAGTGCACTGAGCGTAGACCCTGAAACAGTTATACGGCCTGGGAAGAGGAATTCACTGTGGGGAGGGGCTCCACACGCATTTGTGTGTAACTGAAGCTTCGGCCATGGAGAAACCCGAGGAATCCAGCCCCGTGGAGAAACGATGGAAGTGTGGCGACTGCAGGAAAAGCTTCTGTGTCCCATCTGTCCTGGAGACTCATCGGCGCAGCCACACCAGGGAGAGCCCGTTCCCCTGTCCCGTCTGCGGGAAGGGCTTCAGCACTTCCTCCACCCTGCTAACCCACCAGCGGATCCACACTGGGGAGACGCCCTGCAGCTGCCCAGTGTGCAGGAAGGCCTTCAGCGATTCCTCCACCCTGCTGAGGCACCAGCGGGTCCACATGGGGGAGAGGCCCTTCAGTTGCCCCGGGTGCGGGAAGAGATTTACCCAGGCCTCCAGCCTGCTGACCCTCCAGCGGATCCACAAAGGAGAGAGGCACTTCAGCTGCCCCCTGTGCGGGAAGGGCTTCGCTAGCTCTACCAACCTCCGGAGGCACCAGGGAGTTCATGTACCATTGCAGGGGGATTGAAGGCGTGATGGCTGAGTGCCAGTATCGACTGGACTATCAACCCAGTTCCAGGGGCTCCCGGGTTTGAATCCCACTGCAGCAGATGGTGCGATACAGGGTATGGGTTGAAATTGCTGAGTGAGGCAACACTTCCTCCAGTTTAAGGCTGTACCAAGGACCCAATTACAAAGGGACAACTTGGTGGTGACCAATAGTAAAGAAGTGAGGTGGGTTGGGGGGTGGTGGGGTAGCGTGTGCGCTTTGACCTTGAACGGTTTAAAAAGCAGCTACTTTTTCTCTGCCTTTTTGCTGAGGGGGTTTGAAGGTGTAACAAAGTTGGATCTCAATAAAAGTTACCTGAATTTACCCCCGGCTCAGACTCTCATTGAAAGCTTTGAGCTCCAAGGTTTTTGTTTTAAAGCTGCTCATTTCTTTCAGCTTTCTGCACTAAGCTTCCAATGTCGCGTATCAGATGGATCAGTAAATGAGCAGCCAGTTTCGTTCGAAAGTGAATTTTTCAGGAGTGCAGAGTGTGTCATTTCATCGGCATTGTAAAGTTTACTGGCAGCATTGGGAGGTGTGGATTGTGCTCACTAGAAATTATGTGGAGGAGCCATGGTGGTGGACTCGCCTGAACGAAGTTAAAAATCACACAACACCAGGTTATAGTCCAACAGGTTTATTTGGAAGTGTGAGCTTTTGGAACACTGCTGTGGAGCAGGATCATAAGACACAGATTTTATAGCAAAAGATCAGTGTCATGCAACTGATAGGATATATTAAACAAACCAAGATTGTTGTTAAGTCTTTCACCTTTTAGAATGCGTTGCAGGTTTCAGTTCATTAATATGTAAATCCCATAACATCTTTTGATTCACATTCTCAAGATGACTTCAGTTTTTTTTAAAAAAAAGTCACAACTCAGCCCAGATAAAGGTGTGAGGTTCGAGTCTGCCAATGTCCCAATTTTGAATCAGACTGGTTCTATTTCCAAAGCAAGAATTCATAAAATATTACATGGATTGACTGCCTGCAGACTGTGCACTTTTTGAGCAAAATTGAATGTATCTGCAAACATAATTCTGCCAATACAAATTTGCCCAAAAAGTGATGTGAGTTTATGCATGAGTGCACATAAGAGTGTGATGGAGTATATGCCTGAGAGTGTGTTGGGGGTGTATGTGTGCGTGTCTGAGAGAGCACATGTGTATGAGTGAGGTATGAATAAAAGCAAGGGCTTGCGTTTTGCTAAAGCAAGGACGGTCAGGACTTGTACAGTTAATGGTAGGGCCCTGTGTCATGCTGTAAGAGAGACACATGGTGGGGTTCAGGTACACAGTTCTTTCAAAGTTGCTTCGCTGCGAGACAGGGTGGTTAAGAAGGCGTTTAGCACACTTGCCTTCATTGTTCACCCCATTGAGTATAGGAGTTGGGACATCATGTTGAGGTTGTACAGGATGTTGGTGAGGCCACTTTCAGAGTACTGAGTATGGTTCTCGTGTCCCTGTAATAGGAAGAATACTATTAGAGAGGGTTCGGTAAAGATTTACCAGGACGTTGCCAGGACTGGAGGGTTTGAGTTATAATGACAGGCTGGGACTTTTTTCACTGGAGCACAGGAGGTTGGGGGGTGACATCATGGAGATTGATAAAATCACGAGGAGTGGAGGTAAGGTGAATAGCAAAGGGCTCTTCCTTAGCGTAGGGTAGCTCAAGACTAGGGGGCATATTTCTTTAAAGTGACAGGAGAGAGATTTAAAAGGAACCTGAGGGGCAAAGTTTTGACAGAGGGCGGTTTACACGTGGAATGAACTTGCTGAGGATGTGGACAATGCAGGTACGTTTACAAAGTCTAAACGACATTTGGATGGGTACATGAATAGAAAGGTTCAGAGGGATTTGGGCCAAACGCAGGCAAGTGAGGCTAGTTTAGTTTGGGAACCCTGGTCGCCATGGATGAGTTGGACCAAAGGGTCTATTTCTGTGCTGTCTACCTCTCTGAACCAGAAGTGATCTTATTGAAACCAGTAGAATTCTGAAAGGGGCTTGACAGGATTGATGCCAATAAAATGCTCCTTTGTGGTGGGAGTCATAGAATCCCAACAATGTGGAAACAGGTCATTCAGCCCATCTATTTCACACTGGCCCTCTGAACAGCATCCAACACATACCCACCCCTTTATTCAGTATTTCCCATGGCCAATCCACCCTAAGTTTCACATCGTTGGTCACTATGGGTAATTTAGCACAGCCTATCCACCCTAACCTCTACACCCTAATCTGAAAATTACCTTCTCAAAAATGTAATTTAAATGTAGAAAAATGTTAGTCTGACTCAACATTCAGACGCAGACAGAATTCACACTTATTGTTAGAAAAGCTCTGCATTTGAATGACATTCTTGAGAAGGTAACAAAAAACAAGTTCTGGGATTAACAAACCAAAGAGCAGAAACCTATTCTAAAAGATGAAGGATTTCATCTAAAATTGTTTGATGTGTCACATTTCCATGACGCTAGACTCCTTAGGATATAAATTGTGATCATGATCTCATTCTCCAAAACTACCTGATGAAGGAGCGGCGCTCCGAAAGCTAGTGCTTCCAAACCAACCTGTTGGATTATAACCTGGTGTTGTGTGATTTTTAACTTTGTCCGTGGGAAACACATGAGTTGTGGGAGTGGTAACAGTTCTTATTTTGTGATCTATTCCAAGTGAAATTTCTCCTCTGCACAGGCACGGGTAAACAGTTTGTTTTTGTGCTTTGTGCGAGATCGGGTTAGCAGCTTTTAAATCCTTATGTGAAGCAACAGAAGTAAACTGTCAATCAGCAATTGTATTCCGAGAGTGGTACTTCCAGCTCTGGTAATCCTGTTGCATCAACAGAGAGAGGGTGAGGATGTCACATCTCAAGAGCAGACAGAAAAGTTATTTCGCTTGTTGAGTCGGTTCCTCACTCAGATGAGACTGGATGTTGCTTTTAATGGATCATAATTAAATGCTACAATGGAACACCTTAAATTCAAGGAATTTTGAAAGTGCAAACGAACAGTAACTTTGAACAGACATGTTCTTCCATTTCTAACCTTGGTTGACCCATATGAAGCCTTTTTACTGATAGCTCCATAATCATGTTCCTGCTGGATTTTTTTCAGGGCAAACAATTTCTGGTGGGAGAAATTCTGCATCCTGGGAAGGCGGGGAAATGAGAAAAAAAGCTGTTAAAAGCATTTGAACTGTGGGCCCACGAGCTCTCGTGGGAGCAGTGCATTTGCCAAAAGCATTTCTGAGGAATTCTGTGTAACTGTTGGACTGAAAATAGTTTCCCCACTGAACGTTAAACAGGTATTGAGAACGTTGCGCATTATAGATTGTCTTCCTGAGGACCGGAGGAGGATTGAATTTGCCAACTTGAACCACACTTTGCAGAGAGAGGAATTTTCTCCGGATGGAATAGGTTGATGGAAGTCAACAATTGTCAGATTATTTCATGAAAATAACAGCTGGTATGGGGATCCCAGAAGAGGGGCGTCTGTAATGAGCACACAGAAACAAACCCTTCAGTCCAGGCCAACCAGATATCCTAAATTAATCTAGTGACCCATTTGCCAGCATTTGGCCCATATCCCTCTGAATTCTTCCTATTCATGTCCCTATCCAGATGCATTTTTTTCTTCGGAGAATACTTGGGTGAGAGCCAAGATATGCAATATCTCAATGTATAATAATGAAGCTCATTTATTCTGAAATTATTTCAATTAGTTGGTCAATTGGCAAATAATAGCTGCATAACTGTTGTCAATATTGATATTCAGGAAAGCTATTTTGTTTAATATATTTCCTTTGTAAAGATCTTATCCAAATTATAAAATGAATGTATTTTCATACGAAATAAAATTTGCAGTGTTTTATTAAATGGTTGAAAGTAACTTTTGCACTTAATTGCTCCGTTTGGGATTAAACATTGTGACTTAGATAAAAGTGATCTTTCATAATTTATGGTGAGTCTATTAACAAACGAATGTTGCCATTTGCTCTCAAGTTCGCTCAGATTCAATTTGAAATTCTTAAATGAGTTGAATAAGGGGTAAAAAGTAAATATTTATTGCCCTTTACTGAAATTCTCTGCTCTGCCATTGTATTTGGTTAAACAAAATATGTATCTCTCTTCATAACTTTGATATCACCACAAATCCTAGGAACCCCATCCAGAACAAACATATAAATACAAAGTAGGAGACAACAGCTTCGCTTCACTTGGAGGTCACCACTGATGATGTTACCAAGCCAGGTAATGAAACGTCTAGATATCAAACCTACAGCTCAGCGAGCAAACCTGCACCCTAAACATTCTACTTTGCTGAAAGACTGCACAATCTGCAGGCAGTCAATACATGTAATATATTGTCAATTCCACTTGGAAAATAGATAATGGGCCCACTTCTTTTTGGATGTGAGCATAAGTGGTATAGTAAGTAAGTTTGCTGATGACACCAAAATTGGAGGTGTAGTGGACAGCGAAGGAGGTTACCTCAGATTACAATGGGATCTTGATCAGATGGGCCAATGGGCTGAGAAGTGGCAAATGGAGTTTAATTTAGATAAATGTGAGGTGCTGCATTTTGGGAAAGCAAATCTTAGCAGGACTTGTACACTTAATGGTAAGGCCCTCGGGGGTGTTGCTGAACAAAGAGACCTTGGAGTGCAAGTTCATAGCTCCTTGAAAGTGGAGTCGCAGGTTGATAGGATAGTGAAGATGGTGTTTTGTATGCTTTCCTTTATTTGGTCAGAATATTGTGTACAGGAGTTGGGAGGTCATGTTACTGCTGTACAGTTGGAATATTGCATGCAATTCTGGTTTCCTTCCTATCAGAAAGATATTGTGAAACTTAAGGGTTCAGAAAAGATTTACAAGGATGTTGCCAAGACTGGAAGATTTGAGCTATAGGGAGAGACAGAACAGACTGGGGCTGTTTTCCCTGGAACGTCAGAGGCTGAGGGGTGACCTTATAGAAGGTTATGAAATCATGAGGGACATGGATAGGATAGATAGACAAAGTCTTTTCCCTGAGGTGGGAGAGTCCAGAAATAGAGGGCATAGGTTTACACTGAGAGGAGAAAGATATGAAAGAGACTTAAGAGGCAACCTTTTCATTTAGAGGGTGGTAGTGTATGGAATAAGCTGCCAGAGGAAGTGGTGGAGGCTGGTACAATTACAACACTTAAAAAGCAACTGGAGGGATATGGGCCCCATGCTGGCAGGCGGGACGAGATTGGGTTGGGATATCATGCACAGGGATGTGCAGGTTAGGTGCATTAGTCCCGGGTAAATGTTGAGCAATAGGGGTAGGGGAATTGCGTCGGTGGGTTACCCTCCGGAGGATCAGTGTGTAGTCTTTGGGCCGAGTGGCCTGCTCCCACATTGTTTGGAGTCTCTGAAGGGGAAGGGATTTTTGTAAAGTGTGCAAGGCAATGCAGGAGTAGTGCGGGGGCCTGCTGAAGGCCTTGCTCCGCCCCTTGCTCCTCCCCCTGTTGTTGAGCTGTCTAACAAACATCTACTCTTTCTCTGCCTTTTTGCTGGGGGCAACTGAAGCTGTAACAATGTTGGGACACAATAAAGGTTACCTGAACATTCTGCCAGACTCAGACTCTCATTGAAAGCTTAGAGCTCCAAGCGGTTTTTGTTTTAAAGCTGCTCATTTCTTGCAGCCCCCTGCATTAAGTTTCCAATGTTGTATATCAGATAGAGCAGTGACTGAGCAGCTGGTTCCGTTAGAAGTTTACATTTTTCGGGAGTGCAGGCACTGCATTGTTTCAGCGGCAGTTTACTGGCAGCACTGGGAAGTGTGGGCTGTGTTCATTAGAAAGGAGGTGGAGGTGCTGCTGTTGGACTAGGTGGGACACGGTTTAAAAATCACAACACCGGGTTATAGTCCAACAGGTTTATTTGGAAGCACTAGCTTTCGGAGTGCTGCTCCTTCATCGGGTAGCTGTGGAGCAGGATCATAAGACACAGAGTTACGAGCAAAAGGTCACAGTGTCATGCAACTGATATGATATATTGACAAATGTAGATTGCTGTTAAGTCTTTCATCTTTTAGAATGGGTTGCAGGTTTTATTTCATTAATGTGTACATAGCAGTACTACTATTCAGTCATATTCTCAAGATCACAAGGGTTTTTTTTAAACTGGTGACATCTCAGCCCAGACAATGCATGAAAGGTGTGTCAGTATCCCAATCTTAAATCAGACTGGTACTATTTCCAAACTAGGAATTTATAAAATATTACATGGATTGACTACCTGCATGTTGTGCGCTTTTTGTGCAAAGTTGAATATATCTGTAAATATAATTCTGCAAATGCACCCCATCGTTGTGTGTGCACATGCTTTGTAAAGGGAGAGTGATGGAGGAGAAGCCTGTAAGAGGGTGTGTATACATCTGAGAGAGAGTGTGTGTATGAGAGAGGTATAGATAAAAGTGAGGGATTGCATTTTCCTAAAATAAGGGCAGGACTTGTACAGAGGGATATGGGGGGGGGGTTCAGGTACATACTTCATTGAAAGTTGCATCACTGGTTGGAAGGGTGCTTCAGAAGGCATTCAGCACACTTACCTTATTTGTCCACACCATTGAATAAAGGAGTTGGGACATCATTTAGAAGTTGTACAGGATGTTGGTGAAGCCACTTGTAGAGTACTGAGAACGCTTCTGGTGGCCCTGTAATAGGAAGAATACTATTACAGAGGGTTCAGTAAAGATTCACCAGGATATTACCAAGACTGGAGGGTTTGAGTTATAAGGAGAGGCTGTGAATCTCTTCACTGGAGCACAGGAGGTTGAGGGGTGACCTCATTGAGATTGATATAATCATGACGGTTCTAGGTAACATGAACATCAAAAATAGCGAGGAACCTGCACGGTGATGTCAAGTGACTGGTGGGGGGTAGAAATTGTGGCAGTTGGACACTTTAAATCCATCAGGAACAGCATCTCCATACAGCATACTGTGCATGTCAGGTGAGATGCCAGAAGACTAGAGGTTGGCTAACATGGTGCCACTGTTTAAGAAGGGTGGTAAGGACAAGCCAGGGAACTATAGACCAGTGAGGCCAACGTCAATGGTGGGCACATTGTTGGAGGGAATCCTGAGGGAGAGGATGTACATGTATTTGAAAAGACAAGGACTGATTAGGGATAGTCAACATGGTTTTGTGTGGGAAATCATGTCTCACAAACTTGATTGAGTTTTTTGAGGAAGTAACAAAGAGGATTGAGGAAGGCAGAGCAGTAATGTGATCTATATGGACTTCAGTAAGGCGTTTGACAAGGTTCCACATGGGAAACTGATTAGCAAGGTGAGATCTCAAGGAATACAGAGAGAACTAGCCATTTGGATACAGAACTGGCTCAAAGGTAGAAGGCAGAGGGTGGTGGTGGAGGGTTGTTTTTCAGACTGGAGGCCTGCGACCAGTAGAGTGCCACAAGGATCGCTGCTCGGTCCTCTACTTTTTGTCACTTATATAAATGATTTGGATGCGAGCATAAGAGGTACAGTTAGAGGGAGAGGCTGAACAGGCTGGGGCTGTTTTCCCTGGAGTGTCAGAGGCTGAGGGGTGACCTTATAAAGGTTTAAAAAGGTATGAGGGGCATGGACAAGATAAATAGACAAAGTTTTTTCCCTTGGGTTGGGGAGTCCAGAACTAGAGGGCATAGATTTCAGGTGAGAGGGGAAAAATGTAAAAGAGACCTACGGGGCAATTTTTTCACACAAGCATAGTACGTGTATGCAATGAGCTGCCAGAGGGACTGGTGGAGGCTGGTACAAATGTAACAATTAAGAGGCATTTGAATGGGTATATAAATAGGACAGGTTTGGAAGGATGTGGGCCAGGTGTTGAGGAGCGGGACTAGATTGGGTTGGGATATCTGGTCGGCATGGACCGAAGGGTCTGTTTCCATGCTGTACACTTCTGACTCTATGCTGTTTCAGCAAAAGCCGCGCATCCTCTGTCTGCAGAAACAGTGCTAACCCTTCTTCAAATGGACCAATGAGAAGCCAGACAAGGAGCCTGGGCCTCCTGCCAATCAGAGCTCCCCAACTGTCTGAATGCGGAAGATGGACCATCAGGTTCTGAAGCTGTTGTCCTCTCCAAATGAAGATCGAGCTTCACCTCAGACTGCAACTTCCTTCCTCTCTCCACCATCTGTGGGTACGGCACTGTCTTTACCATTTCATTTTTTCATTCTGGGGTTAAATTGTTGACTTGCAGCAACTGAAAAGAAAGTGAGTGAATCCAGGGAAGGGCCAGAGTCGGGAAACGTTGGTCCAGGTTAGTGTCTCAATTGGCAAACGCACGGCAAATGCAGTCCCACAGTGTGAAGTGATAGCCTCAGTTATGAAAAAATAACTGCTGTAAGGAGGTACGTTGTTTAAATGGTGACATATTGGGATGTGGAGAAAGTGAGGACTGCAGATGCTGGAGATGAGAGTCGAAAAGTGTGGCACTGGAAAAGCACAGGAGGTCAGACAGCATCCGAGGAGCAGGAGAATTGACGTTTCAGGCACGAGCCCTTCCTCAGGAATGATGTGTGGATGTAAAACGTGGCCTCAGCGTCCTTCCACACCAGTCACTGCCAGTTGTCAGACGGATGCAGCAAGCAATCAGCAAGGCAACAGGTATATTACCGAGAGGAATTGATTTCAGAAGTCGGGATGTCTTCCTGCAGTTAAGGGGTCATTGAATATATTCAAGGCTGAGTTCATCTGATTTTAGAACAACCATGAAGTGGATGTTTATGGGGGAAGGCAAGTAAAATGGTTTTAAGACCAGTACAGAATAGTTAGAGTCATACAGCACAGAAACAGACCCTTCAGCCCAACTAGTCCATGCTGACTATATTCACAAACTAAACTAGTCCCACCTGCCTGTGTTTGCCCCATATCCCCCTGAACCTTTCCTATTCATGTACTTATCCAAATGTCTTTTAAACGTTGTTACTCAACCTGCATCCACCATTTCCTCTGGACATTCATTCCACACAAACCACTGTTTAAAAAAAAGGTGCTCCTCATGTGTTTTTTAAATCTTTCTCCTCTCACCTTAATTTGCTCCCTAATCTTGAAACGACACATGCCGTTCACCTTATCTTTGCCCCTCATGGTTTTGTAAACTTCTATAAAGAGAACAAAGAACATTACAGCACAGGAACAGGCCCTTCAGCCCTCCAAGGCTCTGCTGATCGAGATACTCTATCTAAACCTGCCGCCTATTTTCAAAGGATCTGTCTCCCTCTGCTCCTTGCCCATTCATGTCTCTGTCTAGATACATCTTAAATGACGCTATCGATCCCAACCCTACTACCTCCACTGGCGATGCATTCGAGGCGCCCACCACCCTCAGTGTAAAGAACTTTCTATGTACATCTCCCTCAAACCTTTCCCCTCTCACTTTGAACTCGTGACCCTGAGTAATTAAGTCTTCCCCTCTGGGAAAATAATTCTTACTATCCACCCCTGTTTACACCCCGCATGGTTTTTCAGCCTCAATCAGGACACCCACCCTCCAATGAAAATAGTCTTAATCTACTCAACCTCTCCTCATAGCTTGCGCTTTCCATAAAAGGCAACATCCTGGTGAACCTCCTCTGCACTCTCTCCAAACATATCCACATCCTTTTGGAAATCTGGCGATCCGGAATTGTACACAGTATTCCAAATGCACCAAACCAAAATCTTATATAACTTTAACATGAACTGCCAGCTCTTTTACTCAATCCGTCCGATGATGGAACGCGTGTTGTAAACTGCCTTGACCACTCTACTGACAGTCATTGCCACCTTCAGAGAACTATAGACCCGAACACCCAGATCTCTCTGTACATCAATTTCCCCCAGGACCTTTCCATTTACTGTATAGCTCGCTCTTGAATTGCATCTTCCAAAATGCATCACCTCGCATTTGTCTGGATTGAACTCCATCTGCCATTTCTCCTCCCAACTCTCCGATCTATATTCTGCTGTATCGTCTGACAGTCCCCTTCACTATCTGATATTCCATCAATCTGAATGCCCATCTGCAAACTTGCTAATGAGGCACCCGACACCTTCACCTTTCAACCTCCTGTGCTCCAGTGAAAAAAGTCCCAGCCTCCCCACCAAAAGGTGTGAATTCTGTCTGGGTCCCAATGTCGAGTCAGCCTGACATTTTTGATATAAAAGCTCTGCATTTAAATTACGTTCTTGAGAAAGTTACTGAAAACAGGTTCTGGGATTAACATACCAAAGAACAGAAACAGTTCAGCAGTTAGATCACACGTTCGAGTGAGAAGTGTGTATAACATGATCTCACAACTCCTATACTCAATGCTATGAGCAATGAAGGAAAGCAAACCAAACGCTGCCTTCACTACTCTATCCACCTGAGACTCCAGCACTCCAAGGTCTCTTTATTCTGCAACACTCCCCTTAACTGTGACAGTCCTGCCTGGATTGCTTGACCAAAATGCAAACCTCTGATTTCTCTAAATTAAACTCCAACTGACACTCCTCGGCTCATCAACCGATCCCATAAATTCTAATTTATAGTGAACTCTTTCCTATCTCATTCCTTGGAAGCTGAAAATCTCCATCCCACAATCAGTCCCTCCATTTTCACTATTTGGACTGAAGGGGCTGTTTCTGTGCTGCATGGCTCTGTAACTCGGCCCTGTACTAGTCTTAAAACCATTTTCTTGCATTCCCCATAAACATTCACATAAAAATCAGATGAACTCAGCCTTGAATATATTCAATGACCCCCTAACTGCAGGAAGACATCCCCACTTCTGAACTTAATTCCTCTTGCTAATACACCACTTACCTTGCTCATTGCCTGCTGCACCTGTCTGACAACTGGCACAGAAGGACACTGATGCCCCTCTGAACATCCACGCATCATTCCTGATGAAGGGCTCGTGCCCAAAACTTCGACTGTCCTACTGCTCGGATGCTGCTTGACCTGCTGTGCTTTGCCAATTGTGGTCTTCTCTACATTGGGGAAACCGAGCGTAAACTTGGGGAACGGTTTGCTGAGCATCACAGCCGGGTCCGCAGAGGCTGAGCTGACTTCCCAGTCTCCACCCATTTTAATGCCCCTTCCCACTCCCCTTCTGACATGACTATTTTTGGCTTCCTCCATTACCACAACAAACCAAGCCACAAACTGGAGGAACAAAACCTCATCTTCTGTCTGAGCAGTCAACAGCCCAGAAGACACATTGAGTTCTCCAATTTCACATAATCTCCCATCCCATCCCCCAACACACTTCCCAGCCCCTTCCACTCTTCCCTGCCAACTAGATTCCTTCCTCCCATTCACCAACCAGGTCGTACCAGGTTATGGAGATAAGACAGGAACAGGATGCTGATTGA
Source organism: Chiloscyllium plagiosum (assembly GCF_037043375.1). Lineage (NCBI taxonomy): Eukaryota > Metazoa > Chordata > Chondrichthyes > Orectolobiformes > Hemiscylliidae > Chiloscyllium > Chiloscyllium plagiosum. Next base: position 92,433,431 of record NW_028270165.1, on the reverse strand, counting down.
GGATGATCAGCCATGATCACAATAAATGGTGGTGCTGGCTCGAAGGGCAGAATAGCCTACTCCCGCACCTATTGTCTATTGTACCCTCTACCTGTTTCCACCTTTCCCCACTTCAATACCCTGACCCCAGCACACCCTTGTTCCACAGCTCTCCCTCTACCCACCCCCAGACCTGAACAAGGGTACACCAGATCCCTCGACTTCTCCACCTTCTGATACTGCCAAGCTTGCTGCGTTCTTTCAGTCTCCTGCCTGTCTATTTTGCTAATTGAGAACAAAGGCTTGGACTAACTTTTCCAGACTCTGTCCCCTCACCTGGATTCACTCCCATTTCTTTCAGTTGCTCCAAGTCAACAACTGAACCTCAGAATGAAACGTAAATGGAAATGGGGGTGAGAAAAGAGAGTGCCGTACTCTCAGATGTTGGACAGAGGAAAGAAGTTGCAGTCTGAGGAGAACCTCAATCTTCATTCAGAGAGAGGAGGAGCAGGAGCTTCAGAGCCTCATTGTCCAACTTCCACATTCACCAATAGGGGAGCTCCGAATGGCAGGAGGACAATTCTCCCTCCGGTCCTCCTTATTTGTCCATCAAACGTAGGTCTCGTCCCTTTTCTGCCGACAGCGAGGAACATGCCCAATGTCTTGGTGACACCAGCAAACGTGTGCCCTGTTTGTTGACACTGAGGAGTGTACACAATATGCACTGTAGCAATGCTGGTGTCATTGACAGATTTTAAGTGTCCAAATTCCTTTGGGAGAACAAAAAGGATACAGCCATAATTTTTTTCCATGTGGCTCAATATTTGATTGCTTTTGCATTTGTCCGGCTGCTCAATGTTTAAGTCTTTTCCTCAGTGTTGGGCTGAGATTCACAACTAGAGGGCATAGGTTTAGCGTGAGACCACAAAAGTAACTGAGGGCCAACGTTTCCATGCAGAGGGTGGTGCATGTATGGAATGAGCTGCCAGAGGAAGTAGTGGAAGCTGGTATAATTACAGCATTTGAAAGGTATCTGGCTGGGTATCTGAATAGGAAGGGTTTAGAGGGATATGAGTCAAGTGCTGGCAAAGGGGTCTAGATTAATTTAGGATAGCATGTTGGCATGGACAGGTTGGACCGAATAGGTCTATTTCCGTGCTGTACATCTCTATGACTCTAAATAATAAAAAGTCGAATTTTCCAAATAAACTATATCCATGTTAACAAGGCTTAGTGTACCACATGCTTTACTAACTATTCTCAACAGGTCCTGCCCCTTCAATGACTGAGGAACATATACATGCTGGTGCATAATCTCCTTCACTAGTATTTACACACTACCCTCAGCAATTGCACAACTAACAGCAAAGGGTAAACAGCACAAGGATTAAACACACAGTGAGGGGGCAAACAGCACAAGGATTAAACACACAGTGAGAGGTAAACATGACAAGGATTAAACACACAGTGAGGGGTAAACAGCACAAGGATTAAACACACAGTGAGGGTGCAAACAGCACAAGGATTAAACACACAGTGAGGGTGCAAACAGCACAAGGATTAAACACACAGTGAGGGGCAAACAGCACAAGGATTAAACACACAGTGAGGGGTAAACAGCACAAGGATTAAACACACAGTGAGGGGCAAACAGCACAAGGATTAAACACAGTGAGGGGCAAACAGCACAAGGATTAAACACACAGTGAGGGGCAAACAGCACAAGGATTAAACACACAGTGAGGGGCAAACAGCACAAAGATTAAACACACAGTGAGGGGTAAACAGCACAAGCGCCAGTAAAAGCCGATGGAAAGTGAGTGTAAAATGTCACTATGACAGGACAGGCCCCACATTTCTTCCCCTCCGTCCCCCCCACAACCTGCCTCACCTTTCACGTCCCGGGCCCAGTACCTTCCAGGTGGCCCCATAGTTGACACAGGGGCCGCCCCACGACCAGTAGAACTCCACCACCCCGGCGGCCGACGAGTTCCCAAGCAGGCCCTTAACCCCATCCGCCTCCAGAATGCTCACCGGCTCCTGGCTGCTGTACAGCCGGCCGGTGTGGCCGTGACACAGCAGCTGCGCCAGGAAGGCGGCGGCGGCCAGTGACGGGTGTCTGCCCCGGGCCGCGCGGCGCCATTTTCCTAACGGCCGCCCTCCCGCCGCTTCCTCGCTCGAGCGACTTCTCCTCCCAACCGCCTTCGGCCCCGCGTGACAACTGCACGGGGCGATGGGCGGGGCCGGGCCGGGGCGATGGGCGGGGCCGGGCCGGGGGGTGGGCGGGGCCGGGCCGGGGGGTGGGCGGGGCCGGGCCGGGGGGTGGGCGGGGCCGGGCCGGGAGGACGGGCGGGGCGGGGCCGGGGAGCCTCACCGTCACCAAGCAACAGCCACCTCGCGCTACAACTGCTCATTCACAAAAACAAACTCTCCTGTCTCGCTCTGCAGCTGCAGGGGGGACACTGCCACGTTTCCAGGAGCCCTGTCTACATTGGGAAAGCTCACGGCTCAATTTAAACAGATATTCCCACATCTAACGGAACGGCGTCATATCGAAAGGGGGCAATCTGCATTTTAAAGGGACGTGGACATTTTAACGGGTATTTCTGCAAATAAAGAGGTTTAAATGGACAAGATTATATTTCAAAGGGATGTGGGCACATTCAAAGGGATATTTTCATATGTAAAGTGACGCAGTTATATCTAAATGAATCTACATTTCGAAGAGACGTTGCCCTATTTATAAGTAGAGACAATAAGTGTGAATTCTGTCTGTGTCCCAATGTTGAGTCAGACTGACATTTTTCTTAGAAAAGCTCTGCATTTAAATTACATTCTTGAGAAGGTAATTTATAGATTCTTGTGTATGTTAGGGAGAATTGGCCGTGCTAAGTTACCCGTAGTGACCAGGGATGTACAGGTTAGGGTGGAAATATGGAGTACGGGGTTGGATATTGCTGGGATACTGTTCAGAGGGCCAGAGTGAAATAGATGGGCTGAATGGCCTGCTTCCACATTGTCGGAATTCTATGACCCTCCCCATAAAGGAGCATTTTATCTGCATCTATCCTGTCAAGCCGCGTTCAGAATTCTACTGGTTTCAATAAAGATATGCAGCACAGAAACAGATACTTCGGTCCAACTCGTCCATGCCGACCAGGATTCCAAACTAAACCAGTCCCATTTGCCTACATTTGGCCCATATCCCTCTAAACCTTTCTATTCATGTACCCATCCAAATGCTGTTTCAATGTTGTAAATGTACCGGCAACTACCACATCCTCAGTAAGTTCATTCCACATGCAAATCACTCTTTCAAAATGTTGCCCCTCCAGTTCCTTTTAAATCTCTCTCCTCACATTAAAAAAAAGCCCCCTAGTTTTGAGTTCCCCTACGCTAAGCAAGAGCCATTTGCTATTCACCTTACCTCCCACTCCTCATAATTTTATCAATCTCAATGAGGTCACCCCCAACTTCCTGTGCTCCAGTGAATAAAGTCCCAGCCTCTCCTTATAATTCAAACCCTCCAGTCCTGACAACATCCTGGTAAATCTTTACCAAACCCTCTCTAATAGTATTCTTCCTATTACAGGGCCACCAGAACTGTACTCAGTACTGTGAAAGTGACCTCACCAACATCCTGTCCAACCTCAACATGATGTCCCAACCCCTATACTCAATGGTGTGAACAATGAAGGCAATGTTGCGAAATGCCATCTTAACCACCCTGTCGAGCAGTGATGAAACTTCCAAGGAACTATGTATCTAAACACCCCCCACCTCTGCCCCGCCGCCCCCCCCCCCCATGTCTGTCTATGAGACCATAAGACATAGGAGCGGAAGTAACGCCATTCGGCCCATCGAGTCCACTCCACCATTCAATCATGGCTGATGGGCATTTCAACTCCACTGACCTGCATTCTCCCCGTAGCCCTTAATTCCTTGTGACATCAAGAATTTATCAATTTCTGCCTTGAAGACATTTAGCGTCCCAGCCTCCCTGCACTCTGTGGCAATGAATTCCACAGGCCCACCACTCTCTGGCTGAAGAAATGTCTCCGCATTTCTGTTCTGAATTTACCCCCTCTAATTCTAAGGCTGTGTCCACGGGTCCTAGTCTCCTCGCCCAATGGAAACAATTTCGAGCGTCCTCCCTCTCCAAGCCATGTATTATCTTGTAAGTTTCTATTAGATCTCCCCTTAATCTTCTAAACTCCAATGAATACAATCCCAGGATCCTCAGCCGTTCCTCATATATTAGACCTACCATTCCAGGGATCATCCGTGTGACTCTCCGCTGGACACGCTCCAGTGCCAGTATGTCCTTCCTGAGGTGTGGGGACCAAAACTGGACACAGTACTCCAAATGGGGCCGAACCAGAGCTTTATAAAGTCTCAGTAGCACAACAGTGCTTTTATGTTCCAACCCTCTTGAGATAATTGACAACATTGCATTCGCTTTCTTAATCACGGTCTCAACCTGCATGTTTACCTTTAGAGAATCCTCAACTAGCACTCCCAGATCCCTCTGTACTTTGGCTTTACGAATTTTCTTACTGTTTAGAAAGTAGTCCATGCTTCTATTCTTTTTTCCAAAGTGCAAGACCTCGCATTTGCTCACATTGAATTCCATCATCCATTTCCTGGACCACTCCTCCAAACTGGCTAGATCCTTCTGCAGCCTCCCCACTTCCTCAGTACTACCTGCCTGTCCACCTAACTTTATATCATCGGCAAACTTCGCTAGAATGCCCCCAGTCCCTTCATCCAGATCATTAATATATAATGTGAACAGCTGCGGCCCCAACACTGAACCCTGCAGGACACCGCTTGTCACTGGCTGCCATTCCAAAAAAGAACCTTTTATCCCAACTCTCTGCCTTCTGTCAGACAGCCAATCCTCAATCCATACCAGTTGCTCACGTCGAACACCATGGGCCCTCACCTGGCTCAGCAGTCTCCCGTGCACACACTCTCATTCTCTCGTGCACACACACTATTCTATGGGGTGAAATTGTATTGGCAGAATTATATTTGCAGATACATTCAATTTTGTTCAAAAAGCACACAATCTGCAGGCAGTCAATGCATGTAATATTTTACAAATTCTGACTTTGGAAACAGAACCAGTCTGATTCAAGATTGGAATACTGACAGACACAAATCTCATCTTTAATGCATTGTCTGAGCGGAGATGTCTTTTTTTAAAATAAAACCTTAAGTCATCTCAAGAACATTGTTACATATTAATGAACCAAAGCCCGCACCCATTCTAAGAGATGAAGACTATCTAAGTTTGTTCAATATATTCTATCAGTTGCATGACACTGATCTTTTGATATAAGTTCTGTGTCTTATAATGCTGTTCCATGAGGCTTATGTATTGATGAGGCAATATGGTACAGGTGAGGTGATAGAGAATTACAGATCATCGAGGAAGGATTGAAAGAGAGAGTTAAGAAGAGCAAAGAGAGGACCGAAGCAGTCTTTATTCTATTTGCTAAAGGAGAACCCTAAAGCTTTCTATAGGTGTGTGAGGAATAAAAGGATGATTAGGGTAGGAATAGGGCCAGTCAAAGACAGAAGTGGGAAGTTGAGTGTGGAGATTGTAGAGATCGGAGAGGTGCTAAATGAACATTTCTCATCAGTGTTCACTCAGGAAAAGAATGAGGTACGAGATATTAGACTCGAAAGGATCGAGGTCAGTTACACACAGGTGTTATCAATTCAAGAAGGAGTGAAAGTGGACAAGTCTCCTGGGCTGGATGGGATTTATCCGAGGACTCACTGGGAAGCGAGGGAGGAGATAGCAGAGCCTTTGGCATTGATATTTGAGTCATCATTGTCAACGGGTTTAGTACCTGAGGACTGGAGGGTTGCGATTGTTCTGCCCTTATTCAAAAGGGCAGCAGAGATGACCCAGGTAATTATCGACCAGTGAGCCTTACTTCTATTGTAGGAAAGGATTATAAGAGATAAGATTTATAATCATCAAGCAAGCAACAATTTAATTTCAGATAAGTCAACATGGTTTCATCAAGGGCAGGTCGTGTCTCACATACCTCTGAGTTTTTTGAGAAGGTGACCAAGCATGTAGACGAGGAAAGGACAGTTGACATGGTATACTTGGACTTCAGTAAAGCCTTTGATAAGGTTCCACATGGTAGGCTGACAGAGAAAATGCAGAGGCATGGAATTGAGGGTGATTTAGCAGCTTGGATTAGAAACTGGAAGAAGGCAACGAGTGGTGGTTGATGGAAAATATTCAGTCTGGAGTCCACAAGGATGTTTTGAGACCACTGCTGTTTGTCATTTTTATAACTGACTTAGACGTAGGCATAGGTGGACGGATTAGTAAATTTGCAGACGACACGAAAGTCAGTGGAGTATTGGACAGTTTGGAAGAATGTTACAGGTTGCAGGGGGATTTGGATAAACTGCAGAATTGGGCTGAGAGGTGGCAAATGGAGTTCAATGAAGCTAAATGTGAGGTGATGCACTTCGGGAAGAATAACAGGATGGCAGAGTAGTTGGCCAATGGAAATATTCTTGGTAGTGTGGATGTGCAGAGGGATCTTGCAGTCCATGTGCATAACTCCCTGAAAGTTGCAACCCAGGTGGATAGTGCTGGTAAGAAGGCACACGGTGTATTAGGTTTCATTGGTAGAGGGACGGAATTCTGGAACCGCAATATCACACTGCAACTATACAAAACACTGGTGCAGCCACCCTTGGAATATTGTGTACAGTTCTGGTCGCCCCATTACAGAAAGGATGTGGAAGCATTGGAAAAGATGAAGAGGAGATTTATCAGGATGTTGCCTGGTCTGGGGGGGAAGGCTGATAGACTTGGGTCTTTTCTCATTGGAAAGAAGAAGGCTTAAGGGGGGAATTTGATAGAGACATACAAGATGATCAGAGGATTAGATATGGTAGACAGTGGAAGATTCTTTCCAAGGATGGTGACGTCAGCTTGTACGAGAGGGCATAACTACAAATTGAGGGGTGATAGATTAAAGACAGATGTCAGAGGCAAGTTCTTTTTGCAGAGAGTGGTAAGGACGTGAATGCCCTATCTGCTAAAGTAGTCAACTCAGCCACATTAGGGAGATTTAAACATTCCTTAGATAAGTGCATGGTTGTTTTTCGGATAGTGTAGGGGGACAAGCTGAGAATAGTTCACAGGTCGGCGCAACATCGAGGGCCTGTTCTGCGCTGGATTCTTCTATGTTCTATGTTCTAAACTTAGTGCAGGAGGTGGAAAGAAATGAGCAGCTTTAAAACTGCTCTTGGAGCTCAAAGTTTTCAATGAAAGTCTGAGCCCGGTGTTAAGTTCAGGTAACCTTTATTGCAACCCAAACTTTGTTACAACTTCAGATCCCCCCAGCAAAAAGGCAGAGAAAAAGTAGTTGCTTTTTGAACATCTCAAGGTGAAAGTGCACACACCACACCTCCCCTTGTCCCACCCCCCTCACTGTCTTTACTCTTGGCCAGCACCAAGTTGTCCCTTTGTAATCGGATCCTTGGTACAGCCGTCACCCGGAGGAAGTATTGCCTCACTCAGCAATTTCAACCCATACCCTGTCTCCAAGTAAGTTTCTCCCCGCTCATTTGCCAGTGGGGGAAGGGCAGTGTAGAGTCAACCAGACTGCTGTGGGTCTGGAGTCACGTGTAGGCCAGACCAGGTAAAGGGTGCAGCTGGAACAACTGAGTGAATCCTTTCCCACAATTGCGGTTCCCTTCCCTAACAAGGGAGAGAGATGGGGGCTTTCTGCCCCCCCTCCCCCAACCCCCTCCCTGAAACGGTCTCAGCGTTAGATTCCGAACTCCACATTTCTGACCGAATACCAATTCTGCCATCTGTCGTGGCGGGATTCGAACCCGGGAGTCCCCGGAACCGGGTTGATAGTCCAATCGATAATGGCCCTTGGCCGTCACTCCTTCAATCCCCCTGTGATGGCACGTGAACTCGCTGGTGCTTCCGGAGGTGGGAGGAGCGGGTGAAGCCCTTCCCGCACTGAGAGCAGGTGAACGGCCTCTCCCCGGTGTGGATCCGCTGGTGCCTCAGCAGGGTGGAGGATGTGCTGAAAGCCTTCCCACACTCGGGGCAACTGAAGGGTCTCTCCCCCGTGTGGACCCGCTGGTGGCTCCGCAGGTTGGAGGAGCAGGTGAAGCCCTTCCCGCACTGAGAGCAGGTGAATGGCCTCTCCCCTGTGTGGACATGCGCAGTATGCTCTACGGGGATGTTGGTGTTACTGACAGATTTTAAGTGTCCAAATGCCAACAGGGGAAAAAAGATAGAGCCACAATTTTTTCCCCCTATGGCTCGGTATTTTATTCCTTTTGCATTTTGTCTGGCTGCTCAATTTTTGTATGTTTTTTCCCCTTGTTGTGGGGGCAAGACGCCGAGACCAGAACTGGAGGGCACAGATTTAGGGTGAGAGGGGAAAGATTTCTGAGGGTCCTAAGGGGCAATCTTTTCACACAGAGGATGGTATGTATATGGAATGAGCTGCCAGAGGAAGTGGTGGAGGCTGGTACAATTACATTATTTAAAATGCATCTGGATGCGGATATGAATAGAAAAGATTCAGAGGGGTAGGGGGCAAATGCTGGGAAATGGGTCATTAGATTAATTTAGGACGTCTGGTCGGTGTGGACCGAAGGGTTTGTTTCTGTGCTCTACAACTCAGGCGACTGACTGTGTGGAGTTTGCACATTCTCCCCGTGTCTGCGTGGGTTTCCTCCGGGTGCTCCGGTTTCCTCCCACAGTCCAAAGATGTGCGGGTCAGGTGAATTGGCCATGCTAAATTGCCCGTAGTGTTAGGTTAAAGGGGTAAAGGTAGGGGTATGGGTGGGTTGCGCTTCGGCGGGTCGGTGTGGACTTGTTGGGCCGAAGGGCCTGTTTCCACACTGTAAGTAATCTAAAAAAAAAAAAATCTAACTCTGAGCCTATTTTTAGATAGTATGGAAAATAAAGAGCATGAAAGCATGGGAAGGGTTAGAGCATGGAGACCACTGCCGGTTTGTTGCAAAGGATAGTGGAAAGCTCTTACACGAATTACCAGAGTAAGGTTGAGGCTGAAAGGTCACTATGGCAAGATTAGATAACAGTCAGTAAAGTTAGCCTCACCTGCTAAATATGATTGACAGGATTGGGACAATAAATATTTGGGACATGACATTAAATATCTAATTAATAATTAGTAGAGTCAGCCTGCTTGAGACTATCGATAATAAATATCTAATCATGACATTAGGAAAATATTAATTAGGGTCTGGAATGCAAGACCACTGTTCCAAAAGCTGACACTAAATCTCTAACCGTGACATCAGAATAACATTAAGTAGAATGTAGGAAAAACTATAAGGGCGCAACTAAAGAGATAATGGGAACTAACATCATGGTTTATTGTATAGCTAGCGTGAGGTACTTTTAATTAATATAGTTGAACATGCTGATTAGCTCACAAACACACTGCTGAGCTGGAGACAGTGCTGCCCCCTCTGTCCAGGAGTAAATGCTGGAAAGGTGGTATTGTTCATAGGGAGAGGGATGGTCTCCGGCTACACTCTGATATCTATCAGCTAGTAAATGGGGCAGAACTATGGAATTTAATCTGCAGGCAGTTTGGGAAATTTAATAAGGGAAGGAAGTAAGCAATAAATAGTAGATCCCTACAGAGTGCAGAGGAACAAAGGGTCCTTGCTGTCCAAGTTCAGAGATCCCCGAAGGTATCGGTACAAGTAAAACGGGGGATGAGGAAGGCATAGATTTGTACTTTTTCACACAGAGGGTGGTGCGTGTGTGCAATGAGCTGCTAGAGGAAGTGGTGGAAGTTGGCACAAATACAATTTTTAAAAGCATGCTGGATGGGTATGTGAATAGGCAGAGTTTAGAGGAATATGGGCCAAGTGCTGGTAAATAGGATAGATTAATTTCGGATATCTATTCAGCATGGACGAGATGGACTGTTTCTGTGCTGTACAGCTCTATGGCCATCCACCTCATTTTGAAATGTTTTGGAACACCCTATTAGGGTTCAGAGTGTGCCAGGACCTGACACCGCCCTCCTCACGTCTCCTGTGTATTTTAAATCAATAGTACCGTTTGCATGTTACTGGGTTAGTACTTTAAACACACAGACACATACAATATAATCAGAATTTCTATTCGGTACAGACAGTGATGACTTGTTTCAACTTTGCTAACAGGGTATCAGATCTGCAGACAGAAATCTTGGAAGAAATTCCAAAACAAGATCTGACAGGGTCACTCAATATCATGGGGGGGGGGGGCGTTGAATCTGGAAACAGAAATTCGACCTGCTTCAAAAGGTACAGGACATCAGTGTGAGCAGAGAAGCACTCAGAGAGGAACACACCAGTGAACGGAGCTTTATCTGGTTACACAGAATGAGTGTATGTGTCCCAGTGAACTGACAATGGGAAGGAGCTTGAACCAGTTACACAGACAGAGAGGGGCTGGGGCATTTATTTTACCCTGGAGCATCAGAGCCTGAGGGGTGACCTTAGAGGGGTTTATAAAATTGAGAGGGGCATAGACAGGGCAAATAGCCTAAGTCTTTTCCCCCCAGGATGGGGGGGTCAAAAACTAGAAGGCATAGGTTTAAGGTGAGATGGGAAAGATTTAAAAGGAGCCTAAGGGACAACCTTTCATGCAGAGGGTTATGCATGTATGGAATGAACTGCCAGAGGAAGTGGTGGAGGTGGGTGCAATTCCAATGTTTAAGAGGTATTTGGATGGGTATATGAATAGGAAGGTTTGAAGGGATATGGGCCGGGTGCTGGCAGGTGGGATTAGATTGGGTTGGGATATCTGTTCGGCATGGGTGGGTTGGACCGAAGGGTCTGTATCCATCTCTATGATTAGCACTCGGAGCATGGCTCCTTCATCACGTGATTGTGGAGAATAAAATCATAAGGTACAGAACAGATGGAAAAACATTACAGTTCCCTGAAATGATATATTGAAAAACCCTGGATTGTTAAGTCTTTCATCTTTTAATATGGGCTGCTTGTATCATTCATTTGTAAATCCCGGAATTTCCTGAAAGACATCTTCTTGAAATAACTCAAGGTTTTATAACAAAAGGTGACATCTCAGCTCTGACAATGCATTAAAGGTGTGAAGTCAGGATCTGTCTGCATCCTAATCAGACTGGTTCTATTTCCAAAGGTGAATTTACAAAATATTACATGGATTGACTGCCTGTATGTTGTGCATTTTTTGAGAAAAATAGAATGTATCTGCAAATACAAATTCACCCCCATGGATGTGTATGTGTGTGAATGAGACAGAGAAAAGTCTATTTTGTGCTGTATATCCCGATGTCTACTCGATAACAGATGCTTTAATTCTGCTGGTGTAAATATTGTAATAAATCATAGCTGGGTATGAATAGTTAGATGTTAGGGTGAGAGAATGCCTCAAGAGGGGCACTATAAGAATCCTGGGAGAGCCCTATTTCTGGTTTACTTCCTCATGAACAAACATTAAGCATGAGCATTTATTTATTTCTAATTTTGTTCTGTTTTTCTTGTTTGATTCCTGGCTAGGACGACACTCTGTGTCTGGATGGTTGACAGGCTGGGAGATTGTGGCTTGAGTCTTGATTGACTGAACGTTTTATTGAGGAGAAAGTGAGGTCTGCAGATGCTGGAGATCAGAGCTGGAAATGTGTTGCTGGAAAAGCGCAGCAGGTCAGGCAACATCCAGGGAACAGGAGAATCGACGTTTCGGGCATAAGCCCTTCTTCAGGAACATTTTATTGTTCCAGAAGGTGTAGGGGTGTGGGGTCAAAGCTTCAGCAGAAATCCAGCAGAGCAGAAAACAGACCAATATCTTACTCTGTGAGAACAGGGACATCCCAGAGGACAGAGAAATCAGGACCTGAATCCAAGCTGACACCTGTGATTAGTGCTTTGATGAGCAGCGCCAAGCCTCTACCTTCACCTAGCTTCCCATTTGACTACCACCTCGATATTCAGGATCCAATCCTTGTCATCCTGAAGCCATGCCTCTGTAAGGAGTCTCAGATCATAATTATTCTCTTCAATGTGTGCAGTCAATTTTGACAATGCACACCATTCAGAAACATCGTTTTTAGTTTCAAGTTTTGTGACCTTCAGAATCCAGTTTTGATTGATGGTACATTTACTCCCCTTGTCCCTTTCGATCGTTCTCTGATGTTCATTTTCCACATCACTACATTGCTGATTGGCTATGCTAAATTGCCCATAATATCCAGGGATGTGTAGATTAGGTGGGTTAGCCATGGGAAATGCAGGGTAATAGTTTCATAGTTAAAGAAGTAGGAGGTGGCCATTTGGTCCATCGAACCTGCTCCACCATTCATTATGATCATGGCTGGTATATCCACCGTGTGAGATCCTCCTCACTGCATTGTCCCAACTACCCTTAATTCCCCTACCATGCAAGTACCCATCCAACTGTGTTTTGAATACACTTAATGAAGATGCTGCTACTGCTTCATTGGGCAGAGAATTCCATAGATTGACTGCTCTCTGGGAAAAGCAGTTCCTCCTCATTTCTGTCCTAAATCTACTCCCCTCAACTTGAGGCCTGGTCTCATCCACCAGCAGAAATGACTGGATAGGGTAGGGCTTCATCCCCACAGTGCAATGAATTCCCACTTTCCACCAAACTCTCAGATGTACTCACTCACTCAGTTGCTGTCTCACAAACGAAAGACTTCAATGTAACTTCTTTTGCTCCCAGTAAGGGAACAACAGCTTGGAAAGCTACTCTGAAAGTCCAACCACACTTCTGCATTCACCGAAGACAATTCCAGTATTACAGCACAGAAACAGACCCTCCGGCCCAACTCGTCCGTGCTGGGGGGAATATGTTAAGCTAGATATGCTTGCAAGCAGTAGCTGCATCTTGCTTCTGCAAAAATCGCGACGCAGAATCATGAGGATATATTCCAAGAAATAACTAACTAAAAAGGGAGGTGGTCGACTGGTAGAAGCAGATGTATTGACATGACAGGAGCAATGGTCACGCACAGAGGGAGTTAGTATGAAGAAGATAACCAAATAAGACCCTGTGTTGCATCACCAAAAGTAATAAGACCCAGCTATCGGGGGGGGGGGGGGTGGTTGCACGCCACAGACAGATGTGGTAAACCGATTAGATGAGCAGAAGTAAGAGGGGAGTCTGGAACAAACTCACTCTTCATTCAGAGACAGAGCAGCAACTTCCGAAACTCGTGTTCCAGCTTCTGGATTCAGACGATAGGAAGGCTCTGATTGGCAGGAGGACCAGTCACCTTCCGGTCCTCCAGCGCTTCTGATTGGCCCATCAAAAGAAAGTCGCGAGGCGTGCCTTGCGTGCAGTGAGGAGCATGCGCAGCTTCATCCTTGTACCGGCGAGCAGGCGCAGTCTGCTCTCTGGCGATGCTGCTGTTACTGACAGAATTTAAGTGTCTGAATGCCAAGAGAAGTTAAAAAGGGGAGAGCCACCCTTTCTTCCCCCTGTGATATTTACCTTTCCTACACGCCCCATGACTTTATACATCGAAATAAGGTCACCCGACAACTTGTGGTCGTCAATAGGGCGACCAGAATTGTACTCAGTCCTCTCCACGTGGTCTCCCCAATATCCTGTACAACCACAACGTGATGTCCCAACTCCTACACTGAACGGGGTGAACAATGAAGGAAAGTGTGCTAAACGCCTCCTTCACAACCCTGTCTACCAATGATGCAACTTCCAAAGAACTATGTCCCCGATTTGGAGATGCCGGTGTTGGACTGGGGTGTACGAAGTTAAAATTCACACCACACCAGGTGATACTCCAACAGGCTCATTTGCAAGCATTAGCTTTTGGAGCGCTGCTCCTTCATCAGATGGTTGTGTCTTATGATCCTGTTCCACAAACATCCCATGAAGGAGCAGCGCTCCGAAAGCTTGTGCTTCCAAATAAACCAGTTGAAGTACAACCTGGTGTTGAGAGTTTTTTAACTTTATGTACTCGAACCCCTCCATGGCCCCTGCCCCCTCATGAATCTGTTCTAAAACATGATGGAGGGCCCCATTAACTGTACAAGTCCTGCCCTTCCTCGTTTTAGCAAAATGCAACCCCTTGCCTTTTACCTGTTGCTCTCTCAGCCACACACACCCTAACACTCTCACCATCTCACAGGCTTATACTCCATCCCACACACACTTTATTAGCATGCACACACACTCATGCAGATACAATCACACAAGTCAATGCGGTGAATTTCCATTTGCAGAATTATATTTGCAGATATATTCAATTTTGCTAAAAAAGCATACAAACTGCAGGCCGTCAATCCATGTAATATTTTATAAATTCCTACTTTGATTAATAGAACCAGTCTGATTCAAGCTTGGGACACAGACACTTTTGTGCAGTATCTGAGCTGAGATGTCACCTATTTTTATAAAACCTTAAATCATCTCGAGAAGGTGAATTAAAAGTAGTTCTGTGAATTAAAAGTACATATTAATGAACTGAATCCTGCAACCCATGGTAAAAGATGAAAGATTAATCTGCAATCTAGATTTGTTCAATATGTCCTATCTGTTGCATGACAGTGTGATCTTTTGCTATAAATTCTGTGTCTCATGACCCTGCTCCATAGCTACCTGATGAAGGAGCACCACTCCGAAAGCTAATGCTTACAAATAAGCCTGTTGGACTATAATCTGGTGTTGTGTGATTTTTAACTTTATCCACCCAGTCCAAAACCGGCACCTCCACATCGTTTCCAGTGGACACAGCCCACACCTCCCAGTGCTGCCAGGAAACTGTACAATGCCGATGGCATGTTGTAGTACCTGGACTCCTGAAAAATTTACAATTTCTAACAATACTGGTTACTCATTCACTGCTGCAACCAATACACAACATTGGAAACATAGTACAGGAGGTTGTAAGAAATGAGCACAGCAGGTCAGGCAGCATCCGAGGAGCAGGAAAATCAACGTTGCCTGACCTGCTGTGCTTTGCCAGCACCACACTAATCTTGACTCTGATCTCCAGCATCAGCAGTTCTCACTGTTGCCTGTAAGAAATGAGCAGTTTTAAAACAAAAACCTGTTGAGTTCAAAGCTCTCAATGAGAGTCTGAGCTCGGTCTGAAGTTCAGGTAATCTTTATTGTGATCCAACTTTGTTACAGCTTCAGAATCTCTCAACAGAAAGGCATAGAAAAAGTAGCAATGTTTTAAAAACAGCTCTAGGTCAAAGTGCACACACTCCCTCCAACCCCTCACTTTCTTCATTATTGGTCACCACCAAGTTGTCCCTTTGTAATTGGATCCTTACTAGAGCCTTCACCCAGCAGAAGTATTGCCTCACTCAGGAACTTCAACCTGTATCCTGTATCCAAGTAAGTTGGATGGGCAGTGTAGGGTCAACTACACTGCTGTGGGTCTGGAGTCACGTGTCGGCCAGACTAGGTAAAGGAGACAGCTGGGATGTCTGAGTGAATCCTCTCCCACAACAACAGTTTCCTTCCCGAAAAAGGAGCTGAGTGAATCAGATGGGGATTTCTTCCACCCCAACCCCACTGACAATGGTTTCACTCCAGATTTCTGACCATATTCCAATTCCACTAGCTGCCGCAGCGGGATTCAAACCCAGGAATCCCCAGAAATGGTTTGATAGTCCAGTCAATAATAACACTCGGCTGTCATTCCTTTAGTCACCCTGCGATGGTACGTGAACTTGCTGGTGGCTCCGCAGGTAGGAGGAGCGGGTGAAGGCCTTCCCACATTCAGGGCAGCTGAAGGGCCTCTCCCATCTGTGGACCCATCGGTGCCTCAGCAGGTTGGAGGCCTGGGTAAAGGCCTTCCCACACTCACGGCAAGGAAATGGCCTCTCCCCCATGTGGGCCCGCTGGTGGGTCAGCAAGTTGGGGCAAGCTGAAGGGCTTCCCGCACACAGTGCAGCTGTAGGGCTTCTACCCCTTGTGGACCCGCCGGTGCCTCAGCAGGGCAGAGGCCTGTTAAAGACCTTCCCTCATTCGGGGCAGGGGAATGCCCTCTCCCCCCGTGTGGACCCGCTGGTGGGTCAGCAAGCTGGAGGACTTGCTGAAGGCCTTCCCGCACACAGTGCAGCTGAAGGCCTCTCCCCAGTGTGGATCCGCTAGTGGGTCAGCAGGTGGGAGGAATGTCTGAAGGCCTTCCTGCAGTCGGTGCAAGGGAACGGCCTCTCCTCGGTGTGACTGCGCCAATGAGTCTCCAGGGCAGACGGAAAATGGAAGCCTTTCCCACAGTCGCCACACTTCCACGGTTTCTCCATGGCCAACGCTTCAGCCGCACATGGAGCCTGTCCCCACCTTGAATTCCTCTTCCCAGGCCGTATAGCTGTTTCAGGCTCCACACTCAGTGCTCCATCCCACTCTCTCTCCCCCTCGTTCTCACTCCGCTCTAATTCCCCTGAAGGTGCTGATTCAGGATCTTACTGGGGCAGAAAAGCAAAAACATCAAGACTGACATCTCTCTGCATTTTGGATACCTCCACCTGAAAGTTAATATCTTTCATAACTTTTGTTACAATGTGGCACACATTCAGACACACCAGGTATCGTTTCAGGTTTTGTGACATCAGTATCCAGTTTCGATTGTCGGTCCATTGGTAATGCTGTTGCTTGGTGATGGTGAGGCTCCCCTGGTCCCTCCCATCCCTGGCTCCGCCCATCCCCTCGTGCAGACGTCATGCGGGGGCGAAGGCGGTTGGGAGGAGAAGTCGCTCGAGCGAGGAAGCGGCGGGAGGGCGGCCGTTAGGAAAATGGCACCGCGCGGCCCGGGGCAGACACCCGTCACTGGGCTTGTGCTTTCTACCCTCACTATTTGTTTTTAATTCCTTATACTTTTCACCCTTGTGGACAAATCTAATTTATAGATTAAGGTGGATTGGCCCTGCTAAATTACCCATAGTGCCCTGGGATGGGCAGGTTAAGGTGGATTGGCTATGCTAAATTACCCATAGTGCCCTGGGATGGGCAGGTTAAGGTGGATTGGCTATGCTAAATTACCCATGGTGCCCCGGGATGTGCAGGTTAGGGTGGATTGGCTATGCTAAGTAACCCATAGAGCCCCGGGATGGGTAGGTTAGGGTGGATTGGTTATGCTAAATTACCCATGGTGCCCTGGATGTGCAGGTTAGGGTGGATGAGCTATGGGAAATACAGAGTAAGGGGGTGGGTATGGGTGAGATGCTCTTCAGAATGCCAGTGTGGAATAGATGGGCCGAATGGCCTGCTTCCACATTGTCAGGATTCTATGACTCTCCCCCAGAAAAAGGAGCATTTTATCGGCATCTATCCTGTCAAGCTGCTTTCAGAATTCTACTGGTTTCAATAAGATCACTTCCGGTTCGTAGAGACATACAGCACAGAAACAGATCCTTTGGTCCAACTCGTCCATGCTGACCAGGATTCCCAAACTAAACTAGTCCCACTTGCCTGCATTTGGCCCATATCCCTCTAAACCTTTCTATTCATGTACCCATCCGAATGTCGTTTAAATGTTGTAACTGTACCTGCATCTACCACATCCTCAGCAAGTTCATTCCACACACAAACCACCCTCTGTCAAAACGTTGCCCCTCGGGTTCCTTTTAAATCTCTCTCCTCTCACCTTGAAAGAATATGCCCCCTAGTTTTGAGCTCCCCGACGCGAAGGAAGAACTCTTTGGTATTCAGTCCTGATTAATCTTTACCAAACCCTCTCTAATAGTCTCCTTCCTATTACAGGGCCACCAGAACTGTACCCAGTACTCTAAACCACTCTGCCTACCAGTAATACAACTTTCAAAGAACTATGTACCTAACCCTCCACCCCATGTCTCGGGTTTGGAGAGATAAGGGCCGGGTGCTGGCAGGTGGGACTAGATTGGGTTGGGATATCTGGTCGGTGTGGATAGATTGGACCAAAGGGTCTGTTTCCATGCTGTATATCTCTATGACTCTATGTCTCTCTCTTTTACAACATGACCCAGGGTCCTACAATTAACTGCACTTCCTTGTTTTAGTAAAACGTAAACCCTTGCGTTCATACCCATCTCATACACACATACACCAAGCCTCTCACAGACATATACTCCATCACACTTACACTTTACCAAACATGCGCGCACGCACACACACACACACACACACACGCACACACACACACACGGAGTGAATTTGTATTGGCAGAATTATATTTGCAGATACATTCAATTTTGCTTAAAATGCGCACAGTCTGCAGGCACTCAATCCATGTAATATTTTATAAATTCCTACTTGGGAAATAGGATCCCAACCTTGAATCAGAGTGGTTCTGACAGACTCAAACCTCACACCTTTAAGGCATTGTCTGAGCTGAGATGTGACTTTTTTAAAAAATCTAACCTTAAATCATCTCAAGAACATGACTTGAAAGATGTTCAATGATTTACGTACGAACAAACTGAAACCTGCAACCCATCCTAAAAGATGGAAGACTTAACAGCAATTTAGGTTTCTTCAATAGATCGATGACATAGTGATCTTTTGCTATAAAATGTAATGTCTGTCGATCCTGCTCCACAGCTCCCCAATGAAGGAGCAGCATTCCAAAAGCTGGTGCTTTCAAATAAACTTGGTGTTGTGAGAGTTTTTAAATTTTATCCACCCCAGTCCAAAACCGGCACCTCCACATCTAGTGAACACAGCCCAAACGTCCCAGTGCTGCCAGGAAACTTTACAATGCTGATGAAATGACGCAGTACCTGCACTCCTGAAAAATTTACAATTTCTAACGATACCAGCTACTCATTCACTGCTCCATCTGATACATGACATTGGAAACTCAGTGCAGGAGGCTGAAAGAAATGAGCAGCTTTAAAACAAAAACCTCTTGGAGCTCAAAACTTTCAATGAGAGTCTGAACCCGGCAGTAAGTTCAGGTAACCTTTATTGTGATCCAGCTTTGTTACAGCTTCAGATCCCCCCAGCAAAAAGGCAGAGAAAAAGTAGCTACTTTTCAAACAGCTCAAGACCGAAGTGCGCACACATCCCCCCCACAACCATACTTTCCTTAGTCTTGGTCACCACCGAGTTATCCCTTTGTAATTGGATTCTTGGTACAGCCTTAACCTGTGGGGAGTATTGTCTCACTCAGTAATTTCAACCTGTATCCTGTATTCAAGTAAGTTGGACAGACAGTGTCGAGTCAACCACACTGCTGTGGGTCTGGAGTCATGTGTAGGCCAGCCTGGGTAAAGGATGCAGCTGGAACGACTGAGTGAATCCTTTCCCACAACAGCAGTTTCCTCCCCTAAAAAGGATTTGAGTGAATCAGATGGGGGTTTTCTCCACCCCCCCCACCAGCCCCCCAAAAATGGTTTCATCGTTAGATTCTGAACTCCAGTTTCTGACCAAATTCCAATTCCGCCATCTGCCGTGGCCGGATTCGAACCCAGCAGCCCCGAAACTGGGTTGATAGTCCAGTCGATAATGGCACTTGACCGTCGCTGCTTCAGTGCGTCCACAGTTGGGAGGAGCAGGTGAACGGCTTCTCCCTGGTGTGGAGACACTGGTGGGTCAGCAGCTTAATCAAGCAGGTGAACCCCTTCCCGCACTCGGGGCCCCTGAAGGGCCTCTCCCCCGTGTGGACCCGCTGGTGCCTCTGCAGGTTGCTCACCTGACTGAACCCCTCCCCACACTCAGAGCAGCTGAAGGGCCTCTCCCCCGTGTGGACCCGCCGGTGGGTCAGCAGGGCGGAGGAATTGCTGAAGGCCTTCCCGCATTCGGGACAGCTGAAGGGCCTCTCCCTCGTGTGAATCCGCTGGTGCCTCAGCAGGGTGGAGGAATCGCTGAAGCCCTTCCCACAGACATAGCAGGAGAACAGCTTCTCCCCGGTGTGGCTGCGCCGATGAGTCTCCAGGACAGATGGGACATTGAAACCTTTCCCACAGTGGCCACACTTCCACGGTTTCTCCACGGGGCAGGATTCCTCAGGTTTCTCCATGGCCAATGCTTCAGCCACACACAAACGTGTGTGGAGCCCCTCCCCACCGTGAATTCCTCTTCTCAGGCCATATAACTGCTTCAGGCTCCATACTCAGTGCACTGCAACAGTAGGGTCTCTCATCCAGTCCCACTGTTGCTGAAAACGTACTCAAACAGCAACCAAAAAGCTTTGCTCCTTCTCACAGAATCATAGTTGGAAAATTGTTGTCGTCCCGATGGATTGAGTGATGTCAAAGTGAGGACTGCAGACAATGGAGAGTCCTTCATCTGTTGATTTTGAAACTTCTGTCTTCAGATCGTCCAATACGCTGTTAAAAAGAGATTAGAAAAGTCATAATTGTCAGTGCAGGATAGAAATTCAGAACTAGGAATTCTACTTTCTGTGGAATATTCTTTTCTTTTATTATTCTATAAAATTGAAAGCACCATCCCACTATCTCCACCCCCCCCCCCCCCCTTGTTCTCACTCCGCTCTAACTAATTTGCCTGTAGGTGCTGATTCAGGATCTTATAGGGGCAGAAAAGCAAAAACACAAAGACTAATGTCAAGATAAATCCACCTGAAAGTGAATATCTTTCACAACACTGGGATACTGCGGAAAGCGAACAGGTCTGCCCCTCAGGTCCCCATTAAATCATTCCCCTCTCAGCTCAAACATATGCCCTCGAGTTCTGGACTCCCATACCCAGGGGAAAAGACCTTGGATATTCACCCAATCCAAGCCCCTTATGAACATCCCAGTCCTCCGATTTCCCACTCATCTTTGCTATGTTATACTTTTTCCCTTTTGTCTTTACATGGTCCTTAACTTCCCTCGTCAGCCACGGCCACCCCAGCCTCTCCTTAGGACCTTTCTTCCTTTCTGGAATGAACTGATCCTGCATCTTCTGCATTATACCCAGAAATACCTGCCATTGTTTCTCCACTGCCATCCCTGCTAGCGGATTGCATCATTGAACATTGGCCAGCTCCTCCCTCATACCTCCATAGCTTCCCTTATTCAACTGAAATATTGTCACTTCCGATTCTACCCTCTCCCTTTCAAACTGCAGATTAAAGTTTATTGTATTGTGGTCACCACCTCCTAATGGCTCCTTTACTTCGGGGTCCCTGATCAAATCCGATTTGTTGCACAACACCTGGTAGGCTCCAGCACAAGCTGTTCTAAGAATCCGTCTCGGAGGCACTCCACAAACTCCCTATCTTGGGGTCCAGTACCATCCTGATTCTCCCAGTCTACCTGCATGTTGAAATCCCCCATAACAACTGTACTAATATCTTTGCGACAGGCCAATTTCAGCTCCTTATTCAACTGACACACTACATCCAAGCTACTGTTTGGGGGCCTGTAGATAAAACCCTAATGGGAGTTTCTACCGTTAGAATTTCTCAGTTCTAGCCACACTGACTCTACATCCCCTGATTCTAGGTCCCCCCGTGCAAGGGACTGAATATCATTCCTTACCAACAGGGCCACCCCACCCCCTCTGCCAGTTAGTCTGTCCTTATGATAGCACGTATACCCTTGAATATTCACTTCCCAGGCTCTGTCCACTTGAAGCCACATCTCGGTTATCCCCACATCATCGTAACTGCCAATTTCCAAATGAGCCTCAAGCTCATCCACCTTATTTCTAATGCTTCGTGCATTCATATTTAATATTTTTAATTTGTTACTCCCCTCACCCTTCCTATCAATCCCGATTTCACTGGACCTTACGGCATGATCCTTTTCTTTTGAATTTTCTGCTCCATTGATCCCATTGTCTTTCTTGACTTCTCTTGTTCTAACTTTCTTCTTAAACTTCCAGTTTGTCCCCTCTTTCCCCCCCCCCAGCTATTTAGTTTAAACGCAGCTGTGTTGCAGTGGCAAACCTACCTGCCAGAATGCTGGTCCCCCACCTATTAAAGTGCAAGCCGTCCCTCTTGTATAATTTATCCTTACCGCTAAACATCAGCCTCTCACGCTCCAGGGAAAATATCCCTGGCCTATTCAGCCTCCCCCTGTAGCAAAGCCTCCAACCCTGGCAACAGCCTTGTAAATCTTTTCCAACTCCTTTCAAAGTTTCACAACATCTTTCCTCTAGCAGGGAGACCAGAACTGAATGCAGTATTCCAAAAGTGGTCTCACCAATGTCCTGTACAGCTGCAACATGACCTCCCAATCCCTGTATTCAATGCTCTGACCAATAAAGGAAAGCATCCCATACGCTTTCTTCACCATGTTCCTGAGACTCTGCTCTCAAGGAACTATGAACCTGCACTCCAAGGTCTCTTCGTTCTACAACTTAACATTTGGGATAAGTACATGAATAGGAAAGGTTCAGAGGGATATGGCCCAATCTAGGTGGGACTAGCTTAGTTTCTGAATATAGTCAGCATGGACTAGTTGGGCTGAAGATCTGTTTCTGTGCTGTCTGACTAACTATTCTGTACTGGCCTTGAAACCATGTTCTTGCCTTCCCCCACAAACATCCACGTCTTTGTTGTTCCAAAATCAGATGAACTCAGCCTTGAATATATTCAATGACCCCCTAACTGCAGGGAGACATCCCCACTTCTGAACTCAATTCCTCTTGCTAATATAACACTTGCCTTGCTGATTGCTGGTTGCACATGTCTGACAACTGGCAATGACTGGTGTAGGAGGACACTGAGGCCCCTTTGCACATCCACACATCAGCCCTGATGAAGGGCTGGTACCTGAAACACCAACTCTCCTGCTCCTTGGATGCTGTCTGACCTGCTGTGCTTTTCCAGCACCACACTTTTCGACTCTGATCTCCAGCATCGGAAATTCACCTCCTTTCTGCTTTTTTTTCCACAGTAAAGGCTGTAACTTTACATTGTGGCACTCCATTTGCCATGTGTTTGCCAACTGTGGTCTTCTCTACATCGTGGAGACGGAGCATAAACTTGGGGAACGGTTCGCCAAGCATCACAGCTGGGTCCACAGAAGCCGACTGAACCTCCCAGTCACCACCCATTTTAATTCCCCTTCCCAATATGACCATCTTTGGCCTCTTCCATTCCCACAACAAAGCAAACTGCAAATTGGAGGAACACCACCTCATCTTGAGCCTGGGCAGCCTGCAGCCCTGAGGATCAACATTGAGTTCTCCAATTTCAAATCACCTCCCTTCACCACTCTGGAAAAAGGGGGTGAGAAAAGAGAGTACCGTGCTCAGAGATGTTGGACAGGGGAAGGGCATTGCAGTCTGGGGTGAGGCTCAATCTTCACTCAGAGGGGGAGAGGGGGAGCAATAGCAGCTTCAGAAGCTCATGGTCCAACTTCTGCATTTAGACAATAGGCGGGGGGGGGGGGCTCTGATGGGCAGGAGGACAATTCCAACTCTGGACTCCTCCTGTGGGTTAAACCTGTATGTCTGATGATCTTGCTCTACGGGTTATTGACTGTGTACATTATGCAACTCACGGTGGTGCCCGTTCGGTCGCCGACTTTCTCCTGACGGCTTGGTGGCATCCCCGCCTCCAACAACGAGCTCAAAGGGTTAGCGGCCGGTGTCTTATTTGTCAGGAACATAACCCCGGAAAAGGCTTGCCTTGCATTCCGGGTAGGACTCCCTTGCCGGAGGGTCCCTTTGAGACACTTCAACTGGACTTCATTGAGTTGTAGAAATGTCAGTTAGAAAAGATATCAACAATAAGCTAAACATATAAATATGTTTAGCTTATTGTTGATGTCTTTTCTAAGTGGATTGAAGCCTACCCTTCCCCTAACACGGCTGCTGAGACTGTGGTGAAGATTTTGCTTAAGGAAATGATTCCCTGCTTCGGTATACCTGCGTGCATTAGCTCGGACAATGGACCGCACTTTGTTGGTAATAGTAATGAAGAACTCTTGATGAAGTACATGTTTGAGACGGCCCAAGGAATTCCTTATGAACTCAACTTGTAAGCCTCTCTTGGTTCATCCCGGAGATTGTACCTTTGGTAGTCTGGAATTTAAAAAAGCTCTTGCAGACAGTTTTAGTTTAATTTTAATCATCCCTTTCATTTACTAATAGCATTACTGTTACAACATAACACTGATACCTATAAGCCAGGCTCACTGGATTCTAATAACCCAGGAGAGCAGGACATTGTTCTTCCTTCAAGAGCCCTGGCAGGCTACTCTGTTGTACTATCACAAACAGACTCCCTTTATACACAAGTTTACAAAGGCTATACTGTCCCAAACACAAAAAGTTAACAAAAGCACTGCACGTTCTGAACTAGACAGATAATAGTGAAGGACAATAATTCAAGGGAGAAGTCAATTTGTAGCGAGTTTCATTTTGAGGTCAGAATCAAACATTGTTATTAATTTCACAAAGGAACAGCTGTGAATGTTATCACTCGGTGTCCTGTTTGTACAGATTCACTGATGTTCAGGCAAACGTCCTTAATTGTCTTACTCTCCCTGTCTATTTTCTATTGTGCAGCAAATGTGTTGTATAATTCAAAATTAAACATTTTAGTCAACAAAGCCACCTGTTTGCTGATGTCTTTTAACTCTACTGCAGGGTCATATGAGAATTGCTTTAATGGAACCAGCTATGGGTGTGCATGTTCCACATAACATCTCCTGCCTATTTGAGACTTGTCTCACCCACTCCTGTAAGACAAAGGGGCCATATACCGCCTGCCCGGAAAGACAAACAGCTTGCGTTCCACTGGCTGGGATACAGCAGGCCTTATGCAGCATAAGTAACTATACCCATCTCCATGTATGGAATCCTTCCCTTGCGCATTTATGGGTCCTGTTTCTTTTCAGAATCCCATACTGTCACCAAGATCACTTGCAATAGAGTTAAGGGAGAGCCTAATGGGAACAGAATTCTGAGGACCACTGTCTACCAGATGCACAGCACAGAAACAGGCCCTTCAGCCCAACTCATCCATGTTGGCAAGATATCCTAAATCAATCTGGTCCTATTTACCAGCACTTGGCCCATATCCCTGTAAGGCAGCATCCAGGGAACAGGAGAATCGACGTTTCGGGCATAAGCCCTTCTTCAGGACTTATGCCATTTCCTGAAGAAGAGCTTATGCCCGAAACGTCGATTCTCCTGTTCCCTGGTTGCTGCCTGACCTGCTGCGCTTTTCCAGCAACACATTTTCAGCTCTGATCTCCAGCATCTGCAGACCTCACTTTCTCTTCACTCTGAGAGCTGCCAATTAAAAAAATAATGAACCCTTCTTATTCATTTACACATTCAGATGCCTTTTAAATGTTGTGATTGTACCAGCCTCCACCACTTCCTCTGGCAGCTCATTCCTTACATGCACTGCCCTCAACATAGGCATTGCCCCAAAGGTCTCTTTTAAATCTTCCCCACACTCTCACCCTAAACCTATTACCTTGTAGTTCTGAAATTCCCCCATCCCAGGGAAAACAACTTGTCTATTTATCCTATCCATGCCCCTCATGATTTTATAGAAATCTGTAGGGTCACCCTTCAACCTCTGGCGCTCGAAGGAAAACAGCCCAACCCTGTTTAGCTCAAACCCTGACAACATCTTTTCTGAATCCTTTCAGGTTTCACCACATCCTTCCTCTAGCAGAGAGACCAGAACTGCACACAACATTCCCAAAGTGGCCTAACCTGGTGCAGCTACAACATAACTTCCCAACTTATCTATTCAATAAAAGGATTGAGAAAGTTCTCAAAACCCACAAAGGACACTGAAGAAAGAATGGAGGAACTTTTGCGGGTCAGCTTGGACATCAGGGCGGGGGGGATGGGAATGGGGGAAGGAAGCTGAATGTGCTGGAGCCAAGGTGGAGGAAGAACTGAGGATGCAAAACAGGTTTGAAGCTGCAATGAGGAATACTGCATGTGCTGTACTTGTACCTGTTGCAGTTACTGGTGGGAATCCGGTGCATTTTAAACATCAAAACAGAAAAATGTCCACCCCTTCCCCTTCCCCTTCCCCTTCCCCAATCTCTATCCTTCCGTCCCTCTTCACTGGGGTAATTAAGAAACCTACCTGGGTTTGCGGAGACTGCTCCCTCCCTGATTTCACTCCAGTTACAACAAGGGAACAGACTTCCCCGCCTCCCGTCTCTCCGGCCCTCCCAGGATGAGGAGTTGCCCAGAGGGAGGGAGTGTCACTCAAACTGACAGGGCCACGCCCGCATTGTGACGTCATTAAAGGGGCGGGGGAAGGTGACGGTAAAGGGGGCGGGGCGAGGTGGACAGCGGGCCCCCTCACTGCACCTGCGCGGCCCTGCAGCAGAAGGGGAGGAGAATCCCTTCCCTTCAGGGAATCCCCACAGTGTGGAAGCAGGCTACTCTGACCCACGGGTCCACACTGACCCTCCCAAGCGTAACCCACTCACACCCATTCTCCCACCGCTCTACATTTAACCCTGAGTAATGCACCTAACCTGCACATCCGTGGATATTATGCGGAATTTGGCATAGCCTGCACATCCCTGGGCACAATGGGTAATTAAACATGGCCAATCCACCCGAACCTGCACATCCCTGGCCTCTATGGGTAATTTAGCATGACCAATCCACCCTAACCTGCACATCCCTGGGCACTATGGGTAATTTAGCATGACCAATCCACCCTAATCTGCACATCCCTGGGCACTATGGGTAATTTAGCATGACCAATCCACTCTAACCTGCACATCCTTGGGCACTATGGGTAATTTAGCATGACCAATCCACACTAACCTGCACACCCTGGGCACTATGAGTAATTTAGCATGACCAATCCACCCTAACCTACACATACCTGGGCACTATGGGTAATTTAGCATGACCAATCCATCCTAACCTGCACATCCCTGGGCACTATGGGTAATTTAGCATGAGCAACTAAGTGATTTGGCATAACCAAACCACCCAAACTTGCACATCCCTGGGCACTATGGGTAATTTAGCAGGGTCAACCCACCCTAATTTGGACAAAGTTGAAAACCACACATCACCAGGTTTTGTTCAATAGGTTTCTTTGGAACCAGCTGCTCCTCCATCAGGTGGTTGTGGAGAATAATATCACAAAACACTGAATTTATAGCAAAACATTCCAGTGTCCTGCCACTGAAATGATATATTGAACAAACCTGGATTGTTAAGTTTTTCATTTTTCAAATGGGTTGCAGGTATCATTACTGTGTAAATCCCACATCTTCTGTCTGTCACCTCCTCAAGATAACTCAAGGTTTTATAGCAAAATGTGACATCTCAGCTCAGACAATGCATTAAAGGTGTGAGGTCAGAGTCTTCTGTGTCCCAATCTTGAGTCAGACTGATTCTATTTCCAAAGCAAAATTCACAAAATATTACATGGATTGACTGCCTGCAGATTCTGCACTTTTTGAGCAAAATAGAATGTATCTGCAAATTTAATTCTGCAGATAGACATTCACTGCCATGGACTTCAATGTGTGCGTATGCACATGAGGGAGGCAGATAGACAGAGAGAGAGAGAGAGAAAGGGGGAGAGAGTGAGGTGCAGGCAGACAGAGAGAGTGTGTTTGCTAACCACCTCCTTGCCTGGTCGGCCTTTTTCCCTGTCTACAACTTGCTTTCATAGAATCACCTCGCGTACATTGTTATGAACATTGTCTAATAAGAGTAGATGTATTTAGTAGATGAATCAAAACCATCCCAATGGCTGAAACAGCTGACACTCTAGTGTTGGACAAGTGGGAAATATTTGCATCAGTTAACCAAAACTCTTCAGAGTTTACATTCACGGGTACGCCAAGCCTCAGCATTAGGACCGGGCCATATTGGAGCTGAGATGGAAAGGCCCCTTCCTAGTCCTGCTGGGTTACCCGGTCAGCAGTCAGGGTCAAGGGGAGGCCGCATGGACACACACAACACAATGCAAACGAGCGCCACCTCCTGGAGGAACACCAGAAGACCCCGTCAGAGACACATCTTCTGCCTTCATCCGTGAATGGCTCAACCTGATCATTCTGTCTTTCACTGCACTCTTCCTTATCTTTCTTTCACTAACTATGTTGGATTGGGCCTGATAACCTCTAGTTATCAGAAATTACAGTTTCATACTTTTTTTATGCACAGAAGGTCAACCACTCTCGCAGCTGGCTGTGTGCCCATCTCCCATCCATCCCGAACTCGTACCAAGCGAGCCCTTATGCAATTTGAGCGACTTGCAGCTTTCTTTCCCCCTGCCTTTGGAACTGCTCGATTGGATATCAAAGTCACCCCGCAGACAATTCTGTGCTCGGCTCAGTTCACTGTTGTGGCCCTCCTCTCCAGCATCTCCCAGATACCGAGATTTCCCATTCCTGATGAAACCCCGATGATGATTCCCAATCCCTGGAGCCTTCTGCCCCTGTCCTTACTGAACCCGAGGACTAACAGTCCGATCTCCACCTCCTGACAATCCCCCTGGCTCTGGGTCTAATCCCCCTTTTGCTGACACCCCCAATCTCCTCTTTTTAATAAAAAAAGGAGGGATTGTGGGAGAATTTTCTCAAAATTGACACAAAACTGCAGGGAAGCTATTTTATCACAAAGCAATGTTTAGAGGAAAATGTAGCCTGTTAACATAATGCTGTCTGAGCCCTGGCTAAGGAATTCTGTTTTGATAGCCTGATCTTGCAGCTGCAGGCTGTCTCTGCTCCTCGGGCCATTAGACTGCGCTGCTTCATAGAATGATAGATTGGTTCTCTCTGTCCCTTATCAGTAATTCGAGCCGAGCTGAACCTGCAGTATAAGAAAACATTCAGTTTTGCAGGCATTAGGAAGTGTAGGTCTGGACAATGTATGTGAACCTTACAAATGCTCCTCAGTTGCATAATTAATGGAGAGTGGGGCTTGTGTTTTAGCATAAAACTTGTAACATTCTATATTTTATTAGAATATGTCAGACGTTGTTTTGAACTAAGAGGTATTCCCCATGGCAACGAATAAAGCTAGTTAATTACTCAAGGTCTCCTCTCCTGACTACTTTGCTTTAAATGATTTGACACATGAGTTACTTTGCCCCAACAATACTAATAGTTACATCAAAGGGAGAGAGAATTCCTCAAGTAGGGCACTATCAGTATCCTTGGAGAGCCCTATTTCTGGTTTACTTCCTAATAAACAAACATTAAGCATTTATTTATTTCTGATTTTGTTTCATTTTTCTTGTTTGATTCCCTGCTGTGACTACACTCTGTGTCTGGATGGGTGACAGGCTGAGATTGTGGGTTGACTTTCGATTGACTGAGTGTTTTCTTGTTCTGGAAGCTGTAAAAGAGGCGTGAAAGCGTCAGCAGAAGTCCAGCAAAGCTGAGAACAGACCGACATCTTACTCTGTGGGAACAGGGAGATCAGCGGACAGAGAAATCAGGCCCTGAAACCCGAGCTGACACCAGACTACCAAAGATAGTCCAAAGATAGTCCAAAGATGTGCAGGTCAGGTGAATTGGCCATGCTAAATTGTCCGTAGTGTTAGGTAAGGGGTAAATGTAGGGGTATGGGTGGGTTGCGCTTCGGCGGGGCGGTGTGGACTTGTTGGGCTGAAGGGCCTGTTTCCACACTGTAAGTAATCTAATCTAATCTAATCTAATCTACCGTGTGCTCAGTGCTTTGGTGAGCCGTGCCAACCCTCTGCCTTTACCCTGCTTCCCATCTGACTCCCCCCTCAATATTCAGGATCCAATCCTTGCCATCCTGAAGCCATGTCTCTGTAAGGAGTCTCAGACCATAATTATTCACTTCAATGTGTGCAGTCAATTCATTCACTTTTGTTACAATGCAGCACATATTCAGACTCACCATATATCATTTCAATTTTTGTGACATTAGTATTCAGTTTCGATTGCTGATACATTTACTGTCCTTGTCCCTTTCTATTGTTCTCTGATGTTCATTTTCCACATCACGACATTGCTCACCGGCCATGATTTGGATTGGCCATGCTAAATTGGCCACAGTGTCCAGGGACGTGTAGGTTAGGTGGGTTAGCCATGGGAAATGCAGGGTTACAGTTTCACAGTAATAGAAGCAGGAGTAGGCCATTTGGCCCATCCAGCCTGCTCCACCATTCATTAAGGTCATGGCTGATCTATCCATTGTCTAAGCTCCTCCTCCCTGCATTGTCCCAACTATCCTTAATTCCCTGACTCAACAGAGACACTCGGCCTTGCAGCTGTACTGCTACCTGATAAACAGATTCTTTCCTTCCATGGGAATATCCTTCTCTTTGCAAGGACCTATTGTATACTTATCAGCTACTAACCAACACTATCCAGACACTACGTCGCTGGGCAAAGTGACTTAGTTGCTCAATATCCTGCAATTAACAGTTTGCTAATTGTTAAATGACTGTAACCTATATAATCACACAACCCTCTGTTTCTCGTCGGAGTGACTTGTGACAATTGGGTCGACTTGGCTCTCCCCGTGAGCTCCCGAATAAACAGTCAATAACCCAAGGTTTGTGTGTCATGATTACTTATCCAATACTTATTGGACGACTACGAGCAAGCCACCCACAGCATAATCCACTTCCATCCCCAACATGGATCAAGAGGCCATCCTTTTTTGCCAGACAAGTAAATGTCTCAAGCTCAGGAAACAAAGCCTGTCAAACATTAACAGGCACAGATCTAGACCAACCTTTTCCAGAGTCTGCCCCTTCACCTCGATTGACTTTCTTTTTCCCTCAGCTCCTACAGGCCAACAGCTGAACCCAAGGATGAGAAAAGAAATGGGAAAGGGGGCGAGAAAAGAGAGTGCGGTACTCCCAGATGTTAAACAGAGGAAGGAAGTTACAGTCTGGACTGAAGCTCAATCTTCATTCAGAGAGAGAGGAGCAACAACAACTTCAGAAGCTCATGGTCGACCTTCCATATTCAGACAATGCGGGGGGGACTCTGATTGGCAGGAGGACCAGGCCCCTTCCGGTCCTGTCGGGTTTCCCAAAGATTGGTCTCCCCGTCCATCAGAACGACGAGGGGCGGGGCCCCATTCCGATCTCTCACATGCGCCCCGTGAACATTGCGCACAGTCGATAGAGTAGTATCTGGGGCGCACGGGATTGTGGGTAGTACATCAGCCATTAAAGAGATGAAATCAAGAATCCCAAATGCCGTCTGAACCGTCCTTTTTCATGTGTTCATGACGTACCCGTAAGGAGCCAATCTTTAATCGATTTTCAATTGATCCACTGACTGAAACACTACAGGTGTTTAACTCGAAACTCTATTTCCAAGTCAGTGTCAGTTTATCGCTCTTTATCTGTCCTCAAATAAGGACCAAATCAAAGCCCGATGTCTATTCCACCTGAAAGTTGATTTTTTTTTAAACTTGCAGATTCCAACCATTTATTAAAAGTTACTCGTGGTACATGAGCATTGCTGGCTGGCCAGCATTTAGTTCCGCTTGAAAAGGTGATGGTGACCTGCCTTCTTCAACTGCTGTGGTCCACACGCTGTACGGTGACCCATAATGTCCTTACGGAGGGTATTCCAGGATTTAGACCCAGCAACACTGAAGGAACAGCAATATATTTCCAAGTCAAGACGGTGAGTGGCTTGGAAGGGTACTTGCAAGTGGTTGTGTTCCCAAGTATCTGTTGCCTGATCCTTCTAGATAGAAGTGGTTGTTGGTTTGGAAGGTATTTTCTAAGGATCTTTGGTGAATTTCTGTGTTGTGTCTTGTAGATCACACACACTACTGCTTCTGAACAGTGGGGCAGAGGGAGTGGATGTATGTGGAGATGGTGCCAATCAAGCAGGTGACTTTGTCTGGATGGTATCAAGCTTGTTGAATGTTGTTGAAGCTGCACCCATCCAAGCTGGTGGGAGAGTATTCCATTACACTGCTGACTTGTGCCTTGTAGAAGATGGGCAGGGTTTGGGGAGTTTCTCGCCACAATGTTCCTGACCTGTTGAACCCGGGTCTCTGGCGCTGTGAGGCAGCAGTGCTAACCACTGTGCCACCGTGCTGCCTAGTGTCACCCTGCCCTGTACCATCTCCCACTTCTCTGGCACGCCCACTCTCTCTCCCCCGCCCAATCTCTCTATCAACCCCACTCATTCTCTCTCTCTGTTCCACCCCACAGTGTCTCTCTATCCCCTCCATTTCTCTCTTTGTCCCCCATCCATTCTGTCTCTTTTCTCCCCAGCCCCCACCACACCCGTCCTTTCTCATGCCTCGAACCAGCTTTGACCGCTGTATCAAGCCTTTCAAAGGACACACACACACAGAGAGAAAATGGATGGCGATGACTCTACCTGGGAGTTGGGAGGGGTGAGAAATAGCTGATCTTCAAAATTGAGAATACCTAAAATGATATCTTTAGAAACGTTGTTGAAGTCAGAAAGCACGTTCAAGTTTTTCAAAGAACTGCTGTAATCTTTCTGAAACTTTCACTGAAATAAGCGCAGTCAGGCCACAGCTCAGGAGAGGCTGAAAGGTGTGAATGGGCGAAAGTGAGGACTGTTGGTGCTGGAGATTAGAGTGGTGCTGGAAAAGCACAGCAGGTCAGGCAGCATTCAAGGCTTTTGTCCGAAATGTCGATTTTCCTGCTCCCTTGGACGCTGCCTGACCTGCTGTGCATTTCCAGCATCACTCTGATCTTGACTGTAAGGGGTGAATGGCCTAGTGAAGTTGTTCCAACTATCTAGAATAGCGTCACAGAGCACAGAAACATGCCCTTCGGTCTATGCCGACCAGATATCCTGAATTAATCTAGTGACCCATTTGCCAGTATTTGACCCCTTATCCCTCTGAATCTGTCCTATTCATATCCCCATCCAGATGCATTTTAAATATTATCATTGTACTAGTCTCCACCACTTCCTCTGGCTGACACGCACCACCGTCTGTGCAAAAAGGTTACCCCTCAGAAACCTTTCCCCTCTCACCCTAAACCCGTGCCCTCCAGTTCTGGACTCGCCCTCCAACGTGGTGAAAAGACATACAAAAGTTGAGCAGCCAGACAGAATACAAAAGCAATGAAGTGTCGAACCACAGCGAAAAAACAAATTGTGCCTCTACCGCTTTTTTGTTCTATTGACATTTGGACTCTTAAAATCTGACAGGAACACCAGCATCCCTAGTGAGCATACTGCGCATGTTTTCCGGTGTCAGTAACGCAGTGCACATGCCCACCGGTGTCAGCAAAACTCTGGGCATACTCATCACGTTCCGCAAAAAAAGGCCCGCGACCTTCCTTTGATGGTCCAGTAGGGAACCCTGGAGGACCGGAAGGAGAGTGGTCCTCCTGCCAATCAGAGTCACCCCATTGCCTGAATGCGGAAGTTGGACCATGTGTTTCTGAAGCTGCTACTCCTGCACTTCTCTTTCTGAATCAAGATTGAGTTTCACCCAGACTGCAGACTCCTTCCTCTGTCTGAGACCTGGGAGTACGGCACTCTCTTTTCTCGCCCTCTTTGCCATTTCTATTTCTTTCCGGAGTTCAATTGTTGACTTGCAGCAACTGAAAGGAAAGGGATTGAACCCAGGCAGGGAACAGACTCTGGAAACGTGGTCCAGGTCTGTGTCTCAATTGGCAAAATAGACAGACAGGAGGCTGGAAGGACACAGCAAACCAGGCAGCATCAGGAAGTGGAGAAGTCGATGTTTCGGGTGTAACCCTTCCTCAGGACTGGGGATGGGTGCTGGGGCAGGGGCTAAAGTGGGGATAAGTGAAGATAGGGAGAGAGTACGGCCTGATTAGTCAATGGGTGGAAGAAATCAGGTTGCTGGCAGGAAGGAGTGTAAGTGAGGGGCACGGGGCTGAGAAGGGAGTCGGGTGATGGAAAGGGAGGTTATTTGAAATTGGAGAACTCGATGTTGAGTCCTACAGGCTGTAGGCTGCCCGGGCGGAAGATGGGGTGTTGTTCCCCTAATTTGTGGTTTGGTTCGTTGTGGCAATAGAGGAAGCCTAAGATGTCCTTGTCAGAAGGGGA
Source organism: Chiloscyllium plagiosum (assembly GCF_037043375.1). NCBI lineage: Eukaryota > Metazoa > Chordata > Chondrichthyes > Orectolobiformes > Hemiscylliidae > Chiloscyllium > Chiloscyllium plagiosum. Next base: position 92,399,531 of record NW_028270165.1, on the reverse strand, counting down.
GTGGGAAGGGGAATTAATATGAGTGGTGACTGGGAGGTCTGGTCAGCCTCTACGGACTCGGCTGTGATGCTCGCCAAACCGTTCCCCAAGTTTACGCTCGGTCTTCCCGATATAGAGAAGACCACAATTTACAAACACGTGGCAAATGCAGTATCTCAATGTGAAGTTATAGCCATTGCTGTGAAAAAAATTAGAAAGGAGATGTATCGTTTAAATGGTGATATATTGGGATGTGGAGAAAGTGAGAACTGCAGATGCTGGAGATTAGAGTCAAAGTGTGACGCTGGAAAAAGGCAGTAGGTCAGGCAGCATCCGAGGACCAGGAGAGTCGACATTTTGGTCCCGAGCACTTCATCAGGAATGATGTGTGGATGTGCAAAGGGACCTCCGCACCCTTCTACACCAGTCACTGCCAGTTGTCAGACAGGTGCAGGTGAAGAGCTTTTGCCTGAAATATCGATTTTCCTGTTCCTCAGATGCTGCCTGACCGGGGCTGTGCTTTTCCAGCATCACTCTAATCTAGACTCTGATTTCCAGCATCTGCAGTCCTCACTTTTGCCTGGGTAGGTGCAGCAAGCAATCAGCAAGGCAAGGGATACATTCGCAAGAGGAATTGAGTTCAGAAGTGGGGATGTCTTCCTGCGTTAGGGGGTCATTGAACATTATTCAAGGCTGAGTTCATCTGATTTTTGAACACCAAAGAAGTGGATGTTTCTGGGGAAGGCAAGTAAATGATTTAACACCAGTATAGAACAGTTACAGAGTCAGACCCCAACAGAACCAGACCCTTTAGTCAAACTAGTCTAAGGCCGACTATATTCACAAACTAAACTAGTCCAACCTACCTGTGATTGGCCCATATTCCTCTGAACCTTTCCTATTCATGTACTTATCCAAATGTCTTTTAAATGTTGTTACTCAACCTGCATCCACATTCATTCCACATACAAACTACTCTGTGTAAAAAGAAAAGTGACCCCCCCCCCCCGTCTTTTTAAAATCCTTTCTCCACTCACCTTCAAATTTGCTGCCTAGTCTTGAAACCCCCACCTTAGGGAAAGGATACCAGCGGTCACCTCCTCTCTGCCCCGGTGATTTTATAAACCTCTGTCAGGTCACCCCTCAACCTCCTGTGATCCAGTGAACAAGTCCCAACCTATTCATCTCGATGGTTGTGAATCTGCCGATAATCTGTTGAATGTTGGTGCAGGCTTGAAAGACCAAACAGCCTATTCCTGCTTCCAATTCTCTCTCACTGTGTCCAGGACAGCAAGAGAACATAAGGCATCGGAGCAGAAATTGGACCATTCAAGGTTTTCTCTGCCATTCAATCATGGCTGATAGGTTCCTCAGCCACATTCTCCCACTTCATCTCCGTAACCCTCCATCACCTTGACACTCAAGAACGTTTCCATCTCAATCTTAAATATCCTCAGTGACCTGGCCTGCCCAGCCTTCTGTGGCAGTGAATTCCATAGATTCACCACTCTCTGGCTGAAGACGTTTCTCCTTACCTCCATTCTGAAAGGTCTTCCCTTTACTCTAAGGCTGTGCGCACTGGTTCTAGTCCCTCCAACCAATGGAAACACCTTTCCACTCTGTCCAGGTCGTTCAGTATTCCTTGTTTCAATTAGGTCCCCACCCCCCCTCCACCCTGAGTGTAGGCCTGTTAATCAGCATGACCCAGACCCTTTAGGATGAGGTACAGCAGGGATTAGGTTCAGCAAACTGAGAATGGAGAGAGAGAGTGTGTGGGGTGGAGATTTTCAACTTCAAGGGAATAAGAGAGGAAAGAGAGTTCACTATGAATGAGAATTGATCAGTTGGACTGATGGGCCAAGGAATGGCAGGTTAGTTTAGAGAAGCGTGTGGTTTGCATTTTGGTCAAGCAATCCAGGCAGGACTGACACAGTTAAGGGGGATGTTGCAGAACAAAGACACCTTGGAGTGCAGGTTCATAGTTCCTTGAATCACTGGTAGACAGGATAGTGAAGAAGGCAGATGGTATGCTTTCCTTTATTGGTCAGAGCAGAGAATACAGGAATTTGGAAGTCATGTTGTGGCTGTGTAGGACATTGGTTAGTCCACGTTTGGAAGACTGCATTCATTTCTGGTCTCCCTGTTATAGGAAAGATGTTGTGAAACTTTGAAAGGGGTCAGAAAAGATTTATAAGGCTGCTGTCAGAGTTGGAGGGTTCGAGCTACAGGGAGAGACTCAAATGGCTGGGGATATTTTCCCTAGAGCATTGGAGGCTGAAGGGTGACCTTTATAGATGTTCGTAAGGGGCATGGATAGGGTGAATACCCAAGTTACTTTCACCAAAGTAGAAAAGTCCCAAACTAGAAAGCATATGTTTGAGGTGAGGGGGAATTTTAAAAGGCACTTGGATGGGTTTTGAGGGAGATGAGCCACATACAGGCAAATTGGATTAGGTTGATTTAGGATATCTGTTTGGCCGGACAAGTTGGACCAAACGGGCTGTTTCCGTGCTGTATGACTCTAATCTTCGGTGAAAGCAGAAGTGTGATTGTGAAGGCTGGAGTTTCAGAGCAGCTTTCAAAGATGTTTTGCCCTTAATGGGAACAGAAGAAGTTACAATGAAATCCTGCATTTGTGAGACAGCAACTGAGTGAGTGAGTGAGTACATCTGGGATTTTGGTGGAAAGTGGGAATTCATTGCACTGTGGGGATGAAGCTCTACCTATTGAGTCATTTCTGCTGGCAAATGAAACCAGGCCTCAAGATTAGGAGGAGTAAATTTATGACAGTGATGAGGAGGAACCGCTTTTCCTGGAGAGTAGTGAATCTTTGGAATTCTCTGCCCAAGGAAGCAGTAGAGGCAACTTCATTAAGTATATTCAAGACACCGTTGGATGGGTTTTTGCAATGGTAGGGGAATGAAGTGGAGTTGGGATAATGCAGGGAGGAAGAGCTAAGTCGATGGATAGATCAGCCATGATCTTAATGAATGGCAGAGCGACTGGATGGGCCAAATGGCCTACTCCTGCTATTACTCCGAAACTATCACCCTGCATTTCCCATGGCTAACCCACCTCACCTGCACGTCCCTGGACATTATGGCCAATCCAAATCAAGGCCGGTGAGTAATGTAGTGATGTGGAAAATGAACATCAGAGAACAATTGAAAGGGACAGGGAGAGTAAATGTTCCAGCAATCACAACTAGATTCTAAAGATCACAAAAATTGAAACTAAAAATGGTGTGTCTGAATGTGTGCTGCATTGTGACAAAAGTGAATGAATTGACTGCACACATTGAAGAGAATAATTGCGATCTGACACTCCCTACAGAGACATGGCTTCAGGATGACAAGGATTGGATCCTGAATATTGAGGGTGTCGTCAAATGGGAAGCTAGGTAAAGGTGGAGGGTTGGCGCTGCTAATCAAAGCACGGATCACAGGGTAGCCTGGTGTCAGCTCAGATTTCAGGTCCTGATTTCTCTGTCCTCTGTTGATCTCCCTGTTTCCTTCTACACCTGGAACAATAAAACATTCAGTCAATCAAGCCCCAACCCACAAACTCCCAGCCTGTCAACATTCCAGGCACAGTGTAGTCACAGCAGGGAATCACACACGAAAAATGAAACCAAATCATAAATAGGCGCATGTGCTTAATGTTTGTTCATGAGGAAGTAAACCAGGAATAGGGGTCTCCCAGGAATCTTACAGTGCCCTACTTGAGGAATTCTCTTCCCCCTTATATCTAACTATTAGTACCCAGGTATGATTTACAACAATATTTACACCGACAGAGGTAAGGCATCTGTTCACAAATAGGTAGAGACATACAGGATGGAAATAGACATTTTCACACACACACACACTTGTTTGTGTATGTTTGCAGAATTATATTTGCAAAGCTGGGCTGAAATGTCACTTCTTGTTATAAAACTTTACGTTCTCTTGAGAAGGTGCCTTACAGGTAGTTCTGGGATTTGCATGTTAATGAAAAGATGAAAGACTTCACAATCCAGGTTTGTTCAACATGTCATTTCAGTGGCAGGACACTGTCATATTTTTCCATAAATTCTATGTCTTATGACCTTATTCTCGACAACCACCTAATGAAGGAGCAGCGCTCCAAATGCTAGTGCTTCCAAACAAACCTGTTGGTCTCCAACCTGGTGTTGTGTGATTTTTAACTTTATCCATTTTAGGGGGGATTTGCAATGCAAAATTATCCATAGTGTGTAGGGATGTGCAGATTAGGGTGGATTGGCTGTTCTAAATTACCCATAGTGCCCAGGGATGTGCAGGTTAGGTGTATTAGTCAGGAGCGTTAGTATTGTTAGAAACAAGTTTAATAAAATTTAGACGAGACCACCAAAACTGGAAACAAGACAATTTATTTTACGATCTTGCAAGAAAGGGCATCAAATGCAGAAGCAAATGAGCAAATTAGAACTCAGGTTAGTGTACAGTTATACCCTTTGAGCTGAGTGAGGTCATCTCTCCAGACTCCTAATTACCCAATCTCTCTTACTGTACCATACCACTGCCCAGCTTCGCTCCACCCTTATTACTTCCCCCTTCCCCAGGTTGGCAACCTTCCTTTCTGTAAATGCTGACACACACATTTATTTTGTCAAGATCTGGTTTAACATTTTGTATCAATTCTGCTGGTACATTCCATCCTCGGACATTTCATTGACTTGTATCGTTTTGTATAGTTCAAGCAATTCGGTTATCTCAGCTTTTTGCTGAAAGCATAATTTTACAAAAATAATTTTTTGTTATAGTAATTACACACCAAAGTTAGTATTTAATTAACCACAATTATACACGGAAAAGTCCCTAAATACTTGCAGGGTTAATAGTTCTCTTGCTGTACCCCTTTTATGTATGCTTTTTCTATATCTGCAAAAATGACACTTTACCCCATTTCTAACAGTATTGAGCAATATGGCTAGGGGAATGGTTGAGGGTGAGTTACCCTTTGGAGGGTCGGTGTGGACTCGTTGGACCGAGTGACCTGCTTCTACATTGGGGATTCGCTGAAGGGAAGGAATTTCTGCAAACTGTGCAGGGCAGCGCAGGCGCAGTGCGGGGTCCTACTGCCGGCGTAGCCCCGCATCTCGTCCTGCCCCTTTCTCTTGCCCCGTCTCCCGTACCCTCCCCCACCCCCGACCCATTGATGGCGTCACAATGCGCGGAAGTGGCCCTGTCAGTTTCAGCGTGAAACTCCCTCCCTCTGGACAACTGTTCATCCTGGGAAGGTGAGAGAGGGGAGGGGTGGAAATCTGTTCACTTGTAGCAGCTGGAGTGAATCCAGGGAGGGAGCAGATTCTGCAAACTCAGGTATGTGTCTTAATTACCTGGGCGAGGAGGGATGGAAGGAGAGGGTGGGGCTGTTTTACCCAGCGTCTGAAGGGTGACATTACAGACGTTTTATAGAATCCTGAGGGGCATGGATAGGGTCAATACTCAAGGTCTTTTCCTTCGGATGGGGGAGTCCAGAACGCGAGGGTAATAGGTTTCAGGTGAGGCCAGGGGTGGGGAGATGTAAAAGAGATCTCAGGGGCAACTTTTTTGATGGAGAGGGTGGTGCAGTTATGGAATGAGCTGCCAGACGAGGTGGTGGGGTCTGGTACAATTCCAACAGTTAAAAGGCATGTGGATGGGTGTATGAATACGAAGGGTTCAGTGGATCGGGGCCAAGTGATGGCAAATGCGACTGGAGTCATAGAGATGTAGAGCACAGAAACAGACCCTTCGGTCCAACTCATTCTTGCCGAACAGATAGCCAATCCAATTTAGTCCCAGCTGCCAGAACCCGGCCCATATAGAGGCCAAGTGATGACAAATGTGACTAGATTAATTCAGGATATCTGGTCAGCTTGGACAAGTTGGGCCAAAGGGTCTGCTTCTGTGCTGTGTGACTCTAATTGTCTTCGGTGAAAGCAGAAGTGTGGTTGTGAAGACTGGACTTTCAGAGCAGCTTTCAAAGATGTTTTGCCCTGACTGGGAGCAGAAGAGTTTTGCTGACGTGTGTTGGTGTTAATGCCTTGATGTCTCAATTTGCTCCCACCTTCCTGGGGACGTTAACCATTTTGTGTCTGGTTGGTCCACAAATAACTTGCATTGCAGGTTACCCCATGAATTGACACACTTATGTTTGCTTCCCAGAATCAGACCTGCTCACTGTCAACTGTATCCCAGTGTTGTGGAGTTATCCAAAATGCAGAGGGATGTCAGTCTTGATGTTTTTGCTTTTTCTGCCCCAGTAAGATCCTGAATCAGCACCTTCAGGGGAATTAGTTAGAGCGGAGTGAGAACAGAGGGGGAGAGAGAGTGGGATGGTGCTTTCAATTTTATGGAATAACAAAAGAAAAGATTATTCCACAGAAAGTAGAATTCCTTGTTCAGAATTTCTACCCTGCACTGACAGTGATGGCTTCTGTAATCTCTTTTTACAGAGTATTTGAAGATCTGAAGACGGAAGTTTCAAAATCAACAGATTAAGTTCTTATGCCCAAAACGTTGACTCTTCTGCTCCTCAGATGCTGCCGGACCTGCTGTGCTTTTCCAGCACTGCACTTTTCAAATCTGACTCTCCAGTGTCTGCAGTCCTCACTTTGACAGTCACTCAATCCATCGGGACCGCAACAGTTTTCAACTATGATTCTGTGAGAAGGAGCAAAGCGTTTTGGTTCCTGTTTGGGTACGTGTTCAGCATCAGTGGGACTGGATGATAGACCCTACTGTTACAGCGCACTGAGTGTTGAGCTTGAAACAGTTATACGGCCTGGAAAGAGGAATTTACGGTGGGGAGGGGCTCCACACGCGTTTGTGTGTGGCCGATGCTCCGGCTTTGGAGAAACCAGAGGAATCCCGCCCTGTCGAGAAACCGTGGAAGTGCGGCAACTGCAAAAAAGGCTGCCGTTTGCCGTCTGCCCTGGAGACTCATCGGCGCAGCCACACCGGGGAGAGGCCATTCCCCTGCCCTGTCTGCGGGAAGGGCTTCAGCGATTCCAACAACCTCCACACCCACCAGTGGGTCCACACGGGGGAGAGGCCCTTCAGCTGCCCCGCGTGCGGGAAGGACTTTACCCAGGTCTCCACCCTGCTGACCCACCAGTGGATCCACACCGGGGAGAGGCCGTTCACCTGCTCTCAGTGCGGGAAGGGCTTCACCTGCTCCTCCCACCTGCAGAAGCACCAGCGAGTTCACGAGCCATCGCGGGGCATTGAAGGAGTGACGGCCGAGGGCCATTATCGATTGGACTATCAACCCGGTTCCGGGGACTCCCGGGTTTGAATCCCACCACGACAGATGGCAGAATTGGTATTTGGTCAGAAATGTGGAGTTCGGATTCTAACGATGAGACCGTTTCAGGGAGGGGGTGGTGCGGGGGAGAAAGCCCCCATCTGATTCCCTCCCTCCCTTGTTAGGGAAGGGAACCGCCATTGTGGGAAAGGATTCACTCAGTCGTTCCAGCTGCATCCTTTACCCGGTCTGGCCTACACGTGACTCCAGACCCACAGCAGTCTGGTTGACTCTACACTGCCCTCCCCCCACTGGCAAATGAGTGGGGAGAAACTTACCAGGATACAGGGTATGGGTTGAAATTGCTGAGTGAGGCAATACTTCCTCCGGGTTACGGCTGTAACAAGGATCCAATTACAACCTGGTGCTGCCCAATAGTAAAGACAGTGGGGTGTGTGTGGGCTTTGATCTTGAGCTGTTTAAAAAGCAGCTACTTTGTCTATGCCTTTTTGCTGGGGGGAATCTGAAGCTGTAACAAAGTAGAGTCACAATAAAGGTTACCTGAACTTACTGCCGGGCTCAGACTCTCATTGAAAGCTTTGAGCTCCAAGAGGTTTTTTGTTTAAAGCTGCTCCTCTCTTTCAGCCTCCTGCACTGAGTTTCCAATGTCGTGTAACAGATGGAGCAGTGAATGAGTAGCTAGTATCGTTAGAAATTGTAAATCTTTCAGTACTGCGTTGTTTCATCCTCATTGTAAAGTTTACTGGCAGCACCAGGAGGTGTGGGCTGTGTTCACTAGAAACGATGTGGAGGTGTCGGTATTAGACTGGGTTGATAAAGTTTAAAAAAATCATACAATACCAGGTTATTGTCCAACAGGTTTATTTGGAAGCACTAGCTTTCTGAGTGCTGCTCCACAGCTACCCGATGAACGTAAGACACAGAACGTATATCAAAAGATCAGTGACATGCAACTGATGGAATATATTGAACAAACCTCGATTGCTGTCAAGTCTTTCATCTCTGAGAATGGGTGCACGTATTGGTTCATTAATGTGTAACTGCCAGAACATCTTTTAAGTCTCATTTTTGAGATGACTGAAGGTTTTATAAAGAAAGTGACATCTCAGCTCAGACATTGCATTTAAAGATTTGAGAATTGAGCCTGAAAATGTGTTGCTGGAAAAGCAGAGCATGTCAGGCAGCATCCAAGGAGCAGGAGAATCGACGTTTCGGGCATGAGCCCTTCTTCAGGAAAGGGCTGAAGAAGGGCTCATGCCCGAAACGTCGATTCTCCTGCTCCTTGGATGCTGCCTGACCTACTGCGCTTTTCCAGCAACACCTTTTCAGCTCTGATCTCCAGCATCTGCAGTCCTCACTTTCTTCCTGAGAATTGAGTCTGTCATTATTCCAATCTTGAGTCAGACTGGTTCTATTTCCAAATTCATAAAATATTACATGGATTGACTGCCTGGAAATTGTGCGCTTTTTGAGCAAAATTGAATACATCTGCAAATATAATTCTACCAATACAAATTCACCTCATAGAATTGTGTGTGGATGCATGTGAGTTTCTGCGTGATTGTGTGTACATGCTTGGTAAAGTGTGAGTGTGATGGAGTATAAGCCTGAGAGAGTATTGGGGGGGGGGGGTATACATGTGTGTGTGTGTTTCTGAGGGGGAGCATGTGTGTGAGAAGTATTAATACAAGCAAGGGGTTGCATTTTGTTAAAACAAGAAAGGGCAGGACTTGTACAGATAATGGTAGGGCCCTGGGTCATGTTATAGAACAGACAGACATGGGGGGGAGTGGTGTTCAGGTACATAGTTCTTTGGAAGTTGCATCACTGGTAGACAGGGCAGTTAAGAAGGCATTTAGCAGCATAGCAGTCATTGTTCACACCATTGAGTACAGGGGTTGGGACATCATGTTGAGGTTGTACAGGATGTTGGTGAGGCCACTTTCAGAGTACTGAGTACAGTTCTGATGGCCCTGGAATCGGAAGTATTCTTATCACAGAGGGTTCGGTAAAGATTTGCCAGGACTGGAGTGTTTGAGTTATAAGGAGAGGCTGGGACTTTATTCACTGGAGCACAGGAGGTTGGGGGGGTGACTTCATTGAGATGGATAAAATCATGAGGAGTGGAGGTAAGCTGAATACCAAAGGGCTCTTGCTTAGCGTCGGGGAACTCAAAACTTGGGGCCATATTACTTGAGGTGAGGAGAGAGATTTAAAAGGAACCGGAGGGGCAACATTTTGAAAGAGGGTGGCTTTGTATGTGGAATGAACTTACTGAGGATGTGATAGTTGCCGGTACATTTACAACGTTTAAACAGCATTTGGATGGGTAGATGAATAGAAAGATTATGGGCCAAATGTAGGCAAGTGGGACTGGTTGAGTTTGGAATCCTGGTCGGCATGGACGAATTGGACCAAAGTGTCTGTTTCTGTGCTGCATACCTTTTCAGAATTCTACTGGTTTCAGTAAGGGGCTTGACAGGATAGATGTCGATCAAATGCTCCTTTATGGGGAGGGTATACAATCCCAACAATGTGGAAGCAGGCCATTCAGCCCATCTCTTCCTTTCTGGCCCTCTGAACAGTATCCCAGCCATATCCAATTATTACTCCATATTTCCATGGCCAATCCAGCCAAACCTGTACATCCCTGGTCACTATGGGTAACTTAGCACGGCCAACCCGAATCTATAAATTACCTTCTCAAGAGTGTAATTTAAATGCAGAGTTTTTCTAAGTAAAATGTCAGTCTGACTCAACATTGGGACACAGACAGAATTCACACCTATTGTCTCTACTTATAAATAGGGCAACGTCTCTTCGAAATGTAGGTTCATTTAGATGTAACTGCGTCACTTTACATATGAAGATATCCCTTTGAATGTGCCACATCACTTTGAAATATAATCTTGTCCATTTAAACCTCTTTATTTGCAGAAATACCCGTTAAAATGTCCACGTCCCTTTAAAATGCAGATTGCCCCCTTTCGATATGACGCCGTTCCGTTAGATGTGGGAATATCTGTTTAAATTGAGCCGTGAGCTTTCCCAATGTAGACAGGGCTCCTGGAAACGTGGCAGTGTCCCCCCTGCAGCTGCAGAGCGAGACAGGAGAGTTTGTTTTTGTGAATGAGCAGTTGTAGCGCGAGGTGGCTGTTGCTTGGTGACGGTGAGGCTCCCCAGGCCCCGCCCATCCCCGGCCCGGCCCCGCCCACCCCCCGGCCCGGCCCCGCCCATCCCCCGTGCAGACGTCACGCGGGGCCGAAGGCGGTTGGGAGGAGAAGTCGCTCGAGCGAGGAAGCGGCGGGAGGGCGGCCGTTAGGAAAATGGCGCCGCGCGGCCCGGGGCAGACACCCGTCACTGGCCGCCGCCGCCTTCCTGGCGCAGCTGCTGTGTCACGGCCACACCGGCCGGCTGTACAGCAGCCAGGAGCCGGTGAGCATTCTGGAGGCGGATGGGGTTAAGGGCCTGCTTGGGAACTCGTCGGCCGCCGGGGTGGTGGAGTTCTACTGGTCGTGGGGCGGCCCCTGTGTCAACTATGGGGCCACCTGGAAGGTACTGGGCCCGGGACGTGAAAGGTGAGGCAGGTTGTGGGGGGGACGGAGGGGAAGGAATGTGGGGCCTGTCCTGTCATAGTGACATTTTACACTCACTTTCCATCGGCTTTTACTGGCGCTTGTGCTGTTTACCCCTCACTGTGTGTTTAATCCTTGTGCTGTTTGCCCCCTCACTGTGTGTTTAATCCTTGTGCTGTTTGCCCCTCACTGTGTGTTTAATCCTTGTGCTGTTTGCCCCTCACTGTGTGTTTAATCCTTGTGCCGTTTGCCCCTCACTGTGTGTTTAATCCTTGTGCTGTTTCCCCCTCACTGTGTGTTTAATCCTTGTGCTGTTTGCCCCTCACTGTGTGTTTAATCCTTGTGCTGTTTGCCCCTCACTGTGTGTTTAATCCTTGTGCTGTTTGCCCCTCACTGTGTGTTTAATCCTTGTGCCGTTTGCCCCTCACTGTGTGTTTAATCCTTGTGCTGTTTGCCCCTCACTGTGTGTTTAATCCTTGTGCCGTTTACCCCTCACTGTGTTTAATCCTTGTGCCGTTTGCCCCTCACTGTGTGTTTTAATCCTTGTGCCGTTTGCCCCTCACTGTTTGGTTTAATCCTTGTGCCGTTTGCCCTTTGCTGTTACTTGTGCAATTGCTGAGGGTAGTGTATAAATACTAGTGAAGGATACTATGCACCAGCATGTATATGTTCCTCAGTCATTGAAGGGGCAGGACCTGTTGAGAATGGTTAGTAAAGCATGTGGTGCACTAAGCCTTGTTAACATGGATATAGTTTGTTATTTAGAAAAGTCAACTTTTTATTATTTAGAGTCATAGAGATGTACAGCACGGAAATACACCCATTAGGTCCAACCTGTCCGTGCCAACCCGCTAACCTAAATTAATCTAGTCCCTTTTGCCAGCACTTGACTCATATCCCTCTAACCCTTCCTATTCAGATACCCAGCCAGATACCTTTCGAATGCTGTAATTATACCGGCTTCCACTACTTCCTCTGGCAGCTCATTCCATACATGCACCACCCTCTGCATGGAAATGTTGCCCCTCAGGTACCTTTGTGGTCTCACCCTAAGCCTATGCCCTCTAGTTGTGAATCTCACCCCAACACTGAGGGAAAGACTGAAACATTGAGCAGCCAGACAAATGCAAAAGCAATCAAATATTGAGCCACATGGAAAAAAAATTATGGCTGTACCCTTTTTGTTCTCCCATAGGAATTTGGACACTTAAAATCTGTTAATGACACCAGCATTGCTACAGTGCATATTGTGTACACTCCTCAGTGTCAACAAGCAGGGCACACGTTTGCTGGTGTCACCAAAACATTGAGCATGTTCCTCGCTGTCGGCAGAAAAGGGACGAGACCCACATTAGATGGACAAATAAGGAGCACTGGAGGACCGGAGGGAGAATTGTCCTCCTGCCATTCGGAGCTCCCCTATTGGTGAATGTGGAAGTTGGACCATGAGGTTCTGAAGCTCCTGCTCCTCCTCTCTCTGAATGAAGATTGAGGTCCACCTCAGACTGCAATTTCTTTCCTCTGTCCAACATCTGAGAGTACGGCACTCTCTTTTCTCACCCCCCATTTCCATTTACGTTTCATTCTGAGGTTCAGTTGTTGACTTGGAGCAACTGAAAGAAATGGGAGTGAATCCAGGTGAGGGGACAGAGTCTGGAAAAGTTAGTCCAAGCCTTTGTTCTCAATTAGCAAAATAGACAGGCAGGAGACTGAAAGAACGCAGCAAGCTAGGCAGTATCAGAAGGTGGAGAAGTCGAGGGATCTGGTGTACCCTTGTTCAGGTCTGGGGGTGGGTAGAGGGAGAGCTGTGGAACAAGGGTGTGCTGTGGTCAGGGTATTGAAGTGGGGAAAGGTGGAGACAGGCAGAGGGTACAATAGACAATAGGTGCAGGAGAAGGCTATTCTGCCCTTCGAGCCAGCACCACCATTCATTGTGATAATGGCTGATCATCCTCAATCAGTATTCTGTTCCTGCCTTATCCCCATAACCTGGTACGACCTGGTTGGGGAATGGGAGGAAGGAATCTAGTTGGAAGGGAAGAGTGGAAGGGGTTGGGAAGTGTGTTGGGGGATGGGATGGGAGATTATTTGAAATTGGAGAACTCAATGTTGTGTCTTCCGGGCTGTTGACTGCTCAGACAGAAGATGAGGTTTTGTTCCTCCAATTAGTGGTTTGGTTTGTTGTGGTAATGGAGGAAGCCAAAAATAGTCATGTCAGAAGGGGAGTGGGAAAGGGCTTTAAAATGGGTGGAGACTGGGAAGTCTGCTCAGCCTCTGCGGATCCCTGCTGTGATGCTCAGCAAACCGTTCCCCAAGTTTACGCTCGGTTTCCCGATGTAGAGAAGACCACAATTGGCAAAGTACAGCAGGTCAAGCAGCATCCGATCAGTAGGACAGTCGAAGTTTTGGGCACGAGCCCTTCATCAGGAATGATGCGTGGATGTTCAGAGGGGCATCAGTGTCCTTCTGTGCCAGTTGTCAGACAGGTGCAGCAGGCAATGAGCAAGGCAAGTGGTGTATTAGCAAGAGGCATTAAGTTCAGAAGTGAGGATGTCTTCCTGCAGGGGTCATTGAATATATTCAAGGCTGAGTTCATCTGTTTTTTATGTGAATGTTTATGGGGAAGGCAAGAAAATGGTTTTAAGACTAGTGTAGAACCGAGTTACAGAGCCATGCAGCACAGAAACAGCCCCTTCAGTCCAACTAGTGAAAATGGAGGGACTGATTGTGGGATGGAGATTTTCAGCTTCCAAGGAATGAGAGAGGAAAGAGTTCACTATAAATTAGAATTTATGGCATCGGTTGATGAGCCGATGAGTGTCAGTTGGAGTTTAATTTAGAGAAATCAGAGTTTGCATTTTGGTCAAGCAATCCAGGCAGGACTGACACAGTTAAGGGGAGTGTTGCAGAATAAAGAGACCTTGGAGTGCTGGAGTCTCAGGTGGATAGAATAGTGAAGGCAGGGTTTGGTTTGCTTTCCTTCATTGCTCATAGCATTGAGTATAGGAGTTGTGTGATCATGTTATACACACTTCTCACTCGAAAGTGTTATCTAACTGCTTAACTGTTTCTGTTCTTTGGTATGTTAATCCCAGAACCTGTTTTCAGTAACTTTCTCAAGAACGTAATTTAAATGCAGAGCTTTTATATCAAAAATGTCAGGCTGACTCGACATTGGGACCCAGAGAGAATTCACACCTATTGGTGGGTAGGCTGGGACTTTTTTCACTGGAGCACAGGAGGTTGAAAGGTGAAGGTATCGGGTGCCTCATTAGCAAGTTTGCAGATGGGCATTCGGATTGATGGAATATCAGATAGTGAAGGGGACTGTCAGACAATACAGCAGAATATAGATCGGAGAGTTGGGAGGAGAAATGGCAGATGGAGTTCAATCCAGACAAATGCAAGGTGATGCATTTTGGAAGATGCAATTCAAGAGCGAGCTATACAGTAAATGGAAAGGTCCTGGGGGAAATTGATGTACAGAGAGATCTGGGTGTTCGGGTCTATAGTTCTCTGAAGGTGGCAATGACTGTCAGTAGAGTGGTCAAGGCAGCTTACGACACGTGTTCCATCATCAGACGGATTGAGTAAAAAAGCTGGCAGGTCATGTTAAAGTTATATAAGATTTTGGTTTGGCGCATTTGGAATACTGCGTACAATTCCGGATCGCCAGATTTCCAAAAGGATGTGGGTACGTTTGGAGAGAGTGCAGAGGAGGTTCACCAGGATGTTGCCTGTTATGGAGAGCGCAAGCTATGAGGAGAGGTTGAGTAGATTAGGATTATTTTCATTGGAAATAAGGAGGTGGAGGGTGGGGGTCCTGATTGAGGCTGAAAAACCATGAGGGGTGTAAACAGGGGTGGATAGTAAGAATTATTTTCCCAGAGGGGAAGACTTAATTACTCAGGGTCACGAGTTCAAAGTGAGAGGAGAAAGGTTTGAGGGAGATGTACATGGAAAGTTCTTTACACTGAGGGTGGTGGGTGTCTCGAATGCATCGCCAGCGGAGGTAGTAGGGTTGGGATCGATAGCGTTGTTTAAGATGTATCTAGACAGAGACATGAATGGGCAAGGAACAGAGGGATACAGATCCTTAGAAAATAGGCAGCAGGTTTAGACAGAGTATCTCGATCAGCATAGCCTTGGAGGGCTGAAGGGCCTGTTCCCGTGCTGTGAGGTTCTTTGTTCTCTTTATAGAGGTTTACAAAACTGAGGGGCAAAGATAAGGTGAACGGCATGTGTCGTTTCAAGATTAGGGAGCAAATTAAGGTGAGAGGAGAAAGATTTAAAAAACACATGAGGAGCACCTTTTTTTTAAACAGTGGTTTGTGTGGAATGAATGTCCAGAGGAAATGGTGGATGCAGGTTGAGTAACAACGTTTAAAAGACATTTGGATAAGTACATGAATAGGAAAGGTTCAGGGGATATGGGGCAAACACAGGCAGGTGGGACGAGTTTAGTTTGTGAATATAGTCAGCATGGACTAGTTGGGCTGAAGGGTCTGTTTCTGTGCTGTATGACTCTGTAACTGTTCTGTGCTGGTCTTGAAACCATTTTCCTTGCCTTCCCCCATAAACATCCACTTCATGGTTGTTCTAAAATCAGATGAACTCAGCCTTGAATATATTCAATGACCCCCTAACTGCAGGAAGACATCCCGACTTCTGAAATCAATTCCTCTTGCTAATATTCCTCTTGCCTGGCTGATTGCTTGCTGCATCCGTCTGACAACTGGCAGTGACTGGTGTGGAAGGACGCTGAGGCCACGTTTTACATCCACACATCATTCCTGAGGAAGGGCTCGTGCCTGAAACGTCGATTCTCCTGCTCCTCGGATGCTGTCTGACCTCCTGTGCTTTTCCAGTGCCACATTATTCGACTCTCATCTCCAGCATCTGCAGTCCTCACTTTGTCCACATCCCAATATGTCACCATTTAAACAACGTACCTCCTTTCAGCAGTTATTTTTTCATAACCGAGGCTATAACTTCACATTGTGGGCCTGCATTTGCCGTGCGTTTGCCAATTCAGACACAGACCTGGACCAACGTTTCCCGTCTCTGTCCCTTCCCTAGATTCACTCGCTTTCTTTTCAGTTGCTGCAAGTCAGCAATTTAGCCCCAGAATGAAAAAATGAAATGGTAAAGACAGTGCCGTACTCACAGATGGTGGAGAGAGGAAGGACGTTGCAGTCTGAGATGAAGCTCGATCTTCATTTGGAGAGGAGTAGCAGCTTCAGAACCTGATGGTCCATCTTCTGCATTCAGACAATTGGGGAGCTCTGATTGGCAGGAGGACCAGGCTCCTTGTCTGGCTTCTCATTGGTCCATTTAAAGAAGGGTTTGCACTGTTTCTGCAGACAGAGCATGCGCGGCTTTTGCTGAACCAGCATAGAATCAGAAGTGTACAGCATGGAAACAGACCCTTCGGTCCAACCCGTCCATGCCGACCAGATATCCCAACCCAATTTAGTCCCGCTCCTCAACACCTGGCCCACATCCTTCCAAACCTGTCCTATTTATATATCCATTCAAATGCCTCTTAATTGTTGCATTTGTACCGGCCTCCACCACTCCCTCTGGCAGCTCATTGCATACACGTACTACGCTCTGTGTGAAAAAATTGCCCCGTAGGTTTCTTTTACATTTTTCCCCTCTGACCCGAAATCTATGCCCTCTAGTTCTGGACTCCCCAACCCAAGGGAAAAAACTTTGTCTATTTATCTTGTCCATGCCCGTCATAATTTTTTAAACCTTTATAAGGTCACCACTCAGCCTCTGACACTCCAGGGAAAACAGCCCCAGCCTGTTCAGCCTCTCCCTCTAACTGTACCTCTTATGCTCGCATCCAAATCATTTATATAAGTGACAAGAAGTAGAGGACCGAGCACCGATCCTTGTGGCACTCCACTGGTCGCAGGCCTCCAGTCTGGAAAAACAACCCTCCTCCACCACCCTCTGTCTTCTACCTTTGAGCCAGTTCTGTATCCAAATGGCTAGTTCCCTCTGTATTCCTTGAGATCTCACCTTGCTAATCAGTCTCCCACGGGGTACCTTGTCAAACGCCTTACTGAAGTCCATATAGATCACATTACTGCTCTGCCTTCCTCAATCCTCTTTGTAACTTCCTCAAAAAACTCAATCAAGTTTGTGAGACATGATTTCCCACACAAAACCATGTTGACTATCCCGAATCAGTCCTTGTCTTTTCAAATACATGTACATCCTCTCCCTCAGGATTCTCTCCAACAATGTGCCCACCACTGACGTCAGCCTCACTGGTCTATAGTTCCCTGGCTTGTCCTTACCACCCTTCTTAAACAGTGGCCCAATGTTAGCCAACCTCTAGTCTTCTGGCATCTCACCTGACATGCACAGTATGCTGTATAGAGATGCTGTTCCTGATGGATTTAAAGTGTCCAACTGCCACAATTTCTACCCCCCCCCCAGTCACTTGACATCACCGCGCAGGCTCCTCGCTATTTTTGATGTTCATGTTACCTAGAACCCTCATGATTATATCAATCTCAATGAGGTCACCCCTCAACCTCCTGTGCTCCAGTGAAGAGATTCACAGCCTCTCCTTATAACTCAAACCCTCCAGACTTGGTAATATCCTGGTGAATCTTTACTGAACTCTCTGTAATAGTATTCTTCCTATTACAGGGCCACCAGAAACGTTCTCAGTACTCTACAAGTGGCTTCACCAACATCCTGTACAACTTCTAAATGATGTCCCAACTCCTTTATTCAATGGTGTGGACAAATAAGGTAAGTGTGCTGAATGCCTTCTGAAGCACCCTTCCAACCATTGATGCAACTTTCAATGAAGTATGTACCTGAACCCCCCCCCCCCCCATATCCCTCTGTACAAGTCCTGCCCTTATTTTAGGAAAATGCAATCCCTCACTTTTATCTGTACCCCTCATACACACACTCTCTCTCAGATGTAGACACACCCTCTTACAGGCTTCTCCTCCATCACACTCCCTTGACAAAGCATGTGCACACATGCTCTCTCGCGCGCGCGCGCGCACACACCCACACATAACGATGGAGTGCATTTGCAGAATTATATTTACAGATATATTCAACTTTGCACAAAAAGCGCACAACATCCAGGTAGTCAATCCATGTAATGTTTTATACATTCCTAGTTTGGAAATAGTACCAGTCTGATTTAAGATTGGGATACTGACATACATTGTCTGGGCTGAGATGTCACCAGTTTAAAAAAACCCTTGTGATTTTGAGGATATGACTGAATAGTAGTACTGCGATGTACCCATTCTAAAAGATGAAAGACTTAACAGCAATCTACATTTGTCAATATATCATATCAGTTGCATGACACTGTGACCTTTTGCTCTTAACTCTGTGTCTTATGATCCTGCTCCACAGTTATCCGATGAAGTGCTTCCAAATAAACCTGTTGGACTATAACCCGGTGTTGTGATTTTTAAACCGTGTCCCACCTAGTCCAACAGCAGCACCTCCACCTCCTTTCTAATGAACAGAGCCCACACTTCCCAGTGCTGCCAGTAAACTGCCGTTGAAACAATGCAGTGCCTGCACTCCCGAAAAATGTAAACTTCTGACGAAACCAGCTACTCAGTCACTGCTCCATCTGATATACAACATTGGAAACTTAATGCAGGAGGCTGCAAGAAATAAGCAGCTTTAAAACAAAAACCGCTTGGAGCTCTAAGCTTTCAATGAGAGTCTGAGTCCGGCAGAATGTTCAGGTAACCTTTATTGTGTCCCAACATTGTTACAGCTTCAGTTGCCCCCAGCAAAAAGGCAGAGAAAGAGGAGATGTTTGTTAGACAGCTCAACAACAGGGGGAGGAGCAAGGGGCAGGGCAAGGCCAACAGCAGGCCCCCGCACTACGCCTGCATTGCCTTGCACAGTTTACAAAAATCCCTTCCCCTTCACAGACTCCAAACAGTGTGGGAGCAGGCCACTCGGCCCAAACACTACACCCTGATCCTCCGAAGGGTAACCCACCCACGCA
The DNA here is from genome assembly GCF_037043375.1 of Chiloscyllium plagiosum. NCBI lineage: Eukaryota > Metazoa > Chordata > Chondrichthyes > Orectolobiformes > Hemiscylliidae > Chiloscyllium > Chiloscyllium plagiosum. The sequence continues at coordinate 92,380,688 of NW_028270165.1, read as the reverse complement.
ATTCCCCTACCCCTATTGCTCAACATTTACCCGTGACTAATGCACCTAACCTGCACATCCCTGTGCATGATATCCCAACCCAATCTCGTCCCGCCTGCCAGCACGGGGCCCACATCCCTCCAGTTGCTTTTTAAGTGTTGTAATTGTACCAGTCTCCACCACTTCCTCTGGCAGCTTATTCCATACACGTACCACCCTCTAAATGAAAAGGTTGCCTCTTAGGTCTCTTTCCTATCTTTCCCCTCTCACTGTAAACCTATGCCCTCTATTTCTGGACTCTCCCACCTCAGGGAAAAGACTTTGTCTATCTATCCTATCCATGCCCCTCATGATTTCATAACCTTCTATAAGGTCACCCCTCAGCCTCTGACGCTCCAGGGAAAACAGCCCCAGTCTGTTCTGTCTCTCCCTATAGCTCAAATCTTCCAGTCTTGGCAACATCCTTGTAAATCTTTTCTGAACCCTTAAGTTTCATAACATCTTTCTGATAGGAAGGAAACCAGAATTGCACACAATATTCCAACTGTACAGCAGTAACATGACCTCCCAACTCCTGTACTCAATATTCTGACCAAATAAAGGAAAGCATACAAAACACCATCTTCACTATCCTATCAACCTGCGACTCCACTTTCAAGGAGCTATGAACTTGCACTCCAAGGTCTCTTTGTTCAGCAACACCCCCTAGGACCTTACCATTAAGTGTATAAGTCCTGCTAAGATTTGCTTTCCCAAAATGCAGCACCTCGCATTTATCTAAATTAAACTCCATTTGCCACTTCTCAGTCCATTGGCCCATCTGATCAAGATCCCATTGTAATCTGAAGTAACCTCCTTCGCTGTCCACTACACCTCCAATTTTGGTGTCATCAGCAAACTTACTTACTATTACCACTTATGCTCACATCCAAAAAGTAGTGGGCTCATTATCTATTTTCAAAGTGGAATTGACAATATATTACATGTACTGACTGCCTGCAGATTGTGCAGTCTTTCAGCAAAGTAGAATGTTTAGGGTGCAGGTTTGCTCGCTGAGCTGTAGGTTTGATATCTAGACGTTTCATTACCTGGCTTGGTAATATCATCAGTGGTGACAATGTTTAATCCCAAATGGAGCAATTAAGTGCAAAGTTACTTTCAACCATTTAATAAAACACTGCAAATTTTATTTCATATGAAAATACATTCATTTTATAATTTGGATAAGATCTTTACAAAGGAAATATCACTAAACAAAATAGCTTTCCTGAGTATCAATATTGACAACAGTTATGCAGCTATTATTTGTCAATTGACCAACTAATTGAAATAATTTCAGAATAAATGAGCTGCTTCATTATTATACATTGAGATATTGCATATCTTGGCTCTCACCCAAATATTCTCCAAAGAAGAAAATGCATCTGGATGGGGACATGAATGGTAAAAATTCAGAGGGATATGGGCCAAATGCTGGCAAATGGGTCACTAGATTAATTTAGGATATCTGGTTGGCCTGGACTGAAGGGTTTGTTTCTGTGTGCTCATTACAGATGCCCCTCTTCTGGGATCCCCATACTAGCTGTTATTTTCATGAAATAATCTGACAATTGTTGACTTCCATCAACCTATTCCATCCAGAGAAAATTCCTCTCTCTGCAAAGTGTGGTTCAAGTTGGCAAATTCAATCCTCCTCCGGTCCTCAATCTATAATGCGCAACGTTCTCAATACCTGTTTAACGTTCAGTGGGGAAACTATTTTCGGTCCAACAGTTACACAGAATTCCTCAGAAATGTTTTTGGCAAATGTACTGCTCCCACGAGAGCTCATGGGCCTACAGTTCAAATGCTTTTAACAGCTTTTTTTCTCATTTCCCCGCCTTCCCAGGATGCAGAATTTCTCCCACCAGAAATTGTTTGCCCTGAAAAAAATCCAGCAGGAACATGATTATGGAGCTATCAGTAAAAATGCTTCATATGGGTCAACCAAGGTTAGAAATGGAAGAACATCTCTGTTCAAAGTTACTGTTCATTTGCCCTTTCAAAATTCCTTGAATTTAAGGTGTTCCATTGTAGCATTTAATTATGATCCATTAAAAGCAACATCCAGTCTCATCTGAGTGAGGAACCGACTCAACAAGCGAAATAACTTTTCTGTCTGCTCTTGAGATGTGACATCCTCACCCTCTCTCTGTTGATGCAACAGGATTACCAGAGCTGGAAGTACCACTCTCGGAATACAATTGCTGATTGACAGTTTACTTCTGTTGCTTAACGTAAGGATTTAAAAGCTGCTAGCCTGATCTCGCACAAAGCACAAAAACAAACTGTGCCTGTGCAGAGGAGAAATTTCACTTGGAATAGATCACAAAATAAGAACTGTTAGCAGTCCCACAACTCATGTGTTTCCCACGGACAAAGTTAAAAATCACACAACACCAGGTTATAATCCAACAGGTTGGTTTGGAAGCACTAGCTTTCGGAGCGCCACTCCTTCATCAGGTAGTTTTGGAGAATGAGATCATGATCACAATTTATATCCAAAGGAGTCTAGCGTCATGGAAATGTGACACATCAAACAATTTTAGATTAAATCCTTCATCTTTTAGAATAGGTTTCTGCTCTTTGGTTTGTTAATCCCAGAACTTGTTTTTTGTTACCTTCTCAAGAATGTCATTCAAATGCAGAGCTTTTCTAACAATAAGTGTGAATTCTGTCTGCGCCTGAATGTTGAATCAGACTCACATTTTTCTACATTTAAATTACATTTTTGAGAAGGTAATTTACAGATTAGGGTGTAGAGGTTCGGGTGGATCGGCTGTGCTAAAGTACCCATAGTGACCAGGGATGTGAAACTTGGGGTGGATTGACCATGGGAAATACTGAATAAGGGGGTGGGATGCTGTTCAGAGGGCCAGTGTGGAATAGAAGGGCTGAATGGCCTGTTTCCGCATTGTTGGGATTCTATGACTCCCACCACAAAGGAGCATTTTATTGGCATCTATCCTGTCAAGCCCCTTTCAGAATTCTACTGGTTTCAATAAGATCACTTCTGGTTCAGAGAGGAAGACAGCATAGAAATAGATTCTTTGGTCCAATTCATCCATGGCGACCAGGGTTCCCAAACTAAACTAGCCTCACTCTAAACCTTTCTCTTCATGTCCCCATCCAAATGTCGTTTAGACTTTGTAAACGTACCTGCATTGACCACATCCTCAGCAAGTTCATTCCACGTGTCAACCATCCTCTGTCAAAACGTTGCCCCTCAGGTTCCTTTTAAATCTCTCTCCTGTCACTTTAAAGCAATATGCCCCCTAGTCTTGAGCTCCCCAACGCTAAGGAAGAGCCCTTTGCTATTCACCTTACCTCCACTCCTCGTGATTTTATCAATCTCCATGATATCACCCCCCAACCTCCTGTGCTCCAGTGAAAAAAGTCCCAGCCTGTCATTATAACTCAAACTCTCCAGTCCTGGCAACATCCTGGTAAATCTTTACCGAACCCTCTCTAATAGTATTCTTCCTATTACAGGGACACGAGAACCATACTCGGTACTCTGAAAGTGGCCTCACCAACATCCTGTACAACCTCAACATGATGTCCCAACTCCTATACTCAATGGGGTGAACAATGAAGGCAAGTGTGCTAAACGCCTTCTTAACCACCCTGTCTCGCAGCGAAGCAACTTTGAAAGAACTGTGTACCTGAACCCCACCATGTCTCTCTCTCACAGCATGACACAGGGCCCTACCATTAACTGTACAAGTCCTGACTGTCCTTGCTTTAGCAAAACACAAGCCCTTGCTTTTATTCATACCTCACTCATACACACGTGCTCTCAGACACGCGCACATACACCCCCAACACACTCTTATGTGCACTCATGCATAAACTCACATATCACTTTTTGAGCAAATTTGTATTGGCAGAATTATATTTGCAGATACATTCAATTTTGCTCAACAAGTACACAGTCTGCAGGCAGTCAATCCATGTAATATTTTATAAATTCATACTTTGGAAATAGAACCAGTCTGATTCAAAATTGGGACATTGACAGACTCGAACCTCACACCTTTATCTGGGCTGTCTGGGCTGAGTTGTGACTTTTTTCAAAAAAAACTGAAGTCATCTTGAGAATGTGAATCAAAAGATGTTATGGGATTTACATATTAATGAACTGAAACCTGCAACGCATTCTAAAAGGTGAAAGACTTAACAACAATCTTGGTTTGTTCAATATATCCTATCAGTTGCATGACACTGGGATCTTTTGCTATAAAATCTGTGTCTTATGATCCTGTCTCCACAGCTACCCGATGAAGCAGCAGTGCTCCAAAAGCTCTCACTTCCAAATAAACCTGTTGGACTATAACCTGGTGTTGTGTGATTTTTAACTTCGTCCAGGCGAGTCCACCACCCGCTCCTCCACATAATTTCTAGTGAGCACAACCCACACCTCCCAATGCTGCCAGTAAACTTTACAACGCCGATGAAATGACACACTATGCACTCCTGAAAAATTCACTTTCTAACGAAACTGGCTGCTCATTCTGATCCATCTGATACGCGACATTGGAAGCTTAGTGCAGAAAGCTGAAAGAAATGAGCAGCTTTAAAACAAAAACCTTGGCGCTCAAAGCTTTCAATGAGAGTCTGAGCGGGGGGTAAATTCAGGTAACTTTTATTGAGATCCAACTTTGTTACAGCTTCAAACCCCCTCAGCAAAAAGGCAGAGGAAAAGTAGCTGCTTTTTAAACAGTTCAAGGTCAAAGCGCACACGCTACCCCACCACCCCCCAACCCACCTCACTTCTTTACTATTGGTCACCACCAAGTTGTCCCTTTGTAATTGGGGAGAAAGTGAGGTCTGCAGATGCTGGAGATCAGAGATGGAAATGTGTTGCTGGAAAAGCGCAGCAGGTCAGGCAGCATCGAGGGAACAGGAGAATCGACGTTTCGGGCATTAGCCCTTCCTAGATGCTGCCTCACCTGCTGTGCTTTTCCAGCAACACATTTCCACCTTTGTAATTGCCCTTCCCGCACAGGGGGCAGCTGAAGAGCCTCTCTCCTGTGTGGATCCGCTGGAGGGTCAGCAGGCTGGAGGCCTGGGTAAATCTCTTCCCGCACCCGGGGCAGCTGCAGGGCGTCTCCCCAGTGTGGATCCGCTGGTGGGTTAGCAGGGTGGAAGAAGTGCTGAAGCCCTTCCCGCAGGCGGGACAGGGGAACGGGCTCTCCCTGGTGTGGCTGCGCCGATGAGTCTCCAGGACAGATGGGACACAGAAGCTTTTCCTGCAGTCGCCACACTTCCATCGTTTCTCCACGGGGCTGGATTCCTCGGGTTTCTCCATGGCCGAAGCTTTAGTTACACACAAATGCGTGTGGAGCCCCTCCCCACCGTGAATTCCTCTTCCCAGGCTCAACACTCAGTGCACTTCAAAAGTAGGGTCTCTCATCCAGTCCCACGGATGCTGAAAACGTACTCAAACAGGAACCAAAACTTTGCTCCTTCTCACAGAATCATAGTTGAAAATTGTTGTGGTCCCGATGGATTGAGTGACTGTCAGACATTGATGTCAAAGTGAGGACTGCAGACGCTGGAGAGTCAGTGTCAAAAAGTGTGCCGCTGGAAAAGCACAACCGATCAGGCAGCATCAGAGGAGCAGGAGAGTCAATGTTTTGGGCTTAAGCCCTTCATCTGTTGATTTTGAAGCTTCAGTCTTCAGATCTTCCAATACACTTAAAAACAGGTTACAAAAGTCATCACTATCAGTGCAGGGTAGAAATTCAGAACAAGCAATTCTACTTTCTGTGGAATATTCTTTTCTTTCGTTGTTCCACAAAATTGAAAGCACTTCCACACCCTCTTCCCCCTCTGTTCTCACTCTGCTCTATCTCATTCTCCTGAAGGTGCTGATTCAGGATCTTACAGGGGCAGAAAAGCAAAAACGTCAAGACTGACATCTCTCTGAATTTTGGATACCTCCACCTGTAAGTTAATATCTTTCACAACACTGGGATCCTGCCGAGAGTGAGCAGGTCTGATTTTGGGAAGCAAAAAAAAACGTGTCAATTCAGGGTGAACCTGCAATGCAGTTTCTTGAGGAAGAACCAGACAAAATGATTATCGACCCCGGGAAGGTGGGAGTAAAATGAGACGTCAAGGCATTAACACCGACACACTTCAGTCAAACTCTTCTGCTCCCAGTCAGGGCAAAACATGCTCTGAAAGTCCAGCCTTCACAACCACACTTCTGATTCCACTGAAGACAATTAGAGTCTCACAGCACAGAAACAGACCTTTTGGCCCAACCTACCCAGATATCCTAAATTAATCTAGTCACGTTTGCCATCACTTGGCCCCTATGGGGGCTGGGTGCTGGCAGCTGGGACTAAATTGTGTTGGCTATCTTGTCAGCAAGGACGAGTTGGACCGAAGGGTCTGTTTCTGTGCTGTACATCTCTATGACTCTAGTTGCATTTGCCATCACTTGGCCCTGACCCATCTGAACCCTTCATATTCAGATGCCCTTCCAGGAGCCTTTTAACTTGTCATCGTATCAGCACCCACCACTTCCTCTGGCAGCTTGAGCCATCGCTCAAGCGACTCCATGTTGAAAGCGTCTGATCTGGTGCATCAGATGACACCAGGATAATCTCAGATCATTCCAGATCGCATCGATACTCAGTCAGTGGCTTTCCCGATCAGGATGTTGTACGTGATCAAACAAGTCCATGGGTAGGCGATCCCCCACCTCTTAGTTCAAGTATCTCTACGAGAACTTCCTTGCTGGTGGGTCCCTTGGAGACGTTTTTATAAATTACTTAGATGCAGGCATAGGTGGATGGATTAGCAGAATTGGACTGAGAGGTGGCAAATGGAGTTCAATGCAGCTAAATGTGAGGTGATTCACTTTGGGAAGAATAACAGGAAGGCCATGTGCATAGATCCCTGAAAGTTGCCACTCAGGTGGATAGTGCTGTTAAGAAGGCATACAGTGTGTTAGGTTTCATTGGGTAGAGGGATTGAGTTCCGGAACCGCAATATCATGCTGCAACTATACAAAACGCTGGAGCAGCCACACTTGGAATATTGTGTATAGTTCTGGTCCCCATATTTCAGGAAGGATGTGGGAAGCATTGGAAAAGGTGCAGAGGGGATTTACCAGGTTGTTGCCTGGTCTGGAGGGAGGGTCTTATGAGGAAAGGCTGATAGACTTGGGTCTGTTCTCATTGGAAAGAAGGCAGCTTAGGGGGGATTTGATAGAGATATATAAGATGATCAGAGGATTAGATAGGGAAGACAGTGAAAGACTTTTTCCGAGGATGGTGACATCAGCTTCCCAAAGTGAATCACCTCACATTTAGCTGCATTGAACTCCATTTGCCACCTCTCAGCCCAATTCTGCAGTTTATCCAAGTCCCTCTGCAACCTGTACAAATTGAGGGGTGATAGATTTAAGACAGATGTCAGAGGCAAGTTCTTTATGCAGAGAGTGGGAAGGGCGTGGAATGCCCTACCTGCGAAGGTCGTCAACTCAGCCACATTAGGGAGATTTAAACAATCCTTAGATAAGTGCATGGATGATTTTGGGATAATGTCAGGGAATGAGCCGAGAATACTTCACAGATCAGCGCAACATCGAGGGCCGAAGGGCCTGTTCTGCGCTGTATTGTTCTATGTTGTTTGTTCTATGTTCTAAATTTAGTGCAGGAGGCTGAAAGAAATGAGCAGCTTTAAAACAAAAACCTCTTGGAGCTCAAAGCTTTCAATGAGAGTCTGAGCCTGGTGGTAAGTTCAGGTAACCTTTGTTGCAACCCAACTTTGTTACAGCTTCAGATCCCCCCAGCAAAAAAAGGCAGGGAAAAAGTATCTGCTTTTTGAACAGCTCAAGGTCAAAGTACACACACCACACCTCCCCCTGCCACCACACTTTCCCTCCTCACCACGCTGTCTTTACTATTGGCCAGCACCAAGTTGTCCCTTTGTAATCGGATCCTTGGTACAGCCATAACCCGGGAGGAAGTATTGCCTCACTCAGCAATTTCAACCCATACCCTGTCTCCAAGTAAGTTTCTCCCCGCTCATTTGCCAGGAAGGGGCAGTGTAGAGTCAACCACACTGCTGTGGGTCTGGAGTCACGTGTAGGCCAGACCGGGTAAAGGATGCAGCTGGAACGACTGAGTGAATCCTTTCCCACAACGGCGGTTCCCTTCCCTAACAAGGGAGGGAGGGAATCAGATGGGGGCTTTCTCCCCCGCACCATCCCCTCCCTGAAACGGTCTCATCGTTAGATTCTGAACTCCACATTTCTGACCGAATACCAATTCTGCCATCTGTCGTGGTGGGATTCGAACCCGGGAGTCCCCGGAACCGGGTTGATAGTCCAGTCGATAATGGCACTCGGCCGTCATTCCTTCAATCCCCCTGCGATGGCACGTGAACTCGTTGGTGCTTCCGCAGGTGGGAGACCTGGGTAAAGGCCTTCCCGCACTTGGGGCAGCTGAAGGGCCTCTTCCCCCGTGTGGATCCGCTGGTGGGTCTGGAGGTTGGAGGGGCAGTTGAAGCCCTTCCCGCACTCGGGGCAGCTGAAGGGCTTCTCCCCCGTGTGGACCCGCTGATGGGTCTGGAGGTTGGAGGAATTGCTGAAGGTCTTCCCGCACTCGGGGCAGCTGAAGGGCCTCTCCCCCGTGTGGATCCGCTGGTGGGTCTGGAGGTTGGAGGAGGTGGTGAAGCCCTTCCCGCACTGAGAGCAGGTGAAGGGCTTCTCCCCCGTGTGGATCCACTGGTGGCTCTGCAGCTTGAAGGAGGTGGTGAAGCCCTTCCCACACTGAGAGCAGGTGAACGGCCTCTCCCCGGTGTGGACACGCTGGTGGGTCAGCAGGGAGGAAGATGTGCTGAAGCCCTTCCCGCACTGAGAGCAGGTGAAGGGCCTCTCCCCCGTGTGGATCCACTGGTGGCTCTGCAGCTGGAAGGAGGTGCTGAAGCCCTTCCCACACTGAGAGCAGGTGAACGGCCTCTCTCCGGTGTGGACACGCTGGTGGGTCAGCAGGGAGGAAGATGTGCTGAAGGCCTTCCCGCACTCAGGGCAGCTGAAGGGCCTTTCCCCGGTGTGGACCCGCTGGTGGGTCTGCAGGTTGGAGGAGCAGTTGAAGCCCTTCCCACACTGAGAGCAGGTGAATGGCCTCTCCCCGGTGTGGACCCGCTGGTGGGTCAGCAGGGAGGAAGGAGTGCTGAAGCCCTTCCCGCACTGAGAGCAGGTGAAGGGCCTCTCCCCGGTGTGGATCCACTGGTGGCTCTGCAGCTTGCAGGAGGTGGTGAAGCCCTTCCCACACTGAGAGCAGGTGAATGGCCTCTCCCCGGTGTGGACACGCTGGTGGGTCAGCAGGGAGGAAGGTGTGCTGAAGCCCTTCCCGCACTGAGAGCAGGTGAAGGGCCTCTCCCCGGTGTGGATCCACTGGTGGCTCTGCAGCTTGAAGGAGGTGGTGAAGCCCTTCCCACACTGAGAGCAGGTGAAGGGCCTTTCCCCTGTATGGACCCGCTGGTGGGTCTGGAGGTTGGAGGAGGTGGTGAAGCCCTTCCCACACTGAGAGCAGGTGAAGGGCTTCTCCCCCGTGTGGATCCACTGGTGGTTCCGCAGGTTGGAGGAGCAGGTGAAGCCCTTCCCGCACTGAGAGCAGGTGAACGGCCTCTCCCTGGTGTGGACACGCTGGTGGGTCAGCAGGGAGGAAGATGTGCTGAAGGCCTTCCCGCACTCAGGGCAGCTGAAGGGCCTCTCCCCCGTGTGGACCCACTGGTGCTTCCGCAGATTGAAGGAGCAGGTGAAGCCCTTCCCGCACTGAGAGCAGGTGAAGGGCCTCTCCCCCGTGTGGACCCGCTGGTGGGTCTGCAGCTTGAAGGAGGTGGTGAAGCCCTTCCCACACTGAGAGCAGGTGAACGGCCTCTCCCCGGTGTGGATCCGCTCGTGGGTCCGCAGGGAGGAAGATGCGCTGAAGCCCTTCCCGCACTGAGAGCAGGTGAACGGCCTCTCCCCCGTGTGGATCCGCTCGTGGGTCCGCAGGGAGGAAGATGCGCTGAAGACCTTCCTGCACTCGAGGCAGCTGAAGGGCCTCTCCCCCGTGTGGACCCGCTGGTGCCTCTGCAGGTGGGAGGAGCAGGTGAAGCCCTTGCCACACTGAGAGCAGGTGAACGGCCTCTCCCCCGTGTGGACCAGTTGGTGGGTCAGCAGGTGGGAGGATGTGCTGAAGGCCTTCCCGCAGTCGGTGCAGGGGAATGGCCTCTCCCCGGTGTGACTGCGCCGATGGGTCTCCAGGGCAAACGGGACATGGAAGCCTTTCCCACAGTCGCCACACTTCCATGGTTTCTCCACGGGGTGAGATTCCTCAGGTTTCTCCATGGCCACAGCTTCAGCTGCACACAAACACGTGCAGAGCCCCTCCCTGCCGTGAAATCCCTTTTCCAGGCCGTATAACTGTTTCAGGCTCCACCCACAGTGCGCTGCAACAGTGGGGTCTCTCGTCCAGTCCCACTGATGCTGAAAACGTCCTCAAACAGGAACCAAGAAGCATTGATCCCTCTCACAGAAATCACAGTCAAAAACCGTTGTGGTCCTGATGGATTGAGTGACTGTCAGACATTGACATCAAAGTGAGGACTGCAGACGCTGGACAGTCAGTCGAAAAATGTGGCGCTGAAAAAGTACACCAGGTCAGGCAGCATCCGACTAGCAGGAGAGTCAATGTTTCAGGCATAAGCCCTTCATCTGTTGATTTTGAAACTTCAGTCTTCAGATTTTCAAATACTCTGCAAAAAGAGATTACAAAAGTCATCACTATCAGTGCAGGGTAGAAATTCAGAACAAACAATTCTACTTTCTGTGGAATATTCTTTTGTTATTCCACAAAATTGAAAGTACCATCCCCCTCTCTCTCCCCCTCTGTTCTCACTCCGCTCTAACTAATTCTCCTGAAGGTGCTGATTCAGGATCTTACAGGGGCAGAAAAAGCAAAAACATCAAGACTGACATCTCTCTGAATTTTGGATACCTCCACCTGAAAGTTAATATCTTTCACAACGCTGGGATCCTGCTGAGAGTGAGCAGGTCTGATTTTGGGAAGCAAAAAAAAAGTGTCCATTCAGGGTGAACCTGAAATGCAGCTTCTTGAGGAAGGACCAGACACAAAATGGTTAATGACCCCGAGAAGGTGGGAGTAAAATGAGACATCGAGGCATTAACACCAACACACTTCAGTCAAACTCTTCTGCTCCCAGTCAGGGCAAAACATGGTCTGAAAGTCCAGCTTTCACAACCATACTTCTACTTCCACTGAAGACAATGAGAGTCACACAGCACGGAAACAGACCCTTTGGCCCAACCTGCCCAGATATCCTAAATTAATCTAGTCACGTTTGCCATCACTTGGCCCCTATGGGAGCCGGGTGCTGGCAGCTGGGACTAAATTGGGTTGGCTATCTTGTCAGCAAGGACGAGTAGGACCGAAGAGTCTGTTTCTGTGCTGTCCATCTCTATGACTCCAGTTGCATTTGCCATCACTTGGCCCTGACCCATCTGAACCCTTCATATTCAGATGCCCGTCCAGGAGCCTATTAACTTGTCATCGTATCAGCACCCACCACTTCCTCTGGCAGCTCATGCCATCGCTCAAGTGACCCACGTTGAAAGCGTCTGGTCTGGTGCACTAGATGACACCAGGATAATCTCAGATCGTTCCAGATTGCATCGATACTCAGTCAGTGGCTTTCCCGATCAGGATGTTGTACGTGATCAAACAGGTCAGTGGGTAGGCGATGCCCCACCTCTTAGTTCAAGTATCTCTACGAGAACTCCCTTGCTGGAGGGTCCCTTGCAGACACTTCAACTGGACTTCATTGAGTTGTAGAAATGAGTTGAGTTGCTATCAATATGTTTTGCTTATTGCTGATGTCTTTTCGAAGTGGATTGAAGCCTAACTTCCTCCTAACACTACTGCTGAGACTGTAGTGAAGATTTTGTTTAAGGAAATAATTCCCTGCTTCAGTATACCTGCGTGCATTAGCTCCGACAATGGACCACACTTTGTAGGTAATATTAACGGAGAACTCTGTTCCCAGCTTTGTATTTGTCGGCAACTGCATGGTGCTTCTCATCCTCAGGCGGCCGGACTTGTTGAATGTTTTAACCAGGCTCAAGACTAAACTTGCCAAATTAATGGCCCAGTCTGGCCTCTCCTGGTTATGCTAATCCCTGTGGCCTTATTCCAGATGCGATCCATATCTGTGGGCAAGATACAACTGTCTCCAGCTGAGAGTCTCTCTGGTCACCCCCTCCGTACCCCTTGGAACAATTCAGCTCCCTTCTCAGTCCACTTCCACCACATGACCGAAGCAATGAATGATTATGTTCTTGCTCTAACTAGTGTTATGCGTGCCTTTCACTCCCAGGAGCGTGCGGCCTACAGCGATGTTCCCTCCCTTTCAGCCTCGTCACGGGTAGAACCTGGTTCGTTGGTGCTTGTCAAGAACTGGACTGGCAAAGGTCTCTATCCTCGTTGGGATGGCCCCTTCCAGGTTTTACTTCCCACCCCCACAGCGGTCACAGTCGCTGGGTGCTCAGCTTGGGTCCAACTGCACCATTGTAAATTGATTGACCGCACCAATCAAGAGGGGGGAAGAGGAGGAGAGAATCCTGGAATCCTAACAAAAGGAGTGAACCCTGTCCAGTTGGGTTTTTGAATCTTGCTGTTATTTTCATGTTAATCTTATGACAGATACTTGAACTAAGAGGAGGGACATGTGGGTGATCGCTTATCTCCTCACCTTTCTGATCACATACAACATCCTGATGGGGAAAGCTACTAAGTATGGATGCGACCAGGAATGATCAGAGTTTATCCACCACCCATGCTGAGATGAATTTGTCCAGTGCACCGGACCAGACGCCTTTGACGTGTGGAACATGATGAAGATTGATTATTGCAATGGACTCTTACATCAGAAAGACCTGATGGTCCATCTGGACAGTAGAAATCAGTGGGAGTTACCATGTCGTTACCATGTTTTTTTTGATTTTACCTGCAGATGCAAGCCTAGTGAGGATAAAAATGATCAACTCAGGAACACCATCCCTTTTTGCAGGTCGGGCCAACTTGAGAAAAGGGAAGCCTGATAGGGGAAACTCCTCAATCCACAAACAACTTATTGATACAGGCCCACAGAACGCTCTTCACCCCAGAGGCAGTAGCATGTTACTCATCTCTATTGGGAGATGACTTACTTGCCCCGTCCCCAATCCCCGATTCCATTCCATTTGTCAGACTTCCTACTGCCGACCCTGCGAAGAGAAATATCACTTTCCAATACCTCCGGTCTGTGTATACAAACAGCTGGTGTAACACTGGCTGGGGTACAGCAGGCCTTATGTGGCACATGGACTTGGAACGGAACCCTTCCCTTGTGCATTTATAGGCCTTTTCTCTTTTCAGAACCTGATTCTGTCACCAAGACCATGTACAATAGATCTAAGGGAGAGCCCAATGGGAACAGCATTCTGAGGACCATTGTCTCCCATACAGTGCGAGTGCTCGAGTCACTTGGCCCATTTTTTACAGCGCTCAAGCAACTCCTCTTGCAAAACATCGACCCTTTACTCCTGTAGACCTGACCAGACCCCCTGCTGTAACATTTCAGTAACCTATTTTGACAAACTCTCCGTAATATAAATCAAACCAGACTATTATTTCTTCAGCTAAGGTAAAGCTACCAATTTCCTTGTCCTTGATGACAAAGATGTCCCTCATAAGGTCACTATCGGAGCCCTTGTTCCCACAACAGTACCTTGTCCTGGCCAGTGGACAAGTCGATGGAACCTCCATCTGAGGAGGATGCAGCGGTCGGTCTCAGCCAACCTTGCTCCAACTGGAAGGACCCCAAGGGACTGGGTGACAATACAGGACACCCGATAGGCTGGGGAATCCAGAGTACCCTGGGGTTAGAAGGATTGGCAGGGGTGACAAGTCAACAGAACCGCAATTCCCTCTTTGACAGCCTGACCATTCGAGGAAATAAGACTAAAGAGGCTCTGAAACAGAGTAAACTGGGATTATCAGACCTGTGTCTTTACTCTGTGCAGAATCGGTATGCTTTAGACTATATACTCCCGCAGGAGGGTGAGGTCTGCACCATTGTCCCAGATAAATGCACTATGGGCATTCCCGATCTCACTGGCAATATTACTAAGATACAAGAAGAGATCCAGGTATTCCTTGACAGAATGACTGAAGGGACCAGTTGGGGAAACAGCAGATCGGGCTGATGGTACAATTGGCTTATCAATTTAGCCTTGTCTGTTGTTGGTATTGGTATTGTTAGGTATTTAATTACTAGGCTTATGAGGTCCCTTAGTGATATGGATTTGCCCCAGAAGATGCTCCTTTTGCGATCCGATGGCTCACCCACAAGTGTCGATGGCGATGATAAATATGACCAGATGAGCTGCGAAGATGGTGGTGCCGCTCTACAGGATGTTGATGGCTGGACCACCTTGAAGGGCATTCGTTTGGACTAGCCTTCTCTTTTCAGTGATCGCAGTGCAATCAAAGGGAGGCATGAGGGTGGGGGCATCTGGGTGATAAAGTCTATAGCCTTAAAACTTGCCTTTAAACATCCAGACTCAAATGTAATGCTGAATTATTGAATACATTTACTGCACTAGAAAATAAATAGGCAGGAAGGTTCAGAAAGAGGAGAGAACTTAAAGATAGGGACACGTGGGCTCACCAAGTGATAACAGGATGCTGTAAGGCAATTAAGAACGTTTACCTCAGCATCGGTGAATCTGTGTGAACAAGACCCCAAGTGATAACATTCACAGCCGTTCCCTTGTGAAATGAATGATAGTCTTTGAATCTGACCCTGAAACAAGACTCGGTACTATCCATAGCTTTGTAATTAATGGGTGGAGCTTGTCCATTGTAACGGATTCTTACTACCCCTTGCAAGCGGGGCAATCACAAAATAAATCTTTGCTGTCTTGAGATTTCAAAAGGACACGAGAGAGAGAGACCATTTTAGTGCTGAGGCTGTTGAATCCCATAGAGAATTAACTTAGTGATTATCTGCTATGGATTGAATTGAATTGCATTTTGGGACTTTATGATGAGAGATTTTTATTCCAGGTTTCCAAAGAGTATGATCTCCAGGACAAACCAAGAGAGAGGCTTTACAGGTCTGAGTTCTCAAAGGATTCCCTGGGCCACCTCAAATCTCCACTTTAACATAGGAGGTAGGACAAAATGGCTTCTGCTTGGCTAACTCGGTGGGACTGAGTCAGGCAGATACCCACGACTCAGAACAAACAAGAAACCACAGACTGATGTCAATCCAGTGAAAAAAACTGCAAATGTGAACCTAACCATTAAACGCAGAAGTAACGGTTTAATCCTAACCGCCAGACAGGACAAATATGATTCCAAGAACAAGTTGTCTACAAGAAATTATGATAGATTAGATTGGATTAGATTCCCTACAGTTTGGAAACAGGCCCTTCGGCCCAACCAGTCCACACTGACCCTCCAAACAGTAACCCATCCAGAACCATTTTTCGTCTGACTAATGCACCTAACACCATGGGCAATTTAGCATGGCCAATCCACCTGACCTGCACATCTTTGGACGCTGGGAGGAAACCGGAGCACCCGGAGGAAACCCACGCAGACACGGGGAGAATGTGCAAACTCCACACACACGGTCACCCAAGGCTGGAATCGAACCTGGTGCTGTGAGTCTGCAGTGCTAACCACTGAGCCACCGTGCCACCCTAGGCTAAGTCAAAAATGCATGAGGACCTTGCGGGATCTGATTGAGCATGATCATATAGTAACAACCAATGTCTGACTCTAAACAATGTACATAAGTTCTATCCAAACTCTAAAAGTCGGCGGATTCTTTTGGCACTCTAGGAGTACTCATCGGTGGCCCAGTGGTTAGCACTGCTGCCTCACAGCACCAGGGTCCCAGATTCGATTCCAGCCTTGGGGGGCTGGCTGGGTTGAGTTTGCACATTCTCCCCATGTCTGCGTGGGTTTCCTCCCACAATCCAAAGATGTGCAGATGTGGTGAATTGGCCATAATGTTGGGTGCATTGGTTAGAGGGAGATGGGTCTGGGTGGGCTACTCTTCAGAGGATCGGTGTGGACTGGTTGGGCCAAAGGGCCTGTTTCCACATTGTTGGGAATCTAATCTAATCTAATCCTTCTGGGCTGATCATAGTCTACCGTCCGGGCCATATCAAAGAATAAACTATTGCTTGTATAATTGACAAAGTCACTTCCAGGTGTGTTTATTGACCAATCCCAGAAATCCGAAGATCCAGACAGCAGTCCAGATCAGAACAACCAGACAGGAAATGGTTAATGTCCCCAGGATGTGGGGAGCAAAATAAGACACCAAGGCATTAACACCAACACCAGGGAAAAACTGAACATACAGATGTGACAAACATTCGTAGCAAGCCAGAATCACAGATGTACAGCACAGAAACAGTCCCTTCAGTCCATGCTGACCAGATATCCTAAATCAATCTCGTCCCATTTGATAGCACTTGGTCCATGTCCCTCTAAATGTTTCCCAACATATACCCATCCAGATACCTTTTAAAAGGTTGTAATTGTACCAGCAGTCACCACTTTCTCTGGCAGCTCATTCTTTACACACACCACCCTCTGTGCATAGGAGTTGCCCCTTAGGTTTCTTTTAAATCTCACCCTAAACCTATGAGCAATCCCAGATCAAAGATCTTGTCTATTTATCATCGACATGCCCCACATTATTTATACAAGGGGTCACCCCTGTGGGATATAATTAAAGCAGTGTTACTTCTGCAACCAGAATTGCTTCTGCAAGGTAAATGAACTAACGCCAGTGTATAATTGTTTCAGCCAAGAGTGGAGTTAACAAGAATGAAAAATTGCTTTTGTATTAGCTAAAATGTGCATACATGAAATGTGCCTGCAAATGGTAGATGTTACAGACAAACAGATAAGGTGCTGTGAGGGGAGGGGGTGGAGGTTAAGCTAGACATGCTTGTACAAACAGTTATAAGCATCTGTTCCCTGCTTCTGCAAAAACAAAAAAAAACACAATCAGGGAGGTCAGAAGGCTCAGTGTCGGCGAAAAATGGGAGGAAATGTTGCTTTCGCAAACAAGGAAGTAGCTGGCAGTGAGAGGATATACGCTAACACGTTGTTCACGCACAAGGCTGAATAAAGCAAGAAATAGACAAGAGTAATGGGGCCACCGGGAAAGAATGGAGAGACAAACCGATCTTTTGAGGATCAGCTTGGAACATCGGGAGGAGGTGAAGGAGGAATGTGAATGAGGGAAAGAAGCTGAATGTGCTGGAGCCAAAGTGGAGGAAGGACAGAGGATGCAAAACCGGCTTGAAGCTGCAATGAGGAATATTGCATGTGCTGTACTTGTACCTGTTGCAGTTACTGGTGGGAATCCGGTGCATTTTAAACATCAAAACAGGAGATATCCAGCCCTCCCCCTTCCCAATCTCTATCCTTCAGTCCCTCCTCACCCGGGTAACTAAGACACATACCTGAGTTTGCGGAGGCTGCTCCCTCCCTGCATTCACTCCAGTTGCTACAAGTGACCAATTTCCCCTCCTCCCATCTCTGCCTCCCTCCCAGGATGAAGAGTCGGCCAGAGAGCGGGAGATTCACTTTGAAACTGACAGGGCCACTTCCGCCTTGTGACGTCACAAAGAAACTAGGGGCGGGGACGAGGAAAAGTGACGGCTTAGTGGGCGGGGCATGGCTAACAGCGGGGCGCCGCACTGCGCCTGCGGCAGACGGGGAGGAGAACATACTTTCCAAAAAATCCCTCCCTTCAGAGAATCCCCACAGTGTGGAAGCAGGCCACCGACCCTCCCAAGGGTCACCCACCCGCACCCATTCCCCTGTCCCCATTGCTCTTCATTTATCCCTGAGTCATGCACCTTACCTGCATATTAAACCTAATTTAGCATGGGGAAAAACAATGACTGCAGATGCTGGAAACCGGATTTTGGATTAGTGGTGCTGGAAAAGCACAGCAGTTCAGGCAGCATCCGAGGAGCAGCAAAATCGACATTTCGGGCAAAAGCCCTTCATCAGGAATAAAGCAGAGCCAATCCACCCTAACCTGCACATCCCTGGGCACTATGGGTAATTTAACACGGCCAATCCACCCTAACCTGCACATCCCTGGGCACTATGGGTAATTTAGCACGGCCAATCCACCCTAACCTGCACATCCTTGGGCACTATGGGTAATTTAGCATGGCCAATCCACCCTAATTCAACATGGCCAATCCACTTTTGATTAGAGTGGTGCTGGAAAAACTCAGCAATTCAGGCAGCATCCGAGGAGCAGGAAAATCTTCCTTTCGGGCAAAAGCCCTTCATGAGGAATAGAGGCAGAGTGCCTGCAGGGCTCAGATCCGAACTCTGCTGGTTTAAAGGTGGTCCGGCGTCTGTGTAGGATGAGTTGGTTACAGAGGCAGGCACCAAGGAAACAAACGTGCCTGTGGTCGCGAGTCTGTTTGAGGACATGGTCAAAGAGCTTCAGGGCAGAGGAAACGTGTTGGGAGTTGCAGTGGGAGAGGGATTCCTTGAGATTCTTGTAGAGAGAGGAGGAAAACTTCTTCAAGGCAGGCATCCTTGCAAGAGGATTCACTGTAGGGTTAAAATCAACTAGGTAAAAACAAGGACTGCAGATACTAGAAACCAGATTCTAGAATCACACAACTCCAGGTTGTAGTCCAACAGGCTTCTTTGGAAGCAGTAACTGTTGGAGTGCTGCCTCTTCATCAGGTGGTTGTGGAGGATAAGATCCTAAGACACAATTTAGAGCAAAACAGTCCAGTGTCCTGCCACTGAAATGGTATATTGAACAAATCTGGATTGTTCAATCTTCCACCTTTTCAAATAGGTTACGTGTCTCATTACAATGTAAATCACAGAACATCTTGTTGTCACCTTCTCAAGATAACAAGGTTTTATAGCAAAAGCTCAAGCCATGATTAAATGGCGGAGTGGACTCGATGGGCTGAATGGCCTTACTTCCGCTCCTATGTCTTATGGTCTTATCTCAGCTCAGACAATGCATTAAAGGTGTGATGTCAGAGTCTGCCTGTCTCCCAATCTGGAGTCAGACTGGTTCTGTTTCAAGTCGAATTTACAAACTATTACATGTATTGACTGCCTGCAGAGTTTTCCTTTAAAAAAATGCATATAGAATGTATCTGCAAATATACATCTCTCCCCCCCCCCCCTCCACACACAGACACAAACACACACGCACAAGTTTATTGGGTGAATTTGTACTTGCAGAATTATGTCTTACTTTGCTCAAAAACTGCATGAATCCATGTAAGATTCTGTAAGTCAGTTTAACCATTGTGGCACAGACAGTCTCACACAGGGGAGCTCACACCTTCAATACATTATCTGGGCTAACGCGACACCAATTGGTAAAGTTCACTTGAGGATTTAACTATTTTAAAAGGTTTTGTGATTTACATTTGAAAAAACTGAAACTATCATGGTCATTCGAACAGATGAGAGACTTAACAAACAATCCGGGTCTTTTTCAATATATAATTTCAGTTACATCACATTATAAACTGTTGCTATAAATTCTGTGTCTTACAATCTTATATTCCACAATCCCCTGATGAAGGAGCTGCACTCCGAAAGTTAGTGCTTCCAATTAAACTTGTTGGACAGAATTCCTCAAGTAGGGCACCATAAGAATCCTGGGAGACTGCTATTTCCTGTTTACTTCATAATGAACAAACATTAAGCACGATCACCTATTTATTTCTCATTTTGTTTCATTTTTCTTGTTTAATTCCCTGCGATGATGTGGGAGAATTATTAGATTTGGGTCAGCCATTTGGTCACATATTAAAGCCTGGAAACTGTGAGAGGTAATTTCGGTTTAAACTTTAAGATGTGCCTGGACCACGGACTGGTCTATAATAAAAGACAAAACTTTTGTTTCTTTTCTAGAACATTTTATATTCTCAAAAGTAGAATAGTTTAAATTGTGCAGAATGCTGACAATTTGTGAACAGAGTAAAAACAAGCAGGCTAGTTTAAATTGTGCAGAATGCTGACAGTTTGTGAGCAGAGTAAAACAAACAAGCCCTTGATTGATAAACCATTGACACAGGAGGGAAGGATGAGTCCTTGACTGATAAGACTCCAGGATGGGGGAACGACTTGAGAAATCTGTTTCAAATTAAAGCCTTTGATTGATAAGACTACAGGGTGAGAAAAACAACAAACTTTGGAGACTCTGGAGCCTTTTGTTGCAGACTTTGTGATAAAAATAATGATGTTTTTAAGAATGTGAACGTCATGGCTTGTTGGAGCCAAGGAGAGGAGGGACTTGTGCTGTATATAATGGGAGACTTTGTAAGCCTCAGCGCGCCTTTTCTTTAAGGGTGCCCGACTCTGCAGACTTGACTTGTTAATAAAACTTTGTTTTCCTGAATTTGTCTAGAGCGATTATTGAGAAGCGATTTTCGTTTCTAACAACTTGGGGGCTCGTCATCCAGGATCAACACTCCGGCCGCAAGGGGAGTTGAGGAAGGATATCGGAGAAGGTGCACCCTGCTGAGTTCAGCAGTCCCTGATTCCTTGCTTGTCGCCCCGCGCGGCTTGAGCGAGTGATATCCGGGAGGCTCAGGAAAACAAAGGAGGGGTGTACCCGAGGCAGTGGGGACGGTTAACGATCGAGTAATTTCGGTGCACCGAACCCAGGTAAGAAAAAACTTGCGGGGACCGTGTTTCCGGAGGACTCGGTACCTACGGGGTGCCTGTGGATTTTTTCTACAGAGACGTGGGACTCAGGAATCTAGAGACCGGGGCTCGCCTGTGAGGGATTTTGCAGAGACCGTGTTTGAGGAGGAACGTGTACCTACGGGGTGCCTGTGATTTGTGTCACAGAGACGTAGGACACAGGAATCCAAAGACCGGGGGTGCCTGCAAAGGAACCTGGGCGATCACGGGACTGAAGGTCCGGGAATTGGCTACATTGTGATAGATTATCACGGGAAAAATACGAAGTCCTCGGAAATGGGAAATAAGGGATCTAAGGTGATTAAGGGAAAGGTAGGCTTAAACAGGGACAATGACACATACCCCGGGGTACCTGACGATAGTCCGTTAGGGAAAATGCTAAATAATTGGGATCAGGGTGGAAGAAAGGGAAAATCTAAAAGGAAGATGGTAAAATACTGTCAAAAGTGGTCCCAGAAACCTATTCAGGGCGACTCAGTGTGGTGGCCTAGATTCGGTACTGACGAAGACTGGGTCCGGCAAGCCCTCATTTTATATGTCAATTCAAAACCTGATGTTAATCTGGAAGAAAGTGATTATGCCCTTTGTTGGCTACCGGTTACGATATCTTGCCAAATGCAGGTAACTAATAAAGACTCAAAAGGGCAGAAAGAATGGGACCCTTTAGATCACTTACCGCCGCCCTACGTGACCCCGTCTGCCCCACAGAATGTTCCTTCGGGTGACGACGATTCAGGGGAAGGGGAAGAAAATGGGGAGGAACCACAAACTACCTCAGGGGTACAGACCAGATCTCAAACTGGAAAGGGTCACAGACAAAACCCTGTCTCGATTGCAAGAATGAATCCACTCCGGGAAGTGCCCATGGGGGGGCGAGGAGGGAAGGACGGGATATGTGAACGTTCCCTTGACGAGTACTGAAGTACGGAATTTCAGGAGGGAGATGAAGGGTCTACTAGAGGACCCCATGGGACTTGCTGAACAATTGGATCAGTTCCTGGGTCCGAATACTTACACGTGGGAAGAGATGTGTTCCATCATGAAAACATTGTTCTCTAGCCAGGAGCGTCAGATGATACGACAAGCTGCGCTCTTGGTCTGGGAGAGAGAGGGGGGAGAAGGAGGGGAGCAGAAGTTTCCCCTCACCGACCCCGAGTGGGATAAGAACACGGAGGAAGGACGGCGCAACATGAGAGACATGCGGGAATATTGGATAAAAGGAATAAGACACGCAGCCCCGAAGGGGCACAATTTTACCAAGGCCTTTGGTAATCATCAAAACCCGGAGGAAACCCCTACGGATTTCCTAGACAGGATTAGGAAGAATTTGCAGCAGTTTGCTGGGGTGGACCCTGAGACGGACGTGGGGCAACAACTCATACGGGTAGAGTTTGTATCAAAAGCCTGGCCGGACATACGAAAGAAGTTAGAGAAAATGGATGATTGGGATAGTAAATCTTTAAGTGAATTACTACGGGAGGCGCAAAAGGTGTTTGTGAGAAGGGACGATGAGAAGCAAAGGAAGGCGACAAAGATAATGATGCAAACGGTGCAACAAATGACAGCTGGATGAAAGGAAAAGGGAGAGCCGTGGCAGAAACAGGAAAGGGGAGAGTCATGGCAAGAGCAGAAGAAAAGAGAACCATGGCCGGAACAAACGAAGAGTGGAGGAACGCGAGACCGCGACAGGGAAACGAAGAGGACACTCAGATGTTACTATTGTAATGAAGAGGGACATTTTAAACGGGAGTGCTCCCGCTACAAACGGGAGGTGAGGTCGTACGCCCTGATGGAGGAAGATTAGGGAGGTCGGGGGTTCCTACCCTTGGGGCAAAAGGACTATCGACAGGAACCCCTGGTAAACTTGAAAGTAGGGCCCCAAGGATCGGAGATCACATTTATGGTGGACTCGGGAGCCGAAAGATCGAGTATAATCCAAATACCCCCCGACACCCGAGCAGGAGGAAACGTTATGGGGGTATCTGGAATTGGAGGACAGAAATTACAAGTCCCAGTGGTGGAGGACGTGGAAATTGGGTATGAAAACAGAACTACTAAACGAGACCTCCTTCTACTGCCATCGGCGGGGTTTAATTTGTTAGGAAGAGACTTGCAGGTCAAACTAGGGATCGGAACGGTACCAAATAACGGGGAAATGGTGGTAAGGTTGTTCGCCCTCGCCGAAGAAGATGATCAACAAATAGACCCGGAAGTATGGTACCGAGAGGGGAACAGAGGGGGTCTAAACATCAAACCTCTCCAAATCACCATGTTACCAGGAAGAGGCCCGGTAAGAAGGAAACAATACCCGATTGCTATGGAAGGACGGGAGGGGTTACAACCTGTGATAGAAAGATTAATCACAGATGGACTACTGGAGGAATGCATGTCCCCTTTCAATACTCCAATACTCCCTGTGAGGAAGCCGGACGGGACATATAGGCTGGTGCAAGACCTGCGGGGGTTGAATGAAGTAATCCAGGCTAGATACCCGGTGGTACCTAATCCCTACACATTAATGAGTAAAATTCCCCCCGAACATGAATGGTTCAGCGTAATAGATCTGAAGGATGCTTTCTGGAGTTGCCCCCTTGACGAAGAAAGTCGGAACCTTTTTGCCTTTGAATGGGAGAATCCCTTCACAGGACGAAAGCGACAGTTAAGATGGACGGTCTTGCCGCAGGGATTCACGGAGTCACCCAATTTGTTTGGACAAATACTGGAGCAGATCTTAGGAGGATTTCAGTGTAACGCGGAGAATCAATTGCTCCAATATGTCGATGATCTCTTACTCTCAGGACCAAGAGAAGAGGAGGTACGAGCAGACACCGTTGCCCTGTTGAACTTCCTGGGGAAACAGGGCCTACTCGTCTCCAGGACAAAACTCCAGTTTGTGGAGCGAGAAGTAAGATATCTGGGCCATCAAGTCAGTAAGGGGCACCGCCGTATCACGCCAGAACGAATATCAGGAATTACGGGTATGCCAATACCCAGGACGAAGAAGGAAGTCAGACAATTCCTGGGACTAGTAGGGTATTGCCGGATATGGATTGAAAGTTACACTACTTTAGTAAAATTTTTGTACGACAAACTGGGACAAGAAGGACAAAAGGTGGACTGGTCAGATGAGGAGGAGCAGTGATTTAATGTTATTAAAAATAAACTGATTCGAGCTCCGGTATTGGCTTTACCCACCCTGAAGGAACCGTTCCAGTTATATGTCAATAGCGCCGGCGGAATTGCCCAGGGTGTGCTTACTCAGCTGCGGGCAGGGAAACGTCAGCCGGTTGCATTTTTGTCAAAAATGTTAGACCCTGTGTCATGTGGATGGCCGACCTGTATACAGGCAGTGGCAGCTACGGCAATGTTAGTAGAAGAGGCCCGGAAACTTACCTTTGGAGGAAGGATCACAGTATACTCCCCACATTCGGTTAGTACTATACTGGCTCAAAAGGCTCACCGCTGGTTAACAGACTCTCGCATCCTAAAGTATGAGACGATTTTGATGACCGGGAACGATCTCAATTTTGCAAAAGATCTCAGTTGCAACCCAGCCCAGTTTCTGTACGGACGTCCTGCAGACGGGGAACAGGAGCATGATTGTGTGGAATTTGTGGACTTGCAGACCAAGAGCCGAGAGGACCTGCAAGAAGCCCCGCTGGGTGAGGGACAGGAACTGTATATCGACGGGTCCTCCCGGTGCATCAGTGGAGTACGATACAGTGGCTATGCTGTTATAGATGGTGCAACGAAACGGACGATTGAGTCTGGACGACTGCCCGGGAAGTGGTCAGCCCAATCCTGTGAGTTGTACGCCCTCCAGAGGGCCCTAAAGTTGTTGGAAGAGAAAGTGGGAACCATATCTCCTGACTCAAAGTATGCATACGGAGTCGTTCATACTTTCGGGAAAATCTGGAAAGAGCGAGGATTGATAACTTCCCGGGGAAAAGAATTAGCTCACGAACAAATGATCAGCCTAACATTGGAAGCCCTGGCGTTACCTACGGAACTTGCAGTAGTCCATGTACCCGGTCACCAGAAGGGGTCGACACCGGAAGCGGTGGGAAACCGGCTGGCAGACGAGGAAGCCAAGCGGGCAGCGGTCGAAAAATCCGTCCAATTGTTAACGTTAATACCGTTGCGGGAAGGGCTCGCTAAACAACCCGTCTTCACCCAGGGGGAGATTGATAAAATGGATCAATTGGGTGCCCGGCTAGATACTAACGGGAAGTGGACGGTTCCTGATGGGAGACAAGTACTGAACAAACAGATCACCCGGAGTATTCTGCACCGATTACACCATCAGACCCACTGGGGGGTGCAAGCCATGTGTGACACAATCCTGAGAGACTATGTATGCAGGGGGATATACACATTAGCCCAACAAGAGGTAGTCGGATGCCCCACTTGCCGGCGTATTAATCAGAAAGCCATGCGTTCTATGCCAGCTGGTGGTCAGCCCCTAGCGATTAGGCCATTTCAGAGGATCCAAGTCGACTTTACAGAATTACCCCCAGTACAGAGATGGAAATATCTGCTAGTAATAGTAGACCATTTCACTCACTGGGTAGAGGCTTTCCCAACTGCCAAAGACGATGCACCAACCGTGGCCCGACTGTTGTTAGAGAACATAATCCCGAGATATGGCATAATGGAATCTATTGACTCCGATTGCGGGACGCATTTTATTTCTAAGCTACACCATTTGATCTGTAATGCCCTGGGTATCCAATGGAAATTCCACACACCCTGGCATCCTCAGAGTTCGGGTCGAGTTGAGAGAATGAATGGCACGCTCAAGACCCAATTGACTAAGCTGATGTTAGAAACTAAGTTACCCTGGCCAAAGTGCCTTCCCATTGCCCTAATGAGGATACGTACGGCACCTCGCCGAGATGTCGGGGTTTCCCCCCTATGAAATGCTCTTCGGATTACCGTATTGGAGTAAGGTTGATGGATGTCCCACTCTACAAGGGGGGGATGTATTTATCCGAACCTATTTACTGGCCTTATCCCGTTCTTTTGCAGAACTCCGGAGGAAAGGTCTCCTGGCTCAGACTCCGCCGCTTGACTTCCTCCTGCATAAGGTGGAGCCCGGAGATTGGATACTTGTTAAGACCTGGAAGGCCGAAAAGCTCCAGCCGCGGTGGGAAGGACCGTTCCTGGTTCTGTTAACAACTGAAGCAGCTGTTCGGACGAAAGAAAAAGGGTGGGTCCACGCATCAAGGATAAAGGGGCCTGTTCCGCCTGAAGAAGAAAGCACCTGGACATGCGAGCAAGGGGACAAGCCGTTGTCGGTAAAACTGAAAAGACAGCAATAATGAACTCTACTTGGACTGTATTGGTGGGGATATTGATCAGTTTACTCCTGTATGTGGGGGAGGGTGAGGGGAGATGTGACAAATGTCGAACTGCAGTAAGACTTGGGATTCGAATCTATTCGGGATCATTTGTGTCCCATTCCTATGTGGACGATAGGTGTTACGATGTGAGTGCACGCCATGAATGTTGGGAGACCCTATTATCAGGTATATAATAAAGGATACGGTGGCAAAATCCATGGATGCCCTATAAATGACCGCTGGGTGTGTATTAGCAAAACTGGGAGGTGGGACCTATCCTCCGTGTTGCTCAGGGAGCAGGTTGACAGAGTCAAGGAGACCAAGATACAGATCCCTGATCGGGGGTTGGGGAAAGAGCAAGACCGTCAGGGAACGGTCGTGCTCCCTAAAGTGCCATCTGAATACGAAGAGGTAGAAGGACAGATTGAACTCCCTGATGTTACACAAAACCTGTTTATTGATCTCACCTCTAGAATAGCCACTGTTTTAAATGTTAGCAATTGCTGGGTCTGTGGGGGGGCCGCATATGTCGGAACAATGGCCGTGGACTGGTCAAAGCTTAGACATAGGGGAATTGCTGCAAACCACTTGGACTCATGACAACGACAGAAAAAGCCAGGGGTGGAGACTGACAAACAGCCCTGAGGGCCAGTTCTGTATTGAAGGCAAGGGGACCGTTAAGGTAGGGATTAGCCCCTGTCAGAATATATTGGATGCAACCACGCGAGTATGGTGGCCTGAGAATATTGCTTGGTACATTGCACACCGAGGTCATCAAAATTGCATTCGGTTACGTTCTGATTCCTCCTCTTACGAGCTAAGTGCTGACCCTTCCGATGGCATGAAAAGAGTGTGGAGCGGTGGTTGTCAGGGGAATCAATGCTGGAATAATCCTGTCCAGACTCTGCCACGGGGCCAACAATCCGAATACTGGAATTGCAGTGGTCCTGGTCCTTATGAGAGCGTCCCCGGGGTAAAGGAACTGTGGGATGACGTTGAGGCAGGGAGGGCCTGCTCCAGATGGCCTATTTTGGATATGCGGTAATCAGGCATACTCCAAACTGCCCATGGGATGGGCTGGGGTATGCTTCCTGGGTCTAATACGACCTGCGTTCTTCCTATTACCCCGGGAGGAAGGCGATGATTTGGGAGTTAAACTCTTTGACTCCCTGCGTAGGTCGCCAAGGGATATCCAAGTCGGTGATTGGGGGGATGAGTGGCCACCGGCCCGGATTATTGAATACTACGGGCCGGCTACTTGGGCACAGGATGGATCATGGGGATATCGTACTCCTATCTATATGCTAAATCGAATTATCAGGCTCCAAGCAGTCGTAGAGGTCATTACTAACCGGACTGCCCTGGCCCTAGAGCTGTTGGCTCAGCAGCAGGATCAGATGAGGGCTGCTATATATCAAAACCGACTTGCCTTGGATTATCTGTTGGCCTCGGAGGGGGGGGTGTGTGCGGGAAATTTAACCTGACTAACTGCTGTCTAGAAATTGACGATAATGGTAAAGCGGTTTTGAAAATTTCCGATGAAATCCGGAGATTGGCCCATGTGCCAGTACAATCTTGGCGTCCTCTTAGTGGCATCGGATGGTGGGATGGTCTCCTAGGTGGTAGCTGGTGGCGCACGGCGTTGCTGGTGGTTAGGGGAGGCATGATTCTTCTTCTCGTATTACCCTGCCTAACTCCCTGTATTCAGTTTTTAATTCAGAAAAGTATTTCCCGACTACAGGCAGTGGTGGTTCCACAACATGGGACGCGGGAACTTAAAGTGATGTTGCTGCGAAAGACCAAGGATTTCCCGGGCCCTTGAGGGGGGGAGGCTTATCTTGGTCAGGCACATCTTAAAGAAAGAAAAGGGTGGAATTGTGAGAGGTAATTTCGGTTTAAACTTTAAGATGTGCCTGGACCACGGACTGGTCTATAATAAAAGACAAAACTTTTGTTTCTTTTCTAGAACATTTTATATACTCAAAAGTAGAATAGTTTAAATTGTGCAGAATGCTGACAATTTGTGAACAGAGTAAAACAAACAAGCCCTTGATTGATAAACCATTGACACAGGAGGGAAGGATGAGTCCTTGACTGATAAGACTCCAGGATGGGGGAACGACTTGAGACATCTGTTTCAAATTAAAGCCTTTGACTGATAAGACTACAGGGTGAGAAAAACAACAAACTTTGGAGACTCTGGAGCCTTTTGTTGCAGACTTTGTGATAAAAATAATGATGTTTTTAAGAATGTGAACCTCATGGCTTGTTGGAGCCAAGGAGAGGAGGGACTTGTGCTGTAAAAAATGGGAGACTTTGTAAGCCTCAGCGCGCCTTTTCTTTAAGGGTGCCCGACTCTGCAGACTTGACTTGTTAATAAAACTTTGTTTTCCTGAATTTGTCTAGAGCGATTATTGAGAAGCGATTTTCGTTTCTAACAGAAACCATTTTGAATCTCAGCTTAGTGCCTGCTTGCTAAAGTTTGTGTTTCCCAGGCTCAGCGGAGACGGTTGGCCTTGCAGCTGTGCTGCTTCCTGATAAACAAATTCTTTCCTGACATGGGGCTTTATTTCCATCCCCCACAGTTGGCGAGTCAGGCAGGAGGTACCCTGGTCCTGCCAGGTCACTGGCCGATATCCTTTCAGAGATGAAATATAGAGGGTGCTTGCTGCTTTTGTTGTGTCCAAACTAAAGAGGAAAGCTGGCCAGGGACAAAAGTGCTGTTAGAAATGTTGATACAATTCTCCCCACTCAGCCACAAGATACCAGTGAGAGAACTCAACAGGGTCCTAGCGTCTGGACGTAATACTGCTGAGAGCACTTGTGCTTTACAAAGTTAGTAATAATGAATTTGCTTACCCCAGGGTTAACGAGAGGTGAAACCGTATTTGAATGAATTTGGCATACAGGACACATTGGGCAACTATTAAAGACTCTGTTGTATTTCCCTGGGTTATGGACTCATGCAGAGACACAAACAACTTGTATTGAAGTGTTCGATTTGCAAATGGAACAAAGGAGAGGTATATAGAGTTTGCACACTTGGTTAAGCAGCAATGTGTCACAGCCAGGATTTATGAGGCTCAACTCCCTAACTTGGGCTGCTCTGGAATGTGAGTGCCTCATTATTCCTTCCTTCCTTCCAAGGCTAAAGAAAAGCTGACAAACTGAGATATGAAGCAAGTTGGAAAATGGTACAGAGAGACTCACACAGACAGAAGTTTGCAGGAAAGTTAACACTTCATAATCTGGTTTCAATGCACATTAGCCTGGGTATGGTACTGATATCACAGGGGTCTCAAAAGGGTACTCCCTCAATACTCAAACCAAAACATGGGTGCCTCCTGCTGGACTGGTTTGTGTTCATTCTTTGCTGCTGCCTATTTCAGTTGATGATGTACATTATTGTTAACACTCACAAACCTGGTGGCACCCAGATTTTCGGAAAGCAGCTTGGCAAAGATCTGAAGCGTGTTTAATTTGTAAACAAACAAGGTGCATACTCGAAGAGGGATGCCCTGTGTTTGTTAACCACCTCCTTGCTTGGTCGGCCTTTTTAAATTGTCTACAACTTGCGTATATAGTATAACCTCGCGTACATTGTTATGAATATTGTCTAATAAGAGTAGATGTATTTAGTAGCTGAATCAAAACCATCCCAATGACTGAAACAGCTGACACTGGATTGTTGGACAAGTGGGAAATATTTGCAGTTAACCAAAGCACTTCAAAGTTTACAGTCACGGGTACGTCAAGCTGAAGAATTAGGACCGGGGCATATTGGAGCCTGCTTCCTCGGGCAGAGAGTTCTGCAGATACACTACTCTCTGGGAAAAGCAGCAGCCCTCACTTCCTCCTCCTCATCTCTGTCCTAAACCTACTCCCCCAAAGCTTGAGGCCTAGTCTCAGCCACCAGCAGAAGTGACTGGATAGGGTAGTGCTTCATCCTCTCAGTGCAATGAATTCCCACTTTCCACCAAAATCCCGGATGTACTCACTTAGTTGCTTGCTGTCTCACAAATGAAAGATTTCATTGTAACTTCTTCCGGTCCCAGGAAGGGCAAAGCATCTTTGAAAGCTGCTCTGAAAGCCCTGTCTTCACAACCACACTTCTGCTTTCACCGAAGACAGTTGGAGTCATACACCACACAAACAGATCCTTCAGCCCAACTCGTCTATGCCAACCATATATCCGGAATCAATCTATTCCATTTGCCAGCATGTGGCCCATATTCCTCAAAACCCTTCCTATTCTTGTACCCATCCAGATGCAGAGGGATGTGGGCCAAATGCTAGCAAATGGGACAAGATTAATTTTGGATATCTGGTCGGCATGGACGAGTTGTACCAAATGGGCTGTTCCCGTGCTGTATGACTCTAATCTTCTTCGGTGAAAGCAGAGGTGTGATTGTGAAGGCTGAAGTTTCAGAGCAGCTTTCAGAGATGTTTTGCCCTTAATGGGAGCAGAAGTTACAATGAAATCTTGCATTTATGAGACAGCAACTGAGTGAGTAAGTTAAGTACATCCGGGATTTTGATGGAAGGTGGGAATTTGTTGCACTGTGGGGATGAAGCCCTACCCTATCGAGTCATTTCTGTTACTGGGGAGACCAGGCCTCAAGATGAGGAGAAGCAGATTTAGGACCGAGATGAGGAGGAATTGCTTTTCCCAGAGAGTAGTGAATCTATGGAATTCTCTGACCATGGAAGCAGTAGAGGCATTTTCACTAAGAGAGACCTTGGAGTGCAGATTCATAGCTCCTTGAAAGTGGAGTCACAGGTCGATAGGATAGTGAAGATGGCGTTTGGTATGCTTTCTTTTATTGGTCAGAGTATTGAGTACAGGAGTCGAGAGGTCATGTTGTGACTGTACAGGACATTGGTTAGGCCACTGTTGGAATATTGCGTGCATTTCTGGTCTCCTTCATATCGGAAAGATGTTGTGAAACTTGAAAGGGTTCAGAAAAGATGTACAAGGATGTTGCCAGGGTTGGAGGATCTGAGCTACAGGGAGAGACTGAACAGGCTGGGACTGTTTTCACTGGAGCGTCAGAGGCTGAAGGGTGACCGTATAGAGGTTTATAAAATCATAAGGGGCATGGATAGGATAAATAGACAAAATCTTTTCCCTGGGGTGGGGGAGTCCAGAACTAGAGGGCATAGGTTTAGGGTGAGAAGGGAAAGATATGAAAGAGACCAAAGGGGCAACTTTTTCACACAGAGGCTGGTGTGTGTATGGAATGACCTGCCAGAGGAAGTTGTGGAGACTGGTGCAATTGCAACATTTAAGAGGCATTCGGATGGGTATATGAATAGGAAGGGTTTGGAGAGATATTGTTTGGGTGCTGGCAGGTGGGACAAGATTGGGTTGGGATATCTGGTTGGCATGGGACGGGTTGGACCAAAGGGTCTGTTTCCATGCTGTACATCGCTATGACTCTAAACTCAATACACAGTTGAATGGGTATTTGCAATGATAGGAGAATGAAGGGTAGTTGGGACAATGCAGGGAGGAGGAGCTGAGTTGATGGATAGATCAGCCATGATTTTAATGAATGGTGGAGCAGGCTGGATGGGCCAAATGGCTGACTCCTGCTTCTATTACTATGAAACTATAACCCTGCATTTCCCATGGCTAACCCACCTAACCTACACGTCCCTGGACATTCTGGGCAATTTAGCATGGCCAATCCAAATCAAGGCCAGTCAGCAGTATAGTGATGTGGAAAATGAACATCAGAGTGTGATAGAAAGGGACAAGGGGAGTAAATATACCAGCAATCAAACTGGATTTTAAAGGTCACAAAAATTGAAACTAAAAACAGTGTGTCTGAATGTGTGCTGCATTGTAACAAAAGTGAATGAGTTGACTGCACACATTGAAGAGAATAATTATGATCCGAGACTCCTTACAGAGACATGGCTTCAGGATGGCAAGGATTGGATCCTGAATATCAAGGGGATAGTCAGATGGGAAGCTCGGTAAAGGTAGAGGGTTGACACTGCTTATCAAAGCACTGATCACAGGGTAGTCTGGTGTCACCTCGGATTTCAGGTCCTGATTTCTCTGTCCTCTGTTGATCTCCCTGTTCCCTATTACACCTTCTGGAACAATAAAACATTCAGTCATCATGCCCCAACCCACAATCTCCCAGCCTGTCAACCATCCAGGCACAGAGTTTAGTCATAACAGGGAATTAAACAAGAAAAATGAAACAAAATTAGAAATAAATAGATGCTTATGCTTAATGTTTGTTCATTCAGAAGTAAATCAGAAATAGGGCTCTCCCAGGATTCTCATGGTGCCCTACTTGGGGAATTTTGTCTCCCTTCCATCTAACTATTAGCACCCAGCTATGATTTACAACAATATTTACAACAGAAGTAAGGCACCTGTTCTCAAATAGGCAGAGATATACTGATGTAGATTTTTGTTTCTCTTTCGTGCAAACACACGCACACGTCCATGGGGGTGAATTTGTATGTGCAGGTTCGGGGGGATTGGCTATGCCAAATTATCCATAGTGCCCAGGCACGTGCAGGTGAGGGTGGATTGGCCATGCTGAATTATTTAGTGCCCAGGGATGTGCAGGTTAGACGGGGTAAATGGAGAGCAACAGGTGTAGGGGAATGGGTGTGGGTGGGTTAACCTTCAGAGGGTCGGTATGGAGACTTTAGGCCCAGTGGCCTGCTTCCACACTGAGGGTTCTCTGAAGGGAAGGGGTTTTGCAAACTGTGACTCGCCTCTTGATATGTTGATGTCACAGCAGGGAAGTGGCCCTGTCCGTGAGTGAATCTCACTCTGTCTGGGCAACTCTTCATCCTGGGAGGGAGACAGACATGTGGGGAGGGGAAATCTATTCACTTATAGCAACTGGAGTGAATGCAGGGAGGGAGGAGACTCCACAAACTCAGGTATGTGTCTTAGTTACCCGGGTGAGGAGGGACAGAGGGATCGACGTTGGGAAGGCGGGAGGAGTAGATAGCTTTTCTGTTTTGATGTTTAAAATGCACCCGATTCCCACCAGTAACTGCAACAGGTACAAGTACAGCACATGCAATATTCCTCATTGCAGCTTCAAACCGGTTTTGCATCCTCTGTTCTTCCTCCACCTTGCTCCAGCACATTCAGCTTCTTTCCCTCATTCCCATTTCCCCCCCACCCTGATGTTCCAAGCTGACCCGCAAAAGATCTGTTTGTCCCTCCATTCTTTCCCGGTTGTCTTTTGTGGGTTTTGAAAACTTTCCCAGTCCTCTGAGGATTGGAGTTGGGAGGTTACGTTGTGCACTCTCCAGGACATTTGTTTGGCTAATTTTGGAGTATTGTGTGCAGTTCTGGTCTCTCTGCTAGAGGAAGGATGTTGTGAAACCTGAAAGGATTCAGATAAGATTGACAAGGATGTTGTCAGGGTTTGAGCTGAACAGGGTGGAGCTGTTTTCTGTTGAGTTTTCAAAGGCTGAGGGTGACCCTACAACCGTTTATAAAATCATGAGAGGCATGGATAGGGTAAATAGAAAAGGTCTTTTCCCTGGATGGGTCATAGGTTCAGGGTGAGGGTGAGATTTAAGAGGAACCTAAGAGGCAACTCCTATATTCAGAGGGTGCTGTATGTAAGGAATGAACTGCCAGAGGAAATGGTGATGGCTGGTACAATTACAGCACTTAAAAGGCATCTGGATGGGTATCTGAATAGGAAGGGTTTAGAGGACATAGGCCAAGTGCTGACAAATGGGACTGGATTAATTTAGAATACCTGGCTGGTACTGACGAGTTGGACCAAAGGGTCTGTTTCTGTGCTGTACATCTCTATGATTCTGGCTTTCCACTAACATTTGCCACGTCAATAGGTCCACTTTCTCTCTAATGTCGGTGTTAATGGCTTGACATCTCATTTTGCTCCCACCTTCCTGGGGACGTTAACCATTTCGTGTCTGGTTCTTCCTCAAGAAGCTGCATTCCCGATTCACCCTGAATTATCACATTTTATTTGCTTCCCAAAATCAGACCTGCTCACTCTCAGCGGTATCCCAGTGTTGTGAAAGATATTAACTTTCAGGTGGAATTATCCAAAATGCAGAGAGATGTCAGTCTTGATGTTTTTGCTTTTTCTGCCTCTGTAAAATTTACAATTTCTAACAATACTAGCTCCTCATTCACTGCTCCATCTGATACACGACATTGGAAACTCAGTACAGGAGGCTGCAAAAAATGAGCAGCTTGAAAACAAAAACCTCTTGGAGCTCAAAACTTTCAATGAGAGCCTGAGTCTTGCATTAAGTAAGTTCAGGTAACCTTTATTGTGACCCAACTTTGTTACAGCTTCAGATTCCACCCCCGCACCCCCCTCACCAAAAAGACGTAGAAAAAGTTGCTGTTTTTTTAAATAAGCGCTCACACGGCCACCCCCCTCCGCCTCTCTTCCTCTACTATTGGTCAGCACCGAGTTGTCCCTTTGTAATTGGTTCCTTGCTACAGCCGTAACCGAAAGGAAATACTGCCTCACTCACCAATTTCAACCCATACCTTGTCTCCAAGTAAGTTTCTCTCCACCTGGTGCCTCCGCAGGTGGGAGGAGCAGGTGAAGCCTTTCCAGCACTCGGGGCAGCTGAAGGGCCTTTCCTCTGTGTGGACCCGCTGGTGGGTCAGCAAGTTGGAGGCCTGGGTAAATCTCTTCCCATACTCAGGACAGCTGAAGGGCCTCTGCCCCGTGTGGACCACTGGTGGGTCAGGAGGTGGGAGGCCCGGACAAAGGCCTTCCTGCACTCGGGGCAGCTGAAGGGCCTTTGCCCAGTGTGGAGCCGCTGGTGCCTGAGCAGGTTCGAGGAATTCCTGAAGTCTTCTCAAACTCGGGGCAGTTGGGAAGAGTGTCAATTCAGGGTGAACCTGCAATGCAGCTTCTTGAAGACCCAGACACAAAATGGTTAACGTCCCCGGGAAGCGGGGGAGCAAAGTGAGACATCAAGGTATTAACATAGACACCAGAGAGAAACTGAACGTAAAGATGTGGCAAATGTTTGTGGAAAGCCAGAGTCACAGATATACAGCATAGAAACAGACACTTGGATCAAACTCTTTGGTGCTGACCAGATATCCGAAATTAATCTAGTCCCATTTGCCAGCACTTGGCCCATATCCCTCTGAGCCCTGCTCCGGATGGCGGCCGTCTGGTCCACAGAGCACCTGCGCAGTTTGTAAAACATCTTCCCTTCCGAGAAGCTCCATCGTGTGGAAGCAGGCCACTCGGCCTAGGGAGTCCACACCGACCCTCCAAAGGGTAACCCACCCACACCCATTCCCCAACCGCTCTGCATTTAACCCTTACTAATGCACCTAACCTGCACATCCTATGGCTAATCCACCCTAACCTAGACAGATGCCAGCCAGACATCCTAAATTAACGTAGTTCCATTTGCCAGCATTTGGCCCATATCCCTCTAAACCCTTGCTATTCATATAGGCAGATGCCTTTTATATTGTCATTATGCCAGCCTCCACGACTTCCTCTGGCAGCAGGTTCCATACATCCACCACCCTCTGCGTGAAAAAGTTTCTACTCACTTCCCATTTCACCATTCCGATGTTCTTCTAGTTCTGGACTCCCTGATCCTGGGGAAAAGACCTTGCACTGATCCATGCCCCTTATATATTTTTATAAGGTCACCCCTCAACCTCTGATGCTCCAGGGAAAATATCCCTGGCCTATCAGCCTCTCCCTGAACATCAAAACGTTCCAACTTTGCCAACAAGCCTTATAAAAGTTTTTCCACCCCTTTCAAAGTTTCACAACATCTTTCCTATTGCAGGGAGACCAGAACTGAATGCAGTATTCCAAAAGTGGCCTAACCACATGTCCTGCACAACAGCAACAGGACTTCCCAAATCCTGTACTCAATGCTCTGACCAATAAAGGAAAACATACCAAGGTCTCTTTGTTCTGCAACACTCCCCTTAACTGTGTAAGTCTTGCCTGGATAGCTTGACCAAAATGCAAACCTCACATTTCTCTAAATTAAACTCCACCTGCCACTCTTTGGCCGATCAGCCCATCCGATCAGTTCTGATTTATCGCTTTTTCCTCCCTTATTCCAGAGAAGCTGAAAATCCCCATCCCACACACTCTCCCTTCATTCTCAGTTTGCTGAACCTAATCCCTGCTGTACCTCATCCTGAAGGGTCTGGTTCATGTTGATTAACAGGCCTGCACTCACCAGGGGCGGGGCGGGGCGGGGCGGGGCGGGGGAATCTAATTGAAACATACATAATACTGAACGACATGGATATTTGAAAGATGTTTCAATTGGTAAGAGAGACTAGGACCACAGGACCTTTTAGAATGGAGAAAAGGAAAAACCTCAGCCAGAGAATGGTGAATCTATGGAATTCCTTGATACAGAAGCTGTGGAGGCCAGGTCACTGAGGATATTTAAAACTGAAATAGATAGGTTCTTGAGTATCAAGGGGATCGAGAGGTATTGGGAGAAAGCAGGTGAATGGGGGTGACAAACTGATCAGCCACAATTGAATGGTATGAGCAGACCTGATGTGGTGAATGGCCAAATGTCTGCTCCTGTCTTATAGTCCCTTACTGTCCTGGACATAGTGAGAGAGTTGGGAGGAGTAGGTCAGTTGGTCTTTCGAGCCTGCACCAGCTTTGAACAGATCATAACTAGATATTAATCTACCTACATCTAGGTGGATAGGCTGGGATGTTTTCAGTGGAATACAGGAGGTTGAGATGCA
The DNA here is from genome assembly GCF_037043375.1 of Chiloscyllium plagiosum. Classification (NCBI taxonomy): domain Eukaryota; kingdom Metazoa; phylum Chordata; class Chondrichthyes; order Orectolobiformes; family Hemiscylliidae; genus Chiloscyllium; species Chiloscyllium plagiosum. The sequence continues at coordinate 92,343,777 of NW_028270165.1, read as the reverse complement.
ACATTATAGAGAATTATAAAACCATAGATGAGGTAAATGGCAGGTGTTGTTTCAAGATTAGGAGCAAATTTTTAAGGTGCGAGGAGAAAGATTTTAAGATAGATATGAGGAGCACCTTTTTCCTTTGAGAGAGTGGTTTGTGTGTGGAATGAATGTCCAGAGGAAATGGTGGATGCAGGTACAGTAACAACGTTTATAAGATGTTTGGATAAGGACATGAATAGGAAAGGTTCGGAGGGATATGGGCCAAACACAGGCAGGTGGAACGAGTTTAGTTTGTGAACATAGTCAGCACGGACTAGTTGGGCTGAAGGGTCTGTTTCTGTGCTGTCTGACTCTGTAACTGTTCTATACTGGTCTTGAAACCATTTTCTTGCCTTCCCCCAGAAACATCCACCTCTTTGTTGTTCAAAAATCAGAGGAGTTCAGCCTTGAATATATTTAATGACACCCCACCCCCCCCTCCCCCTCCCCCGAACAGCAGGAAGGCATCCCCACTTCTGAACTCAATTCCTCTTGCTAATATAACACTTGCCTTGCTGATTGCTTGCTGCACCTGTCTCACAACAGGCAGTGACTGGTGTAGGAGGACGCTGAGGCCCCTTTGTACATCCACACGGCATTCCCGATGAAGGGCTCGGGCCCGAAACGTCGACTCTCCTGCTGCTTGGAAGCTGCCACACATTTTGACTCTGATCTTCAACACCTGCAGTCCTCACTTTCCCCACATCCCAATATATCACCATTTAAACAATGCACTTCCTTTCTGCTGTTTTTTCCCCCCACAGCAAAGGCTATAACTTCACACTGTGGGACTGTTTTTGCCAATTGAGACACTGATCTGGATCAACATTTCCTGAGTCTGGTCCTCCCTGGATTCACTGTCTTTACATCCAGTTGTTGCGAGTCAACAACCGAAGCCCACAATGAAATAAAGAAATGGAAAAGAGAGTGCCGTACTCACAATGTTAAACAGAGGAAGGAAGTTGTAGTCTGGAGTGAAGCTCAATCTTCTTTCAGAGAGAGAGGTGCAGCAGCTTCAGAAGCTCGTGGGACAACTTCCGCATTCAGACAATAGAGGATGTTCTCATTGGCAGGAGGACTACCATACTTCCGGTCCTCCAGGGCTCCCCATTAGCTTCTAAAGAAGGTCGCGCCCCGTTGCAGCGGACAGCTAGGAGCATGCGCCGTTCTTGCTGACACCGAGGAGCATGCGCTGTACACTCTGTGGCAATGCTGCGATTACTGACAAATTTAAGTGTCCAAATGCCAATAGGAGAAAAAGAAACGGTAGAGCCAATATTTATTTATTTAGGACTCGACATAACCAAACATGCTCCTCACTATTTTTGCTACTCACCTTGCCGACACCCCTCATGATTTTACAAATCTCAATAAGGTCACCCCTCAACCTCCTCCACTCCAGTGAATAAAGTCTCAGCCTCTCCTTATAACTCAAACCCTTCAGTCCTAACAACATCCTGGTACATCTTTACCGAACCTTCTCTAATAGTATTCTTCCTATAACAGGGCGACCAGAACTGTACTCAGTGTTCTAAAAGTGACCTCACCAACATCCTGTATAATTTCAAAATGATGTCCCAACTCCAATATTCAACTGTGTGGGCGGCACGGTGGCACAGTGGTTAGCACTGCTGCCTCACAGCGCCAGAGACCCGGGTTCAATTCCCACCTCAGGCGACTGACTGTGTAGAGATTGCACGTTCTCCCCGTGTCTGCGTTGGTTTCCTCCGGGTGCTCCGGTTTCCTCCCACAGTCCAAAGATGTGCAGGTCAGGTGAATTGGCCATGCTAAATTGCCCGTAGTGTTAGGTAAGGGGTAAATGTAGGGGAATGGGTGGGTTGCACTTCGGCGGGGCGGTGTGGACTTGTTGGGCCGAAGGGCCTATTTCCACATTGTGAGTAATCTAATGAAGGTGTGAACAATGAAGGCAAGTGGGCTCATCAACTCTTAACAACTCTGTCTACCAGTGATGCAACTTTCAAAGAACTATGTACCTGAACCACACCATGTCTCTCTTCTACAACAGCACCCAGGGCTCCGCCAGTAACTGCTACAAGTCCGTCCCCTTTTTATTAAAGCAAAGTGCAATTCCTCACTTTTATCTATACTCTCTCGTGTACACGCTCTCTCTCGGACACAGACACACACCACCCAACACGCACACAGGCTTATACTCCATCACACTCATACATTACCAGTTTTTGTTTTAAAGCTGCTCATTTCTGAGGGAAATACAAGATGGTGGCAACTAGAAGTCTGAGTCGACAGTGCTCCTCCCAAGATTTGGGTAAAGTGGGTCACCCACCCCCACCACACTCACCAAATCATTGATAATAGTTGTTTAATTTAATTAGTTGTTTAATATTAAACTTAAACAATCTAATCTTTAGTTAAAATGACTAAAGGGAAGGGAGCCCGCAGCTCACAACAAGCAGGACCCCCTCCCCCACTCTCTCCAGCTGCAGCAGAGGCGTCCACAGCCGCCCCGGGGGACTTACCTACAGGGGCAAGCCTTGTGGAGATGATCTCCAAGATGGACGCGAAGATTGGCGCGTTTAGCGAGGATTCCCGAAGTCGATGGGACTCACTCTCGGCCACACTGCAAAAGCACGACCAAGACATGAAAGAAATCGAGCGCCGAGTTGGAGGGGCAGAGCTGAAGGTCGTCAAAAAAATATTTGTTTGCAGGGCCTACCCGAACGGGAAGAAGAAGGCCAGCTTACAGTATTCCTGGAGCAGTGGCTGCCACAGCTTTTAAATCTGGAAGCTGGATCAGGCCAGGCAAGGGTGGAAAAGACCCCCAAGCTATGATCTATAAAGGATCCAAGATCATGTTATTCCAGGACTTTTCCCCGGCTCTGGTTCGAAAGAGGAAGGCATTCGACGAGGCGAAGAAGCGTTTAAGGGACTTAAATATTCAGTACTCCTTACGCTCCCCAGCGACGTTACACTTTAACCATGAACAATCCGTATATAACTTTGGATCGCCAGAAAAGGCTAAGGAATTCTTAGACTCTCTTAGATAAACTGTAAGGCATAATGGATGTTGGTTTGCCTTTCACCCCACTTTGTTTTGTATCCCCCCTTTTTTTTCCTCTGACTTTACTTTACTGTTTAATATTATCATGCGGGGTAGGGAGAGGGATTTGATTTTCTCCCCCCTCCCCCCTTGGGGTTGTTTTCTTTTATTATTTTATGTATATATGAGGGGTGTGTGTGTGTGTGTGTATATGTGTATATGTATATATAAAAAAGCTGGGGTATATATTAAAAAAAAAGCTGGGGGGTTTGGTTGGTGTTGGTGGGGAGAGGTGGCTACCTTATTCAAATTTACCTCTGTCTCTAGGAGCGAGGTTGCTTTCCCTTGTTATTTTGTATTATATTTAATTATTATTTGTTGATGTGGTAATTTTATAGTTATATATTTATATATGGTATTAACATTACCAAATATATCCAGGTGTTGGTGTGGGTGGGGTAGGGTGCTCACTGTTAACTCTACCTTTGTATTATATTTGAATTCTCATTTTATTGAGGAGCGTCTGGGTCAAGGGTGGGGCATTGGTTGGGAGAGGATATGATGGACTTTTGGCGAGGAAGTGACACCCTCTGGGAACAAGGGGAAAATCTCCACTTAGATACGTTTTTTTTTAGAAATGGTTTTTTATTGTATTGTTGTGGGCGTATTAGAGAGGCGTTATTTTTGTAAATTTTATATGCTCTACGCTCGGGATGTTCTGGATAGGGTTCCCCCTCCCGAGGGATCTCGGATTGGCCCAGATGATTATGGTTGATCAGTCGGTTAAGTGGTGCACTTGGAATGTCAAGGAGAGTAATTCGCCAGTCAAAAGGAAGAAAATATTATCAAATCTTCAGAAGGAAAGAGTTGATATAGCTCTCCTACAGGAGACACACCTGTCGGATAAAGAACACTTGAAATTACAACAGGGTGGATTTGATCAGGCCTTTTTTTCTTCTTTTAGCTCAAAAAGCAGGGGAGTTGTTATTCTTGTCCGAAAGAATTTCCCTTTCAAAATCCTAAAGCAGATAAAAGACGAAGCTGGACGATATATTTTGATTAAAGCCCTCATAAATGGAGAGGAATATGGGATTTTAAATTTGTACTGCCCTCCGGCACACCCCTTTAAATTTATAACGAAGCCTTTTCAAAATTGATGGCTTTTGGTGCCCGTCATATAATTATAGGGGGAGCCTTTAATTGTATTATGGATCCGGAAATAGATAGGATTCCCAAGAGTACTGGCGGAGTATCTCCCAGATCTAGACAACTGATGGATCCGAACAAAGAATTAGGATTAGTAGATGTATGCAGATGTCTTCATCCACAGGGCAGAGATTTTTCTTTTTACTCCAATCCACATAAATGTCATACCAGAATTGATATGTTTTTCGCCCCCTCGATTTTTAAAAATTCCATATCATCCTGTAAAATAGGTAGTATAGCAATTTCCGATCACGCTGCTGTATATATGGAAACTAAGGCGAGGAACAATGGGACATCCCCTCGGCATTGGCGTATGGACCCCTTCCTAATGAAAGATAGTAAATTTGTAAAGTACTTCTCTCAAGAATTTAAAACTTTTTTAGAAATTAATTCAGGTACAGCTCGCAACCCATCAATGATGTGGGAGACCATCAAAGCTTACACGCGAGGTTTGATCATCTCCTATTCAGCGACCCAGAAGAAATTGAAGGGAGAACAACAGCGTCTGCTTGAAGCTCGCTTAAAAGCAGCTGAAACAGCATACACTGATAGACCTTCTATTATTAAATTGCAAAGGATTTTGGCTCTTAGGACAGCTCTAAACACTACGCTTACTCAAACGGCTAAGAGGGAAATATTATTTGCAAAACAAAGGTTATATGAATATGGCGACAAACCGGGTGGATACTTAGCATTTCTTGCAAAGGAAAAAAAAGGCCCCTCAGACTATTACGTCTATCAAGGAAAGTACGGGTATTTTAACTCATGATCATAAAAAGATTAATGCGATCTTTAGAGAATTTTATTCTGAGTTATATAAATCGCAGGATTATGAAGATAGGATGAGGAGGATGCAGTCATGTTTTAAAAATTTGACCTTTCCAGGCCTAACTCCGGAACAAGTATCGGTCCTAAATGCTCCTCTTACAGTCCAAGAAATACTTGGTGCAATTAGGCAAATTCAGAGTGGTAAGGCACCGGGCCCAGATGGTTTTCAAGCTGAATTCTATAAAGAATTTACAGAAATATTGGCTGGTCCACTTATGGACATGTATAACTATGCATATAATCAGGGCTGTCTCCCGCCTTCGCTGAAAGAGGCAAATATCTCTCTTATCCTTAAAAAAGGAAAGGATCCAGAAGATTGCACATCATATAGACCATTATCCTTGCTAAATGTAGATTTTAAAATCCTTTCTAAAACGTTAGCACTGAGACTAGAAAGGGTACTGCCACATATTACAAAGGAGGATCAGACGGGGGTTTATTAAGGGCCATAGATCATCCAATAATATTAGAAGGGTTTTGAATATGATTCAAGCCTGTCATCAGGGAAAGATACCAGGAGTAGTGGTTTCATTAGACCCGGAAAAGGCATTTGATAGGGTTGAATGGTCATATTTGTTTTACACATTGGAAAGGTTTGGCGTTGGTCAGGTGTTTACCAAATGGGTCTCAACATTGTATAGTGATCCCAAAGCAGTTGTGGTTACCAATGGATTAGGTTCGGATAGCTTCAGTGTGGGTAGGGGCTGCCGTCAGGGATGTCCCCTCGCGCCATTGTTATTTACACTAATAATTGAACCACTAGCAGAAGCGATACGAGCTGATCCTAATATAACGGCCCCAAGGATTGGTACAGGAAAACATAAAATTACCCTTTATGCAGATGATGTTCTTCTATTCCTCAGTAATCCTCTGATGTCCGTACCTCGCCTAATCCAAGTTATTAATACATTTAGCACATTCTCAGGCTACAAAATTAATTTTTCAAAATCGGAGGCTATGCCAATGGGTGGCCTTGCTATGACACCCCACTTAGTGGACGGATCCCTTTTTCCCTTCCCTTGGTCCCTGGAGGGCTTCTTATATTTAGGCATTTTTATTACTCCAGTATTTGGTCAGTTGTATAAGGCTAATTTTGTGCATTTACTGGAAGGGATAAGGCAGGACCTCCAGCGATGGGGAGTCCTTCCAATTTCCTGGTTGGGTAGAATAGCACTAATCAAAATGAATGTCCTGCCCCGTCTCCTATATCCTATGAGAATGCTTCCGGTGATGCTGCCGAGGACGGCTCTATGTAAATTATATGGCTGGCTGGAATCATAGACGGCCCCTCATTAAGCTGAAGAAGCTACAGCTTCCACAGACAAGGGGAGGATTGGACTTCCCAGACTTTAGGAAATATCAGTTAAGTTCTCTATTAAGTTACATAGCTGATTGATTGTGGATCAGACAAGACCCAATCTGGTTGGACATCGAGGCCTCTCAAGTAAAATACCCACTTATTAACCTTTTATTTTCAGACAAGAGGAAAATCGTTACAGATCACTGTAAAAACCCTATAACACTAAACACAATTAAGGCTTGGAATATAATGCGGCAAAATGAGGGCAACTCACATAAAACATCCCCCTATGCACCGATAGTGGGAGCATGGGGATTCCAACCAGGGTTGACAGATGCCACTTTTAAACTCTGGAGATCCAGGGGTATCTCATGTTTAGGGGATCTATTTAAAGATGGGGTCCTGATGTCTTTTGAACAGCTGCGTCAGAAATTTGGATTACCTAATGGAGACCTCTTTCGATACTTTCAAATTCGAGATTATATACAGAAGAAGACTACGTTATTAGATAGTCTTTATAAATCAGATAGAGAATGTAGTGTCCTTCAACCAGTGGGGGTATCTTCCGTCAGTACTATTTATCATTTACTACATGATGAAGTATCGGGAGATATGGATAATCTGCTTAAAACATGGGATCAGGATTTGGGACTAGAAATCTCTATAGAAACATGGAATGATATTTGGGAAAATGCTAGAAGAATTACTATTTGTAACAGAACCCAGGCTATCCAGCTGAAGATACTTCATAGGGCCCATATAGCACCGGTTCGACTGGCAAAATTTAAGGCAGGAGCATCTCCAATGTGTCCTAAATGCAAAATAGAGGTGGGCACTCTTACACATTGCCTATGGACCTGTCATAAGATCCGTAGATATTGGACTAAAGTAGCAAGTACCCTGACAGAAATTTTAGGAACGGAAATTAAAGTGGACCCTGTATCTCTCCTTTTGGGCTTTTCGAACTTTCCCTCCCTGGACATGTACGGGAAGAGACTATTTTCTATTCTTTCTTTCTGTGCAAGGAAAAACTGGGTGGCTGAGGGCCCCCCTGGACGTTCAAATTGACACAGATTAATTATGGAATGTATTCCCCTTGACTTCCTCACAAATATAGTGCAGCGAAAGACCGAATTATTTTATAAAATATGGCAGCCCTTCTTGAGTTACATAAATACAGATATTTCGGCTATCCTAACAAGGGCTTTTATTTAATTGAGATTACAAACCTGGCTGGGCCGGGGCCCCTCGGGAGAGGAATCCCGCACGAATACGGGTTTTATTACATCTGATGTTAACACATTCCGAGCATGTAAGAGACTTAAATATACAATCTGGTTAGTTGTAGGTTAGATTAGTAGACAGTTGAGTTTTGTTTTTTTTCTGTTTCGGGTTTTTTATCTTTTCTTTCTTGTTAAACTTTGGCTATTGTATATCAATGTTTATATCTGAGAGTTTTGTTTATTTTTGTAAACTTGTAAAAATGTTAAATTTCTAATAAAAATATCGATATAAAAAAAGCTGCTCATTTCTTTCAGCCTCCTGCACTAAGTTTAGAACACAGAACAATCCAGCGCAGAACAGGCCCTTCGGCCCTTGATGTTGCGCCATCCTGTGAACTATTCTCAGCTCATTCCCTGACACTATCCCAATATCATCCATGCGCTTATCGAAGGATTGTTTAAATCTCCCTAATGTGGCCGAGTTGACTACCTTAGCAGGTAGGGCATTCCACACCCTTCCCACTCTCTGCATAAAGAACTTGCCTCTGACACCTGTCTTTAATCTATCACCCCTCAATTTGTAGTTATGCCCCTAATACAAGCTGACTTCACCATTCTAGGAAAAATTCTTTCACTGTCTCCCCTATCTAATACTCTGATCATCTTATATGTCTCTATCAATCCCCCCTTAGCCGCCTTCTTTCCAATGAGAACAGATCCAAGTCTCTCAGCCTTTCCTCATAAGACCCTCCCTCCAGACCAGGCAACATCCTGGTAAATCTCTTCTGCACCTTTTCCAATGCTTCCCACATCCTTCCTGAAATATGGGGACCAGAACTATACACAATATTCCAAGTGTGGCTGCACCAGCGTTTTGTATAGTTGCAGCATGATATTGCGGTTCCGGAACTCAATCCCTCTTCGAATGAAACCTAACACACCGTATGCCTTCTTAACAGCACTATCCACCTGAGTGGCAATTTTCAGGGATCTATGCACATGGACTCCAAGATCACTGCCTTCCTGTTATTCTTCCCAAAGTGAATCACCTCACATTTAGCTGCATTGAACTCCATTTGCCACCTCTCAGCCCAATTCTGCAGTTTATCCAAGTCCCCCTGCAACCTATAACATTCTTCCAAACTGTCCACTACTCCACCAACTTTAGTGTCGTCTGCAAATTTACTAATCCATCCACCTATGCCTGTGTCTAAGTCATTTAAAAAATGACAAACCGCAGTAGTCTGAAAACTGATCCTTGTGGTACACCACTAGTAACCGGACTCCAGGCTGAATATTTTCCATAAACCACCACTTGCTGTCTTCTTTCAGAAAGCTAGTTTGTAATCCAAACTGCTAAATCACCCTCAATCCAATGCCTCTGCATTTTCTCCAATAGCATACCATGTGGAATTTTATCAAAGGCTTTACTGAGGTCCATTTACACCACGTCAACTGCCCTACCCTCATCTCCATGCTTGGTCACCTTCTCAAAAAACTCAATGAGGTTTGTGAGACACGATCTGCCCTTGATGAAACAGTGTTGACTATCTGAAATCAAATTGTTGCTTGCTAGATGATTATAAATCCTATCTCTAATATTCCTTTCCAAAAGCTTTCCTTCAACAGACGTAAGGCTCACTGGTCTATAATTACCTGGGTCATCTCTGCTGCCCTTCTTGAACAAGGGCACAACATTTGCAATCCTCCACTCTGGTACTAAATCGGTAGACAATGACAACTCAAATATCAAAGCCAAAGGCTCTGCCCTCTCCTCGCTAGCTTCCCAGAGAATCCTTGGATAAATCCAATCCGCCCTAGGGCACTTGTCTCCTTTCACTCCTTTTCTAGAATAGATAACACCTGTGTGCAACTAACCTCAATCCTTTCGAGTCTCATATCTCGTACCTCATTCTTCTCCTCTACAATATTCTCCTTTTCCTGAGTGATGACCGATGAGAGATATTCATTAACACCTCTCCAATCTCCACAGGGCCCACACTCAACTTCCCACTTCTGTCTTTGACTGACCCTATTCCTACCCTAATCATCCTTTTATTCCTCACATACCTATAGAAAGCTTTAGGGTTCTCCTTTATGTGTTAAAGACTGCTCATGTCCTCTCTTTGCTCTTAACTCTCTCTTTAAACCCTTCCGAGCTGATCTGTAACTCTCCATCGCCTCATCTGAACCATCTTGCCTCATCAACACATGAGCCTCCTTCTTCTTTGTAACAAGAGATGCAATTTCTGTTGTAAACCATGGTTCCCTTACCTTATCACTCCCTGCCTGACAGGGACATACCTATCAAGGGCACACTATATCTGTTCCTTAAACCAGCTCCACACTTCAATTGTTCCCATCCCCTGCATTTTGCTACCCTATTCTATGCATCCTAAGTCTTGACTAATTGCATTATAATTGCCCTTGCCCCATCGATAACTCTTAACCTGTGGCATGTTCCTATCCCTTTAAATTGCTATATGAAACCTAACTGAATTATCGTCACTCTCTCCAAAGTGTTCACCTTCCACTAAATCAAACATCTGGCCTGATTCATTACCAAGCACCAGATCCAGTGTGACCTCCCCTTTTGTCGGCCCTTCGACATACTGTGTCAGAAAGCCCCTCCTTGGTCAAATGAACACTAGGATTATGGTTTGCTTCAGCAAGGTTTCACACTTTAATTTGTAACGGCCGGGAAAAGATTTGTCCAGCAAGACAGATATTAAAAGATTCTGTGTTCCTTGGAGAAACTGCGTGATTAACTTGGAATAAAATATCAATTTTCATATGTTTCTTAAGAGACAGTACAGCCTTAAATACAGAGTAAATCCAATAAAATGTAATAAAATTACATAATGGACAACAGATTAACCCAATGATATTTCCTGGGAAATAATGTTGTTTCACATGCATTATCTCCTCATACCTGTGCTTCAAGGTTAGCTAGGATGGTCGGTAATGTCCTATCTAGCTTAATTAGATCCATACTATGAAGAAGGCATTGTTTGCTTAATCTGTGATTCAGTTAGCTCAGGAATGCAGAAATGCAGCTTTTAGCTATTTTAAACACAGTGTTAATTTGCAGCCTGAAAACATGTTTTATATTACTTTATATTGAGATGCCATTTTGTGTTTAATAAAAGCTCCTGACAACAGCCTAAATCTAGGTATTAGATCCTCATCTGGTGTGGATCTACTCCGTCACTCAAAACAAAACTAGATTTACAATTTAAGGTCATACATGCTATTCTGCTCAATTAATCCAGTTGATTTTTTTTGTTTAAAAATGTGAAAATTTCATGAACAGTTCTTCCAGTTAATCACTGAATATTCAAATTTCTCTTCAAAATTAAAGATCATAACAAAACTGGGTGTCATTGTGGGATTTTGAATCTGGAGGGTGTGCTTGTGAAGCTTGAATGAACAATATTTCAAAGTGAATGTTATCGTGTTCAGTACTAAGACTTTCTGGAGATGAAAAATTTGCCCTTGTGTATTTTGCAACACTTAACCAAGGTCAGTTCCATAGAATATGCAGTCAGGTTGATGTGAGAGTTAAGAGCTGGGGAAAAAACATCAGACATAATGGAGGCAGGAGCACAGCAATTAGAGTTAGAAAGTTAGCCAAAAGTATAAAAACAGGAAGGAAAGTTTTGTCACTTTGTTAACTTTTTAAAGAAAAGCTGTGTTGGTTCTGTAAAAAATGAGTCTGGGGATTCAATAACGGAGGATAAAGAGATGGCAGATGAATTGAAAAGAGCTTGAATCTGTCTTCAGCAGCGAGGATACAAGTAACAGGTTAGAACTAGCTGGAAATCAGGAAATGAAAGGGAAGGAGGAACTGAAGACAATTACAATTACCAGGGAGGTAGTACTGAGTAAACTGTTGGAACTACAAGCTCACAAGTCCCAGGGGTCCAAAGGATTTCATTCTAGACCCTTAAATAAAAATTAGCTAGTGATATTGTTAATGCATTGGTTTTAATTTTCCAAACCTTATTAGTTTCAGGGGAGGTTTCTGTAGATTGGAAAACTCCCTTCTTCAAAAAGGTAGACCGAGAACAGGAAACTGCAGATCATTTACCTTAATATATGTCATAGGGAAAATGTTCAAAGCTATGATTAAAGATGTGATGACAGGGCACTTGTACGGTTTCAAGGTAATCAGGCAGCGTGAATGTGTTTTTGTCAATGGAAATAATGTTGTAATAATGTTTTGAAGAATGTCTCTCCCAACTGCGACTGAGTTGATAAATCTCATGTACCGACAGGGAATGGAATCCGTTAGCACAGTCCCCGCGTTTCCACGACTTCTCTTCGTTCTGGTGTCCTTTTGGCTCCCGGATTCTGATGAACAATTGAAACTGTGATCACACTCAGGAAATGTGTGCAGTTACTCCCTGCTGCGAATACTATAATGTTACTTCAGTCTGTGTAACTGGTTACAGCTCCATCCCATAGACAGCTCACTGGGGCACACTCTCTCTCGACAAGGGCAAAAGACATACAAAAGTGGAGTAACCAGACAAAATGCAGAAGCAATAAAATCTCGAACCACAGGGGAAAAAAATCTGTCAATAACAGCAGCAGCCTCAAAGAGCATACTGCGCATGTTTGCCGGTGTCAGCAATGCAGTGCGCATGCTCGCTGGTGTCAGCAAAAAAATAGTGCGCATGCGAATCGCTATTGGCAAAAGAGGCGCGGGACCTTCTTTTGATTGACCAATAAGAAGCACAGGAGGACCGGAAGGACATTTGTCCTCCTGCCAATGAGAGGCACCCCATTGTCTGAATGCAGAAGTTGGACCATGAGGTTCTGAAGCTACTGCTGCTCGTGTCTGAATGAACATTGAGCTTCATCCCAGACTGCACATTCCTTCCTCTGTCCATTATCTATGAGTACCGCACTCTCTTCTCTTGCCACCTTTTCCATGTATTTTTTTCATTCTGGGATTCAGTTGTTGACTTGCAGCAACTAAAAGGAAAGAGTGAGTCGGGATGCGGACAGACTCTGGAAACGTTGCGCCAGGTCTGTGTCTCAATTGGCAAAATACACAGGTAGGTGGCTGGAAGAACACAGCAAGCCAGGCAGTATCAGGAGGTGGAGAAGTCAACGCTTCAGGTGTAATCCTTCTTCAGTACTGGGGATGGGTTTAGGGGGCGATGCAGATAAAGGGCTGGTTGGTGAAGTGGGGATAGATGTAGGAGAAAGTGAGGTCTGCAGATGCTGGAGATCAGAGCTGAAAATGTGTTGCTGGAAAAGCGCAGCAGGTCAGGCAGCATCCAGGGAACAGGAGAATCGACGCTTCGGGCATACGCCCTTCTTCAGGAGCATCCAGGATTCCTGAAGAAGGGCTTATGCCCGAAGTGTCGATTCTCCTGTTCCCTGGATGCTGCCTGACCTGCTGCGCTTTTCCAGCAACACATTTTCAGCTGGGGATAGATGTAGACAGGTAGAGGGTTCGACCTAGGCAAAAGGGAGGACTGCAGATGCTGGAAACCAGAGTTTAGATCAGAGTGGTGCTGGAAAAGCACAGCAAGTCAGGTAGCATCCGAGAAGCTGGAAAATCGACGTTTCGGGCAAAAGCCCTTCATCAGGAATTTCCCTAGAGCAGGGGAGTCCAAAGCTAGAGGACATATGTTTGAGGTGAGAGGGGAATGATTTAAAAGAGACGTGAAGGATAACTTTTTCACATAGACAGTTTTGCATGCATGGAACGAGCTGCCAGAGGAATTGGTGGAGGCTGGTACAATTATATTTAAAATGCATCTGGCTGGGTACATGGAACCGTGAGGGTCACATGCTGGCAAATGGGACTAGATTAATTTTGGATATCTGGTCATCATGGACAAGTTGGGCCAAAGGGTCTGTTTCCATGCTGTATGGCTCTTAATCGTCTTTGGTGAAAGCAGAAGTGTGGTTGTGAAGACTAGACTTTCAGAGCAGCTTTCGAAGATGTTTTGCCCTTACTGGGAGCAGAAGAATACAATGAAATCTTGCATTTGTGAGATAGCAACTGAGTAAAGGGAGTACATCTGCGATTTTGGTGAAAAATGGGAATTCATTGCACTATGGGGATGAAGCCCTACCCTATCCAGTTATTTCAGCTGGTGGATGAGACTCGGCAGTTCACGCAGGCAGTCAATCCAGTAATATTTTGTAAGTTCCACTTTGGAAATACAACCAGTCTGATTCAAGATTGGGATACAGACAGACTCTGACCTCACACCTTTAATGCATTGTCTAAGCTGAGATGACACCTTTTGTTATAAAACCTTAAGTTATCTCAAGAAAGTGTCTTACAGGAAGTTCTGGGATTTACATATTAATGATACCTGCAACCCATTCTGAAATATGAAAGGCTTAACAATCCAGGTTTGTTCAATATATCATTTCAGTGGCAGGACACCATAATGTTTTTCTATAAATTCTGTGCCTTATGATGTTATTCTCCACAACCATCTGATGAAGGAGCAGCACTCCAAATGCTAGTCCTTCCAAATAAACCTGTTGGACGATAACCTGGGTGTGTGTGATTAATTTTTTTTAAACTTTGTACAGGGTTAGGGTGGATTGACCATGCTAAAGTGCTCACTGTGTCCAGGGAGGTGCAGGTTTGTGTGACTTGGCTGTGCTAAATTACACATAGTGTCCAGGAATGGATTGGTCATGCTAAATTACCTGTAGTGCCCAGGAATGTGCAGGTTAGGGTTAATTGGCCAGGCTAACTTATCCAGAGTGAAGAGGGGCCTTTTGGTTCGCGATTGATCTAAAGAATCAATGGAAAGTGGTCTGTACAAAGCAAGGTTATCCGTTTAATAAGGCATCTTGACACAATTCTGTCCAGCAACACAGCGGTTAAAGCTTCAAAAATTACACATTATTTATTTAAGTTTTTTTAAGAGACAGTACAGCCTTAATTACAAGAAAATACCAATCAAATGTAGTAAGGTGACATGATTTACAGCAGGTTAATCCAAAGGGGTCTTAATTACGTAAATCATCGTGCCATGGTAGCAGCTGAAGGTTAGTTCAAATGGTCAATTAACATGTCAGTGTTCATTTTAAACAAACTCCATTGTCCTCTTATCTTTGGATTTTAGCTTAATTCTGCAAAACAGCAGGACAAGTTCACAGAGTTCAATCATTATTCTCAGCCATTTTGTTGTATTATTTGAAATTGAAAAGCCATTTTGTGGTTAGTAAAAATCTATATATACTTGTTGCATCTGACAATAACCTAAATTCAAATTTTAGATCCTCACCTGAAGCATCAGAGTCTGAGAGGTGACCTTCTAGACGTTTGTAAGAGGCATGGATATGGTGAATACCCAAGGTCTTTACCCCAGGGTAAGGGAGTCCAAAGCTCGAGGGCGTATGTTTGAGGTGAGAGGGGAATGATTTCAAAGGGACCTGAGGGGCAACTTCACGCAGAGAGTGGTGCATGTATGGAGCGAGCTGCCAGAGGGAGTAGTGGCGGCTGGTACAATTACAACATTTGAAAAGCATCTGGATGGGGATGTGAATACGAAGAGTTCAGAGGGATATGGGCGACATGCAGACAAGTGAGACGATATCTGAACAGATGAATTGGACCAAAGGGTCTGTTTCTGTGTTGTATGACACTAATCGTCTTTGGCGAAAGCAGAAGTGTGGTTGTGAAGACTGGACTTTCAGAGCAGCTTTCAAAGATGTTTTGTCCTTCCTGGGAGCAGAAGAAGATTAGATTATTTACAGTGTGGAAACAGGCCCTTCGGCCCAACAAGTCCACACCGACCCGCCGAAGCGCAACCCACCCATACCCCTACATTTACCCCTTTTAACGTAACACTACGGGCAATTTAGCATGGCCAATTCACCTGACCCGCACATCTTTGTGACTGTGGGAGGAAACCGGAGCACCCGGAGGAAACCCACGCAGACCCGGGGAGAATGTGCAAACTCCACACAGTCAGTCGCCTGAGTCAGGAATTGAACCCGGGTCTCTGGTGCTGTGAGGCAGCAGTGCTAACCACTGTGCCACCGTGGCGCCCAACAATGAAGTTACAATGAAATCTTGCATTTGTGAGACAGCGACTAAGTGAGTGAGTACATCCCAGATTTTGGTGGAAAGTGGAATTTCATTGCACTGTGGGGATGAAGCCATACCCTATGCAGTCATTTCTGCTGGTGGGTGAGACCAGACCTCAAGACTAGGGGGATTAGATTTAGGACAGAGATGAGGAGGAGAAAGTGAGGACTACTGCTTTTCCTGTGGTGCAGTGAATCTATGGAATTCTCTTCATTAAGTATATTCAAAATGGGTTTTTGCATAGTTGGGGAATTAAGGGTAGTTGGGGCAATGCTGCGAGGAGGAGCTGAGACGATGGATAGATCGGCCATGATCACAATGAAGAACGGGGCAGGCTAGATGGGCAAAATGGCTGACTCCTTTTATTACTGTGAAACTATTTCCCACAGCTAACCCACCTAATCTGCACATCACTGGGCACTACGGGTAATTTAGCATAGCGAATCTACTCTAACCTGCACCTACCTGGACACCATGGGTAATTTAGCACAGCCAATCCAACCAAATCCGCACAACACTGAACACTGGGTAATTTAACATGGTCAATCCACCCGAACCTGGACAAAGTTAAACATCACACAACACCAGGTTATAGCCCAATGGGTTTATTTGGAAGTACTCGCTTTTGGAGCACTGCTCCTTCAGGTGGTTGTGGAGTACAAGATCATAAGGCACAGAATTTATGGAAGAAGATTATAGTGTCCTGTCACTGAAATGATATATTGAACAAATCTGGATTGTTACCTCTTTCATCTTTTACAGTGGGTTGCAACTATCATTCATATGTAAATCTCGATAACATAAGGTTTTATAACGAAAGGTAACAACATCTGGGCGGCATGATGGCTCAGTGGTTCTTAATTCTGCCTCACAGCACTTGGGACCCAGGTTCAATTCCAGCCACTGGCCACAGTCTGTGTTGAGTTTGCATATTCTCCCCATGTCTGCATGAGATTTCTCCAGGTGCTCCGGTTTCCTCCCACAATCCAAAAGTATGCAGGTTAGGTGAATTGGCCAAGCTTAAATTGCCCAGTGTGTTACATGCATTGGTCAGGGGCAAATATGGGGAATGGGGCCTGGTGGGTTACTCTTTGGAGGGTTGGGGAACCAAAACTTCAGCAGAGCTGAGAACAGACCAACATCTTACTCTGTGGGAACAGGGAGATCAACAGAGGACAGAGAAACCAGGACCTGAAATCCGACCTGACACCGGATTACTGTGATCAGTGTTTTGATTTGCAATGCCAACCCTCTACCTTCACCTAGCTTCCCGTTTGACTACCCCCTCGATATTCAAGATCCAATCCTTGTCGTCCTGAAGCCATGTCTCTGTAAGGAGTCTCAGATCATAATGATTCTCTTCAATGTGTGCAGTCAATTCATTCACTTTTGTAACAGTGCAGCACACATGCAGACACACTGTTTTCGGTTTACATTTTAATGATCTTTGCAATCCAGTTTTAATTGCTGGGACATTTACTCTCCTTGTCTCTATCATTCTGTGATGTTCATTCCCCACATCACTACATTGCTCACTGGCCTTGATTGGGATTGGCCGTGCCAAATTACCCATAGTGCCCAGGGATGTGCAGGTTAGGTGTATTTGTCAGGGGAATGGGTCTGGGTGGGTTCCCCTTCAGAGGGTCGGTGTGGACTCGTTGGGCCGAGTGGCCTGCTCCCACACTGTGGGGATTCTCTGAAGCGAAGGGATGTTAGCAAATGGTGCAGGGCAGTGCGTGCGCCCGGCTTGGCCCCGCCCATCTGCTCCTTTCGTGACGTCACAACGCGGAAGTGACACTGAATGAATGAAAACCCTTCCGTCTGGGCAAATCCTGGGGCGGGAAAATCTGTTCACTTGTAGCAACGTGAGTGAAACCAGGGAGGGAGCAGACCCTGTCAACTCAGGTATGGGAGTTAATTCCCAGGTGAGGAGGACAGAGATTGGGAGGAGGAGATATCTTTTCTGTTTTCCTTTTCAAATGCACCCGATTTCCACAAGTAAATGCAACAGGTATAAGTACAGCACATGCAGCTTCGAACCGGCTGTGCATCCTCTGTTCTTCCTCTGCCTTGGCTCCAGCACTTTTTTGGCTTTCTTTCCCTCCCCCCCCCCCCCCCCCCCCACCCGGCCGGTGTTCATACCTCAATGTTTTCCCGGTTGTCTTTTGTGGGCTTTGAAAACTTTCCCAATCGTCTGGATGCAGGATTTGGGAGATTATGTTGTAGCTGTCCAGAACATTGGTTCGGCCACATTTGGAATATTGTGTGCAGTACTGGTCTCTCTGCTGTAGGAAGGATGTCATAGAGTCATGGATGTTGTGAAACTTGAAAGGGTTCAGAAAAGATTGGCAAGGATGTTGTCAGGGTTTGAGCTGAACAGGATGGGGCTGTTTTCCCTTGAGTACCAGAGGCTGAGGGGTGACCCTATAGATTTCTATAAAATCATGAGGGGCATGGATAGGATAAATAGACAAGGTGTTTCCCTGGAATGGGGGAGTCCAGAACTAGAGGGTAATAGGTTTAGGGTTGGGGGGAGATTTAAAAGGGCCCTAAGGGGCTACTCTTATATTCAGAGGGTGGTGCATGTAAGGAATGAGCTGCCAGAGGAAGTGGTGGAGGCTGGTACAATTACAGCATTTAAAAGGCATCTCGCTGGGTATATGAATAGAAAGGGTTTAGAGGGATATGGGCCAAGGGTTTAGAGGGATATGCTGTCAAATGTGACTAATGATTTAGGATATCTGATCGGCATGGATGCGTTGGACCGAAGGGACTATTTCTGTGCTGTACATCTGGTAGACAATGGTCCTCAGAATTCCGTTCCCATTAGGCTCACCCTTAACCCTATTGCACATGATCTTGGCGACAGTATCACATTCTGAAATGAGAAAAGATCTATAAATGTGCAAGGGAATAGTTCCGTTCTGGGTGTGTACATGGAGTTGGATATAGTTACTGAAGTGTGTCAGTGTTAATGCCTTGATGTCTCATTTGGCTCCCACCTTCTCGGGGTCGTTAACCATTTTGTGTCTGGTCCTTCCTCAAGAAGCTGCATTGCAGATTCACCCTGAATGGACACTTTATTTTTGCTTCCCAAAATCAGACCTGCTCACTCTCAGCAGGATCCCAATGTTGTGAAAGATATTAACTTTCAGGTGGAGGTATCCAAAATTCAGAGAGATGTCAGTCTTGATGTTTTTGCTTTTTCTGCCCCTGTAAGGTCCTGAATCAGCACCTTCAGGGGAATTAGTTAGAGCGGAGTGAGAACAGAGGGGGATTGAGAGTGGGATGGTGCTTTCAATTTTGTGAAACAACAAAAGAATATTCCACAGAAAGTAGAATTGCTTGTTCAGAATTTCTACCCTGCACTGATAATCCCTTTTGTAATCCCTTTTTGCAGAGTATTTGAAAATCTGAAGACTGAAGTTTCAAAATCAAAGAATGAAGGGCTTACGCCCGAAACATTGACTCTCCTGATCCCCGGACGCTGCCTGACCTGCTGTGCTTTTTGACTCACTGTCCAGCGTCTGCAGTCCTCACTTTGATGTCAATGTCTGACAGTCACTCAATCCAATGGGACCACAACGATTTTTGACTGTGATTTCTGTGAGAGGAATCAATGCTTTTTGGTTCCTGTTTGAGGACGTTTTCAGCATCAGTGGGACTGGACGAGAGACCCAATTGTGGCAGCACAGTGTGTGTGGAGCCTGAAACAGTTTTACGGCCTGGAAAGGGGATTTCACAGCAGGGAGGGGCTCCCCATGTGTTTGTGAGCAGCTGAAGCTGTGGCCATGGAGAAACCTGAGGAATCTCACCCCGTGGAGAAACCGTGGAAGTGTGGCGACTGTGGGAAAGGCTTCCGTGTCCCGTCTGCCCTGGAGACTCATCGGCGCAGTCACACCGGGGAGAGGCCATTCCCGTGCACCGACTGCGGGAAGGCCTTCAGACATTCCTCCCACCTGCTGGCCCACCAGCGGGTCCACACAGGGGAAAGGCCCTTCAGCTGCCCAGATTGTGGGAAGGCCTTCAGACATTCCTCCACCCTGCTGAGACACCTGCGTGTCCACACCAGAGAGAGGCCCTTCAGCTGCCCAGATTGTGGGAAGGCCTTCAGACATTCCTCCACCTTGCTGACACACCAGCGTGTCCACACCGGGGAGAGGCCCTTCAGCTGCCCTGAGTGCGGGAAGGCCTTTGCCCAGGTCTCCTCCCTGATGAGGCACCAGCGGGTCCACACTGGGGAAAGGCCCTTTCGCTGCCCCGAGTGCGGGAAGGCCTTTACCGACATCTCCTCCCTGATGAGGCACCAGCAGACCCACACTGGGGAGAGGCCGTTCACCTGCTCTCAGTGCGGGAAGGGCTTCACCCGCTCCTCCAACCTGCGGAGCCACCAGTGGGTCCACACGTGGGAAAGGCCCTTCAGCTGCCCCAAGTGTGGGAAGGCCTTTACCCAGGTCTCCTCCCTGATGAGGCACCAGCGGGTCCACACTGGGGAAAGGCCCTTTAGCTGCCCAGAGTGCGGGAAGGCCTTTACCCACGTCTCCTCCCTGATGAGGCACCAGCGGGTCCACACCGGGGAAAGGCCCTTCAGCTGCCCTGAGTGTGGGAAGGCCTTCAGTGTTTCCTCCACCCTGCGGAGCCACCAGCGCGTCCACACGGGGGAGAGGCCCTTCAGCTGCCCCGAGTGTGGGAAGGCCTTTACCCACGTCTCCTCCCTGATGAGGCACCAGCGGGTCCACACCGGGGAAAGGCCCTTCAGCTGCCCTGAGTGTGGGAAGGCCTTCAGCAATTCCTCCACCCTGCGGAGCCACCAGCGCGTCCACACGGGGGAGAGGCCCTTCAGCTGCCCCGAGTGTGGGAAGGCCTTTACCAACGTCTCCGCACTGCAGAAGCACCAGCGTATCCACACGGGGGAGAGGCCCTTCAGCTGCCCCGAGTGTGGGAAGGCCTTTACCAACGTCTCCACACTGCAGAAGCACCAGCCTATCCACACGGGGGAGAGGCCCTTCAGCTGCCCCGAGTGTGGGAAGGCCTTTACCAACGTCTCCGTCCTGCAGAAGCACCAGCGGATCCACACGGGGGAGAAGCCCTTTAGCTGCCCAGAGTGCGGGAAGGCCTTTACCGACGTCTCCTCCCTGATGAGGCACCAGCGGACCCACACTGGGGAGAGGCCGTTCACCTGCTCTCAGTGCGGGAAGGGCTTCACCCGCTCCTCCAACCTGCGGAGCCACCAGCGGGTCCACACAGGGGAGAGGCCCTTCAGCTGCCCCGAGTGTGGGAAGGCCTTCAGTGATTCCTCCTCCCTGCTGAAGCACCACTGGGTCCACACGGGGAAGAGGCCGTTCACCTGCTTTCAGTGCGGGAAGGGCTTCTCCTGCTCCTCCCACCTGCTGACCCACCAGCGAGTTCACGTGCCATTGCAGGGGGATTGAAGGAATGATGGCCGAGTGCCAATATCGATTGGACCATCAACCCACTGTGGTGTAAAATTATGTCCCAATACATGTGTGAATCATAATGCAACACATGTATTGGGCCAAGCAGTGGAATGTGGTGAAAGGGTTAAAATTGTGTCCCAATACATGTGTGAATCTAACCGAAAATGGAAGGTGTCGCTTAGTCCCGTGTGAATCTTATTGTACACCTTCCCGTGTGAATCTTCTTATCTGTATGTAACCAGAATGGAATGTGTTTTTTAGCCTTGCTCTGCTGTTCACATGAATGTTTATATCTGGAAAAGAGTATATCAGCTGGAAAAGTCTCCAGTTCGGTAGAGTCTGCTCCGGGGTTGCGTTTAACCGCCGAGCGTGGGTTGTTGGCAACCGCTCTACGAGAACTGACGGCTCCCAGTTCCGGTAACACGTAGAGTGAGTATAAACCAGACCCGTTGTAAGTACGAGACCTGGTTGTGGCGACGCTGCGGGGAATAAAACACTTATATTCTAGCAGACTCGCCTCTTGGCTGTTTGTTCTGTGTCAGACTACTTTCCTGCGAGCCTGGTCCTTGACCTTGAGAATTTTTTAAAACATTTTGGCGTAGCCGGCAGGATCAATCGCAATTGAGGAAAGATTTTGATACAGAACAATGTTTTGGAAAAAGGCTAAGAAACCAGAGGAACAAACTGTGGAGGTCCCGACCGTCCCGGGATGGCATGGACCGTGGCATGGCGTGGCAGTTTGTTTGAGAAATGGTGGGGGGCGACCGGAGAACTGGGAGGCCGAGGGCGTAGGAACCCCAGGGTCGCTGCTGTCCACCCTTGAGAGGATCCCAGTCCTGCCGAAGAACCCCTTGCCTGGGGTACAGCGGAGGATGTGGGCCTGTGCGGCGGCCTGTAGACAACAGTCAGACAAGCGCCAAAAAGCTGAAGCAGAATTAGCCCTCCTGAAACATGAGCAGGGACTCAGTTCGGGAGATGCCTCTATGTTGAGGCAGGAAATTATGAAGTTAAAAGCTGAATTGACAGCATTAACTGAACTAGCAGGACGAACTATTATGTATCTGTCTGCTAAGAAACGGAAAGAGAAAAGGAAGGTCCCTCGAACCCCGGACCCGGTACAAGTACGGGCGTTTGTAGCCCAGTTAAATAACGGGGATCGGTGGGATATCGATCATTGGGATGGGAACATTTGGGGAGATTCAGATGATCAGTACGAAGAGGACCCACCCGTACTCCAAGCTAAACCAGTGGTTAGGAGAAAGCAGGTTCAGAGACGTCTCCCAGTGCAACGGGAGGTAATGTTAGATGAGGAAGGAAACCCTATACGGAATGAACAAGGGGAGGCAATTATGCATGAATTACCGCGGGTTCAGCCTCCTGCAGAATTCTCTGAATTAACGGAAGACTTCACTACCGATGAGGTGCTGTTTATCACCCAGAAAACCCGACGTAATCCTGGGGAGCCGTTAGAGCTATGGCTAATTCGGCTCCTCGAGGAAGGGGGGCAACAAGTGCAGGTAGACTATCAGGATGCTCCCAAGTTTGGTGGATTAGCAAAGGATGCTGCCATAGACCTGGGGTACCGCAGACAAGCCAAGGATATGGTAATAGATCGCAGTATGGGGACCTTATTTGGGATGTATGCCAGGGCAGTGGCCGAACAGTATCCCTTCCCGTCCGATTGGCCCCCCTTGGAAGGAACTTGGACAACAATTAAGGAAGGGGTTCAGAGGCTAACCCGTTTGTGTGTGCGGGATGCCCTGTTGCTGGGAGTGCTGGACGAGGTAGATAACACAAATGTTAGTAGACAGACTAGAGACCACCTAGTGAAGACTGCCCCCCCCCATTATAAACCACTGTTATTAACCATAATGTTGAGTGGACGGGGAGAAACCCTAGGAGATGCCCGTAGTATGATGAGGGAGATGGGTGGTTTGGGGGATTGGGGACCCACAACCCGTGCTTCTCAGGGGGGCACGGAGGGGCGTCGCCCTGAGGCTCGGGCAGGGGGAAAAGTAAACCCTAATCAAGGAAGTAACCAAGGCCCCTCACGGCGTGCTTTGTGGCAAGCTTTGATACGGGCGCAGGTCCCAGCATCGGAGATTGATAGCCTACCTACACCGGAATTAAAAGACTTATGCAGACGAAAGGGACTGAAGGTGTCCCGGGTAGAGACGGAGTCCCGACCCACTATGGAAGACCTAGTGGAATTACTAACACAAAAATGTCAGACACGGGGTCCGGTTGTTAATGAGCCTCGAAGGGGTAGAACTTCCACTTCCCAGCGGTGGGAATCCTCGGAGGACGAGGAGGAGGAGGAGGTACGGCCTCCCCTCCGAGAGTGTTATAAAGTGGATAGGCGTGGCCGGAAACCTAGTAAGAAAGGCAAGAACAAAGAAGGGCGAGGCAAACGTCTTTACCCAGTGCTGTCTGGGGAAGATGAATGGGAGGAACAATAGGAATCGGGCCAAGCCACAAGGGTTTGCCCACGAACGAGCCAATGGTCAGCAGACGACATTCGACCTCATGTATCATTGACTATCTATTGGCGCAAATCCGTCCAAACCGTTATGGCTCTAGTGGACACAGGGGCGGAGGCCACCTTAATCTATGGGACGCCCCATAAGTTTAAAGGAACCCCAGTCACGCTGGTTGGGCTGGGAGGTAATCTGATTGAAGGAAAAACAGTACAATTGCCCCTAAAGATAGGTACAATGCCCATTAAAACTTATTCAATTATCATTACACCGGTTAGAGAATGGATCCTGGGAATGGACATTCTGGCCGGTTTAACACTTCACCTCCAACAAGGGAAGTTTGAATTTGGAATCACGAAAATGGCTTTGCGCTGTAGGACGGTGTTAGTGGGAAAGGTTAAAATGGACCCCTTCCCCATCCCGATCGCCGATCGCGTAATAAGTCTTAGACAGTATAGGATTCCCGGCGGACATAAAGAAATATCCGCCACAATTAAGGATTATTTGGAAGCGGGAGTGCTTAGGACATGCACCACGGCGTGGAATAACCCCTTATGGCCCGTACATAAAGCCGATGGGTCATGGCGGATGACGGTAGATTATCGGCAACTAAACCGTCACACTCCGGCCTTGACGGCAGCGGTCCCGGATGCCGTCACTATTATAGGACGAATCCAACATCATCCAGGGGTGTGGTACGGAGTAATTGATTTGGCTAATGCCTTCTTCACAATTCCTATTCCCGAAGATAGGCAGGAACAGTTCGCATTCACTTGGGAGGGTAGACAATTCACGTTCACGCGATTGCCCCAAGGATATCTGCATAGCCCTACTATCTGCCACCGGATAGTTGCAGAACACTTGGCTGCCTTTAAAGTGCCTGACGAAGTGATGATCTCGCACTATATTGACGATATGATGATACAGGGGACAAGTCAGAAGCAGGTTCAGGAATTGCTGGACCAACTGGTTCAACATATGCGAGGATATGGGTGGGAGATCAACCCACCCAAAATCCAGGGTCCCTCTCAAACGGTAAAATTCTTAGGAATCGTGTGGAACAAGGGGGAAAGGGAAATCACTGCGAAAGCTAAAAATAAGATTCAGGTCTTTGCCGTCCCTCACACCCAGAAGGACGTGCAGCAATTTATTGGGTTATTCGGATTCTGGAGACAGCATATTCCCCATTTAGGACAAATTTTAAAACCTTTGTATCGAGTTACGAGGAAAAAGGCAGCGTTCGAATGGACGGAGGTCCATCAAACTGCATTTGAAATGGCCAAGCAAGCGATACAGCAAGCTGTATCCTTGGGAAAGATACAGTCAGGACCTGTAGAACTGCAAGTCTCAGCACAGGGGGATTATGCCAATTGGAGCTTATGGCAAAAACAGGGAAGAACCCGTAAGCCACTGGGATTTTGGTCCCGAAAATTACCCCCGGCAGGGGAACGGTATACCCCCTTTGAGAAACAGTTATTAGCATGCTACTGGGGCTTGGTGGAAACCGAAGCCCTGACCATTGGACATGAAGTGATCATGAGAACAGCTATCCCTATTCTTCCGTGGGTACTTAGTGACCCCACTACCCACCGAATAGGAACTGCCCAAGAGAGCAGCATCATTAAATGGAAATGGTATGTGTCGGAGAGAGTGCGGACTGGACAGAAAGGAGTGTCAGTCCTACATGAGCAAGTGGCGGAGGCCCCTGAGGAAGGGGAAAAACGGTTTGAGGTGATTGAATACAAGGAATCACCCGTTAAGATGGGAAAACGGTATGATGAACTGACCCCGGATGAACAAGCCACGGCTTGGTTCGTAGATGGGTCAGCCCAATGGAAAGCGGGACAGCGTAGATGGAAAGCTGCCGCCTTTAACCCAAAACAAGGCACTACCCTAGAAGAATTAGGGGAGGGAAAAAGTAGTCAGTGGGCAGAATTAAAAGCAGTGCATATGGTAGTCATGCAAGCAGGGGTCATGGGAGTTTGTTTGTTCTCTGACTCGTGGTCAGTGGTTAACGGCATGACACAATGGATGCCAACTTGGCAGGCCAATCAGTGGATGATCCAGAATAGGGAAGTATGGGGTAAACAGTTATGGGAAGATATATGGGAGAAAGCTCAATACCTGGTCATATACATCACCCACGTAGATGCCCATACATCTCGAAATGATGTGGAAGCTCTACATAACCGATATGTGGATGGTATCGTCCGAACCATAATGGTGCAAAGGGGCACCTCAGTGGACCTAGCTAGATGGGCACACCTTAAGGCTGGGCACTGGGGAGTGCAAGGAACCTTGCAATGGGTTCGAGACCGAGGAATAGATCTTATGGTAGATGATGTTAAGACTGCAGTAAACCAGTGTGAGCAGTGTCAACATCAGCCGCAGGGAGTGCCCCAACACATGATGGGACATATCCATCGGGGGGATGGTCCGGGACAGAGCTGGCAAATGGACTTTGTGGGTCCCTTACCCTCCTCACAAGGATGTAACCACATATGTACAGCTGTGGACACTATGTCTGGGGTTTTGGTAGCCCATCCCTGTCGTCACAACAATCAACAGGCTACCTTGCGATGTTTAGATTTGATTGAACAATTTTATGGATTGCCCATACAGGTCCAGAGTGACAATGGCTCCCATTTCACAGGAAGGGCGGTAAAGCAGTGGTGTCACGATAACCACGTGGAATGGGTTTATCATGTACCCTATCACCCACAAGCTGCGGGACTTATAGAACGAATGAATGGGCTTCTAAAGTCCTCACTACAAAAAGCAGGAGGTTGCAATGACTTAACAGGTTGGAAGAAGCAACTAATTCGGGTGGTGAAACAAATTAATAACCGCCCATTAGGAAATGGGGTAACACCCTTGAATAGGATGATACGAGTATGTGATACCCCAAAGACTCAGCCTATTAAAATGTGGAAATTCGCTGAGGAAGCTGATATTCCCGTAAGGGCCACGCCGGCTTCGGCTGGACTGGACCTACGAGCACTAACTGCCCAGACTTTGATCCAACAGAAACCTACGGTGATTAAGACCGGATTAGGATTGATTTGTCCCCCTGGAACCTATGGGCATATCCTCCCGCGGTCGGGACTGTCACTAAAGGGGATTGATGTGATGGCAGGCGTAATTGACGCGGACTACCAAGGGGAGTTGGGGGTGATCCTGGTCAACATCACCGCTGAACCTTACGTGATACAGAAGGGGGACAGAATAGCGCAATTGGTCATTAAGCCATGTAACCTTACAACGGTGGAAGAGACGGGAGCTCCCGTTACGGTTACTGAGCGTGGGACGGGGGGATTTGGGTCTACTGACACTAAGGGGGCCAAGGTATGGGTGCGCCAGACGACCGGCCCCCCCAGGCCGGCCGAAATCATAGCACAGGGGAAGGACAGTCTGGTCACCATTATGTACCCCGGGGACCCGACCTGGGCAAACGTCCCGGCGAACCAGTGCTACTTACGTGAGACCTAAATAATGTTGTAATTGCTATGCACCCGCAGGCTGGCCCTCCGCCTTGAACATGGGGTGGTCATGGGGATTGCGACTCCTATTGGCGATGTTCGCGATCGGATGGCCACTCCAGGGCATCGGTATCACGGCCTGGACGCTGGTACCGATCGCCCGCCATGAGGTGCGGTGGGAGGCCAGTAGCCAGCGACGGACGCAGGACAATTTTACATGTGAACCCGGTCAGCAGTGCGTTGTTCTGACTCTCACCAGCGACTGTCAATTGTACACGTGTGCACAGTGCTACATGCGCCGGGATGGGGAAAAATATGACATATCGTTCATACCGCCTAATTGCACCCTGGTGGTAAATGCCCAAGTCAAGACGTGTTTGTGGGACCGACGCACCCAGACATGCGGGACAACGGGGACTCATTGGAGCGTCGCAGCTCGGGGGGAAGATCTGTGGCTGCGCAATGCCACCGATATTCGGAATCGTCATCGATTCATGTGGTTAATAATGGTACTGCCCTCGACGAACGCCCCGTCTGAGGCGTTATTAAACCCCACGCGGGGCGGGCCAGCCACGGGGGGCGTGCGGTCGCATCGAACACAGTTGGCCCCTATTATGTCAACTTGTCAACAGATGGCCCGGGCGGTACTGCACACTGATGTTCATTGGCGGGTACAGTTGCCCCTCATACCCGAGTGTCATACCAAGAGGCGGCGACGAGCGTGGTACGACACCCTGCTGGGAGGCGCAGGAACTGTTATGGGTATCTCGAATGCCATTGACTCTGAGGTAACCCGTACTAAATTATCTAACACGGGACAGGCCACCTCACAAGGACTACATACTATTGGAAGGTGGATGCCATCCGTAATGATGACTCAAGGAGAGACAGCTGAAATAATGATACGATCTCTGCAATGGGAACTGGATGTCTGGGGTGCCACTCAGGAACTGTTTGAGAACATTACGGCTCAGTTAAATTGGACTGCCTGTCATATTCAAATGTTGCATGCTCAAATACAGAAAGAACGCTTTTTGCGTGTGGTAACATCCCCCAATGTACAAGCGTGGAGGGGACTATGGAATGTATCTGAGAAATTGTGGATGATAACCCATCCAGAGCGAACATGGTGTAACGCAACTATGTGTAACGGATACTTTGTTACCATGAATGTAACCCACACTGTTACGGTCTGTCGATATTATGTATTACCAGTGATTACATCTTCTGGATATTATTTTCTGAAGACAAGGGGACAGTGGTTTAGCCCAGATACCAATATTACCTATGATCTGTCCGCTTGTGAACAGACTGATCGGGGGAAAACTTGCCTACTGATGGACAGGTATCGGGACCCTTGCTTGACTAAGGGAACGGCCCTGTGCGAATGGACTGTTGAGACTCCAAGGGACATGATGTGGCAGATTGGGCCACACACGCTCTGTGTGGCTACCAATAATCCACATCCTATGCTTCCCTCAGCACCGTTCTCGGGATGCCTCTCAAATGTCTATCAGTGGCACTGGCAGAATCACACCTATTTGTTGACCACTTATAGCAGTGCTCGCCACTTTACCAAGGTGCAGTGGAAAGTGCTGATGAATCCTTGGAACATTTCCCTGGATCGGTTTAAGCGAGCATTGGACCGATCCGAGGAGCTTAAGCAGATATTACGAAAGCATCAAACCAATGTCACCAAGGTTACGGTGTCTACCTTTATACATGGACAGGAGGTAGTACATGCTACCCGTGTAGTGGACGTGGAGTCAGCTCATCATTGGTGGGACATATTGAGTGGTATGTCCTCCACTGCGGGGACATTCCTGTTCCCACCCTTGTCGATCCTGGTAGCGGTCCTGGTGATTTTAACATGCTGTAATGTCCTGACTTGCTTGTATATTTGGCGTGTACGTAGGCGCTTGTTAGAAAGAATACATATGGGCATAATGTAACACATGTATTGGGCCAAGCAGTGGAATGTGGTGTAAAATTATGTCCCAATACATGTGTGAATCATAATGCAACACATGTATTGGGCCAAGCAGTGGAATGTGGTGAAAGGGTTAAAATTGTGTCCCAATACATGTGTGAATCTAACCGAAAATGGAAGGTGTCGCTTAGTCCCGTGTGAATCTTATTATACACCTTCCCGTGTGAATCTTCTTATCTGTATGTAACCAGAATGGAATGTGTTTTTTAGCCTTGCTCTGCTGTTCACATGAATGTTTATATCTGGAAAAGAGTATATCAGCTGGAAAAATCTCCAGTTCGGTAGAGTCTGCTCCGGGGTTGCGTTTAACCGCCGAGCGTGGGTTGTTGGCAACCGCTCTACGAGAACTGACGGCTCCCAGTTCCGGTAACACGTAGAGTGAGTATAAACCAGACCCGTTGTAAGTACGAGACCTGGTTGTGGCGACGCTGCGGGGAATAAAACACTTATATTCTAGCAGACTCGCCTCTTGGCTGTTTGTTCTGTGTCAGACTACTTTCCTGCGAGCCTGGTCCTTGACCTTGAGAATTTTTTAAAACACCCACTTCCAGGGATTCCCGGGTTCGAATCCCGCCACGACAGATGGCAGAATTGGTATTCGGTCAGAAATGTGGAGTGCGGAATCTAACGATGAGACCGTTTCAGGGAGGGGGTGGTGCGGGGGAGAAAGCCCCCATCTGATTCACTCTCTCCCTTGTTAGGGAAGGGAACCGCCGTTGTGGGAAAGGATTCACTCAGTCGTTCCAGCTGCATCCTTTACCCGGTCTGGCCTACACGTGATTCCAGACCCACAGCAGTCTGGAAGACTCTACACTGCCCCTTCCTGGCAAATGAGCGGGGAGAAACTTACTTGGAGACAGGGTATGGGTTGAAATTGCTGAGTGAGGCAATACTTCCTCCAGGGTATGGCTGTACCAAAGATCCAATTACAAAGGGACAACTTGGTGCTGGCCAAGAGTAAAGACAGTGAGGGGGGTGGGACAAGGGGAGGTGTGGTGTGTGCACTTTCACCTTGAGTTGTTCAAAAAGCAACTGCTTTTTCTCTGCCTTTTTGCTGGGGGGATCTGAAGCTGTAACCAAGTTGGGTTGCAATAAAGGTTACCCTGAACTTACCACCGGGCTCAGACTCTCATTGAAAGCTTTGAGCTTCAAGAGGTTTTTGTTTTAAAGCTGCTCATTTCTTTCAGCCTCCTGCACTAAGTTTAGAACACAGAACAATACAGCGCAGAACAGGCCCTTCGGCCCTTGATGTTGCGCCGACCTGTGAACTATTCTCAGTTCGTTCCCCAACACTATCCCAAAATCAACCATGCGCTTATCTAAGGATTGTTTAAATCTCCCGAATGTGACTGAGTTGACTACCTTAGCAGGTAGGGCATTCCACGCCCTTACCATTCTCTGCATAAAGAACTTGCCTCTAACATCTGTCTTAAATCTATCACCCCTCAATTCGAAGTTATGCCCCCTGACATCAGCATCCTAGGAAAGAGTCTTTCACTGTCTCCCCTATCTAATCCTCTGATCATCTTGTATGTCTCTATCAAATCCCATCTTAGCCTTCTTCTTTGCAATGAGAACAGATCCAAGTCTCTCAGCCTTTCCTCATAAGACCCTCCCTCCAGACCAGGCAACAACCTGGTAAATCTCCTTTGCTCCTTTTCCAATGCTTCCCACATCCTTCCTGAAATATGGGGACCAGAACTATACACAATATTCCAAGTGTGGCTGCACCAGCGTTTTGTATAGTTGCACCGTGATATTGCAGTTCCAGAAATCAATCCCTCTACGAATGAAACCTAACACAACGTGTGCCTTCTTAACAGCACTATCCACCTGCGTGGCAACTTTCAGGGATCTATGCACCTGGACTCCAAGATCACTGCCTTCCTGTTATTCTTCCCAAAGTGAATCACCTCACATTTAGCTGCATTGAACTCCATTTGCCACCTCTCAGCCCAATTCTGCAGTTTATCCAAGTCCCCCTGCAACCTATAACATTCTTCCAAACTGTCCACTACTCCACCGACTTTAGTGTCATCTGCAAATTTACTAATCCATCCACCTATGTCTGTGTCTAAGTCATTGATAAAAATGACAAACTGCAGTCGTCCCAAAACAGATCCTTGTGGCACACCACTAGTAACCGGACTCCAGGCTGAATATTTTCCATAAACCACCACTCGCTGCCTTCTTTCAGAAAGCCAAACTGCTAAATCACCCTCAATCCCATGCCTCTGCATTTTCTCCAACAGCCTACCATGTGGAACCTTTACTGAGGTCCATGTACACCATGTCAACTGCCCTACCCTCATCTCCATGCTTGGTCACCTTCTCAAAAAACCCAATGAGGTTTGTGAGACACAATCTGCCCTTGATGAAACCATGTTGACTATCTGAAGTCAAATTGTTGCTTGTTAGATGATTGTAAATCCTATCTCTAATATTCCTTTCCAAAAGCTTTCCTTCAACAGAAGTAAGGCTCACTGGTCTATAATTACCTGGGTCATCTCTGCTGCCCTTCTTGAACAAGGGCACAACATTTGCAATCCTCCAGTTCTCAAGTACTAAGCCTGTAGACAATGACGACTCAAATATCAAAGCCAAAGGCTCTGCTATCTCCTCCCTCGCTTCCCAGAGAATCCTCGGATAAATCCCATCCGGCCCAGGGCACTTGCCTATTTTCACTCCTTCTAGAAATGATAACATCTGTGTGCAACTAACCTCGATCCTTTCAAGTCTAATATCTCGTACCTCATTCTTCTCCTCTACAATATTCTCCTTTTCCTGAGTGAAGACCGATGAGATATTCATTAACACCTCTCCAATCTCCACAGGGCCCACATTCAACTTCCCCCTTCTATCTTTGACTGGCCCTATTCCTACCCTAATCATCCTTTTATTCCTCACATTCCTATAGAAAACTTTAGGTTCTCCTTTATTCTATTGGTTAAAGACTGTTCATGTCCTCTCTTTGCTCTTAACTGTCTCTTTAAATCCTTCCTAGCTGATCTGTAACTCTCCATCGCTTCTGAACCATCTTGCCTCATCAACACATAAGCCTCCTCCTTCTTTGGAACAAGAGATGCAATTTCTGTTGTAAACCACGGTTCCCTTACCTTATCACTTCCTCCCTGCCTGACAGGAACATATCTATCAAGGACACACAATATCTGTTCCTTAAACCAGCTCCACACTTCAATTGTTCCCATCCCCTGCATTTTGCTACCCTATTCTGTGCATTCTAAGTCTTGCCTAATTGCATTATAATTGCCCTTGCCCCATCGATAACTCTTGACCTGTGGCATGTTCCTATCCCTTTACATCGCTAAATGAAACCTAACTGAATTATGGTCATTCTCTCCAAAGTGCTCACCTTCCACTAAATCAAACACCTGGCCTGGTTCATTACCAAGCACCAGATCCAGTGTGACCTCCCCTCTTGTTGGCCCTTCAACATACTGTGTCAGAAAGCCCTCCTGCACACACGGGACTAAAACTGATCCATCCGACGTACTAGAGTGAAAGCATTTCCAGTCAATGTTGGGGAAGTTAAAGTTCCCCATAATGACCACCCTGTTCCTTTCACTCCTACCCTAAAAAATTTTGCTAATCCCCTCTTCCACCTCCCTGGAACTCTGCAGAGGCCTATAAAAAAAACTCCAAGCAGTGTGACCTCTCCTCTCCTGTTTCTAACCTCAGCCCACATTACCTCAGTAGATGAGTCCTCTTCAAAAGTTCTGTCAGCCACCGTTATACTATCCTTGACTAACAAGGCCACGCCTCTCCCTCTTTTACCGCCTTGGCTGTTCTTAATGAAAGATCAAAACCCTGGAACCTGCAACATCCATTCCTCACCCTGCTCTCTCCATGTCTCCGAAATGGCCACAACATCCAAGTCCCAGGTACCTATCCGTGTTGCAAGCTCCCCTACCTTATTGCGGATACTCTGGCGTTGAAGTAGAAACACTTCAAACCACTTCGCTGTCTGCCAGCACATTCCTGTGACCCTGAAATCCTGTCCCTGTCCTTCCTACTCTCATCCTCCTGTACATTGCAGCTACACCCTCGGTTCCCATCCCCCTGCTGAGCTAGTTTAAACCCACTCGAATAGCACCAGCAAATTTCCCACCCAGGATATTAGTACCCCTCTGGTTAAAGTGAAGACTGTCCTGTTTGTACAAGTCCCACCTTCCCAGAATGAGTCCCAATTATCCTGAAAAAACCTGAAATCCTCCCTCCTGCACCATCCTTGTAGCCACGTGTTCAGCTGATATCTCTCCCTATTCCTTGCCTTGCTATCACGTGGCACGGGTAACAAACCAGAGATAACCACTCTGTTTGTTCGAGCCCTCAGCTTCCACGCTAGCTCCCTGAAATCCTGCCTTACATCCCTATTCCTCTTTATTTTGTGGTTAGCACTGCTGCCTCACAGCACCAGAGCCCCCGGTTCAATCCACCCCCACCCCCCCCGCCGCGTCTGCGTGGGTTTCCTCCCACAGTCCAAAGACATGCGAGTTAGGGTGAATTGGCCATGCTAAATTGCCCAGTAGTGTTGGTGACAGGGAATGGGGCTGGGTGTTTTGCTCTTCGGCGGGTCGGTGTGGACTTGTTGGGCCGATGGGCCTGTTTCCACACAGTCGGGAATCTGATCTAAAGTTCTGGAATTTATATATTGATGAACTGAAACCTGCAACCCCTTCTAAAAGATGAAGGACTCAGCAGCGGTCCAGGTTTGTTCCAAATATTGCATCGGTTGCATGACACTGATGTTTTGCTGTTAACTCTGTGTCTTATGATCCTGCAACACAGCTACCCGCAGAAGGAGCAGCGCTGCAGAAGCTAGTGCTTCCAAATACACCTGGGTGGGCGCGGTTTACACAGAGGGGTGTGGTTTACGATCTGCATTTGGAGGGGGCGGGGCTTACGCGTCACCTTGGAGGTGGAGGGGCGGGACCAGGGAGCGTGGCCATCCCGAAGCCGGAAGTATGCCCGCGGCCTGTTTCCTCCGTTGGAGCTTCGGCTGCAGCAAGTAAGGTAAAGCTTTATGAATATTTCCTTTTACAGAGTTTGTATTTAATAACCAGTAATGGCTACTCAATATCATCAGAAAGTCCCAAAATGCAATTCATTTCAATCCAGTGCAGATAAACACTAAGAGTTAATTTTCTACGGGAATCAACAGCCTCAGCACTAAAATAGTCTCACAAGGGAACGGCTGTGAATGTTATCCCTTGGGGTCCTGTTCACACAGATTCACCGATGCTGAGGCAAACGTTCTTAATTGCCTTACAGCATCCTGTTATCACTTGGTGAGCCCAGGTGTCCCTATGTTTAAGTTCTGCCCTCTTTCTGAGCCTTCCTGCCAGTTTATTTTCTTGTGCAGTAAATGTATTTAATAATTCAGCATTACATTTTAGTCTGAATGTTTAAAGACAAGTTTTAAGGCTATAGACTTTATCACCCAGATGCCCACATCCTCATTCCTCCCTTTGATTGCACCACGATCACTGAAAGTGAAGGATACTCCAAACGAATGCCCTTCAAGGTGGTCCAGCCATCAACATCCTGTAGAGTGGCACCACCATCTTCGCAGCTCATCTGGTCATATTTATCATCGCCATCGACACGTGTGGGTGAGCCATCAGATCGCAAAAGGAGCATCTTCTGGGGCAAATCTATATCACTAAGGGACCTCATAAGCCTAGCAATTAAATACCTAACAATACCAATACCGACAAACAGACATAGCTAAATTGATAAGCCAATTGTACCATCAACCCGATCTGCAGTTTCCCCAACTGGTCCCTTCAGTCATTCTGTCAAGGAATACCTGGATCTCTTCTTGTATCTTAGTAATATTGCCAGTCAGATCGGGAATGCCCATAGTGCATTTATCTCGGACAATGGTGCAGACCTCACCCTCCTGGGCCTGTATATAGTCTAAGGCATACCGCTTTCAACATGGAGTCGCTTGAACGATGGCGTGAGCTGCCAGAGGAAGTGATGGGTGCTGATACGATGACAAGTTAAAAGGCTCCTGGACGGGCATCTGAAAATGAAGGGTTCAGATGGGTCAGGGCCAAGTGATGGCAAATGCAACTGGAGTCATAGAGATGTACAGCACAGAAACAGACCCTTCGCTCCAACGCATCCTTGCTGACAAGATAGCCAACACAATTTAGTCCCAGCTGCCAGCACCCAGCCCATATAGGGGCCAAGTGATGGCAAACGTGACTAGATTAATTTAGGATATCTGGGCAGGTTGGGCCAAAGGGTCTGTTTCTGCACTCTGTGACTCTAATTGTCTTCAGTGGAATCAGGAGTGTGGTTGTGAAGGCTGGTTTTTCAGAACATGTTTTGCCCTGACTGGGAGCAGAAGCGTTTGACTGAAGTGTGTTGGAGTTAATGCCTTGACGTCTCATTTTACTCCCACCTTCCCGGGGTCGATAATCATTTTGTGTCTGGTCCTTTCTCAAGAAACTGCATTGCAGGTTCACCCTGAATTGACACTTTTTTTTTTGCTTCCCAAAATCAGACCTGCTCACTCTCGGCAGGATCCCAATGTTGTGAAAGATATTAACTTTCAGGTGGAGGTATCCAAAATTCAGAGAGATGTCAGTCTTGACGTTTTTGCTTTTCTGCCCCTGTCAGATCCTGAATCAGCACCTTCAGGAGAATGAGATAGAGCAGAGTGAGAACAGAGGGGGAAGAGGGTGTGTGAGTGCTTTCAATTTTGTGGAACAGCTAAAGAAAAGAATATTCCACAGAAAGTAGAATTGCTTGTTCTGAATTTCTACCCTGCACTGATAGTGATGACTTTTGTAATCTGTTTTTAACAGTGTATTTGAAGATCTGAAGACTGAAGCTTCAAAATCAACAAATTTGAAGGGCTTATTCCTGAAACATTGACTCTCCTGCTCCTCTGATGCTGCCTGACCTGTTGTGCTTTTCCAGCGGCACACTTTTCGACACTGACTCTCCAGCGTCTGCAGTCCTCACTTTGACGTCAATGTCTGACAGTCACTCAATCCATCGGGACCGCAACGATTTTCAACTATGATTCTGTGAGAAGGAGCAAAGTTTTGGTTCCTGTTTGAGTACGTTTCCAGCATCCGTGGGACTGGATCATAGACCATACTGTTGCAGTGCACTGAGCGTAGACCCTGAAACAGTTATACGGCCTGGGAAGAGGAATTCACTGTGGGGAGGGGCTCCACACGCATTTGTGTGTAACTGAAGCTTCGGCCATGGAGAAACCCGAGGAATCCAGCCCCGTGGAGAAACGATGGAAGTGTGGCGACTGCAGGAAAAGCTTCTGTGTCCCATCTGTCCTGGAGACTCATCGGCGCAGCCACACCAGGGAGAGCCCGTTCCCCTGTCCCGTCTGCGGGAAGGGCTTCAGCACTTCCTCCACCCTGCTAACCCACCAGCGGATCCACACTGGGGAGACGCCCTGCAGCTGCCCAGTGTGCAGGAAGGCCTTCAGCGATTCCTCCACCCTGCTGAGGCACCAGCGGGTCCACATGGGGGAGAGGCCCTTCAGTTGCCCCGGGTGCGGGAAGAGATTTACCCAGGCCTCCAGCCTGCTGACCCTCCAGCGGATCCACAAAGGAGAGAGGCACTTCAGCTGCCCCCTGTGCAGGAAGGGCTTCGCTAGCTCTACCAACCTCCGGAGGCACCAGGGAGTTCATGTACCATTGCAGGGGGATTGAAGGCGTGATGGCTGAGTGCCAGTATCGACTGGACTATCAACCCAGTTCCAGGGGCTCCCGGGTTTGAATCCCACTGCAGCAGATGGTGCGATACAGGGTATGGGTTGAAATTGCTGAGTGAGGCAACACTTCCTCCAGTTTAAGGCTGTACCAAGGACCCAATTACAAAGGGACAACTTGGTGGTGACCAATAGTAAAGAAGTGAGGTGGGTTGGGGGGTGGTGGGGTAGCGTGTGCGCTTTGACCTTGAACGGTTTAAAAAGCAGCTACTTTTTCTCTGCCTTTTTGCTGAGGGGGTTTGAAGCTGTAACAAAGTTGGATCTCAATAAAAGTTACCTGAATTTACCCCCGGCTCAGACTCTCATTGAAAGCTTTGAGCTCCAAGGTTTTTGTTTTAAAGCTGCTCATTTCTTTCAGCTTTCTGCACTAAGCTTCCAATGTCGCGTATCAGATGGATCAGTAAATGAGCAGCCAGTTTCGTTCGAAAGTGAATTTTTCAGGAGTGCAGAGTGTGTCATTTCATCGGCATTGTAAAGTTTACTGGCAGCATTGGGAGGTGTGGATTGTGCTCACTAGAAATTATGTGGAGGAGCCATGGTGGTGGACTCGCCTGAACGAAGTTAAAAATCACACAACACCAGGTTATAGTCCAACAGGTTTATTTGGAAGTGTGAGCTTTTGGAACACTGCTGTGGAGCAGGATCATAAGACACAGATTTTATAGCAAAAGATCAGTGTCATGCAACTGATAGGATATATTAAACAAACCAAGATTGTTGTGAAGTCTTTCACCTTTTAGAATGCGTTGCAGGTTTCAGTTCATTAATATGTAAATCCCATAACATCTTTTGATTCACATTCTCAAGATGACTTCAGTTTTTTTTAAAAAAATGTCACAACTCAGCCCAGATAAAGGTGTGAGGTTCGAGTCTGCCAATGTCCCAATTTTGAATCAGACTGGTTCTATTTCCAAAGCAAGAATTCATAAAATATTACATGGATTGACTGCCTGCAGACTGTGCACTTTTTGAGCAAAATTGAATGTATCTGCAAACATAATTCTGCCAATACAAATTTGCCCAAAAAGTGATGTGAGTTTATGCATGAGTGCACATAAGAGTGTGATGGAGTATATGCCTGAGAGTGTGTTGGGGGTGTATGTGTGCGTGTCTGAGAGAGCACATGTGTATGAGTGAGGTATGAATAAAAGCAAGGGCTTGCGTTTTGCTAAAGCAAGGACGGTCAGGACTTGTACAGTTAATGGTAGGGCCCTGTGTCATGCTGTAAGAGAGACACATGGTGGGGTTCAGGTACACAGTTCTTTCAAAGTTGCTTCGCTGCGAGACAGGGTGGTTAAGAAGGCGTTTAGCACACTTGCCTTCATTGTTCACCCCATTGAGTATAGGAGTTGGGACATCATGTTGAGGTTGTACAGGATGTTGGTGAGGCCACTTTCAGAGTACTGAGTATGGTTCTCGTGTCCCTGTAATAGGAAGAATACTATTAGAGAGGGTTCGGTAAAGATTTACCAGGATGTTGCCAGGACTGGAGGGTTTGAGTTATAATGACAGGCTGGGACTTTTTTCACTGGAGCACAGGAGGTTGGGGGGTGACATCATGGAGATTGATAAAATCACGAGGAGTGGAGGTAAGGTGAATAGCAAAGGGCTCTTCCTTAGCGTAGGGTAGCTCAAGACTAGGGGGCATATTTCTTTAAAGTGACAGGAGAGAGATTTAAAAGGAACCTGAGGGGCAAAGTTTTGACAGAGGGCGGTTTACACGTGGAATGAACTTGCTGAGGATGTGGACAATGCAGGTACGTTTACAAAGTCTAAACGACATTTGGATGGGTACATGAATAGAAAGGTTCAGAGGGATTTGGGCCAAACGCAGGCAAGTGAGGCTAGTTTAGTTTGGGAACCCTGGTCGCCATGGATGAGTTGGACCAAAGGGTCTATTTCTGTGCTGTCTACCTCTCTGAACCAGAAGTGATCTTATTGAAACCAGTAGAATTCTGAAAGGGGCTTGACAGGATTGATGCCAATAAAATGCTCCTTTGTGGTGGGAGTCATAGAATCCCAACAATGTGGAAACAGGTCATTCAGCCCATCTATTTCACACTGGCCCTCTGAACAGCATCCAACACATACCCACCCCTTTATTCAGTATTTCCCATGGCCAATCCACCCTAAGTTTCACATCCTTGGTCACTATGGGTAATTTAGCACAGCCTATCCACCCTAACCTCTACACCCTAATCTGAAAATTACCTTCTCAAAAATGTAATTTAAATGTAGAAAAATGTTAGTCTGACTCAACATTCAGACGCAGACAGAATTCACACTTATTGTTAGAAAAGCTCTGCATTTGAATGACATTCTTGAGAAGGTAACAAAAAACAAGTTCTGGGATTAACAAACCAAAGAGCAGAAACCTATTCTAAAAGATGAAGGATTTCATCTAAAATTGTTTGATGTGTCACATTTCCATGACGCTAGACTCCTTAGGATATAAATTGTGATCATGATCTCATTCTCCAAAACTACCTGATGAAGGAGCGGCGCTCCGAAAGCTAGTGCTTCCAAACCAACCTGTTGGATTATAACCTGGTGTTGTGTGATTTTTAACTTTGTCCGTGGGAAACACATGAGTTGTGGGAGTGGTAACAGTTCTTATTTTGTGATCTATTCCAAGTGAAATTTCTCCTCTGCACAGGCACGGGTAAACAGTTTGTTTTTGTGCTTTGTGCGAGATCGGGTTAGCAGCTTTTAAATCCTTATGTGAAGCAACAGAAGTAAACTGTCAATCAGCAATTGTATTCCGAGAGTGGTACTTCCAGCTCTGGTAATCCTGTTGCATCAACAGAGAGAGGGTGAGGATGTCACATCTCAAGAGCAGACAGAAAAGTTATTTCGCTTGTTGAGTCGGTTCCTCACTCAGATGAGACTGGATGTTGCTTTTAATGGATCATAATTAAATGCTACAATGGAACACCTTAAATTCAAGGAATTTTGAAAGTGCAAACGAACAGTAACTTTGAACAGACATGTTCTTCCATTTCTAACCTTGGTTGACCCATATGAAGCCTTTTTACTGATAGCTCCATAATCATGTTCCTGCTGGATTTTTTTCAGGGCAAACAATTTCTGGTGGGAGAAATTCTGCATCCTGGGAAGGCGGGGAAATGAGAAAAAAAGCTGTTAAAAGCATTTGAACTGTGGGCCCACGAGCTCTCGTGGGAGCAGTGCATTTGCCAAAAGCATTTCTGAGGAATTCTGTGTAACTGTTGGACTGAAAATAGTTTCCCCACTGAACGTTAAACAGGTATTGAGAACGTTGCGCATTATAGATTGTCTTCCTGAGGACCGGAGGAGGATTGAATTTGCCAACTTGAACCACACTTTGCAGAGAGAGGAATTTTCTCCGGATGGAATAGGTTGATGGAAGTCAACAATTGTCAGATTATTTCATGAAAATAACAGCTGGTATGGGGATCCCAGAAGAGGGGCGTCTGTAATGAGCACACAGAAACAAACCCTTCAGTCCAGGCCAACCAGATATCCTAAATTAATCTAGTGACCCATTTGCCAGCATTTGGCCCATATCCCTCTGAATTCTTCCTATTCATGTCCCTATCCAGATGCATTTTTTTCTTCGGAGAATACTTGGGTGAGAGCCAAGATATGCAATATCTCAATGTATAATAATGAAGCTCATTTATTCTGAAATTATTTCAATTAGTTGGTCAATTGGCAAATAATAGCTGCATAACTGTTGTCAATATTGATATTCAGGAAAGCTATTTTGTTTAATATATTTCCTTTGTAAAGATCTTATCCAAATTATAAAATGAATGTATTTTCATACGAAATAAAATTTGCAGTGTTTTATTAAATGGTTGAAAGTAACTTTTGCACTTAATTGCTCCGTTTGGGATTAAACATTGTGACTTAGATAAAAGTGATCTTTCATAATTTATGGTGAGTCTATTAACAAACGAATGTTGCCATTTGCTCTCAAGTTCGCTCAGATTCAATTTGAAATTCTTAAATGAGTTGAATAAGGGGTAAAAAGTAAATATTTATTGCCCTTTACTGAAATTCTCTGCTCTGCCATTGTATTTGGTTAAACAAAATATGTATCTCTCTTCATAACTTTGATATCACCACAAATCCTAGGAACCCCATCCAGAACAAACATATAAATACAAAGTAGGAGACAACAGCTTCGCTTCACTTGGAGGTCACCACTGATGATGTTACCAAGCCAGGTAATGAAACGTCTAGATATCAAACCTACAGCTCAGCGAGCAAACCTGCACCCTAAACATTCTACTTTGCTGAAAGACTGCACAATCTGCAGGCAGTCAATACATGTAATATATTGTCAATTCCACTTGGAAAATAGATAATGGGCCCACTTCTTTTTGGATGTGAGCATAAGTGGTATAGTAAGTAAGTTTGCTGA
This sequence comes from Chiloscyllium plagiosum, assembly GCF_037043375.1. Taxonomy (NCBI): domain Eukaryota; kingdom Metazoa; phylum Chordata; class Chondrichthyes; order Orectolobiformes; family Hemiscylliidae; genus Chiloscyllium; species Chiloscyllium plagiosum. The sequence continues at coordinate 92,302,537 of NW_028270165.1, read as the reverse complement.
TGACACCAAAATTGGAGGTGTAGTGGACAGCGAAGGAGGTTACCTCAGATTACAATGGGATCTTGATCAGATGGGCCAATGGGCTGAGAAGTGGCAAATGGAGTTTAATTTAGATAAATGTGAGGTGCTGCATTTTGGGAAAGCAAATCTTAGCAAGACTTGTACACTTAATGGTAAGGCCCTCGGGGGTGTTGCTGAACAAAGAGACCTTGGAGTGCAAGTTCATAGCTCCTTGAAAGTGGAGTCGCAGGTTGATAGGATAGTGAAGATGGTGTTTTGTATGCTTTCCTTTATTTGGTCAGAATATTGTGTACAGGAGTTGGGAGGTCATGTTACTGCTGTACAGTTGGAATATTGCATGCAATTCTGGTTTCCTTCCTATCAGAAAGATATTGTGAAACTTAAGGGTTCAGAAAAGATTTACAAGGATGTTGCCAAGACTGGAAGATTTGAGCTATAGGGAGAGACAGAACAGACTGGGGCTGTTTTCCCTGGAACGTCAGAGGCTGAGGGGTGACCTTATAGAAGGTTATGAAATCATGAGGGACATGGATAGGATAGATAGACAAAGTCTTTTCCCTGAGGTGGGAGAGTCCAGAAATAGAGGGCATAGGTTTACACTGAGAGGAGAAAGATATGAAAGAGACTTAAGAGGCAACCTTTTCATTTAGAGGGTGGTAGTGTATGGAATAAGCTGCCAGAGGAAGTGGTGGAGGCTGGTACAATTACAACACTTAAAAAGCAACTGGAGGGATATGGGCCCCATGCTGGCAGGCGGGACGAGATTGGGTTGGGATATCATGCACAGGGATGTGCAGGTTAGGTGCATTAGTCCCGGGTAAATGTTGAGCAATAGGGGTAGGGGAATTGCGTCGGTGGGTTACCCTCCGGAGGATCAGTGTGTAGTCTTTGGGCCGAGTGGCCTGCTCCCACATTGTTTGGAGTCTCTGAAGGGGAAGGGATTTTTGTAAAGTGTGCAAGGCAATGCAGGAGTAGTGCGGGGGCCTGCTGAAGGCCTTGCTCCGCCCCTTGCTCCTCCCCCTGTTGTTGAGCTGTCTAACAAACATCTACTCTTTCTCTGCCTTTTTGCTGGGGGCAACTGAAGCTGTAACAATGTTGGGACACAATAAAGGTTACCTGAACATTCTGCCAGACTCAGACTCTCATTGAAAGCTTAGAGCTCCAAGCGGTTTTTGTTTTAAAGCTGCTCATTTCTTGCAGCCCCCTGCATTAAGTTTCCAATGTTGTATATCAGATAGAGCAGTGACTGAGCAGCTGGTTCCGTTAGAAGTTTACATTTTTCGGGAGTGCAGGCACTGCATTGTTTCAGCGGCAGTTTACTGGCAGCACTGGGAAGTGTGGGCTGTGTTCATTAGAAAGGAGGTGGAGGTGCTGCTGTTGGACTAGGTGGGACACGGTTTAAAAATCACAACACCGGGTTATAGTCCAACAGGTTTATTTGGAAGCACTAGCTTTCGGAGCGCTGCTCCTTCATCGGGTAGCTGTGGAGCAGGATCATAAGACACAGAGTTACGAGCAAAAGGTCACAGTGTCATGCAACTGATATGATATATTGACAAATGTAGATTGCTGTTAAGTCTTTCATCTTTTAGAATGGGTTGCAGGTTTTATTTCATTAATGTGTACATAGCAGTACTACTATTCAGTCATATTCTCAAGATCACAAGGGTTTTTTTTAAACTGGTGACATCTCAGCCCAGACAATGCATGAAAGGTGTGTCAGTATCCCAATCTTAAATCAGACTGGTACTATTTCCAAACTAGGAATGTATAAAATATTACATGGATTGACTACCTGCATGTTGTGCGCTTTTTGTGCAAAGTTGAATATATCTGTAAATATAATTCTGCAAATGCACCCCATCGTTGTGTGTGCACATGCTTTGTAAAGGGAGAGTGATGGAGGAGAAGCCTGTAAGAGGGTGTGTATACATCTGAGAGAGAGCGTGTTATGAGAGAGGTATAGATAAAAGTGAGGGATTGCATTTTCCTAAAATAAGGGCAGGACTTGTACAGAGGGATATGGGGGGGGGGGGTTCAGGTACATACTTCATTGAAAGTTGCATCACTGGTTGGAAGGGTGCTTCAGAAGGCATTCAGCACACTTACCTTATTTGTCCACACCATTGAATAAAGGAGTTGGGACATCATTTAGAAGTTGTACAGGATGTTGGTGAAGCCACTTGTAGAGTACTGAGAACGCTTCTGGTGGCCCTGTAATAGGAAGAATACTATTACAGAGGGTTCAGTAAAGATTCACCAGGATATTACCAAGACTGGAGGGTTTGAGTTATAAGGAGAGGCTGTGAATCTCTTCACTGGAGCACAGGAGGTTGAGGGGTGACCTCATTGAGATTGATATAATCATGACGGTTCTAGGTAACATGAACATCAAAAATAGCGAGGAACCTACACGGTGATGTCAAGTGACTGGTGGGGGGTAGAAATTGTGGCAGTTGGACACTTTAAATCCATCAGGAACAGCATCTCCATACAGCATACTGTGCATGTCAGGTGAGATGCCAGAAGACTAGAGGTTGGCTAACATGGTGCCACTGTTTAAGAAGGGTGGTAAGGACAAGCCAGGGAACTATAGACCAGTGAGGCTGACGTCAATGGTGGGCACATTGTTGGAGGGAATCCTGAGGGAGAGGATGTACATGTATTTGAAAAGACAAGGACTGATTAGGGATAGTCAACATGGTTTTGTGTGGGAAATCATGTCTCACAAACTTGATTGAGTTTTTTGAGGAAGTAACAAAGAGGATTGAGGAAGGCAGAGCAGTAATGTGATCTATATGGACTTCAGTAAGGCGTTTGACAAGGTTCCACATGGGAAACTGATTAGCAAGGTGAGATCTCAAGGAATACAGAGAGAACTAGCCATTTGGATACAGAACTGGCTCAAAGGTAGAAGGCAGAGGGTGGTGGTGGAGGGTTGTTTTTCAGACTGGAGGCCTGCGACCAGTAGAGTGCCACAAGGATCGCTGCTCGGTCCTCTACTTTTTGTCACTTATATAAATGATTTGGATGCGAGCATAAGAGGTACAGTTAGAGGGAGAGGCTGAACAGGCTGGGGCTGTTTTCCCTGGAGTGTCAGAGGCTGAGGGGTGACCTTATAAAGGTTTAAAAAGGTATGAGGGGCATGGACAAGATAAATAGACAAAGTTTTTTCCCTTGGGTTGGGGAGTCCAGAACTAGAGGGCATAGATTTCAGGTGAGAGGGGAAAAATGTAAAAGAGACCTACGGGGCAATTTTTTCACACAAGCATAGTACGTGTATGCAATGAGCTGCCAGAGGGACTGGTGGAGGCTGGTACAAATGTAACAATTAAGAGGCATTTGAATGGGTATATAAATAGGACAGGTTTGGAAGGATGTGGGCCAGGTGTTGAGGAGCGGGACTAGATTGGGTTGGGATATCTGGTCGGCATGGACCGAAGGGTCTGTTTCCATGCTGTACACTTCTGACTCTATGCTGTTTCAGCAAAAGCCGCGCATCCTCTGTCTGCAGAAACAGTGCTAACCCTTCTTCAAATGGACCAATGAGAAGCCAGACAAGGAGCCTGGGCCTCCTGCCAATCAGAGCTCCCCAACTGTCTGAATGCGGAAGATGGACCATCAGGTTCTGAAGCTGTTGTCCTCTCCAAATGAAGATCGAGCTTCACCTCAGACTGCAACTTCCTTCCTCTCTCCACCATCTGTGGGTACAGCACTGTCTTTACCATTTCATTTTTTCATTCTGGGGTTAAATTGTTGACTTGCAGCAACTGAAAAGAAAGTGAGTGAATCCAGGGAAGGGCCAGAGTCGGGAAACGTTGGTCCAGGTTAGTGTCTCAATTGGCAAACGCACGGCAAATGCAGTCCCACAGTGTGAAGTGATAGCCTCAGTTATGAAAAAATAACTGCTGTAAGGAGGTACGTTGTTTAAATGGTGACATATTGGGATGTGGAGAAAGTGAGGACTGCAGATGCTGGAGATGAGAGTCGAAAAGTGTGGCACTGGAAAAGCACAGGAGGTCAGACAGCATCCGAGGAGCAGGAGAATTGACGTTTCAGGCACGAGCCCTTCCTCAGGAATGATGTGTGGATGTAAAACGTGGCCTCAGCGTCCTTCCACACCAGTCACTGCCAGTTGTCAGACGGATGCAGCAAGCAATCAGCAAGGCAACAGGTATATTACCGAGAGGAATTGATTTCAGAAGTCGGGATGTCTTCCTGCAGTTAAGGGGTCATTGAATATATTCAAGGCTGAGTTCATCTGATTTTAGAACAACCATGAAGTGGATGTTTATGGGGGAAGGCAAGTAAAATGGTTTTAAGACCAGTACAGAATAGTTAGAGTCATACAGCACAGAAACAGACCCTTCAGCCCAACTAGTCCATGCTGACTATATTCACAAACTAAACTAGTCCCACCTGCCTGTGTTTGCCCCATATCCCCTGAACCTTTCCTATTCATGTACTTATCCAAATGTCTTTTAAACGTTGTTACTCAACCTGCATCCACCATTTCCTCTGGACATTCATTCCACACAAACCACTGTTTAAAAAAAAGGTGCTCCTCATGTGTTTTTTAAATCTTTCTCCTCTCACCTTAATTTGCTCCCTAATCTTGAAACGACACATGCCGTTCACCTTATCTTTGCCCCTCATGGTTTTGTAAACTTCTATAAAGAGAACAAAGAACATTACAGCACAGGAACAGGCCCTTCAGCCCTCCAAGGCTCTGCTGATCGAGATACTCTATCTAAACCTGCCGCCTATTTTCAAAGGATCTGTCTCCCTCTGCTCCTTGCCCATTCATGTCTCTGTCTAGATACATCTTAAATGACGCTATCGATCCCAACCCTACTACCTCCACTGGCGATGCATTCGAGGCGCCCACCACCCTCAGTGTAAAGAACTTTCTATGTACATCTCCCTCAAACCTTTCCCCTCTCACTTTGAACTCGTGACCCTGAGTAATTAAGTCTTCCCCTCTGGGAAAATAATTCTTACTATCCACCCCTGTTTACACCCCGCATGGTTTTTCAGCCTCAATCAGGACACCCACCCTCCAATGAAAATAGTCTTAATCTACTCAACCTCTCCTCATAGCTTGCGCTTTCCATAAAAGGCAACATCCTGGTGAACCTCCTCTGCACTCTCTCCAAACATATCCACATCCTTTTGGAAATCTGGCGATCCGGAATTGTACACAGTATTCCAAATGCACCAAACCAAAATCTTATATAACTTTAACATGAACTGCCAGCTCTTTTACTCAATCCGTCCGATGATGGAACGCGTGTTGTAAACTGCCTTGACCACTCTACTGACAGTCATTGCCACCTTCAGAGAACTATAGACCCGAACACCCAGATCTCTCTGTACATCAATTTCCCCCAGGACCTTTCCATTTACTGTATAGCTCGCTCTTGAATTGCATCTTCCAAAATGCATCACCTCGCATTTGTCTGGATTGAACTCCATCTGCCATTTCTCCTCCCAACTCTCCGATCTATATTCTGCTGTATCGTCTGACAGTCCCCTTCACTATCTGATATTCCATCAATCTGAATGCCCATCTGCAAACTTGCTAATGAGGCACCCGACACCTTCACCTTTCAACCTCCTGTGCTCCAGTGAAAAAAGTCCCAGCCTACCCACCAAAAGGTGTGAATTCTGTCTGGGTCCCAATGTCGAGTCAGCCTGACATTTTTGATATAAAAGCTCTGCATTTAAATTACGTTCTTGAGAAAGTTACTGAAAACAGGTTCTGGGATTAACATACCAAAGAACAGAAACAGTTCAGCAGTTAGATCACACGTTCGAGTGAGAAGTGTGTATAACATGATCTCACAACTCCTATACTCAATGCTATGAGCAATGAAGGAAAGCAAACCAAACGCTGCCTTCACTACTCTATCCACCTGAGACTCCAGCACTCCAAGGTCTCTTTATTCTGCAACACTCCCCTTAACTGTGACAGTCCTGCCTGGATTGCTTGACCAAAATGCAAACCTCTGATTTCTCTAAATTAAACTCCAACTGACACTCCTCGGCTCATCAACCGATCCCATAAATTCTAATTTATAGTGAACTCTTTCCTATCTCATTCCTTGGAAGCTGAAAATCTCCATCCCACAATCAGTCCCTCCATTTTCACTATTTGGACTGAAGGGGCTGTTTCTGTGCTGCATGGCTCTGTAACTCGGCCCTGTACTAGTCTTAAAACCATTTTCTTGCATTCCCCATAAACATTCACATAAAAATCAGATGAACTCAGCCTTGAATATATTCAATGACCCCCTAACTGCAGGAAGACATCCCCACTTCTGAACTTAATTCCTCTTGCTAATACACCACTTACCTTGCTCATTGCCTGCTGCACCTGTCTGACAACTGGCACAGAAGGACACTGATGCCCCTCTGAACATCCACGCATCATTCCTGATGAAGGGCTCGTGCCCAAAACTTCGACTGTCCTACTGCTCGGATGCTGCTTGACCTGCTGTGCTTTGCCAATTGTGGTCTTCTCTACATTGGGGAAACCGAGCGTAAACTTGGGGAACGGTTTGCTGAGCATCACAGCCGGGTCCGCAGAGGCTGAGCTGACTTCCCAGTCTCCACCCATTTTAATGCCCCTTCCCACTCCCCTTCTGACATGACTATTTTTGGCTTCCTCCATTACCACAACAAACCAAGCCACAAACTGGAGGAACAAAACCTCATCTTCTGTCTGAGCAGTCAACAGCCCAGAAGACACATTGAGTTCTCCAATTTCACATAATCTCCCATCCCAGCCCCCAACACACTTCCCAGCCCCTTCCACTCTTCCCTGCCAACTAGATTCCTTCCTCCCATTCACCAACCAGGTCGTACCAGGTTATGGAGATAAGACAGGAACAGGATGCTGATTGAGGATGATCAGCCATGATCACAATAAATGGTGGTGCTGGCTCGAAGGGCAGAATAGCCTACTCCCGCACCTATTGTCTATTGTACCCTCTACCTGTTTCCACCTTTCCCCACTTCAATACCCTGACCCCAGCACACCCTTGTTCCACAGCTCTCCCTCTACCCACCCCCAGACCTGAACAAGGGTACACCAGATCCCTCGACTTCTCCACCTTCTGATACTGCCAAGCTTGCTGCGTTCTTTCAGTCTCCTGCCTGTCTATTTTGCTAATTGAGAACAAAGGCTTGGACTAACTTTTCCAGACTCTGTCCCCTCACCTGGATTCACTCCCATTTCTTTCAGTTGCTCCAAGTCAACAACTGAACCTCAGAATGAAACGTAAATGGAAATGGGGGTGAGAAAAGAGAGTGCCGTACTCTCAGATGTTGGACAGAGGAAAGAAGTTGCAGTCTGAGGAGAACCTCAATCTTCATTCAGAGAGAGGAGGAGCAGGAGCTTCAGAGCCTCATTGTCCAACTTCCACATTCACCAATAGGGGAGCTCCGAATGGCAGGAGGACAATTCTCCCTCCGGTCCTCCTTATTTGTCCATCAAACGTAGGTCTCGTCCCTTTTCTGCCGACAGCGAGGAACATGCCCAATGTCTTGGTGACACCAGCAAACGTGTGCCCTGTTTGTTGACACTGAGGAGTGTACACAATATGCACTGTAGCAATGCTGGTGTCATTGACAGATTTTAAGTGTCCAAATTCCTTTGGGAGAACAAAAAGGATACAGCCATAATTTTTTTCCATGTGGCTCAATATTTGATTGCTTTTGCATTTGTCTGGCTGCTCAATGTTTAAGTCTTTTCCTCAGTGTTGGGCTGAGATTCACAACTAGAGGGCATAGGTTTAGCGTGAGACCACAAAAGTAACTGAGGGCCAACGTTTCCATGCAGAGGGTGGTGCATGTATGGAATGAGCTGCCAGAGGAAGTAGTGGAAGCCGGTATAATTACAGCATTTGAAAGGTATCTGGCTGGGTATCTGAATAGGAAGGGTTTAGAGGGATATGAGTCAAGTGCTGGCAAAGGGGTCTAGATTAATTTAGGATAGCATGTTGGCATGGACAGGTTGGACCGAATAGGTCTATTTCCGTGCTGTACATCTCTATGACTCTAAATAATAAAAAGTCGAATTTTCCAAATAAACTATATCCATGTTAACAAGGCTTAGTGTACCACATGCTTTACTAACTATTCTCAACAGGTCCTGCCCCTTCAATGACTGAGGAACATATACATGCTGGTGCATAATCTCCTTCACTAGTATTTACACACTACCCTCAGCAATTGCACAACTAACAGCAAAGGGTAAACAGCACAAGGATTAAACAAACAGTGAGGGGGTAAACAGCACAAGGATTAAACACACAGTGAGGGGGCAAACAGCACAAGGATTAAACACACAGTGAGGGGTAAACAGCACAAGGATTAAACACACAGTGAGGGGTAAACAGCACAAGGATTAAACACACAGTGAGGGTGCAAACAGCACAAGGATTAAACACACAGTGAGGGGCAAACAGCACAAGGATTAAACACACAGTGAGGGGGCAAACAGCACAAGGATTAAACACACAGTGAGGGGGCAAACAGCACAAGGATTAAACACACAGAGAGGGGCAAACAGCACAAGGATTAAACACACAGTGAGGGGGCAAACAGCACAAGGATTAAACACACAGTGAGGGGGCAAACAGCACAAGGATTAAACACACAGTGAGGGGCAAACAGCACAAGGATTAAACACACAGTGAGGGGCAAACAGCACAAGGATTAAACACACAGTGAGGGGTAAACAGCACAAGGATTAAACACACAGTGAGGGGCAAACAGCACAAGGATTAAACACAGTGAGGGGCAAACAGCACAAGGATTAAACACACAGTGGGGGACAAACAGCACAAGGATTAAACACACAGTGAGGGGCAAACAGCACAAGGATTAAACACACAGTGAGGGGGAAACAGCACAAGGATTAAACACACAGTGAGGGGCAAACAGCACAAAGATTAAACACACAGTGAGGGGTAAACAGCACAAGCGCCAGTAAAAGCCGATGGAAAGTGAGTGTAAAATGTCACTATGACAGGACAGGCCCCACATTCCTTCCCCTCCGTCCCCCCCCCCCACAACCTGCCTCACCTTTCACGTCCCGGGCCCAGTACCTTCCAGGTGGCCCCATAGTTGACACGGGCCGCCCCACGACCAGTAGAACTCCACCACCCCGGCGGCCGACGAGTTCCCAAGCAGGCCCTTAACCCCATCCGCCTCCAGAATGCTCACCGGCTCCTGGTTGCTGTACAGCCGGCCGGTGTGGCCGTGACACAGCAGCTGCGCCAGGAAGGCGGCGGCGGCCAGTGACGGGTGTCTGCCCCAGGCCGCGCGGCGCCATTTTCCTAACGGCCGCCCTCCCGCCGCTTCCTCGCTCGAGCGACTTCTCCTCCCAACCGCCTTCGGCCCCGCGTGACAACTGCACGGGGCGATGGGCGGGGCCGGGCCGGGGCGATGGGCGGGGCCGGGGTGGGCGGGGCCGGGGGTGGGCGGGGCCGGGCCGGGAGGACGGGCGGGGCGGGGCCGGGGAGCCTCACCGTCACCAAGCAACAGCCACCTCGCGCTACAACTGCTCATTCACAAAAACAAACTCTCCTGTCTCGCTTTGCAGCTGCAGGGGGGACACTGCCACGTTTCCAGGAGCCCTGTCTACATTGGGAAAGCTCACGGCTCAATTTAAACAGATATTCCCACATCTAACGGAACGGCGTCATATCGAAAGGGGGCAATCTGCATTTTAAAGGGACGTGGACATTTTAACGGGTATTTCTGCAAATAAAGAGGTTTAAATGGACAAGATTATATTTCAAAGGGATGTGGGCACATTCAAAGGGATATTTTCATATGTAAAGTGACGCAGTTATATCTAAATGAATCTACATTTCGAAGAGACGTTGCCCTATTTATAAGTAGAGACAATAGGTGTGAATTCTGTCTGTGTCCCAATGTTGAGTCAGACTGACATTTTTCTTAGAAAAGCTCTGCATTTAAATTACATTCTTGAGAAGGTAATTTATAGATTCTTGTGTATGTTAGGGAGAATTGGCCGTGCTAAGTTACCCGTAGTGACCAGGGATGTACAGGTTAGGGTGGAAATATGGAGTACGGGGTTGGATATTGCTGGGATACTGTTCAGAGGGCCAGAGTGAAATAGATGGGCTGAATGGCCTGCTTCCACATTGTCGGAATTCTATGACCCTCCCCATAAAGGAGCATTTTATCTGCATCTATCCTGTCAAGCCGCGTTCAGAATTCTACTGGTTTCAATAAAGATATGCAGCACAGAAACAGATACTTCGGTCCAACTCGTCCATGCCGACCAGGATTCCAAACTAAACCAGTCCCATTTGCCTACATTTGGCCCATATCCCTCTAAACCTTTCTATTCATGTACCCATCCAAATGCTGTTTCAATGTTGTAAATGTACCGGCAACTACCACATCCTCAGTAAGTTCATTCCACATGCAAATCACTCTTTCAAAATGTTGCCCCTCCAGTTCCTTTTAAATCTCTCTCCTCACATTAAAAAAAAGCCCCCTAGTTTTGAGTTCCCCTACGCTAAGCAAGAGCCATTTGCTATTCACCTTACCTCCCACTCCTCATAATTTTATCAATCTCAATGAGGTCACCCCCAACTTCCTGTGCTCCAGTGAATAAAGTCCCAGCCTCTCCTTATAATTCAAACCCTCCAGTCCTGACAACATCCTGGTAAATCTTTACCAAACCCTCTCTAATAGTATTCTTCCTATTACAGGGCCACCAGAACTGTACTCAGTACTGTGAAAGTGACCTCACCAACATCCTGTCCAACCTCAACATGATGTCCCAACCCCTATACTCAATGGTGTGAACAATGAAGGCAATGTTGCGAAATGCCATCTTAACCACCCTGTCGAGCAGTGATGAAACTTCCAAGGAACTATGTATCTAAACACCCCCCACCTCTGCCCCGCCGCCCCCCCCCCCCCATGTCTGTCTATGAGACCATAAGACATAGGAGCGGAAGTAACGCCATTCGGCCCATCGAGTCCACTCCACCATTCAATCATGGCTGATGGGCATTTCAACTCCACTGACCTGCATTCTCCCCGTAGCCCTTAATTCCTTGTGACATCAAGAATTTATCAATTTCTGCCTTGAAGACATTTAGCGTCCCAGCCTCCCTGCACTCTGTGGCAATGAATTCCACAGGCCCACCACTCTCTGGCTGAAGAAATGTCTCCGCATTTCTGTTCTGAATTTACCCCCTCTAATTCTAAGGCTGTGTCCACGGGTCCTAGTCTCCTCGCCCAATGGAAACAATTTCGAGCGTCCTCCCTCTCCAAGCCATGTATTATCTTGTAAGTTTCTATTAGATCTCCCCTTAATCTTCTAAACTCCAATGAATACAATCCCAGGATCCTCAGCCGTTCCTCATATATTAGACCTACCATTCCAGGGATCATCCGTGTGACTCTCCGCTGGACACGCTCCAGTGCCAGTATGTCCTTCCTGAGGTGTGGGGACCAAAACTGGACACAGTACTCCAAATGGGGCCGAACCAGAGCTTTATAAAGTCTCAGTAGCACAACAGTGCTTTTATGTTCCAACCCTCTTGAGATAATTGACAACATTGCATTCGCTTTCTTAATCACGGTCTCAACCTGCATGTTTACCTTTAGAGAATCCTCAACTAGCACTCCCAGATCCCTCTGTACTTTGGCTTTACGAATTTTCTTACTGTTTAGAAAGTAGTCCATGCTTCTATTCTTTTTTCCAAAGTGCAAGACCTCGCATTTGCTCACATTGAATTCCATCATCCATTTCCTTGACCACTCCTCCAAACTGGCTAGATCCTTCTGCAGCCTCCCCACTTCCTCAGTACTACCTGCCTGTCCACCTAACTTTATATCATCGGCAAACTTCGCTAGAATGCCCCCAGTCCCTTCATCCAGATCATTAATATATAATGTGAACAGCTGCGGCCCCAACACTGAACCCTGCAGGACACCGCTTGTCACTGGCTGCCATTCCAAAAAAGAACCTTTTATCCCAACTCTCTGCCTTCTGTCAGACAGCCAATCCTCAATCCATACCAGTTGCTCACGTCGAACACCATGGGCCCTCACCTGGCTCAGCAGTCTCCCGTGCACACACTCTCATTCTCTCGTGCACACACACTATTCTATGGGGTGAAATTGTATTGGCAGAATTATATTTGCAGATACATTCAATTTTGTTCAAAAAGCACACAATCTGCAGGCAGTCAATGCATGTAATATTTTACAAATTCTGACTTTGGAAACAGAACCAGTCTGATTCAAGATTGGAATACTGACAGACACAAATCTCATCTTTAATGCATTGTCTGAGCGGAGATGTCTTTTTTTAAAATAAAACCTTAAGTCATCTCAAGAACATTGTTACATATTAATGAACCAAAGCCCGCACCCATTCTAAGAGATGAAGACTATCTAAGTTTGTTCAATATATTCTATCAGTTGCATGACACTGATCTTTTGATATAGGTTCTGTGTCTTATAATGCTGTTCCATGAGGCTTATGTATTGATGAGGCAATATGGTACAGGTGAGGTGATAGAGAATTACAGATCATCGAGGAAGGATTGAAAGAGAGAGTTAAGAAGAGCAAAGAGAGGACCGAAGCAGTCTTTATTCTATTTGCTAAATGAGAACCCTAAAGCTTTCTATAGGTGTGTGAGGAATAAAAGGATGATTAGGGTAGGAATAGGGCCAGTCAAAGACAGAAGTGGGAAGTTGAGTGTGGAGATTGTAGAGATCGGAGAGGTGCTAAATGAACATTTCTCATCAGTGTTCACTCAGGAAAAGAATGAGGTACGAGATATTAGACTCGAAAGGATCGAGGTCAGTTACACACAGGTGTTATCAATTCAAGAAGGAGTGAAAGTGGACAAGTCTCCTGGGCTGGATGGGATTTATCCGAGGACTCACTGGGAAGCGAGGGAGGAGATAGCAGAGCCTTTGGCATTGATATTTGAGTCATCATTGTCAACGGGTTTAGTACCTGAGGACTGGAGGGTTGCGATTGTTCTGCCCTTATTCAAAAGGGCAGCAGAGATGACCCAGGTAATTATCGACCAGTGAGCCTTACTTCTATTGTAGGAAAGGATTATAAGAGATAAGATTTATAATCATCAAGCAAGCAACAATTTAATTTCAGATAAGTCAACATGGTTTCATCAAGGGCAGGTCGTGTCTCACATACCTCTGAGTTTTTTGAGAAGGTGACCAAGCATGTAGACGAGGAAAGGACAGTTGACATGGTATACTTGGACTTCAGTAAAGCCTTTGATAAGGTTCCACATGGTAGGCTGACAGAGAAAATGCAGAGGCATGGAATTGAGGGTGATTTAGCAGCTTGGATTAGAAACTGGAAGAAGGCAACGAGTGGTGGTTGATGGAAAATATTCAGTCTGGAGTCCACAAGGATGTTTTGAGACCACTGCTGTTTGTCATTTTTATAACTGACTTAGACGTAGGCATAGGTGGACGGATTAGTAAATTTGCAGACGACACGAAAGTCAGTGGAGTATTGGACAGTTTGGAAGAATGTTACAGGTTGCAGGGGGATTTGGATAAACTGCAGAATTGGGCTGAGAGGTGGCAAATGGAGTTCAATGAAGCTAAATGTGAGGTGATGCACTTCGGGAAGAATAACAGGATGGCAGAGTAGTTGGCCAATGGAAATATTCTTGGTAGTGTGGATGTGCAGAGGGATCTTGCAGTCCATGTGCATAACTCCCTGAAAGTTGCAACCCAGGTGGATAGTGCTGGTAAGAAGGCACACGGTGTATTAGGTTTCATTGGTAGAGGGACGGAATTCTGGAACCGCAATATCACACTGCAACTATACAAAACACTGGTGCAGCCACCCTTGGAATATTGTGTACAGTTCTGGTCGCCCCATTACAGAAAGGATGTGGAAGCATTGGAAAAGATGAAGAGGAGATTTATCAGGATGTTGCCTGGTCTGGGGGGGAAGGCTGATAGACTTGGGTCTTTTCTCATTGGAAAGAAGAAGGCTTAAGGGGGGAATTTGATAGAGACATACAAGATGATCAGAGGATTAGATATGGTAGACAGTGGAAGATTCTTTCCAAGGATGGTGACGTCAGCTTGTACGAGAGGGCATAACTACAAATTGAGGGGTGATAGATTAAAGACAGATGTCAGAGGCAAGTTCTTTTTGCAGAGAGTGGTAAGGACGTGAATGCCCTATCTGCTAAAGTAGTCAACTCAGCCACATTAGGGAGATTTAAACATTCCTTAGATAAGTGCATGGTTGTTTTTCGGATAGTGTAGGGGGACAAGCTGAGAATAGTTCACAGGTCGGCGCAACATCGAGGGCCTGTTCTGCGCTGGATTCTTCTATGTTCTATGTTCTAAACTTAGTGCAGGAGGTGGAAAGAAATGAGCAGCTTTAAAACTGCTCTTGGAGCTCAAAGTTTTCAATGAAAGTCTGAGCCCGGTGTTAAGTTCAGGTAACCTTTATTGCAACCCAAACTTTGTTACAACTTCAGATCCCCCCAGCAAAAAGGCAGAGAAAAAGTAGTTGCTTTTTGAACATCTCAAGGTGAAAGTGCACACACCACACCTCCCCTTGTCCCACCCCCCTCACTGTCTTTACTCTTGGCCAGCACCAAGTTGTCCCTTTGTAATCGGATCCTTGGTACAGCCGTCACCCGGAGGAAGTATTGCCTCACTCAGCAATTTCAACCCATACCCTGTCTCCAAGTAAGTTTCTCCCCGCTCATTTGCCAGTGGGGGAAGGGCAGTGTAGAGTCAACCAGACTGCTGTGGGTCTGGAGTCACGTGTAGGCCAGACCAGGTAAAGGGTGCAGCTGGAACAACTGAGTGAATCCTTTCCCACAATTGCGGTTCCCTTCCCGAACAAGGGAGAGAGATGGGGGCTTTCTGCCCCCCCTCCCCCAACCCCCTCCCTGAAACGGTCTCATCGTTAGATTCCGAACTCCACATTTCTGACCGAATACCAATTCTGCCATCTGTCGTGGCGGGATTCGAACCCGGGAGTCCCCGGAACCGGGTTGATAGTCCAATCGATAATGGCCCTCGGCCGTCACTCCTTCAATCCCCCTGTGATGGCACGTGAACTCGCTGGTGCTTCCGGAGGTGGGAGGAGCGGGTGAAGCCCTTCCCGCACTGAGAGCAGGTGAACGGCCTCTCCCCGGTGTGGATCCGCTGGTGCCTCAGCAGGGTGGAGGATGTGCTGAAAGCCTTCCCACACTCGGGGCAACTGAAGGGTCTCTCCCCCGTGTGGACCCGCTGGTGGCTCCGCAGGTTGGAGGAGCAGGTGAAGCCCTTCCCGCACTGAGAGCAGGTGAATGGCCTCTCCCCTGTGTGGACATGCGCAGTATGCTCTACGGGGATGTTGGTGTTACTGACAGATTTTAAGTGTCCAAATGCCAACAGGGGAAAAAAGATAGAGCCACAATTTTTTCCCCCTATGGCTCGGTATTTTATTCCTTTTGCATTTTGTCTGGCTGCTCAATTTTTGTATGTTTTTTTCCCTTGTTGTGGGGGCAAGACGCGAGACCAGAACTGGAGGGCATAGATTTAGGGTGACAGGGGAAAGATTTCTGAGGGTCCTAAGGGGCAATCTTTTCACACAGAGGATGGTATGTATATGGAATGAGCTGCCAGAGGAAGTGGTGGAGGCTGGTACAATTACATTATTTAAAATGCATCTGGATGCGGATATGAATAGAAAAGATTCAGAGGGGTAGGGGGCAAATGCTGGGAAATGGGTCATTAGATTAATTTAGGACATCTGGTCGGTGTGGACCGAAGGGTTTGTTTCTGTGCTCTACAACTCTGAGCCTATTTTTAGATAGTATGGAAAATAAAGAGCATGAAAGCATGGGAAGGGTTAGAGCATGGAGACCACTGCCGGTTTGTTGCAAAGGATAGTGGGAAGCTCTTACACGAATTACCAGAGTAAGGTTGAGGCTGAAAGGTCACTATGGCAAGATGAGATAACAGTCAGTAAAGTTAGCCTCACCTGCTAAATGATTGACAGGATTGGGACAATAAATATTTGGGACATGACATTAAATATCTAATTAATAATTAGTAGAGTCAGCCTGCTTGAGACTATCGATAATAAATATCTAATCATGACATTAGGAAAATATTAATTAGGGTCTGGAATGCAAGACCATTGTTCCAAAAGCTGACACTAAATCTCTAACCGTGACATCAGAATAACATTAAGTAGAATGTAGGAAAAACTATAAGGGCGCAACTAAAGAGATAATGGGAACTAACATCATGGTTTATTGTATAGCTAGCGTGAGGTACTTTTAATTAATATAGTTGAACATGCTGATTAGCTCACAAACACACTGCTGAGCTGGAGACAGTGCTGCCCCCTCTGTCCAGGAGTAAATGCTGGAAAGGTGGTATTGTTCATAGGGAGAGGGATGGTCTCCGGCTACACTCTGATATCTATCAGCTAGTAAATGGGGCAGAACTATGGAATTTAATCTGCAGGCAGTTTGGGAAATTTAATAAGGGAAGGAAGTAAGCAATAAATAGTAGATCCCTACAGAGTGCAGAGGAACAAAGGGTCCTTGCTGTCCAAGTTCAGAGATCCCCGAAGGTATCGGTACAAGTAAAACGGGGGATGAGGAAGGCATAGATTTGTACTTTTTCACACAGAGGGTGGTGCGTGTGTGCAATGAGCTGCTAGAGGAAGTGGTGGAAGTTGGCACAAATACAATTTTTAAAAGCATGCTGGATGGGTATGTGAATAGGCAGAGTTTAGAGGAATATGGGCCAAGTGCTGGTAAATAGGATAGATTAATTTCGGATATCTATTCAGCATGGACGAGATGGACTGTTTCTGTGCTGTACAGCTCTATGGCCATCCACCTCATTTTGAAATGTTTTGGAACACCCTATTAGGGTTCAGAGTGTGCCAGGACCTGACACCGCCCTCCTCACGTCTCCTGTGTATTTTAAATCAATAGTACCGTTTGCATGTTACTGGGTTAGTACTTTAAACACACAGACACATACAATATAATCAGAATTTCTATTCGGTACAGACAGTGATGACTTGTTTCAACTTTGCTAACAGGGTATCAGATCTGCAGACAGAAATCTTGGAAGAAATTCCAAAACAAGATCTGACAGGGTCACTCAATATCATGGGGGGGGGGGGCGTTGAATCTGGAAACAGAAATTCGACCTGCTTCAAAAGGTACAGGACATCAGTGTGAGCAGAGAAGCACTCAGAGAGGAACACACCAGTGAACGGAGCTTTATCTGGTTACACAGAATGAGTGTATGTGTCCCAGTGAACTGACAATGGGAAGGAGCTTGAACCAGTTACACAGACAGAGAGGGGCTGGGGCATTTATTTTACCCTGGAGCATCAGAGCCTGAGGGGTGACCTTAGAGGGGTTTATAAAATTGAGAGGGGCATAGACAGGGCAAATAGCCTAAGTCTTTTCCCCCCAGGATGGGGGGGTCAAAAACTAGAAGGCATAGGTTTAAGGTGAGATGGGAAAGATTTAAAAGGAGCCTAAGGGACAACCTTTCATGCAGAGGGTTATGCATGTATGGAATGAACTGCCAGAGGAAGTGGTGGAGGTGGGTGCAATTCCAATGTTTAAGAGGTATTTGGATGGGTATATGAATAGGAAGGTTTGAAGGGATATGGGCCGGGTGCTGGCAGGTGGGATTAGATTGGGTTGGGATATCTGTTCGGCATGGGTGGGTTGGACCGAAGGGTCTGTATCCATCTCTATGATTAGCACTCGGAGCATGGCTCCTTCATCACGTGATTGTGGAGAATAAAATCATAAGGTACAGAACAGATGGAAAAACATTACAGTTCCCTGAAATGATATATTGAAAAACCCTGGATTGTTAAGTCTTTCATCTTTTAATATGGGCTGCTTGTATCATTCATTTGTAAATCCCGGAATTTCCTGAAAGACATCTTCTTGAAATAACTCAAGGTTTTATAACAAAAGGTGACATCTCAGCTCTGACAATGCATTAAAGGTGTGAAGTCAGGATCTGTCTGCATCCTAATCAGACTGGTTCTATTTCCAAAGGTGAATTTACAAAATATTACATGGATTGACTGCCTGTATGTTGTGCATTTTTTGAGAAAAATAGAATGTATCTGCAAATACAAATTCACCCCCATGGATGTGTATGTGTGTGAATGAGACAGAGAAAAGTCTATTTCGTGCTGTATATCCCGATGTCTACTCGATAACAGATGCTTTAATTCTGCTGGTGTAAATATTGTTATAAATCATAGCTGGGTATGAATAGTTAGATGTTAGGGTGAGAGAATGCCTCAAGAGCGGCACTATAAGAATCCTGGGAGAGCCCTATTTCTGGTTTACTTCCCCATGAACAAACATTAAGCATGAGCATTTATTTATTTCTAATTTTGTTCTGTTTTTCTTGTTTGATTCCTGGCTAGGACGACACTCTGTGTCTGGATGGTTGACAGGCTGGGAGATTGTGGCTTGAGTCTTGATTGACTGAACGTTTTATTGAGGAGAAAGTGAGGTCTGCAGATGCTGGAGATCAGAGCTGGAAATGTGTTGCTGGAAAAGCGCAGCAGGTCAGGCAACATCCAGGGAACACGAGAATCGACGTTTCGGGCATAAGCCCTTCTTCAGGAACATTTTATTGTTCCAGAAGGTGTAGGGGTGTGGGGTCAAAGCTTCAGCAGAAATCCAGCAGAGCAGAAAACAGACCAATATCTTACTCTGTGAGAACAGGGACATCAGAGGACAGAGAAATCAGGACCTGAATCCAAGCTGACACCTGTGATTAGTGCTTTGATGAGCAGCGTCAAGCCTCTACCTTCACCTAGCTTCCCATTTGACTACCACCTCGATATTCAGGATCCAATCCTTGTCATCCTGAAGCCATGCCTCTGTAAGGAGTCTCAGATCATAATTATTCTCTTCAATGTGTGCAGTCAATTTTGTTACAATGCACACCATTCAGAAACATCGTTTTTAGTTTCAAGTTTTGTGACCTTCAGAATCCAGTTTTGATTGCTGGTACATTTACTCCCCTTGTCCCTTTCGATCGTTCTCTGATGTTCATTTTCCACATCACTACATTGCTGATTGGCTATGCTAAATTGCCCATAATATCCAGGGATGTGTAGATTAGGTGGGTTAGCCATGGGAAATGCAGGGTAATAGTTTCATAGTAAAAGAAGTAGGAGGTGGCCATTTGGTCCATCGAACCTGCTCCACCATTCATTATGATCATGGCTGATATATCTATCGTATGAGATCCTCCTCACTGCATTGTCCCAACTACCCTTAATTCCCCTACCATGCAAGTACCCATCCAACTGTGTTTTGAATATACTTAATGAAGATGCTGCTACTGCTTCATTGGGCAGAGAATTCCATAGATTGACTGCTCTCTGGGAAAAGCAGTTCCTCCTCATTTCTGTCCTAAATCTACTCCCCTCAACTTGAGGCCTGGTCTCATCCACCAGCAGAAATGACTGGATAGGGTAGGGCTTTATCCCCACAGTGCAATGAATTCCCACTTTCCACCAAACTCTCAGATGTACTTACTCACTCAGTTGCTGTCTCACAAACGAAAGACTTCAATGTAACTTCTTTTGCTCCCAGTAAGGGAACAACAGCTTGGAAAGCTACTCTGAAAGTCCAACCACACTTCTGCATTCACCGAAGACAATTCCAGTATTACAGCACAGAAACAGACCCTCCGGCCCAACTCGTCCGTGCTGGGGGGAATATGTTAAGCTAGATATGCTTGCAAGCAGTAGCTGCATCTTGCTTCTGCAAAAATCGCGACGCAGAATCATGAGGGTATATTCCAAGAAATAACTAACTGAAAAGGGAGGTGGTCGACTGGTAGAAGCAGATGTATTGACATGACAGGAGCAATGGTCACGCACAGAGGGAGTTAGTATGAAGAAGATAACCAAATAAGACCCTGTGTTGCATCACCAAAAGTAATAAGACCCAGCTATTGGGGGGGGGGGGTGGTTGCACGCCACAGACAGATGTGGTAAACCGATTAGATGAGCAGAAGTAAGAGGGGAGTCTGGAACAAACTCACTCTTCATTCAGAGACAGAGCAGCAACTTCCGAAACTCGTGTTCCAGCTTCTGGATTCAGACAATAGGAAGGCTCTGATTGGCAGGAGGACCAGTCACCTTCCGGTCCTCCAGCGCTTCTGATTGGCCCATCAAAAGAAAGTCGCGAGGCGTGCCTTGCGTGCAGTGAGGAGCATGCGCAGCTTCATCCTTGTACCGGCGAGCACGCGCAGTCTGCTCTCTGGCGATGCTGCTGTTACTGACAGAATTTAAGTGTCTGAATGCCAAGAGAAGTTAAAAAGGGGAGAGCCACCCTTTCTTCCCCCTGTGATATTTACCTTTCCTACACGCCCCATGACTTTATACATCGAAATAAGGTCACCCGACAACTTGTGGTCGTCAATAGGGCGACCAGAACTGTACTCAGTCCTCTCCACGTGGTCTCCCCAATATCCTGTACAACCACAACGTGATGTCCCAACTCCTACACTGAACGGGGTGAACAATGAAGGAAAGTGTGCTAAACGCCTCCTTCACAACCCTGTCTACCAATGATGCAACTTCCAAAGAACTATGTCCCCGATTTGGAGATGCCGGTGTTGGACTGGGGTGTACGAAGTTAAAATTCACACCACACCAGGTGATACTCCAACAGGCTCATTTGCAAGCATTAGCTTTTGGAGCGCTGCTCGTTCATCAGATGGTTGTGTCTTATGATCCTGTTCCACAAACACCCCATGAAGGAGCAGCACTCCGAAAGCTTGTGCTTCCAAATAAACCAGTTGAGAGTTTTTTAACTTGATGTACCTGAACCCCTCCACGGCCCCTGCCCCCTCATGAATCTGTTCTAAAACATGATGGAGGGCCCCATTAACTGTACAAGTACTGCCCTTCCTTGTTTTAGCAAAATGCAACCCCTTGCCTTTACCTGTTGCTCTCTCAGCCACACACACATCATAACACTCTCACCATCTCACAGGCTTATACTCCACCCCACACACACTTTATTAGCATGCACACACACTCATGCAGATACAATCACACATAAGTCAATGCGGTGAATTTCCATTTGCAGATATACTCAATTTTGCTTAAAAAGATGACAAACTGCAGGCCGTCAATCCATGTAATATTTTATAAATTCCTACTTTGGTTAGTAGAACCAATCTGATTCAAGATTGGGATACAAACACTTTTGTGCAGTATCTGAGCTGAGATGTCACCTATTTTTATAAAACCTTAAATCATCTCGAGAAGGTGAATTAAAAGTAGTTCGGGGGATTATATATTAATGAACTGAATCCTGCAACCCATGGTAAAAGATGAAAGATTAATCTGCAATCTAGATTTGTTCAATATGTCCTATCTGTTGCACGAGTGTGATCTTTTGCTATAAATTCTGTGTCTCATGACCCTGCTCCATAGCTACTTGATGAAGGAGCACCGCTCCGAAAGCTAATGCTTACAAATAAGCCTGTTGGACTATAATCTGGTGTTGTGTGATTTTTAACTTTATCCACCCAGTCCAACACCGGCACCTCCACATCGTTTCCAGTGGACACAGCCCACACCTCCCAGTGCTGCCAGGAAACTGTACAATGCCGATGGCATGTTGTAGGACCTGGACTCCTGAAAAATTTACAATTTCTAACAATACCGGTTACTCATTCACTGCTGCAACCGATACACAACATTGGAAACATAGTACAGGAGGTTGTAAGAAATGAGCACAGCAGGTCAGGCAGCATCCGAGGAGCAGGAAAATCAACGTTGCCTGACCTGCTGTGCTTTGCCAGCACCACACTAATCTTGACTCTGATCTCCAGCATCAGCAGTTCTCACTGTTGCCTGTAAGAAATGAGCAGTTTTAAAACAAAAACCTGTTGAGTTCAAAGCTCTCAATGAGAGTCTGAGCTCGGTCTGAAGTTCAGGTAATCTTTATTGTGACCCAACTTTGTTACAGCTTCAGAATCTCTCAACAGAAAGGCATAGAAAAAGTAGCAATGTTTTAAAAACAGCTCTAGGTCAAAGTGCACACACTCCCTCCAACCCCTCACTTTCTTCATTATTGGTCACCACCAAGTTGTCCCTTTGTAATTGGATCCTTGCTAGAGCCTTCACCCAGCAGAAGTATTGCCTCACTCAGGAACTTCAACCTGTATCCTGTATCCAAGTAAGTTGGATGGGCAGTGTAGGGTCAACTACACTGCTGTGGGTCTGGAGTCACGTGTCGGCCAGACTAGGTAAAGGAGACAGCTGGGATGTCTGAGTGAATCCTCTCCCACAACAACAGTTTCCTTCCCTAAAAAGGAGCTGAGTGAATCAGATGGGGATTTCTTCCACCCCAACCCCACTGACAATGGTTTCACTCCAGATTTCTGACCATATTCCAATTCCACTAGCTGCCGCGGCGGGATTCAAACCCAGGAATCCCCAGAAATGGTTTGATAGTCCAGTCAATAATGGCACTTGGCTGTCATTCCTTCAATCACCCTGCGATGGTACGTGAACTTGCTGGTGGCTCCGCAGGTAGGAGGAGCGGGTGAAGGCCTTCCCACATTCAGGGCAGCTGAAGAGCCTCTCCCATCTGTGTACCCATCGGTGCCTCAGCAGGTTGGAGGCCTGGGTAAAGGCCTTCCCACACTCAGGGGCAAGGAAATGGCCTCTCCCCCATGTGGGCCCGCTGGTGGGTCAGCAAGTTGGGGCAAGCTGAAGGGCTTCCCGCACACAGTGCAGCTGTAGGGCTTCTTCCCCTTGTGGACCCGCCGGTGCCTCAGCAGGGCAGAGGCCTGGTAAAGACCTTCACCGCATTCAGGGCAGGGGAATGCCCTCTCCCCCCGTGTGGACCCGCTGGTGGGTCAGCAAGCTGGAGGACTTGCTGAAGGCCTTCCCACACACAGTGCAGCTGAAGGGCCTCTCCCCAGTGTGGATCCGCTAGTGGGTCAGCAGGTGGGAGGAATGTCTGAAGGCCTTCCTGCAGTCGGTGCAGGGGAACGGCCTCTCCTCGGTGTGACTGCGCCAATGAGTCTCCAGGGCAGACGGAAAATGGAAGCCTTTCCCACAGTCGCCACACTTCCACGGTTTCTCCATGGCCAACGCTTCAGCCGCACATGGAGCCTGTCCCCACCTTGAATTCCTCTTCCCAGGCCGTATAGCTGTTTCAGGCTCCACACTCAGTGCTCCATCCCACTCTCTCTCCCCCTCGTTCTCACTCCGCTCTAATTCCCCTGAAGGTGCTGATTCAGGATCTTACAGGGGCAGAAAAGCAAAAACATCAAGACTGACATCTCTCTGCATTTTGGATACCTCTACCTGAAAGTTAATATCTTTCATAACTTTTGTTACAATGTGGCACACATTCAGACACACCAGGTATCATTTCAGGTTTTGTGACATCAGTATCCAGTTTCGATTGTCGGTCCATTGGTGATGCTGTTGCTTGGTGACGGTGAGGCTCCCCTGGCCCAGCCCATCCCCCCCCGTGCAGACGTCACGCGGGGGCGAAGGCGGTTGGGAGGAGAAGTCGCTCGAGCGAGGAAGCGGCGGGAGGGCAGCCGTTAGGAAAATGGCGCCGCGCGGCCCGGGGCAGACACCCGTCACTGGGCTTGTGCTTTCTACCCTCACTATTTGTTTTTAATTCCTTATACTTTTCACCCTTGTGGACAAATCTAATTTATAGATTAAGGTGGATTGGCCCTGCTAAATTACCCATAGTGCCCTGGGATGGGCAGGTTAAGGTGGATTGGCTATGCTAAATTACCCATAGTGCCCTGGGATGGGCAGGTTAAGGTGGATTGGCTATGCTAAATTACCCATGGTGCCCCGGGATGTGCAGGTTAGGGTGGATTGGCTATGCTAAGTAACCCATAGAGCCCCGGGATGGGTAGGTTAGGGTGGATTGGTTATGCTAAATTACCCATGGTGCCCTGGATGTGCAGGTTAGGGTGGATGAGCTATGGGAAATACAGAGTAAGGGGGTGGGTATGGGTGAGATGCTCTTCAGAATGCCAGTGTGGAATAGATGGGCCGAATGGCCTGCTTCCACATTGTCAGGATTCTATGACTCTCCCCCAGAAAAAGGAGCATTTTATCAGCATCTATCCTGTCAAGCTGCTTTCAGAATTCTACTGGTTTCAATAAGATCACTTCCGGTTCGTAGAGACATACAGCACAGAAACAGATCCTTTGGTCCAACTCGTCCATGCTGACCAGGATTCCCAAACTAAACTAGTCCCACTTGCCTGCATTTGGCCCATATCCCTCTAAACCTTTCTATTCATGTACCCATCCGAATGTCGTTTAAATGTTGTAACTGTACCTGCATCTACCACATCCTCAGCAAGTTCATTCCACACACAAACCACCCTCTGTCAAAACGTTGCCCCTCGGGTTCCTTTTAAATCTCTCTCCTCTCACCTTGAAAGAATATGCCCCCTAGTTTTGAGCTCCCCGACGCGAAGGAAGAACTCTTTGGTATTCAGTCCTGATTAATCTTTACCAAACCCTCTCTAATAGTCTCCTTCCTATTACAGGGCCACCAGAACTGTACCCAGTACTCTAAACCACTCTGCCTACCAGTAATACAACTTTCAAAGAACTATGTACCTAACCCTCCACCCCATGTCTCGGGTTTGGAGAGATAAGGGCCGGGTGCTGGCAGGTGGGACTAGATTGGGTTGGGATATCTGGTCGGTGTGGATAGATTGGACCAAAGGGTCTGTTTCCATGCTGTATATCTCTATGACTCTATGTCTCTCTCTTTTACAACATGACCCAGGGTCCTACAATTAACTGCACTTCCTTGTTTTAGTAAAACGTAAACCCTTGCGTTCATACCCATCTCATACACACATACACCAAGCCTCTCACAGACATATACTCCATCACACTTACACTTTACCAAACATGCGCGCACGCGCACGCACGCACACACACACACACGGAGTGAATTTGTATTGGCAGAATTATATTTGCAGATACATTCAATTTTGCTTAAAAAGCACACAGTCTGCAGGCACTCAATCCATGTAATATTTTATAAATTCCTACTTGGGAAATAGGATCCCAACCTTGAATCAGACTGGTTCTGACAGACTCGAACCTCACACCTTTAAGGCATTGTCTGAGCTGAGATGTGACTTTTTTAAAAAATCTAACCTTAAATCATCTCAAGAACATGACTTGAAAGATGTTCAATGATTTACGTACGAACAAACTGAAACCTGCAACCCATCCTAAAAGATGGAAGACTTAACAGCAATTTAGGTTTCTTCAATAGATCGATGACATAGTGATCTTTTGCTATAAAATGTAATGTCTGTCGATCCTGCTCCACAGCTCCCCAATGAAGGAGCAGCATTCCAAAAGCTGGTGCTTTCAAATAAACTTGGTGTTGTGAGAGTTTTTAAATTTTATCCACCCCAGTCCAAAACCGGCACCTCCACATCTAGTGAACACAGCCCAAACGTCCCAGTGCTGCCAGGAAACTTTACAATGCTGATGAAATGACGCAGTACCTGCACTCCTGAAAAATTTACAATTTCTAATGATACTAGCTACTCATTCACTGCTCCATCTGATACATGACATTGGAAACTCAGTGCAGGAGGCTGAAAGAAATGAGCAGCTTTAAAACAAAAACCTCTTGGAGCTCAAAACTTTCAATGAGAGTCTGAACCCGGCAGTAAGTTCAGGTAACCTTTATTGTGATCCAGCTTTGTTACAGCTTCAGATCCCCCCAGCAAAAAGGCAGAGAAAAAGTAGCTACTTTTCAAACAGCTCAAGACCGAAGTGCGCACACATCCCCCCCACAACCATACTTTCCTTAGTCTTGGTCACCACCGAGTTATCCCTTTGTAATTGGATTCTTGGTACAGCCTTAACCTGTGGGGAGTATTGTCTCACTCAGTAATTTCAACCTGTATCCTGTATTCAAGTAAGTTGGACAGACAGTGTCGAGTCAACCACACTGCTGTGGGTCTGGAGTCATGTGTAGGCCAGCCTGGGTAAAGGATGCAGCTGGAACGACTGAGTGAATCCTTTCCCACAACAGCAGTTTCCTCCCCTAAAAAGGATTTGAGTGAATCAGATGGGGGTTTTCTCCACCCCCCCCACCAGCCCCCCAAAAATGGTTTCATCGTTAGATTCTGAACTCCAGTTTCTGACCAAATTCCAATTCCGCCATCTGCCGTGGCCGGATTCGAACCCAGCAGCCCCGAAACTGGGTTGATAGTCCAGTCGATAATGGCACTTGGCCGTCGCTGCTTCAGTGCGTCCACAGTTGGGAGGAGCAGGTGAACGGCTTCTCCCTGGTGTGGAGACACTGGTGGGTCAGCAGCTTAATCAAGCAGGTGAACCCCTTCCCGCACTCGGGGCCCCTGAAGGGCCTCTCCCCCGTGTGGACCCGCTGGTGCCTCTGCAGGTTGCTCACCTGACTGAACCCCTCCCCACACTCTGAGCAGCTGAAGGGCCTCTCCCCCGTGTGGACCCGCCGGTGGGTCAGCAGGGCGGAGGAATTGCTGAAGGCCTTCCCGCATTCGGGACAGCTGAAGGGCCTCTCCCTCGTGTGAATCCGCTGGTGCCTCAGCAGGGTGGAGGAATCGCTGAAGCCCTTCCCACAGACATAGCAGGAGAACAGCTTCTCCCCGGTGTGGCTGCGCCGATGAGTCTCCAGGACAGATGGGACATTGAAACCTTTCCCACAGTGGCCACACTTCCACGGTTTCTCCACGGGGCAGGATTCCTCAGGTTTCTCCATGGCCAATGCTTCAGCCACACACAAACGTGTGTGGAGCCCCTCCCCACCGTGAATTCCTCTTCTCAGGCCATATAACTGCTTCAGGCTCCATACTCAGTGCACTGCAACAGTAGGGTCTCTCATCCAGTCCCACTGTTGCTGAAAACGTACTCAAACAGCAACCAAAAAGCTTTGCTCCTTCTCACAGAATCATAGTTGGAAAATTGTTGTCGTCCCGATGGATTGAGTGATGTCAAAGTGAGGACTGCAGACAATGGAGAGTCCTTCATCTGTTGATTTTGAAACTTCTGTCTTCAGATCGTCCAATACGCTGTTAAAAAGAGATTAGAAAAGTCATAATTGTCAGTGCAGGATAGAAATTCAGAACTAGGAATTCTACTTTCTGTGGAATATTCTTTTCTTTTATTATTCTATAAAATTGAAAGCACCATCCCACATCTCCACCCCCCCCCCCTTGTTCTCACTCCGCTCTAACTAATTTGCCTGTAGGTGCTGATTCAGGATCTTATAGGGGCAGAAAAGCAAAAACACAAAGACTAATGTCAAGATAAATCCACCTGAAAGTGAATATCTTTCACAACACTGGGATACTGCGGAAAGCGAACAGGTCTGCCCCTCAGGTCCCCATTAAATCATTCCCCTCTCAGCTCAAACATATGCCCTCGAGTTCTGGACTCCCATACCCAGGGGAAAAGACCTTGGATATTCACCCAATCCATGCCCCTTATGAACATCCCAGTCCTCCGATTTCCCACTCATCTTTGTTATGTTATACTTTTTCCCTTTTGTCTTTACATGGTCCTTAACGTCCCTCGTCAGCCACGGCCACCCCTGCCTCTCCTTAGGACCTTTCTTCCTTTCTGGAATGAACTGATCCTGCATCTTCTGCATTATACCCAGAAATACCTGCCATTGTTCCTCCACTGCCATCCCTGCTAGGGGATTGCACCATTGAACATTGGCCAGCTCCTCCCTCATACCTCCATAGCTTCCCTTATTCAACTGAAATATTGTCACTTCCGATTCTACCCTCTCCCTTTCAAACTGCAGATTAAAGTTTATTGTATTGTGGTCACCACCTCCTAATGGCTCCTTTACTTCGGGGTCCCTGATCAAATCCGATTTGTTGCACAACACCTGGTAGGCTCCAGCACAAGCTGTTCTAAGAATCCATCTCGGAGGCACTCCACAAACTCCCTATCTTGGGGTCCAGTACCATCCTGATTCTCCCAGTCTACCTGCATGTTGAAATCCCCCATAACAACTGTACTAATATCTTTGCGACAGGCCAATTTCAGCTCCTTATTCAACTGACACACTACATCCAAGCTACTGTTTGGGGGCCTGTAGATAACTCCCATTAGGGTCTTTCTACCGTTAGAATTTCTCAGTTCTAGCCACACTGACTCTACATCCCCTGATTCTAGGTCCCCCCGTGCAAGGGACTGAATATCATTCCTTACCAACAGGGCCACCCCACCCCCTCTGCCAGTTAGTCTGTCCTTATGATAGCACGTATACCCTTGAATATTCATTTCCCAGGCTCTGTCCACTTGAAGCCACATCTCGGTTATCCCCACATCATCGTAACTGCCAATTTCCAAATGAGCCTCAAGCTCATCCACCTTATTTCTAATGCTTCGTGCATTCATATTTAATATTTTTAATTTGTTACTCCCCTCACCCTTCCTATCAATCCCGATTTCACTGGACCTTACAGCATGATCCTTTTCTTTTGAATTTTCTGCTCCATTGATCCCATTGTCTTTCTTGACTTCTCTTGTTCTAACTTTCTTCTTAAACTTCCAGTTTGTCCCCTCTTTCCCCCCCCCCCCCCCAGCTATTTAGTTTAAACGCAGCTGTGTTGCAGTGGCAAACCTACCTGCCAGAATGCTGGTCCCCCACCTATTAAAGTGCAAGCCGTCCCTCTTGTATAATTTATCCTTACCGCTAAATATCAGCCTCTCACGCTCCAGGGAAAATATCCCTGGCCTATTCAGCCTCCCCCTGTAGCAAACCCTCCAACCCTGGCAACAGCCTTGTAAATCTTTTCCAACTCCTTTCAAAGTTTCACATCATCTTTCCTCTAGCAGGGAGACCAGAACTGAATGCAGTATTCCAAAAGTGGTCTCACCAATGTCCTGTACAGCTGCAACATGACCTTCCCAACCCCTGTACTCAATGCTCTGACCAATAAAGGAAAGCATCCCAAACGCTTTCTTCACCATGTTCCTGAGACTCTGCTCTCAAGGAACTATGAACCTGCACTCCAAGGTCTCTTCGTTCTACAACTTAACATTTGGGATAAGTACATGAATAGGAAAGGTTCGGAGGGATATGGCCCAATCTAGGTGGGACTAGCTTAGTTTCTGAATATAGTCAGCATGGACTAGTTGGGCTGAAGGGTCTGTTTCTGTGCTGTCTGACTAACTATTCTGTACTGGCCTTGAAACCATGTTCTTGCCTTCCCCCACAAACATCCACGTCTTTGTTGTTCCAAAATCAGATGAACTCAGCCTTGAATATATTCAATGACCCTCTAACTGCAGGAAGACATCCCCACTTCTGAACTCAATTCCTCTTGCTAATATACCACTTGCCTTGCTGATTGCTGGTTGCACATGTCTCACAACTGGCAGTGACTGGTGTAGGAGGACGCTGAGGCCCCTTTGCACATCCACACATCAGCCCTGATGAAGGGCTGGTACCTGAAACACCAACTCTCTTGCTCCTTGGATGCTGTCTGACCTGCTGTGCTTTTCCAGCACCACACTTTTCGACTCTGATCTCCAGCATCGGAAATTCACGTCCTTTCTGCTTTTTTTTCCACAGTAAAGGCTGTAACTTTACATTGTGGCACTCCATTTGCCATGTGTTTGCCAACTGTGGTCTTCTCTACATCGTGGAGACTGAGCATAAACTTGGGGAACGGGTTCACCAAGCATCACAGCTGGGTCCACAGAAGCCGACTGAACCTCCCAGCCACCACCCATTTTAATTCCCCTTCCCAATATGACCATCTTTGGCCTCTTCCATTCCCACAACAAAGCAAACTGCAAATTGGAGGAACACCACCTCATCTTGAGCCTGGGCAGCCTGCAGCCCTGAGGATCAACATTGAGTTCTCCAATTTCAAATCACCTCCCTTCACCACTCTGGAAAAAGGGGGTGAGAAAAGAGAGTACCGTGCTCAGAGATGTTGGACAGGGGAAGGGCATTGCAGTCTGGGGTGAAGCCCAATCTTCACTCAGAGGGGGAGAGGGGGAGAGGGGGAGAGGGGGAGAGGGGGAGAGGGGAGCAATAGCAGCTTCAGAAGCTCATGGTCCAACTTCTGCATTTAGACAATAGGCGGTTGGGGGGGGGGGGGGCTCTGATGGGCAGGAGGACAATTCCAACTCTGGACTCCTCCTGTGGGTTAAACTTGTATGTCTGATGATCTTGCTCTACGGGTTATTGACTGTGTACATTATGCAACTCACGGTGGTGCCCGTTCGGTCGCCAACTTTCTCCTGACGGCTTGGTGGCATCCCCGCCTCCAACAACAAGCTCAAAGGGTTAGCGGCCGATGTCTTATTTGTCAGGAACATAACCCCAGAAAAGGCTTGCCTTGCACTCCGGGTAGAACTCCCTTGCCGGAGGGTCCCTTTGAGACACTTCAACTGGACTTCATTGAGTTGTAGAAATGTCAGTGCTATAAATATGTTTAGCTTATTGTTGATGTCTTTTCTAAGTGGATTGAAGCCTACCCTTCCCCTAACACTGCTGCTGAGACTGTGGTGAAGATTTTGCTTAAGGAAATGATTCCCTGCTTCGGTATACCTGCGTGCATTAGCTCGGACAATGGACCGCACTTTGTTGGTAATAGTAATGAAGAACTCTTGATGAAGTACATGTTTGAGACGGCGCAAGGAATTCCTTATGAACTCAACTTGTAAGCCTCTCTTGGTTCATCCCGGAGATCGTACCTTTGGTAGTCTGGAATTTAAAAAAGCTCTTGCAGACAGTTTTAGTTTAATTTTAATCATCCCTTTCATTTACTAATAGCATTACTGTTACAACATAACACTGATACCTATAAGCCAGGCTCACTGGATTCTAATAACCCAGGAGAGTAGGACATTGTTCTTCCTTCAAGAGCCCTGGCAGGCTACTCTGTTGTACTATCACAAACAGACTCCCTTTATACACAAGTTTACAAAGGCTATACTGTCCCAAACACAAAAAGTTAACAAAAGCACTGCATGTTCTGAACTAGACAGATAATAGTGAAGGACAATAATTCAAGGGAGAAGTCAATTTGTAGCGAGTTTCATTTTGAGGTCAGAATCAAACATTGTTATTAATTTCACAAAGGAACAGCCGTGAATGTTATCACTCGGTGTCCTGTTTGTACAGATTCACTGATGTTCAGGCAAACGTCCTTAATTGTCTTACTCTCCCTGTCTATTTTCTATTGTGCAGCAAATGTGTTGTATAATTCAAAATTAAACATTTTAGTCAATAAAGCCACCTGTTTGCTGATGTTTTTAACTCTACTGCAGGGTCATATGAGAATTGCTTTAATGGAACCAGCTATGGGTGTGCATGTTCCACATAACATCTCCTGCCTATTTGAGACTTGTCTCACCCACTCCTGTAAGACAAAGGGGCCATATACCGCCTGCCCGGAAAGACAAACAGCTTGCGTTCCACTGGCTGGGATACAGCAGGCCTTATGCAGCATTAGTAACTATACCCATCTCCATGTACGGAATCCTTCCCTTGCGCATTTATGGGTCCTGTTTCTTTTCAGAATCCCATACTGTCACCAAGATCACTTGCAATAGAGTTAAGGGAGAGCCTAATGGGAACAGAATTCTGAGGACCACTGTCTACCAAATGCACAGCACAGAAACAGGCCCTTCAGCCCAACTCATCCATGTTGGCAAGATATCCTAAATCAATCTGATCCTATTTACCAGCACTTGGCCCATATCCCTGTAAGGCAGCATCCAGGGAACAGGCGAATCGACGTTTCGGGCATAAGCCCTTCTTCAGGAAGGGCTTATGCCATTTCCTGAAGAAGAGCTTATGCCCGAAACGTCAATTCTCCTGTTCCCTGGTTGCTGCCTGACCTGCTGCGCTTTTCCAGCAACACATTTTCAGCTCTGATCTCCAGCATCTGCAGACCTCACTTTCTCTTCACTCAGAGCTGCCAATTAAAAAAATAATGAACCCTTCTTATTCATTTACACATTCAGATGCCTTTTAAATGTTGTGATTGTACCAGCCTCCACCACTTCCTCTGGCAGCTCATTCCTTACATGCACTGCCCTCAACATAGGCATTGCCCCAAAGGTCTCTTTTAAATCTTCCCCACACTCTCACCCTAAACCTATTACCTTGTAGTTCTGAAATTCCCCCATCCCAGGGAAAACACCTTGTCTATTTATCCTATCCATGCCCCTCATGATTTTATAGAAATCTGTAGGGTCACCCTTCAGCCTCTGGCACTCGAAGGAAAACAGCCCAACCCTGTTTAGCTCAAACCCTGACAACATCTTTTCTGAATTCTTTCAGGTTTCACCACATCCTTCCTCTAGCAGAGAGACCAGAACTGCACACAACATTCCCAAAGTGGCCTAACCTGGTGCAGCTACAACATAACTTCCCAACTTATCTATTCAATAAAAGGATTGAGAAAGTTCTCAAAACCCACAAAGGACACTGAAGAAAGAATGGAGGAACTTTTGCGGGTCAGCTTGGACATCAGGGCGGGGGGGATGGGAATGGGGGAAGGAAGCTGAATGTGCTGGAGCCAAGGGGGAGGAAGAACTGAGGATGCAAAACAGGTTTGAAGCTACAATGAGGAATATTGCATGTGCTGTACTTGTACCTGTTGCAGTTACTGGTGGGAATCCGGTGCATTTTAAACATCAAAACAGAAAAATGTCAATGTCAATGTCAATGTCAATGTCAACCCCTTCCCCTCTTCCCTGGGGTAGTTAAGAAACCTACCTGGGTTTGCAGAGACTGCTCCCTCCCTGATTTCACTCCAGTTGCAACAAGGGAACAGACTTCCCCGCCTCCCGTCTCTCCGGCCCTCCCAGGATGAGGAGTTGCCCAGAGGGAGGGAGTGTCACTCAAACTGACAGGATCACTTCCGCATTGTGACGTCATTAAAGGGGCGGGGGAAGGTGACGGTAAAGGGGGCGGGGCGAGGTGGACAGCGGGCCCCCTCACTGCACCTGCGCGGCCCTGCAGCAGAAGGGGAGGAGAATCCCTTCCCTTCAGGGAATCCCCACAGTGTGGAAGCAGGCTACTCTGACCCACGGGTCCACACTGACCCTCCCAAGCGTAACCCACTCACACCCATTCTCCCACCGCTCTACATTTAACCCTGAGTAATGCACCTAACCTGCACATCCGTGGATATTATGCGGAATTTGGCATAGCCTGCACATCCCTGGGCACAATGGGTAATTAAACATGGCCAATCCACCCGAACCTGCACATCCCTGGCCTCTATGGGTAATTTAGCATGACTAATCCACCCTAACCTGCACATCCCTGGGCACTATGGGTAATTTAGCATGACCAATCCACCCTAATCTGCACATCCCTGGGCACTATGGGTAATTTAGCATGACCAATCCACCCTAACCTGCACATCCCTGGGCACTATGGGTAATTTAGCATGACCAATCCACCCTAATCTGCACATCCCTGGGCACTATGGGTAATTTAGCATGACCAATCCACTCTAACCTGCACATCCTTGGGCACTATGGGTAATTTAGCATGACCAATCCACACTAACCTGCACACCCTGGGCACTATGAGTAATTTAGCATGACCAATCCACCCTAACCTGCACATCCCTGGGCACTATGGGTAATTTAGCATGAGCAACTATGAGTGATTTGGCATAACCAAACCACCCTAACTTGCACATCCCTGGGCACTATGGGTAATTTAGCAGGGTCAACCCACCCTAATTTGGACAAAGTTGAAAACCACACATCACCAGGTTTTGTTCAATAGGTTTCTTTGGAACCAGCTGCTCCTCCATCAGGTGGTTGTGGAGAATAATATCACAAAACACTGAATTTATAGCGAAACATTCCAGTGTCCTGCCACTGAAATGATATATTGAACAAACCTGGATTGTTAAGTTTTTCATTTTTCAAATGGGTTGCAGGTATCATTACTGTGTAAATCCCACATCTTCTGTCTGTCACCTCCTCAAGATAACTCAAGGTTTTATAGCAAAATGTGACATCTCAGCTCAGACAATGCATTAAAGGTGTGAGGTCGGAGTCTTCTGTGTCCCAATCTTGAATCAGAATGATTCTATTTCCAAAGCAAAATTCACAAAATATTACATGGATTGACTGCCTGCAGATTCTGCACTTTTTGATGTAATGTATCTGCAAATTTCATTCTGCAGATTGACATTCACAGCCATGGACTTCTATGTGTGCGTATGCACATGAGGGAGGCAGATAGACAGAGAGAGAGAGAGAGAAAGGGGGAGAGAGTGAGGTGCAGGCAGACAGAGAGAGTGTGTTTGCTAACCACCTCCTTGCCTGGTCGGCCTTTTTCCCTGTCTACAACTTGCTTTCATAGAATCACCTCGCGTACATTGTTATGAACATTGTCTAATAAGAGTAGATGCATTTAGTAGATGAATCAAAACCATCCCAATGGCTGAAACAGCTGACACTCTAGTGTTGGACAAATGGGAAATATTTGCATCAGTTAACCAAAACTCTTCAGAGTTTACATTCACGGGTACGCC
This sequence comes from Chiloscyllium plagiosum, assembly GCF_037043375.1. Classification (NCBI taxonomy): domain Eukaryota; kingdom Metazoa; phylum Chordata; class Chondrichthyes; order Orectolobiformes; family Hemiscylliidae; genus Chiloscyllium; species Chiloscyllium plagiosum. Next base: position 92,267,881 of record NW_028270165.1, on the reverse strand, counting down.
AAGCCTCAGCATTAGGATCGGGCCATATTGGAGCTGAGATGGAAAGGCCCCTTCCTAGTCCTGCTGGGTTACCCGGTCAGCAGTCAGGGTCAAGGGGAGGCCGCATGGACACACACAACACAATGCAAACGAGCGCCACCTCCTGGAGGAACACCAGAAGACCCCGTCAGAGACACATCTTCAGCCTTCATCCGTGAGTGGCTCAGCCTGATCATTCTGTCTTTCACTGCACTCTTCCTTATCTTTCTTTCACTAACTATGTTTGATTAAGTCTGATAACCTCTAGTAAACAGGAATTACAGTTTAATACTTTTCTTTTTACACAGAAGGTCAACCACTCTAGCTGGTAGGTATGTGCCCATATCACCATCCGTCCTGAACTCGTACCAAGCGAGCCCTTATGGAGTTTGAGCAACTTGCAGCTTTCTTTCCCCCTGCCTTTGGAACTGCTCGACTGGATATCAAAGTCACCCCGCAGACAATTCTGTGCTCGGCTCAGTTCACTGTTGTGGCCCTCCTCTCCAGCGATCTCCCAGATGCCGAGATTTCCCATTCCTGATGAAACCCCTGATGATGATTCCCAATCCTTGCAGCCTTCTGTCCCTGTCCTTACTGAACCCGAGGACTATCAGTCTGATCTCCAAGCACCAATCCCTAACAATCCCCCTGGCTCTGCGTATAACCCCCTTTTGTGGATTGACACCCACAATCTCTTCTTTTTAATAAAAAGGAGGGATTCTGGGAGAATTTGATCAAAATTGACCAAACTGCATGGAAGCCATTTTGTCACAAAGCAATGTTTGCAGTAAAATGTAGTCTGTTAACATAATGCTGTCTGAGCCCTGACTAAGGAATTCTGTTTTGATAGCCTGACCTTGCAGCTGAAGTCTGTCTCTTCTCCTCAGGTCACGAGACTGTGCTGCTTCATAGAATGATGGATTGGTTCTCTCTGTCCCTTATCAGGAATTCGAGCTGAGCTGAAGCTGCAGTATAAGATAACATTCAGTTTTGTAAACATTAAGAAGTGTAGGTCTGGACAATGTATGTGAACCTTACAAATGCTCCTCAGTTGCATAATTAATGGAGAGTGGGGCTTGTGTTTTACCATCAAACTTGTAACATTCTGTATTTTATTGGATTACGTCAGACTTTATTTTGAACTAACAGGTATTCCCCAATGGCAACGAATAAAGCTAGTTAATTGCTCAAGGTCTCCTCTCCTGACTACTTTGCTTTAAACGATTTGGCACACGAGTTATTTTGTCCCAACAGTACCAGTAGTTACATTGAAGGGAGAGAGAATTCCTCAAGTAGGGCACTATCAGAATCCTTGGACAGCCCTCTTTCTGGTTTACTTCCTAATGAACAAACATTAAGCATTTATTTATTTCTGATTTTGTTTAATTTTTCTTGTTTGATTCCCTGCTGTGACTACACTCTGTGTCTGGATGGGTGACAGGCTGAGATTGTGGGTTCGCTTTCGATTGACTGAATGTTTTCTTGTTCTGGAAGCTGTAAAAGAGGCGTGAAAGCTTCAGCAGAAGTCCAGCAAAGCTGAGAACAGACCGACATCTTACTCTGTGGGAACAGGGAGATCAGAGGACAGAGAAATCAGGCCGTGAAACCCGAGCTGACACCAGACTACCGTGTGCTCAGTGCCTTTGCCTCACTTCCCATCTGACTCCCCCCTCAATATTCAGGATCCAATTCTTGCCATCCTGAAGCCATGTCTCTGTAAGGAGTCTCAGACCATAATTATTCATTTCAATGATTGCAGTTAATTCATTCACTTTTGTTACAATGTGGCACACATTCAGACTCACCATGTATCATTTCAGTTTTTGTGATCTTTAGAATCCAGTTTTGATCGCTGGTATATTTACTCTCCTTGTCCCTTTCTATTGTTCTCTGATGATCATTTTCCACATCATTACATTACTCACTGGCCTTGATTTGGATTGGCCATGCTAAATTGCCCACAGTGCCCAGGGATGTGCAGGTTAAGTGGGTTAACCATGGGAAATGCAGGGTTATAGTTTCATAGTAATAGAAGCAGGAGTAGGCCATTTGGCCCTTCCAGCCTACATTAAGATCATGGCTGATGTATCCATTGTCTAAGCTCCTCTTCCCTGCATTGTCCCAACCACCCTGAATTCCCTGACTCAACAGAGACACTCGGCCTTGCAGCTGTACTGCTACCTGATAAACACATTCTTTCCTTGCATGGGAATATCCTTCTCTTTGCAAGGACCTATTGTATACTTATCAGCTACTAACCAACAATATTCAGACACTACGTCACTGAGCAAAGTGACTTGGGTTGCTCAAATTCCTGCAATTAACAGTTTGCTAATTGTTAAATGATTGTAACCTACATAATCATACAACTCTCTGTTTCTTGTCGGAGTGACTTGTGACTATTAGGTCGACTTGGCTCTCCCCGTGAGCTCCCGAATAAAGAAACAGTCAATAACCCAAGGTTTGTGTGTCATGATTACTTATCCAATACTTATTGGACTACTACAAGCAAGTCACCCACACCATAATCCATTTCCATCCCCAACATGGATCAAGAGGCCATCCTTTTTTGCCAGACAAGTAAATGTGTCAAGCTCAGGAAACAAAGCCTGTCAAACATTAACAGGCACAGATCTAGACCAACCTTTTCCAGAGTCTGTCCCTTCACCTCGATTGACTTTCTTTTTCCCTCAGCTCCTACAAACCAACAGCTGAACCCAAGGATGAGAAAAGAGAGTGCGGTACTCCCAGATGTTAAACAGAGGAAGGAAGTTGCAGTCTGGACTGAAGCTCAATCTTCATTCAGAGAGAGAGGAGCAACAACAACTTCAGAAGCTCATGGTCGACCTTCCATATTCAGACAATGGCAGAGAGGACTCTGATTGGCAGGAGGACCAGGCCCCTTCCGGTCCTATGGGATCTCCCAAAGATTGGTCTCCCCGTCCATCAGAACGACGAGGGGCGGGGCCCCAGCCAATCTCACACATGCGCACCATGAACACTGCTCACGGCCCATAGAGCGGAGTCTGGACCGCATGGGATTGTGGGTAGTACATCAGCCATTAAAGAGATGAAATCAAGAGTCCCATATGCCTTCTTAACCGTCCTTTTTTATGTGTTAATGACGAAGACGTCAAGAGCTAATCTTTAATCGATTTTCGATTGATCCACTGAGTGAAACACTACAGGTGTTTAACTCTCTATTTCCAGTTCAGTGTCAGTATAACACTCTTTATCTGTCCTCAAATAAGGACCGAATCAAAGCCCGACATCTGTTCCACCTGAACGTTGATTTTTTTTTTAGTTTGCAGTTTCCAACCCTCCGTTTCAATCATTTATTAAAAGTTACTCGTGGTACATGAGCATCGCTGGCTGGCCAGCATTTAGTTCCCCTTGAGAAGGTAATGGTGACCCGCCTTCTTCAACTGCTGTGGTCCACACGCTGTACGGTGACCCATAATGTCCTTACGGAGGGTATTCCAGGATACAGACCCAGCAACACTGAAGGAACAGTAATATGTTTCCAAGTCAAGATGGTGAGTGGCTTGGAGGGGTACTTGCAAGTGGTTGTGTTCCCAAGTATCTGTTGCCTGATCCTTTAAGATGGAAGTGGTTGTTAGTTTGGAAGGCATTTTCTAAGGATCTTTGGTGAATTTCTGTGTTGTGTCTTGTAGATCGTACACACTACTGCTTCTGAACAGTGGGGCAGAGGAAGTGGATGTATGTGGAGATGGTGCCAATCAAGCAGGCGACTTTGTCCTGGATGGTATCAAGCTTGTTGGATGTTGTTGAAGCTGCACCCATCCAAGCTGGTGGGAGAGTATTCCATTACACTGCTGACTTGTGCCTTGTAGAAGATGGACAGGGTTTGGGGAGTCAGGAGGTGAGTTACTCGCCATAGTATTCCTGACCGGTTGCCTGCTCTTGATGCCATTGTGTCTGTGATTAGTCTAGTTGAGTTTCTGGTCAATAGTAAACCCCAAGGATGTTGATAGTGGGGTGTTTAGTGACAGTAACACTGTTGAATATCACGGGGCAGTGGTCAGATTATCTCTTTTGGGGATGAGTCATTGTTTGGCATTGGCATGGCATACATGTTACTTGCCACTCCTGAGCCCATTGGATATTGTTAAGATCTTGTTGCATTTCAAACTGAACTGCTTCAGTTTGTGAGGAGTTGTGAATCGTGCTGAACATTGTGCAACTATTGGCGAATATTTCCACCTCTGACCTTATGATGGAGGACGGTCATTGATGAAGATGGTTGAGCCTAAGAAGACACTACCCTATGAATTCCTGCGGAGACGTTCTGGAACTGAGATGACTGACCTCCAACAACCAAAGCCATCTCACTATGTACCAGGTATCCCTGAACAATTCAGATACACAACAATATTTCAAAACTAATTGAAGGAATACAGGTGAAACACCCCTCTTCTGGGAGTCTCCAGTGTAAGTTTTTCTGTTCGGGAAACAACTTGATAAGTGTTGACTGTCATCAACCTTTTTGATCTTGGCCACACACAGCGCCCCCTGTCCATTAGCCCCCGCCACTCCAGCGCTCCCTGTCCATTTCTTCCCCGCCACTCCAGCGTCCCCTATCCATTCTCCCTCACCACTCATAGCACCCCCGTTCTTTCCTCCCACCACCCACAGCTCCCCCTGTCCATTCCCACCGCCAACCACAGCGCCCCTTGTCCATTCTCTCTCCATCCCCAGGTTCTTGCCCATTCTCCCTCTATACTCCAAACACCCTGTCCATTCTCTCTCACGCAACCCTCTGTACCCCTGTCGTTTCATTCCTCAGCCCCTGTCCAGTCCGTCTCCCCACCTATCTATTCTCTCTCATCCCGCCCTCTGTCCCATGTCCATTCTTCCATCCATTCTCTCTCTCTCGCTCCCCCCACCATCTGCCACCCCACCCATTCTCTCTCCCCTGAAATATACCAGGCTCGGAGTCAGAATTGGGGTTCAATGACAGAGTTTATTGCACAAGGAAATACCGGGGCTCCGGGGAGAGAAAGACACCAACAGCACAGTGTCAGCTGCGAGACTTCTCTCGACCCGGAGCACACGTCAAGAAACTTTGAAACATCTTGTGATACAATCGGTCAGGGATGAGATTATTGTCTTTATAACATGATTTGTTTATGGTAATCATTGTGGAATCATTGATGGTTTCGGTACAGTCTTTGTCAGTTCCAGCACAGCCTTTGTTAATTTCCGCACAGTCGTTGTCAGTTTCAGTGCAGACATTGTCCATTTCAATGTCTGCATGGAAATCCATTGTTGTAGTAATGGGCGCTAATTGCTCTTCCTGAGAAGGAGGATTCCTGCAGCCCTGGCTATTAGCATTTGGTATTGAGTCTGTATCAAGCTGTTAGCACTTCGAGAAGAGGTGATGGCCAGACCCAGACACTTCGGCGGGCAGTGTTCATTACTCATGTGTATTCTCTCCCCCCACCCGCCTTAAACTAATCACCTGGGTTGTGAGTCCATTGTGCTAACATTCTGGTGGCCCCAGGCAATGTCTGTATCTGCTCTGCTGTTTCTCTCCGTATTGTGATCCAGCGGCCATCTTGTGTGTCAAGTTGGCCAACTGATGGCTCAGTGGCCATCTTGTGTATCCGTGAGCCTAGTGTCACCCTGCCCTGTGCCATCTCCCACTTCACCACGCCCACCCTCTCTCCCCCGCCCAATTTCTCTATCAATCCCACTCATTCTCTCTCTCTGTACCCCCTACTCTCTCTCGACCTCCACCCTCTATCCCCCGGTCATTTTCTCTCTCTCTGTCCCCCATCCATTCGGTCTCTTTTCTCCCCAGCCCCCATCACACCCATCCTTTCCCGAGCCTCGAACCATCTTTGACCGCTGTATCAAACCCTTCAAAGGACAGAGAGAGGGAGATAATGGATGGTGATGACTCTACCTGGGAGTCAGGAGGGGTGAGAGATGGCTGATCTTCAAAATTGAGAATACCTAAAATGATATATTCAGAAACATCATTAAAGTCAGAAAGCACGTTCATGTTTTTTGAAAGAGCTGATGAAATTTTTCTGAAACTTTCACTGAAATAAGCGCAGTCAGGCCACTGCTCAGGAGAGGCTGGAAGGGGTGGATGGGCGAAAGTGAGCACTGCGGATGCTGGGGAGTAGATTCAAGATTAGAGCGGTGCTGGAAAAGCACAGTCGACCAGGCAGCATTCGAGGCTTTTGCCTGAAACGTCTATGTTCCTGCTCTTTGGATGCTGCCTGACCTGCTGTGCATTTCCAGCACCACTCTGATCTTGAATGTAAGGGGTGAATGGCCTAGTCCTCGTCTTGTGAAGTTGGTTCCAACTATCTAGAAATGGCGTCACAGAGCACAGAAACATACCCTTCGGTCTATGCCGACCAGATATCCTGAATTAACCTCGTGACCCATTTGCCAGTATTTGGCCCCTTATCCCTCTGAATCTGTCCTATTCATATCCCCATCCAGATGCATTTTAAATATTATCATTGTACTAGCCTCCACCACTTCCTCTGGCTGACACGCACCAGCGTCTGTGCAAAAAGGTTGCCCCTCAGAAACCTTTTCCCTATCACCCTAAACCCATACCCTCCAGTTCTGGACTCGCCCCCCAACGTGGGGAAAAGACATACAAAAGTTGAGCAGCCAGACAGAATGCAAAAGTAATACAATGTCGAATCACAGGGAAAAACAAATTGTGCCTCTTCCCCTTTTTTCCTATTGGCATTTGGACTCAACATCTGACAGAAACACCAGCATTGAAAAGTGTGGTGCTGATTCTTCAGGAATCTTATGCCCGGAACGTCGATTCTCCAGCTCCTCGGATGCTGCCTGGCCTGCTGTCTTTTTCCAGCACCACACTTTTCAACTCTGGTCTCCAGCATCTGCAGTCCTCACTTTCTCCAAGAGACACCAGCATCCCCAGTGAGCATACTGCGCATGTTTCCCGGTGTCAGTAACGCAGTGCACATGCCCACCGGTGTCAGCAAAACTCTGGGCATGCTCATTGCTTTCCACACAAACAAAAGGCGCGCGACCTTCCTTTGATGGCCCAATAGGGAATCGTGGAGGACCAGAACAAAACTGGTCCTCCTGCCAATCAGAGCCACCCTATTGTCTGAATGCGGAAGTTGGACCATGAGTTTCTGAAGCTGCTACTCCTGCTCCTCTCTTTCTGAATCAAGATTGAGCTTCACCCAGACTGCAAACTCCTTCCTCTGTCTGAGATCTGTGAGTACGGCACTTTTTTTTCCCTCGCCTCCTTTGCCATTTCTATTTCTTTCCGGAGTTCAATTGTTGACTTGCAGCAACTAGAGGAAAGGTATTGAACCCAGGGAGGGGACGGACTATGGAAACGTGGTCGAGGTCTGTGTCTCAATTGGCAAAATAGACAGACAGGAGGCTGGAAGGACACAGCAAACCAGGCAGCATCAGGAAGTGGAGAAGTCGATGTTTTGGGTGTAACCCTTCTTCAGGACTGGGGCTTGGGGCTGGGGCTAGGGCTAGGGCTAGGGCTAAAGTGAAGATAGGGAGAGGGTATGGCCTGATTAGTCAATGGGTGGAAGAAATCAGGTTAGAACATAGAACAATACAGCACAGAACAGGCCCTTCGGCCCAAGATGTTGTGCCGAACATTTATCCTAGCTTAAGCACCCATCCATGTACCTATCCAATTGCTGCTTAAAGGTCACCAAAGATTCTGACTCTACCACTCCCACAGGCAGCGCATTCCATGCCCCCACCACTCTCTGGGTAAAGAACCCACCCCTGACATCTCCCCTATACCTTCCACCCTTCACCTTAAATTTATGTCCCCTTGTAACACTCTGTTGTACCCGGGGAAAAAAGTTTCTGACTGTCTACTCTATCTATTCCTCTGATCATCTTATAAACCTCTATCAAGTCACCCCTCATCCCTCGCTGTTCCAATGAAAAAAAGCCTAGCACTCTCAACCTATCCTCGTACGACCTATTCTCCATTCCAGGCAACATCCTGGTAAATCTTCTCTGCACCCTCTCCAAAGCTTCCACATCTTTCCTAAAGTGACGCGACCAGAACTGCACACAGTACTCAAAATGTGGCCTAACCAAAGTCCTGTACAGTTGCAACATCACTTCATGACTCTTGAATTCAAGCCCTCTGCTAATGAACGCTAATACACCATAGGCCTTCTTACAAGCTCTATCCACCTGAGTGGCAACTTTCAAAGACCTATGAACATAGACCCCAAGATCCCTCTGTTCCTCCACCTCACTAAGAACCCTACCGTTAACCCTGTATTCCGCATTCTTATTTGTCTTTCCAAAATGGACAACCTCACACTTGGCAGGGTTGAACTCCATCTGCCACTCCTCAGCCCAGCTCTGCATCATATCCAAGTCCCTTTGCAGCCGACAAGAGCCCTCCTCACTATCCACAACTCCACCAATCTTCGTATCATCTGCAAATTTACTGACCCACCCTTCGACTCCCTCATCCAAGTCATTAATAAAAATTACAAACAGCAGAGGACCCAGAACTGATCCCTGCGGAACTCCACTTGTAACTGGGCTCCAGGCTGAATATTTACCATTGACCACCACTCTCTGACTTCGACCGGTTAGCCAGTTTTCTATCCAATTGGCCAAATTTCCCTCTATGCCTCCTGACTTTCTGCATAAGCCTACCATGGGGAACCTTATCAAATGCCTTACTAAAATCCATGTATACTACATCCACTGCTCTACCCTCATCCACATGCTTGGTCACTTCCTCAAAGAATTCAATCAGACTTGTAAGGCAAGACCTACCCTTCACAAATCCGTGCTGGCTGTCCCGAATCAAGCAGTGCCTTTCCAGATACTCATAAATTCTATCCGTCAGTACCCTTTCTATTACTTTACCTACCACCGAAGTAAGACTAACTGGCCTGTAATTCCCGGGATTATCCCTATTCCCTTTTTTGAACAGGGGCACAACATTCGCCACTCTCCAGTCCCCTGGTACCACCCCCGTTGACAGTGAAGATGAAAAGATCATTGCCAACGATACTGCAATTTCCTCTCTTGCTTCCCACATAATCCTATGATATATCCCATCAGGCCCGGGGGACTTGTCTATCCTCAAGTTGTTCAAAATGTCCAACACATCTTCCTTCCTAACAAGTATCTCCTCTAGCTTACCAGTCCGATTCACACTCTCCTCTTCAACAATACGGTTCCTCTCATTCGTAAATACTGAAGAAAAGTACTCATTCAAGACCTCTCCTATCTCTTCCAACTCAATAGACAGTCTCCCACTACTGTCCTTGATTGGACCTACCCTCGTTCTCGTCATTCTCATGTTTCTCACATACGCATAAAATGCCTTTGGGTTATCCTTGATCCTATCCGCCAAAGATTTTTCATGCCCTCTCTTGGCTCTCCTAATCCCTTTCTTCAGGTCCCTTCTGGCTATCCTGTATCCCTCCACTGCTCTGTCTGAACCCTGTTTCCTCAACCTTATGTAAGCCTCCTTCTTCCTCTTTACAAGACATTCAACCTCCCTCGTCAACCAAGGTTCCCTCACACGACCATTTCTTTCCTGCCTGACCAGTACATACTTATCAAGGACACGTCGTATCTGTTCCTTGAAAAAGTTCCACATTTCCACGACATCCTTCCCCGACAGCCTATGCTCCCAACTTATGCTCCTCCGATCCTGTCTTACAGCATCGTAATTACCCTTCCCCCAATTGTAAAACCTACCCTGTTGCACGCACCTATCCCTCTCCATAACCAAGGTGAAAGTCACAGAATTGTGGTCACCATCACCAAAATGTTCACCCACTAACAAGCCCATCACTTGTCCCGGTTCATTACCGAGTACCAAATCCAAAATGGCCTCCCCTCTGGTCGGACAATCTACATACTGTGTTAGAAAAGCTTCCTGGACACACTGCACAAACACTGCCCCATCCAATCTACTTGATCGAAAGAGCTTCCAATCAATATTTGGGAAGTTGAAATCGCCCATGACTACTACCCTGTGGCTTCTGCACCTTTCCAAAATCTGTTTCCCAATCTGTTTCTCCACATCTCTGCTGCTATTGGGGGGCCTATAGTAAACACCCAACAAGGTGACTGCACCTTTCCTATTTCTGACTTCAGCCCATACTACCTCTAAAGGCAGATCCCCCTCGAACTGCCTTTCTGCAGATGTTATTCAATTTCTAATTAGCAACGCCACCCCCCCCTCCTTTTTTACCACCCTCCCTAATCCTACTGAAACATCTGTAACCAGGAACCTCCAACAACCATTCCTGTCCCTCTTCTATCCACGTTTCCGTGATGGCCACAACATCGTAGTCCTAGGTACCGATCCACGCCTTAAGTTCACCGACCTTCTTTCTGATACTCCTTGCGTTGAAGTATACGCACTTGAACCCATCTCTGTGTCCGCAAGTATTCCCTGTCAATGCTACATTCTTCACAGCCTCCCCACATACTTGGACATCCTGACAAACAGCTAGCCTACTTGCTGGACTACAAGTCCGGATCCCATCCCCCTGCCAAATTAGTTTAAACCCCCCCTGAAGATAGCTAGCAAACCTACCCCCCAGGATATTGGTGCCCTTCTGGTTCAGGTGCAACCCGTCCTGCTTGTACAGGTCCCACCTTCCCCAGAATGCAGTCCAATTGTCCAAATACCTGAAGCCCTCCCTCCTACACCATCCTTGCAGCCACGTGTTCAACTGCACTCTCTCCCTATTCCTTGCCTCACTGTCACGTGGCACCGGCAACAACCCAGAGATGACGACTCTGTCTGTCCTAGCTTTCAGCTTCCAGCCTAACTCCCTGAGCTCTTGAATGACCTCCACACCTCTCTTACTACCTATGTTGTTGGTGCCAACGTGCACCACGACTTCTGGCTGCACACCCTCCCCCTTAAGGATTCTGAAGACACGGTCCGAGACGTCTCGGACCCTGGCACCCGGGAGGCAACAAACCATCCGAGAGTCTCGCCCATGCCCACAGAATCGCCTGTCCGTCCCTCTAACTAGAGAGTCTCCTATAACTAGCGCTCTCCTCCTCTCCCCCTTTCCCTTCTGAGTCTCAGAGCCAGACCTCACGCCACAGACCCGGTCACTGAAGCTTACCCCTGTTAGGATGTCCCCCCCACCAGTATCCAAAGCGGTATACCTATTGTTTAGGGGAATGACTACAGGGGATCCCTGCACTGCCTGCTTCCTCCCCTTCCCACCTCTAACTGTTACCCAGCTACCTCTGTTCTCTGGAGGATGGTGAAAGGGAGAAGTGGAAATGAGGGGCACGGGGCTGAGAAGGGAGTCGGGGGATGGAAAAGGAGGTTATTTGAAATGGCGGAAGATGGGGTGTTGTTCCCCCAATTTGCGGTTTGGTTCGTTGTGGCAATAGAGGAAGCCTCAGATGTTCTTGTCAGAAAGGGAGTGGGAAAGGGAAATAAAATGAGTGGTGACTGGGAGGTCTGGTCAGCCTCTACGGACCCGGCTGTGATGCTCGCCAAACCGTTCCCCAAGTTTACGCTCGGTCTCCCCGAAGTAGCGAAGACCACAATTTGCAAACACGTGGCAAATGTAGTACCACAATGTGAAGTTATAGCTTTTGCTATGGAAAAAAAAGCAGAAAGACAGTGTTTTATTTAAATGGTATTACTTTGGGATGTGGGTGGCATGGTGGCACAGTGGTTAGCACTGCTGCCTCACAGCGCCAGAGACCCGGGTTCAATTCCCGCCTCAGGCGACTGACTGTGTGGAGTTTGCACGTTCTCCCCGTGTCTGCGTGGGTTTCCTCCGGGTGCTCCGGTTTCCTCCCACAGTCCAAAGATGTGCAGGTCAGGTGAATTGGCCATGCTAAATTGCCCGTAGTGTTAGGTAAGGGGTAAATGTAGGGGTAAGGGTGGGTTGCGCTTCGGCGGGTCGGTGTGGACTTGTTGGGCCGAAGGGCCTGTTTCCACACTGTAATGTAATCTAATCTTAATCTAATCGTAATCTAATCTTAGAACTGCAGATGCTGGAGATCAGAGGCAAAGTGTGGTGCTAGAAAAAGGCAGTAGGTCAGGCAGCATCTGAGGACCATGAGAGTAGACATTTTGGTCCCGAGCACTTCATCAGGAATGATGTGTGGATGGACAAAGGGTCTGATTCTGTGCTGTATGACTCTAATCATCTTCAGAGAGAGCAGAAGTGTGATTATGAAGGCTGGAGTTTAAGAGGAGCTTTCAAAGATGTTTGCCCTTAATGGGAGTAGAAGAAGTTACAATGAAATCTTGCGTTTGTGAGACAGCAACTGAGTGAGTGAGTAAATCCAAGGTTTTGGTGCAAAGTGGGAATTCATTGCACTGTGGGGATGAAGCTCGACTTAATGAGTCATTTCTACTGGTGAATGAAACCAGGCTCAAGATTAGGAGGAGTAAATTTCGGACAGAGATGAGGAGAAACTGCTTTTCCTGGACAGTAGTGAATCTATAGAATTCTCTGCCCCAGGAAGCAGTAGAAGCAGCTTCATTAAGTATATTCAATACACAGTTGGATGGGCTTTTGCAATGGTAGGGGAATTAAGGGTAGTTGGGACAATGCAAGGAGGGGGATCTCAGATGATGAATAGATCAGCCATGATCTTAATGAATGGCAGAGCAGGTTGGACGGGCCAAATGGCCTTCTCCTGCTTCTATTGCTATGTAACTGTGTAACCCTGCATTTCCCATGGCTAACCCACCTAACCTGCACATCTGTCATCATTATAGGCAATTTAGCATGGCCAATCCAAACCAAGGCCGGTGAGCAGTGAGGTGATGTGGGAAATGCACATTAGAGAAAGGGATAAGGAGAGTAAATGTACCAGCAATCAAAACTGGATTCTAAAGATCACAAAAACTGAAATGATACATGGTGAGTCTGAATGTGTGCTGCATTGTAACAAAAGGGAATGAATTGACTGCACACATTGAAGTGAATAATTATGGTCTGAGACTCCTTACAGAGACATGGCTTTAGGATGGCAAGGATTAGATTCTGTATATTGAGGGTGTTGTCGAATGGGAAGCTTGGTAAAGGTAGAGGGTTGGCACTGCTAATCAAAGCACTGAGCACAGGGTAGTCTGATGTCAGCTCGGGTTTCAGGGCCTGGTTTCTCTGTCCTCTGTTGATCTCCCTGTTCCCAAGGAGTATGATGTCGGTCTGTGCTCAGCTCTGCTGGATTTCTGCTGAAGCTTTGTCCCCTTTTTCACCTTCTGGAACAATAAAGCATTCAGTCAATCAAGCCCCAACCCACAATCTCCCAGCCTGTCAGTCATCCAGGCACAGTGTAATCACAGCAGGGGATCTCACAAGAAAAATGGAACCAAATTAGAAATGACTAGGTGCTCGTGTTTAATGTTTGTTCATGAGTAAGTAAACCACAAATGGGGCTCTCCCAGGATTCTTATACTATCCTACTTGAGGAATTCTCTCTCCCTTACATCTAACTATGAGAACCCAGCTATGATTTACAACAATATTTACACCAACAGAAGTAAGGCACCTGTTCTCAAATAGACAGAGAGATAAACAGGATGGGAATAGACATTTTCTCTCTCATGTGCACACACACACACACACAAGTTCACGGGAATGAATGCACATTTGCAGAGCTGAGCTCAAATGTCACTTTTTGTTATAAAACTTTAAGTTCGCTTGACAAGGTGCTTTCCAGGAAGTTCTGGGATTTGCATATTAATGATACCTGCAACCCATTTGAAAAGATGAAAGACTTAACAATCCAGGTTTGTTTAATGTATTATTTCAGTGGCAGGACACTGTCATGTTTTTCTATAAGTTCTGTGTCTTATTATTTTATTCTCCACAACCACTTGATGAAGGAACAGTGTTCCAAAAGCTAGTGCTTCTAAATAAACCTGTTGGACTATAACGTGGTGTTGTGATTTTTAACTTTGTCCAGGTTAGGGGGGAAATTGCTATGCTAAATTACCCATAGTGCCCAGGGATGTGCAGGTTAGGTGTGATAGTCAGGGAGTAGAGCAACAGGTGCAGGGGAATGGATGTGGGTGGGTTACCCTTCGGAGGGTCGGTATGGACTTGTCGGGCCGAGTGGCCTGCTTCCACACTGTGGGGATTCTGTGAAGGGAAGGAATTCCTGCAAACTGTGCAGGGCAGTGCGGGCCTAGCCAGCCGGCCGGCCGCGCCCCACCCCTTCCTCTCGCCCCTTTTCCCATTCCCTACCCCACCCATGACCCATTGAAGGCATCACAACATGAAGTGGCCCTGTCAGTTTGCATGAAACTCCCTCCCTCTCGGCAATTCTTCGTCCTGGGACGGTGTGGGGGGAAATCTGTTCACTTGTGGCAACTGGAGTGAATCCAAGGAGGCAGCAGACTCTGCAAACTCAGGTATGTGTCTTAATTACCCGGGCGAGGAGGGACAGAAGGATGGGGTGGAGCTGTTTTCCCCATCGCGCCTGAGTCTGAGACTTTTTTATAAAATCATGAGGGGTATGGATAGGGTAAATAGACAAGGTCTTTCCCTTGGGATGGGAAAGTCCCGAACTGGAGGGTCATAGGTTCAGGGTGAGGGCAGTGGGGAAATGTAAAAGAGACCTCAATGGCAACCTTTTCATGAAGAGGGTGGTGCTTTTAAGGAATGAGCTGCCAGAGGAAGTTGTGGGGGCTGCTAGAATTCCAACAGTTAAAAGGCATCTGGATGGGTGTATGAATACAAAGGGTTCAGTGGATCGGGGCCAAGTGATGGCAAATGCGACCAGATTAATTTAGGATATCTGGTCAGCTCAGGCAGGTTGGGCCAAAGGGTCTGTTTCTGCGCTGTGTGACTCTAATTGTCTTCAGTGAAAGCAGAAGTGTGGTTGTGAAGGCTGGACTTTCAGAGCATGTTTTATCCTGACTGGGAGCAGAAGAGTTTGACTGAAGTGTTTGGTGTTAATGCCTTGATGTCTCATTTTGCTCCCACCTTCCCGGGGTCGATAACTATTTTGTGTCTGGTCCTTCCTCAAGAAGCTGCATTGCAGGTTCACCCTGAATTGACACTTTTTATTTGCTTCCCAAAATCAGACCTGCTCACTCTCAGCAGTATCCCAATGTTGTGAAAGATATTAACTTTCAGGTGGAGGTATCCAAAATTCAGAGAGATGTCAGTCTTGATGTTTTTGCTTTTTCTGCCCCTGTAAGATCCTGAATCAGCACCTTCAGGGGAATTAGTTAGAGCGGAGTGAGAACAGAGGGGGAGAGAGAGTGGCATGGTGCTTTCAATTTTGTGGAACAACAAAAGAATATTCCACAGAAAGTAGAATTGCTTGTTCTGAATTTCTACCCTGCACTGATAGTGATGACTTATGTAATCTCTTTTTGCAGAGTATTTGAAAATCAGAAGACTGAAGTTTCAAAATCAACTGATGAAGGACCTGTGCCCGAAACATTGACTCTCCTGTTCCTCGGATGCTGCCTGACCTGTTGTGATTTTCCAATGCCACACATTTTTTGACTGACTCTCCAGCGTCTGCAGTCCTCACTTTGATGTCAATGTCTGACAGTCACTCAGTCCATTCGGACCGCAACAATTTTCAACTATGATTCTGTGAGAAGGAGCAAAGTGTTTTGGTTCCTGTTTGAGTACGTTTTCAGCGTCAGTGGGACTGGATGAGAGACCCTACTGTTGCAGTGCACTGAGTATGGAGCATGTAACCGCTATACGGCCTGGAAAGAGGAATTGACGGCAGGGAGGGGCTGTATGTGTGTTTTTGTGTAAACTGAAGCGTTGGCCATGGAGAAACCCGAGGAATCCCACCTTTTGGAGAAACGATGGAAGTGTGATGACTGCGGGAAAAGCTTCTGTTTCCCATCTTCCCTGGACTCTCATCAACGCAGCCACACCGGGGAGAGGCCGTTCCCCTGCCCCAAGTGCGGGAAGGCCTTCAGCAATTCATCCAACCTGCGGAGGCATCAGCAGGTCCACACGGGGGAGAGGCCGTTCCCCTGCCCCAAGTGCAGGAAGGCCTTCAGCAATTCCTCCGCCCTGCTGACCCACCGGCGGGTCCACACAGGTGAAAGGCCCTTCGGCTGCCCCGAGTGTGGGAAGGCCTTCAGCAATTCCTCCGCCCTGCTGACCCACCAACGGGTTCACACGGGGGAGAGGCCCTTCAGCTGCCCTGAGTGCGGGAAGTGCTTTACCCAGGCCTCCACCCTGCTGACCCACCAGCGGGTCCACACAGGTGAGAGGCCGTTCACCTGTTGTCAGTGCAAGAAGGCTTACACCTGCTCCTCCGCCCTGCGGAGGCACCAGCGAGTTCACCTGTAGGGGAATTGAAACAGTGATGGCCAAGTTGCATCCTTTACCTGGTCTGGCCTACACGTGACTCCAGGTCCACAGCAGTGTGGTTGACTCTATACTGCCCCACCCCTCCTCGCTCGGCAAATGAGAGGGGAGAAACTTACTAGGAGTCAGAGTATGGATTGAAATTGTTGAGTGAGGCAACACTTCCTCTGGGTTACAGCTGTACCAAGGATCCAGTTACAAAGGGATGACTGGGTGCTAACCAATAGTAAAGAATGTGAGGTGGGGGAGTGGGGGAAGTGTATGTACTTTGACTTTGAGCTGTTTAAAAAGCAACTACTTTTTCTCTGCCTTTTTGCAGGGGGACCTGAAGCTGTAACAAAGTTGGGTTGCAATAAAGGTTACCTGAACTTACCGCCGGGCTCAGACTCTCATTGAAAGCTTTGAGCTCCAAGAGGTTTTGTTTTAAAGCTGATCAGTTCTTTCAGCCTCCTGCACTAAGCTTCCAATGTTGTCTATCAGAAAGAGCAGTGAATGAGGAGCCAGTATCATGAGAAATTGTAAGTTTTTCAGGAGTGCAGAGTGCATCATTTCATCAGCATTGTAACGTTTACTGGCAGCATCGGGAGGTGTGGGCTGTGTTCAGTGGAAACGATGTGGAGGAGCCAGTGGTGGACTGGCCTGGATGAAGTTAAAAATCGCACAACACCAGGTTATAGTCCAACAGGTTTATTTGGAAGCACTAGCTTTCGGAGCGCTGCTCCTCCACCGGGTAGCTGTGGAGCCAGATCAAAAGACACAGAATTGATAGCAAAAGCTCACAGTGTCATGCAACTGATAGGATATACTGAACAAACCTAGATTGCTGTTCAGTCTTCCATCGTTGAGAATGGATTGCAGGTTTTGGTTCATTAATATGTAAATCCCAGAACATCTTTTCAGTTACGTTCTTGAGATGACTTAAGGTTTTATTTTTAAAAAGGCTGACAGCTTAGACAATGCATTAAAGGTGTCAGGTTCAAGCTTGTCATACCCCAATCTTGGATCAGACTGGTTCTATTTCCAAAGTAGGAATTTATAAGATATTACACGGATTGACTGCCTGCAGTTTCTGCACTTTTTGAGTAAAGTAGAATGTATCTGCAAATAATTCTGCCAATTCAAATTCACTTCATGGAGTTATTTGTGTGTGTGTGTGTATGTGAGTTTGTGTGCATGCTTGGTAAAGAGTGTTGGGGGGGTGTATGTGTGTGTATATGTATGAGAGAGGTATGAATAAAAGCAAGGGGTTGCATTTTGCTGAAACAAGGAAGGGCGGACCTATACAGGTAATGATAGGGCCTTGAGCCTTGTTGGAGAACAGAGACATGGGAGGATTCAGGTGCATAGCTGCATCACTGGGAGACAGGGTGGTTAAGAAGGTGTTTAGCACACTTGCCTTAATTGTTCACCCCATTGGGTATAGGGGTTGGGACACCATGTTGAGGTTGTACAGGATGTTGGTGAGGCCACTTTTAGAGTACTGAGTACAGTTCTGGTGGCCCTGTAATAGGAAGAATACTATTAGAGAGGGTTCGGTAACGATTTATCAGGACATTGCCAGGACTGGAGGGTTTGAGTTATAAGGAGAGACTGGGACACTTTTCACTGAAGTGCAGGAGGTTGAGTGGTAATGTCATTGAGATTTATAAAACCATGAGGAGTGGAGGTAAGGTGAATAGCAAAGGGCTCTGCCTTAGTGTAGAGGTGCTCAAAACTAGGAGGCATATTTTTTAAAGTAAGGGGAGAGAGATTTAAAAGGAGCCTGAGGGACAACGTTTTGGTACAGGGTGGTTTGCATATGGAATGAACTTGCTGAGGAAGTGGTAGATGCGGGGACAGTTACAATATTTAAGCGACATTCAGATGGGTACATGAATAGAAAGGTTCAGAGGGATACGGGCCAAATATAAGTAAGTGGGACTAGTTATTTTGGGAATCCTGGTCGGCATGGACGGGTTGGACAGAAGGGTCTGTTTCTGTGCTGTCTACCTCTCTGAACCAGAAGTGATCTTATTGAAACCAGTAGAATTCTGAAAGGGGCTTGACAGGATAGATGCAGATAAAATGCTCCTTTGTGGGGAGGGTCATAGAATCCCAACAATGTGGAAGCAGGCCATTCGGCCCATCTATTCCACACTGGCCCTCTGAAGAGCATCCCACCCATACCTAACCCCTTTCTCCATATTTCCCATGGCTAATCTATCCTAACTTGTACATCCCAGGGCACTAAGGGTCATTTAGCACTGCCAATCCTCCATAACCTACACCCTAAAATACAGAGGAGGAAGTATAGGATGTCTTGAAACATAAAGGTGGATAAATCCCCCGGACCTGATCTGCTGTAGCCTAGAACTCCGTGGGAAGCTAGAGAAGTGATTGCTGGGCCTGTTGCTGAGATATTATCGTCAATAGTCACAGGTGAGGTGCCGGAAGACTGGAGCTTGGCTAACATGGTTTTACTGTTCAAGAAGGGTGGTAGACCAGTAAGCCTGATGTCATTTGTGGGCAAGTTGTTGGAGGGAGTCCTGAGGGACAGGATGTACATGTATTTGGAAAGGCAAGGACTGATTAGGGATAGTCAACATGACTGTGTGCATAGGAAATCATGTCTCACAAATTTGATTGAGTTTTTCTGAAGAAGTAACAAAGAGGATAGATGTGATCTATATGGACTTGCAGTAAGGCATTCAATAAGGTTCCCCATGGGAGACTGATTAGCAAGATTAGATCTCACGGAATACAGGTAGAACTAGTCATTTGGTTACAGAATGGGCTCAAAGGTAGAAGACAGAGGGTGACAGTGGAGGGTTATTTTTCCGACTGAGGCCTGTGACCAGTGGAGTGCCGCAAGGATCGGTGCTGGGCCCTCTACGTTTTGTCATTTACATAAATGATTTGGATGTGAGCATAAGAGGTACAGTTAGTAAATTTGCAGATGCCACCAAAATTGGAGGTGTAGTGGACAGCGAAGAGGGTGACCTCAGATTACAACAGGTTCTGGACCCGATGGGCTGAGAAGTGACAGATGACGTTTAATTCAGATAAATGCGAAGTGCTGCATTTTGGAAACCTTAACAGGACTTATTTACTTAATAGTAAGGTCCTAGGGAGTCTTGCTGAACAAAGAGACCTTGGAGTGCAGGTTCATAGCTCCTTGAAAGTGGAGTCCCAGGTAGATCGGATAGTGAAGAAGGCATTTGGTATGCTTTTATTTATTGGTCAGAGTATTGAGTACAGAAGTTGGGAGGTCATGTTGCGGCTGTACAGGACATTGGTTAGGCCTCTGTTGGAATATTGCGTGCAATTCTGGTCTCCTTCCTATCAGAAAGATATTGTGAAACTTGAAAGGGTTCAGAAAAGATTTACAAGGATGTTGCCAGGGTTGGAGGATCTGAGCTACAGGGAGAGACTGAACAGGCTGGGGCTGTTTTCCCTGGACCGTCGGAGGCTGAGGGGTGACCTTATAGTGGTTTACAAAATCAGGACGGGCATGGATAGTATAAATAGACCAAGTCTTTTCCCTGGGGTCGAGGAGTCCAGAACTCGAGGGCATAGGTTTAGGGTGAGAGAGGCAAGATATAAAAGAGACCCAAGGGGCAACATTTTCATGCAGAGGGTGGTATGTGTATGAAAAGAGCTGCCAGAGAATGTGGTAGAGGCTGGTACAATTGCAACATTTAAGAGGCATTTGGATGGGTATATGAATAGGAAGGGTTTGGAAGGATATGGGCCGGGTGCTGGCAGGTGGGACTAGATTGGATTGGGATATCTGGTCGGCATGGATGGGTTGGACCAAAGGGTCTGTTTCCATGCTGTACATCTCTGTGACTCTAAAAGCAAGTTGTAGACAAGTAAAAAGGCTGACCAGACAAGGAGGTGGTTAACAACCTCAGGGCATCCCTCTTAAACCATGCATCCTATTTGTTTACAAATTAAACATGCTTCAGCTCTTTTCTTAGCTGCTTTCTGGAAATCTGGGTGACACCAGGTTTGTAATACAGTATTAACCATTCCCTCCTTGCCCACGTGTGTACAATAATGCACATAATCAATTGAAAAAGGCAGCAGCAAAGAAGGAACACAAAGTAGTCCATCAGGGGTCACCCACCTTTCGGTTTGAGTATCGAGGGAGTACCCTATTTGAGGCCATAGTTTGTGCTGCTCAGCAGGGGGCCTCCCCTGTGATTTCAGTCCCATACCCAGGCCTGGCATTCCCACCCCCATATTGTCTCTATCTGGGTTTTGCTGGGCACCCAATGGGACCAGAAGTTTGGGGTGGAAGGCTGCCTGCTTGGCAGCATCATCCATCTGTTCATTCCTTTGGAGACTGTATCCATTGCCTCAGCATGAGCTGAACATCTTGAGAGCTGTCAGATTGATTGGACAAAACAGCATTACTATTAGTCTGCCCCGTGGGGGTTTCAAATCCTCTATGTTCCCACAAGTCTCTGTAATCATGGGTCACACCAAAAGCACAGTGAGAGTTGAAGATCTCAACCCCCAGGAGGGGTCTCTCAGTTCTGAGATTGGTCAAATGAACACGAGGATTATGGTTTGCTTCAGCAAGGTTTCACACTTTAATTTGTAACGGCCGGGCAAAGATTGTCCAGCAACACAGATATTAAAATATTCTGTGTTCCTTGGAGAAACTGCGTGATTAACTTGGAATAAAATATCAATTTTCATATGTTTCTTAAGAGACAGTACAGCCTTAATTACAGAGTAAATCCAATAAACTGTAATAAAATTACATAATGGACAACAGATTGTTTCCCAGGAAATATCATTGGGTTAATGTTGTGTCACATGCATTATCTCCTCATACCTGTGCTTCAAGGTTAGCTAGGACTGGTCGGTAATGTCCTATCTAGCTTAATTAGATCCATACTATGAAGAAGGCATTGTTTGCTTAACCTGTGATTCAGTTAGCTCAGGAATGCAGAAATGCAGCTTTTAGCTATTTTAAACACAGCGTTAATTTGCAGCCTGAAGACACATTGTTCTATTACTTTATATTGTGATGCTATTTTGTGACAACAGCCTAAATCCTGGTATTAGATCCTCATCTGGTATAGACCTGCTCCATCACTCAAAAGAAAACTAGATTTACAATTTAAGGCCATACATGCTATTCTGCTAATTTAATCCAGTTGATTTGTTTTTGTTTAAAAATGTGAAAACCTTGTGAACAGTTCTTCCAGTTAATCACTGAATATTCAAATTTCTCTTCAAAATTAAAGATCATAACAAAACTGGGTGTCATTGTGGGATTTTGAACCTGGAAGATGTGCTTGTGAAGGTTGAATGAACAATATTTCAAAGTGAATGTTATCGTGTTCAGTACTAAGACTTTCTGGAGATGAAAAATTTGCCTTTGTATTTTGCAGCACTTAACTCTCGCATCAACCTGACTGCATATTCTATGGAACTGGCCTTGGTTAAGAGCTGGGGCAAACATCAGAAATAATGGAGGCAGGAGCACAGCAATTAGAGTTAGAAAGTTAGCCAAAAGTATAAAAACAGGAAGGAAAGTTTCGTCAGCTTTTCTTAAAAAAAGTTAACAAAGTAAGTGTTGGTTCTTTAAAAAAATGAGTCTGGGGATTCAATATCAGAGGATAAAGAGATGCTCGATGAATTGAAAAGAGCTTGAATCTGTCTTCAGTAGAGAGGATACAAGTAACTGCTTATAACTGGCTGGAAATCAGGAACTGAAAGGGAAGGAGGAACTGAAGACAATAACAATTACCAGGGAGGTAGTACTGAGTAAACTGTTGGAATACAAGCTCACAAGTCCCAGGGGTCCAAAGGATTTCATTCTAGATCTTTAAAGAAAAACTAGCTAGTGAAATAGTTAATGCATTGGTTTTAATTTTCCAAACCTTATTAGTTTCAGGGAAGGTTTATGTAGATTGGAAAACTCCTTTCTCCAAAAAGGCAGACCGAGAACAGGAAACCGCAGACAATTTACCTTAACATATGTCAGGGAAAATGTTCAAAGCTGTGATTAAAGATGTGAAGACAGGGCACTTGTATAAGTTCTGTCAGCGTGAATCTGTTTTTGTCATTGGGAAATAATGTTGTAATTGAAGAACTGCCTCTCCGCATTGCGACTGAACTGATGTGTCTCCAGTAGGTAAAAACAATGACTGCAGATGCTGGAAACCAGATTCTGGATTAGTGGTGCTGGAAGAGCACAGCAATTCAGGCAGCATCCGAGGACAGGCAAAATCGACGTTTCGGGCAAAAGCCCTTCATCAGGAATAAAGGCAGAGAGCCTGAAGCATGGAGAGATCAGCTAGAGGAGGGTGGGGGTGGGGACTGTCGATTTTGCCTGTCCTCGGATGCTGCCTGAATTGCTGTGCTCTTCCAGCACCACTAATCCAGAATGATGTGTCTCCAGTGCCGACAGGGAATGGAATCCCTTCCCACATTCCCCACATTTCCACGGCTTCTCCGCAGTTCTGGTGTCCTTTCAGCTCCCTGTTTCTGATGAACAACTGAAACTGTGATCACACTCAGGAAACGTGTACAGTCACCCCCTGCTGCGAACAGTGTAATGTTACTTCAGTCTGTGTGTCTGGTTCCAGCTCCTTCTCACAGACAGCTCACTGGGGCACACTCTCTCCCAACAAGGGGAAAAGACATACAAAAGTTGAGGAGTCAGACAAAATGTGGAAGCAATAAAATGTCGAAACACAGGGGAAAAAAATTGTGGCTCGACCCCTTTTTTTCCCTGTTGGCATTTGGACACTCAAAATCTGTCAGGAACACCAACCATCCCAAAGAGCATACTGCGCATGTTTGCCGGTGTCAGCAACGCAGTGCGCATGTTTGCCGGTGTCAGCAACGCAGTGCGCATGTTTGTCGGTGTCAGCAAATTCGTGGGCATGCTCGTCACTGTGCGTTTAAAAAAGGCGCGCGATCTCTTTTTGATTGCCCAATAGGGACGCCTGGAGGACTGGAAGGACATTGGTCCTCCTGCCAATCAGAGTCACCTCGTGAATACGGAAGTTGGACAATGAGGTTCCGAAGCTGCTGCTCGTGTCTGAATGAAGATTGAGCTTTATCCCAGACTGCAAATTCCTCTGTCCATTATCTGTGAGTATGCGCACTCTTCTCTTGCCACCTTTTCCATTTAATTTTCATTTTGGGATTCAGTTGTTGACTTGCAGCAACTAAAAGGAAAGGGAGAGTGTCGGGGTGGGGACAGACTCTGGAAACGGTGCTCCAGGTCTGTGTCTTAATTGGCAAAATAGACAGGCGGGAGGCTGGAAGAACACAGCAAGCCAGGCAGTATCAGGAGGTGGAGAAGTCAATGTTTCGGGTGTAACCCTTCTTCAGAATTAAAAATCACACTACACCAGGTTATAGTCCAACAGGTTTAATTGGAAGCACACTAGCTTTCGGAGCGACGCTCCTTCATCAGGTGATTGTGGAGGGCTCGATCGTAACACAGAATTTATAACAAAAATTTGCTGTGTGATGTAACTGAAATTATACATTGAAGAATTGATTGTCTGTTAAGCCTTTCATCTGTTAGAATACAGTGATTAGTTTCACTTCTTCCATGTGTAAATCACAAAACCCTTTTTTTAAAGTTGCATTCTCGGGTTGGCTGATAACAATGGAGATAGTTAGACAATGTGTTGAAGGTGTTCGCCTTTATTCTATGTGTTAAAGACTGCTCATGTCCTCTCTTTGCTCTTAACTGTCTCTTTAAATCCTTCCTAGCTGATCTGTAACTCTCCATCGCCTCATCTGAACCATCTTGCCTCAACAACACATAAGCCTCCTCCTTCTTTGTAACAAGAGATGCAATTTCTCTTGAAAACCATGGTTCCCTTACCTTAGCACTCCCTGCCTGACAGGGACATACCTATCAAGGGCACACAATATCTGTTCCTTAAACCAGCTCCACATTTCAATTGTTCCCATCCCCTGCATTTTGCTACCCTATTCTATGCATCCTAAGTCTTGCCTAATTGCATTATAATTGCCCTTGTCCCATCGATAACTCTTGACCTGTGGCATGTTCCTATCCCTTTAAATGAAAACCAACTGAATTATGGTCACTCTCTCCAAAGTGCTCACCTTCCACTAAATCAAACACCCGGCCTGGTTCATTACCAAGCACCAGATCCAGTGTGACCACCCCTCTTGTCGGCCCTTCGACATGCTGTGTCAGAAAGCCTTCCTGCACACACACTGGACAAAAACTGATCCATACGACGTACTAGAGTGAAAGCATTTCCAGTCAATGTTGGGGAAGTTAAAGTCCCCCATAATGACCACCCTGTTCCTTTCACTCCTACCCAGAATAATTTTGCTAATCCCCTCTTCCCTCTCCCTTGAACTCTGCAGAGGCCTATGAAAGAACTCCAAGTAGTGGAACATTATACAATCGGTCGTGGAATTCTTGTAGCATGTCGCATACTGAAGGCTAAGACTTTAATGAATATAGAGGGTCTTTTAAAGAAAATAGTTTTACGCGAGGAAATAACTTTAAAGTGTCGTAGTTGACCACAAAAAGAAGCAACAGCAGCATTTCACAATAAAGCTTATTGTAAGATTAGAGAAAGTGGACAAAAGAACAAGCTGTAACAAACGAGGAACAAAGAATGCAGACAAGGACAGCGGGATGGCCAGATAAGAAAATAACTGACAAGTGAGGTAATCGGCTTATGATAGGATGGGAAAAGGGAGGTGTGATTCCACAACTTGTAAACTCAATAAGAAAGCTAACAGGCTCTGTTTTGGCGCACATTTCTGCTTGGTTGCAGAAGTGTCTGGTACTTGCAAGACTGTAATAAATTGTTCTTGTTTCCAAGGCTTTGTCTCAGGCTGATTGATTTGTGAGTGAGTTCTGTTTCTCACATTTCTACCTATGTTGTTGGTACCTACATGGACCATGACTTGGGGTTGGAAACCCTCTCCCTTCAGGAACCCAAAGATACGATCCGAGACTTCACGCACCCTGGCACCTGGGAGGCAACACACTAACCACGAGTCTTGCTCATTCCCAACACACCTTCTATCTGACCCTCTAACTATTGAGTCCCTAATGACTAACACTCTCCTCCTTTCCCTCCTTCCCTTCTGGTGCAACAGGGACAGGCTCTGTGCCAGAGACCTGGGCTCCAGTGCATACGCCTGGTAGGTCGTTTTGCCCCCCTCAACAGTACCCACTGACTTATACAGCAGGAAGGAAATAAAAATAAGTCGTCCCTCCTTTCCCAGGAACCTCTGCTCTCCGACTTCAAATTTAAAACCTCAACTCAGTGACTCTCCACTCCTGGGCTGCAGCTGCCACTAAAAAACAGAAAATGTCACTTTTTTTGTGGTTACCACTGCTGCCTCACAGCGCCAGAGCCCCAGGTTCACTTCCCCCACCCCCCCAATGTCTGCGAGGGTTTCCTCCTACAGTCCAAAGACGTGCGTGTTGGGTGAATTGGCCAAGCTCAATTGCCCCGTAGTGTTAGGTGACAGGGAATGGGGCTGGGTGTTTTGCTCTTCGGCGCGTCGGTGTGAACTTGTTGGGCCGAAGGGCCTGTTTCTACACTGTAGGGAATCTGATCTATCGTTCTGGAATTTATATATTGATGAACTGAAACCTGCAACCCATTCTAAAAGATGAAGGACTCAGCTGCGTTCCTGGTTTGTTCCAAAAATTGCACCGGTTGCATTACACTGTGAACTGATCAGAGGGATCTGGGAGTGCTAGTTGAGGATTCTCTAAAGGTAAATATGCAGGTTGAGTCCGGAATTATGAAGGTGAATGCAATGTTGTCAATTATCTCGAGGGTTGGAATATAAAAGCACTGTTGTGTTACTGAGACTTTATAAAGCTCTGGTTAGGCCCCATTTGGAGTACTGTGTCCAGTTTTGATCCCCACACCTCAGGAAGGTCATACTGGCACTGGAGCGTGTCCAGCGGAGATTCACACGGATGATACCCGGAATGGTAGGTCGAATATATGAGGAACGGCTGAGGATCCTGGGTTTGTATTCATTGGAGTTTAGAAGGTTAAGGGGAGATCTAATAGAAACTTACAAGATAATACATGGCTTGGAGAGGGTGGACGCTAGGAAATTATTTCCGTTAGGCGAGGAGACTAGGACCCGTGGACACAGCCTTAGAATTAGAGGGGGTAAATTCAGAACAGAAATGCGGAGACATTTCTTCAGCCAGAGTGGTGGGCCTGTGGAATACATTGCCACAGAGTGCAGTGGAGGCTGGGGCGCTAAATGTCTTCAAGGCAGAAATTGATAAATTCTTGATGTCACAAGGAATTAAGGGCTACGGGGAGAATGCGGGTAAGTGGAGTTGAAATGCCCATCAGCCATGATTGAATGGCGGAGTGGACTCGATGGGCCGAATGGCGTGACGTCCACCCCTATGTCTTATGGTCTCATGTTTTGCTATTAATTCTGTGTCTTATGATCCTGCAGCACAGCCACCGGCAGAAGGAGCAGCGCTGGAGAAGCTAGTGCTTCCAAATACACCTGGGTGGGCGGGGTTTAGTTTGGAGGGCGGGTTTGGGGGGAGGGGGAAGTTCATGGGCGGGGCGTGTCTCGTGAGAGGGTCACGAGCTAGTAGGCGGGGCAAGGGTCAGCGGGCGGAGCGGCGCGTCCAACCTGGAGGCGCGTGGCTTTGTGAGCGGGAGCGCGTGGAGTCAGGGGGCGTGGTTTTGACTCGCGCGGGGACCGCGGCAAAAGGGCAGACTTTGGTGCTCGATGGGGAAAGATGTTTGGGTCCAAGAGGCGGGGCTTTGTCTCGAAGGGGCGGGCATTACGAGCAGCGTTCAAAAGGACGGATTTAATGACATGCGTATCGAAGGGGCGGGGTTAATGAGCAGAGTTGGGAAGGGGCGGGGTTTACGTGTGGCATTGTTCGAGGAGGGGGCGGGACCAGTACTGGGGGCGTGGCCATCCCGAAGCCGGAAGTATGCCCGCGGCCTGTTTCCTCCGCTGGAGCCTCGGCTGCAGCAAATAAGGTAAAGCTTTATCAATATTTCCTTTTACAGAGTTTGTATTTAATAACCAGTAATGGCTACTCGATATCATCAGAAAGTCCCAAAATGCAATTCATTTCAATCCAGTGCAGATAAACACTGAGTTAATTTTCTAGGGGATTTAACAGCCTCAGCACTAAAATGGTCTCACAAGGGAACGGCTGTGAATGTTATCACTTGGGGTCCTGTTCACACAGATTCACCGATGCTGAGGCAAACGTTCTTAATTGCCTCACAACATCCTGTTATCACTTGGTGAGCCCAGGTGTCTATATCTTTAAGTTCTCTCTTCTTTCTGAGCCTTCCTGCCTGTTTATTTTCTAGTGCAGTAAATGTATTCAATAATTCAGCATTACATTTTAGTCTGAATGTTTAAAGGCAAGTTTTAAGGCTATAGACTTTATCACCCAGATGCCCACACACTCATTCCTCCCTTTGATTGCACTGCGATAACTGAAAGAGAATGCTAGTCCAAACGAATGCCCTTCCTGTAGAGTGGCACCACCATCTTCGCAGCTCATCTGGTCATATTTATCATCGCCATCGACACGTGTGGGTGAGCCATCGGATCGGAAAAGGAGCATCTTCTGGGGCAAATCTATGTCACTAAGGGACCTCATAAGCCGAGCAATTAAATACCTAACAATACCAATACTGACAAACAGACATAGCTAAATTGATAAGCCAATTGTACCATCAGCCCGATCTGCAGTTTCCCCAACTGGTCCCTTCAGTCATTCTGTCAAGGAATATCTGAATCTCTTCTTGTATATTAGTAATATTGCCAGTCAGATTGGGAATGCCCATAGTGCATTTATCTTGGACAATGGTGCAGACCTCACCCTCCTGGGGGAGTATGTAGTCTAAGGCATACCGATTCTGCACAGAGTAAAGACACAGGTCTGATAATCCCAGTTTACTCTGTTCCAGAGCCTCTTTAGTCTTATTTCCTCGAATGGTCAGGCCGCAAAAGAGGGAATTGCGGTTCTGTTGACTTGACACCCCTGCCGATCCTTCCAACCTCAGGGTACTCTGGATTCCCCAGCCTATCGGGTGTCCTGTATTGTCACCCAGTCCCTTGGGATCCTTCCAGTTGGAGCAAGGTTGGCTGAGACCGACCACTGCATCCCCCTCAGATGGAGGTTCCATCGACTTGTCCACTGGCCAGGACAAGGTACTGTTGTGGGAACAAGGTCTCTGATAGTGACCTTATGAGGGACATCTTTGCCATCCAGGACAAGGAAATTGGTAGCTTTACCTTAGCTGAAGAAATAATAGTCTGGTTTGGTATATATTACAGAGAGTTTGTCAAAATAGATTACTGAAATATTACAGCAGGGGGTCTGGTCAGGTCTACAGGAGTAAAGGGTCGACGTTTTGCAAGAGGAGTTGCTTGAGCGCTGTAAAAAATGGGCCAAGTGACTCGAGCACTCGCACTGTATGGGAGACAATGGTCCTCAGAATGCTATTCCCATTGGGCTCTCCCTGAGACCTATTGTACATAGTCTTGGTGACAGAATCAGGTTCTGAAAAGAGAAAAGGCCTATAAATGCACAAGGGAAGGGTTCCGTTCCAGGTCCATGTGCCGCATAAGGCCTGCCGTACCCCAGCCAGTGTTTCACCTGCTGTTTGTTTTCACAGACCGGAGGTATTGGAAAGTGATATTTCGCTTCGCAGGGTCGGCAGTCGGAAGTCTGACGAATAGATTGGAATCGGGGACTGGGGACGGGGCAAGTAAGTCATCTACCGATAGAGAGGAGTAACATACTACTGCCTCTGGGGTGAAGAGCATTCTGTGGGCCTGTATAAATAAGTTGTTTGTGGATTGAGGAGTTTCCCCTATCAGGCTTCCCTTTTCTCGAGTCGGCCTTCCTGCAAAAAGGGATGGTGTTCCTGGGCGTCCTTAAAATATTTACTATAATAACAGGGTTGATCATTTTTATCCGCACTCGGCTTGCGTCTGCAGGTAAAATCATAAAAACATGGTAACGACATGGTAACTCTCACTGATTTCTACTGTCCAGATGGACCATCTGGTCTTTCTGATGTAAGAGTCCATTGCAATAATCAATCTTCATCACGTTCCACACGTCAAAGGCGTCTGGTCCAGTGCACTGGACATCATCTCAGCATAGGTGGTGGATAATCTCTGATCATTCCTGGTTGCATCCATACTTAGTGGCTTTCCCCATCAGGATGTTGTACGTGATCAGAAAGGTAAGGAGATAGGCGATCCCCCACAAGTCCCTCCTCTTAGTTCAAGTATCTGTAATAAGATTAACATTAGAACAACAGCAAGATTCAAAAACCCAACTGGACAGGGTCCACTCCTTTTGTTGGGATTCCAGGATTCTCTCCTCCTCTTCCCCCCTTTTGATTGGTGCAGTCAATCAATTTACAATGGTGCAGGTGGACCCAAGCTGAGCGCCCAGCGACTGTGACCGCCAAGGGGGTGGGAAGTAAAACCTGGAAGGGGCCATCCCAACAAGGTTGGAGACCTTTGCCAGTCCAGTTCCTGACGAGCACCAGCGAACCAGGCTCTTCCCGTGACGAGGCTGAAAGGGAGGGAACATCGCTGTAGGCCGCACGCTCCTGGGAGTGAAAGGCATGCATAACACTAGTTAGAGCAAGAACATAACCAATCATTGCTTCGGTCATGTGCTGGAAGTGGACTGAGAAGGGAGCCGAATCGTTCCAAGGGTATGGAGGCGGTGACCTGAGAGACTCTCAGCTGGAGACAGTCGTGTCTTGCCCACAGACATGGATCGCATCGAGAATAAGGCCACAGGGATTAGCATAACCAGGAGAGGCCAGACTCTGCCACTAATTTGGCAAGTTTAGTCTTGAGTCTGGTTAAAACATTCAACAAGGCCGGCCGCCTGAGGATGATAAGCACCATGCAGTTGCCGACAAATACAAAGCTGGGAACAGAGTTCTCCGTTAATATTACCTACAAAGTGTGGTCCATTGTCCGAGCTAATGCACGCAGGTATACTGAAGCAGGGAATTATTTCCTTAAACAAAATCTTCACTACAGTCTCAGCAGTAGCGTTAGGAGGAGGGTAGGCTTCAATCCACTTAGAAAAGACATCAACAATAAGCAAAACATATTTATAGCAACTGAACTCATTTCTACAACTCAATGAAGTCCAGTTGAAGTGTCTCCAAGGGACCCTCCGGCAAGGGAGTTCTCGTAGAGATACTTGAACTAAGAGGTGGGGGATCGCCTACCCACTGACCTGTTTGATCACGTACAACATCCTGATCGGGAAAGTCACTGACTGAGTATCGATGCGATCTGGAATGATCTGAGATTATCCTGATGTCATCTGGTGCACCAGACCAGACGCTTTCAACGTGGAGTCGCTTGAGCGATGGCGTGAGCTGCCAGAGGAAGTGGTGGGTGCTGGTACGATGGCAAGTTAAAAGGCTCCTGGACGGGCATCTGAATATGAAGGGTTCAGATGGGTCAGGGCCAAGTGATGGCAAATGCAACTGGAGTCATAGAGATGTGCAGCACAGAAACAGACCCTTCGGTCCAACTCGTCCTTGCTGACAAGATAGCCAACCCAATTTAGTCGCAGCTGCCAGAACCCGGCCTATATAGGGGCCAAGTGATGGCAAACGTGACTAGATTAATTTAGGATATCTGGGCAGGTTGGGCCAAAGGGTCTGTTTCTACGCTGTGTGACTCTCATTGTCTTCAGTGGAATCAGAAGTGTGGTTGTGAAGGCTGGACTTTCAGAGCATGTTTTGCCCTGACTGGGAGCAGAAGAGTTTGACTGAAGTGTGTTGGTGTTAATGCCTTGACGTCTCATTTTACTCCCACCTTCTCGGGGTCATTAACCATTTTGTGTCTGGTCCTTCCTCAAGAAGCTGCATTGCAGTTTCACCCTGAATGGACACTTTTTTTTTTGCTTCCCAAAATCAGACCTGCTCACTCTCAGCAGGATCCCAACGTTGTGAAAGATATTAGCTTTCAGGTGGAGGTATCCAAAATTCAGAGAGATGTCAGTCTTGATGTTTTTGGTTTTTCTGCCCCTGTAAGATCCTGAATCAGCACCTTCAGGGGAATTAGTTAGAGCGGAGTGAGAACAGTGGGGGAGAGAGAGTGGGATGGTGCTTTCAATTTTGTGGAACAACAAAAGAATATTCCACAGAAAGTAGAATTGTTTGTTCTGAATTTCTACCCTGCACTGATAGTGATGACTTTTGTAATCTCTTTTTGCAGAGTATTTGAAAATCTGAAGACTGAAGTTTCAAAATCAACAGATGAAGGGCTTACGCCCGAAACATTGACCCTCCTGCTCCTCGGATGATGCATGACCTGCTGTGCTTTTCCAGCGCCACATTGTTTGACTGACTGTCCAGCGACTGCAGTCCTCACTTTGATGTCAATGTCTGACAGTCACTAAATCCAATGGGACCACAACAATTTTTAACTGGGATTTCTGTGAGAGGGATCAACGCTTTTTGGCTCCTGTTTGAGGACGTTTTCAGCATCAGTGGGACTGGACGAGAGACCCCACTGTTGCAGCGCACTGTGCGAGGAGCCTGAAACAGTTGTACCGCCTGGAAAGGGGATTTCACGGCAGGGAGGGCTCTACACATGTTTGTGTGCGGCTGAAGCTGTGGCCATGGAGAAACCTGAGGAATCTCACCCCGTGGAGAAACCGTGGAAGTGTGGCGACTGTGGGAAAGGCTTCTGTGTCCCGTCTGCTCTGGAGACTCATTGGCGCAGTCACACCGGGGAGAGGCCATTCCCCTGCACCGACTGCGGGAAGGCCTTCAGACATTCCTCCCACCTGTTGGCCCACCAGCGGATCCACACGGGGGAGAGGCCCTTCAGCTGCCCAGAGTGCAGGAAGGCTTTTACCCACGCCTCCAGCCTGCTGAGGCACCGGCGGGTCCACATGGGGGAGAGGCCCTTCACCTGCTCTCAGTGTGGGAAGGCCTTCAGCAATTCCTCCACCCTGCTCACCCACCAGCATGTCCACACGGGCGAGAGGCCCTTCAGCTGCCCGAACTGCGGGAAGGGCTTTATGCAGGTCTCCACCTTGCTCAGGCACCAGCGTATCCACACGGGGGAAAGGCCCTACAGCTGCCCTGAGTGTGGGAAGGCCTTCAGCGATTCCTCCACCCTGCGGAGTCACCGGCGGGTCCACACGGGGGAGAGGCCGTTCACCTGCTCTCAGTGCGGGAAGGGCTTCACCTGCTCCTCCACCCTGCGGAGACACCAGCGCATCCACACGGGGGAAAGACCCTTCAGCTGCCCCAAGTGCGGGAAGGCTTTCAGCACATCCTCCACCCTGCTGAGGCACCAGCGGATCCACACTGGGGAGAGGCCGTTCACCTGCTCTCAGTGCGGGAAGGGCTTCACCTACTCCTCCCACCTGCGGAAGCACCAACGGATCCACACCAGGGAGAGGCCGTTCACCTGCTCTCAGTGTGGGAAGGGCTTCACCTACTCCTCCCACCTGCGGAAGCACCAGCGAGTTCACGTGCCATCGCAGGGGGATTGAAGGAGTGACGGCCGAGTGCCATTATCGATTGGACTCCCGGATTCGACAGATGGGACTCCCGGATTCGAATCCCACCACGACAGATGGCAGAATTGGTATTCGGTCAGAAATGTGGAGTTCAGAATCTAACGATGAGACCGTTTCAGGGAGGGGGTGGTGCGGGGGAGAAAGCCCCCATCTGATTCACTCTCTCCCTTGTTAGGGAAGGGAACCGCCATTGTGGGAAAGGATTCACTCAGTCGTTCCAGCTGCACCCTTTACCCGGACGGGCCTACACGTGACTCCAGACACACAGCAGTCTGGTTGACACTACACTGCCCCTTCCTGGCAAATGAGCGGGGCGAACCTTACTTGGAGACAGGGTATGGGTTGAAATTGCTGAGTGAGGCAATACTTCCTCCGGGTTACGGCTGTACCAAGGATCCAATTACAAAGGGACAACTTGGTGCTGGCCAATAGTAAAGACAGTGAGGGGGGTGGGACAAGGGGAGGTGTGGTGTGTGCACTTTCACCTTGAGCTGTTCAAAAAACAACTGCTTTTTCTCTGCCTTTTTGCTGGGGGGATCTGAAGCTGTAACAAAGTTTGGTTGCAATAAAGGTTACCTGAACTTACCGCCGGGCTCAGGCTCTCATTGAAAGCTTTGAGCTCCAAGAGGTTTTTGTTTTAAAGCTGCTCATTTCTTTCCGCCTCCTGCACTAAGTTTAGAACATAGAACAATACAGCGCAGAACAGGCCCTTCGGCCTTGATGTTGCGCCGACCTGTGAACTATTCTCAGCTCATTCCCTGACACTATCCCAAAATCATCCATGCGCTTATCTAAGGATTGTTTAAATCTCCCTAATGTGGCTGAGTTGACTACCTTAGCAGATAGGGCATTCCACGCCCTTCCCACTCTCTGCAGAAAGAACCTGTCTCTGACACCTGTCTTAAATGCATCACCTCTCAATTTGTAGTTATGCCCCCTCGTACAAGCTGACGTCACCATCCTAGGAAAGAGTCTTTCATTGTCTCCTCTATCTAATCCTCTGATCATCTTATATATCTCTATCAAATACCACCTTAGCCTTCTTCTTTCCAATGAGAACAGCCTTTCCTCATAAGACTCTCCCTCCAGACCAGGCAACATCCTGGTAAATCTCCTCTGCACCTTTTCCAATGCTTCCCACATTCTTCCTGAAATATGGAGGCCAGAACTATACACAATATTGCAAGTGTGGCTGCACCCGTGTTTTGTATAGTTGCAGCATGATATTGCGGTTCCGGAACTCAATCCCTCTATGAATGAAACCTAACACACCGTATGCCTTGTTCACAGCACTATCTACCTGGGTGGCAACTTTCAGGGATCTATGTACATGGACTCCAACATCACTACCTTCCTGTTATTCTTCCCAAAGTGAATCACCTCACATTTAGCTGCATTGAACTCCATTTGCCAACTCAGTCCAATTCTGCTAATCCATCCACCTATGTCTGCATCTAAGTAATTTATAAAAATGACAAACCGCAGTAGTCCCAGAACAGATCCTTGTGGCACACCACTAGTAACCGGACACCAAGCTGAATATTTTCCATAAACCACCACTCGCTGCCTTCTTTCAGAAAGCCAGTTTCTAATCCAAACTGCTAAATCACCCTCAATCCCATGCCTCTTCAAAGTTCAGGAGAAGATTTGTAGCTTGGGTGCATGTTGTTGTGGTTCTGTTCGCCGAGCTGGGAATTTGTGTTGCAGACGTTTCGTCCCCTGTCTCGGTGACACCATCACTATAAATGCTGGAGGAAACATCACAAGTGCTTCACAGGAGGTTTCCAAGCACTGAGGATGTCACCTAGAGAGGGGACAAAACGTTTGCAACACACATTCCCAGCTCGGCGAACTGAACGACAACAACCCGTGCCTCTGCAATTTCTCCAACAGCCTGCCATGTGGAATCTTATCAAAGGCTTTCCTGAGGTCCATGTACACCACGTCAACTGCCCTACCCTCATCTCCATACTTGGTCACCTTGTCAAAAAACGCAATGAGGTTTGTGAGACACGATCTGCCCTTGATGAAACTATGATGACTATCGGAAATCAAATTCTTGCTTGCTAGATGATTATAAATCCTATCTCTAATATTCCTTTTCAAAAGCTTTCCTTCAACAGAAGTTAGGCTCACTGGTCTATAATTACCTGGGTCATCTCTGCTGCCCTTCTTGAACAAGGACACAACATTTGCAATCCTCCACTCTGGTACTAAACCTGTAGACAATGATGACTCAAATATCAAAGCCAAAGGCTCTGCTATCTCCTCCCTCGCTTCCCAGAGAATCCTTGTATAAATCCCATCCGGCCCGGGGCACTTGTCTAATTTCACTCCTTCTAGAATTGATAACACCTGTGTGCAACTAACCTCGATCCTTTCGATTCTCATATCTCATACCTCATTCTTCTCCTCTACAATATTCTCCTTTTCCTGAGTGAAGACCGATGAGAGGTATTCATTAACACCTCTCCAATCTCCACAGGGCCCACACTCAACTTCCCACTTCTATCTTTGACTGGCCCTATTCCTACTCTAATCATCCTTTTATTCCTCACATACCGATAGAAAGCTTTAGGGTTCTCCTTTATGTGTTAAAGACTGCTCATGTCCTCTCTTTGCTCTTAACTCTCTCCTTAAATCCTTCCTCGCTGATCTGTAACTCTCCATCGCCTCATCTGAACCATCTTGCCTCATCAACACATAAGCCTCCTCCTTCTTTGTAACAAGAGATGCAATTTCTCTTGTAAACCACGGTTCCCTTACCTTATCACTTCCTCCCTGCCTGACAGGGACATACCTATCAAGGACACACAATATCTGTTCCTTAAACCAGCTCCACATTTCAATTGTTCCCATCCCCTGCATTTTGCTACCCTATTCTATGAATCCTAAGTCGTGCCTAATTGCATTATAATTGCCCTTCCCCATCGATACTTGACCTGTGGCATGTTCCTATCCCTTTACATCGCTAAATGAAACCCAACTGAATTATGGTCATTCTCTCCAAAGTGCTCACCTTCCACTAAATCAAACATCTGGCCTGGTTCATTACCAAGCACCAGATTCAGTGTGACCTCCCCTCTTGTCGGCCCTTCAATATACTGTGTCAGAAAACCCTCCTGCGCACACGGGACAAAAACTGATCTATACAACATACTAGAGTGAAAGCATTTCCAGTCAATGTTGGGAAATTAAAGTTCCCCATAATGACCACCCTGTTCCTTTCACTCCTACCCAGAATAACTTTGCTAATCCGCTCTTCCACCTCCCTGGAACTCTGCGGAGGCCTATAAAAAAACTCCAAGCAGTGTGACCTCTCCTCTCCTGTTTCTAACCTCAGCCCACATTACCTGAGTAGACGAGTCCTCATCAAAAGTTCTGTCAGCCACCATTATACTATCCTTGACTAACAACGCCACGCCTCTCCCTCTTTTACCGCCTTGGCTGTTCTTAATGAAAGATCAAAACCCTGGAACCTGCAACATCCATTCCTCACCCTGCTCTCTCCATGTCTCCGAAATGGCCACAACATCCAAGCCCCAGGTACCTGTCCGTGCTGCAAGCTCACCTACCTTATTGCGTATACACTTCAAACCACTTTGCTGTCTGCCAGCACATTCCTGTGACCCTGACATCCTGTCCCTGTCCTTCCTACTCTCATCCTCCTGTGCATTGCAGCTACACCCCCCCGGTTCCCATCCACCTGCTGAGCTAGTTTAAACCGACCCGAATAGCATCAGCAAATTTCCCACCCAGGATATTAGTACCCCTCTGGTTCAAGTGAAGACTGTCCTGTTTGTACAAGTCCCACCTTCCCCAGAATGAGCCCCAAGTATCCAAAAACCTGAAACCCTCCCTCCTGCACTATCCTTGCAGCCAGGTGTTCAGCTGATATCTCTCCCTATTCCTTGCCTTGCTATCACGTGGCACGGGTAACAAACCAGAGATAACCACTCTGTTTGTTCTCGCCCTCAACTTCCACCCTAGCTCCCTGAAATCCTGCCTTACATCCCTATCCGTCTTTCTGTGGGAGATTATAAATGTTTTTGCAGATGGGTGAGGGGGTGTAGTAGTGGGAAGGGAAGGGGAACATTATACAAACAGTCGTGGAATTCTTGTAGCATGTAGCATACTTAAGGCTAAGACTTTAATGAATATAGAGGGTCTTTTAAAGAGAATAGTTTTAAGCTAGGGAATAACTTTAAGTGTTGTAGTTGACCACAAAAAGAAGCAACAGGGGCATTTCACAATAAAGCTTATAGTATGATCAGAGAAACTGGATAAAAGAACAAGCTGTAACAAACAAGGAACAAAGAATGCAGACAAGGACAGCAGGATGGCCAGATAAGAAAATAACTGACAAGTGAGGTAATCGGCTTATGATAGGATGGGAAAAGGGAGGCGTGATTCCGCAACTTGTAAACTCAATAAGAAAGCTAACAGGCTCTGTATTGGCACGCATTTCTGCTTGGTTGCAGAAGCGTCCGGTACTTGCAAGACTGTAATAAATTGTTCTTGTTTCCAAGGCTTTGTCTCAGGCTGATTGATTTGTGAGTGAGTTCTGTTTCTCACATTTCTACCTATGTTGTTGGTACCTACATGGACCATGACTTGGGGTTAGAAACCCTATCCCTTCAGGACCCCAAAGATACGATCTGAGACATCACACCCTGGCTACTGGGAGGCAACACACTAACCGCGAGTCTTGTTCGTTCCCAACACACCTTCTATCTGACCCTCTAACTATCGAGTTAGAATGACTAACACTCTCCGCGTTTCCTTCCTTCCCTTCTGGTGCAACAGGGACAGGCTCTGTGCCAGAGCCCCTGGTCGGTCGTTTTCCTCCCTCAACAGTACCCACTGACTGATACAGCAAGAAGGAAATACAAATAAGTCGTCCCTCCTCTCCCAGGAACCTCTGCTGTACAACTTCAAATTTAAAACCTCAAATCAGTGACTCCCCACTCCTGGGATGCAGCTGCCGCTGAAAAACAGAAAATGTCATGTTTTTT
Source organism: Chiloscyllium plagiosum (assembly GCF_037043375.1). Lineage (NCBI taxonomy): Eukaryota > Metazoa > Chordata > Chondrichthyes > Orectolobiformes > Hemiscylliidae > Chiloscyllium > Chiloscyllium plagiosum. The sequence goes on along the minus strand of NW_028270165.1, from coordinate 92,229,956 downwards.
GTGGTGAGCACTGCTGCCTCACAGCGCCAGAGCCCCGGGTTCAATTCCCCCCCCACCCCCGCGCGGGTATCCTCCCACAGTCCAAAGACGTGCGGGTTGGGGGGAATTGGCCACGCTAAATTGCCCCGTAGTGTTGGCTGACAGGGAATGGGGCTGGGGGTTTTGCTCTTCGGCGGGTCGGTGTGGACTTGTTGGGCCGAAGGGCCTGTTTCCACACTGTAGGGAATCTGATCTAAAGTTCTGGACTTTATATATTGATGAACTGAAACCTGCAACCCCTTCCAAAAGATGAAGGACTCAGCAGCGGTCCGGGTCAGCGGGCAGTGCGCGCGTCGAGCCTGGAGGCGCGCGGCTTTGTGGGCGGTTGCGCGTGCGGGCAGGGGGCGTGGTCTTGACTCGCGCGGAGTCCGTGGCGAAAGGGCGGGGTTTGGTGCGCTTGGAGGAAAGAGGTTTGGCTCCCAGAGGCGGGGCTTACGAGCTGCTTCAGGAAGGGGCGGGAACAGACCCAGGGGGCGTGGCCACCCGAAGCCGGAAGTATGCCCGCGGCCTGTTTCCTCCACTCGAGCCATGGTTGCAGCAAGTAAGATAAAGCTTTATCAATATTTCCTTTTACAGAGTTTGTATTTAATAACCAGTAATGGCTACTCAATATCATCAGAAAGTCCCAAAATGCAATTCATTTCAATCCAGTGCAGATAAACACAGAGTTAATTTTCTACGGGATTTAACAGCCTCAGCACTAAAATGGTCTCACAAGGGAACGGCTGTGAATGTTATCACTTGGGGTCCTGTTCACACAGATTCACCGATGCTGAGGCAAACGTTCTTAATTGCCTCACAGCATCCTGTTATCACTTGGTGAGCCCAGGTGTCCCTATCTTTAAGTTCTCTCCTCTTTCTGAGCCTTCCTGCCTGTTTATTTTCTAGTGCAGTCAATAGTTCAGCATTACATTTTAGTCTGAATGTTCAAAGGCAAGTTTTAAGGCTATAGACTTTATCACCCAGATGCCCACACCCTCATTCCTCCCTTTGATTGCACTGCGATCACTGAAAGAGAAGGCTAGTCCAAACAAATGCCCTTCAAGGTGGTCCAGCCATCAACATCCTGCAGAGCGGCACCACCATCTTCGCAGCTCATCTGGTCATATTTATCATCGCCATCGACACGTGTGGGTGAGCCATCAGATCGCAAAAGGAACATCTTCTGGGGCAAATCTATATCACTAAGGGACCTCATAAGCCTAGCAATTAAATACCTAACAATACCAATACCGACAAACAGACATAGCTAAATTGATAAGCCAATTGTACCATCAGCCCGATCTGCAGTTTCCCCAACTGGTCCCTTCAGTCATTCTGTCAAGGAATACCTGGATCTCTTCTTGTATCTTAGTAATATTGCCAGTGAGATTGGGAATGCCCATAGTGCATTTATCTTGGACAATGGTGCAGACCTCACCCTCCTGGGGGAGTATATAGTCTAAGGCATACCGATTCTGCACAGAGTAAAGACACAGGTCTGATAATCCCAGTTTACTCTGTTTCAGAGCCTCTTTAGTCTTATTTCCTCGAATGGTCAGGCCGCAAAAGAGGGAATTGTGGTTCTGTTAACTTGACACCCCTGCCGATCCTTCCAACCTCAGGGTACTCTGGATTCCCCAGCCTATCAGGTGTCCTGTATTGTCACCCAGTCCCTTGGGATCCTTCCAGTTGGAGCAAGGTTGGCTGAGACCGACCGCTGCATCCTCCTCAGATGGAGGTTCCATCGACTTGTCCACTGGCCAGGACAAGGTACTGTTGTGGGAACAAGGGCTCCGATAGTGACCTTATGAGGGACATCTTTGCCATCCAGGATAAGGAAATTGGTAGCTTTACCTTAGCTGAAGAAATAATAGTCTGGTTTGGTGTATATTAGGGAGAGTTTGTCAAAATCGATTACTGACATGTTACAGCAGGGGGTCTGGACAGGTCTACAAGAGTAAAGGGTCAACGTTTTGCAAGAGGAGTTGCTTGAGCGCTGTAAAAAATGGTCCAAGTGACTCGAGCACTCGCACTGTATGGGAGACAATGGTCCTCAGAATGCTGTTCCCATTGGGCTCTCCCTTAGATCTATTGTACATGGTCTTGGTGACAGTATCAGGTTCTGAAAAGAGAAAAGGCCTGTAAATGCACAAGGGAAGGGTTCCGTTCCAGGTCCATGTGCCGCATAAGGCCTGCCGTACCCCAGCCAGTGTTACACCAGCTGTTTGTATACACAGACCGGAGGTATTGGAAAGTGATATTTCTCTTCGCAGGGTCGGCTGTAGGAAGTCTGATGAATAGAATGGAATCTGGGACTGGGGACAGGGCAAGTAAGTCATCTCCCGATAGAGAGGAGTAACATACTACTGCCTCTGGATAAGTTGTTTGTGGATCGAGGAGTTTCCCCTATCAGGCTTCCCTTTTGTAGAGTCATCACGACCTGCAAAAAGGGATGGTGTTCCTAGGCGTCCTTAAAATATTTACCATAATAACGCGGTTGAGCATTGTTATCCTCACTAGACTTGCGTCTGCAGGTAAAATCATAAAAACATGGTAATGACATGGTAACTCCAACTGATTTCTACTGTCCAGATGGACCATCTGGTCTTTCTGATGTAAGAGTCCATTGCAATAATCAATCTTCATCACGTTCCACATGTCAAAGGCGTCTGGTCCGGTGCACTGGATGACATCTCCTCAGCATGGGTGGTGGATAATCTCTGATCATTCCTGGTCGCATCCATACTTAGTGGCTTTCCCCATCAGGATGTTGTATGTGATCAGAAAGGTGAGGAGATCGGCGATTCCCCACATGTCCCTCCTCTTAGTTCAAGTATCTGTCATAAGATTAACATGAGAATAACAGCAAGATTCAAAAACCCAACAGGATAGGGTCACTCCTTTTGTTGGGATTCCAGGATTCTCTCCTCCTCTTCCTTTTGATTGGTGCGGTCAATCAATTTACAATGGTGCAGTTGGACCCAAGCGGAGCGCCCAACGACTGTGACTGCCGTAGGAGTGGGAAGTAAAACCTGGAAGGGGCCATCTCAACGAGGTTGGAGACCTTTGCCAGTCCAGTTCTTGACAAGCACCAACGAACCAGGTTCTACCCGTGACGAGGCTGAAAGGGAGGGAACATCGCTGTAGGCCGCACGCTCCTGGGAGTGAAAGGCACGCATAACACTCGTTAGAGCAAGAACATAACCAATGATTGCTTCGGTCATGTGGTGGAAGTGGACTGAGAAGGGAGCTGAAGCATTCCAAGGGGTACGGAGGGGGTGATCAGAGAGACTCTTAGCTGGAGACAGTCGTGTCTTGCCCGCAGACATGGATCGCATCTGGAATAAGGGCACAGGGATTAGCATAACCAGGAGAGGCCAGACTCTGCCATCAATTTGAAGAAGGGCTAATGCCCGAAACGTCGATTCTCCTGTTCCCTAGATGCTGCCTGACCTGCTGCGCTTTTCCAGCAACACATTTCCATCAATTTGGCAAGTTTAGTCTTGAGTCTGGTTAAAACATTCAACAAGGCCGGCCGCCTGAGGATGATAAGCACCATGCAGTTGCCGACAAATACAAAGCTGGGAACAGAGTTCTCCGTTAATATTACCTACAAAGTGTGGTCCATTGTCCGAGCTAATGCAGGCAGGTATACTGAAGCAGGGAATTATTTCCTTAAACAAAATCTACACCACAGTCTCAGCAGTAGCGTTAGGAGGGTAGGCTTCAATCCACTTCGAAAAGACATCAGCAATAAGCAAAACATATTTATAGCAACTCAACTGATTTCTCCAACTCAATGAAGTCCAGTTGAAGTGTCTCCAAGGGACCCTCCAGCAAGGGAGTTCTCGTAGAGATACTTGAACAAAGAGGTGGGGGATCGCCTACCCACTGACCTGTTTGATCACGTACAACATCCTGATCGGGAAAGCCACTGACTGAGTATCGATGCGATCTGGAATGATCTGAGATTATCCTGATGTCATCTGGTGCACCAGACCAGACGCTTTCAACGTGGAGTCGCTTGAGCGTTGGCGTGAGCTGCCAGAGGAAGTGGTGGGTGCTGGTACGATGACTGGCCAGGACAAGGTTGTGGGAACAAGGGCTCCCATAGTGACCTTATGAGGGACATCTTTGCCATCAAGGACAAGGAATTTGGTAGTTTTACCTTAGCTGAAGAAATAATAGTCTGGTTTGGTGTATATTAGGGAGAGTTTGTCAAAATCGGTTGCTGAAATGTTACAGCAGGGGGTTTGGTCAGGTCTACAGGAGTAAAGGGTTGATGTTTTGCAAGAGGAGTTGCTTGAGCGCTGTAAAAAATGGGCCAAGTGACTCGAGCACTCGCACTGTATGGGAGACAATGGTCCTCAGAATGCTGTTCCCATTGGGCTCTCCCTTAGCTCTATTGTACATGGTCTTGGTGACAGTATCAGATTCTGAAAAGAGAAAAGGCCTATAAATGCGCTAGGGAAGGGTTCCATTCCAGGTCCATGTGCCACATAAGGCCTGCTGTACCCCAGCCAGTGTTTCACCAGCTGTTTGTATACACAGACCAGAGACATTGGAAAGTGATATTTCTCTTCGCAGGGTCGGCAGTAGAAATTCTGATTAATAGAATGGAATCGGGGACTGGGGACGGGGCAAGTAAGTCGTGTCCTGATAGAGAGGAATAACATACGACTGCCTCTGGGGTGAAGAGCGTTCTGTGGGCCTATATAAATAAGTTGTTTGTGGATTGAGGAGTTTCCCCTACCAGGATGTTGCCAGGACTGGAAGGTTTTGAGTAATAAGGAGGGGCTGGGACTTTATTCACTGGAGCACTGGAGTTTGGGAGGTGACATGATTGAGATTGATAAAATCATGAGGAGTGGAGGTAAGGTGAATAGCAAAGGGCTCTTCCTTAGCGTAGGGTAGCTCAAGACTAGGGAGCATATTTCTTTAAAGTGAGAGGAGAGAGATTTAAAAGGAACCTGAGGGGCAACGTTTTGACAGAGGACGGTTTACACGTGGAATGAACTTGCTGAGGATTGGACAATGCAGGTACGTTTACAAAGTCTAAACGACATTTGGATGGGTACATGAATAGAAAGGTTTAGAGGGATATGGGCCAAACGCAGGTAAGTGGGACTAGTTTAGTTTGGGAACCCTGGTCGCCATGGATGAGTTGGACCGAAGGGTCTATTTCTGTGCTGTCTACCTCTCTGAACCAGAAGTGATCTTATTGAAACCAGTAGAATTCTGAAAGGGGCTTGACAGGATAGATGCAGATAAAATGCTCCTTTGTGGTGGGAGTCATAGAATCCCAACAATGTGGAAACAGGCCATTCAGCCCATCTATTCCACACTGGCCCTCTGAAGAGCATCCCACACATACCCACCCCCTTACTCCGTATTTCCCATGGCCAATCCACCCTAAGTTTCACATCCCTGGTCACTATGGGTAATTTAGCACAGCCTATCCACTCTAACCTTTACACCCTAATCTGTAAATTACCTTCTCAAAAATGTAATTTAAATGTAGAGTTTTTCTCTAACAAAAATGTTAGTCTGACTCAACATTCGGGCGCAGACAGAATTCACACTTATTGTTAGAAAAGTTCTGCATTTGAATGACATTCTTGAGAAGGTAACAAAAAAGAAGTTCTGGGATTAACAAACCAAAGAGCAGAAACCTATTCTAAAAGATGAAGGATTTCATCTAAAATTGTTTGATGTGTCACATTTCCATGACACTAGACTCCTTTGGATATAAATTGTGATCATGATCTCATTCTCCACATCCACCTGATGAAGGAGCGGCGCTCCGAAAGCCAGTGCTTCCAAACAAACCTGCTGGATTATAACCTGGTGTTGTGTGATGTTTACTTTGTCCGTGGGAAACATGAGTTGTAGGACTGGAAACAGTTCTTATTTTGTGATCTATTCCAAGTGCAATTTCTCCTCTGTGCAGGCACGGGTGAACAGTTTGGCTTTTGTGCTTTGTGCGAGATCAGGCTAGCAGCTTTTAAATCCTTATGTGAAGCAACAGAAGTAAACTGTCAATCAGCAATTGTATTCTGTGAGTGGTACTTCCAGCTCTGGTAATCCTGTTGCATCAACAGAGAGAGGGTGAGGATGTCACATCTCAAGAGCAGACAGAAAAGTTATTTCGCTTGTTGAGTCGGTTCCTCACTCAGATAAGACTGGATACTGCTTTTAATGGATCATAATTAAATGCCACAATGGAACACCTTAAATTCAAGGAATTTTGAAGGGGCAAACGAACAGTAACTTTGAACAGAGATGTTCTTCCATTTCTAACCTTGGTTGACCCATATGAAGCCTTTTTACTGATAGCTCCACAATCATGTTCCTGCTGGATTTTTTTCAGGACAAACAATTTCTGGTGGGAGAAATTCTGCATCCTGGGAAGGCGGGGAAATGAGAAAAAAAGCTGTTAAAAGCATTTGAACTGTGGGCCCATGAGCTCTCCTGGGAGCAGTACATTTGCCAAAAACATTTCGGAGGAATTCTGTGTAACTGTTGGACTGAAAATAGTTTCCCCACTGAACGTTAAACAGGTATTGAGAACGTTGCGCATTATAGATTGTCTTCCTGCGACCGGAGGAGGATTGAATTTGCCAACGTGAACCACACTTTACAGAGAGAGGAAATTTCTCCAGATGGAATAGGTTGATGGAAGTCAACAATTGTCAGATTATTTCATGAAAATAACAGCTGGTATGGGGATCCCAGAAGAGGGGCATCTGTAATGAGCACACAGAAACAAACCCTTCAGTCCAGGCCAACCAGATATCCTAAATTAATCTAGTGACCCATTTGCCAACATTTGGCCCACATCCCTCTGAATTCTTCCCATTCATGTCCCCATCCAGATGCATTTTTTCCTTCGGAGAATACTTGGGTGAGAGCCAAGATATGCAATATCTCAATGTTTCATAATGAAGCAGCTCATTTATTCTGAAATCATTTCAATTCGTTGCCAAATAATAGCTGCATAACTGTTGTCAATATTGATACTCAGGAAAGCTATTTTGTTTAGTATATTTCCTTTGTAAAGATCTTATCCAAATTATAAAATGAATGTATTTTCATATGAAATAAAATTTGCAGTGTTTTATTAAATGGTTGAAAGTAACTTTGCACTTAATTGCTCCATTTGGGATTAAACATTGTGACTTAGATAAAAGTGATCTTTCATAATTTATGGTGAGTCTATTAACAAACGAATGTTGCCATTTGCTCTCAAGTTCGCTCAGATTCAATTTGAAATTCTTGAATGAGTTGAATAAGGGGTAAAAAGTAAATATTTATTGCCCTTTTCTGAAATTCTCTGCACTGCCATTGTATTTGGTTAAACAAAATATGTATCTCTCTTCATAACTTTGATATCACCACAAATCCTAGGAACCCCATCCAGAACAAACATATAAATACAAAGTAGGAGACAACAGCTTCGCTTCACTTGGAGGTCGCCACTGATGATGTTACCAAGCCAGGTAATGAAACGTCTAGATATCAAACCTACAGCTCAGCGAGCAAACCTGCACCCTAAACATTCTACTTTGCTGAAAGACTGCACAATCTGCAGGCAGTCAGTACATGTAATATATTGTCAATTCCAATTTGAAAATAGATAATGGGCCCACTTCTTTTTGGATGTGAGCATAAGTGGTATAGTAAGTAAGTTTGCTGATGACACCAAAATTGGAGGTGTAGTGGACAGCGAAGGAGGTTACCTCAGATTACAATGGGATCTTGATCAGATGGGCCAATGGGTTGAGAAGTGGCAAATGGAGTTTAATTTAGATAAATGTGAGGTGCTGCATTTTGGGAAAGCAAATCTTAGCAGGACTTATACACTGAATGGTAAGGTCCTCGGGGGTGTTGCTGAACAAAGAGACCTTGGAGTGCAAGTTCATAGCTCCTTGAAAGTGGAGTCGCAGGTTGAAAAGGATAGTGAAGATGGTGTTTTGTATGCTTTCCTTTATTTGGTCAGAATATTGAGTACAGGAGTTGGGAGGTCATGTTACTGCTGTACAGTTGGAATATCGCGTGCAATTCTGGTTTCCTCCCTATCAGAAAGATGTTGTGAAACTTAAGGGGTCAGAAAGGATTTGCAAGGATGTTGCCAAGACTGGAAGATTTGAGCTATAGGGAGAGACAGAACAGACTGGGGCTGTTTTCCCTCGAACATCAGAGGCTGAGGGGTGACCTTAGAGAAGGTTATGAAAACATGAGGGGCATGGATAGGATAGATAGACAAAGTCTTTTCGCTGAGGTGGGAGAGTTCAGAAATAGAGGGCATAGGTTTACAGTGAGAGGGGAAAGATATGAAAGAGACCTAAGAGGCAATCTTTTCATTTAGAGGGTGGTACGTGTATGGAATGAGCTGCCAGAGGAAGTGGTGGAGGCTGGTACAATTACAACACTTAAAAAGCAACTGGAGGGATATGGGCCCCGTGCTGGCAGGTGGGACGAGATTGGGTTGGGATATCATGCACAGGGATGTGCAGGTTAGGTGCATTAGTCACGGGTAAATGTTGAGCAATACGGGCAGGAGAATTGGGTGGGTTACCCTTCGGAGGATCAGTGTGTAGTCTTTGGGCTGAGTGGCCTGCTCCCACACTGTTTGGAGTCTCTGAAGGGGAAGGGATTTTTGTAAAGTGTGCAAGGCAATGCAGGCATAGTGCGGGGGCCTGCTGTTGGCCTTGCTCCGCCCCTTGCTCCTCCCCCTGTTGTTGAGCTGTCTAACAAACATCTCCTCTTTCTCTGCCTTTTTGCTGGGGGCAACTGAAGCTGTAACAATGTTGGGACACAATAAAGGTTACCTGAACATTCTGCCAGACTCAGACTCTCATTGAAAGCTTAGAGCTCCAAGCGGTTTTTGTTTTAAAGCTGCTCATTTCTTGCAGCCTCCTGCATTAAGTTTCCAATGTTGTATATCAGATAGAGCAGTGACTGAGTAGCTGGTTTCGTTAGAAGTTTACATTTTTCGGGAGTGCAGGCACTGCATTGTTTCAGCGGCAGTTTACTGGCAGCACTGGGAAGTGTGGGCTGTGTTCATTAGAAAGGAGGTGGAGGTGCTGCTGTTGGACTAGGTGGGACACGGTTTAAAAATCACAACACCGGGTTATAGTCCAACAGGTTTATTTGGAAGCACTAGCTTTCGGAGCGTTGCTCCTTCATCGGGTAGCTGTGGAGCAGGATCATAAGACACAGAGTTACGAGCAAAAGGTCACGGTGTCATGCAACTGATATGATATATTGACAAATGTAGATTGCTGTTAAGTCTTTCATCTTTTAGAATGGGTTGCAGGTTTTATTTCATTAATGGGTACATCGCAGTACTACTATTCAGTCATATTCTCAAGATCACAAGGGTTTTTTTAAACTGGTGACATCTCAGCCCAGACAATGCATGAAAGGTGTGTCAGTATCCCAATCTTAAATCAAACTGGTACTATTTCCAAACTAGGAATTTATAAAATATTACATGGATTGACTCCCTGCATGTTGTGCGCTTTTTGTGCAAAGTTGAATATATCTGTAAATATAATTCTGCAAATGCACCCCATCGTTGTGTGTGCACATGCTTTGTAAAGGGAGTGTGATGGAGGAGAAGCTGTAAGAGGGTGTGTGTACATCTGAGAGAGAGCGTGTTATGAGAGAGGTATAGATAAAAGTGAGGGATTGCATTTTCCTAAAATAAGGGCAGGACTTGTACGGAGGGATATGGGGTGGGCGTTCAGGTACATACTTCATTGAAAGTTGCATCACTGGTTGGAAGGGTGCTTCAGAAGGCATTCAGCACACTTACCTTATTTGTTCACACCATTAAATAAAGGAATTGGGACATCATTTAGAAGTTGTACAGGATGTTGGTGAAGCCACTTGTAGAGTACTGAGAACGTTTCTGGTGGCCCTGTAATAGGAAGAAGACTATTACAGAGGGTTCAGTAAAGATTCACCAGGATATTACCAAGACTGGAGGGTTTGAGTTATAAGGAGAGGCTGTCCTTATAAGGCTGTCCTTGAGTTATAAGGAGAACCAGTCACTGCCCGTTGTCAGACGGATGCAGCAAGCAATCAGCAAGGCAAGAGGTATATTAGCAAGAGGAATTGATTTCAGAAGTAGGGATGTCTTCCTGCAATTAGGGGGTCATTGAATATATTCAAGGCTGAGTTCATCTGACTTTAGAACAACCATGAAGTGGATGTTTATGGGGGGAAGGCAAGTAACCTGCATCCACCATTTCCTCTGGACATTCATTCCACACAAATCACTGTTTAAAAAAAAGGTGCTCCTCATGTGTTTTTTAAATCTTTCTCCTCTCACCTTAATTTGCTCCCTAATCTTGAAACGACACATGCCGTTCACCTTATCTTTGCCCCTCATGGTTTTGTAAACCTCAAAAAGAGAACAAAGAACCTTACAGCACAGGAACAGGCCCTTCAGACCTCCAAGACTATGCTGATCGAGATACTCTATCTAAACCTGCCGCCTATTTTCTGAGGATCTGTATCCCTCTGCTCCTTGCCCATTCATGTCTCTGTCCAGATACATCTTAAATTACGCTATCGATCCCAACCCTACTGCCTCCGCTGGCGATGCATTCGAGGCGCCCACCACCCTCAGTGTAAAGAACTTTCCATGTACATCTCCCTCAAACCTTTCCCCTCTCACTTTGAACTCGTGACCCTGAGTAATTAAGTCTTCCCCTCTGGGAAAATAATTCTGACTGTCCACCCCTGTTTACACCCCTCATGGTTTTTCGGCCTCAATCAGGACCCCCACCCTCCACCTCCTTATTTCCAATGAAAATAATCCTAATCTACTCAACCTCTCCTCATAGCTAGCGCTCTCCATAACAGGCAACATCCTGGTGAACCTCCTCTGCACTCTCTCCAAACGTATCCACATCCTTTTGGAAATCTGGCGACCCGGAATTGTACGCAGTATTCCAAATGCGCCAGCCATTGCCACCTTCAGAGAACAATAGACCCGAACACCCAGATCTCTCTGTACATCAATTTCCCCCAGGACCTTTCCATTTACTGTATAGCTCGCTCTTGAATTGCATCTTCCAAAATGCATCACCTCGCATTTGTCTGGATTGAACTCCATCTGCCATTTCTCTTCCCAACTCTTCGATCTATATTCTGCTGTGCTCCTGTGAAAAAAGTCCCAGCCTACCCACCAATTGGTGTGAATTCTGTCTGGGTCCCAATGTCGAGTCAGCCTGACATTTTTGATAGAAAAGCTCTGCATTTAAATTATGTTCTTGAGAAAGTTACTGAAAACAGGTTCTGGGATTAACATACCAAAGAACAGAAACAGTTAAGCAGTTAGATAACACGTTCGAGTGGGAAGTGTGTATAACATGATCGCACAACTCCTATACTCAATGCTATGAGCAATGAAGGAAAGCAAACCAAACGCTGCCTTCACTAATCTGTCCACCTGAGACTCCAGCACTCCAAGGTCTCTTTATTCTGCAACACTCCCCTTAACTGTGTCAGTCCTGCCTGGATTGCTTGACCAAAATGCAAACCTCTGATTTCTCTAAATTAACCTCCAACTGACACGCCTCGGCTCATCAACCGATCCCATAAATTCTAATTTATAGTGAACTATTTCCTCTCTTATTCCTTGGAAGCTGAAAATCTCCATCCCACAATCAGTCCCTCCATTTTCACTAGTTGGACTGAAGGGTCTGTTTCTGTGCTGCATGGCTCTGTAACTCGGCCCTGTACTAGTCTTAAAACCATTTTCTTGCCTTCCCCATAAACATTCACATAAAAATCAGATGAACTCAGCCTTGAATATATTCAATGACCCCCTAACTGCAGGAAAACGTCCCCACTTCTGAACTTAATTCCTCTTGCTAATACACCACTTGCCTTGCTCATTGCCTGCTGCACATGTCTGACAACTGGCACAGAAGGACACTGATGCCCCTCTGAACATCCACGCATCATTCCTGATGAAGGGTTCGTGCCCAAAACTTCGACTGTCCTACTGCTCGGATGCTGCTTGACCTGCTGTGCTTTGCCAATTGTGGTCTTCTCTACATCGGGAAACCGAGCGTAAACTTGGGGAACGGTTTGCTGAGCATCACAGCAGGGGTCCGCAGAGGCTGAGCTGACTTCCCAGTCTCTACCCATTTTAATGCCTCTTCCCACTCCCCTTCTGACATGAATATTTTTGGCTTCCTCCATTACCACAACAAACCAAACCACAAATTGGAGGAACAAAACCTCATCTTCTGTCTGAGCAGTCAACAGCCCGGAGGACTCAACATTGAGTTCTCCAGTTTCAAATAATCTCCCATCCCATCCCCTTCCACTCTTCCCTGCCAACAAGATTCCTTCCTCCCATTCACCAACCAGGTCGTACCAGGTTATGGGGATAAAGCAGGAACAGGATACTGATTGAGGATGATCAGCCATTATCACAATGAATGGTGGTGCTGGCTCGAAGGGCAGAATAGCCTACTCCTGCACCTAATGTACCCTCTACCTGTCTCCACCTATCCCCACTTCAATACCCTGACCCCAGCACACCCTTGTTCCACAGCTCTCCCTCTACCCACCCCAGACCTGAACAAGGGTACACCAGATCCCTCGACTTCTCCACCTCCTGATACTGCCTGGCTTGCTGCGTTCTTTCAGTCTCCTGCCTGTCTATTTTGCTAATTGAGAACAAAGGCCTGGACTAACTTTTCCAGACTCTTTCCCCTCACTGGATTCACTCCCATTCCATTCAGTTGCTCCAAGTCAACAACTGAACTTCAGAATGAAACGTAAATGGAAATGGGGTCAGAAAAGAGAGTGGGTACTATCAGATGTTGGACAGAGGAAAGAAGTTGCAGTCTGAGGTGAAGCTCAATCTTCATTCAGAGAGAGGAGGAGCAGGAGCTTCAGAACCTCATGGTCCAACTTCCACATTCACCAATAGGGGAGCTCCGAATGGCAGGAGAACAATTCTCCCTCCGGTCCTCCTTATTTGTCCATCAAACGTAGGTCTCGCCCCTTTTCTGCCGACAGCGAGGAACACGCCCAATATTTTGGTGACACCAGCAAACGTGTGCCCTGCTTGTTGACACTGAGGAGTGTACACAATATGCACTGTAGCAATGTTGGTGTCATTGACAGATTTTAAGTGTCCAAAATCCTATGGGAGAACAAAAAGTGTACAGCCGTAATTTTTTTTCCATGTGGCTCAATATTTGATTGCTTTTGCATTTGTCTGGCTGCTCAATGTTTAAGTCTTTTCCTCAGTGTTGGGGTGAGATTCACAACTAGAGGGCATAGGTTTAGGGTGAGACCACAAAGGTAACTGAGGGGCAACGGTTCCATGCAGAGGGTGGTGCATCTATGGAATGAGCTGCCAGAGGAAGTAGTGGAAGCCGGTATAATTACAGCATTTGAAAGGTATCTGGCTGGGTATCTGAATAGGATGGGTTGAGAGGGATGAGTCAAGTGCTGGCAAAGGGGACTAGATTAATTTAGGATATTGGGTTGGCATGGACAGGTTGGACCGAATGGGTCTGTTTCCGTGCTAGACATCTCTATGACTCAAAATAATAAAAAGTCTACTTTTCCAAATAACAAACTATATCCATGTTAACAAGGCTCAGTGCACCACATGTTTTACTAACCATTCTCAACAGGTCCTGCCCCTTCAATGACTGAGGAACATATACATGCTGGTGCATAATCTCCTTCACTAGTATTTACATACTACCCTCAGCAATTGCACAAGTAACAGAAGAGGGCAAACAGCACAAGGATTAAACACACAGTGAGGGGCAAACGGCACAAGGATTAAACACACAGTGAGGGGGTAAACAGCACAAGGATTAAACACACAGTGAGGGGCAAACAGCACAAGCGCCAGTAAAAGCCGATGGAAAGTGAGTGTAAAATGTCACGATGACAGGACAGGCCCCACATTCCTTCCCCTCCGTCCCCCCCACAACCTGCCTCACCTTTCACGTCCCGGGCCCAGTACCTTCCAGGTGGCCCCATAGTTGACACAGGGGCCGCCCCACGACCAGTAGAACTCCACCACCCCGGCGGCCGACGAGTTCCCAAGCAGGCCCTTAACCCCATCCGCCTCCAGAATGCTCACCGGCTCCTGGCTGCTGTACAGCCGGCCGGTGTGGCCGTGACACAGCAGCTGCGCCAGGAAGGCGGCGGCGGCCAGTGACGGGTGTCTGCCCCGGGCCGCGCGGCGCCATTTTCCTAACGGCCGCCCTCCCGCCGCTTCCTCGCTCGAGCGACTTCTCCTCCCAACCGCCTTCGGCCCCGCGAGACAACTGCACGGGGATGGGCGGGGCCGGGGGGTGGGCGGGGCCGGGGGGATGGGCGGGGCCGGGCCGGGAGGATGGGCGGGGCCGGGGAGCCTCACCGTCACCAAGCAACAGCCACCTCGCGCTACAACTGCTCATTCACAAAAACAAACTCTCCTGTCTCGCTCTGCAGCTGCAGGGGGGACACTGCCACGTTTCCAGGAGCCCTGTCTACATTGGGAAAGCTCACGGCTCAATTTAAACAGATATTCCCACATCTAACGGAACGGCGTCATATCGAAAGGGGGCAATCTGCATTTTAAAGGAACGTGGACATTTTAACGGGTATTTCTGCAAATAAAGAGGTTTAAATGGACGAGATTATATTTCAAAGGGATGTGGGCACATTCAAAGGGATATCTTCATATGTAAAGTGACGCAGTTATATCTAAATGAACCTACATTTCGAAGAGATGTTGCCCTATTTATAAGTAGAGACAGTAGGTGTGAATTCTGTCTGTGTCCCAATGTTGAGTCAGACTGACATTTTACTTAGAAAAGCTCTGCATTTAAATTACATTCTTGAGAAGGTAAGTTATAGATCCGGGTGTCGGTTCGGGAGGATTGGCCGTGCTAAGTTACCCGTAGTGACCAGGGATGTACAGGTTAGGGTGGATTGGCCATGGGAAATACGGAGTAAGGGATTGGATATGGCTGAGATACTGTTCAGAGGGCCAGAGAGGAAGAGATGGGCTGAATGGCCTGCTTCCACATTTTTGGGATTGTATGACCCTCCCCACAAAGGAGCATTTTAACTGCATCTATCCTGTCAAGCCCCTTTCAGAATTCTACTGGTTTCAGTAAAGGTATGCAGCACAGAAACAGACACTTTGGTCCAATTCGTCCATGCCGACCAGGATTCCAAACTAAACCAGTCCCACTTTCCTGCATCTGGCCCATGAACCCTCTAACCTTTCTATTCATCTACCTATCCAAATGCTGTTTAAACGTTGTAAATGTACCGGCAACTACCACATCCTCAGTAAGTTCATTCCACATACAAAGCCACCCTCTTTCAAAATGTTGCCCCTCCGGTTCCTTTTAAATCTCTCTCCTCACCTCAAGTAATATGCCCCCAGGTTTTGAGTTCCCCGACGCTAAGCAAGAGCCCTTTGGTATTCAGCTTACCTCCAGTCCTGGCAACTCTTTACCGAACCCTCTGTGATAAGAATACTTCAGATTCCAGGGCCATCAGAACTGCACTCAGTCCTCTGAAAGTGGCCTCACCAACATCCTGTACAACCTCAACATGATTTCCCAACCCCTGTACTCACTGGTGTGAACAATGAATGCTATGCTGCTAAATGCCTTCTTAACTGCCCTGTCTACCTGTGATGCAACTTCCAAAGAACCACATCCCTGAAAACTACTCCACCCCCCCCCCCCCCCCCCCCATGTCTGTCTGTTCTATAACATGACCCAGGGCCCTACCATTATCTGTACAAGTGCCTGCCCTTTCTTGTTTTAACAAAATGCAACCCCTTGCTTGTATTAATACCTCACACACATGCTCCCCCTCAGACACACACACACACACGTATACCCCCCCAATACTCTCTCAGGCTTATACTCCATCACACTCACACATTACCAAGCATGTACACACTTTCACACACAAACTCACATGCATCCACACACAATTCTATGGGGTGAATTTGTATTGGTAGAATTATATTTGCAGATGTATTCAATTTTGCTCAAAAAGCACACAATTTCCAAACAGTCAATCCATGTAATATTTTATGAATTGGAAATAGAACCAGTCTGACTCAAGATTGGAATACTGACAGACTCAGTTCTCAGGAAGAAAGTGAGGACTGCAGATGCTGGAGATCAGAGCTGAAAAGGTGTTGCTGGAAAAGCACAGCAGGTCAGGCAGCATCCAAGGAGCAGGAGAATCGACGTTTCGGGCATGAGCCCTTCTTCAGCCCTTTCCTGAAGAAGGGCTCATGCCCGAAATGTCGATTCTCCTGCTCCTTGGATGCTGCCTGACATGCTGTGCTTTTCCAACAACACATTTTCAGACTCAATTCTCACATCTTTAAATGCAATGTCTGAGCTGAGATGTCACCTTTATAAAACCTTCAGTCATCTCAAGAATGTGATTTAAAAGATGTTCTGGCAGTTACACGTTAATGAACCAATACGTGCACCCATTCTAAGAGATGAAAGACTTGACAGCAATCTCGGTTTGTTCAATATATTCCATCAGTTGCATGTCACTGATCTTTTGATATACGTTCTGTGTCTTACGTTCATCGGGTAGCTGTGGAGCAGCACTCAGAAAGCTAGTGCTTCCAAATAAACCTGTTGGACAATAACCTGGTATGGTATGATTTTTTTAACTTTATCAACCCAGTCTAATACAGACACCTCCACATCGTTTCTAGCGAACACAGCCCACACCTCCTGGTGCTGCCAGTAAACTTTACAATGCTGATGAAACAACGCAGTACCTGAAAGATTTACAGTTTCTAACGATACGAGCTACTCATTCACTGCTCCATCTGATACACGACATTGGAAACTCAGTGCAGGAGGCTGAAAGAGAGGAGCAGCTTGAAACAAAAAACCTCTTGGAGCTCAAAGCTTTCAATGAGAGTCTGAGCCCGGCAGTAAGTTCAGGTAACCTTTATTGTGACTCTACTTTGTTACAGCTTCAGATTCCCCCCAGCAAAAAGGCATAGACAAAGTAGCAGCTTTTTAAACAGCTCAAGATCAAAGCCCACACACACCCCACTGTCTTTACTATTGGGCAGCACCAGGTTGTAATTGGATCCTTGTTACAGCCGTAATCCGGAGGAAGCATTGCCTCACTCAGCAACTTCACCCATACCCTGTATCCTGGTAAGTTTCTCCCCGCTCATTTGCCAGGAAGGGGCAGTGTAGAGTCAACCAGACTGTTGTGGGTCTGGAGTCACGTGTAGGCCAGACCGGGTAAAGGATGCAGCTGGAACGACTGAGTGAATCCTTTCCCACAAAGGCGGTTCCCTTCCCTAACAAGGGAGAGAGGGAATCAGATGGGGGCTTTCTCCCCCGCACCACCCCCTCCCTGAAACGGTCTCATCGTTAGATTCCGAACTCCACATTTCTGACCGAATACCAATTCTGCCATCTGTCGTGGCGGGATTCGAACCCGGGAGTCCCCGGAACCGGGTTGATAGTCCAATCGATAATGCCCCTTGGCCGTCACTCCTTCAATCCCCCTGCGATGGCACGTGAACTCGCTGGTGCTTCCGCAGGTGGGAGGAGCAGGTGAAGCCCTTCCCGCACTGAGAGCAGGTGAACGGCCTCTCCCCGGTGTGGATCCGCTGGTGGGTCAGCAGGGTGGAGACCTGGGTCAAGTCCTTTCCGCACTCGGGGCAGCTAAAGGGCCTCTCCCCCGTGTGGACCCGCTGGTGGGTGTGGAGGTTGGTGGAATCGCTGAAGCCCTGCCCGCAGTTGGTGCAGGGGAATGGCCTCTCCCCGGTGTGGCTGTGCCGATGAGTCTCCAGGGCAGACGGCAAACGGAAGCCTTTTTTGCAGTTGCCGCACTTCCACAGTTTCTCGACAGGGCGGGATTCCTCTGTTTTCTCCAAAGCCGGAGTGTCAGCCACACACAAACGCGTGTGGAGCCCCTCCCCACCGTAAATTCCTCTTTCCAGGCCGTATAACTGTTTCAAGCTCAACACTCAGTGCGCTGCAACAGTAGGGTCTATCATCCAGTCCCACTGATGCTGAACACGTACCCAAACAGGAACCAAAACGCTTTGCTCCTTCTCACAGAATCATAGTTGAAAACTGTTGCGGTCCCGATGGATTGAGTGACTGTCAAAGTGAGGACTGCAGACACTGGAGAGTCAGATTTGAAAAGTGCAGTGCTGGAAAAGCACAGCAGGTCCGGCAGCATCTGAGGAGCAGAAGAGTCAACGTTTTGGGCATAAGAACTTAATCTGTTGATTTTGAAACTTCCGTCTTCAGATCTTCAAATACTCTGTAAAAAGAGATTACAGAAGCCATCACTGTCAGTGCAGGGTAGAAATTCTGAACAAGGAATTCTACTTTCTGTGGAATAATCTTTTCTTTTGTTATTCCATAAAATTGAAAGCACCATCCCACTCTCTCTCCCCCTCTGTTCTCACTCCGCTCTAACTAATTCCCCTGAAGGTGCTGATTCAGGATCTTACTGGGGCAGAAAAAGCAAAAACCTAAAGACTGACATCCCTCTGCATTTTGGATAACTCCACAACACTGGGATACAGTTGACAGTGAGCAGGTCTGATTCTGGGAAGCAAACATAAGTGTGTCAATTCATGGGGTAACCTGCGATGCAGTTATTTGTGGACCAACCAGACACAAAATGGTTAACGTCCCCAGGAAGGTGGGAGCAAATTGAGACATCAAGGCATTAACACCAACACATTTCAGTGAAACTCTTCTGCTCCCAGTCAGGGCAAAACATCTTTGAAAGCTGCTCTGAAAGTCCAGTCTTCACAACCACACTTCTGCTTTCACCGAAGACAATTAGAGTCACACAGCACGGAAGCAGACCCTTTGGCCCAACTTGTCCAAGCTGACCAGATATCCTGAATTAATCTAGTCACATTTGTCATCACTTGGCCTCTATATGGGCCGGGTGCTGGCAGCTGGGACTAAATTGGATTGGCTATCTGTTCG
Organism: Chiloscyllium plagiosum; assembly: GCF_037043375.1. NCBI lineage: Eukaryota > Metazoa > Chordata > Chondrichthyes > Orectolobiformes > Hemiscylliidae > Chiloscyllium > Chiloscyllium plagiosum. Next base: position 92,210,922 of record NW_028270165.1, on the reverse strand, counting down.
GCAAGAATGAGTTGGACCGAAGGGTCTGTTTCTGTGCTGTACATCTCTATGACTCCAGTCACATTTGCCATCACTTGGCCCCGATCCACTGAACCCTTCGTATTCATACACCCATCCACATGCCTTTTAACTGTTGGAATTGTACCAGACCCCACCACCTCGTCTGGCAGCTCATTCCATAACTGCACCACCCTCTCCATCAAAAAAGTTGCCCCTGAGATCTCTTTTACATCTCCCCACCCCTGGCCTCACCTGAAACCTATTACCCTTGCGTTCTGGACTCCCCCATCCGAAGGAAAAGACCTTGAGTATTGACCCTATCCATGCCCCTCAGGATTCTATAAAACGTCTGTAATGTCACCCTTCAGACTCTGGGTAAAACAGCCCCACCCTCTCCTTCCATCCCTCCTCACCCAGGTAATTAAGACACATACCTGAGTTTGCAGAATCTGCTCCCTCCCTGGATTCACTCCAGCTGCTACAAGTGAACAGATTTCCACCCCTCCCCTCTCTCACCTTCCCAGGATGAACAGTTGTCCAGAGGGAGGGAGTTTCACTCTGAAACTGACAGGGCCACTTCCGCGCATTGTGACGCCATCAATGGGTCGGGGGTGGGGGAGGGTACGGGAGACGGGGCAAGAGAAAGGGGCAGGACGAGATGCGGGGCTACGCCGGCAGTAGGACCCCGCACTGCGCCTGCGCTGCCCTGCACAGTTTGCAGAAATTCCTTCCCTTCAGCGAATCCCCAGTGTAGAAGCAGGTCACTCGGCCCAACGAGTCCACACCGACCCTCCAAAGGGTAACTCACCCTCAACCATTCCCCGAGCCATATTGCTCAATACTGTTAGAAATGGGGTAAAGTGTCATTTTTGCAGATATAGAAAAAGCATACATAAAAGGGGTACAGCAAGAGAACTATTAACCCTGCAAGTATTTAGGAACTTTTCCGTGTATAATTGTGGTTAATTAAATACTAACTTTGGTGTGTAATTACTATAACAAAAAATTATTTTTGTAAAATTATGCTTTCAGCAAAAAGCTGAGATAACCGAATTGCTTGAACTATACAAAACGATACAAGTCAATGAAATGTCCGAGGATGGAATGTACCAGCAGAATTGATACAAAATGTTAAACCAGATCTTGACAAAATAAATGTGTGTGTCAGCATTTACAGAAAGGAAGGTTGCCAAACTGGGGAAGGGGGAAGTAATAAGGGTGGAGCGAAGCTGGGCAGTGGTATGGTACAGAGAGAGAGATTGGGTAATTAGGAGTCTGGAGAGATGACCTCACTCAGCTCAAAGGGTATAACTGTACACTAACCTGAGTTCTAATTTGCTCATTTGCTTCTGCATTTGATGCCCTTTCTTGCAAGATCGTAAAATAAATTGTCTTGTTTCCAGTTTTGGTGGTCTCGTCTAAATTTTATTAAACTTGTTTCTAACAATACTAACGCTCCTGACTAATACACCTAACCTGCACATCCCTGGGCACTATGGGTAATTTAGAACAGCCAATCCACCCTAACCTGCACATCCCTACACACTATGGATAATTTTGCATAGCAAATCCCCCCTAAAATGGATAAAGTTAAAAATCACACAACACCAGGTTGGAGACCAACAGGTTTGTTTGGAAGCACTAGCATTTGGAGCGCTGCTCCTTCATTAGGTGGTTGTCGAGAATAAGGTCATAAGACATAGAATTTATGGAAAAATATGACAGTGTCCTGCCACTGAAATGACATGTTGAACAAACCTGGATTGTGAAGTCTTTCATCTTTTCGAATGGGTTGCAGGTATCATTAACATGCAAATCCCAGAACTACCTGTAAGGCACCTTCTCAAGAGAACGTAAAGTTTTATAACAAAAAGTGACATTTCAGCCCAGCTCTGCAAATATAATTCTGCAAACATACATAAACAAGTGTGTGTGTGTGTGAAAATGTCTATTTCCATCCTGTATGTCTCTACCTATTTGTGAACAGATGCCTTACCTCTGTTGGTGTAAATATTGTTGTAAATCATACCTGGGTACTAATAGTTAGATATAAGGGGGAAGAGAATTCCTCAAGTAGGGCACTGTAAGATTCCTGGGAGACCCCTATTCCTGGTTTACTTCCTCATGAACAAACATTAAGCACATGCGCCTATTTATGATTTGGTTTCATTTTTCGTGTGTGATTCCCTGCTGTGACTACACTGTGCCTGGATGGTTGACAGGCTGGGAGTTTGTGGGTTGGGGCTTGATTGACTGAATGTTTTATTGTTCCAGGTGTAGAAGGAAACAGGGAGATCAACAGAGGACAGAGAAATCAGGACCTGAAATCCGAGGTGACACCAGGCTACCCTGTGATCAGTGCTTTGATTAGCAGCGCCAACCCTCCACCTTTACCTAGCTTCCCATTTGACGACACCCTCAATATTCAGGATCCAATCCTTGTCATCCTGAAGCCATGTCTCTGTAGGGAGTGTCAGATCGCAATTATTCTCTTCAATGTGTGTAGTCAACTCATTCACTTTTGTCACAATGCAGCACACATTCAGACACACCATTTTTAGTTTCAATTTTTGTGATCTTTAGAATCTAGTTGTGATTGCTGGAACATTTACTCTCCTTGTCCCTTTCAATTGTTCTCGGATGTTCATTTTCCACATCACTACATTACTCACCGGCCTTGATTTGGATTGGCCATAATGTCCAGGGACGTGTAGGTGAGGTGGGTTAGCCATGGGAAATGCAGGGTGATAGTTTCGGAGTAATAGCAGGAGTAGGCCATTTGGCCCATCCAGTCGCTCTGCCATTCATTAAGATCATGGCTGATCTATCCATCGACTCAGCTCTTCCTCCCTGCATTATCCCAACTCCACTTCATTCCCCTACCATTGCAAAAACTCATCCAACGGTGTCTTGAATATACTTAATGAAGTTGCCTCTACTGCTTCCTTGGGCAGAGAATTCCAAAGATTCACTACTCTCCAGGAAAAGCGGTTCCTCCTCATCGCTGTCATAAATTTACTCCTCCTAATCTTGAGGCCTGGTTTCATTTGCCAGCAGAAATGACTCAATAGGTAGAGCTTCATCCCCACAGTGCAATGAATTCCCACTTTCCACCAAAATCCCAGATGTACTCACTCACTCACTCAGTTGCTGTCTCACAAATGCAGGATTTCATTGTAACTTCTTCTGTTCCCATTAAGGGCAAAACATCTTTGAAAGCTGCTCTGAAACGCCAGCCTTCACAATCATACTTCTGCTTTCACCGAAGATTAGAGTCATACAGCACGGAAACAGCCCGTTTGGTCCAACTTGTCCGGCCAAACAGATATCCTAAATCAACCTAATCCAATTTGCCTGTATGTGGCTCATCTCCCTCAAAACCCATCCAAGTGCCTTTTAAAATTCCCCCTCACCTCAAACATATGCTTTCTAGTTTGGGACTTTTCTACTTTGGTGAAAGTAACTTGGGTATTCACCCTATCCATGCCCCTTACGAACATCTATAAAGGTCACCCTTCAGCCTCCAATGCTCTAGGGAAAATATCCCCAGCCATTTGAGTCTCTCCCTGTAGCTCGAACCCTCCAACTCTGACAGCAGCCTTATAAAATCTTTTCCGACCCCTTTCAAAGTTTCACAACATCTTTCCTATAACAGGGAGACCAGAAATGAATGCAGTCTTCCAAACGTGGACTAACCAATGTCCTACACAGCCACAACATGACCTCCAAATTCCTGTACTCTGCTCTGACCAATAAAGGAAAGCATACCATCTGCCTTCTTCACTATCCTGTCTACCAGTGATTCAAGGAACTATGAACCTGCACTCCAAGGTGTCTTTGTTCTGCAACATCCCCCTTAACTGTGTCAGTCCTGCCTGGATTGCTTGACCAAAATGCAAACCACACACTTCTCTAAACTAACCTGCCATTCCTTGGCCCATCAGTCCAACTGATCAATTCTCATTCATAGTGAACTCTCTTTCCTCTCTTATTCCCTTGAAGTTGAAAATCTCCACCCCACACACACTCTCTCTCCATTCTCAGTTTGCTGAACCTAATCCCTGCTTTACCTCATCCTAAAGGGTCTGGGTCATGCTGATTAACAGGCCCACACTCGGGGGCATTCTAATTGAAACAAGGAATACTGAACGGCCTGGACAGAGTGGAAAGGTGTTTCCATTGGTTGGAGGGACAAGAACCAGTGCGCACAGCCTTAGAGTAAAGGGAAGACCTTTCAGAATGGAGGTAAGGAGAAACTTCTTCAGCCAGAGAGTGGTGAGTCTATGGAATTCACTGCCACAGAAGGCTGGGCAGGCCAGGTCACTGAGGATATTTAAGATTGAGATGGAAACGTTCTTGAGTATCAAGGTGATGGAGGGTTACGGAGATGAAGTGGGAGAATGTGGCTGAGGAACCTATCAACCATGATTGAATGGCAGAGCAAACCTTGAATGGTCCAATTTCTGCTCCGATGCCTTATGTTCTCTTGCTGTCCTGGACACAGTGTGAGAGAATTGGAAGCAGGAATAGGCTGTTTGGTCTTTCAAGCCTGCACCAACATTCAACAGATTATCGGCAGATTCACAACCATCGAGATGAATAGGTTGGGACTTGTTCACTGGATCACAGGAGGTTGAGGGGTGACCTGACAGAGGTTTATAAAATCACCGGGGCAGAGAGGAGGTGACCGCTGGGTATCCTTTCCCTAAGGTCGGGGTTTCAAGACTAGGCAGCAAATTTGAAGGTGAGTGGAGAAAGGATTTTAAAAAGACGGCGGGGGGGGTCACTTTTCTTTTTACACAGAGTGGTTTGTATGTGGAATGAATGTGGATGCAGGTTGAGTAACAACATTTAAAAGACATTTGGATAAGTACATGAATAGGAAAGGTTCAGAGGAATATGGGCCAATCACAGGTAGGTTGGACTAGTTTAGTTTGTGAATATAGTCGGCCTTAGACTAGTTTGACTAAAGGGTCTGGTTCTGTTGGGGTCTGACTCTGTAACTGTTCTATACTGGTGTTAAATCATTTACTTGCCTTCCCCAGAAACATCCACTTCTTTGGTGTTCAAAAATCAGATGAACTCAGCCTTGAATAATGTTCAATGACCCCCTAACGCAGGAAGACATCCCCACTTCTGAACTCAATTCCTCTTGCGAATGTATCCCTTGCCTTGCTGATTGCTTGCTGCACCTGCCCAGGCAAAAGTGAGGACTGCAGATGCTGGAAATCAGAGTCTAGATTAGAGTGATGCTGGAAAAGCACAGCCCCGGTCAGGCAGCATCTGAGGAACAGGAAAATCGATATTTCAGGCAAAAGCTCTTCACCTGCACCTGTCTGACAACTGGCAGTGACTGGTGTAGAAGGATGCGGAGGCCCCTTTGCACATCCACACATCATTCCTGATGAAGTGCTCGGGACCAAAATGTCGACTCTCCTGGTCCTCGGATGCTGCCTGACCTACTGCCTTTTTCCAGCGTCACACTTTGACTCTAATCTCCAGCATCTGCAGTTCTCACTTTCTCCACATCCCAATATATCACCATTTAAACGATACATCTCCTTTCTGATTTTTTTCACAGCAATGGCTATAACTTCACATTGAGATACTGCATTTGCCACGTGTTTGTAAATTGTGGTCTTCTCTATATCGGGAAGACCGAGCGTAAACTTGGGGAACGGTTTGGCGAGCATCACAGCCGGGTCCGTAGAGGCTGACCAGACCTCCCAGTCACCACTCATATTAATTCCCCTTCCCACTCCCCTTCTGACAAGGACATCTTAGGCTTCCTCTATTGCCACAACGAACCAAACCACAAATTAGGGAACACAGCCCATCTTCCGCCCGGGCAGCCTACAGCCTGTAGGACTCAACATCGAGTTCTCCAATTTCAAATAACCTCCCTTTCCATCACCCGACTCCCTTCTCAGCCCCGTGCCCCTCACTTACACTCCTTCCTGCCAGCAACCTGATTTCTTCCACCCATTGACTAATCAGGCCGTACTCTCTCCCTATCTTCACTTATCCCCACTTTAGCCCCTGCCCCAGCACCATCCCCAGTCCTGAGGAAGGGTTACACCCGAAACATCGACTTCTCCACTTCCTGATGCTGCCTGGTTTGCTGTGTCCTTCCAGCCTCCTGTCTGTCTATTTTGCCAATTGAGACACAGACCTGGACCACGTTTCCAGAGTCTGTTCCCTGCCTGGGTTCAATCCCTTTCCTTTCAGTTGCTGCAAGTCAACAATTGAACTCCGGAAAGAAATAGAAATGGCAAAGAGGGCGAGAAAAGAGAGTGCCGTACTCCCAGATCTCAGACAGAGGAAGGAGTTTGCAGTCTGGGTGAAACTCAATCTTGATTCAGAAAGAGAGGAGCAGGAGGAGCAGCTTCAGAAACACATGGTCCAACTTCCGCATTCAGGCAATGGGGTGACTCTGATTGGCAGGAGGACCACTCTCCTTCCGGTCCTCCAGGGTTCCCTCCTGGACCATCAAAGGAAGGTCGCGGGCCTTTTTTTGCGGAACGCGATGAGCATGCCCAGAGTTTTGCTGACACCGGTGGGCATGTGCACTGCGTTACTGACACCGGAAAACATGCGCAGTATGCTCACTAGGGATGCTGGTGTTCCTGTCAGATTTTAAGAGTCCAAATGTCAATAGAACAAAAAAGCGGTAGAGGCACAATTTGTTTTTTCGCTGTGGTTCGACACTTCATTGCTTTTGTATTCTGTCTGGCTGCTCAACTTTTGTATGTCTTTTCACCACGTTGGAGGGCGAGTCCAGAACTGGAGGGCACGGGTTTAGGGTGAGAGGGGAAAGGTTTCTGAGGGGTAACCTCTTTGCACAGACGGTGGTGCGTGTCAGCCAGAGGAAGTGGTGGAGGCTAGTACAATGATAATATTTAAAATGCATCTGGATGGGGATATGAATAGGACAGATTCAGAGGGATAAGGGGTCAAATACTGGCAAATGGGTCACTAGATTAATTCAGGATATCTGGTCGGCATAGACCGAAGGGCATGTTTCTGTGCTCTGTGACGCTATTCTAGATAGTTGGAACAACTTCACTAGGCCATTCACCCCTTACAGTCAAGATCAGAGTGGTGCTGGAAATGCACAGCAGGTCAGGCAGCGTCCAAGGGAGTAGGAAAATCGACGTTTCGGACAAAAGCCTTGAATGCTGCCTGACCTGCTGTGCTTTTCCAGCACCACTCTAATCTCCAGCACCAACAGTCCTCACTTTCGCCCATTCACACCTTTCAGCCTCTCCTGAGCTGTGGCCTGACTGCGCTTATTTCAGTGAAAGTTTCAGAAAGATTACAGCAGTTCTTTGAAAAACTTGAACGTGCTTTCTGACTTCAACAACGTTTCTAAAGATATCATTTTAGGTATTCTCAATTTTGAAGATCAGCTATTTCTCACCCCTCCCAACTCCCAGGTAGAGTCATCGCCATCCATTTTCTCTCTGTGTGTGTGTACTTTGAAAGGCTTGATACAGCGGTCAAAGCTGGTTCGAGGCATGAGAAAGGACGGGTGTGGTGGGGGCTGGGGAGAAAAGAGACAGAATGGATGGGGGACAAAGAGAGAAATGGAGGGGATAGAGAGACACTGTGGGGTGGAACAGAGAGAGAGAATGAGTGGGGTTGATAGAGAGATTGGGCGGGGGAGAGAGAGTGGGCGTGCCAGAGAAGTGGGAGATGGTACAGGGCAGGGTGACACTAGGCAGCACGGTGGCACAGTGGTTAGCACTGCTGCCTCACAGCGCCAGAGACCCGGGTTCAACAGGTCAGGAACATTGTGGCGAGAAACTCCCCAAACCCTGTCTATCTTCTACAAGGCACAAGTCAGCAGTGTAATGGAATACTCTCCCACCAGCTTGGATGGGTGCAGCTTCAACAACATTCAACAAGCTTGATACCATCCAGACAAAGTCACCTGCTTGATTGGCACCATCTCCACATACATCCACTCCCTCTGCCCCACTGTTCAGAAGCAGTAGTGTGTGTGATCTACAAGACACAACACAGAAATTCACCAAAGATCCTTAGAAAATACCTTCCAAACCAACAACCACTTCTATCTAGAAGGATCAGGCAACAGATACTTGGGAACACAACCACTTGCAAGTACCCTTCCAAGCCACTCACCGTCTTGACTTGGAAATATATTGCTGTTCCTTCAGTGTTGCTGGGTCTAAATCCTGGAATACCCTCCGTAAGGACATTATGGGTCACCGTACAGCGTGTGGACCACAGCAGTTGAAGAAGGCAGGTCACCATCACCTTTTCAAGCGGAACTAAATGCTGGCCAGCCAGCAATGCTCATGTACCACGAGTAACTTTTAATAAATGGTTGGAATCTGCAAGTTTAAAAAAAAATCAACTTTCAGGTGGAATAGACATCGGGCTTTGATTTGGTCCTTATTTGAGGACAGATAAAGAGCGATAAACTGACACTGACTTGGAAATAGAGTTTCGAGTTAAACACCTGTAGTGTTTCACTCAGTGGATCAATTGAAAATCGATTAAAGATTGGCTCCTTACGGGTACGTCATGAACACATGAAAAAGGACGGTTCAGACGGCATTTGGGATTCTTGATTTCATCTCTTTAATGGCTGATGTACTACCCACAATCCCGTGCGCCCCAGATACTACTCTATCGACTGTGCGCAATGTTCACGGGGCGCATGTGAGAGATCGGAATGGGGCCCCGCCCCTCGTCGTTCTGATGGACGGGGAGACCAATCTTTGGGAAACCCTATAGGACCGGAAGGGGCCTGGTCCTCCTGCCAATCAGAGTCCCCCCCGCATTGTCTGAATATGGAAGGTCGACCATGAGCTTCTGAAGTTGTTGTTGCTCCTCTCTCTCTGAATGAAGATTGAGCTTCAGTCCAGACTGCAACTTCCTTCCTCTGTTTAACATTTAGGAGTACCGCACTCTCTTTTCTCGCCCCCTTTCCCATTTCTTTTCTCATCCTTGGGTTCAGCTGTTGGCCTGTAGGAGCTGAGGGAAAAAGAAAGTCAATCGAGGTGAAGGGTCAGACTCTGGAAAAGGTTGGTCTAGATCTGTGCCTGTTAATGTTTGACAGGCTTTGTTTCCTGAGCTTGAGACATTTACTTGTCTGGCAAAAAAGGATGGCCTCTTGATCCATGTTGGGGATGGAAGTGGATTATGCTGTGGGTGGCTTGCTCGTAGTAGTCCAATAAGTATTGGATAAGTAATCATGACACACAGACCTTGAGTTATTGACTGTTTATTCGGGAGCTCACGGGGAGAGCCAAGTCGACCCAATTGTCACAAGTCACTCCGACGAGAAACAGAGGGTTGTGTGATTATATAGGTTACAGTCATTTAACAATTAGCAAACTGTTAATTGCAGGATATTGAGCAACTAAGTCACTTTGCCCAGCGACGTAGTGTCTGGATAGTGTTGGTTAGTAGCTGATAAGTATACAATAGGTCCTTGCAAAGAGAAGGATATTCCCATGGAAGGAAAGAATCTGTTTATCAGGTAGCAGTACAGCTGCAAGGCCGAGTGTCTCTGTTGAGTCAGGGAATTAAGGATAGTTGGGACAATGCAGGGAGGAGGAGCTTAGACAATGGATAGATCAGCCATGACCTTAATGAATGGTGGAGCAGGCTGGATGGGCCAAATGGCCTACTCCTGCTTCTATTACTGTGAAACTGTAACCCTGCATTTCCCATGGCTAACCCACCTAACCTACACGTCCCTGGACACTGTGGCCAATTTAGCATGGCCAATCCAAATCATGGCCGGTGAGCAATGTCGTGATGTGGAAAATGAACATCAGAGAACAATAGAAAGGGACAAGGACAGTAAATGTATCAGCAATCGAAACTGAATACTAATGTCACAAAAATTGAAATGATATATGGTGAGTCTGAATATGTGCTGCATTGTAACAAAAGTGAATGAATTGACTGCACACATTGAAGTGAATAATTATGGTCTGAGACTCCTTACAGAGACATGGCTTCAGGATGGCAAGGATTGGATCCTGAATATTGAGGGGGGAGTCAGATGGGAAGCAAGGTAAAGGCAGAGGGTTGGCACTGCTCACCAAAGCACTGAGCACACGGTAGATTAGATTAGATTAGATTAGATTAGATTAGATTAGATTACTTACAGTGTGGAAACAGGCCCTTCAGCCCAACAAGTCCACACCGCCCCGCCGAAGCGCAACCCACCCATACCCCTACATTTACCCCTTACCTAATACTACGGACAATTTAGCATGGCCAATTCACCTGACCTGCACATCTTTGGACTATCTTTGGTAGTCTGGTGTCAGCTCGGGTTTCAGGGCCTGATTTCTCTGTCCGCTGATCTCCCTGTTCCCACAGAGTAAGATGTCGGTCTGTTCTCAGCTTTGCTGGACTTCTGCTGAAGCTTTCACGCCTCTTTTACAGCTTCCAGAACAAGAAAACACTCAGTCAATCGAAAGCCAACCCACAATCTCAGCCTGTCACCCATCCAGACACAGAGTGTAATCAAAGCAGGGAATCAAACAAGAAAAATGAAACAAAATCAGAAATAAATAAATGCTTAATGTTTGTTTATTAGGAAGTAAACCAGAAATAGGGCTCTCCCAGGATTCTGATAGTGCCCTACTTGAGGAATTCTCTCTCCCTTTGATGTAACTATTAGTATTGTTGGGGCAAAGTAACTCATGTGTCAAATCGTTTAAAGCAAAGTAGTCAGGAGCGGAGACCTTGAGTAATTAACTAGCTTTATTCGTTGCCATGGGGAATACCTCCTAGTTCAAAACAACGTCTGACATATTCTAATAAAATACAGAATGTTACAAGTTTTATGCTAAAACACAAGCCCCACTCTCCATTAATTATGCAACTGAGGAGCATTTGTAAGGTTCACATACATTGTCCAGACCTACACTTCCTAATGCCTGCAAAACTGAATGTTTTCTTATACTGCAGGTTCAGCTCGGCTCGAATTACTGATAAGGGACAGAGAGAACCAATCTATCATTCTATGAAGCAGCGCAGTCTAATGGCCCGAGGAGCAGAGACAGCCTGCAGCTGCAAGATCAGGCTTTCAAAACAGAATTCCTTAGCCAGGGCTCAGACAGCATTATGTTAAAAGGCTACATTTTCCTCTAAACATTGCTTTGTGATAAAATGGCTTCCCCGCAGTTTTGTGTCAATTTTGAGAAAATTCTCCCACAATCCCTCCTTTTTTTATTAAAAAGAGGAGATTGGGGGTGTCAGCAAAAGGGGGATTATACCCAGAGCCAGGGGGATTGTCAGGAGGTGGAGATCGGACTGTTAGTCCTCGGGTTCAGTAAGGACAGGGGCAGAAGGCTCCAGGGATTGGGAATCATCATCGGGGTTTCATCAGGAATGGGAAATCTCGGTATCTGGGAGATGCTGGAGAGGAGGGCCACAACAGTGAACTGAGCCGAGCATAGAATTGTCTGCGGGGTGACTTTGATATCCAATCGAGCAGTTCCAAAGGCAGGGGGAAAGAAAGCTGCAAGTCGCTCAAATTGCATAAGGGCTCGCTTGGTACGAGTTCGGGATGGATGGGAGATGGGCACACAGCCAGCTGCGAGAGTGGTTGACCTTCTGTGCATAAAAAAAGTATGAAACTGTAATTTCTGATAACTAGAGGTTATCAGGCCCAATCCAACATAGTTAGTGAAAGAAAGATAAGGAAGAGTGCAGTGAAAGGCAGAATGATCAGGCTGAGCCACTCACGGATGAAGGCTGAAGATGTGTCTCTGACGGGGTCTTCTGGTGTTCCTCCAGGAGGTGGCGCTCGTTTGCATTGTGTTGTGTGTGTCCATGCGGCCTCCCCTTGACCCTGACTGCTGACCGGGTAACCCAGCAGGACTAGGAAGGGGCCTTTCCATCTCAGCTCCAATATGGCCCGGTCCTAATGCTGAGGCTTGGCGTACCCGTGAATGTAAACTCTGAAGAGTTTTGGTTAACTGATGCAAATATTTCCCATTTGTCCAACACTAGAGTGTCAGCTGTTTCAGCCATTGGGATGGTTTTGATTCATCTACTAAATGCATCTACTCTTATTAGACAATGTTCATAACAATGTACGCGAGGTGCTTCTATGAAAGCAAGTTGTAGACAGGGAAAAAGGCCGACCAGGCAAGGAGGTGGTTAGCAAACACACTCTCTCTGTCTGCCTGCATCTTACTCTCTCTCCCCCTTTCTCTCTCTCTCTCTCTATCTATCTGCCTCCCTCATGCGCATACACACACATTGAAGTCCATGGCAGTGAATGTCTATCTGCAGAATTAAATTTGCAGATACATTCTATTTTGCTCAAAAAGTGCAGAATCTGCAGGTAGTCAATCCATGTAATATTTTGTGAATTTTGCTTTGGAAATAGAATCAGTCTGACTCAAGATTGGGACACAGAAGACTCTGACCTCACACCTTTAATGCATTGTCTGAGCTGAGATGTCACATTTTGCTATAAAACCTTGAGTTATCTTGAGGAGGTGACAGACAGAAGATGTGGGATTTACACAGTAATGATACCTGCAACCCATTTGAAAAATGAAAAACTTAACAATCCAGGTTTGTTCAATATATCATTTCAGTGGCAGGACACTAGAATGTTTTGCTATAAATTCAGTGTTTTGTGATATTATTCTCCACAACCACCTGATGGAGGAGCAGCTGGTTCCAAACAAATCTATTGGACAAAACCTGGTGATGTGTGGTTTTCAACTTTGTTCAAATTAGGGTGGGTTGACCCTGCTAAATTACCCATAATGCCCAGGGATGTGCAAGTTAGGGTGGATTCGTTATGCCAAATCACTCATAGTTGGTCATGCTAAATTACCCATAGTGCCCAGGTATGTGTCGGTTAGGGTGGATTGGGTTATGCAAAATTACCCATAGTGCCCAGGGTGTGCAGGTTAGGGTGGATTGGTCATGCTAAATTACCCATAGTGCCCAAGGATGTGTCGGTTAGGGTGGATTGGTTATGCAAAATTACCCATAGTGCCCAGGGTGTGCAGGTTAGGGTGGATTGGTCATGCTAAATTACCCATAGTGCCCAAGGATGTGCAGATTAGGGTGGATTGGTTATGCTAAATTACCCATAGTGCCCAAGGATGTGCAGGTTAGGGTGGATTGGTCATGCTAAATTACCCACAGTGGCCAGGGATGTGCAGGTTAGGGTTGATTGGTCATGCTAAATTACCCATAGTGCCCTGGGATGTGCAGGTTAGGGTGAATTGGCCATGTTTAATTACCCATTGTGCACAGGGATGTGCAGGTTAGGGTGGTTTGGCTTTGCCAAATTCCGAATAATATCCAGGGATGTGCAGGTATTACTTAGGGTTAAATGTAGAGCAGTGGGGGTGGGGGAATGGGTGTGGGTGGGTTACCCTTGGGAGGGTCAGTGTGGACCCGTGGGTCAGGGTAGCCTGCTTCCACACTGTGGGGATTCCCTGAAGGGAAGGGATTCTCCTCCCCTTCTGCTGCAGGGCCGCGCAGGTGCAGTGAGGGGGCCCGCTGTCCATCCCGCCCCGCCCCCTTTACCGTCACCTGCCCCGCCCCTGTAATGACGTCACAATGCGGAAGTGGCCCTGTCAGTTTGAGTGACACTCCCTCCCTCTGGGCAACTCCTCATCCTGGGAGGGCCGGAGAGACGGGAGGCGGGGAAGTCTGTTCCCTTGTTGTAACTGGAGTGAAATCAGGGAGGGAGCAGTCTCCGCAAACCCAGGTAGGTTTCTTAATTACCCCAGTGAAGAGGGACGGAAGGATAGAGATTGGGAAGGGGAAGGCGTGGACATTTTTTCTGTTTTGATGTTTAAAATGCACCGGATTCCCACCAGTAACTGCAACAGGTACAAGTACAGCACATGCAGTATTCCTCATTGCAGCTTCAAGCCGGTTTTGCATCCTCTGTTCTTCCTCCACCTTGGCTCCAGAACGTTCAGCTTCCTTCCCTCATTCCCATCCCCCGCCCTGATGTCCAAGCTGACCCGCAAAAGTTCCTCAATTCTTTCTCCAGTGTCTTTTGTGGGTTTTGAGAACTTTCTCAATCCTTTAATTGAGTAGATAAGTTGGGAAGTTATGTTGTAGCTGCACCAGGTTAGGCCACTTTTGGAATGTTGTGTGCAGTTCTGGTCTCTCTGCTAGAGGAATGATGTTGTGAAACCTGAAAGGATTCAGAAAAGATTGACAAGGATGTTGTCAGGGTTTGAGCTGAACACGGTTGGACTGTTTTCCTTCGAGCGCCAGAGGCTGAAGGGTGACCCTACAGATTTCTATAAAATCATGAGGGGCATGGATAGGATAAATAGACAAGGTGTTTTCCTAGGATGGGGGAATTTCAGAACTACAAGGTAATAGGTTTCGGGTGAGGGTGTGGGGAAGATTTAAAAGAGACCTTTGGGGGCAATGCCTATGTTGAGGGCAGTGCATGTAAGGAATGAGCTGCCAGAGGAAGTTGGAGGCTGGTATAATCTCAACATTTTAAAAGGCATCTGGATGTGTAAATGAATAGGAAGGGTTCATTTTTTTTAAATTGGCAGCTCTCAGAGTGAACAGGATGTCTGTTACACCGGTGTATTGTGAGAGACACAAGGTGTACAAATCTTTATTCAATTTCCACCACCAGGAAGAAAGGAAACACCCGAGTGGCCAGTGACAAGCAGTGCCCTTTACAAATAGGAAGGGTTTACAGGGATATGGGCCAAGTGCTGGTAAATGGGACCAGATTGATTTAGGGTATCTGATCAGCATGGATGAGTTGGACTGAAGGGCCTGTTTCTGTGCTGTACATCTGGTAGACAGTGGTCCTCAGAATTCTGTTCCCATTAGGCTCTCCCTTAACTCTATTGCAAGTGGTCTTGGTGACAGTATGGGATTCTGAAAAGAAAAAGGACCCATAAATGCGCAAGGGAAGGATTCCGTACATGGAGATGGGTATAGTTACTTATGTCGCATAAGGCCTGCTGTATCCCAGCCAGTGGAACGCAAGCTGTTTGTCTATACG
This sequence comes from Chiloscyllium plagiosum, assembly GCF_037043375.1. Classification (NCBI taxonomy): domain Eukaryota; kingdom Metazoa; phylum Chordata; class Chondrichthyes; order Orectolobiformes; family Hemiscylliidae; genus Chiloscyllium; species Chiloscyllium plagiosum. The sequence continues at coordinate 92,195,909 of NW_028270165.1, read as the reverse complement.
GGCAGGAGGTATATGGCCCCTTTGTCTTACAGGAGTGGGTGAGACAAGTCTCAAAGAGGCAGGAGATGTTATGTGGAACATGCACACCCATAGCTGGTTCCATTAAAGCAATTCTCATACGACCCTGCAGTAGAGTTAAAAGACTTCAGCAAACAGGTGGCAGGAGGAAAACCTATCCTTAAACATTTTGACTAAAATGTCTAATTTTGAATTATATAACACGTTTGCTGCACAATAGAAAATAGACAGGGAGAGTAAGATGATTAAGGACGTTTGCCTGAACATCAGTGAATCTGTACAAACAGGACACCGAGTGATAACATTCACGGCTGTTCCTTTGTGAAATTAATAACAATGTTTGATTCTGACCTCAAAATGAAACTCGTTACAAATTGACTTCTCCCTTGAATTATTGTCCTTCACTATTATCTGTCTAGTTCAGAACGTGCAGTGCTTTTGTTAACTTTTTGTGTTTGGGACAGTATAGCCTTTGTAAACTTGTGTATAAAGGGAGTCTGTTTGTGATAGTACAACAGAGTAGCCTGCCAGGGCTCTTGAAGGGAAAACAATGTCCTACTCTCCTGGGTTATTAGAATCCAGTGAGCCTGGCTTATAGGTATCAGTGTTATGTTGTAACAGTAATGCTATTAGTAAATGAAAGGGATGATTAAAATTAAACTAAAACTGTGGGCAAGAACTTTTTTAAATTCCAAAGGTACGATCTCCGGGATGAACCAAGAGAGGCTTACAAGTTGAGTTCATAAGGAATTCCTTGGGCCGTCTCAAACATGTACTTCATCAAGAGTTCCTCATTACTATTACCAACAAAGTGCGGTCCATTGTCCGAGCTAATGCACGCAGGTATACCGAAGCAGGGAATTATTTCCTTAAGCAAAATCTTCACCACAGTCTCAGCAGCCGTGTTAGGGGAAGGGCAGGCTTCAATCCACTTAGAAAAGACATCAACAATAAGCTAAACATATTTATAGCACTGACATTTCTACAACTCAATGAAGTCCAGTTGAAGTGTCTCAAAGGGACCCTCCGGCAAGGGAGTTCTACCCGGAGTGCAAGGCAAGCCTTTTCCGGGGTTATGTTCCTGACAAATAAGACACCGGCCGCTAACCCTTTGAGCTCGTTGTTGGAGGCGGGGATGCCACCAAGCCGTCAGGAGAAAGTCGGCGACCGAACGGGCACCACCGTGAGTTGCATAATGTACACAGTCAATAACCCGTAGAGCAAGATCATCAGACATACAGGTTTAACCCACGGGAGGAGTCCAGAGTTGGAATTGCCCTCCTGCTTATTAGAGCCCCCCTCCCCCCCCCCCCCCCCCCCCCTTATTGTCTAAATGCAGAAGTTGGACCATGAGCTTCTGAAGCTGCTATTGTCTCTCTCTCTCTCTCTCTCTCTCTCTCTCCATCAGGGCTGATGTGTGGATGTGCAAAGGGGCCTCAGCGTCCTCCTACACCAGTCGCTGCCAGTTGTCAGACATGTGCAGCCAGCAATCAGCAAGGCAAGTGGTATATTAGCAAGAGGAATTGAGTTCAGAAGTGGGGATGTCTCCCTGCAGTTAGGGGGTCATTGAATATATTCAAGGCTGAGTTCATCTGATTTTAGAACAACAAAGACGTGGATGTTTGTGGGGGAAGGCAAGAACATGGTTTCAAGACCAGTACAGAGTCATACAGCACAGAACAGACCCTTCAGTCCAACTAGTCCATGCTGACTATATTCAGAAACTAAGCTTGTCCCACCTAGATTGGGCCATATCCCTCCAAACCTTTCCTATTCATGTACTTATCCAAATGTTAAAATATTAAATATGAATGCACGAAGCATTAGAAATAAGGTGGATGAGCTTGAGGCTCATTTGGAAATTGGCAGTTACGATGATGTGGGGATAACTGAGATGTGGCTTCAAGTGGACAGAGCCTGGGAAATGAATATTCAAGGGTATTCGTGCTATCATAAGGACAGACTAACTGGCAGAGGGGGTGGGGTGGCCCTGTTGGTAAGGAATGATATTCAGTCCCTTGCACGGGGGGACCTAGAATCAGGGGATGTAGAGTCAGTGTGGCTAGAACTGAGAAATTCTAACGGTAGAAAGACCCTAATGGGAGTTATCTACAGGCCCCCAAACAGTAGCTTGGATGTAGTGTGTCAGTTGAATAAGGAGCTGAAATTGGCCTGTCGCAAAGATATTAGTACAGTTGTTATGGGGGATTTCAACATGCAGGTAGACTGGGAGAATCAGGATGGTACTGGACCCCAAGATAGGGAGTTTGTGGAGTGCCTCCGAGATTGATTCTTAGAACAGCTTGTGCTGGAGCCTACCAGGTATTGTGCAACAAATCGGATTTGATCAGGGACCCCGAAGTAAAGGAGCCATTAGGAGGTGGTGACCACAATACAATAAACTTTAATCTGCAGTTTGAAAGGGAGAGGGTAGAATCGGAAGTGACAATATTTCAGTTGAATAAGGGGAGGTATGAGGGAGGAGCTGGCCAATGTTCAATGGTGCAATCCCCTAGCAGGGATGGCAGTGGAGAAACAATGGCAGGTATTTCTGGGTATAATGCAGAAGATGTAGGATCAGTTCATTCCAGAAAGGAAGAAAGGTCCTAAGGAGAGGCAGGGGTGGCCGTGGCTGACGAGGGAAGTTAAGGATCATGTAAAGACAAAAGGGAAAAAGTATAACATAACAAAGATGAGTGGGAAATCGGAGGACTGGGATGTTCACAAGGGGCATGGATTGGGTGAATATCCAAGTTCTTTTCCCCTGGGTATGGGAGTCCAGAACTCGAGGGCATATGTTTGAGCTGAGAGGGGAATGATTAAATGGGGACCTGAGGGGCAGACCTGCTCGCTCTCCGCAGTATCCCAGTGTTGTGAAAGATATTCACTTTCAGGTGGATTTATCTTGACATTAGTCTTGAGAGTTTTTGCTTTTCTACCCCTGTAAGATCCTGAATCAGCACCTTCAGGGGAATTAGTTAGAGGGAAGTGAGAACAGAGGGGGAGAGAGAGAGTGGGATGGTGCTTTCAATTTTGTGGAATAACAAAAGAAAAGAATATTCCGCAGAAAGTAGAATTCCTTGTTCTGAATTTCTACCCTGCACTGACAATGATGACTTTGTAATCTCTTTTTAACAGAGTGCTGGACGATCTGAAGACTGAAGTTTCAAAATCAACAGATGAAGGACTTTCCATTGTCTGCAGTCCTCACTTTGACATCAATGTCTGACAGTCACTCAATCCATCGGGACGACAACAATTTTCCAACTATAATTCTGTGAGAAGGAGCAAAGCTTTTTGGTTCCTGTTTGAGTACGTTTTCAGCATCAGTGCGACTGGATGATAGACCCTACTATTGCAGTGCACTGAATGTGGAGCCTGAAGCAGTTATACGGCCTGGGAAGAGGGATTCACGGTGGGGAGGGGCTCCACATGCATTTGTGTGTGGCTGAAGCATTGGCCATGGAGAAACCTGAGGAATCCTGCCCCGTGGAGAAACCGTGGAAGTGTGGCGACTGCGGGAAAAGTTTCCATGTCCCGTCTGTCCTGGAGACTCATCGGCGCAGCCACACCGGGGAGAGGCCATTCTCCTGCTATGTCTGTGGGAAGGGCGTCAGCGATTCCTCCACCCTGCTGAGACACCAGCGGATTCACACGAGGGAGAGGCCCTTCAGCTGTCCCGAGTGCGGGAAGGCCTTCAGCAATTCCTCCAACCTGCTGACCCACCGGCGGGTCCACACGGGGGAGAGGCCATTCGCCTGCCCCGAGTGCGGGAAGGCCTTTACCCAGGCCTCCACCCTGCTGAGGCACCGACGGATCCACACGGGGGAGAGGCCTTTCAGCTGCTAGAGTGGGGGGAGGGGTTCAGTCAGGTGATCCACCTGCAGAGGCACGAGCGGCTCCACTAGGGGGAGAGGCCCTTCAGGGCCCCGAGTGCAGGAAGGGGTTCACCTGCTTGATTTAAGCTGCTGACCCACCAGTGTCTCCACACCAGGGCGAGGCCGTTCACCTGCTCCTCCCAACTGCTGTGGGCGGCACGTGGGCACAGTGGTTAGCACTGCTGCCTCACAGCACCTGAGACCCGGGTTCAATTCCCGCCTCAGGCGACTGACTGTGTGGAGTTTGCACATTCTCCCCGTGTCTGCGTGGGTTTCCTCCGGGTGCTCCGGTTTCCTCCCACAGTCCAAAGATGTGCAGGGTCAGGTGAATTAGCCATGCTAAATTGCCCGTAGTGTTAGGTAAGGGGTAAATGTAGGGGTATGGGTGGGTTTCACTTCGGCGGGTCGGTGTGGACTTGTTGGGCCGAAGGGCCTGTTTCCACACTGTAATGTAATGTAATCTAATCTAATTTAAACTGTGGACGCACTGAAGCAGTGACGGCCAAGTGGTATTATCGACTGGACAGTCAACTCAGTTTCAGGGCTGCTGGGTTCGAATCCGGCCACGGCAGATGGCGGAATTGGAATTTGGTCAGAAACTGGAGTTCAGAATCTAACGATGAAACCATTTTTGGGGGGCTGGTGGGGGGTGGTGGGGAAAACCCCCATCTGATTCACTCAAATCCTTTTTAGGGGAGGAAACTGCTGTTGTGGGAAAGGATTCACTCAGTCGTTCCAGCTGTATCCTTTACCCAGGCTGGCCTACACATGACTCCAGACCCACAGCAGTGTGGTTGACTCGACACTGCCTGTCCAACTTACTTGAATACTGGATACAGGTTGAAATTACTGAGTGAGACAATACTTCCCACAGGTTAAGGCTGTACCAAGAATCCAATTACAAAGGGATAACTCGGTGGTGACCAAGACTAAGGAAAGTGTGGTTGTGGGGGGGATGTGTGCGCACTTTGGTCTTGAGCTGTTTGAAAAGTAGCTACTTTTTCTCTGCCTTTTTGCTGGGGGGATCTGAAGCTGTAACAAAGCTGGATCACAATAAAGGTTACCTGAACTTATTGCCGGGCTCAGACTCTCATTGAAAGTTTTGAGCTCCAAGAGGTTTTTGTTTTAAAGCTGCTCATTTCTTTCAGCCTCCTGCACTGAGTTTCCAATGTCATGTATCAGATGGAGCAGTGAATGAGTCGCTGGTATCGTTAGAAATTGTAAATTTTTCAGGAGTGCAGGTACTGCGTCATTTCATCAGCATTGTAAAGTTTCCTGGCAGCACTGGGACGTTTGGGCTGTGTTCACTAGATGTGGAGGTGCCGGTTTTGGACTGGGGTGGATAAAATTTAAAAACTCTCACAACACCAAGTTTATTTGAAAGCACCAGCTTTTGGAATGCTGCTCCTTCATTGGGTAGCTGTGGAGCAGGATCGACAGACATTACATTTTATAGTAAAAGATCACTATGTCATCGATATATTGAAGAAACCTAAATTGCTGTTAAGTCTTCCATCTTTTAGAATGGGTTGCAGGTTTCAGTTTGTTCGTACGTAAATCATTGAACATCTTTCAAGTCATGTTCTTGAGATGATTTAAGGTTAGATTTTTTTAAAAAGTCACATCTCAGCTCAGACAATGCCTTAAAGGTGTGAGGTTCGAGTCTGTCAGAACCAGTCTGATTCAAGGTTGGGATCCTATTTCCCAAGTAGGAATTTATAAAATATTACATGGATTGAGTGCCTGCAGACTGTATGCTTTTTAAGCAAAATTGAATGTATCTGCAAATATAATTCTGCCAATACAAATTCACCTGTGTGTGTGTGTGTGTGTGTGTGTGTGTGTGCGTGTGCGCGCATGTTTGGTAAAGTGTAAGTGTGATGGAGTATATGTCTGTGAGAGGCTTGGTGTATGTGTGTATGAGATGGGTATGAACGCAAGGGTTTACGTTTTACTAAAACAAGGAAGTGCAGTTAATTGTAGGACCCTGGGTCATGTTGTAAAAGAGAGAGACATAGAGTCATAGAGATATACAGCATGTAAACAGACCCTTTGGTCCAATCTATCCACACCGACCAGATATCCCAACCCAATCTAGTCCCACCTGCCAGCACCCGGCCCTTATCTCTCCAAACCCGAGACATGGGGTGGGGGGTTAGGTACATAGTTCTTTGAAAGTTGTATTACTGGTAGGCAGAGTGGTTTAGAGTACTGGGTACAGTTCTGGTGGCCCTGTAATAGGAAGGAGACTATTAGAGAGGGTTTGGTAAAGATTAATCAGGACTGAATACCAAAGAGTTCTTCCTTCGCGTCGGGGAGCTCAAAACTAGGGGGCATATTCTTTCAAGGTGAGAGGAGAGAGATTTAAAAGGAACCCGAGGGGCAACGCTTTGATAGAGGATGGTTTGTGTGTGGAATGAACTTGCTGAGGAAGTGGGAGATGGAGGTACAGTTACAACATTTAAACGACATTCAGATGGGTACATGAATAGAAAGGTTTAGAGGGATATGGGCCAAATGCAGGCAAGTGGGACTAGTTTAGTTTGGGAATCCTGGTCAGCATGGACGAGTTGGACCGAAGGATCTGTTTCTGTGCTGTATACCTCTATGAACCGGAAGTGATCTTATTGAAACCAGGAGAATTCTGAAAGTGGCTTGACAGGATAGATGCCGATAAAATTCTCATTTTTCGGGGGAAGAGTCATAGAATCCTGACAATGTGGAAGCAGGCCATTCGGCCCATCTATTCCACACTGGCATTCTGAAGAGCATCTCACCCATACCCACCCCCTTACTCTGTATTTCCCATAGCTCATCCACCCTAACCTGCACATCCAGGGCACCATGGGTAATTTAGCATAACCAATCCACCCTAACCTACCCATCCCGGGGCTCTATGGGTAATTTAGCATAGCCAATCCACCCCAACCTGCACATCCCGGGGCACCATGGGTAATTTAGCATGACCAATCCACCCTAACCTGCCCATCCCGGGGCACGATGGGTAATTTAGCATAGCCAATCCACCCTAACCTGCCCATCCCAGGGCACTATGGGTAATTTAGCAGGGCCAATCCACCTTAATCTATAAATTAGATGAGTCCACAAGGGTGAAAAGTATAAGGAATTAAAAACAAATAGTGAGGGTAGAAAGCACAAGCCCAGTGACGAGTGTCTGCCCCGGGCCGCACGGCACCATTTTCCTAACGGCCGCCCTCCCGCCGCTTCCTCGCTCGAGCGACTTCTCACCCGAACCACCTTCTCCCACGCGTGACGACTGCACGGGGGATGGGTGGGGCGGGGCCAGGGGACGGGCGGGGCCGGGCCGGTGGAGCCTCACTGTCACCAAGCAACAGCGTCACCAATGGACCGACAATCGAAACTGGATAGTGATGTCACAAAACCTGAAACGATACCTGGTGTGTCTGAATGTGTGCCACATTGTAACAAAAGTTATGAAAGATATTAACTTTCAGGTGGAGGTATCCAAAATGCAGAGAGATGTCAGTCTTGATGTTTTTGCTTTTCTGCCCCAGTAAGATCCTGAATCAGCACCTTCAGGGGAATTAGAGCGGAGTGAGAACAGAGGGGGAGAGAGAGTGGGATGGAGCACTGAGTGTGGAGCCTGAAACAGCTATACGGCCTGGGAAGAGGAATTCAAGGTGGGGACAGGCTCCACGCCCGTTTGTGTGCGGCTGAAGCGTTGGCCATGGAGAAACCGTGGAAGTGTGGCGACTGTGGGAAAGGCTTCCATTTTCCGTCTGCCCTGGAGACTCATTGGCGCAGTCACACCGAGGAGAGGCCGTTCCCCTGCACCGACTGCAGGAAGGCCTTCAGACATTCCTCCCCCCTGCTGACCCACCAGCGGGTCCACACTGGGGAGAGACCCTTCAGCTGCACTGTGTGTGGGAAGGCCTTCAGCAAGTCCTCCAGCTTGCTGACCCACCAGCGGGTCCACACGGGGGGGAGAGGGCATTCCCCTGCCCTGAATGCGGTGAAGGTCTTTACCAGGCCTCTGCCCTGCTGAGGCACCGGCGGGTCCACAAGGGGGAGAAGCCCTACAGCTGCACTGTGTGCGGGAAGCCCTTCAGCTTGCCCCAACTTGCTGACCCACCAGCGGGCCCACATGGGGCAGAGGCCATTTCCTTGCCCTGAGTGTGGGAAGGCCTTTACCCAGGCCTCCAACCTGCTGAGGCACCGATGGGTCCACAGATGGGAGAGGCCCTTCAGCTGCCCTGAATGTGGGAAGGCCTTCACCCGCTCCTCCTACCTGCGGAGCCACCAGCAAGTTCACGTACCATCGCAGGGTGACTGAAGGAATGACAGCCAAGTGCCATTATTGACTGGACTATCAAACCATTTCTGGGGATTCCTGGGTTTGAATCCCGCCGCGGCAGCTAGTGGAATTGGAATATGGTCAGAAATCTGGAGTGAAACCATTGTCAGTGGGGTTGGGGTGGAAGAAATCCCCATCTGATTCACTCAGCTCCTTTTTCGGGAAGAAAACTGTTGTTGTGGGAGAGGATTCACTCAGACATCCCAGCTGTCTCCTTTACCTAGTCTGGCCAACACGTGACTCCAGACCCACAGCAGTGTAGTTGACCCTACACTGCCCATCCAACTTACTTGGATACAGGATACAGGTTGAAGTTCCTGAGTGAGGCAATACTTCTGCTGGGTGAAGGCTCTAGCAAGGATCCAATTACAAAGGGACAACTTGGTGGTGACCAATAATGAAGAAAGTGAGGGGTTGGAGGGAGTGTGTGCACTTTGACCTTGAGCTGTTTTTAAAACATTGCTACTTTTTCTATGCCTTTCTGTTGAGAGATTCTGAAGCTGTAACAAAGTTGGGTCACAATAAAGATTACCTGAACTTCAGACCGAGCTCAGACTCTCATTGAGAGCTTTGAACTCAACAGGTTTTTGTTTTAAAACTGCTCATTTCTTACAGGCAACATTGAGAACTGCTGATGCTGGAGATCAGAGTCAAGATTAGTGTGGTGCTGGCAAAGCACAGCAGGTCAGTCAACGTTGATTTTCCTGCTCCTTGGATGCTGCCTGACCTGCTGTGCTCATTTCTTACAACCTCCTGTACTATGTTTCCAATGTTGTGTATCGGTTGCAGCAGTGAATGAGTAACCAGTATTGTTAGAAATTGTAAATTTTTCAGGAGTCCAGGTCCTACAACATGCCATCGGCATTGTACAGTTTCCTGGCAGCACTGGGAGGTGTGGGCTGTGTCCACTGGAAACGATGTGGAGATGCCGGTGTTGGACTGGGTGGATAAAGTTAAAAATCACACAACACCAGATTATAGTCCAACAGGCTTATTTGTAAGCATTAGCTTTCGGAGCGGTGCTCCTTCATCAAGTAGCTATGGAGCAGGGTCATGAGACACAGAATTTATAGCAAAAGATCACACTCGTGCAACAGATAGGACATATTGAACAAATCTAGATTGCAGATTAATCTTTCATCTTTTACCATGGGTTGCAGGATTCAGTTCATTAATATATAATCCCCCGAACTACTTTTAATTCACCTTCTCGAGATGATTTAAGGTTTTATAAAAATAGGTGACATCTCAGCTCAGATACTGCACAAAAGTGTTTGTATCCCAATCTTGAATCAGACTGGTTCTACTAACCAAAGTAGGAATTTATAAAATATTACATGGATTGACGGCCTGCAGTTTGTCATCTTTTTAAGCAAAATTGAGTATATCTGCAAATGGAAATTCACCCCATTGACTTATGTGTGATTGTATCTGCATGAATGTGTGTGCATGCTAATAAAGTGTGTGTGGGATGGAGTATAAGCCTGTGAGATGGTGAGAGTGTTATGATGTGTGTGTGGCTGAGAGAGCAACAGGTAAAGGCAAGGGGTTGCATTTTGCTAAAACAAGGAAGGGCAGTACTTGTACAGTTAATGGGGCCCTCCATCATGTTTTAGAACAGATTCATGAGGGGGCAGGGGCCGTGGAGGGGTTCCGGTACATAAAGTTAAAAAAAACTCTCAACACCAGGTTGTACTTCAACTGGTTTATTTGGAAGCACAAGCTTTCGGAGCGCTGCTCCTTCATGGGATGTTTGTGGAACAGGATCATAAGACACAACCATCTGATGAAGGAGCAGCGCTCCAAAAGCTAATGCTTGCAAATGAGCCTGTTGGAGTATCACCTGGTGTGGTGTGACTTTTAACTTCGTACACCCCAGTCCAACACCGACATCTCCAAATCGGGGACATAGTTCTTTGGAAGTTGCATCATTGGTAGACAGGGTTGTGAAGGAGGCGTTTAGCACACTTTCCTTCATTGTTCACCCCGTTCAGTGTCGGAGTTGGGACATCACGTTGTGGTTGTACAGGATATTGGGGAGACCACGTGGAGAGGACTGAGTACAGTTCTGGTCGCCCTATTGACGACCACAGGTTGTCGGGTGACCTTATTTCGATGTATAAAGTCATGGGGCGTGTAGGAAAGGTAAATATCACAGGGGGAAGAAAGGGGGGCTCTCCCCTTTTTAACTTCTCTTGGCATTCAGACACTTAAATTCTGTCAGTAACAGCAGCATCGCCAGAGAGCAGACTGCGCGTGCTCGCCGGTACAAGGATGAAACCGCGCATGCTCCTCACTGCACGCAAGGCACGCCTCGCGACTTTCTTTTGATGGGCCAATCGGAAGCCTTGGAGGACCGGAAGGTGACTGGTCCTCCTGCCAATCAGAGCCTTCCTATTGTCTGAATCCAGAAGCTGGAACACGTGTTTCGGAAGTTGCTGCTCTGTCTCTGAATGAAGAGTGAGTTTGTTCCAGACTCCCCTCTTACTTCTGCTCATCTAATCGGTTTACCACATCTGTCTGTGGCGTGCAACCACCCCCCCCCCCCCCGATAGCTGGGTCTTATTACTTTTGGTGATGCAACACAGGGTCTTATTTGGTTATCTTCTTCATACTAACTCCCTCTGTGCGTGACCGTTGCTACTGTCATGTCAATACATCTGCTCCTACCAGTCGACCACCTCCCTTTTCAGTTAGTTATTTCTTGGAATATACCGTCATGATTCTGCCTCGCGATTTTTGCAGAAGCAAGATGCAGCTACTTGTAACTGCTTGCAAGCATATCTAGCTTAACATATTCCCCCCAGCACGGACGAGTTGGGCCGGAGGGTCTGTTTCTGTGCTGTAATACTGGAATTGTCTTCGGTGAATGCAGAAGTGTGGTTGGACTTTCAGAGTAGCTTTCCAAGCTGTTGTTCCCTTACTGGGAGCAAAAGAAGTTACATTGAAGTCTTTCGTTTGTGAGACAGCAACTGAGTGAGTGAGTACATCTGAGAGTTTGGTGGAAAGTGGGAATTCATTGCACTGTGGGGATGAAGCCCTACCCTATCCAGTCATTTCTGCTGGTGGATGAGACCAGGCCTCAAGTTGAGGGGAGTAGATTTAGGACAGAAATGAGGAGGAACTGCTTTTCCCAGAGAGCAGTCAATCGATGGAATTCTCTGCCCAATGAAGCAGTAGCAGCATCTTCATTAAGTGTATTCAAAACACAGTTGGATGGGTACTTGCATGGTAGGGGAATTAAGGGTAGTTGGGACAATGCAGTGAGGAGGATCTCATACGATAGATATATCAGCCATGATCATAATGAATGGTGGAGCAGGTTCGATGGACCAAATGGCCAACTCCTACTTCTTTTACTATGAAACTATTACCCTGCATTTCCCATGGCTAACCCACCTAATCTACACATCCCTGGATATTATGGGCAATTTAGCATAGCCAATCAGCAATGTAGTGATGTGGAAAATGAACATCAGAGAACGATCGAAAGGGACAAGGGGAGTAAATGTACCAGCAATCAAAACTGGATTCTGAAGGTCACAAAACTTGAAACTAAAAACGATGTTTCTGAATGGTGTGCATTGTAACAAAATTGACTGCACACATTGAAGAGAATAATTATGATCTGAGACTCCTTACAGAGGCATGGCTTCAGGATGACAAGGATTGGATCCTGAATATCGAGGTGGTAGTCAAATGGGAAGCTAGGTGAAGGTAGAGGCTTGGCGCTGCTCATCAAAGCACTAATCACAGGTGTCAGCTTGGATTCAGGTCCTGATTTCTCTGTCCTCTGGGATGTCCCTGTTCTCACAGAGTAAGATATTGGTCTGTTTTCTGCTCTGCTGAAGCTTTGACCCCACACCCCTACACCTTCTGGAACAATAAAATGTTCCTGAAGAAGGGCTTATGCCCGAAACGTCGATTCTCCTGTTCCCTGGATGTTGCCTGACCTGCTGCGCTTTTCCAGCAACACATTTCCAGCTCTGATCTCCAGCATCTGCAGACCTCACTTTCTCCTCAATAAAACGTTCAGTCAATCAAGACTCAAGCCACAATCTCCCAGCCTGTCAACCATCCAGACACAGAGTGTCGTCCTAGCCAGGAATCAAACAAGAAAAACAGAACAAAATTAGAAATAAATAAATGCTCATGCTTAATGTTTGTTCATGGGGAAGTAAACCAGAAATAGGGCTCTCCCAGGATTCTTATAGTGCCCCTCTTGAGGCATTCTCTCACCCTAACATCTAACTATTCATACCCAGCTATGATTTATAACAATATTTACACCAGCAGAATTAAAGCATCTGTTATCGAGTAGATATCGGGATATACAGCACGAAATAGACTTTTCTCTGTCTCATTCACACACATACACATCCATGGGGGTGAATTTGTATTTGCAGATACATTCTATTTTTCTCAAAAAATGCACAACATACAGGCAGTCAATCCATGTAATATTTTGTAAATTCACCTTTGGAAATAGAACCAGTCTGATTAGGATGCAGACAGATCCTGACTTCACACCTTTAATGCATTGTCAGAGCTGAGATGTCACCTTTTGTTATAAAACCTTGAGTTATTTCAAGAAGATGTCTTTCAGGAAATTCCGGGATTTACAAATGAATGATACAAGCAGCCCATATTAAAAGATGAAAGACTTAACAATCCAGGGTTTTTCAATATATCATTTCAGGGAACTGTAATGTTTTTCCATCCGTTCTGTACCTTATGATTTTATTCTCCACAATCACGTGATGAAGGAGCCATGCTCCGAGTGCTAATCATAGAGATGGAAACAGACCCTTCGGTCCAACCCACCCATGCCGAACAGATATCCCAACCCAATCTAATCCCACCTGCCAGCACCCGGCCCATATCCCTTCAAACCTTCCTATTCATATACCCATCCAAATACCTCTTAAACATTGGAATTGCACCCACCTCCACCACTTCCTCTGGCAGTTCATTCCATACATGCATAACCCTCTGCATGAAAGGTTGTCCCTTAGGCTCCTTTTAAATCTTTCCCATCTCACCTTAAACCTATGCCTTCTAGTTTTTGACCCCCCCATCCTGGAGGGAAAAGACTTAGGCTATTTGCTCTGTCTATGCCCCTCTCAATTTTATAAACCTCTCTAAGGTCACCACTCAGGCTCTGATGCTCCAGGGGTAAAATAAATGCCCCAGCCCCTCTCTGTCTGTGTAACTGGTTAAAGCTCCTTCCCATTGTCAGTTCACTGGGACACATACACTCATTCTGTGTAACCAGATAAAGCTCCGTTCACTGGTGTGTTCCTCTCTGAGTGCTTCTCTGCTCACACTGATGTCCTGTACCTTTTGAAGCAGGTCGAATTTCTGTTTCCAGATTCAACGCCCCCCCCCCCCCCCCCCCATGATATTGAGTGACCCTGTCAGATCTTGTTATGGAATTTCTTCCAAGATTTCTGTCTGCAGATCCTCCCCTTCTGATACCCTGTTAGCAAAGTTGAAACAAGTCATCACTGTCTGTACCGAATAGAAATTCTGATTATATTGTTTGTGTCTTTGTGTTTAAAGTACTAACCCAGTAACATGCAAACGGTACTATTGATTTAAAATACACAAGAGACGTGAGGAGGGAGGTGTCAGGTCCTGGCACACTCTGAACCCTAAGAGCGTGTTCCAAAACATTTCAAAATGAGGTGGATGGCCATAGAGCTGTACAGCACAGAAACAGTCCATCTCGTCCATGCTGAATAGATATCCGAAATTAATCTATCCAATTTACCAGCACTTGCCCATATTCCTCTAAACTCTGCCTATTCACATATCCATCCAGCTGCCTTTTAAAAATTGTATTTGTGCCAACTTCCACCACTTCCTCTAGCAGCTCATTGCACACACGCACCACCCTCTGTGTGAAAAAGTACAAATCTATGCCTTCCTCATCCCCCGTTTTACTTGTACCGATACCTTCGGGGATCTCTGAACTTGGACAGCAAGGACCCTTTGTTCCTCTGCACTCTGTAGGGATCTACTATTTATTGCTTACTTCCTTCCCTTATTAAATTTCCCAAACTGCCTGCAGATTAAATTCCATAGTTCTGCCCCATTTACTAGCTGATAGATATCAGAGTGTAGCCGGAGACCATCCTCCTCCCTATGAACAATACCACCTTTCCAGCATTTACTCCTGGACAGAGGGGGCAGCACTGTCTCCAGCTCAGCAGTGTGTTTGTTAGCTAATCAGCATGTTCAACTATATTAATGAAAAGTACCTCACGCTAGCTATACAATAAACCATGATGTTAGTTCCCATTATCTCTTTAGTTGCGCCCTTATAGTTTTTCCTACATTCTACTTAATGGTATTCTAATGTATCCTAGTGTTCATTTGACCAAGGAGGGGCTTTCTGACACAGTATGTCGAAGGGCCGACAAAAGGGGAGGTCACACTGGATCCGGTGCTTGGTAATGAATCAGGCCAGATGTTTGATTTAGTGGAAGGTGAGCACTTTGGAGAGAGTGACGATAATTCAGTTAGGTTTCATATAGCAATTTAAAGGGATAGGAACATGCCACAGGTTAAGAGTTATCGATGGGGCAAGGGCAATTATAATGCAATTAGGCAAGACTTAGGATGCATAGAATAGGGTAGCAAAATGCAGGGGATGGGGACAATTGAAGTGTGGAGCTGGTTGAAGGAACAGATACAGTGTGTCCTTGATAGGTATGTCTCTGTCAGGAGGGAAGGAAGTGATAAGGTAAGGGAACCGTGGTTTACCACAGAAATTGCATCTCTTGTTACAAAGAAGAAGGAGGCTCATGTGTTGATGAGGCAAGATGGTTCAGATGAGGCGATGGAGAGTTACAGATCAGCTCGGAAGGGTTTAAAGAGAGAGTTAAGAGCAAAGAGAGGACATGAGCAGTCTTTAACACATAAAGGAGAACCCTAAAGCTTTCTATAGGTATGTGAGGAATAAAAGGATGATTAGAGTAGGAATAGGGCCAGTCAAAGACAGAAGTGGGAAGTTGAGTGTGGGCCCTGTGGAGATTGGAGAGGTGTTAATGAATATCTCTCATCGGTCTTCACTCAGGAAAAGGAGAATATTGTCGAGGAGAAGAATGAGGTACGAGATATGAGACTCGAAAGGATTGAGGTTAGTTGCACACAGGTGTTATCTATTCTAGAAAAGGAGTGAAAGGAGACAAGTGCCCTAGGGCGGATTGGATTTATCCAAGGATTCTCTGGGAAGCTAGCGAGGAGAGGGCAGAGCCTTTAGCTTTGATATTTGAGTTGTCATTGTCTACAGGTTTAGTACCAGAGTGGAGGATTGCAAATGTTGTGCCCTTGTTCAAGATGGGCAGCAGAGATGACCCAGGTAGTTATAGACCAGTGAGCCTTACGTCTGTTGAAGGAAAGCTTTTGGAAAGGAATATTAGAGATAGGATTTATAATCATCTAGCAAGCAACAATTTGATTTCCGATAGTATACACTGTTTCATCAAGGGCAGATCGTGTCTCATAAACCTCATTGAGTTTTTTGAGAAGGTGACCAAGCATGGAGATGAGGGTAGGGCAGTTGACGTGGTGTACATGGACCTCAGTAAAGCCTTTGATAAAATTCCACATGGTAGGCTATTGGAGAAAATGCAGAGGCATTGGATTGAGGGTGATTTAGCAGTTTGGATTACAAACTAGCTTTCTGAAAGAAGACAGCAAGTGGTGGTTTATGGAAAATATTCAGCCTGGAGTCCGGTTACTAGTGGTGTACCACAAGGATCAGTTTTCAGACTACTGTGGTTTGTCATTTTTTAAATGACTTAGACACAGGCATAGGTGGATGGATTAGTAAATTTGCAGACGACACTAAAGTCGGTGGAATAGTGGACAGTTTGGAAGAATGTTATAGGTTGCAGGGGGACTTGGATAAATTGCAGAATTGGGCTGAGAGGTGGCAAATGGAGTTCAATGCAGCTAAATGTGAGGTGATTCACTTTGGGAAGAATAACAGGAAGGCAGTGATCTTGGAGTCCATGTGCATAGATCCCTGAAAGTTGCCACTCAGGTGGATAGTGCTGTTAAGAAGGCATACGGTGTGTTAGGTTTCATTCGAAGAGGGATTGAGTTCCGGAACCGCAATATCATGCTGCAACTATACAAAACGCTGGTGCAGCCACACTTGGAATATTGTGTATAGTTCTGGTCCCCATATTTCAGGAAGGATGTGGGAAGCATTGGAAAAGGTGCAGAAGAGATTTACCAGGATGTTGCCTGGTCTGGAGGGAGGGTGAGAGACTTGGATCTGTTCTCATTGGAAAGAAGGCGGCTAAGGGGGGATTTGATAGAGACATATAAGATGATCAGAGTATTAGATAGGGTAGACAGTGAAAGAATTTTTCCTAGAATGGTGAAGTCAGCTTGTATTAGGGGCATAACTACAAATTGAGGGGTGATAGATTAAAGACAGGTGTCAGAGGCAAGTTCTTTATGCAGAGAGTGGGAAGGACGTGGAATGCCCTACCTGCTAAGGTAGTCAACTCAGCCACATTAGGGAGATTTAAACAATCCTTAGATAAGCCCATGGTTGATATTGGGATAGTGTCAGGGAATGAGCTGAGAATAGTTCACAGGTTGGCGCAACATTAAGGGCCGAAGGGCCTGTTCTGCGTTGTGTTGTTCTGTGTTCTAAACTTAGTGCAGGAGGCGGAAAGAAATGAGCAGCTTTTTTTATATCGATATTTTTATTAGAAATTTAACATTTTTACAAGTTTACAAAAATAAACAAAACTCTCAGATATAAACATTGATATACAATTAACTCAAATGTACAATAGCCAAAGTTTAACAAGAAAGAAAAGATAAAAAACGCGAAACAGAAAAAAAACAAAACTCAACTGTCTACTAATCTAACCTACAACTAACCAGATTGTATATTTAAGTCTCTTACATGCTCAGAATGTGTTAACATCAGATGTAATAAAACCTGTATTCGTGCGGGATTCCTCTCCCGAGGGGCCCCGGCCCAGCCAGGTTTGTAATCTCAATTAAATAAAAGCCCTTGTTAGGATAGCCGAAATATCTGTATTTATGTAACTCAAGAAGGGCTGCCATATTTTATAAAATAATTCGGTCTTTCGCCGCACCATATTTGTGAGGAAGTCAAGGGGAATATATTCCATAATTAATCTGTGTCAATTTGAACGTCCAGGGGGGCCCTCAGCCACCCAGTTTTTCCTTGCACAGAAAGAAAGAATAGAAAATAGTCTCTTCCCATATGTGTCCAGGGAGGGAAAGTTCGAAAAGCCCAAAAGGAGAGATACAGGGTCCACTTTAATTTCCGTTCCTAAAATTTCTGTCAGGGTACTTGCTACTTTAGTCCAATATCTACGGATCTTATGACAGGTCCATAGGCAATGTATAAGAGTGCCCACCTCAATTTTGCATTTAGGACACATTGGAGATGCTCTTGCCTTAAATTTTGCCAGTCGAACCGGTGCTATATGGGCCCTATGAAGTATCTTTAGCTGGATAGCCTGGTTTCTGTTACAAATAGTAATTCTTCTAGCATTTTCCCAAATATCATTCCATGTTTCTATAGAGATTTCTAGTCCCAAATCCTGATCCCATGTTTTAAGCAGATTATCCATATCTCCCGATACTTCATCATGTAGTAAATGATAAATAGTACTGACGGAAGATACCCCCACTGGTCGAAGGACACTACATTCTCTATCTGATTTATAAAGACTATCTAATAACGTAGTCTTCTTCTGTATATAATCTCGAATTTGAAAGTATCGAAAGAGGTCTCCATTAGGTAATCCAAATTTCTGACGCAGCTGTTCAAAAGACATCAGGACCCCATCTTTAAATAGATCCCCTAAACATGAGATACCCCTGGATCTCCAGAGTTTAAAAGTGGCATCTGTCAACCCTGGTTGGAATCCCCATGCTCCCACTATCGGTGCATAGGGGGATGTTTTATGTGAGTTGCCCTCATTTTGCCGCATTATATTCCAAGCCTTAATTGTGTTTAGTATTATAGGGTTTTTACAGTGACCTGTAATGATTTTCCTCTTGTCTGAAAATAAAAGGTTAGTAAGTGGGTATTTTACTTGAGAGGCCTCGATGTCCAACCAGATTGATTGTGGATCAGACAAGACCCAATCAGCTATGTAACTTAATAGGGAACTTAACTGATATTTCCTAAAGTCTGGGAAGTCCAATCCTCCCCTTGTCTGTGGAAGCTGTAGCTTCTTCAGCTTAATGAGGGGCCGTCTATGAATCCAGCCAGCCATATAATTTACATAGAGCCGTCCTCGGCAGCATCACCGGAAGCATTCTCATAGGATATAGGAGACGGGGCAGGACATTCATTTTGATGAGTGCTATTCTACCCAACCAGGAAATTGGAAGGACTCCCCATCGCTGGAGGTCCTGCCTTATCCCTTCCAGTAAATGCACAAAATTAGCCTTATACAACTGACCAAATACTGGAGTAATAAAAATGCCTAAATATAAGAAGCCCTCCAGGGACCAAGGAAAGGGAAAAAGGGATCCGTTCACTAAGTGGGGTGTCATAGCAAGGCCACCCATTGGCATAGCCTCCGATTTTGAAAAATTAATTTTGTAGCCTGAGAATGCGCTAAATGTATTAATAACTTGGATTAGGCGAGGTACGGACATCAGAGGATTACTGAGGAATAGAAGAACATCATCTGCATAAAGGGTAATTTTATGTTTACCTGTACCAATCCTCGGGGCCGTTATATTAGGATCAGCTCGTATAGCTTCTGCTAGTGATTCAATTATTAGTGTAAATAACAATGGCGAGAGGGGACATCCCTGACGGCAGCCCCTACCCACACTGAAGCTATCCGAACCTAATCCATTGGTAACCACAACTGCTTTGGGATCACTATACAATGTTGAGACCCATTTGGTAAACACCTGACCAACGCCAAACCTTTCCAATGTGTAAAACAAATATGACCATTCAACCCTATCAAATGCCTTTTCCGCGTCTAATGAAACCACTACTCCTGGTATCTTTCCCTGATGACAGGCTTGAATCATATTCAAAACCCTTCTAATATTATTGGATGATCTATGGCCCTTAATAAACCCCCGTCTGATCCTCCTTTGTAATATGTGGCAGTACCCTTTCTAGTCTCAGTGCTAACGTTTTAGAAAGGATTTTAAAATCTACATTTAGCAAGGATAATGGTCTATATGATGTACAATCTTCTGGATCCTTTCCTTTTTTAAGGATAAGAGAGATATTTGCCTCTTTCAGCGAAGGCAGGAGACAGCCCTGATTATATGCATAGTTATACATGTCCATAAGTGGACCAGCCAATATTTCTGTAAATTCTTTATAGAATTCAGCTTGAAAACCATCTGGCCCCTTTGCCTTACCACTCTGAATTTGCCTAATTGCACCAAGTATTTCTTGGACTGTAAGAGGAGCATTTAGGACTGATACTTGTTCCGGAGTTAGGCCTGGAAAGGTCAAATTTTCAAAACATGACTGCATCCTCCTCGTCCTATCTTCATAATCCTGCGATTTATATAACTCAGAATAAAATTCTCTAAAGATTGCATTAATCTTTTTATGATCATGAGTTAAAATACCCGTACTTTCCTTGATAGACGTAATAGTCTGAGGGGCCTTTTTTTTCTTTGCAGGAAATGCTAAGTATCTACCCGGTTTGTCGCCATATTCATATAACCTTTGTTTTGCAAATAATATTTCCCTCTTAGCCGTTTGAGTAAGCGTAGTGTTTAGAGCTGTCCTAAGAGCCGAAATCCTTTGCAATTTAATAATAGAAGGTCTATCAGTGTATGCTGTTTCAGCTGCTTTTAAGCGAGCTTCAAGCAGACGCTGTTGTTCTCCCTTCAATTTCTTCTGGGTCGCTGAATAGGAGATGATCAAACCTCGCGTGTAAGCTTTGATGGTCTCCCACATCATTGGTGGGTTGCGAGCTGTACCTGAATTAATTTCTAAAAAAGTTTTAAATTCTTGAGAGAAGTACTTTACAAATTTACTATCTTTCATTAGGAAGGGGTCCATACGCCAATGCCGAGGGGATGTCCCATTGTTCCTCGCCTTAGTTTCCATATATACAGCAGCGTGATCGGAAATTGCTATACTACCTATTTTACAGGATGATATGGAATTTTAAAAAATCGAGGGGGCGAAAAACATATCAATTCCGGTATGACATTTATGTGGATTGGAGTAAAAAGAAAAATCTCTGCCCTGTGGATGAAGACATCTCCATACATCTACTAATCCTAATTCTTTGTTCGGATCCATCAGTTGTCTAGATCTGGGAGATACTCCTGCAGTACTCTTGGGAATCCTATCTATTTCCGGATCCATAATACAATTAAAGGCTCCCCCTATAATTATATGACGGGCACCAAAAGCCATCAATTTTGAAAAGGCTTCCGTTATAAATTTAAAGGGGTGTGCCGGAGGGCAGTATAAATTTGAAATCCCATATTCCTCTCCATTTATGAGGGCTTTAATCAAAATATATCGTCCAGATTCGTCTTTTATCTGCTTCAGGATTTTGAAAGGGAAATTCTTTCGGACAAGAATAACAATTCCCCTGCTTTTTGAGCTAAAAGAAGAAAAAAAGGCCTGATCAAATCCACCCTGTCGTAATTTCAAGTGTTCTTTATCCGACAGGTGTGTCTCCTGTAGGAGAGCTATATCAACTCTTTCCTTCTTAAGATTTGATAATATTTTCTTCCTTTTGACTGGCGAATTACTCCCCTTGACATTCCAAGTGCACCACTTAACCGACTGATCAACCATAATCATCTGGGCCAATCCGAGATCCCTCGGGAGGGGGAACCCTATCCAGAACATCCCGAGCGTAGAGCATATAAAATTTACAAAAATAACGCCTCTCTAATACGCCCACAACAATACAATAAAAAACTATTTCTAAAAAAAAAATAAAACGTATCTAAGTGGAGATTTTCCCCTTGTTCCCAGGGGGTGTCACTTCCTCGCCAAAAGTTCATCATATCCTCTCCCAACCAATGCCCCACCCTTGACCCAGACGCTCCTCAATAAAATGAGAATTCAAATATAATACAAAGCTAGAGTTAACAGTGAGCACCCTACCCCCACCCACACCAACACCTGGATATATTTGGTAATGTTAATACCATATATAAATATATAACTATAAAATTACCACATCAACAAATAATAATTAAATATAATACAAAATAACAAGGGAAAGCAACCCCGCTCCTAGAGACAGAAGTAAATTTGAATAAGGTAACCACCTCCCCCCACCAACACCAACCAAACCCCCCAGCTTTTTATATATATATATATATATATATATATACACACACACATATACATACATACATCCCTCATATATACATAAAATAATAAAAGAAAACAACCCCAAGGGGGGGGGGGGGGGGGGGAGAAGATCAAATCCCTCTCCCTACCCCGCATGATAATATTAAACAATAAAGTAAGAGGAAAAAAAAGGGGGATACAAACCAAAGTGGGGTGAAAGGCAAACCAACATCCATTATGCCTTACAGTTTATCTAAGAACGTCTAAGAATTCCTTAGCCTTTTCTGGCGATCCAAAGTTATATACGGATTGTTCATGGTTAAAGTGTAACGTCGCTGGGTAGCGTAAGGAGTACTGAATATTTAAGTCCCTTAAACGCTTCTTCGCCTCGTCGAATGCCTTCCTCTTTCGAACCAGAGCCGGGGAAAAGTCCTGGAATAACATGATCTTGGATCCTTTATAGATCATAGCTTGGGGGTCTTTTCCACCCTTACCTGGCCTGATCCAGCTTCCAGATTTAAAAGCTGTGGCAGCCACTGCTCCAGGAATACTGTAAGCTGGCCTTCCTCTTCCCGTTCGGGAAGGCCCAGCAAACGAATATTTTTTTGACGACCTCGATTATCGAGGTCATCAATGTTATTCTCTAAGGTTCGGACTCGCTGTTCGAGAGTCCAGACCTGATCCACAGCCGATTGTGCTGCAGTTTCGGAGGTCGCGGCCTTTAGCTCCGCCCCTCCGACTCGGCGCTCGATTTCTTTAATGTCTTGGTCGTGCTTCTGCAGCGCGGCCGAGAGTGAGTCCCATCGACTTCGGGACTCCTCGATAAACGCGTCGATCTTCGCGTCCAGCTTGGAGATCATCTCCACAAGGCTTGCCCCTGTAGGTAAGTCCCCCGGGGCGGCTGTGGACGCCTCTGCTGGAGCTGGAGAGGGTGGGGGAGGGGGTCCTGCTTGTTGAGAGCTGCGGGCTCCCTTCCCTTTAGTCATTTTAACTAAAGATTAGATTGTTTAAGTTTAATATTAAACAACTATTATACATGATTTGGTGAGTGTGGTGGGGGTGGGTGACCCACTTTACCCAAGTCTTGGGAGGAGCACTGTAGACTCAGACTTGCTAGTTGCCACCATCCTGGATTCCCCTCAGAAATGAGGAGCTTTAAAACAAAAACTGGTAATGTATGAGTGTGATGGAGTATAAGCCTGTGTGCGTGTTGGGTGGTGTGTGTCTGTGTCCGAGAGAGAGCGTGTACACGAGAGAGGTATAGATAAAAGTGAGGAATAGCACTTTGCTTTAATAAAAAGGGGAGGACTTGTAGCAGTTACTGGCGGGGCCCTGGGTTATGTTGTAGAACAGAGACATGGGGGTGTGGTTCAGGTACATAGTTCTTTGAAAGTTGCATCACTGGTAGACAGAGTTGTTAAGAGTTGATTAGCCCACTTGCCTTCATTGTTCACACCTTCATTAGATTACTCACAATGTGGAAACAGGCCCTTCGGCCCAACAAGTCCACACCGCCCCGCCGAAGTGCAACCCACCCATTCCCCTACATTTACCCCTTACCTAACACTACGGGCAATTTAGCATGGCCAATTCACCTGACCTGCACATCTTTGGACTGTGGGAGGAAACCGGAGCACCCGGAGGAAACCAACGCAGACACGGGGAGAACGTGCAAACTCCACACAGTCAGTCGCCTGAGGTGTGAATTGAACCCGGGTCTCTGGCACTGTGAGGCAGCAGTGCTAACCACTGTGCCACCGTGCCGCCCACACAGTTGAATATTGGAGTTGGGACATCATTTTGAAATTATACGGGATGTTGGTGATGTCACTTTTAGAACAGAGTACAGTTCTGGTCGCCCTGTTATAGGAAGAATACTATTAGAGAAGGTTCGGTAAAGATGTACCAGGATGTTGTCAGGACTGAAGGTTTTGAGTTATAAGGAGAGGCTGAGACTTTATTCACTGGAGTGGAGGAGGTTGAGGGGTGACCTTATTGAGATTTGTAAAATCATGAGGGGTGTCGGCAAGGTGAGTAGCAAAAATAGTGAGGAGCATGTTTGGTTATGTCGAGTCCTAAATAAATAAATATTGGCTCTACCGTTTCTTTTTCTCCTATTGGCATTTGGACACTTGAATTTGTCAGTAATTGCAGCATTGCCACAGAGTGTACAGCGCATGCTCCTCGGTGTCAGCAAGAACGGCGCATGCTCCTAGCTGTCCGCTGCAACGGGGCGTGACCTTCTTTAGAAGCTAATGGGGAGCCTTGGAGGACCGGAAGTAGGGTAGTCCTCCTGCCAATGAGAACATCCACTATTGTCTGAATGCGGAAGTTGTCCCATGAGCTTCTGAAGCTGCTGCACCTTTCCCTCTGAAAGAAGATTGAGCTTCACTCCAGACTACAACTTCCTTCCTCTGTTTAACATTGTGAGTACCGCACTCTCTTTTCCATTTCTTTATTTCATTGTGGGCTTCGATTGTTGACTCGCAACAACTGAATGTAAAGACAGTGAATCCAGGGAGGAGCAGACTCAGGAAATGTTGATCCAGATCAGTGTCTCAATTGGCAAAAACAGTCCCACAGTGTGAAGTTATAGCCTTTGCTGTGGGGGGATAAAACAGCAGAAAGGAAGTGCATTGTTTAAATGGTGATATATTGGGATGTGGGGAAAGTGAGGACTGCAGGTGTTGAAGATCAGAGTCAAAAAGTGTGGCAGCTTCCAAGGAGCAGGAGAGTCAACGTTTCGGACCTGAGCCCTTCATCGGGAATGCCGTGTGGATGTACAAAGGGGCCTCAGCGTCCTCCTACACCAGTCACTGCCTGTTGTGAGACAGGTGCAGCAAGCAATCAGCAAGGCAAGTGTTATATTAGCAAGAGGAATTGAGTTCAGAAGTGGGGATGCCTTCCTGCTGTTCGGGGGCGGGGGGGTGTCATTAAATATATTCAAGGCTGAACTCCTCTGATTTTTGAACAACAAAGAGGTGGATGTTTCTGGGGGAAGGCAAGAAAATGGTTTCAAGACCAGTATAGAACAGTTACAGAGTCAGACAGCACAGAAACAGACCCTTCAGCCCAACTAGTCCGTGCTGACTATGTTCACAAACTAAACTCGTTCCACCTGCCTGTGTTTGGCCCATATCCCTCCGAACCTTTCCTATTCATGTCCTTATCCAAACATCTTATAAACGTTGTTACTGTACCTGCATCCACCATTTCCTCTGGACATTCATTCCACACACAAACCACTCTCTCAAAGGAAAAAGGTGCTCCTCATATCTATCTTAAAATCTTTCTCCTCGCACCTTAAAAATTTGCTCCTAATCTTGAAACGACACCTGTCATTCACCTCATCTATGGTTTTATAATTCTCTATAATGTTGCATCTCAACCTCCTGTGTTCCACTGAAAACATCCCAGCCTATCCACCTAGATGTAGGTAGATTAATATCTAGTTATGATCTGTTCAAAGCTGGTGCAGGCTCGAAAGACCAACTGACCTACTCCTGCTCCCAACTCTCTCACTATGTCCAGGACAGTAAGAGACTATAAGACAGGAGCAGACATTTGGCCATTCACCACATCAGGTCTGCTCATATCATTCAATTGTGGCTGATCAGTTTGTCAACCCCATTCACCTGCTTTCTCCCAATACCTCTCGATCCCCTTGATACTCAAGAACCTATCTATTTCAGTTTTAAATATCCTCAGTGACCTGGCCTCCACAGCTTCTGTATCAAGGAATTCCATAGATTCACCATTCTCTGGCTGAAGTTTTTTCTTTTCTCCATTCTAAAAGGTCCTCTGGTCCTAGTCTCTCTTACCAATTGAAACATCTTTCAAATGTCCATGTCGTTCAGTATTATGTATGTTTCAATTAGATCCCCCCCCCTGGTGAGTGCAGGCCTGTTAATCAACATGAACCAGACCCTTCAGGATGAGGTACAGCAGGGATTAGGTTCAGCAAACTGAGAATGGAGGGAGAGTGTGTGGGATGGAGATTTTCAGCTTCTCTGGAATAAGGGAGGAAAAAGCGATAAATCAGAACTGATCGGATGGGCTGATCGGCCAAAGAGTGGCAGGTGGAGTTTAATTTAGAGAAATGTGAGGTTTGCATTTTGGTCAAGCAATCCAGGCAAGACTTACACAGTTAAGGGGAGTGTTGCAGAACAAAGAGACCTTGGTATGTTTTCCTTTATTGGTCAGAGCATTGAGTACAGGATTTGGGAAGTCCTGTTGCTGTTGTGCAGGACATGTGGTTAGGCCACTTTTGGAATACTGCATTCAGTTCTGGTCTCCCTGCAATAGGAAAGATGTTGTGAAACTTTGAAAGGGGTGGGAAAACTTTTATAAGGCTTGTTGGCAAAGTTGGAACGTTTTGATGTTCAGGGAGAGGCTGATAGGCCAGGGATATTTTCCCTGGAGCATCAGAGGTTGAGGGGTGACCTTATAAAAAATATATAAGGGGCATGGATCAGTGCAAGGTCTTTTCCCCAGGATCAGGGAGTCCAGAACTAGAAGAACATCGGAATGGTGAAATGGGAAGTGAGTAGAAACTTTTTCACGCAGAGGGTGGTGGATGTATGGAACCTGCTGCCAGAGGAAGTCGTGGAGGCTGGCATAATGACAATATAAAAGGCATCTGCCTATATGAATAGCAAGGGTTTAGAGGGATATGGGCCAAATGCTGGCAAATGGAACTACGTTAATTTAGGATGTCTGGCTGGCATCTGTCTAGGTTAGGGTGGATTAGCCATAGGATGTGCAGGTTAGGTGCATTAGTAAGGGTTAAATGCAGAGCGTTTGGGGAATGGGTGTGGGTGGGTTACCCTTTGGAGGGTCGGTGTGGACTCCCTAGGCCGAGTGGCCTGCTTCCACACGATGGAGCTTCTCGGAAGGGAAGATGTTTTGCAAACTGCGCAGGTGCTCTGTGGACCAGACGGCCGCCATCCGGAGCAGAGCTCAGAGGGATATGGGCCAAGTGCTGGCAAATGGGACTAGATTAATTTCGGATACCTGGTCAGCACCAAAGAGTTTGATCCAAGTGTCTGTTTCTATGCTGTATATCTGTGACTCTGGCTTTCCACAAACATTTGCCACATCTTTACGTTCAGTTTCTCTCTGGTGTCTATGTTAATACCTTGATGTCTCACGTTGCTCCCCCGCTTCCCGGGGACGTTAACCATTTTGTGTCTGGGTCTTCAAGAAGCTGCATTGCAGGTTCACCCTGAATTGACACTCTTCCCAACTGCCCCGAGTTTGAGAAGACTTCAGGAATTCCTCGAACCTGCTCAGGCACCAGCGGCTCCACACTGGGCAAAGGCCCTTCAGCTGCCCCGAGTGCAGGAAGGCCTTTGTCCGGGCCTCCCACCTCCTGACCCACCAGTGGTCCACACGGGGCAGAGGCCCTTCAGCTGTCCTGAGTATGGGAAGAGATTTACCCAGGCCTCCAACTTGCTGACCCACCAGCGGGTCCACACAGAGGAAAGGCCCTTCAGCTGCCCCGAGTGCTGGAAAGGCTTCACCTGCTCCTCCCACCTGCGGAGGCACCAGGTGGAGAGAAACTTACTTGGAATCAAGGTATGGGTTGAAATTGGTGAGTGAGGCAGTATTTCCTTTCGGTTACGGCTGAAGCAAGGAACCAATTACAAAGGGACAACTCGGTGCTGACCAATAGTAGAGGAAGAGAGGTGGAGGGGGGTGGCCGTGTGAGCGCTTATTTAAAAAAACAGCAACTTTTTCTACGTCTTTTTGGTGAGGGGGGTGCAGGGGTGGAATCTGAAGCTGTAACAAAGTTGGGTCACAATAAAGGTTACCTGAACTTACTTACTGCAAGACTCAGGCTCTCATTGAAAGTTTTGAGCTCCAAGAGGTTTTTGTTTTAAAGCTGCTCATTTTTTGCAGCCTCCTGTACTGAGTTTCCAATGTCGTGTATCAGATGGAGCAGTGAATGAGGAGCTAGTATTGTTAGAAATTGTAAATTTTACAGGGGCAGAAAAAGCAAAAACATCAAGACTGACATCTCTCTGCATTTTGGATAATTCCACCTGAAAGTTAATATCTTTCACAACACTGGGATACCGCTGAGAGTGAGCAGGTCTGATTTTGGGAAGCAAATAAAATGTGTCAATTCAGGGTGAATCGGGAATGCAGCTTCTTGAGGAAGAACCAGACACGAAATGGTTAACGTCCCCAGGAAGGTGGGAGCAAAATGAGATGTCAAGCCATTAACACCGACATTAGAGAGAAAGTGGACCTATTGACGTGGCAAATGTTAGTGGAAAGCCAGAGTCATAGAGATGTACAGCACAGAAACAGACCCTTTGGTCCAACTCATCAGTACCAACCAGGTATTCTAAATTAATCCAGTCCCATTTGTCAGCACTTGGCCTATGTCCTCTAAACCCTTCCTATTCATATACCCATCCAGATGCATTTTAAGTGCTGTAATTGTACCAGCCATCACCATTTCCTCTGGCAGCTCATTCCTTACATACAGCACCCTCTGAATATAGGAGTTGCCCCTTAGGTTCCTCTTAAATCTCACCCTCACCCTGAACCTATGACCCATCCAGGGAAAAGACCTTTTCTATTTACCCTCTCCATGCCTCTCATGATTTTATAAACGGTTGTAGGGTCACCCTCAGCCTTTGAAAACTCAACAGAAAACAGCTCCACCCTGTTCAGCTCAAACCCTGACAACGTCCTTGTCAATCTTATCTGAATCCTTTCAGGTTTCACAACATCCTTCCTCGAGCAGAGAGACCAGAACTGCACACAATACTCCAAAAGTAGCCAAACAAATGTCCTGGAGAGTGCACAACGTAACCTCCCAACTCCAATCCTCAGAGGACTGGGAAAGTTTTCAAAACCCACAAAAGACAACCGGGAAAGAATGGAGGGACAAACGGATCTTTTGCGGGTCAGCTTGGAACATCAGGGCGGGGGGAAATGGGAATGAGGGAAAGAAGCTGAATGTGCTGGAGCAAGGTGGAGGAAGAACAGAGGATGCAAAACCGGCTTGAAGCTGCAATGAGGAATATTGCATGTGCTGTACTTGTACCTGTTGCACTTACTGGTGGGAATCGGGTGCATTTTAAACATCAAAACTGAAAAGCTATCTACTCCTCCCGCCTTCCCAACGTCGATCCCTCTGTCCCTCCTCACCCGGGTAACTAAGACACATACCTGAGTTTGTGGAGTCTCCTCCCTCCCTGCATTCACTCCAGTTGCTATAAGTGAATAGATTTCCCCTCCCCACATGTCTGTCTCCCTCCCAGGATGAAGAGTTGCCCAGACAGAGTGAGATTCACTCAAACGGACAGGGCCACTTCCCTGCTGTGACATCAACATATCAAGAGGCGAGTCACAGTTTGCAAAACCCCTTCCCTTCAGAGAACCCTCACAGTGTGGAAGCAGGCCACAGGGCCTAAAGACTCCATACCGACCCTCTGAAGGTTAACCCACCCACACCCATTCCCCTACACCTGTTGCTCTCCATTTACCCCGTCTAACCTGCACATCTCTGGGCACTAAATAATTCAGCATGGCCAATCCACCCTAACCTGCACGTGCCTGGGCACTATGGGTAATTTGGCATAGCCAATCCCCCCGAACCTGCACATACAAATTCACCCCCATGGACGTGTGCGTGTGTTTGCACGAAAGAGAAACAAAAATCTACATCAGTATATCTCTGCCTATTTGAGAACAGGTGCCTTACTTCTGTTGTAAATATTGTTGTAAATCATAGCTGGGTGCTAATAGTTAGATGGAAGGGAGACAAAATTCCCCAAGTAGGGCACCATGAGAATCCTGGGAGAGCCCTATTTCTGATTTACTTCTGAATGAACAAACATTAAGCATAAGCATCTATTTATTTCTAATTTTGTTTCATTTTTCTTGTTTAATTCCCTGTTATGACTAAACTCTGTGCCTGGATGGTTGACAGGCTGGGAGATTGTGGGTTGGGGCATGATGACTGAATGTTTTATTGTTCCAGAAGGTGTAATAGGGAACAGGGAGATCAACAGAGGACAGAGAAATCAGGACCTGAAATCCGAGGTGACACCAGACTACCCTGTGATCAGTGCTTTGATAAGCAGTGCTAACCCTCTACCTTTACCGAGCTTCCCATCTGACTATCCCCTTGATATTCAGGATCCAATCCTTGCCATCCTGAAGCCATGTCTCTGTAAGGAGTCTCGGATCATAATTATTCTCTTCAATGTGTGCAGTCAACTCATTCACTTTTGTTACAATGCAGCACACATTCAGACACACTGTTTTTAGTTTCAATTTTTGTGACCTTTAAAATCCAGTTTGATTGCTGGTATATTTACTCCCCTTGTCCCTTTCTATCACACTCTGATGTTCATTTTCCACATCACTATACTGCTGACTGGCCTTGATTTGGATT
This sequence comes from Chiloscyllium plagiosum, assembly GCF_037043375.1. Lineage (NCBI taxonomy): Eukaryota > Metazoa > Chordata > Chondrichthyes > Orectolobiformes > Hemiscylliidae > Chiloscyllium > Chiloscyllium plagiosum. The sequence continues at coordinate 92,165,940 of NW_028270165.1, read as the reverse complement.
GGCCATACTAAATTGCCCAGAATGTCCAGGGACGTGTAGGTTAGGTGGGTTAGCCATGGGAAATGCAGGGTTACAGTTTCATAGTAATAAAGCAGGAGTCGGCCATTTGGCCCATCCAGCCTGCTCCACCATTCATTAAAATCATGGCTGATCTATCCATCAACTCAGCTCCTCCTCCCTGCATTGTCCCAACTACCCTTCATTCTCCTATCATTGCAAATACCCATTCAAATGTGTATTGAGTTTAGAGTCATAGCGATGTACAGCATGGAAACAGACCCTTTGGTCCAACCCGTCCCATGCCGACCAGATATCCCAACCCAATCTTGTCCCACCTGCCAGCACCCAAACAATATCTCTCCAAACCCTTCCTATTCATATACCCATCCGAATGCCTCTTAAATGTTGCAATTGCACCAGTCTCCACAACTTCCTCTGGCAGGTCATTCCATACACACACCAGCCTCTGTGTGAAAAAGTTGCCCCTTTGGTCTCTTTCATATCTTTCCCTTCTCACCCTAAACCTATGCCCTCTAGTTCTGGACTCCCCCACCCCAGGGAAAAGATTTTGTCTATTTATCCTATCCATGCCCCTTATGATTTTATAAACCTCAATACGGTCACCCTTCAGCCTCTGACGCTCCAGGGAAAACAGTCCCAGCCTGTTCAGTCTCTCCCTGTAGCTCAGATCCTCCAACCCTGGCAACATCCTTGTACATCTTTTCTGAACCCTTTCAAGTTTCACAACATCTTTCCGATATGAAGGAGACCAGAAATGCACGCAATATTCCAACAGTGGCCTAACCAATGTCCTGTACAGTCACAACATGACCTCTCGACTCCTGTACTCAATACTCTGACCAATAAAAGAAAGCATACCAAACGCCATCTTCACTATCCGATCGACCTGTGACTCCACTTTCAAGGAGCTATGAATCTGCCCTCCAAGGTCTCTCTTAGTGAAAATGCCTGTACTGCTTCCATGGTCAGAGAATTCCATAGATTCACTACTCTCTGGGAAAAGCAATTCCTCCTCATCTCGGTCCTAAATCTGCTTCTCCTAATCTTGAGGCCTGGTCTCCCCAGTAACAGAAATGACTCGATAGGGTAGGGCTTCATCCCCACAGTGCAACAAATTCCCACCTTCCATCAAAATCCCGGATGTACTTAACTTACTCGCTCAGTTGCTGTCTCACCAATGCAAGATTTCATTGTAACTTCTGCTCCCATTAAGGGCAAAACATCTCTGAAAGCTGCTCTGAAACTTCAGCCTTCACAATCACACCTCTGCTTTCACCGAAGAAGATTAGAGTCATACAGCACGGGAACAGCCCATTTGGTACAACTCGTCCATGCCGACCAGATATCCAAAATTCATCTTGTCCCATTTGCTAGCATTTGGCACACATCCCTCTGCATCTGGATGGGTACATGAATAGGAAGGGTTTTGAGGAATATGGGCCACATGCTGGCAAATGGAATAGATTGATTCCGGATATATGGTTGGCATAGACGAGTTGGGCTGAAGGATCTGTTTGTGTGGTGTATGACTCCAACTGTCTTCGGTGAAAGCAGAAGTGTGGTTGTGAAGACAGGGCTTTCAGAGCAGCTTTCAAAGATGCTTTGCCCTTCCTGGGACCGGAAGAAGTTACAATGAAATCTTTCATTTGTGAGACAGCAAGCAACTAAGTGAGTACATCCGGGATTTTGGTGGAAAGTGGGAATTCATTGCACTGAGAGGATGAAGCACTACCCTATCCAGTCACTTCTGCTAGTGGCTGAGACTAGGCCCCAAGCTTTGGGGGAGTAGGTTTAGGACAGAGATGAGGAGGAAGAAGTGAGGGCTGCTGCTTTTCCCAGAGAGTAGTGTATCTGCAGAACTCTCTGCCCGAGGAAGCAGGCTCCAATATGCCCCGGTCCTAATTCTTCAGCTTGACGTACCCGTGACTGTAAACTTTGAAGTGCTTTGGTTAACTGCAAATATTTCCCACTTGTCCAACAATCCAGTGTCAGCTGTTTCAGTCATTGGGATGGTTTTGATTCAGCTACTAAATACATCTACTCTTATTAGACAATATTCATAACAATGTACGCGAGGTGATACTATATAAGCAAGTTGTAGACAATTTAAAAAGGCCGACCAAGCAAGGAGGTGGTTAACAAACACAGGGCATCCCTCTTCGAGTATGCACCTTGTTTGTTTACAAATTAAACACGCTTCAGATCTTTGCCAAGCTGCTTTCCGAAAATCTGGGTGCCACCAGGTTTGTGAGTGTTAACAATAATGTACATCATCAACTGAAATAGGCAGCAGCAAAGAATGAACACAAACCAGTCCAGCAGGAGGCACCCATGTTTTGGTTTGAGTATTGAGGGAGTACCCTTTTGAGACCCCTGTGATATCAGTACCATACCCAGGCTAATGTGCATTGAAACCAGATTATGAAGTGTTAACTTTCCTGCAAACTTCTGTCTGTGTGAGTCTCTCTGTAACATTTTCCAACTTGCTTCATATCTCAGTTTGTCAGCTTTTCTTTAGCCTTGGAAGGAAGGAAGGAATAATGAGGCACTCACATTCCAGAGCAGCCCAAGTTAGGGAGTTGAGCCTCATAAATCCTGGCTGTGACACATTGCTGCTTAACCAAGTGTGCAAACTCTATATACCTCTCCTTTGTTCCATTTGCAAATCGAACACTTTTCAATACAAGTTGTTTGTGTCTCTGCATGAGTCCATAACCCAGGGAAATACAACAGAGTCTTTAATAGTTGCCCAATGTGTCCTGTATGCCAAATTCATTCAAATACGGTTTCACCTCTCGTTAACCCTGGGGTAAGCAAATTCATTATTACTAACTTTGTAAAGCACAAGTGCTCCCAGCAGTATTACGTCCAGACGCTAGGACCCTGTTGAGTTCTCTCACTGGTATCTTGTGGCTGAGTGGGGAGAATTGTATCAACATTTCTAACAGCACTTTTGTCCCTGGCCAGCTTTCCTCTTTAGTTTGGACACAACAAAAGCAGCAAGCACCCTCTATATTTCATCTCTGAAAGGATATCGGCTAGTGACCTGGCAGGACCAGGGTACCTCCTGCCTGACTCGCCAACTGTGGGGGATGGAAATAAAGCCCCATGTCAGGAAAGAATTTGTTTATCAGGAAGCAGCACAGCTGCAAGGCCAACTGTCTCCGCTGAGCCTGGGAAACACAAACTTTAGCAAGCAGGCACTAAGCTGAGATTCAAAATGGTTTCTGTTAGAAACGAAAATCGCTTCTCAATAATCGCTCTAGACAAATTCAGGAAAACAAAGTTTTATTAACAAGTCAAGTCTGCAGAGTCGGGCACCCTTAAAGAAAAGGCGCGCTGAGGCTTACAAAGTCTCCCATTATATACAGCACAAGTCCCTCCTCTCCTTGGCTCCAACAAGCCATGAGGTTCACATTCTTAAAAACATCATTATTTTTATCACAAAGTCTGCAACAAAAGGCTCCAGAGTCTCCAAAGTTTGTTGTTTTTCTCACCCTGTAGTCTTATCAGTCAAAGGCTTTAATTTGAAACAGATGTCTCAAGTCGTTCCCCCATCCTGGAGTCTTATCAGTCAAGGACTCATCCTTCCCTCCTGTGTCAATGGTTTATCAATCAAGGGCTTGTTTGTTTTACTCTGCTCACAAATTGTCAGCATTCTGCACAATTTAAACTAGCCTGCTTGTTTTTACTCTGTTCACAAATTGTCAGCATTCTGCACAATTTAAACTATTCTACTTTTGAGAATATAAAATGTTCTAGAAAAGAAACAAAAGTTTTGTCTTTTATTATAGACCAGTCCGTGGTCCAGGCACATCTTAAAGTTTAAACCGAAATTACCTCTCACAGTTTCCAGGCTTTAATATGTGACCAAATGGCTGACCCAAATCTAATAATTCTCCCACATCATCGCAGGGAATTAAACAAGAAAAATGAAACAAAATGAGAAATAAATAGGTGATCGTGCTTAATGTTTGTTCATTATGAAGTAAACAGGAAATAGCAGTCTCCCAGGATTCTTATGGTGCCCTACTTGAGGAATTCTGTCCAACAAGTTTAATTGGAAGCACTAACTTTCGGAGTGCAGCTCCTTCATCAGGGGATTGTGGAATATAAGATTGTAAGACACAGAATTTATAGCAACAGTTTATAATGTGATGTAACTGAAATTATATATTGAAAAAGACCCGGATTGTTTGTTAAGTCTCTCATCTGTTCGAATGACCATGATAGTTTCAGTTTTTTCAAATGTAAATCACAAAACCTTTTAAAATAGTTAAATCCTCAAGTGAACTTTACCAATTGGTGTCGCGTTAGCCCAGATAATGTATTGAAGGTGTGAGCTCCCCTGTGTGAGACTGTCTGTGCCACAATGGTTAAACTGACTTACAGAATCTTACATGGATTCATGCAGTTTTTGAGCAAAGTAAGACATAATTCTGCAAGTACAAATTCACCCAATAAACTTGTGCGTGTGTGTTTGTGTCTGTGTGTGGGGGGGGGGGAGGGGGGGAGAGATGTATATTTGCAGATACATTCTATGTGCATTTTTTTAAAGGAAAACTCTGCAGGCAGTCAATACATGTAATAGTTTGTAAATTCGACTTGAAACAGAACCAGTCTGACTCCAGATTGGGAGACAGGCAGACTCTGACCTCACACCTTTAATGCATTGTCTGAGCTGAGATAAGACCATAAGACATAGGAGCGGAAGTAAGGCCATTCAGCCCATCGAGTCCACTCCGCCATTTAATCATGGCTTGAGCTTTTGCTATAAAACCTTGTTATCTTGAGAAGGTGACAACAAGATGTTCTGTGATTTACATTGTAATGAGACACGTAACCTATTTGAAAAGGTGGAAGACTGAACAATCCAGCTTTGTTCAATATACCATTTCAGTGGCAGGACACTGGACTGTTTTGCTCTAAATTGTGTCTTAGGATCTTATCCTCCACAACCACCTGATGAAGAGGCAGCACTCCAAAAGTTACTGCTTCCAAAGAAGCCTGTTGGACTACAACCTGGAGTTGTGTGATTCTAGAATCTGGTTTCTAGTATCTGCAGTCCTTGTTTTTACCTAGTTGATTTTAACCCTACAGTGAATCCTCTTGCAAGGATGCCTGCCTTGAAGAAGTTTTCCTCCTCTCTCTACAAGAATCTCAAGGAATCCCTCTCCCACTGCAACTCCCAACACGTTTCCTCTGCCCTGAAGCTCTTTGACCATGTCCTCAAACAGACTCGCTACCACAGCCACGTTTGTTTCCTTGTTGCCTGCCTCTGTAACCAACTCATCCTACACAGACTCCGGACCATCTTTAAACCAGCAGAGTTCGGATCTGAGCCCTGCAGGCACTCTGCCTCTATTCCTCATGAAGGGCTTTTGCCCGAAAGGAAGATTTTCCTGCTCCTCGGATGCTGCCTGAATTGCTGAGTTTTTCCAGCACCACTCTAATCAAAAGTGGATTGGCCATGTTGAATTAGGGTGGATTGGCCATGCTAAATTACCCATAGTGCCCAAGGATGTGCAGGTTAGGGTGGATTGGCCGTGCTAAATTACCCATAGTGCCCAGGGATGTGCAGGTTAGGGTGGATTGGCTCTGCTTTATTCCTGATGAAGGGCTTTTGCCCGAAATGTCGATTTTGCTGCTCCTCGGATGCTGCCTGAATTGCTGTGCTTTTCCAGCACCACTAATCCAAAATCCGGTTTGCAGCATCTGCAGTCATTGTTTTTCCCCATGCTAAATTAGGTTTAATATGCAGGTAAGGTGCATGACTCAGGGATAAATGAAGAGCAATGGGGACAGGGGAATGGGTGTGGGTGGGTGACCCTTGGGAGGGTCGGTGGCCTGCTTCCACACTGTGGGGATTCTCTGAAGGGAGGGGTTTTTTGGAAAGTATGTTCTCCTCCCCGTGTGCTGCAGGCGCAGCGCATGCGCAGTGCGGCGCCCCGCTGTTAGCCATGCCCCGCCCACTAAGCCGTCACTTTTCCTCGCCCCCGCCCCTAGTTTCTTTGTGACGTCACAAGGCGGAAGTGGCCCTGTCAGTTTCAAAGTGAATCTCCCGCCCTCTGGCCGACTCTTCATCCTGGGAGGGAGGCAGAGATGAGAGGAGGGGAAATTGGTCACTTGTAGCAACTGGAGTGAATGCAGGGAGGGAGCAGCCTCCGCAAACTCAGGTATGTGTCTTAGTTACCCGGGTGAGGAGGGACTGAAGGATAGAGATTGGGAAGGGGGAGGGCTGGATATCTCCTGTTTTGATGTTTAAAATGCACCCGATTCCCACCAGTAACTGCCACAGGTACAAGTACAGCACATGCAATATTCCTCATTGCAGCTTCAAGCCGGTTTTGCATCCTCTGTCCTTCCTCCACTTTGGCTCCAGCACATTCAGCTTCTTTCCCTCATTCACATTCCTCCTTCACCTCCTCCCGATGTTCCAAGCTGATCCTCAAAAGATCGGTTTGTCTCTCCATTCTTTCCCGGTGGCCCCATTACTCTTGTCTATTTCTTGCTTTATTCAGCCTTGTGCGTGAACAACGTGTTAGCGTATATCCTCTCACTGCCAGCTACTTCCTTGTTTGCGAAAGCAACATTTCCTCCCATTTTTCGCCGACACTGAGCCTTCTGACCTCCCTGATTGTGTTTTTTTTTGTTTTTGCAGAAGCAGGAAACAGATGCTTATAACTGTTTGTACAAGCATGTCTAGCTTAACCTCCACCCCCTCCCCTCACAGCACCTTATCTGTTTGTCTGTAACATCTACCATTTGCAGGCACATTTCATGTATGCACATTTTAGCTAATACAAAAGCAATTTTTCATTCTTGTTAACTCCACTCTTGGCTGAAACAATTATACACTGGCGTTAGTTCATTTACCTTGCAGAAGCAATTCTGGTTGCAGAAGTAACACTGCTTTAATTATATCCCACAGGGGTGACCCCTTGTATAAATAATGTGGGGCATGTCGATGATAAATAGACAAGATCTTTGATCTGGGATTGCTCATAGGTTTAGGGTGAGATTTAAAAGAAACCTAAGGGGCAACTCCTATGCACAGAGGGTGGTGTGTGTAAAGAATGAGCTGCCAGAGAAAGTGGTGACTGCTGGTACAATTACAACCTTTTAAAAGGTATCTGGATGGGTATATGTTGGGAAACATTTAGAGGGACATGGACCAAGTGCTATCAAATGGGACGAGATTGATTTAGGATATCTGGTCAGCATGGACTGAAGGGACTGTTTCTGTGCTGTACATCTGTGATTCTGGCTTGCTACGAATGTTTGTCACATCTGTATGTTCAGTTTTTCCCTGGTGTTGGTGTTAATGCCTTGGTGTCTTATTTTGCTCCCCACATCCTGGGGACATTAACCATTTCCTATCTGGTTGTTCTGATCTGGACTGCTGTCTGGATCTTCGGATTTCTGGGATTGGTCAATAAACACACCTGGAAGTGACTTTGCCAATTATACAAGCAATAGTTTATTCTTTGATATGGCCCGGACGGTAGACTATGATCAGCCCAGAAGGATTAGATTAGATTAGATTCCCAACAATGTGGAAACAGGCCCTTTGGCCCAACCAGTCCACACCGATCCTCTGAAGAGTAGCCCACCCAGACCCATCTCCCTCTAACCAATGCACCCAACATTATGGCCAATTCACCACATCTGCACATCTTTGGATTGTGGGAGGAAACCCACGCAGACATGGGGAGAATGTGCAAACTCAACCCAGCCAGCCCCCCAAGGCTGGAATCGAACCTGGGACCCTGGTGCTGTGAGGCAGCAGTGCTAACCACTGGGCCACCGATGAGTACTCCTAGAGTGCCAAAAGAATCCGCCGACTTTTAGAGTTTGGATAGAACTTATGTACATTGTTTAGAGTCAGACATTGGTTGTTACTATATGATCATGCTCAATCCGATCCCGCAAGGTCCTCATGCATTTTTGACTTAGCCTAGGGTGGCACGGTGGCTCAGTGGTTAGCACTGCAGACTCACAGCACCAGGTTCGATTCCAGCCTTGGGTGACCGTGTGTGTGGAGTTTGCACATTCTCCCCATGTCTGCGTGGGTTTCCTCCGGGTGCTCCGGTTTCCTCCCAGCGTCCAAAGATGTGCAGGTCAGGTGGATTGGCCATGCTAAATTGCCCATGGTGTTAGGTGCATTAGTCAGACGAAAAATGGTTCTGGATGGGTTACTGTTTGGAGGGTCAGTGTGGACTGGTTGGGCCGAAGGGCCTGTTTCCAAACTGTAGGGAATCTAATCCAATCTAATCTATCATAATTTCTTGTAGACAACTTGTTCTTGGAATCATATTTGTCCTGTCTGGCGGTTAGGATTAAACCGTTACTTCTGCGTTTAATGGTTAGGTTCACATTTGCAGTTTTTTTCACTGGATTGACATCAGTCTGTGGTTTCTTGTTTGTTCTGAGTCGTGGGTATCTGCCTGACTCAGTCCCACCGAGTTAGCCAAGCAGAAGCCATTTTGTCCTACCTCCCATGTTAAAGTGGAGATTTGAGGTGGCCCAGGGAATCCTTTGAGAACTCAGACCTGTAAAGCCTCTCTCTTGGTTTGTCCTGGAGATCATACTCTTTGGAAACCTGGAATAAAAATCTCTCATCATAAAGTCCCAAAATGCAATTCAATTCAATCCATAGCAGATAATCACTAAGTTAATTCTCTATGGGATTCAACAGCCTCAGCACTAAAATGGTCTCTCTCTCTCGTGTCCTTTTGAAATCTCAAGACAGCAAAGATTTATTTTGTGATTGCCCCGCTTGCAAGGGGTAGTAAGAATCCGTTACAATGGACAAGCTCCACCCATTAATTACAAAGCTATGGATAGTACCGAGTCTTGTTTCAGGGTCAGATTCAAAGACTGTCATTCATTTCACAAGGGAACGGCTGTGAATGTTATCACTTGGGGTCTTGTTCACACAGATTCACCGATGCTGAGGTAAACGTTCTTAATTGCCTTACAGCATCCTGTTATCACTTGGTGAGCCCACGTGTCCCTATCTTTAAGTTCTCTCCTCTTTCTGAGCCTTCCTGCCTATTTATTTTCTAGTGCAGTAAATGTATTCAATAATTCAGCATTACATTTGAGTCTGGATGTTTAAAGGCAAGTTTTAAGGCTATAGACTTTATCACCCAGATGCCCCCACCCTCATGCCTCCCTTTGATTGCACTGCGATCACTGAAAGAGAAGGCTAGTCCAAACGAATGCCCTTCAAGGTGGTCCAGCCATCAACATCCTGTAGAGCGGCACCACCATCTTCGCAGCTCATCTGGTCACATTTATCATCGCCATCGACACTTGTGGGTGAGCCATCGGATCGCAAAAGGAGCATCTTCTGGGGCAAATCCATATCACTAAGGGACCTCATAAGCCTAGTAATTAAATACCTAACAATACCAATACCAACAACAGACAAGGCTAAATTGATAAGCCAATTGTACCATCAGCCCGATCTGCAGTTTCCCCAACTGGTCCCTTCAGTCATTCTGTCAAGGAATACCTGGATCTCTTCTTGTATCTTAGTAATATTGCCAGTGAGATCGGGAATGCCCATAGTGCATTTATCTGGGACAATGGTGCAGACCTCACCCTCCTGCGGGAGTATATAGTCTAAAGCATACCGATTCTGCACAGAGTAAAGACACAGGTCTGATAATCCCAGTTTACTCTGTTTCAGAGCCTCTTTAGTCTTATTTCCTCGAATGGTCAGGCTGTCAAAGAGGGAATTGCGGTTCTGTTGACTTGTCACCCCTGCCAATCCTTCTAACCCCAGGGTACTCTGGATTCCCCAGCCTATCGGGTGTCCTGTATTGTCACCCAGTCCCTTGGGGTCCTTCCAGTTGGAGCAAGGTTGGCTGAAACCGACCGCTGCATCCTCCTCAGATGGAGGTTCCATCGACTTGTCCACTGGCCAGGACAAGGTACTGTTGTGGGAACAAGGGCTCTGATAGTGACCTTATCAGGGACATCTTTGTCATCAAGGACAAGGAAATTGGTAGCTTTACCTTAGCTGAAGAAATAATAGTCTGGTTTGATTTATATTACGGAGAGTTTGTCAAAATAGGTTACTGAAATGTTACAGCAGCGGGTCTGGTCAGGTCTACAGGAGTAAAGGGTCGACGTTTTGCAAGAGGAGTTGCTTGAGCGCTGTAAAAAATGGGCCAAGTGACTCGAGCACTCGCACTGTATGGGAGACAATGGTCCTCAGAATGCTGTTCCCATTGGGCTCTCCCTTAGATCTATTGTACATGGTCTTGGTGACAGTATCAGGTTCTGAAAAGAGAAAAGGCCTATAAATGCACAAGGGAAGGGTTCCGTTCCAAGTCCATGTGCCACATAAGGCCTGCTGTACCCCAGCCAGTGTTACACCAGCTGTTTGTATACACAGACCGGAGGTATTGGAAAGTGATATTTCTCTTCGCAGGGTCGGCAGTAGGAAGTCTGACAAATGGAATGGAATCGGGGATTGGGGACGGGGCAAGTAAGTCATCTCCCAATAGAGATGAGTAACATGCTACTGCCTCTGGGGTGAAGAGCGTTCTGTGGGCCTGTATCAATAAGTTGTTTGTGGATTGAGGAGTTTCCCCTATCAGGCTTCCCTTTTCTCAAGTTGGCCCGACCTGCAAAAAGGGATGGTGTTCCTGAGTTGATAATTTTTATCCTCACTAGGCTTGCATCTGCAGGTAAAATCAAAAAAACATGGTAACGACATGGTAACTCCCACTGATTTCTACTGTCCAGATGGACCATCTGGTCTTTCTGATGTAAGAGTCCATTGCAATAATCAATCTTCATCACGTTCCACACGTCAAAGGCGTCTGGTCCGGTGCACTGGACAAATTCATCTCAGCATGGGTGGTGGATAAACTCTGATCATTCCTGGTCGCATCCATACTTAGTAGCTTTCCCCATCAGGATGTTGTATGTGATCAGAAAGGTGAGGAGATAAGCGATCACCCACATGTCCCTCCTCTTAGTTCAAGTATCTGTCATAAGATTAACATGAAAATAACAGCAAGATTCAAAAACCCAACTGGACAGGGTCCACTCCTTTTGTTGGGATTCCAGGATTCTCTCCTCCTCTTCCCCCCTCTTGATTGGTGCGGTCAATCAATTTACAATGGTGCAGTTGGACCCAAGCTGAGCACCCAACCACTGTGACCGCTGTGGGGGTGGGAAGTAAAACCAGGAAGGGGCCATCCCAACGAGGATAGAGACCTTTGCCAGTCCAGTTCTTGACAAGCACCAACGAACCAGGTTCTACCCGTGACGAGGCTGAAAGGGAGGGAACATCGCTGTAGGCCGCACGCTCCTGGGAGTGAAAGGCACGCATAACACTAGTTAGAGCAAGAACATAATCATTCATTGCTTCGGTCATGTGGTGGAAGTGGACTGAGAAGGGAGCTGAATTGTTCCAAGGGGTACGGAGGGGGTGACCAGAGAGACTCTCAGCTGGAGACAGTTGTATCTTGCCCACAGATATGGATCGCATCTGGAATAAGGCCACAGGGATTAGCATAACCAGGAGAGGCCAGACTGGGCCATTAATTTGGCAAGTTTAGTCTTGAGCCTGGTTAAAACATTCAACAAGTCCGGCCGCCTGAGGATGAGAAGCACCATGCAGTTGCCGACAAATACAAAGCTGGGAACAGAGTTCTCCGTTAATATTACCTACAAAGTGTGGTCCATTGTCCGAGCTAATGCAGGCAGGTATACTGAAGCAGGGAATTATTTCCTTAAACAAAATCTTCACCACAGTCTCAGCAGTAGTGTTAGGAGGAAGTTAGGCTTCAATCCACTTCGAAAAGACATCAGCAATAAGCAAAACATATTGATAGCAACTCAACTCATTTCTACAACTCAATGAAGTCCAGTTGAAGTGTCTGCAAGGGACCCTCCAGCAAGGGAGTTCGCGTCGAGATACTTGAACTAAGAGGTGTGGCATCGCCTACCCACTGACCTGTTTGATCACATACAACATACTGATCGGGAAAGCCACTGACTGAGTATCGATGCGATCTGGAACGATCTGAGATTATCCTGGTGTCATCTAGTGCACCAGACCAGACGCTTTCAACGTGGGTCACTTGAGCGATGGCATGAGCTGCCAGAGGAAGTGGGGGGTGCTGATACGATGACAAGTTAAAAGGCTCCTGGACGGGCATCTGAATATGAAGGGTTCAGGTGGGTCAGGGCCAAGTGATGGCAAATGCAACTGGAGTCATAGAGATGGACAGCACAGAAACAGACCCTTCGGTCCAACTCGTCCTTGCTGACAAGATAGCCAACCCAATTTAGTCCCAGCTGCCAGCACCCGGCTCCCATAGGGGCCAAGTGATGGCAAACGTGACTAGATTAATTTAGGATATCTGGGCAGGTTGGGCCAAAGGGTCTGTTTCCGTGCTGTGTGACTCTCATTGTCTTCAGTGGAAGTAGAAGTATGGTTGTGAAAGCTGGACTTTCAGACCATGTTTTGCCCTGACTGGGAGCAGAAGAGTTTGACTGAAGTGTGTTGGTGTTAATGCCTCGATGTCTCATTTTACTCCCACCTTCTCGGGGTCATTAACCATTTTGTGTCTGGTCCTTCCTCAAGAAGCTGCATTGCAGGTTCACCCTGAATGGACACTTTTTTTTTGCTTCCCAAAATCAGACCTGCTCACTCTCAGCAGGATCCCAGCGTTGTGAAAGATATTAACTTTCAGGTGGAGGTATCCAAAATTCAGAGAGATGTCAGTCTTGATGTTTTTGCTTTTTCTGCCCCTGTAAGATCCTGAATCAGCACCTTCAGGAGAATTAGTTAGAGCGGAGTGAGAACAGAGGGGGAGAGAGAGGGGGATGGTACTTTCAATTTTGTGGAATAACAAAAGAATATTCCACAGAAAGTAGAATTGTTTGTTCTGAATTTCTACCCTGCACTGATAGTGATGACTTTTGTAATCTCTTTTTGCAGAGTATTTGAAAATCTGAAGACTGAAGTTTCAAAATCAACAGATGAAGGGCTTATGCCTGAAACATTGACTCTCCTGCTAGTCGGATGCTGCCTGACCTGGTGTACTTTTTCAGCGCCACATTTTTCGACTGACTGTCCAGCGTCTGCAGTCCTCACTTTGATGTCAATGTCTGACAGTCACTCAATCCATCAGGACCACAACGGTTTTTGACTGTGATTTCTGTGAGAGGGATCAATGCTTCTTGGTTCCTGTTTGAGGACGTTTTCAGCATCAGTGGGACTGGACGAGAGACCCCACTGTTGCAGCGCACTGTGGGTGGAGCCTGAAACAGTTATACGGCCTGGAAAAGGGATTTCACGGCAGGGAGGGGCTCTGCACGTGTTTGTGTGCAGCTGAAGCTGTGGCCATGGAGAAACCTGAGGAATCTCACCCCGTGGAGAAACCATGGAAGTGTGGCGATTGTGGGAAAGGCTTCCATGTCCCGTTTGCCCTGGAGACCCATCGGCGCAGTCACACCGGGGAGAGGCCATTCCCCTGCACCGACTGCGGGAAGGCCTTCAGCACATCCTCCCACCTGCTGACCCACCAACTGGTCCACACGGGGGAGAGGCCGTTCACCTGCTCTCAGTGTGGCAAGGGCTTCACCTGCTCCTCCCACCTGCAGAGGCACCAGCGGGTCCACACGGGGGAGAGGCCCTTCAGCTGCCTCGAGTGCAGGAAGGCCTTCAGCGCATCTTCCTCCCTGCGGACCCACGAGCGGATCCACACGGGGGAGAGGCCGTTCACCTGCTCTCAGTGCGGGAAGGGCTTCAGCGCATCTTCCTCCCTGCGGACCCACGAGCGGATCCACACCGGGGAGAGGCCGTTCACCTGCTCTCAGTGTGGGAAGGGCTTCACCACCTCCTTCAAGCTGCAGACCCACCAGCGGGTCCACACGGGGGAGAGGCCCTTCAGCTGCCCCGAGTGCGGGAAGGGCTTCACCTGCTCCTTCAATCTGCGGAAGCACCAGCGGGTCCACACGGGGGAGAGGCCCTTCAGCTGCCCTGAGTGCGGGAAGGGCTTCACCACCTCCTCCAACCTCCAGACCCACCAGCGGGTCCATACAGGGGAAAGGCCCTTCACCTGCTCTCAGTGTGGGAAGGGCTTCACCACCTCCTTCAAGCTGCAGAGCCACCAGTGGATCCACACCGGGGAGAGGCCCTTCACCTGCTCTCAGTGCGGGAAGGGCTTCAGCACACCTTCCTCCCTGCTGACCCACCAGCGTGTCCACACCGGGGAGAGGCCATTCACCTGCTCTCAGTGTGGGAAGGGCTTCACCACCTCCTGCAAGCTGCAGAGCCACCAGTGGATCCACACCGGGGAGAGGCCCTTCACCTGCTCTCAGTGCGGGAAGGGCTTCAGCACACCTTCCTCCCTGCTGACCCACCAGTGGGTCCACACCGGGGAGAGGCCATTCACCTGCTCTCAGTGTGGGAAGGGCTTCAACTGCTCCTCCAACCTGCAGACCCACCAGCGGGTCCACACGGGGGAGAGACCCTTCAGCTGCCCTGAGTGCGGGAAGGGCTTCAGCACATCTTCCTCCCTGCTGACCCACCAGCGTGTCCACACCGGGGAGAGGCCGTTCACCTGCTCTCAGTGTGGGAAGGGCTTCACCACCTCCTTCAAGCTGCAGAGCCACCAGTGGATCCACACGGGGGAGAAGCCCTTCACCTGCTCTCAGTGCGGGAAGGGCTTCACCACCTCCTCCAACCTCCAGACCCACCAGCGGATCCACACGGGGGAGAGGCCCTTCAGCTGCCCCGAGTGTGGGAAGACCTTCAGCAATTCCTCCAACCTCCAGACCCATCAGCGGGTCCACACGGGGGAGAAGCCCTTCAGCTGCCCCGAGTGCGGGAAGGGCTTCAACTGCCCCTCCAACCTCCAGACCCACCAGCGGATCCACACGGGGGAGAGGCCCTTCAGCTGCCCCAAGTGCGGGAAGGCCTTTACCCAGGTCTCCCACCTGCGGAAGCACCAACGAGTTCACGTGCCATCGCAGGGGGATTGAAGGAATGACGGCCGAGTGCCATTATCGACTGGACTATCAACCCGGTTCCGGGGACTCCCGGGTTCGAATCCCACCACGACAGATGGCAGAATTGGTATTCGGTCAGAAATGTGGAGTTTGGAATCTAACGATGAGACCGTTTCAGGGAGGGGGTGGTGCGGGGGAGAAAGCCCCCATCTGATTCCCTCTCTCCCTTGTTAGGGAAGGGAACCGCCGTTGTGGGAAAGGATTCACTCAGTCGTTCCAGCTGCATCCTTTACCCGGTCTGGCCTACACGTGACTCCAGACCCACAGTAGTCTGGTTGACTCTACACTGCCCCTTCCTGGCAAATGAGCGGGGAGAAACTTACTTGGAGACAGGGTATGGGTTGAAATTGCTGAGTGAGGCAATACTTCCTCCCGGGTTATGGCTGTACCAAGGATCCGATTACAAAGGGACAACTTGGTGCTGGCCAATAGTAAAGACAGCGTGGTGAGGAGGGAAAGTGTGGTGGTAGGGGGAGGAGGGGAGGTGTGGTGTGTGTACTTTGACCTTGAGCTGTTCAAAAAGCAGATACTTTTTCCCTGCCTTTTTTTGCTGGGGGGATCTGAAGCTGAAACAAAGTTGGGTTGCAATAAAGGTTACCTGAACTTACCACCGGGCTCAGACTCTCATTGAAAGCTTTGAGCTCCAAGAGGTTTTTGTTTTAAAGCTGCTCATTTCTTTCAGCCTCCTGCACTAAATTTAGAACATAGAACAAACAACATAGAACAATACAGCGCAGAACAGGCCCTTCGGCCCTCGATGTTGCGCTGATCTGTGAAGTATTCTCGGCTCATTCCCTGACATTATCCCAAAATCATCCATGCACTTATCTAAGGATTGTTTAAATCTCCCTAATGTGGCTGAGTTGACGACCTTCGCAGGTAGGGCATTCCACGCCCTTCCCACTCTCTGCATAAAGAACTTGCCTCTGACATCTGTCTTAAATCTATCACCCCTCAATTTGTACAGGTTGCAGAGGGACTTGGATAAACTGCAGAATTGGGCTGAGAGGTGGCAAATGGAGTTCAATGCAGCTAAATGTGAGGTGATTCACTTTGGGAAGCTGATGTCACCATCCTCGGAAAAAGTCTTTCACTGTCTCCCCTATCTAATCCTCTGATCATCTTATATATCGCTATCAAATCCCCCCTAAGCTGCCTTCTTTCCAATGAGAACAGACCCAAGTCTATCAGCCTTTCCTCATAAGACCCTCCCTCCAGACCAGGCAACAACCTGGTAAATCCCCTCTGCACCTTTTCCAATGCTTCCCACATCCTTCCTGAAATATGGGGACCAGAACTATACACAATATTCCAAGTGTGGCTGCTCCAGCGTTTTGTATAGTTGCAGCATGATATTGCAGTTCCGGAACTCAATCCCTCTACCCAATGAAACCTAACACACTGTATGCCTTCTTAACAGCACTATCCACCTGAGTGGCAACTTTCAGGGATCTATGCACATGGCCTTCCTGTTATTCTTCCCAAAGTGAATCACCTCACATTTAGCTGCATTGAACTCCATTTGCCACCTCTCAGTCCAATTCTGCTAATCCATCCACCTATGCCTGCATCTAAGTAATTTATAAAAACGTCTCCAAGGGACCCACCAGCAAGGAAGTTCTCGTAGAGATACTTGAACTAAGAGGTGGGGGATCGCCTACCCATGGACTTGTTTGATCACGTACAACATCCTGATCGGGAAAGCCACTGACTGAGTATCGATGCGACCTGGAATGATCTGAGATTATCCTGGTGTCATATGGTGCACAAGATCAGACGCTTTCAACATGGAGTCGCTTGAGCGATGGCTCAAGCTGCCAGAGGAAGTGGTGGGTGCTGATACGATGACAAGTTAAAAGGCTCCTGGAAGGGCATCTGAATATGAAGGGTTCAGATGGGTCAGGGCCAAGTGATGGCAAATGCAACTGGAGTCATAGAGATGTACAGCACAGAAACAGACCCTTCGGTCCAACTCGTCCTTGCTGACAAGATAGCCAACACAATTTAGTCCCAGCTGCCAGCACCCAGCACCCAGCCCCCATAGGGGCCAAGTGATGGCAAACGTGACTAGATTAATTTAGGATATCTGGGTAGGTTGGGCCAAAAGGTCTGTTTCTGTGCTGTGTGACTCTAATTGTCTTCAGTGGAATCAGAAGTGTGGTTGTGAAGGCTGGACTTTCAGAGCATGTTTTGCCCTGACTGGGAGCAGAAGAGTTTGACTGAAGTGTGTTGGAGTTAATGCCTTGACGTCTCATTTTACTCCCACCTTCCCGGGGTCGATAATCATTTTGTGTCTGGTCCTTTCTCAAGAAACTGCATTGCAGGTTCACCCTGAATTGACACTTTTTTTTTTGCTTCCCAAAATCAGACCTGCTCACTCTCGGCAGGATCCCAATGTTGTGAAAGATATTAACTTTCAGGTGGAGGTATCCAAAATTCAGAGAGATGTCAGTCTTGACGTTTTTGCTTTTCTGCCCCTGTAAGATCCTGAATCAGCACCTCAGGAGAATTAGATAGAGCAGAGTGAGAACAGAGGGGGAAGAGGGTGTGTGAGTGCTTTGAATTTTGTGGAACAGCTAAAGAATAGAATATTCCACAGAAAGTAGAATTGTTTGTTCTGAATTTCTACCCTGCACTGATAGTGATGACTTTTGTAATCTGTTTTTAACAGTGTATTTGAAGATCTGAAGACTGAAGCTTCAAAATCAACAGATGAAGGGCTTAAGCCCAAAACATTGACTCTCCTGCTCCTCTGATGCTGCCTGATCGGTTGTGCTTTTCCAGCGGCACACTTTTCGACACTGACTCTCCAGCGTCTGCAGTCCTCACTTTGACATCAATGTCTGACAGTCACTCAATCCATCGGGACCACAACAATTTTCAACTATGATTCTGTGAGAAGGAGCAAAGTTTTGGTTCCTGTTTGAGTACGTTTTCAGCATCCGTGGGACTGGATGAGAGACCCTACTTTTGAAGTGCACTGAGTGTTGAGCCTGGGAAGAGGAATTCACGGTGGGGAGGGGCTCCACACGCATTTGTGTGTAACTAAAGCTTCGGCCATGGAGAAACCCGAGGAATCCAGCCCCGTGGAGAAACGATGGAAGTGTGGCGACTGCAGGAAAAGCTTCTGTGTCCCATCTGTCCTGGAGACTCATCGGCGCAGCCACACCAGGGAGAGCCCGTTCCCCTGTCCCGTCTGCGGGAAGGGCTTCAGCACTTCTTCCACCCTGCTAACCCACCAGCGGATCCACACTGGGGAGACGCCCTGCAGCTGCCCAGTGTGCAGGAAGGCCTTCAGCGATTCCTCCACCCTGCTGAGGCACCAGCGGGTCCACATGGGGGAGAGGCCCTTCAGTTGCCCCGGGTGCGGGAAGAGATTTACCCAGGCCTCCAGCCTGCTGACCCTCCAGCGGATCCACACAGGAGAGAGGCTCTTCAGCTGCCCCCTGTGCGGGAAGGGCAATTACAAAGGTGGAAATGTGTTGCTGGAAAAGCACAGCAGGTGAGGCAGCATCTAGGAAGGGCTAATGCCCGAAACGTCGATTCTCCTGTTCCCTCGATGCTGCCTGACCTGCTGCGCTTTTCCAGCAACACATTTCCATCTCTGATCTCCAGCATCTGCAGACCTCACTTTCTCCCCAATTACAAAGGGACAACTTGGTGGTGACCAATAGTAAAGAAGTGAGGTGGGTTGGGGATGGTGTAGGGTGTGCGCTTTGACCTTGAACTGTTGAAAAAGCAGCTACTTTTTCTCTGCCTTTTTACTGAGGGGGTTTGAAGCTGTAACAAAGTTGGATCTCAATAAAAGTTACCTGAATTTACCCCCCGCTCAGACTCTCATTGAAAGCTTTGAGCTCCAAGGTTTTTGTTTTAAAGCTGCTCATTTCTTTCAGCTTTCTGCACTAAGCTTCCAATGTCGCGTATCAGATGGATCAGAATGAGCAGCCAGTTTCGTTAGAAAGTGAATTTTTCAGGAGTGCATAGTGTGTCATTTCATCGGCGTTGTAAAGTTTACTGGCAGCATTGGGAGGTGTGGGTTGTGCTCACTAGAAATTATGTGGAGGAGCGGGTGGTGGACTCGCCTGGACGAAGTTAAAAATCACACAACACCAGGTTATAGTCCAACAGGTTTATTTGGAAGTGAGAGCTTTTGGAGCACTGCTGCTTCATCGGGTAGCTGTGGAGACAGGATCATAAGACACAGATTTTATAGCAAAAGATCCCAGTGTCATGCAACTGAAAGGATATATTGAACAAACCAAGATTGTTGTTAAGTCTTTCACCTTTTAGAATGCGTTGCAGGTTTCAGTTCATTAATATGTAAATCCCATAACATCTTTTGATTCACATTCTCAAGATGACTTCAGTTTTTTTTGAAAAAAGTCACAACTCAGCCCAGACAGCCCAGATAAAGGTGTGAGGGTCGAGTCTGTCAATGTCCCAATTTTGAATCAGACTGGTTCTATTTCCAAAGTATGAATTTATAAAATATTACATGGATTGACTGCCTGCAGACTGTGTACTTGTTGAGCAAAATTGAATGTATCTGCAAATATAATTCTGCCAATACAAATTTGCTCAAAAAGTGCTATGTGAGTTTATGCATGAGTACACATAAGAGTGTGTTGGGGGTGTATGTGTGCGTGTCTGAGAGCACGTGTGTATGAGTGAGGTATGAATAAAAGCAAGGGCTTGTGTTTTGCTAAAGCAAGGACGGTCAGGACTTGTACAGTTAATGGTAGGGCCCTGTGTCATGCTGTGAGAGAGAGACGTGGGGTTCAGGTACACAGTTCTTTCAAAGTTGCTTCGCTGCGAGACAGGGTGGTTAAGAAGGTGTTTAGCACACTTGCCTTCATTGTTCACCCCATTGAGTATAGGAGTTGGGACATCATGTTGAGGTTGTACAGGATGTTGGTGAGGCCACTTTCAGAGTACCGAGTATGGTTCTCGTGTCCCTGTAATAGGAAGAATACTATTAGAGAGGGTTCGGTAAAGATTTACCAGGATGTTGCCAGGACTGGAGGGTTTGAGTTATAATGACAGGCTGGGACTTTTTTCACTGGAGCACAGGAGGTTGGGGGGTGATATCATGGAGATTGATAAAATCACGAGGAGTGGAGGTAAGGTGAATAGCAAAGGGCTCTTCCTTAGCGTTGGGGAGCTCAAGACTAGGGGGCATATTGCTTTAAAGTGACAGGAGAGAGATTTAAAAGGAACCTGAGGGGCAACGTTTTGACAGAGGATGGTTGACACGTGGAATGAACTTGCTGAGGATGTGGTCAATGCAGGTACGTTTACAAAGTCTAAACGACATTTGGATGGGGACATGAAGAGAAAGGTTTAGAGTGAGGCTAGTTTAGTTTGGGAACCCTGGTCGCCATGGATGAATTGGACCAAAGAATCTATTTCTATGCTGTCTTCCTCTCTGAACCAGAAGTGATCTTATTGAAACCAGTAGAATTCTGAAAGGGGCTTGACAGGATAGATGCCAATAAAATGCTCCTTTGTGGTGGGAGTCATAGAATCCCAACAATGCGGAAACAGGCCATTCAGCCCTTCTATTCCACACTGGCCCTCTGAACAGCATCCCACCCCCTTATTCAGTATTTCCCATGGTCAATCCACCCCAAGTTTCACATCCCTGGTCACTATGGGTACTTTAGCACAGCCGATCCACCCGAACCTCTACACCCTAATCTGTAAATTACCTTCTCAAAAATGTAATTTAAATGTAGAAAAATGTGAGTCTGATTCAACATTCAGGCGCAGACAGAATTCACACTTATTGTTAGAAAAGCTCTGCATTTGAATGACATTCTTGAGAAGGTAACAAAAAACAAGTTCTGGGATTAACAAACCAAAGAGCAGAAACCTATTCTAAAAGATGAAGGATTTAATCTAAAATTGTTTGATGTGTCACATTTCCATGACGCTAGACTCCTTTGGATATAAATTGTGATCATGATCTCATTCTCCAAAACTACCTGATGAAGGAGTGGCGCTCCGAAAGCTAGTGCTTCCAAACAAACCTGTTGGATTATAACCTGGTGTTGTGTGATTTTTAACTTTGTCCGTGGGAAACACATGAGTTGTGGGACTGCTAACAGTTCTTATTTTGTGATCTATTCCAAGTGAAATTTCTCCTCTGCACAGGCACAGTTTGTTTTTGTGCTTTGTGCGAGATCAGGCTAGCAGCTTTTAAATCCTTACGTTAAGCAACAGAAGTAAACTGTCAATCAGCAATTGTATTCCGAGAGTGGTACTTCCAGCTCTGGTAATCCTGTTGCATCAACAGAGAGATGGTGAGGATGTCACATCTCAAGAGCAGACAGAAAAGTTATTTCGCTTGTTGAGTCGGTTCCTCACTCAGATGAGACTGGATGTTGCTTTTAATGGATCATAATTAAATGCTACAATGGAACGCCTTAAATTCAAGGAATTTTGAAAGGGCAAATGAACAGTAACTTTGAACAGAGATGTTCTTCCATTTCTAACCTTGGTTGACCCATATGAAGCATTTTTACTGATAGCTCCATAATCATGTTCCTGCTGGATTTTTTTCAGGGCAAACAATTTCTGGTGGGAGAAATTCTGCATCCTGGGAAGGCGGGGAAATGAGAAAAAAAGCTGTTAAAAGCATTTGAACTGTAGGCCCATGAGCTCTCGTGGGAGCAGTACATTTGCCAAAAACATTTCTGAGGAATTCTGTGTAACTGTTGGACCGAAAATAGTTTCCCCACTGAACGTTAAACAGGTATTGAGAACGTTGCGCATTATAGATTGTGTTCCTGAGGACTGGAGGAGGATTGAATTTGCCAACTTGAACCACACTTTGCAGAGAGAGGAATTTTCTCCGGATGAAATAGGTTGATGGAAGTCAACAATTGTCAGATTATTTCATGAAAATAACAGCTAGTATGGGGATCCCAGAAGAGGGGCATCTGTAATGAGCACACAGAAACAAACCCTTCAGTCCAGGCCAACCAGATATCCTAAATTAATCTAGTGACCCATTTGCCAGCATTTGGCCCATATCCCTCTGAATTTTTACCATTCATGTCCCCATCCAGATGCATTTTCTTCTTTGGAGAATACTTGGGTGAGAGCCAAGATATGCAATATCTCAATGTATAATAATGAAGCAGCTCATTTATTCTGAAATTATTTCAATTAGTTGGTCAATTGACAAATAATAGCTGCATAACTGTTGTCAATATTGATACTCAGGAAAGCTATTTTGTTTAGTGATATTTCCTTTGTAAAGATCTTATCCAAATTATAAAATGAATGTATTTTCATATGAAATAAAATTTGCAGTGTTTTATTAAATGGTTGAAAGTAACTTTGCACTTAATTGCTCCATTTGGGATTAAACATTGTCACCACTGATGATATTACCAAGCCAGGTAATGAAACGTCTAGATATCAAACCTACAGCTCAGCGAGCAAACCTGCACCCTAAACATTCTACTTTGCTGAAAGACTGCACAATCTGCAGGCAGTCAGTACATGTAATATATTGTCAATTCCACTTTGAAAATAGATAATGAGCCCACTACTTTTTGGATGTGAGCATAAGTGGTAATAGTAAGTAAGTTTGCTGATGACACCAAAATTGGAGGTGTAGTGGACAGCGAAGGAGGTTACTTCAGATTACAATGGGATCTTGATCAGATGGGCCAATGGACTGAGAAGTGGCAAATGGAGTTTAATTTAGATAAATGCGAGGTGCTGCATTTTGGGAAAGCAAATCTTAGCAGGACTTATACACTTAATGGTAAGGTCCTTGGGGGTGTTGCTGAACAAAGAGACCTTGGAGTGCAAGTTCATAGCTCCTTGAAAGTGGAGTCGCAGGTTGATAGGATAGTGAAGATGGTGTTTTGTATGCTTTCCTTTATTTGGTCAGAATATTGAGTACAGGAGTTGGGAGGTCATGTTACTGCTGTACAGTTGGAATATTGTGTGCAATTCTGGTTTCCTTCCTATCAGAAAGATGTTATGAAACTTAAGGGTTCAGAAAAGATTTACAAGGATGTTGCCAAGACTGGAAGATTTGAGCTATAGGGAGAGACAGAACAGACTGGGGCTGTTTTCCCTGGAGCGTCAGAGGCTGAGGGGTGACCTTATAGAAGGTTATGAAATCATGAGGGGCATGGATAGGATAGATAGACAAAGTCTTTTCCCTGAGGTGGGAGAGTCCAGAAATAGAGGGCATAGGTTTACAGTGAGAGGGGAAAGATATGAAAGAGACCTAAGAGGCAACCTTTTCATTTAGAGGGTGGTACGTGTATGGAATAAGCTGCCAGAGGAAGTGGTGGAGACTGGTACAATTACAACACTTAAAAAGCAACTGGAGGGATGTGGGCCCCGTGCTGGCAGGCGGGACGAGATTGGGTTGGGATATCAGGCACAGGGATGTGCAGGTTAGGTGCATTAGTCACGGGTAAATGTTGAGCAATAGGGGTAGGGGAATTGCGTGGGTGGGTTACCCTTCGGAGGATCAGTGTGTAGTCTTTGGGCCGAGTGGCCTGCTCCCACACTGTTTGGAGTCTGTGAAGGGGAAGGGATTTTTGTAAACTGTGCAAGGCAATGCAGGCGTAGTGCGGGGGCCTGCTGTTGGCCTTGCCCTGCCCCTTGCGCCTCCCCCTGTTGTTGAGCTGTCTAACAAACATCTCCTCTTTCTCTGCCTTTTTGCTGGGGGCAACTGAAGCTGTAACAATGTTGGGACACAATAAAGGTTACCTGAACATTCTGCCGGACTCAGACTCTCATTGAAAGCTTAGAGCTCCAAGCGGTTTTTGTTTTAAAGCTGCTTATTTCTTGCAGCCTCCTGCATTAAGTTTCCAATGTTGTATATCAGATGGAGCAGTGACTGAGTAGCTGGTTTCGTCAGAAGTTTACATTTTTCGGGAGTGCAGGCACTGCATTGTTTCAACGGCAGTTTACTGGCAGCACTGGGAAGTGTGGGCTCTGTTCATTAGAAAGGAGGTGGAGGTGCTGCTGTTGGACTAGGTGGGACACGGTTTAAAAATCACAACACCGGGTTATAGTCCAACAGGTTTATTTGGAAGCACTTCATCGGATAACTGTGGAGCAGGATCATAAGACACAGAGTTAAGAGCAAAAGGTCACAGTGTCATGCAACTGATATGATATATTGACAAATGTAGATTGCTGTTAAGTCTTTCATCTTTTAGAATGGGTACATCGCAGTACTACTATTCAGTCATATCCTCAAAATCACAAGGGTTTTTTTAAACTGGTGACATCTCAGCCCAGACAATGTATGTCAGTATCCCAATCTTAAATCAGACTGGTACTATTTCCAAACTAGGAATGTATAAAACATTACATGGATTGACTACCTGGATGTTGTGCGCTTTTTGTGCAAAGTTGAATATATCTGTAAATATAATTCTGCAAATGCACTCCATCGTTATGTGTGGGTGTGTGCGCGCGCGCGCGAGAGAGCATGTGTGCACATGCTTTGTCAAGGGAGTGTGATGGAGGAGAAGCCTGTAAGAGGGTGTGTCTACATCTGAGAGAGAGTGTGTGTATGAGGGGTACAGATAAAAGTGAGGGATTGCATTTTCCTAAAATAAGGGCAGGACTTGTACAGAGGGATATGGGGGAGGGGGGGGTTCAGGTACATACTTCATTGAAAGTTGCATCACTGGTTGGAAGGGTGCTTCAGAAGGCATTCAGCACACTTACCTTATTTGTCCACACCATTGAATAAAGGAGTTGGGACATCATTTAGAAGTTGTACAGGATGTGGGTGAAGCCACTTGTAGAGTACTGAGAACGTTTCTGGTGGCCCTGTAATAGGAAGAATACTATTACAGAGGGTTCAGTAAAGATTCACCAGGATATTACCAAGTCTGGAGGGTTTGAGTTATA
This sequence comes from Chiloscyllium plagiosum, assembly GCF_037043375.1. Lineage (NCBI taxonomy): Eukaryota > Metazoa > Chordata > Chondrichthyes > Orectolobiformes > Hemiscylliidae > Chiloscyllium > Chiloscyllium plagiosum. The sequence continues at coordinate 92,140,974 of NW_028270165.1, read as the reverse complement.
AGGAGAGGCTGTGAATCTCTTCACTGGAGCACAGGAGGTTGAGGGGTGACCTCATTGAGATTGATATAATCATGAGGGTTCTAGGTAACATGAACATCAAAAATAGCGAGGAGCCTGCGCGGTGATGTCAAGTGACTGGGGGGGGGGGGTAGAAATTGTGGCAGTTGGACACTTTAAATCCATCAGGAACAGCATCTCTATACAGCATACTGTGCATGTCAGGTGAGATGCCAGAAGACTAGAGGTTGGCTAACATTGGGCCACTGTTTAAGAAGGGTGGTAAGGACAAGCCAGGGAACTATAGACCAGTGAGGCTGACGTCAGTGGTGGGCACATTGTTGGAGAGAATCCTGAGGGAGAGGATGTACATGTATTTGAAAAGACAAGGACTGATTCGGGATAGTCAACATGGTTTTGTGTGGGAAATCATGTCTCACAAACTTGATTGAGTTTTTTGAGGAAGTTACAAAGAGGATTGAGGAAGGCAGAGCAGTAATGTGATCTATATGGACTTCAGTAAGGCGTTTGACAAGGTACCCCGTGGGAGACTGATTAGCAAGGTGAGATCTCAAGGAATACAGAGGGAACTAGCCATTTGGATACAGAACTGGCTCAAAGGTAGAAGACAGAGGGTGGTGGAGGAGGGTTGTTTTTCAGACTGGAGGCCTGCGACCAGTGGAGTGCCACAAGGATCGGTGCTCGGTCCTCTACTTCTTGTCACTTATATAAATGATTTGGATGCGAGCATAAGAGGTACAGTTAGAGGGAGAGGCTGAACAGGCTGGGGCTATTTTCCCTGGAGTGTCAGAGGCTGAGTGGTGACCTTATAAAGGTTTAAAAAATTATGACGGGCATGGACAAGATAAATAGACAAAGTTTTTTCCCTTGGGTTGGGGAGTCCAGAACTAGAGGGCATAGATTTCGGGTCAGAGGGGAAAAATGTAAAAGAAACCTACGGGGCAATTTTTTCACACAGAGCGTAGTACGTGTATGCAATGAGCTGCCAGAGGGAATGGTGGAGGCCGGTACAAATGCAACAACAATTAAGAGGCATTTGAATGGATATATAAATAGGACAGGTTTGGAAGGATGTGGGCCAGGTGTTGAGGAGCGGGACTAGATTGGGTTGGGATATCTGGTCGGCATGGACAGGTTGGACCGAAGGGTCTGTTTCCATGCTGTACACTTCTGACTCTATGCTGGTTCAGCAAAAGCCGCGCATGCTCTGTCTGCAGAAACAGTGCAAACCCTTCTTTAAATGGACCAATGAGAAGCCAGACAAGGAGCCTGGTCCTCCTGCCAATCAGAGCTCCCCAATTGTCTGAATGCGGAAGATGGACCATCAGGTTCTGAAGCTGCTGCTCCTCTCCAAATGAAGATCGAGCTTCACCTCAGACTGCAACGTCCTTCCTCTCTCCACCATCTGTGAGTACGGCACTGTCTTTACCATTTCATTTTTTCATTCTGGGGTTAAATTGCTGACTTGCAGCAACTGAAAAGAAAGCGAGTGAATCTAGGGAAGGGACAGAGACGGGAAACGTTGGTCCAGGTCTGTGTCTCAATTGGCAAACGCACGGCAAATGCAGGCCCACAGTGTGAAGTTATAGCCTCGGTTATGAAAAAATAACTGCTGAAAGGAGGTACGTTGTTTAAATGGTGACATATTGGGATGTGGAGAAAGTGAGGACTGCAGATGCTGGAGATGAGAGTCGAATAATGTGGCACTGGAAAAGCACAGGAGGTCAGACAGCATCCGAGGAGCAGGAGAATCGACGTTTCAGGCACGAGCCCTTCCTCAGGAATGATGTGTGGATGTAAAACGTGGCCTCATCGTCCTTCCACACCAGTCACTGCCAGTTGTCAGACGGATGCAGCAAGCAATCAGCCAGGCAAGAGGAATATTAGCAAGAGGAATTGATTTCAGAAGTCGGGATGTCTTCCTGCAGTTAGGGAGTCATTGAAGAGATTCAAGGCTGAGTTCATCTGATTTTAGAACAACCATGAAGTGGATGTTTATGGGGGAAGGCAAGGAAAATGGTTTCAAGACCAGCACAGAACAGTTACAGAGTCATACAGCACAGAAACAGACCCTTCAGCCCAACTAGTCCATGCTGACTATATTCACAAACTAAACTCGTCCCACCTGCCTGTGTTTGCCCCATATCCCCTGAACCTTTCCTATTCATGTACTTATCCAAATGTTTTTTAAACGTTGTTACTCAACCTGCATCCACCATTTCCTCTGGACATTCATTCCACACAAACCACTGTTTAAAAAAAAGGTGCTCCTCATGTGTTTTTTAAATCTTTCTCCTCTCACCTTAATTTGCTCCCTAATCTTGAAACGACACATGCCGTTCACCTTATCTTTGCCCCTCAGTTTTGTAAACCTCTATAAAGAGAACAAAGAACCTCACAGCACGGGAACAGGCCCTTCAGCCCTCCAAGGCTATGCTGATCGAGATACTCTGTCTAAACCTGCTGCCTATTTTCTAAGGATCTGTATCCCTCTGTTCCTTGCCCATTCATGTCTCTGTCTAGATACATCTTAAACAACGCTATCGATCCCAACCCTACTACCTCCGCTGGCGATGCATTCGAGACACCCACCACCCTCAGTGTAAAGAACTTTCCATGTACATCTCCCTCAAACCTTTCTCCTCTCACTTTGAACTCGTGACCCTGAGTAATTAAGTCTTCCCCTCTGGGAAAATAATTCTTACTATCCACCCCTGTTTACACCCCTCATGGTTTTTCAGCCTCAATCAGGACCCCCACCCTCCACCTCCTTATTTCCAATGAAAATAATCCTAATCTACTCAACCTCTCCTCATAGCTTGCGCTCTCCATAACAGGCAACATCCTGGTGAACACCTCTGCACTCTCTCCAAACGTACCCACATCCTTTTGGAAATCTGGCGATGCGGAATTGTACGCAGTATTCCAAATGCGCCAAACCAAAATCTTATATAACTTTAACATGACCTGCCAGCTCTTTTACTCAATCCGTCTGATGATGGAACACGTGTCGTAAGCTGCCTTGACCACTCTACTGACAGTCATTGCCACCTTCAGAGAACTATAGACCCGAACACCCAGATCTCTCTGTACATCAATTTCCCCCAGGACCTTTCCATTTACTGTATAGCTCGCTCTTGAATTGCATCTTCCAAAATGCATCACCTTGCATTTGTCTGGATTGAACTCCATCTGCCATTTCTCCTCCCAACTCTCCGATCTATATTCTGCTGTATTGTCTGACAGTCCCCTTCACTATCTGATATTCCATCAATCCGAATGCCCATCTGCAAACTTGCTAATGAGGCACCCGATACCTTCACCTTTCAACCTCCTGTGCTCCAGTGAAAAAAGTCCCAGCCTACCCACCAATAGGTGTGAATTCTCTCTGGGTCCCAATGTCGAGTCAGCCTGACATTTTTGATATAAAAGCTCTGCATTTAAATTGCGTTCTTGAGAAAGTTACTGAAAACAGGTTCTGGGATTAACATACCAAAGAACAGAAACAGTTAAGCAGTTAGATAACACTTTCGAGTGAGAAGTGTGTATAACATGATCGCACAACTCCTATACTCAATGCTATGAGCAATGAAGGAAAGCAAACCAAACGCTGCCTTCACTACTCTATCCACCTGAGACTCCAGCACTCCAAGGTCTCTTTATTCTGCAACACTCCCCTTAACTGTGTCAGTCCTGCCTGGATTGCTTGACCAAAATGCAAACTCTGATTTCTCTAAATTAAACTCCAACTGACACTCCTCGGCTCATCAACCGATGCCATAAATTCTAATTTATAGTGAACTCTTTCCTCTCTCATTCCTTGGAAGCTGAAAATCTCCATCCCACAATCAGTCCCTCCATTTTCACTAGTTGGACTGAAGGGGCTGTTTCTGTGCTGCATGGCTCTGTAACTCGGTTCTACACTAGTCTTAAAACCATTTTCTTGCCTTCCCCATAAACATTCACATAAAAAACAGATGAACTCAGCCTTGAATATATTCAATGACCCCCTAACTGCAGGAAGACATCCTCACTTCTGAACTTAATGCCTCTTGCTAATACACCACTTGCCTTGCTCATTGCCTGCTGCACCTGTCTGACAACTGGCACAGAAGGACACTGATGCCCCTCTGAACATCCACGCATCATTCCTGATGAAGGGCTCGTGCCCAAAACTTCGACTGTCCTACTGATCGGATGCTGCTTGACCTGCTGTACTTTGCCAATTGTGGTCTTCTCTACATCGGGAAACCGAGCGTAAACTTGGGGAACGGTTTGCTGAGCATCACAGCAGGGATCCGCAGAGGCTGAGCAGACTTCCCAGTCTCCACCCATTTTAAAGCCCTTTCCCACTCCCCTTCTGACATGACTATTTTTGGCTTCCTCCATTACCACAACAAACCAAACCACTAATTGGAGGAACAAAACCTCATCTTCTGTCTGAGCACTCAACAGCCCGGAAGACACAACATTGAGTTCGCCAATTTCAAATAATCTCCCATCCCATCCCCCAACACACTTCCCAACCCCTTCCACTCTTCCCTTCCAACTAGATTCCTTCCTCCCATTCCCCAACCAGGTCGTACCAGGTTATGGGGATAAGGCAGGAACAGAATACTGATTGAGGATGATCAGCCATTATCACAATGAATGGTGGTGCTGGCTCGAAGGGCAGAATAGCCTTCTCCTGCACCTATTGTCTATTGTACCCTCTGCCTGTCTCCACCTTTCCCCACTTCAATACCCTGACCACAGCACACCCTTGTTCCACAGCTCTCCCTCTACCCACCCCCAGACCTGAACAAGGGTACACCAGATCCCTCGACTTCTCCACCTTCTGATACTGCCTAGCTTGCTGCGTTCTTTCAGTCTCCTGCCTGTCTATTTTGCTAATTGAGAACAAAGGCTTGGACTAACTTTTCCAGACTCTGTCCCCTCACCTGGATTCACTCCCATTTCTTTCAGTTGCTCCAAGTCAACAACTGAACCTCAGAATGAAACGTAAATGGAAATGGGGGGTGAGAAAAGAGAGTGCCGTACTCTCAGATGTTGGACAGAGGAAAGAAATTGCAGTCTGAGGTGAACCTCAATCTTCATTCAGAGAGAGGAGGAGCAGGAGCTTCAGAACCTCATGGTCCAACTTCCACATTCACCAATAGGGGAGCTCCGAATGGCAGGAGGACAATTCTCCCTCCGGTCCTCCAGTGCTCCTTATTTGTCCATCTAAAGTGGGTCTCGTCCCTTTTCTGCCGACAGCGAGGAACATGCTCAATGTTTTGGTGACACCAGCAAACGTGTGCCCTGCTTGTTGACACTGAGGAGTGTACACAATATGCACTGTAGCAATGCTGGTGTCATTAACAGATTTTAAGTGTCCAAATTCCTATGGGAGAACAAAAAGGGTACAGCCATAATTTTTTTTCCATGTGGCTCAATATTTGATTGCTTTTGCATTTGTCTGGCTGCTCAATGTTTCAGTCTTTCCCTCAGTGTTGGGGTGAGATTCACAACTAGAGGGCATAGGCTTAGGGTGAGACCACAAAGGTACCTGAGGGGCAACGTTTCCATGCAGAGGGTGGTGCATGTATGGAATGAGCTGCCAGAGGAAGTAGTGGAAGCCGGTATAATTACAGCATTCGAAAGGTATCTGGCTGGGTATCTGAATAGGAAGGGTTAGAGGGATATGAGTCAAGTGCTGGCAAAAGGGACTAGATTAATTTAGGATAGCGGGTTGGCACGGACAGGTTGGACCTAATGGGTGTATTTCCGTGCTGTACATCTCTATGACTCTAAATAATAAAAAGTTGACTTTTCTAAATAACAAACTATATCCATGTTAACAAGGCTTAGTGCACCACATGCTTTACTAACCATTCTCAACAGGTCCTGCCCCTTCAATGACTGAGGAACATATACATGCTGGTGCATAGTATCCTTCACTAGTATTTACACACTACCCTCAGCAATTGCACAAGTAACAGCAAAGGGCAAACGGCACAAGGATTAAAACACACAGTGAGGGGCAAACGGCACAAGGATTAAAACACACAGTGAGGGGCAAACGGCACAAGGATTAAAACACAGTGAGGGGCAAACAGCACAAGGATTAAAACACAGTGAGGGGCAAACAGCACAAGGATTAAACACACAGTGAGGGGCAAACAGCACAAGGATTAAACACAGTGAGGGGGTAAACGGCACAAGGATTAAACACACAGTGAGGGGGTAAACGGCACAAGGATTAAACACACAGTGAGGGGCAAACGGCACAAGGGTTAAACACACAGTGAGGGGCAAACAGCACAAGGATTAAACACACAGTGAGGGGCAAACAGCACAAGGATTAAACACACAGTGAGGGGCAAACAGCACAAGGATTAAACACAGTGAGGGGCAAACAGCACAAGGATTAAACACACAGTGAGGGGCAAACAGCACAAGGATTAAACACACAGTGAGGGGCAAACAGCACAAGGATTAAACACACAGTGAGGGGCAAACAGCACAAGGATTAAACACACAGTGAGGGGCAAACAGCACAAGGATTAAACACACAGTGAGGGGCAAACAGCACAAGGATTAAACACACAGTGAGGGGCAAACAGCACAAGGATTAAACACACAGTGAGGGGCAAACAGCACAAGGATTAAACACACAGTGAGGGGCAAACAGCACAAGGATTAAACACACAGTGAGGGGCAAACAGCACAAGGATTAAACACACAGTGAGGGGCAAACAGCACAAGGATTAAACACAGTGAGGGGCAAACAGCACAAGGATTAAACACACAGTGAGGGGCAAACAGCACAAGGATTAAACACACAGTGAGGGGCAAACAGCACAAGGATTAAACACAGTGAGGGGCAAACAGCACAAGGATTAAACACACAGTGAGGGGCAAACAGCACAAGGATTAAACACACAGTGAGGGGCAAACAGCACAAGGATTAAACACACAGTGAGGGGGTAAACAGCACAAGGATTAAACACACACTGAGGGGGAAACAGCACAAGCGCCAGTAAAAGCCGATGGAAAGTGAGTGTAAAATGTCACTATGACAGGACAGGCCCCACATTCCTTCCCCTCCGTCCCCCCCACAACCTGCCTCACCTTTCACGTCCCGGGCCCAGTACCTTCCAGGTGGCCCCATAGTTGACACAGGGGCCGCCCCACGACCAGTAGAACTCCACCACCCCGGCGGCCGACGAGTTCCCAAGCAGGCCCTTAACCCCATCCGCCTCCAGAATGCTCACCGGCTCCTGGCTGCTGTACAGCCGGCCGGTGTGGCCGTGACACAGCAGCTGCGCCAGGAAGGCGGCGGCGGCCAGTGACGGGTGTCTGCCCCGGGCCGCGCGGCGCCATTTTCCTAACGGCCGCCCTCCCGCCGCTTCCTCGCTCGAGCGACTTCTCCTCCCAACCGCCTTCGGCCCCGCGAGACGTCTGCACGGGGGGTGGGCGGGGCCGGGCCGGGGGATGGGCGGGGCCGGGCCGGGAATGGGCCGGGGAGCCTCACCGTCACCAAGCAACAGCCACCTCGCGCTACAACTGCTCATTCACAAAAACAAACTCTCCTGTCTCGCTCTGCAGCTGCAGGGGGGACACTGCCACGTTTCCAGGAGCCCTGTCTACATTGGGAAAGCTCACGGCTCAATTTAAACAGATATTCCCACATCTAACGGAACGGCGTCATATCGAAAGGGGGCAATCTGCATTTTAAAGGGACGTGGACATTTTAACGGGTATTTCTGCAAATAAAGAGGTTTAAATGGACAAGATTATATTTCAAAGGGATGTGGCACATTCAAAGGGATATCTTCATATGTAAAGTGACGCAGTTATATCTAAATGAACCTACATTTCGAATAGACGTTGCCCTATTTATAAGTAGAGACAATAGGTGTGAATTCTGTCTGTGTCCCAATGTTGAGTCATACTGACATTTTTCTGAGAAAAGCTCTGCATTTAAATTACACTCTTGAGAAGGTAATTTGTAGATTCGGGTTGGCCGTGCTAAGTTACCCATAGTGACCAGGGATGTCCAGGTTTGGCTGGATTGGCCATGGAAATATGGAGTAATAATTGGATATGGCTGGGATACTGTTCAGAGGGCCAGAAAGGAAGAGATGGGCTGAATGGCCTGCTTCCACATTGTTGGGATTGTATACCCTCCCCATAAAGGAGCATTTGATCGACATCTATCCTGTCAAGCCCCTTACTGAAACCAGTAGAATTCTGAAAAGGTATGCAGCACAGAAACAGACACTTTGGTCCAATTCGTCTATGCCGACCAGGATTCCAAACTCAACCAGTCCCACTTGCCTACATTTGGCCCATAATCTTTCTATTCATCTACCCATCCAAATGCTGTTTAAACGTTGTAAATTAACCGGCAACTAACACATCCTCAGTAAGTTCATTCCACATACAAAGCCACCCTCTCTCAAAATGTTGCCCCTCCGGTTCCTTTTAAATCTCTCTCCTCACCTCAAGTAATATGGCCCCAAGTTTTGAGTTCCCTGACGCTAAGCAAGAGCCCTTTGGTATTCAGCTTACCTCTACTCCTCATAATTTTATCCATCTCAATGAAGTCACCCCCCAACCTCCTGTGCTCCAGTGAATAAAGTCCCAGCCTCTCCTTATAACTCAAAAACTCCAGTCCTGGCAAATCTTTACCGAACCCTCTGTGATAAGAATACTTCCGATTCCAGGGCCATCAGAACTGTACTCGGTACTCTGAAAGTGGCCTCACCAACATCCTGTACAACCTCAACATGATGTCCCAACCCCTGTACTCAATGGTGTGAACAATGAATGCTATGCTGCTAAATGCCTTCTTAACTGCCCTGTCTACCTGTGATGCAACTTCCAAAGAACTATGTACCTGAACACCACAACCCCCCCCCCCCCCCCATGTCTGTCTGTTCTATAACATGACCCAGGGCCCTACCATTATCTGTACAAGTCCTGCCCTTTCTTGTTTTAACAAAATGCAACCCCTTGCTTGTAATAATACTTCTCACACACATGCTCCCCCTCAGACACACACACACACACACATGTATACCCCCCAATACTCTCTCAGGCTTATACTCCATCACACTCACACTTTACCAAGCATGTACACACAATCACGCAGAAACTCACATGCATCCACACACAATTCTATGAGGTGAATTTGTATTGGTAGAATTATATTTGCAGATGTATTCAATTTTGCTCAAAAAGCGCACAATTTCCAGGCAGTCAATCCATGTAATATTTTATGAATTTGGAAATAGAACCAGTCTGACTCAAGATTGGACTAATGACAGACTCAATTCTCAGGAAGAAAGTGAGGACTGCAGATGCTGGAGATCAGAGCTGAAAAGGTGTTGCTGGAAAAGCGCAGTAGGTCAGGCAGCATCCAAGGAGCAGGAGAATCGACTTTCGGGCATGAGCCCTTCCCTGAAGAAGGGCTCATGCCCGAAACGTCGATTCTCCTGCTCCTTGGATGCTGCCTGACATGCTGTGCTTTTCCAGCAACACATTTTCAGGCTCAATTCTCAAATCTTTAAATGCAATGTCTGAGCTGAGATGTCACTTTCTTTATAAAACCTTCAGTCATCTCAAAAATGAGACTTAAAAGATGTTCTGGCAGTTACACATTAATGAACCAATACGTGCACCCATTCTCAGAGATGAAAGACTTGACAGCAATCTAGGTTTGTTCAATATATTCCATCAGTTGCAGGTCACTGATCTTTTGATATATGTTCTGTGTCTTATGTTCATCGGGTAGCTGTGGAGCAGCACTCAGAAAGCTAGTGCTTCCAAATAAACCTGTTGGACAATAACCTGGAATTGTATGATTTTTTTAACTTTATCAACCCAGTCTAATACCGACACCTCCACATCGTTTCTAGTGAACACAGCCCACACCTCCTGGTGCTGCCAGTAAACTTTACAATGCTGATGAAACAATGCAGTACTGAAAGATTTACAGTTTCTAACGATACTAGCTACTCATTCACTGCTCCATCTGATACACGACATTGGAAACTCAGTGCAGGAGGCTGAAAGAGAGGAGCAGCTTTAAACAAAAAACCTCTTGGAGCTCAAAGCTTTCAATGAGAGTCTGAGCCCGGCAGTAAGTTCAGGTAACCTTTATTGTGACTCTACTTTGTTACAGCTTCAGATTCCCCCCAGCAAAAAGGCATAGACAAAGTAGCAGCTTTTAAAACAGCTCAAGATCAAAGCCCACACACACCCCACTGTCTTTACTATTGGGCAGCACCAGGTTGTAATTGGATCCTTGTTACAGCCGTAATCCGGAGGAAGTATTGCCTCACTCAGCAACTTCACCCATACCCTGTATCCTGGTAAGTTTCTCCCCGCTCATTTGCCAGTGAGGGGAGGGCAGTGTAGAGTCAACCAGACTGCTGTGGGTCTGGGGTCACGTGTAGGCCAGACCAAGTGAAGGATGCAGCTGGAATAACTGAGTGAATCCTTTCCCACAAAGGCGGTTCCCTTCCCTAACAAGGGAGAGAGTGAATCAGATGGGGGCTTTCTCCCCCGCACCACCCCCTCCCTGAAACGGTCTCATTGTTAGATTCTGAACTCCACATTTCTCACCGAATACCAATTCTGCCATCTGTCGTGGCGGGATTCGAACTCGGGAGTTGCTGGAACCGGGTTGCTAGTCCAATCGATAATGGCCCTCGGCCGTCACTCCTTCAATCCCCCTGCGATGGCATGTGAACTCACTGGTGCTTCCGCAGGTGGGAGGAGTAGGTGAAGCCCTTCCCGCACTGAGAGCAGGTGAACGGCCTCTCCCCTGTGTGGACACGCTGGTGGGTCATGAGGTTGGAGACCTGGGTCAAGGCCTTCCCGCACTCGGGGCAGCTGAAGGGCCTCTCCCCCGTGTGGATCTGCTGGTGGGTCAGCAGGGTGGAGACCTGGGTAAAGTCCTTCCCGCACTCAGGGCAGCTGAAGGGCCTCTCCCCCGGGTGGACCCGCCGGTGGGCCAGCAGGTGGGAGGAATGTCTGAAGGCCTTCCCGCAGACAGGGCAGGGGAATGGCCTCTCCCCGGTGTGACTGCGCCGATGAGTCTCCAGGGCTGACGGGAAACAGAAGCCTTTCCCACAGTCGCCACACTTCTATCGTTTCTCCACAGGGAGGGATTCCTCAGGTTTCTCCATGGATGAAGCTTCAGCCGCACACAATCGAATTTCCAGCCCCTCCCAGGCGGTATAACTGTTTCAGTCTCCATGCACAGTGCGCTGCAACAGTGGGGTCTCTCGTACAGTCGCACTGATGCTGAAAACATACTCACTCAGTCAGGTTCAATTCCCGCCTCAGGCGACTGACTGTGTGGAGTTTGCACGTTCTCCCCGTGTCTGCGTGGGTTTCCTCCGGGTGCTCCGGTTTCCTCCCACAGTCCAAAGATGTGCAGGTCAGGTGAATTGGCCATGCTAAATTGTCCGTAGCCTTAGGTAAGGGGTAAATGCAGGGGTATGGGTGGGTTGCGCTTCGGCGGGTCGGTGTGGACTTGTTGGGCCGAAGGGCCTGTTTCCACACTGTAATATAATTTAATCTAATCTAAAACAGAAACAGAAACAGAACTAAAAAGCTTTGACCCCTCTCACAGAAATGAGTCGAAAATCGTTGCGGTCCTGGTGGACTGAGTGACTGTCAGACATTGACGGCGAAGTGAGGATTGCAAATACTGGAGAGTCAGTCGAAAAATGTGGCACTGGAAAAGCACAGGGATGTCAGAGAGCATCCGAGGAGCAGGAGGGTCAATGTTTTGGGCGTAAGCCCTTCATCTGTTGATTGAGAAACTTCCGCCATCAGATCTTCAAATACGCTGTAAAAAGAGATTACAAAAGTCATCACTGTCAGTGCAGGGTAGAAATTCTGAACAAGCAATTCTACTTTCTGTGGAATATTCTTTTCTTGTTCCACAAACCTGAAAGCACCATCCCACTCTCTCTCCCCCTCTGTTCTCACTCCACTCTAACTAATTCCCCTGAAGGTGCTGATTCAGGATCTTACAGGGGCAGAAAAGCAAAAACATCAAGACTGACATCTCTCTGAATTTTGGATACCTCCACCTGAAAGTTAATATCTTTCACAACACTGGGATCCTGCTGAGAGTGAGCAGGTCTGATTTTGGGAAGCAAATAAAATGTGTGTCAATTCAGGATGAAGCTGCCACGCAGCTTCTTTAGGAACAACCAGACACAAAATGGTTAACGTCCCTGGGAAGGGGAAGTAAAATGACACCAGAGAGAAATTGAATATACTGACATGGCAAACATTAGTGGAAAGCCAGAGTCAGAGGTATACAGTACAGAAACAGACCCTTCGGTCCAACTCATCTGTACCGACCAGATATCGTAAATCAATCTGGAAGAGTTTGCTCACACGTGGCCCATAGCTGGGGTCATCCCCATCCCCCTGTCCTGAGACCTTGATGCCTCCAAGCTGACCTTCAAAGGTTCGGTTTTTCCCTCCATTCTTTCCAGGTTGTCTTTTGTAAGTTTTGAAAACTGTCCCAATCCTCTGAGTATAGGATTTGCGAAGTTATGTTGTCGAGGTACAGGTCATTGGTGAGGCCACATTTGGAACATTGCGCACAATTCTGGTTTCCTTCCTTGAAAGGGCTCAGAAACATTTACAAGGATATTGCCAGGGTTGGAGGATTTGAGCTAAAGGGAGGCTAGGGCTGTTTTCCCTGGAGCGTTGGAGGCTAAGGGGTGACCTTATAGAGGTTTATAAAATCATGAAGGGCATGGAGAGGATAAATAGGCAAAATCTTTTCCCTGCAGTGGGGGGAGGGGGAGGTCCAGAACAAGAGGGCATAGGTTTAAGGTGAGGGGGGAAAGAAACAAAAGAGATGTGAGGGGTAACCTTTTCACACAGAGGGTAGTAAATGTATAGAATGAGGTGCAGGAGGAAGTGGTGGAGGCTGGTCCAATTGCAACATTTAAAAGCCATCTGGATGGGTATATGAATGGGAAGCGTTTGGAGGGATATGGGCGAGGTGCTGGCAGATGGGACTAGATTGGGATGGGATATCTGGTCGGCATGGACGAGTTGGACCGAAGGGTCTGTTTCCATGCTGTATATCTCTATGACTAGTTGGACTTAAGGGTCTGTTTCTGTGCTGTATGACTCTGGAACCATTCTGTACTGGTCTTCAAACCATGTTCTTGCCTTCCCCCACAAACATCCACTTTGTTGTTCAAAAATCAGATGAACTCAGCCTTGAATATATTCAATGACCCCCTCACTGCAGAAAGACATCCCCACTTCTGAACTCAATTCACACCTACTGTCTCTACTTATAAATAGGGCAACGTCTCTTCGAAATGTAGATTCATTTAGATATAACTGCATCACTTTACATGTGAAGATATCCCTTTGAATGTGCCCACATCCCTTTGAAATGTAATCTTGTCCATTTAAACCTCTTTATTTGCAGAAATACCCGTTAAAATGTCCACGTCCCTTTAAAATGCAGATTGCCCCCTTTCGATATGACGCCGTTCCGTTAGATGTGGGAATATCTGTTTAAATTGAGCCGTGAGCTTTCCCAATGTAGACAGGGCTCCTGGAAACGTGGCAGTGTCCCCCCTGCAGCTGCAGAGCGAGATAGGAGAGTTTGTTTTTGTGAATGAGCAGTTGTAGCGCGAGGTGGCTGTTGCTTGGTGACGGTGAGGCACCCCGGCCCGGCCCATCCCCGTGCAGACGTCTCGCGGGGCCGAAGGCGGTTGGGAGGAGAAGTCGCTCGAGCGAGGAAGCGGCGGGAGGGCGGCCGTTAGGAAAATGGCGCCGCGCGGCCCGGGGCAGACACCCGTCACTGGCCGCCGCCGCCTTCCTGGCGCAGCTGCTGTGTCACGGCCACACCGGCCGGCTGTACAGCAGCCAGGAGCCGGTGAGCATTCTGGAGGCGGATGGGGTTAAGGGCCTGCTTGGGAACTCGTCGGCCGCCGGGGTGGTGGAGTTCTACTGGTCGTGGGGCGGCCCCTGTGTCAACTATGGGGCCACCTGGAAGGTACTGGGCCCGGGACGTGAAAGGTGAGGCAGGTTGTGGGGGGGACGGAGGGGAAGGAATGTGGGGCCTGTCCTGTCATAGTGACATTTTACACTCACTTTCCATCGGCTTTTACTGGCGCTTGTGCTGTTTCCCCCTCACTGTGTGTTTAATCCTTGTGCTGTTTACCCCCTCACTGTGTGTTTAATCCTTGTGCTGTTTACCCCCTCACTGTGTGTTTAATCCTTGTGCTATTTACCCCCTCACTGTGTTTAATCCTTGTGCTGTTTACCCCCTCACTGTGTTTAATCCTTGTGCTGTTTACCCCCTCACTGTGTGTTTAATCCTTGTGCTGTTTACCCCTCACTGTGTGTTTAATCCTTGTGCTGTTTACCCCCTCACTGTGTTTAATCCTTGTGCTGTTTACCCCCTCACTGTGTGTTTAATCCTTGTGCTGTTTACCCCCTCACTGTGTGTTTAATCCTTGTGCCGTTTGCCCCTCACTGTGTGTTTAATCCTTGTGCTGTTTACCCCTCACTGTGTTTAATCCTTGTGCTGTTTACCCCTCAGTGTTTAATCCTTGTGCTGTTTACCCCTCAGTGTGTTTAATCCTTGTGCTGTTTACCCCTCACTGTGTGTTTAATCCTTGTGCTGTTTACCCCTCACTGTGTGTTTAATCCTTGTGCTGTTTACCCCTCACTGTGTGTTTAATCCTTGTGCTGTTTACCCCTCACTGTGTGTTTAATCCTTGTGCTGTTTACCCTTTGCTGTTAGTTGTGCAATTGCTGAGGGTAGTGTGTAAATACTAGTGAAGGAGATTATGCACCAGCATGTATATGTTCCTCAGTCATTGAAGGGACAGGACCTGTTGAGAATAGTTAGTAAAGCATGTGGTACACTAAGCCTTGTTAACATGGATATAGTTTGTTATTTGGAAAATTCGACTTTTTATTATTTAGAGTCATAGAGATGTACAGCACGGAAATAGACCTATTCGGTCCAACCTGTCCATGCCAACATGCTATCCTAAATTAATCTAGACCCCTTTGCCAGCACTTGACTCATATCCCTCTAAACCCTTCCTATTCAGATACCCAGCCAGATACCTTTCAAATGCTGTAATTATACTGGCTTCCACTACTTCCTCTGGCAGCTCATTCCATAGATGCACCACCCTCTGCATGGAAACGTTGGCCCTCAGTTACTTTTGTGGTCTCGCGCTAAACCTATGCCCTCTAGTTGTGAATCTCAGCCCAACACTGAGGAAAAGACTTAAACATTGAGCAGCCAGACAAATGCAAAAGCAATCAAATATTGAGCCACATGGAAAAAAATTATGGCTGTACCCTTTTTGTTCTCCCAAAGGAATTTGGACACTTAAAATCTGTCAATGACACCAGCATTGCTACAGTGCATATTGTGTACACTCCTCAGTGTCAACAAACAGGGCACACGTTTGCTGGTGTCACCAAGACATTGGGCATGTTCCTCGCTGTCGGCAGAAAAGGGATGAGACCTACGTTTGATGGACAAATAAGGAGGACCGGAGGGAGAATTGTCCTCCTGCCATTCGGAGCTCCCCTATTGGTGAATGTGGAAGTTGGACAATGAGGCTCTGAAGCTCCTGCTCCTCCTCTCTCTGAATGAAGATTGAGGTTCTCCTCAGACTGCAACTTCTTTCCTCTGTCCAACATCTGAGAGTACGGCACTCTCTTTTCTCACCCCCATTTCCATTTACGTTTCATTCTGAGGTTCAGTTGTTGACTTGGAGCAACTGAAAGAAATGGGAGTGAATCCAGGTGAGGGGACAGAGTCTGGAAAAGTTAGTCCAAGCCTTTGTTCTCAATTAGCAAAATAGACAGGCAGGAGACTGAAAGAACGCAGCAAGCTTGGCAGTATCAGAAGGTGGAGAAGTCGAGGGATCTGGTGTACCCTTGTTCAGGTCTGGGGGTGGGTAGAGGGAGAGCTGTGGAACAAGGGTGTGCTGGGGTCAGGGTATTGAAGTGGGGAAAGGTGGAAACAGGTAGAGGGTACAATAGACAATAGGTGCGGGAGTAGGCTATTCTGCCCTTCGAGCCAGCACCACCATTTATTGTGATCATGGCTGATCATCCTCAATCAGCATCCTGTTCCTGTCTTATCTCCATAACCTGGTACGACCTGGTTGGTGAATGGGAGGAAGGAATCTAGTTGGCAGGGAAGAGTGGAAGGGGCTGGGAAGTGTGTTGGGGGATGGGATGGGAGATTATGTGAAATTGGAGAACTCAATGTGTCTTCTGGGCTGTTGACTGCTCAGACAGAAGATGAGGTTTTGTTCCTCCAGTTTGTGGCTTGGTTTGTTGTGGTAATGGAGGAAGCCAAAAATAGTCATGTCAGAAGGGGAGTGGGAAGGGGCATTAAAATGTGTGGAGACTGGGAAGTCAGCTCAGCCTCTGCGGACCCGTCTGTGATGCTCAGCAAACCGTTCCCCAAGTTTACGCTCGGTTTCCCCAATGTAGAGAAGACCACAATTGGCAAAGCACAGCAGGTCAAGCAGCATCCAAGCAGTAGGACAGTCGAAGTTTTGGGCACGAGCCCTTCATCAGAAATGATGCGTGGATGTTCAGAGGGGCATCAGTGTCCTTCTGTGCCAGTTGTCAGACAGGTGCAGCAGGCAATGAGCAAGGTAAGTGGTGTATTAGCAAGAGGAATTAAGTTCAGAAGTGGGGATGCCTTCCTGCAGTTAGGGGGTCATTGAATATATTCAAGGCTGAGTTCATCTGATTTTTATGTGAATGTTTATGGGGAATGCAAGAAAATGGTTTTAAGACTAGTACAGGGCCGAGTTACAGAGCCATGCAGCACAGAAACAGCCCCTTCAGTCCAAATAGTGAAAATGGAGGGACTGATTGTGGGATGGAGATTTTCAGCTTCCAAGGAATGAGATAGGAAAGAGTTCACTATAAATTAGAATTTATGGGATCGGTTGATGAGCCGAGGAGTGTCAGTTGGAGTTTAATTTAGAGAAATCAGAGGTTTGCATTTTGGTCAAGCAATCCAGGCAGGACTGACACAGTTAAGGGGAGTGTTGCAGAATAAAGAGACCTTGGAGTGCTGGAGTCTCAGGTGGATAGAGTAGTGAAGGCAGCGTTTGGTTTGCTTTCCTTCATTGCTCATAGCATTGAGTATAGGAGTTGTGAGATCATGTTATACACACTTCTCACTCGAACGTGTGATCTAACTGCTGAACTGTTTCTGTTCTTTGGTATGTTAATCCCAGAACCTGTTTTCAGTAACTTTCTCAAGAACGTAATTTAAATGCAGAGCTTTTATATCAAAAATGTCAGGCTGACTCGACATTGGGACCCAGACAGAATTCACACCTTTTGGTGGGTAGGCTGGGACTTTTTTCACTGGAGCACAGGAGGTTGAAAGGTGAAGGTGTCGGGTGCCTCATTCGCAAGTTTGCAGATGGGCATTCAGATTGATGGAATATCAGATAGTGAAGGGGACTGTCAGACGATACAGCAGAATATAGATCGGAGAGTTGGGAGGAGAAATGGCAGATGGAGTTCAATCCAGACAAATGCGAGGTGATGCATTTTGGAAGATGCAATTCAAGAGCGAGCTATACAGTAAATGGAAAGGTCCTGGGGGAAATTGATGTACAGAGAGATCTGGGTGTTCGGGTCTATTGTTCTCTGAAGGTGGCAATGACTGTCAGTAGAGTGGTCAAGGCAGTTTACAACACGCGTTCCATCATCGGACGGATTGAGTAAAAGAGCTGGCAGTTCATGTTAAAGTTATATAAGATTTTGGTTTGGTCCATTTGGAATACTGTGTACAATTCCGGATCGCCAGATTTCCAAAAGGATGTGGATATGTTTGGAGAGAGTGCAGAGGAGGTTCACCAGGATGTTGCCTTTTATGGAAAGCGCAAGCTATGAGGAGAGGTTGAGTAGATTAAGACTATTTTCATTGGAGGGTGGGTGTCCTGATTGAGGCTGAAAAACCATGAGGGGTGTAAACAGGGGTGGATAGTAAGAATTATTTTCCCAGAGGGGAAGACTTAATTACTCAGGGTCACGAGTTCAAAGTGAGAGGGGAAAGGTTTGAGGGAGATGTACATAGAAAGTTCTTTACACTGAGGGTGGTGGGCGCCTCGAATGCATCGCCAATGGAGGTAGTAGGGTTGGGATCGATAGCGTCATTTAAGATGTATCTAGACAGAGACATGAATGGGCAAGGAGCAGAGGGATACAGATCCTTTGAAAATAGGCGGCAGGTTTAGATAGAGTATCTCGATCAGCATAGCCTTGGAGGGCTGAAGGGCCTGTTCCTGTGCTGTAATGTTCTTTGTTCTCTTTATAGAAGTTTACAAAACCATGAGGGGCAAAGATAAGGTGAACGGCATGTGTCGTTTCAAGATTAGGGAGCAAATTAAGGTGAGAGGAGAAAGATTTAAAAAACACATGAGGAGCACCTTTTTTTTAAACAGTGGTTTGTGTGGAATGAATGTCCAGAGGAAATGGTGGATGCAGGTTGAGTAACAACGTTTAAAAGACATTTGGATAAGTACATGAATAGGAAAGGTTCAGGGGGATATGGGGCAAACACAGGCAGGTGGGACTAGTTTAGTTTGTGAATATAGTCAGCATGGACTAGTTGGGCTGAAGGGTCTGTTTCTGTACTGTATGACTCTAACTATTCTGTACTGGTCTCAAAACCATTTTACTTGCCTTCCCCCATAAACATCCACTTCATGGTTGTTCTAAAATCAGATGAACTCAGCCTTGAATATATTCAATGACCCCTTAACTGCAGGAAGACATCCCAACTTCTGAAATCAATTCCTCTCGGTAATATACCTGTTGCCTTGCTGATTGCTTGCTGCATCCGTCTGACAACTGGCAGTGACTGGTGTGGAAGGACGCTGAGGCCACGTTTTACATCCATACATCATTCCTGAGGAAGGGCTCGTGCCTGAAACGTCAATTCTCCTGCTCCTCGGATGCTGTCTGACCTCCTGTGCTTTTCCAGTGCCACACTTTTCGACTCTCATCTCCAGCATCTGCAGTCCTCACTTTCTCCACATCCCAATATGTCACCATTTAAACAACGTACCTCCTTACAGCAGTTATTTTTTCATAACTGAGGCTATCACTTCACACTGTGGGACTGCATTTGCCGTGCGTTTGCCAATTGAGACACTAACCTGGACCAACGTTTCCCGACTCTGTCCCTTCCCTGGATTCACTCACTTTCTTTTCAGTTGCTGCAAGTCAACAATTTAACCCCAGAATGAAAAAATGAAATGGTAAAGACAGTGCCGTACCCACAGATGGTGGAGAGAGGAAGGAAGTTGCAGTCTGAGGTGAAGCTCGATCTTCATTTGGAGAGGACAACAGCTTCAGAACCTGATGGTCCATCTTCCGCATTCAGACAGTTGGGGAGCTCTGATTGGCAGGAGGCCCAGGCTCCTTGTCTGGCTTCTCATTGGTCCATTTTAAGAAGGGTTCGCACTGTTTCTGCAGACAGAGCATGCGCGGCTTTTGCTGAAACAGCATAGAGTCAGAAGTGTACAGCATGGAAACAGACCCTTCGGTCCATGCCGACCAGATATCCCAACCCAATCTAGTCCCGCTCCTCAACACCTGGCCCACATCCTTCCAAACCTGTCCTATTTATATACCCATTCAAATGCCTCTTAATTGTTACATTTGTACCAGCCTCCACCAGTCCCTCTGGCAGCTCATTGCATACACGTACTATGCTTGTGTGAAAAAATTGCCCCGTAGGTCTCTTTTACATTTTTCCCCTCTCACCTGAAATCTCTGCCCTCTAGTTCTGGACTCCCCAACCCAAGGGAAAAAACTTTGTCTATTTATCTTGTCCATGCCCCTCATACCTTTGTAAACCTTTATAAGGTCACCCCTCAGCCTCTGACACTCCAGGGAAAACAGCCCCAGCCAGTTCAGCCTCTCCCTCTAACTGTACCTCTTATGCTCGCATCCAAATCATTTATATAAGTGACAAAAAGTAGAGGACCGAGCAGCGATCCTTGTGGCACTCTACTGGTCGCAGGCCTCCAGTCTGAAAAACAACCCTCCACCACCACCCTCTGCCTTCTACCTTTGAGCCAGTTCTGTATCCAAATGGCTAGTTCTCTCTGTATTCCTTGAGATCTCACCTTGCTAATCAGTTTCCCATGTGGAACCTTGTCAAACGCCTTACTGAAGTCCATATAGATCACATTACTGCTCTGCCTTCCTCAATCCTCTTTGTTACTTCCTCAAAAAACTCAATCAAGTTTGTGAGACATGATTTCCCACACAAAACCATGTTGACTATCCCTAATCAGTCCTTGTCTTTTCAAATACATGTACATCCTCTCCCTCAGGATTCCCTCCAACAATGTGCCCACCATTGACGTTGGCCTCACTGGTCTATAGTTCCCTGGCTTGTCCTTACCACCCTTCTTAAACAGTGGCACCATGTTAGCCAACCTCTAGTCTTCTGGCATCTCACCAGGCATGCACAGTATGCTGTATGGAGACGCTGTTCCTGATGGATTTAAAGTGTCCAACTGCCACAATTTCTACCCCCCACCAGTCACTTGACATCACCGTGCAGGCTCCTCGCTATTTTTGATGTTCATGTTACCTAGAACCGTCATGATTATATCAATCTCAATGAGGTCACCCCTCAACCTCCTGTGCTCCAGTGAAGAGATTCACAGCCTCTCCTTATAACTCAAACCCTCCAGTCTTGGTAATATCCTGGTGAATCTTTACTGAACCCTCTGTAATAGTATTCTTCCTATTACAGGGCCACCAGAAACGTTCTCAGTACTCTACAAGTGGCTTCACCAACATCCTGTACAACTTCTAAATGATGTCCCAACTCCTTTATTTAATGGTGTGAACAAATAAGGTAAGTGTGCTGAATGCCTTCTGAAGTACCCTTCCAACCAGTGATGCAACTTTCAATGAAGTCTGTACCTGAACCCCCCCCCCCGTATCCCTCTCTACAAGTCCTGCCCTTTTGGAAAATGCAATCCCTCACTTTTATCTGTACCCCTCTCATAACACGTTCTCTCTCAGATGTATACACACCCTCTTACAGGCTTCTCCTCCATCACTCTCCCTTTACAAAACATGTGCACACACAATGATGGGGTGCATTTGCAGAATTATATTTACAGATATATTCAACTTTGCACAAAAAGCGCACAACATGCAGGTAGTCAATCCATGTAATATTTTATAAATTCCTAGTTTGGAAATAGTACCAGTCTGATTTAAGATTGGGATACTGACACACCTTTCATGCATTGTCTGGGCTGAGATGTCACCAGTTTAAAAAAACCCTTGTGATCTTGAGAATATGACTGAATAGTAGTACTGCTATGTACACATTAATGAAATAAAACCTGCAACCCATTCTAAAAGATGAAAGACTTAACAGCAATCTACATTTGTCAATATATCATATCAGTTGCATGACACTGTGACCTTTTGCTCGTAACTGTGTCTTATGATCCTGCTCCACAGCTACCCGATGAAGGAGCAGCGCTCCGAAAGCTAGTGCTTCCAAATAAACCTGTTGGACTATAACCCGGTGTTGTGATTTTTAAACCGTGTCCCACCTAGTCCAACAGCAGCACCTCCACCTCCTTTCTAATGAACACAGCCCACACTTCCCAGTGCTGCCAGTAAACTGCCGCTGAAACAATGCAGTGCCTGCACTCCCGAAAAATGTAAACTTCTAACGGAACCAGCTGCTCAGTCACTGCTCCATCTGATATACAACATTGGAAACTTAATGCAGGGGGCTGCAAGAAATGAGCAGCTTTAAAACAAAAACCGCTTGGAGCTCTAAGCTTTCAATGAGAGTCTGAGTCTGGCAGAATGTTCAGGTAACCTTTATTGTGTCCCAACATTGTTACAGCTTCAGTTGCCCCCAGCAAAAAGGCAGAGAAAGAGTAGATGTTTGTTAGACAGCTCAACAACAGGGGGAGGAGCAAGGGGCGGAGCAAGGCCTTCAGCAGACCCCCGCACTACGCCTGCATTGCCTTGCACACTTTACAAAAATCCCTTCCCCTTCAGAGACTCCAAACAATGTGGGAGCAGGCCACTCGGCCCAAAGACTACACACTGATCCTCCGGAGGGTAACCCACCGACGCAATTCCCCTACCCCTATTGCTCAACATTTACCCGGGACTAATGCACCTAACCTGCACATCCCTGTGCATGATATCCCAACCCAATCTCGTCCCGCCTGCCAGCATGGGGCCCATATCCCTCCAGTTGCTTTTTAAGTGTTGTAATTGTACCACCCTCCACCACCTCCTCTGGCAGCTTATTCCATACACTACCACCCTCTAAATGAAAAGGTTGCCTCTTAAGTCTCTTTCATATCTTTCTCCTCTCACTGTAAACCTATGCCCTCTATTTCTGGACTCTCCCACCTCAGGGAAAAGACTTTGTCTATCTATCCTATCCATGTCCCTCATGATTTCATAACCTTCTATAAGGTCACCCCTCAGCCTCTGACGTTCCAGGGAAAACAGCCCCAGTCTGTTCTGTCTCTCCCTATAGCTCAAATCTTCCAGTCTTGGCAACATCCTTGTAAATCTTTTCTGAACCCTTAAGTTTCACAATATCTTTCTGATAGGAAGGAAACCAGAATTGCATGCAATATTCCAACTGTACAGCAGTAACATGACCTCCCAACTCCTGTACACAATATTCTGACCAAATAAAGGAAAGCATACAAAACACCATCTTCACTATCCTATCAACCTGCGACTCCACTTTCAAGGAGCTATGAACTTGCACTCCAAGGTCTCTTTGTTCAGCAACACCCCCGAGGACCTTACCATTAAGTGTATAAGTCCTGCTAAGATTTGCTTTCCCAAAATGCAGCACCTCACATTTATCTAAATTAAACTCCATTTGCCACTTCTCAGCCCATTGGCCCATCTGATCAAGATCCCATTGTAATCTGAGGTAACCTCCTTCGCTGTCCACTACACCTCCAATTTTGGTGTCATCAGCAAACTTACTTACTATACCACTTATGCTCACATCCAAAAAGAAGTGGGCCCATTATCTATTTTCAAAGTGGAATTGACAATATATTACATGTATTGACTGCCTGTAGATTGTGCAGTCTTTCAGCAAAGTAGAATGTTTAGGGTGCAGGTTTGCTCGCTGAGCTGTAGGTTTGATATCTAGACGTTTCATTACCTGGCTTGGTAATATCATCAGTGGTGACAATGTTTAATCCCAAATGGAGCAATTAAGTGCAAAGTTACTTTCAACCATTTAATAAAACACTGCAAATTTTATTTCATATGAAAATACATTCATTTTAGAATTTGGATAAGATCTTTACAAAGGAAAGCTTTGGTGACGTCCAAGTGAAGCGAAGCTGTTGTCTCCTACTTTGTATTTATATGTTTGTTCTGGATGGGGTTCCTAGGATTTGTGGTGATATCAAAGTTATGAAGAGAGATACATATTTTGTTTAACCAAATACAATGGCAGAGCAGAGAATTTCAGTAAAGGGCAATAAATATTTACTTTTTACCCCTTATTCAACTCATTCAAGAATTTCAAATTGAATCTGAGCGAACTTGAGAGCAAATGGCAACATTCGTTTGTTAATAGACTCACCATAAATTATGAAAGATCACTTTTATCTAAGTCACAATGTTTAATCCCAAACGGAGCAATTAAGTGCAAAAGTTACTTTCAACCATTTAATAAAACACTGCAAATTTTATTTCATATGAAAATGCATTCATTTTATAATTTGGATAAGATCTTTACAAAGGAAATATATTAAACAAAATAGCTTTCCTGAATATCAATATTGACAACAGTTATGCAGCTATTATTTGCCAATTGACCAACTAATTGAAATAATTTCAGAATAAATGAGCTTCATTATTATACATTGAGATATTGCATATCTTGGCTCTCACCCAAGTATTCTCCGAAGAAAAAAATGCATCTGGATAGGGACATGAATAGGAAGAATTCAGAGGGATATGGGCCAAATGCTGGCAAATGGGTCACTAGATTAATTTAGGATATCTGGATGGCCTGGACTGAAGGAGAAAGTGAGGTCTGCAGACGCTGGAGATCAAAGCTGAAACTTTATTGCTGGAACAGCATAGCAGGTGAGGCAGCATCTAGGGAACAGAAGATTCGACGTTTCGGGCACATGCCCTTCTTCAGGAAGTTTCGGCCTGGACTGAAGGGTTTGTTTCTGTGTGCTCATTACAGACGCCCCTCTTCTGGGATCCCCATACCAGCTGTTATTTTCATGAAATAATCTGACAATTGTTGACTTCCATCAACCTATTCCATCCGGAGAAATTTCCTCTCTCTGCAAAGTGTGGTTCACGTTGGCAAATTCAATCCTCCTCCGGTCCTCAGGAAGACAATCTATAATGCGCAACGTTCTCAATACCTGTTTAACGTTCAGTGGGGAAACTATTTTCAGTCCAACAGTTACACAGAATTCCTCAGAAATGTTTTTGGCAAATGCACTGCTCCCACGAGAGCTCGTGGGCTCACAGTTCAAATGCTTTTAACAGCTTTTTTTCTCATTTCCCCGCCTTCCCAGGATGCAGAATTTCTCCCACCAGAAATTGTTTGCCCTGAAAAAAATCCAGCAGGAACATGATTATGGAGCTATCAGTAAAAATGCTTCATATGGGTCAACCAAGGTTAGAAATGGAAGAACATCTCTGTTCAAAGTTACTGTTCATTTGCACTTTCAAAATTCCTTGAATTTAAGGTGTTCCATTGTAGCATTTAATTATGATCCATTAAAAGCAACATCCAGTCTCATCTGAGTGAGGAACCGACTCAACAAGCGAAATAACTTTTCTGTCTGCTCTTGAGATGTGACATCCTCACCCTCTCTCTGTTGATGCAACAGGATTACCAGAGCTGGAAGTACCACTCTCGGAATACAATTGCTGATTGACAGTTTACTTCTGTTGCTTAACATAAGGATTTAAAAGCTGCGAGCCCGATCTCGCACAAAGCACAAAAACAAACTGTTTACCCGTGCCTGTGCAGAGGAGAAATTTCACTTGGAATAGATCACAAAATAAGAACTGTTACCACTCCCACAACTCGTGTGTTTCCCACGGACAAAGTTAAAAATCACTCAACACCAGGTTATAATCCAACAGGTTGGTTTGGAAGCACTAGCTTTCGGAGCGCCGCTCCTTCATCAGGTAGTTTTGGAGAATGAGATCATGATCACAATTTATATCCAAAGGAGTCTAGCGTCATGGAAATGTGACACATCAAACAATTTTAGATGAAATCCTTCATCTTTTAGAATAGGTTTCTGCTCTTTGGTTTGTTAATCCCAGAACTTGTTTTTTGTTACCTTCTCAAGAATGTCATTCAAATGCAGAGCTTTTCTAACAATAAGTGTGAATTCTGTCTGCGTCTGAATGTTGAGTCAGACTAACATTTTTCTACATTTAAATTACATTTTTGAGAAGGTAATTTTCAGATTAGGGTGTAGAGGTTAGGGTGGATAGGCTGTGCTAAATTACCCATAGTGACCAAGGATGTGAAACTTAGGGTGGATTGGCCATGGGAAATACTGAATAAAGGGGTGGGGATGTGTGGGATGCTGTTCAGAGGGCCAGTGTGAAATAGATGGGCTGAATGACCTGCTTCCACATTGTTGGGATTCTATGACTCCCACCACAAAGGAGCATTTTATTGGCATCAATCCTGTCAAGCCCCTTTCAGAATTCTACTGGTTTCAATAAGATCATTTCTGGTTCAGAGAGGTAGACAGCACAGAAATAGACCCTTTGGTCCAACTCATCCATGGCGACCAGGGTTCCCAAACTAAACTAGCCTCACTTGCCTGCGTTTGGCCCAAATCCCTCTAAACCTTTCTATTCATGTACCCATCCAAATGTCGTTTAGACTTTGTAAACGTACCTGCATTGTCCACATCCTCAGCAAGTTCATTCCACGTGTAAACCGCCCTCTGTCAAAACTTTGCCCCTCAGGTTCCTTTTAAATCTCTCTCCTGTCACTTTAAAGAAATATGCCCCCTAGTCTTGAGCTCCCCAACGCTCAGGAAGAGCCCTTTGCTGTTCACCTTACCTCCACTCCTCGTGATTTTATCAATCTCCATGATGTCACCCCCCAACCTCCTGTGCTCCAGTGAAAAAAGTCCCAGCCTGTCATTATAACTCAAACCCTCCAGTCCTGGCAACATCCTGGTAAATCTTTACCGAACCCTCTCTAATAGTATTCTTCCTATTACAGGGACACGAGAACCATACTCAGTACTCTGAAAGTGGCCTCACCAACATCCTGTACAACCTCAACATGATGTCCCAACTCCTATACTCAATGGGGTGAACAATGAAGGCAAGTGTGCTAAACGCCTTCTTAACCACCCTGTCTCGCAGCGAAGCAACTTTGAAAGAACTGTGTACCTGAACCCCACCATGTGTCTCTCTTACAGCATGACACAGGGCCCTACCATTAACTGTACAAGTCCTGACCGTCCTTGCATTAGCAAAACGCAAGCCCTTGCTTTTATTCATACCTCACTCATACACATGTGCTCTCTCAGACACGCACACATACACCCCCAACACACTCACAGGCATATACTCCATCACACTCTTATGTGCACTCATGCATAAACTCACATCACTTTTTGGGCAAATTTGTATTGGCAGAATTATGTTTGCAGATACATTCAATTTTGCTCAAAAAGTGCACAGTCTGCAGGCAGTCAATCCATGTAATATTTTATGAATTCTTGCTTTGGAAATAGAACCAGTCTGATTCAAAATTGGGACATTGGCAGACTCGAACCTCACACCTTTATCTGGGCTGAGTTGTGACTTTTTTTTAAAAAAAACTGAAGTCATCTTGAGAATGTGAATCAAAAGATGTTATGGGATTTACATATTAATGAACTGAAACCTGCAACGCATTCTAAAAGGTGAAAGACTTAACAACAATCTTGGTTTGTTTAATATATCCTATCAGTTGCATGACACTGATCTTTTGCTATAAAATCTGTGTCTTATGATCCTGCTCCACAGCAGTGTTCCAAAAGCTCACACTTCCAAATAAACCTGTTGGACTATAACCTGGTGTTGTGATTTTTAACTTCGTTCAGGCGAGTCCACCACCATGGCTCCTCCACATAATTTCTAGTGAGCACAATCCACACCTCCCAATGCTGCCAGTAAACTTTACAATGCCGATGAAATGACACACTCTGCACTCCTGAAAAATTCACAATTTCTAACGAAACTGAAACTGGCTGCTCATTTACTGATCCATCTGATACGCGACATTGGAAGCTTAGTGCAGAAAGCTGAAAGAAATGAGCAGCTTTAAAACAAAAACCTTGGAGCTCAAAGCTTTCAATGAGAGTCTGAGCCGGGGGTAAATTCAGGTAACTTTTATTGAGATCCAACTTTGTTACAGCTTCAAACCCCCTCAGCAAAAAGGCAGAGAAAAAGTAGCTGCTTTTTAAACAGTTCAAGGTCAAAGCGCACACGCTACCCCACCACCCCCCAACCCACCTCACTTCTTTACTATTGGTCACCACCAAGTTGTCCCTTTGTAATTGGGTCCTTGGTACAGCCTTAACCTGGAGGAAGTATCGCACCATCTGCTGCAGTGGGATTCAAACCCGGGAGCCCCTGGTTGATAGTCCAGTCGATACTGGCACTCAGCCATCACGCCTTCAATCCCCCTGCAATGGTACATGAACTCCCTGGTGCCTCCGGAGGTTGGTAGAGCTAGCGAAGCCCTTCCCGCACAGGGGGCAGCTGAAGTGCCTCTCTCCTTTGTGGATCCGCTGGAGGGTCAGCAGGCTGGAGGCCTGGGTAAATCTCTTCCCGCACCCGGGGCAACTGAAGGGCCTCTCCCCCATGTGGACCCGCTGGTGCCTCAGCAGGGTGGAGGAATCGCTGAAGGCATTCCTGCACACTGGGCAGCTGAAGGGCGTCTCCAGAGTGTGGATCCGCTGGTGGGTTAGCAGGGTGGAAGAAGTGCTGAAGCCCTTCCCGCAGACGGGACAGGGGAACGGGCTCTCCCTGGTGTGGCTGCGCCGATGAGTCTCCAGGACAGATGGGACACAGAAGCTTTTCCTGCAGTCGCCACACTTCCATCGTTTCTCCACGGGGCAGGATTCCTCGGGTTTCTCCATGGCCGAAGCTTCAGTTACACACAAATGCGTGTGGAGCCCCTCCCCACAGTGAATTCCTCTTCCCAGGCCGTATAACTGTTTCAGGGTCTACGCTCAGTGCACTGCAACAGTATGGTCTATGATCCAGTCCCACGGATGCTGGAAACGTACTCAAACAGGAACCAAAACTTTGCTCCTTCTCACAGAATCATAGTTGAAAATCGTTGCGGTCCCGATGGATTGAGTGACTGTCAGACATTGACGTCAAAGTGAGGACTGCAGACGCTGGAGAGTCAGTGTCGAAAAGTGTGCCGCTGGAAAAGCACAACAGGTCAGGCAGCATCAGAGGAGCAGGAGAGTCAATGTTTCAGGAATAAGCCCTTCAAATTTGTTGATTTTGAAGCTTCAGTCTTCAGATCTTCAAATACACTGTTAAAAACAGATTACAAAAGTCATCACTATCAGTGCAGGGTAGAAATTCAGAACAAGCAATTCTACTTTCTGTGGAATATTCTTTTCTTTAGCTGTTCTACAAAATTGAAAGCACTCACACACCCTCTTCCCCCTCTGTTCTCACTCTGCTCTATCTAATTCTCCTGAAGGTGCTGATTCAGGATCTTACAGGGGCAGAAAAGCAAAAACGTCAAGACTGACATCTCTCTGAATTTTGGATACCTCCACCTGAAAGTTAATATCTTTCACAACATTGGGATCCTGCCGAGAGTGAGCAGGTCTGATTTTGGGAAGCAAAAAAAAAAGTGTCAATTCAGGGTGAACCTGCAATGCAGTTTCTTGAGAAAGGACCAGACACAAAATGATTATCGACCCCGGGAAGGTGGGAGCAAAATGAGACGTCAAGGCATTAACTCCAACACACTTCAGTCAAACACTTCTGCTCCCAGTCAGGGCAAAACATGTTCTGAAAAACCAGCCTTCACAACCACACTCCTGATTCCACTGAAGACAATTAGAGTCACAGAGTGCAGAAACAGACCCTTTGGCCCAACCTGCCCAGATATCCTAAATTAATCTAGTCACGTTTGCCATCACTTGGCCCCTATATGGGCTGGGTGCTGGCAGCTGGGACTAAATTGTGTTGGCTATCTTGTCAGCAAGGATGCGTTGGACCGAAGGGTCTGTTTCTGTGCTGTACATCTCTATGACTCCAGTTGCATTTGCCATCACTTGGCCCTGACCCATCTGAACCCTTCATTTTCAGATGCCCGTCCAGGAGCCTTTTAACTTGTCATCGTATCAGCACCCATCACTTCCTCTGGCAGCTCACGCCATCGTTCAAGCGACTCCATGTTGAAAGCGGTATGCCTTAGACTATATACAGGCCCAGGAGGGTGAGGTCTGCACCATTGTCCGAGATAAATGCACTATGGGCATTCCCGATCTGACTGGCAATATTACTAAGATACAAGAAGAGATCCAGGTATTCCTTGACAGAATGACTGAAGGGACCAGTTGGGGAAACTGCAGATCGGGTTGATGGTACAATTGGCTTATCAATTTAGCTATGTCTGTTTGTCGGTATTGGTTTTGTTAGGTATTTAATTGCTAGGCTTATGAGGTCCCTTAGTGATATGGATTTGCCCCAGAAGATGCTCCTTTTGCGATCCGATAGCTCACCCACACGTGTCGATGGCGATGATAAATATGACCAGATGAGCTGCGAAGATGGTGGTGCCACTCTACAGGATGTTGATGGCTGGACCACCTTGAAAGGCATTCGTTTGGAGTATCCTTCACTTTCAGTGATCGTGGTGCAATCAAAGGGAGGAATGAGGATGTGGGCATCTGGGTGATAAAGTCTATAGCCTTAAAACTTGTCTTCAGACTAAAATGTAATGCTGAATTATGAAATACATTTACTGCACGAGAAAATAAACTGGCAGGAAGGCTCAGAAAGAGGAGAGAACTTAAAGATAGGGACACCTGGGCTCACCAAGTGATAACAGGATGCTGTAAGGCAATTAAGAACGTTTGCCTCAGCATCGGTGAATCTGTGTGAACAGGACCCCAAGGGATAACATTCACAGCCGTTCCCTTGTGAGACCATTTTAGTGCTGAGGCTGTTGATTCCCGTAGAAAATTAACTCTTAGTGTTTATCTGCACTGGATTGAAATGAATTGCATTTTGGGACTTTCTGATGATATTGAGTAGCCATTACTGGTTATTAAATACAAACTCTGTAAAAGGAAATATTCATAAAGCTTTACCTTACTTGCTGGAGCCGAAGCTCCAGCGGAGGAAACAGGCCGCGGGCATACTTCCGGCCTCGGGATGGCCACGCTCCCTGGTCCCGCCCCTCCACCTCCAAGGTGACGCGTAAGCCCCGCCCCCTCCAAATGCAGATCGTAAACCACACCCCTCTGTGTAAACCGCGCCCACCCAGGTGTATTTGGAAGCACTGGCTTCTGCAGCGCTGTTCGTTCTGCGTGTCGCTGTGCTGCTGGATCATAAGACACAGAGTTAATAGCAAAACATCACAGTGTCATGCAACCGATGCAATATTTGGAACAAACCTGGACCGCTGCTGAGTCCTTCATCTTTTAGAAGGGGTTGCAGGTTTCAGTTCATCAATATATAAATTCCAGAACTTTAGATCAGATTCCCTACAGTGTGGAAACAGGCCCATCGGCCCAACAAGTCCACACCGACCCGCCGAAGAGCAAAACACCCAGCCCCATTCCCTGTCACCAAACACTACTGGGCAATTTAGCTTGGCCAATTCACCCTAACTCGCATGTCTTTGGACTGTGGGAGGAAACCCACGCAGACGTGGGGGTGGATTGAACCGGGGGCTCTGGTGCTGTGAGGCAGCAGTGCTAACCACAAAATAAAGAGGAATAGGGATGTAAGGCAGGATTTCAGGGAGCTAGCGTGGAAGCTGAGGGCTTGAACAAACAGAGTGGTTATCTCTGGTTTGTTACCCGTGCCACGTGATAGCAAGGCAAGGAATAGGGAGAGATATCAGCTGAACACCTGGCTACAAGGATGGTGCAGGAGGGAGGATTTCAGGTTTTTTCAGGATAATTGGGACTCATTCTGGGAAGGTGGGACTTGTACAAACAGGACAGTCTTCACTTTAACCAGAGGGGTACTAATATCCTGGGTGGGAAATTTGCTGGTGCTATTCGAGTGGGTTTAAACTAGCTCAGCGGGGGGGTGGGAACCGAGGGTGTAGCTGTAGTGCACAGGAGGATGAGAGTAGGAAGGACAGGGACATGATTTCAGGGTCACAGGAATGTGCTGGCAGACAACAAAGTGGTTTGAAGTGTTTCTACTTCAACGCCAGAGTATCCACAATAAGGTAGGGGAGCTTGCAACACGGATAGGTACCTGGGACTTGGATGTTGTGGCCATTTCGGAGACATGGAGAGAGCAGGGTGAGGAATGGATGTTGCAGGTTCCAGGGTTTTGATCTTTCATTAAGAACAGCCAAGGTAGTAAAAGAGGGAGAGGCGTGGCCTTGTTAGTCAAGGATAGTATAACGGTGGCTGACAGAACTTTTGAAGAGGACTCATCTACTGAGGTAATGTGGGCTGAGGTTAGAAACAGGAGAGGAGAGGTCACACTGCTTGGAATTTTTTTTATAGGCCTCCGCAGAGTTCCAGGGAGTTGGAAGAGGGGATTAGCAAAATTTTTTAGGGTAGGAGTGAAAGGAACAGGGTGGTCATTATGGGGAACTTTAACTTCCCCAACATTGACTGGAAATGCTTTCACTCTAGTACGTCGGATGGATCAGTTTTAGTCCCGTGTGTGCAGGAGGCTTTCTGACACAGTATGTTGAAGGGCCGACAAGAGGGGAGGTCACACTGGATCTGGTGCTTGGTAATGAACCAGGCCAGGTGTTTGATTTAGTGGAAGGTGAGCACTTTGGAGAGAATGACCATAATTCAGTTAGGTTTCATTGAGCGATGTAAAGGGATAGGAACATGCCACAGGTCAAGAGTTATCGATGGGGCAAGGGCAATTATAATGCAATTAGGCAAGACTTAGAATGCATAGAATAGGGTAGCAAAATGCAGGGGATGGGAACAATTGAAGTGTGGAGCTGGTTTAAGGAACAGATATTGTGTGTCCTTGATAGATATGTTCCTGTCAGGCAGGGAGGAAGTGATAAGGTAAGGGAACCGTGGTTTACAACAGAAATTGCATCTCTTGTTCCAAAGAAGGAGGAGGCTTATGTGTTGATGAGGCAAGATGGTTCAGAAGCGATGGAGAGTTACAGATCAGTTGGGAAGGATTTAAAGAGACAGTTAAGAGCAAAGAGAGGACATGAACAGTCTTTAACAAATAGAATAAAGGAGAACCTAAAGTTTTCTATAGGAATGTGAGGAATAAGAGGATGATTAGGGTAGGAATAGGGCCAGTCAAAGATAGAAGGGGGAAGTTGAATGTGGGCCCTGTGGAGATTGGAGAGGTGTTAATGAATATCTCTCATCGGTCTTCACTCAGGAAAAGGAGAATATTGTAGAGGAGAAGAATGAGGTACGAGATATTAGACTTGAAAGGATCGAGGTTAGTTGCACACAGATGTTATCATTTCTAGAAGGAGTGAAAATAGGCAAGTGCCCTGGACCGGATGGGATTTATCCGAGGATTCTCTAGGAAGCGAGGGAGGAGATAGCAGAGCCTTTGGCTTTGATATTTGAGTCGTCATTGTCTACAGGCTTAGTACTTGAGAACTGGAGGATTGCAAATGTTGTGCCCTTGTTCAAGAAGGGCAGCAGAGATGACCCAGGTAATTATAGACCAGTGAGCCTTACTTCTGTTGAAGGAAAGCTTTTGGAAAGGAATATTAGAGATAGGATTTACAATCATCTAACAAGCAACAATTTGACTTCAGATAGTCAACATGGTTTCATCAAGGGCAGATTGTGTCTCACAAACCTCATTGGGTTTTTTGAGAAGGTGACCAAGCATGGAGATGAGGGTAGGGCAGTTGACATGGTGTACATGGACCTCAGTAAAGGTTCCACATGGTAGGCTGTTGGAGAAAATGCAGAGGCATGGGATTGAGGGTGATTTAGCAGTTTGGCTTTCTGAAAGAAGGCAGCGAGTGGTGGTTTATGGAAAATATTCAGCCTGGAGTCCGGTTACTAGTGGTGTGCCACAAGGATCTGTTTTGGGACTACCGCAGTTTGTCATTTTTATCAATGACTTAGACACAGGCATAGGTGGATGGATTAGTAAATTTGCAGCTGACACTAA
This sequence comes from Chiloscyllium plagiosum, assembly GCF_037043375.1. Taxonomy (NCBI): domain Eukaryota; kingdom Metazoa; phylum Chordata; class Chondrichthyes; order Orectolobiformes; family Hemiscylliidae; genus Chiloscyllium; species Chiloscyllium plagiosum. Next base: position 92,107,518 of record NW_028270165.1, on the reverse strand, counting down.
AGTCGGTGGAGTACTGGACAGTTTGGAAGAATGTTATAGGTTGCAGGGGGACTTGGATAAACTGCAGAATTGGGCTGAGAGGTGGCAAATGGAGTTCAATGCAGCTAAATGTGAGGTGATTCACTTTGGAAAGAACATCAGGAAGGCAGTGATCTTGGAGTCCAGGTGCATAGATCCCTGAAAGTTGCCACGCAGGTGGATAGTGCTGTTAAGAAGGCACACGGTGTGTTAGGTTTCATTCGTAGAGGGATTGATTTCTGGAACTGCAATATCACGGTGCAACTATACAAAACGCTGGTGCAGCCACACTTGGAATATTGTGTATAGTTCTGGTCCCCATATTTCAGGAAGGATGTGGGAAGCATTGGAAAAGGAGCAAAGGAGATTTACCAGGTTGTTGCCTGGTCTGGAGGGAGGGTCTTATGAGGAAAGGCTGAGAGACTTGGATCTGTTCTCATTGCAAAGAAGAAGGCTAAGATGGGATTTGATAGAGACATACAAGATGATCAGAGGATTAGATAGGGGATACAGTGAAAGACTCTTTCCTAGGATGCTGATGTCAGGGGGCATAACTTCAAAGTGAGGGGTGATAGATTTAAGACAGATGTTAGAGGCAAGTTCTTTATGCAGAGAATGATAAGGGCGTGGAATGCCCTACCTGCTAAGGTAGTCAACTCAGTCACATTCGGGAGATTTAAACAATCCTTAGATAAGCGCATGGTTGATTTTGGGATAGTGTTGGGGAACGAACTGAGAATAGTTCACAGGTCGGCGCAACATCAAGGGCCGAAGGGCCTGTTCTGCGCTGGATTGTTCTATGTTCTAAACTTAGTGCAGGAGGCTGAAAGAAATGAGCAGCTTTAAAACAAAAACCTCTTGAAGCTCAAAGCTTTCAATGAGAGTCTGAGCCCGGTGGTAAGTTCAGGGTAACCTTTATTGCAACCCAACTTTGTTACAGCTTCAGATCCCCCCAGCAAAAAGGCAAAGAAAAAGCAGTTGCTTTTTGAACAACTCAAGGTGAAAGTGCACACACCACACCTCCCCTTGTCCCACCCCCCTCACTGTCTTTACTCTTGGCCAGCACCAAGTTGTCCCTTTGTAATTGGATCCTTGGTACAGCCATACCCTGGAGCAAGTATTGCCTCACTCAGCAATTTCAACCCATACCCTGTCTCCAAGTAAGTTTCTCCCGCTCATTTGCCAGGAAGGGGCAGTGTAGAGTCAACCAGACTGCTGTGGGTCTGGAGTCACGTGTAGGCCAGACCGGGTAAAGGATGCAGCTGGAACGACTGAGTGAATCCTTTCCCACAACGGCGGTTCCCTTCCCTAACAAGGGAGAGAGTGATACAGATGGGGGCTTTCTCCCCCGCACCACCCCCTCCCTGAAACGGTCTCATCGTTAGATTCCGAACTCCACATTTCTGACCGAATACCAATTCTGCCATCTGTCGTGGCGGGATTCGAACCCGGGAATCCCTGGAAGTGGGTTGATGGTCCAATCGATATTGGCACTCGGCCATCATTCCTTCAATCCCCCTGCAATGGCACGTGAACTCGCTTGTGGGTCAGCAGGTGTGAGGAGCGGGAGAAGCCCTTCCCGCACTGAGAGCAGGTGAACGGCCTCTCCCCGGTGTGGATCCTCTGGTGTCTCAGCAGGTTGGAGGATGTGCTGAAGGCCTTCCCACACTCGGGGCAGCTGAAGGGCCTCTCCCCTGTGTGGACCCGCTGGTGGCTCCACAGGTTGGAGGAGCGGGTGAAGCCCTTCCCGCACTGAGAGCAGGTGAACGGCCTCTCCCCGGTGTGGACACGCATGTGGATCATCAGGTTGGAGGAATCGCTGAAGGCCTTCCCGCACTGAGAGCAGCTGAAGGGCCTCTCCCCCGTGTGGATCCGCTGGTGGCTCAGCAGGTTGGAGGAGCGGGTGAAGCCCTCCCCGCACTGAGAGCAGGTGAACGGCTTCTTCCCCGTGTGGACCCAGTGGTGCTTCAGCAGGGAGGAGGAATCACTGAAGGCCTTCCCACACTCGGGGCAGCTGAAGGGCATCTCCCCTGTGTGGACCCGCTGGTGGCTCCGCAGGTTGGAGGAGCGGGTGAAGCCCTTCCCGCACTGAGAGCAGGTGAACGGCCTCTCCCCAGTGTGGGTCTGCTGGTGCCTCATCAGGGAGGAGACGTCGGTAAAGGCCTTCCCGCACTCGGGGCAGCTAAAGGGCTTCTCCCCCGTGTGGATCCGCTGGTGCTTCTGCAGGGCGGAGACGTTGGTAAAGGCCTTCCCACACTCGGGGCAGCTGAAGGGCCTCTCCCCCGTGTGGATACGCTGGTGCTTCTGCAGTGCGGAGACGTTGGTAAAGGCCTTCCCACACTCGGGGCAGCTGAAGGGCCTCTCCCCCGTGTGGACGCGCTGGTGGCTCCGCAGGGTGGAGGAAACACTGAAGGCCTTCCCACACTCAGGGCAGCTGAAGGGCCTTTCCCCGGTGTGGACCCGCTGGTGCCTCATCAGGGAGGAGACGTGGGTAAAGGCCTTCCCGCACTCTGGGCAGCTAAAGGGCCTTTCCCCAGTGTGGACCCGCTGGTGCCTCATCAGGGAGGAGACTTGGGTAAAGGCCTTCCCACACTTGGGGCAGCTGAAGGGCCTCTCCCCCGTGTGGACCCGCTGGTGGCTCCGCAGGTTGGAGGAGCGGGTGAAGCCCTTCCCGCACTGAGAGCAGGTGAACGGCCTCTCCCCAGTGTGGGTCTGCTGGTGTCTCATCAGGGAGGAGATGTCGGTAAAGGCCTTCCCGCACTCGGGGCAGCTAATGGGCTTCTCCCCCGTGTGGACCCGCTGGTGCCTCATCAGGGAGGAGACCTGGGTAAAGGCCTTCCCGCACTCAGGGCAGCTGAAGGGCCTCTCCCCGGTGTGGACACGCTGGTGTGTCAGCAAGGTGGAGGAATGTCTGAAGGCCTTCCCACAATCTGGGCAGCTGAAGGGCCTCTCTCTGGTGTGGACACGCTGGTGTCTCAGCAGGGTGGAGGAATGTCTGAAGGCCTTCCCACAATCTGGGCAGCTGAAGGGCCTCTCCACCGTGTGGACCCGCTGGTGGGCCAGCAGGTGGGTGGAATGTCTGAAGGCCTTCCCGCAGTCGGTGCACGGGAATGGCCTCTCCCCGGTGTGACTGCGCCGATGAGTCTCCAGGGCAGACGGGACACGGAAGCCTTTCCCACAGTCGCCACACTTCCACGGTTTCTCCACGGGGTGAGATTCCTCAGGTTTCTCCATGGCCACAGCTTCAGCTGCTCACAAACACATGGGGAGCCCCTCCCTGCTGTGAAATCCCTTTTCCAGGCCGTATAACTGTTTCAGGCTCCACACACAGTGTGCTGCCACAATTGGGTCTCTCGTCCAGTCCCACTGATGCTGAAAACGTCCTCAAACAGGAACCAAAAAGCATTGATTCCTCTCACAGAAATCACAGTCAAAAATCGTTGTGGTCCCATTGGATTGAGTGACTGTCAGACATTGACATCAAAGTGAGGACTGCAGACGCTGGACAGTGAGTCAAAAAGCACAGCAGGTCAGGCAGCGTCCGGGGATCAGGAGAGTCAATGTTTCGGGCGTAAGCCCTTCATTCTTTGATATTGAAACTTCAGTCTTCAGATTTTCAAATACTCTGCAAAAAGGGATTACAAAAGGGATTATCAGTGCAGGGTAGAAATTCAGAACAAGCAATTCTACTTTCTGTGGAATATTCTTTTGTTGTTTCACAAAATTGAAAGCACCATCCCACTCTCTCTCCCCCTCTGTTCTCACTCCGCTCTAACTAATTCCCCTGAAGGTGCTGATTCAGGACCTTACAGGGGCAGAAAAAGCAAAAACATCAAGACTGACATCTCTCTGAATTTTGGATACCTCTACCTGAAAGTTAATATCTTTCACAACACTGGGATCCTGCTGAGAGTGAGCAGGTCTGATTTTGGGAAGCAAAAAAAAAGTGTCCATTCAGGGTGAACCTGCAATGCAGCTTCTTGAGGAAGGACCAGACACAAAATAGTTAACGACCCCGGGAAGGTGGGAGCAAAATGAGACATCAAGGCATTAACACTGACACACTTCAGTAACTATATCCAACTCCATGTACACACCCAGAACGGAACTATTCCCTTGCACATTTATAGATCTTTTCTCATTTCAGAATGTGATACTGTCGCCAAGATCATGTGCAAAAGGGTTAAGGGTGAGCCTAATGGGAACAGAATTCTGAGGACCATTGTCTACCAGATGTCCAGCACAGAAATAGTCCCTTCGGTCCAACGCATCCATGCCGATCAGATATCCTAAATCATTAGTCACATTTGACAGCATATCCCTCTAAACCCTTGGCCCATATCCCTCTAAACCCTTTCTATTCATATACCCAGCGAGATGCCTTTTAAATGCTGTAATTGTACCAGCCACCACTTCCTCTGGCAGCTCATTCCTTACATGCACCACCCTCTGAATATAAGAGTAGCCCCTTAGGGCCCTTTTAAATCTCCCCCCAACCCTAAACCTATTACCCTCTAGTTCTGGACTCCCCCATTCCAGGGAAACACCTTGTCTATTTATCCTATCCATGCCCCTCATGATTTTATAGAAATCTATAGGGTCACCCCTCAGCCTCTGGTACTCAAGGGAAAACAGCCCCATCCTGTTCAGCTCAAACCCTGACAACATCCTTGCCAATCTTTTCTGAACCCTTTCAAGTTTCACAACATCCATGACTCTATGACATCCTTCCTACAGCAGAGAGACCAGTACTGCACACAATATTCCAAATGTGGCCGAACCAATGTTCTGGACAGCTACAACATAATCTCCCAAATCCTGCATCCAGACGATTGGGAAAGTTTTCAAAGCCCACAAAAGTATGAACACCGGGCAGCTGAGGGGGGAGGGAAAGAAAGCCAAAAAAGTGCTGGAGCCAAGGCAGAGGAAGAACAGAGGATGCACAGCCGGTTTGAAGCTGCATGTGCTGTACTTATACCTGTTGCATTTACTTGTGGAAATCGGGTGCATTTTGAAAAGGAAAACAGAAAAGATATCTCCTCCTCCCAATCTCTGTCCTCCTCACCTGGGAATTAACTCCCATACCTGAGTTGACAGGGTCTGCTCCCTCCCTGGTTTCACTCCCGTTGCTGCAAGTGAACAGATTTTCCCGCCCCAGGATTTGCCCAGATGGAAGGGTTTTCATTCATTCAGTGTCACTTCTGCGTTGTGACGTCACGAAAGGAGCGGATGGGCGGGGCCAAGCCGGGCGCACGCACTGCGCCTGCGCTGCCCTGCACCATTTGCTAACATCCCTTCGCTTCAGAGAATCCCCACAGTGTGGGAGCAGGCCACTCGGCCCAACGAGTCCACACCGACCCTCTGAAGGGGAACCCACCCAGACCCATTCCCTTGACAAATTCACCTCACCTGCACATCCCTGGGCACTATGGGTAATTTCGCACGGCCAATCCCAATCAAGGCCAGTGAGCAATGTAGTGATGTGGGGAATGAACATCACAGAATGATAGAGACAAGGAGAGTAAATGTCCCAGCAATTAAAACTGGATTGCAAAGATCATTAAAATGTAAACCGAAAACAGTGTGTCTGCATGTGTGCTGCACTGTTACAAAAGTGAATGAATTGACTGCACACATTGAAGAGAATCATTATGATCTGAGACTCCTTATAGAGACATGGCTTCAGGACGACAAGGATTGGATCTTGAATATCGAGGGGGTAGTCAAACGGGAAGCTAGGTGAAGGTAGAGGGTTGGCATTGCAAATCAAAACACTGATCACAGTAATCCGCTGTCAGGTCGGATTTCAGGTCCTGGTTTCTCTGTCCTGTTGATCTCCCTGTTCCCACCGAGTAAGATGTTGGTCTGTTCTCAGCTCTGCTGAAGTTTTGGTTCCCCAACCCTCCAAAGAGTAACCCACCAGGCCCCATTCCCCATATTTGCCCCTGACCAATGCATGTAACACACTGGGCAATTTAAGCATAGCCAATTCACCTAACCTGCATACTTTTGGATTGTGGGAGGAAACCGGAGCACCTGGAGAAATGTCATGCAGACATGGGGAGAATATGCAAACTCAACACAGACTGTGGCCAGTGGCTGGAATTGAACCTGGGTCCCAAGTGCTGTGAGGCAGAATTAAGAACCACTGAGCCATCATGCCGCCCAGATGTTGTTACCTTTCGTTATAAAACCTTATGTTATCGAGATTTACATATGAATGATAGTTGCAACCCACTGTAAAAGATGAAAGAGGTAACAATCCAGATTTGTTCAATATATCATTTCAGTGACAGGACACTATAATCTTCTTCCATAAATTCTGTGCCTTATGATCTTGTACTCCACAACCACCTGATGAAGGAGCAGTGCTCCAAAAGCGAGTACTTCCAAATAAACCCATTGGGCTATAACCTGGTGTTGTGTGATGTTTAACTTTGTCCAGGTTCGGGTGGATTGACCATGTTAAATTACCCAGTGTTCAGTGTTGTGCGGATTTGGTTGGATTGGCTGTGCTAAATTACCCATGGTGTCCAGGTAGGTGCAGGTTAGAGTAGATTCGCTATGCTAAATTACCCGTAGTGCCCAGTGATGTGCAGATTAGGTGGGTTAGCTGTGGGAAATAGTTTCACAGTAATAAAAGGAGTCAGCCATTTTGCCCATCTAGCCTGCCCCGTTCTTCATTGTGATCATGGCCGATCTATCCATCGTCTCAGCTCCTCCTCGCAGCATTGCCCCAACTACCCTTAATTCCCCAACCATGCAAAAACCCATTTTGAATATACTTAATGAAGAGAATTCCATAGATTCACTGCACCACAGGAAAAGCAGTAGTCCTCACTTTCTCCTCCTCATCTCTGTCCTAAATCTAATCCCCCTAGTCTTGAGGTCTGGTCTCACCCACCTGCAGAAATGACTGCATAGGGTATGGCTTCATCCCCACAGTGCAATGAAATTCCACTTTCCACCAAAATCTGGGATGTACTCACTCACTTAGTCGCTGTCTCACAAATGCAAGATTTCATTGTAACTTCATTGTTGGGCGCCACGGTGGCACAGTGGTTAGCACTGCTGCCTCACAGCACCAGAGACCCGGGTTCAATTCCTGACTCAGGCGACTGACTGTGTGGAGTTTGCACATTCTCCCCGGGTCTGCGTGGGTTTCCTCCGGGTGCTCCGGTTTCCTCCCACAGTCACAAAGATGTGCGGGTCAGGTGAATTGGCCATGCTAAATTGCCCGTAGTGTTACGTTAAAAGGGGTAAATGTAGGGGTATGGGTGGGTTGCGCTTCGGCGGGTCGGTGTGGACTTGTTGGGCCGAAGGGCCTGTTTCCACACTGTAAATAATCTAATCTTCTTCTGCTCCCAGGAAGGACAAAACATCTTTGAAAGCTGCTCTGAAAGTCCAGTCTTCACAACCACACTTCTGCTTTCGCCAAAGACGATTAGTGTCATACAACACAGAAACAGACCCTTTGGTCCAATTCATCTGTTCAGATATCGTCTCACTTGTCTGCATGTCGCCCATATCCCTCTGAACTCTTCGTATTCACATCCCCATCCAGATGCTTTTCAAATGTTGTAATTGTACCAGCCGCCACTACTCCCTCTGGCAGCTCGCTCCATACATGCACCACTCTCTGCGTGAAGTTGCCCCTCAGGTCCCTTTGAAATCATTCCCCTCTCACCTCAAACATACGCCCTCGAGCTTTGGACTCCCTTACCCTGGGGTAAAGACCTTGGGTATTCACCATATCCATGCCTCTTACAAACGTCTAGAAGGTCACCTCTCAGACTCTGATGCTTCAGGTGAGGATCTAAAATTTGAATTTAGGTTATTGTCAGATGCAACAAGTATATATAGATTTTTACTAACCACAAAATGGTTTTTCAATTTCAAATAATACAACAAAATGGCCTGAGAATAATGATTGAACTCTGTGAACTTGTCCTGCTGTTTTGCAGAATTAAGCTAAAATCCAAAGATAAGAGGACAATGGAGTTTGTTTAAAATGAACACTGACATGTTAATTGACCATTTGAACTAACCTTCAGCTGCTACCATGGCACGATGATTTACGTAATTAAGACCCCTTTCCCAGGAAATATCATTGGATTAACCTGCTGTAAATCATGTCACCTTACTACATTTGATTGGTATTTTCTTGTAATTAAGGTTGTACTGTCTCTTAAAAAAACTGAAATAAATAATGTGTAATTTTTGAAGCTTTAACCGCTGTGTTGCTGGACAGAATTGTGTCAAGATGCCTTATTAAACGGATAACCTTGCTTTGTACAGACCACTTTCCATTGATTCTTTAGATCAATCGCGAACCAAAAGGCCCCTCTTCACTCTGGATAAGTTAGCCTGGCCAATTAACCCTAACCTGCACATTCCTGGGCACTACAGGTAATTTAGCATGACCAATCCATTCCTGGACACTGTGTAATTTAGCACAGCCAAGTCACACAAACCTGCACCTCCCTGGACACAGTGAGCACTTTAGCATGGTCAATCCACCCTAACCCTGTACAAAGTTTAAAAAAAATTAATCACACACACCCAGGTTATCGTCCAACAGGTTTATTTGGAAGGACTAGCATTTGGAGTGCTGCTCCTTCATCAGATGGTTGTGGAGAATAACATCATAAGGCACAGAATTTATAGAAAAACATTATGGTGTCCTGCCACTGAAATGATATATTGAACAAACCTGGATTGTTAAGCCTTTCATATTTCAGAATGGGTTGCAGGTATCATTAATATGTAAATCCCAGAACTTCCTGTAAGACACTTTCTTGAGATAACTTAAGGTTTTATAACAAAAGGTGTCATCTCAGCTTAGACAATGCATTAAAGGTGTGAGGTCAGAGTCTGTCTGTATCCCAATCTTGAATCAGACTGGTTGTATTTCCAAAGTGGAACTTACAAAATATTACTGGATTGACTGCCTGCGTGAACTGCCGAGTCTCATCCACCAGCTGAAATAACTGGATAGGGTAGGGCTTCATCCCCATAGTGCAATGAATTCCCATTTTTCACCAAAATCGCAGATGTACTCCCTTTACTCAGTTGCTATCTCACAAATGCAAGATTTCATTGTATTCTTCTGCTCCCAGTAAGGGCAAAACATCTTCGAAAGCTGCTCTGAAAGTCTAGTCTTCACAACCACACTTCTGCTTTCACCAAAGACGATTAAGAGCCATACAGCATGGAAACAGACCCTTTGGCCCAACTTGTCCATGATGACCAGATATCCAAAATTAATCTAGTCCCATTTGCCAGCATGTGACCCTCACGGTTCCATGTACCCAGCCAGATGCATTTTAAATATAATTGTACCAGCCTCCACCAATTCCTCTGGCAGCTCGTTCCATGCATGCAAAACTGTCTATGTGAAAAAGTTATCCTTCACGTCTCTTTTAAATCATTCCCCTCTCACCTCAAACATATGTCCTCTAGCTTTGGACTCCCCTGCTCTAGGGAAATTCCTGATGAAGGGCTTTTGCCCGAAACGTCGATTTTCCAGCTTCTCGGATGCTACCTGACTTGCTGTGCTTTTCCAGCACCACTCTGATCTAAACTCTGGTTTCCAGCATCTGCAGTCCTCCCTTTTGCCTAGGTCGAACCCTCTACCTGTCTACATCTATCCCCAGCTGAAAATGTGTTGCTGGAAAAGCGCAGCAGGTCAGGCAGCATCCAGGGAACAGGAGAATCGACGCTTCGGGCATAAGCCCTTCTTCAGGAATCCTGGATGCTCCTGAAGAAGGGCGTATGCCCAAAGCGTCGATTCTCCTGTTCCCTGGATGCTGCCTGACCTGCTGCGCTTTTCCAGCAACACATTTTCAGCTCTGATCTCCAGCATCTGCAGACCTCACTTTCTCCTACATCTATCCCCACTTCACCAACCAGCCCTTTATCTGCATCGCCCCCTAAACCCATCCCCAGTACTGAAGAAGGATTACACCTGAAACGTTGACTTCTCCACCTCCTGATACTGCCTGGCTTGCTGTGTTCTTCCAGCCACCTACCTGTGTATTTTGCCAATTGAGACACAGACCTGGCGCAACGTTTCCAGAGTCTGTCCGCATCCCGACTCACTCTTTCCTTTTAGTTGCTGCAAGTCAACAACTGAATCCCAGAATGAAAAAAATACATAGAAAAGGTGGCAAGAGAAGAGAGTGCGGTACTCATAGATAATGGACAGAGGAAGGAATGTGCAGTCTGGGATGAAGCTCAATGTTCATTCAGACACGAGCAGCAGTAGCTTCAGAACCTCATGGTCCAACTTCTGCATTCAGACAATGGGGTGCCTCTCATTGGCAGGAGGACAAATGTCCTTCCGGTCCTCCTGTGCTTCTTATTGGTCAATCAAAAGAAGGTCCCGCGCCTCTTTTGCCAATAGCGATTCGCATGCGCACTATTTTTTTGCTGACACCAGCGAGCATGCGCACTGCATTGCTGACACCGGCAAACATGCGCAGTATGCTCTTTGAGGCTGCTGCTGTTATTGACAGATTTTTTTCCCCTGTGGTTCGAGATTTTATTGCTTCTGCATTTTGTCTGGTTACTCCACTTTTGTATGTCTTTTGCCCTTGTCGAGAGAGAGTGTGCCCCAGTGAGCTGTCTATGGGATGGAGCTGTAACCAGTTACACAGACTGAAGTAACATTATAGTATTCGCAGCAGGGAGTAACTGCACACATTTCCTGAGTGTGATCACAGTTTCAATTGTTCATCAGAATCCGGGAGCCAAAAGGACACCAGAACGAAGAGAAGTCGTGGAAACGCGGGGACTGTGCTAACGGATTCCATTCCCTGTCGGTACATGAGATTTATCAACTCAGTCGCAGTTGGGAGAGACATTCTTCAAAACATTATTACAACATTATTTCCATTGACAAAAACACATTCACGCTGCCTGATTACCTTGAAACCGTACAAGTGCCCTGTCATCACATCTTTAATCATAGCTTTGAACATTTTCCCTATGACATATGTTAAGGTAAATGATCTGCAGTTTCCTGTTCTCGGTCTACCTTTTTGAAGAAGGGAGTTTTCCATTCTACAGAAACCTCCCCTGAAACTAATAAGGTTTGGAAAATTAAAACCAATGCATTAACAATATCACTAGCTAATTTTTATTTAAGGGTCTAGAATGAAATCCTTTGGACCCCTGGGACTTGTGAGCTTGTAGTTCCAACAGTTTACTCAGTACTACCTCCCTGGTAATTGTAATTGTCTTCAGTTCCTCCTTCCCTTTCATTTCCTGATTTCCAGCTAGTTCTAACCTGTTACTTGTATCCTCGCTGCTGAAGACAGATTCAAGCTCTTTTCAATTCATCTGCCATCTCTTTATCCTCCGTTATTGAATCCCCAGACTCATTTTTTACAGAACCAACACAGCTTTTCTTTAAAAAGTTAACAAAGTGACAAAACTTTCCTTCCTGTTTTTATACTTTTGGCTAACTTTCTAACTCTAATTGCTGTGCTCCTGCCTCCATTATGTCTGATGTTTTTTCCCCAGCTCTTAACTCTCACATCAACCTGACTGCATATTCTATGGAACTGACCTTGGTTAAGTGTTGCAAAATACACAAGGGCAAATTTTTCATCTCCAGAAAGTCTTAGTACTGAACACGATAACATTCACTTTGAAATATTGTTCATTCAAGCTTCACAAGCACACCCTCCAGATTCAAAATCCCACAATGACACCCAGTTTTGTTATGATCTTTAATTTTGAAGAGAAATTTGAATATTCAGTGATTAACTGGAAGAACTGTTCATGAAATTTTCACATTTTTAAACAAAAAAAATCAACTGGATTAATTGAGCAGAATAGCATGTATGACCTTAAATTGTAAATCTAGTTTTGTTTTGAGTGACGGAGTAGATCCACACCAGATGAGGATCTAATACCTAGATTTAGGCTGTTGTCAGGAGCTTTTATTAAACACAAAATGGCATCTCAATATAAAGTAATATAAAACATGTTTTCAGGCTGCAAATTAACACTGTGTTTAAAATAGCTAAAAGCTGCATTTCTGCATTCCTGAGCTAACTGAATCACAGATTAAGCAAACAATGCCTTCTTCATAGTATGGATCTAATTAAGCTAGATAGGACATTACTGACCATCCTAGCTAACCTTGAAGCACAGGTATGAGGAGATAATGCATGTGAAACAACATTATTTCCCAGGAAATATCATTGGGTTAATCTGTTGTCCATTATGTAATTTTATTACATTTTATTGGATTTACTCTGTAATTAAGGCTGTACTGTCTCTTAAGAAACATATGAAAATTGATATTTTATTCCAAGTTAATCACGCAGTTTCTCCAAGGAACACAGAATCTTTTAATATCTGTCTTGCTGGACAAATCTTTTCCCGGCCGTTACAAATTAAAGTGTGAAATCTTGCTGAAGCAAACCATAATCCTAGTGTTCATTTGACCAAGGAGAGGCTTTCTGACACAGTATGTCGAAGGGCCGACAAAAGGGGAGGTCACACTGGATCTGGTGCTTGGTAATGAATCAGGCCAGATGTTTGATTTAGTGGAAGGTGAACACTTTGGAGAGAGTGACGATAATTCAGTTAGGTTTCATATAGCAATTTAAAGGGATAGGAACATGCCACAGGTTAAGAGTTATCGATGGGGCAAGGGCAATTATAATGCAATTAGTCAAGACTTAGGATGCATAGAATAGGGTAGCAAAATGCAGGGGATGGGAACAATTGAAGTGTGGAGCTGGTTTAAGGAACAGATATAGTGTGCCCTTGATAGGTATGTCCCTGTCAGGCAGGGAGTGATAAGGTAAGGGAACCGTGGTTTACAACAGAAATTGCATCTCTTGTTACAAAGAAGAAGGAGGCTCATGTGTTGATGAGGCAAGATGGTTCAGATGAGGCGATGGAGAGTTACAGATCAGCTCGGAAGGGTTTAAAGAGAGAGTTAAGAGCAAAGAGAGGACATGAGCAGTCTTTAACACATAAAGGAGAACCCTAAAGCTTTCTATAGGTATGTGAGGAATAAAAGGATGATTAGGGTAGGAATAGGGTCAGTCAAAGACAGAAGTGGGAAGTTGAGTGTGGGCCCTGTGGAGATTGGAGAGGTGTTAATGAATATCTCTCATCGGTCTTCACTCAGGAAAAGGAGAATATTGTCGAGGAGAAGAATGAGGTACGAGATATGAGACTCGAAAGGATTGAGGTTAGTTGCACACAGGTGTTATCTATTCTAGAAAAGGAGTGAGAGGAGACAAGTGCCCTAGGGCGGATTGGATTTAACCAAGGATTCTCTGGGAAGCTAGCGAGGAGAGGGCAGAGCCTTTGGCTTTGATATTTGAGTTGTCATTGTCTACCGATTTAGTACCAGAGTGGAGGATTGCAAATGTTGTGCCCTTGTTCAAGAAGGGCAGCAGAGATGACCCAGGTAATTATAGACCAGTGAGCCTTACGTCTGTTGAAGGAAAGCTTTTGGAAAGGAATATTAGAGATAGGATTTCTAATCATCTAGCAAGCAACAATTTGATTTCAGATAGTCAACACTGTTTCATCAAGGGCAGATCGTGTCTCATAAACCTCATTGAGTTTTTTGAGAAGGTGACCAAGCATGGAGATGAGGGTAGGGCAGTTGACATGGTGTAAATGGACCTCAGTAAAGCCTTTGATAAAATTCCACATGGTAGGCTATTGGAGAAAATGCAGAGGCATTGGATTGAGGGTGATTTAGCAGTTTGGATTACAAACTAGCTTTCTGAAAGAAGACAGCAAGTGGTGGTTTATGGAAAATATTCAGCCTGGAGTCCGGTTACTAGTGGTGTACCACAAGGATCAGTTTTCAGACTACTGCGGTTTGTCATTTTTTAAATGACTTAGACACAGGCATAGGTGGATGGATTAGTAAATTTGCAGACGACACTAAAGTCGGTGGAGTAGTGGACAGTTTGCAAGAATGTTATAGGTTGCAGGGGGACTTGGATAAACTGCAGAATTGGGCTGAGAGGTGGCAAATGGAGTTCAATGCAGCTAAATGTGAGGTGATTCACTTTGGGAAGAATAACAGGAAGGCAGTGATCTTGGAGTCCATGTGCATAGATCCCTGAAAATTGCCACTCAGGTGGATAGTGCTGTTAAGAAGGCATACGGTGTGTTAGGTTTCATTCGAAGAGGGATTGAGTTCCGGAACCGCAATATCATGCTGCAACTATACAAAACGCTGGTGCAGCCACACTTGGAATATTGTGTATAGTTCTGGTCCCCATATTTCAGGAAGGATGTGGGAAGCATTGGAAAAGGTGCAGAAGAGATTTACCAGGATGTTGTCTGGTCTGGAGGGAGGGTCTTATGAGGAAAGGCTGAGAGACTTGGATCTGTTCTCATTGGTAAGAAGGCGGCTAAGGGGGGATTTGATAGAGACATATAAGATGATCAGAGTATTAGATAGGGTAGACAGTGAAAGAATTTTTCCTAGAATGGTGAAGTCAGCTTGTATTAGGGGCATAACTACAAATTGAGGGGTGATAGATTAAAGACAGGTGTCAGAGGCAAGTTCTTTATGCAGAGAGTGGGAAGGGTGTGGAATGCCCTACCTGCTAAGGTAGTCAACTCGGCCACATTAGGGAGATTTAAACAATCCTTCGATAAGCGCATGGATATATCGATATTTTTATATTTTTATATCGATATTTTTATTAGAAATTTAACATTTTTACAAGTTTACAAAAATAAACAAAATTCTCAGATATAAGCATTGATATACAATAGCCAAAGTTTAACAAGAAAGAAAAGATAAAAAACCCGAAACAGAAAAAAAACAAAACTGAACTGTCTACTAATCTAACCTACAACTAACCAGATTGTATATTTAAGTCTCTTACATGCTCGGAATGTGTTAACATCAGATGTAATAAAACCCGTATTCGTGCGGGATTCCTCTCCCGAGGGGCCCCGGCCCAGCCAGGTTTGTAATCTCAATTAAATAAAAGCCCTTGTTAGGATAGCCGAAATATCTGTATTTATGTAACTCAAGAAGGGCTGCCATATTTTATAAAATAATTCGGTCTTTCGCTGCACTATATTTGTGAGGAAGTCAAGGGGAATACATTCCATAATTAATCTGTGTCAATTTGAACGTCCAGGGGGGCCCTCAGCCACCCAGTTTTTCCTTGCACAGAAAGAAAGAATAGAAAATAGTCTCTTCCCGTACATGTCCAGGGAGGGAAAGTTCGAAAAGCCCAAAAGGAGAGATACAGGGTCCACTTTAATTTCCGTTCCTAAAATTTCTGTCAGGGTACTTGCTACTTTAGTCCAATATCTACGGATCTTATGACAGGTCCATAGGCAATGTATAAGAGTGCCCACCTCTATTTTGCATTTAGGACACATTGGAGATGCTCTTGCCTTAAATTTTGCCAGCCGAACCGGTGCTATATGGGCCCTATGAAGTATCTTCAGCTGGATAGCCTGGTTTCTGTTACAAATAGTAATTCTTCTAGCATTTTCCCAAATATCATTCCATGTTTCTATAGAGATTTCTAGTCCCAGATCCTGATCCCATGTTTTAAGCAGATTATCCATATCTCCCGATACTTCATCATGTAGTAAATGATAAATAGTACTGGCGGAAGATACCCCCACTGGTTGAAGGACACTACATTCTCTATCTGATTTATAAAGACTATCTAATAACGTAGTCTTCTTCTGTATATAATCTCGAATTTGAAAGTATCGAAAGAGGTCTCCATTAGGTAATCCAAATTTCTGACGCAGCTGTTCAAAAGACATCAGGACCCCATCTTTAAATAGATCCCCTAAACATGAGATACCTCTGGATCTCCAGAGTTTAAAAGTGGCATCTGTCAACCCTGGTTGGAATCCCCATGCTCCCACTATCGGTGCATAGGGGGATGTTTTATGTGAGTTGCCCTCATTTTGCCGCATTATGTTCCAAGCCTTAATTGTGTTTAGTGTTATAGGGTTTTTACAGTGATCTGTAACGATTTTCCTCTTGTCTGAAAATAAAAGGTTAATAAGTGGGTATTTTACTTGAGAGGCCTCGATGTCCAACCAGATTGGGTCTTGTCTGATCCACAATCAATCAGCTATGTAACTTAATAGAGAACTTAACTGATATTTCCTAAAGTCTGGGAAGTCCAATCCTCCCCTTGTCTGTGGAAGCTGTAGCTTCTTCAGCTTAATGAGGGGCCGTCTATGATTCCAGCCAGCCATATAATTTACATAGAGCCGTCCTCGGCAGCATCACCGGAAGCATTCTCATAGGATATAGGAGACGGGGCAGGACATTCATTTTGATTAATGCTATTCTACCCAACCAGGAAATTGGAAGGACTCCCCATCGCTGGAGGTCCTGCCTTATCCCTTCCAGTAAATGCACAAAATTAGCCTTATACAACTGACCAAATACTGGAGTAATAAAAATGCCTAAATATAAGAAGCCCTCCAGGGACCAAGGGAAGGGAAAAAGGGATCCGTCCACTAAGTGGGGTGTCATAGCAAGGCCACCCATTGGCATAGCGTCCGATTTTGAAAAATTAATTTTGTAGCCTGAGAATGCGCTAAATGTATTAATAACTTGGATTAGGCGAGGTACGGACATCAGAGGATTACTGAGGAATAGAAGAACATCATCTGCATAAAGGGTAATTTTATGTTTACCTGTACCAATCCTTGGGGCCGTTATATTAGGATCAGCTCGTATAGCTTCTGCTAGTGATTCAATTATTAGTGTAAATAACAATGGCGCGAGGGGACATCCCTGACGGCAGCCCCTACCCACACTGAAGCTATCCGAACCTAATCCATTGGTAACCACAACTGCTTTGGGATCACTATACAATGTTGAGACCCATTTGGTAAACACCTGACCAACGCCAAACCTTTCCAATGTGTAAAACAAATATGACCATTCAACCCTATCAAATGCCTTTTCCGGGTCTAATGAAACCACTACTCCTGGTATCTTTCCCTGATGACAGGCTTGAATCATATTCAAAACCCTTCTAATATTATTGGATGATCTATGGCCCTTAATAAACCCCCGTCTGATCCTCCTTTGTAATATGTGGCAGTACCCTTTCTAGTCTCAGTGCTAACGTTTTAGAAAGGATTTTAAAATCTACATTTAGCAAGGATAATGGTCTATATGATGTGCAATCTTCTGGATCCTTTCCTTTTTTAAGGATAAGAGAGATATTTGCCTCTTTCAGCGAAGGCGGGAGACAGCCCTGATTATATGCATAGTTATACATGTCCATAAGTGGACCAGCCAATATTTCTGTAAATTCTTTATAGAATTCAGCTTGAAAACCATCTGGGCCCGGTGCCTTACCACTCTGAATTTGCCTAATTGCACCAAGTATTTCTTGGACTGTAAGAGGAGCATTTAGGACCGATACTTGTTCCGGAGTTAGGCCTGGAAAGGTCAAATTTTTAAAACATGACTGCATCCTCCTCATCCTATCTTCATAATCCTGCGATTTATATAACTCAGAATAAAATTCTCTAAAGATCGCATTAATCTTTTTATGATCATGAGTTAAAATACCCGTACTTTCCTTGATAGACGTAATAGTCTGAGGGGCCTTTTTTTTCCTTTGCAAGAAATGCTAAGTATCCACCCGGTTTGTCGCCATATTCATATAACCTTTGTTTTGCAAATAATATTTCCCTCTTAGCCGTTTGAGTAAGCGTAGTGTTTAGAGCTGTCCTAAGAGCCAAAATCCTTTGCAATTTAATAATATAAGGTCTATCAGTGTATGCTGTTTCAGCTGCTTTTAAGCGAGCTTCAAGCAGACGCTGTTGTTCTCCCTTCAATTTCTTCTGGGTCGCTGAATAGGAGATGATCAAACCTCGCGTGTAAGCTTTGATGGTCTCCCACATCATTGATGGGTTGCGAGCTGTACCTGAATTAATTTCTAAAAAAGTTTTAAATTCTTGAGAGAAGTACTTTACAAATTTACTATCTTTCATTAGGAAGGGGTCCATACGCCAATGCCGAGGGGATGTCCCATTGTTCCTCGCCTTAGTTTCCATATATACAGCAGCGTGATCGGAAATTGCTATACTACCTATTTTACAGGATGATATGGAATTTTTAAAAATCGAGGGGGCGAAAAACATATCAATTCTGGTATGACATTTATGTGGATTGGAGTAAAAAGAAAAATCTCTGCCCTGTGGATGAAGACATCTGCATACATCTACTAATCCTAATTCTTTGTTCGGATCCATCAGTTGTCTAGATCTGGGAGATACTCCGCCAGTACTCTTGGGAATCCTATCTATTTCCGGATCCATAATACAATTAAAGGCTCCCCCTATAATTATATGACGGGCACCAAAAGCCATCAATTTTGAAAAGGCTTCGTTATAAATTTAAAGGGGTGTGCCGGAGGGCAGTACAAATTTAAAATCCCATATTCCTCTCCATTTATGAGGGCTTTAATCAAAATATATCGTCCAGCTTCGTCTTTTATCTGCTTTAGGATTTTGAAAGGGAAATTCTTTCGGACAAGAATAACAACTCCCCTGCTTTTTGAGCTAAAAGAAGAAAAAAAGGCCTGATCAAATCCACCCTGTTGTAATTTCAAGTGTTCTTTATCCGACAGGTGTGTCTCCTGTAGGAGAGCTATATCAACTCTTTCCTTCTTAAGATTTGATAATATTTTCTTCCTTTTGACTGGCGAATTACTCTCCTTGACATTCCAAGTGCACCACTTAACCGACTGATCAACCATAATCATCTGGGCCAATCCGAGATCCCTCGGGAGGGGGAACCCTATCCAGAACATCCCGAGCGTAGAGCATATAAAATTTACAAAAATAACGCCTCTCTAATACGCCCACAACAATACAATAAAAAACCATTTCTAAAAAAAAACGTATCTAAGTGGAGATTTTCCCCTTGTTCCCAGAGGGTGTCACTTCCTCGCCAAAAGTCCATCATATCCTCTCCCAACCAATGCCCCACCCTTGACCCAGACGCTCCTCAATAAAATGAGAATTCAAATATAATACAAAGGTAGAGTTAACAGTGAGCACCCTACCCCACCCACACCAACACCTGGATATATTTGGTAATGTTAATACCATATATAAATATATAACTATAAAATTACCACATCAACAAATAATAATTAAATATAATACAAAATAACAAGGGAAAGCAACCTCGCTCCTAGAGACAGAGGTAAATTTGAATAAGGTAGCCACCTCTCCCCACCAACACCAACCAAACCCCCCAGCTTTTTTTTTAATATATACCCCAGCTTTTTTATATATACATATACACATACACACACACACACCCCTCATATATACATAAAATAATAAAAGAAAACAACCCCAAGGGGGGGGAGAAAATCAAATCCCTCTCCCTACCCCGCATGATAATATTAAACAGTAAAGTAAAGTCAGAGGAAAAAAAAGGGGGGATACAAAACAAAGTGGGGTGAAAGGCAAACCAACATCCATTATGCCTTACAGTTTATCTAAGAGAGTCTAAGAATTCCTTAGCCTTTTCTGGCGATCCAAAGTTATATACGGATTGTTCATGGTTAAAGTGTAACGTCGCTGGGTAGCGTAAGGAGTACTGAATATTTAAGTCCCTTAAACGCTTCTTCGCCTCGTCGAATGCCTTCCTCTTTCGAACCAGAGCCGGGGAAAAGTCCTGGAATAACATGATCTTGGATCCTTTATAGATCATAGCTTGGGGGTCTTTTCCACCCTTGCCTGGCCTGATCCAGCTTCCAGATTTAAAAGCTGTGGCAGCCACTGCTCCAGGAATACTGTAAGCTGGCCTTCTTCTTCCCGTTCGGGTAGGCCCAGCAAACAAATATTTTTTTGACGACCTTCAGCTCTGCCCCTCCAACTCGGCGCTCGATTTCTTTCATGTCTTGGTCGTGCTTTTGCAGTGTGGCCGAGAGTGAGTCCCATCGACTTCGGGAATCCTCGCTAAACGCGCCGATCTTCGCGTCCATCTTGGAGATCATCTCCACAAGGCTTGCCCCTGTAGGTAAGTCCCCCGGGGCGGCTGTGGACGCCTCTGCTGCAGCTGGAGAGAGTGGGGGAGAGGGTCCTGCTTGTTGTGAGCTGCGGGCTCCCTTCCCTTTAGTCATTTTAACTAAAGATTAGATTGTTTAAGTTTAATATTAAACAACTAATTAAACAACTATTATCAATGATTTGGTGAGTGTGGTCGGGGTGGGTGACCCACTTTACCCAAATCTTGGGAGGAGCACTGTCGACTCAGACTTGCTAGTTGCCACCATCTTGTATTTCCCTCAGAAATGAGCAGCTTTAAAACAAAAACTGGTAATGTATGAGTGTGATGGAGTATAAGCCTGTGTGCGTGTTGGGTGGTGTGTGTCTGTGTCCGAGAGAGAGCGTGTACACGAGAGAGTATAGATAAAAGTGAGGAATTGCACTTTGCTTTAATAAAAAGGGGAGGACTTGTAGCAGTTACTGGCGGGGCCCTGGGTAATGTTGTAGAAGAGAGACATGGTGTGGTTCAGGTACATAGTTCTTTGAAAGTTGCATCACTGGTAGACAGAGTTGTTAAGAGTTGATTAGCCCACTTGCCTTCATTGTTCACACCTTCATTAGATTAGATTACTTACAATGTGGAAATAGGCCCTTCGGCCCAACAAGTCCACACCGCCCCGCCGAAGTGCAACCCACCCATTCCCCTACATTTACCCCTTACCTAACACTACGGGCAATTTAGCATGGCCAATTCACCTGACCTGCACATCTTTGGACTGTGGGAGGAAACCGGAGCACCCGGAGGAAACCAACGCAGACACAGGGAGTACGTGCAAACTCCACACAGTCAGTCACCTGAGGTGGGAATTGAACCCGGGTCTCTGGCGCTGTGAGGCAGCAGTGCGAACCACTGTGCCACCGTGCCGCCCACACAGTTGAATATTGGAGTTGGGACATCATTTTGAAATTATACAGGATGTTGGTGAGGCCACTTTTAGAACACTGAGTACAGTTCTGGTCGCCCTGTTACAGGAAGAATACTATTAGAGAAGGTTCGGTAAAGATGTACCAGGATGTTGTCAGGACTGAAGGGTTTGAGTTATAAGGAGAGGCTGAGACTTTATTCACTGGAGTGGAGGAGGTTGAGGGGTGACCTTATTGAGATTTGTAAAATCATGAGGGGTGTCGGCAAGGTGAGTAGCAAAAATAGTGAGGAGCATGTTTGGTTATGTCGAGTCCTAAATAAATAAATATTGGCTCTACCGTTTCTTTTTCTCCTATTGGCATTTGGACACTTAAATTTGTCAGTAATCGCAGCATTGCCACAGAGTGTACAGCGCATGCTCCTCGGTGTCAGCAAGAACGGCGCATGCTCCTAGCTGTCCGCTGCAACGGGGCGCGACCTTCTTTAGAAGCTAATGGGGAGCCTTGGAGGACCAGAAGTAGGGTAGTCCTCCTGCCAATGAGAACATCCACTATTGTCTGAATGCGGAAGTTGTCCCATGAGCTTCTGAAGCTGCTGCACCTCTCTCTCTGAAAGAAGATTGAGCTTCACTCCAGACTACAACTTCCTTCCTCTGTTTAACATTGTGAGTACGGCACTCTCTTTTCCATTTCTTTATTTCATTGTGGGCTTCGGTTGTTGACTCGCAACAACTGGATGTAAAGACAGTGAATCCAGGGAGGAGCAGACTCAGGAAATGTTGATCCAGATCAGTGTCTCAATTGGCAAAAACAGTCCCACAGTGTGAAGTTATAGCCTTTGCTGTGGGGGGAGAAAACAGCAGAAAGGAAGTGCATTGTTTAAATGGAGATATATTGGGATGTGGGGAAAGTGAGGACTTCACGTGTTGAAGATCAGAGTCAAAAAGTGTGGCAGCTTCCAAGGAGCAGGAGAGTCAACATTTCGGACCCGAGCCCTTCATCGGGAATGCCGTGTGGATGTACAAAGGGGCCTCAGCGTCCTCCTACACCAGTCACTGCCTGTTGTGAGACAGGTGCAGCAAGCAATCAGCAAGGCAAGTGTAATATTAGCAAGAGGAATTGAGTTCAGAAGTGGGGATGCCTTCCTGCTGTTCGGGGGTGGGGTGGGGTGTCATTAAATATATTCAAGGCTGAACTCCTCTGATTTTTGAACAACAAAGAGGTGGATGTTTCTGGGGGAAGGCAAGAAAATGGTTTCAAGACCAGTATAGAACAGTTACAGAGTCAGACAGCACAGAAACAGACCCTTCAGCCCAACTAGTCCGTGCTGACTATGTTCACAAACTAAACTCGTTCCACCTGCCTGTGTTTGGCCCATATCCCTCCGAACCTTTCCTATTCATGTCCTTATCCAAACATCTTATAAACGTTGTTACTGTACCTGCATCCACCATTTCCTCTGGACATTCATTCCACACACAAACCACTCTCTCAAAGGAAAAAGGTGCTCCTCATATCTATCTTAAAATCTTTCTCCTCGCACCTTAAAAATTTGCTCCTAATCTTGAAACGACACCTGCCATTTACCTCATCTATGGTTTTATAATTCTCTATAATGTTGCATCTCAACCTCCTGTGTTCCATTGAAAACATCCCAGCCTGTCCACCTAGATGTAGGTAGATTAATATCTAGTTATGATCTGTTCAAAGCTGGTGCAGGCTCGAAAGACCAACTGACCTACTCCTGCTCCCAACTCTCTCACTATGTCCAGGACAGTAAGAGACTATAAGACAGGAGCAGACATTTGGCCATTCACCACATCAGGTCTGCTCATACCATTCAATTGTGGCTGATCAGTTTGTCAACCCCATTCACCTGCTTTCTCCCAATACCTCTCGATCCCCTTGATACTCAAGAACCTATCTATTTTAGTTTTAAATATCCTCAGTGACCTGGCCTCCACAGCCTTCTGTGTCAAGGAATTCCATAGATTCACCATTCTCTGGCTGAAGTTTTTCCTTTTCTCCATTCTAAAAGGTCCTGTGGTCCTAGTCTCTCTTACCAATTGAAACATCTTTCCAATGTCCAGGTCGTTCAGTATTATGTATGTTTCAATTAGACCCCCCCCCCCCTGGTGAGTGTAGGCCTGTTAATCAGCATGAACCAGACCCTTCAGGATGAGGTACAGCAGGGATTAGGTTCAGCAAACTGAGAATGGAGGGAGAGTGTGTGGGATGGAGATTTTCAGCCTCTCTGGAATAAGGGAGGAAAAAGCGATAAATCAGAACTGATCGGATGGGCTGATCGGCCAAAGAGTGGCAGGTGGAGTTTAATTTAGAGAAATGTGAGGTTTGCATTTTGGTCAAGCAATCCAGGCAAGACTTACACAGTTAAGGGGAGTGTTGCAGAACAAAGAGACCTTGGTATGTTTTCCTTTATTGGTCAGAGCATTGAGTACAGGATTTGGGAAGTCCTGTTGCTGTTGTGCAGGACATGTGGTTAGGCCACTTTTGGGCTCCCTGCATTCAGTTCTGGTCTCCCTGCAATAGGAAAGATGTCGTGAAACTTTCAAAGGGGTGGGAAAACTTTTATAAGGCTTGTTGGCAGATTTGGAACGTTTGAGGTACAGGGAGAGGCTGATAGGCCAGGGATATTTTCCCTGGAGCATCAGAGGTTGAGGTGTGACCTTATAAAAATATATAAGGGGCATGGATCAGGCAAGGTCTTTTCCCCAGGATAGGGGAGTCCAGAACTAGAAGAACATCGGTTTAAGGTGAATGGGGAAAGGGAAGTGAGTAGAAACTTTTTCATGCAGAGCGTGGTGGATGTATGGAACCTGCTGCCAGAGGAAGTCGTGGAGGCTGGCATAATGACACAATATAAAAGGCATCTGCATATATGAAGAGCAAGGGTTTAGAGGGATATGGGCCAAATGCTGGCAAATGGAACTACGTTAATTTAGGATGTCTGGCTGGCATCTGTCTAGGTTAGGGTGGATTAGCCATAGGATGTGCAGGTTAGGTGCATTAGTAAGGGTTAAATGCAGAGCAATAGGGGTTGGGGAATGGATGTGGGTGGGTTACCCTTCGGAGGGTCGGTGTGGACTCCCTGGGCTGAGTGGCCTGCATCCACACGATGGAGCTTCTCGGAAGGGAAGATGTTTTGCAAACTGCGCAGGTCCTCTGTGGACCAGATGGCCGCCGTCCGGAGCAGGGCTCAGAGGGATATGGGCCAAGTGCTGGCAAATGGGACTAGATTAATTTCGGATATCTGGTCAGCACCAAAGAGTTTGATCCAAGTGTCTGTTTCTATGCTGTATATCTGTGACTCTGGCTTTCCACAAACATTTGCCGCATCTTTACGTTCAGTTTCTCTCTGGTGTCTATGTTAATACCTTGATGTCTCACTTTGCTCCCCCGCTTCCCGGGGACGTTAACCATTTTGTGTCTGGTTCTTCTTCAAGAAGCTGCATTGCAGGTTCACCCTGAATTGACACTCTTCCCAACTGCCCCGAGTGTGGGAAAGTCTTCCGGAATTCCTTGAACCTGCTCAGGCACCAGTGGCTCCACACTGGGGAAAGGCCCTTCAGCTGCCCCGAGTGCGGGAAGGCCTTTGTCCGGGCCTCCCACCTCCTGACCCACCAGCGGGTCCACACGGGGCAGAGGCCCTTCAGCTGTCCTGAGTGTGGGAAGTGATTTACCCAGGCCTCCAACTTGCTGACCCACCAGCGGGTCCACACAGAGGAAAGGCCCTTGAGCTGACCCGAGTGCTGGAAAGGCTTCATCTGCTCCTCCCACTTGCGGAGGCACCAGCGAGTTCACGTGCCACCGCAGGGGGATTGAAGGAGCGACGGCCCAGTGCCATTATTGACTGGACTATCATCCCAGTTCCGGGGACTCCTGGGTTTGAATTCCACCGGGGCAGATGGCGGAATTAGAATTTGGTCAGAAATCTGGAGTTCAGAATCTAACGGTGAAGCCATTTTCGGGGGTTGGGGGTGGTGAAACCCCCATCAGATTCACTCACGTCCTTTTTAGGGAAGGAAACTGTCGTGGTGGGAGAGGATTCACTCAGTCGTTCCAGCTATCTCCTTTTTCCTGGTGTGGCCTACTATACGTGACTCTAGACCCACAACAGTCTGGTTGACTCTGCCCTGCCACCCCCCCCCCCCCCCCCCTCCACTGGCAAATGCGTGGAGAGAAACTTACTTGGCATCAAGGTATGGGTTGAAATTGGTGAGTGAGGCAGTATTTCCTTTGGGTTACGGCTGTAGCAAGGAACCAATCACAAAGGGATAACTCTGTGCTGACCAATAGTAGAGGAAGAGAGGCGGAGGGGGGTGGCAGTGTGAGCGCTTTGACCTTGAGCTGCTTATTTAAAAAAAACAGCAACTTTTCCACGGCTTTTTGGTGAGGGGGGTGCGGGGGTGGAATCTGAATCTGTAACAAAGTTGGGTCACAATAAAGGTTACCTGAACTTACTTACTGCAAGACTCAGGCTCTCATTGAAAGTTTTGAGCTCCAAGAGGTTTTTGTTTTAAAGCTGCTCATTTTTTTGCAGCCTCCTGTAGCGAGTTCCCAATGTTGTGTAACAGATGGGGCAGTGAATGAGGAGCTAGTATTGTTAGAAATTGTACATTTTTTGAGTGCAGGTACAGCATCGTTTCATCGCCATTGTAAAGTTTCCTGGCAGCACCAACAGGTGTGGGCTGTGTTCACTAGATACGCGTATCTTTACAATTAAGAATACCTAGAATGATATATTCAGAAACATAGCTGAATTCTGAAAGCATGTTAAATTTAAGAGCTGTTGAAACCTTTCTGAAACTTGCACTGAATTATATGCAGTTTAACCACAGCTCAGGACAGGTTGGAAGGGGTGAATGGCCTTTTCCTAGTCTTGTGATATTGGTTCTGACTAGCATGGAAACAAGCCCTTCAGTCCACACCGACCAGCTATTCTAACTTCACCTAGTGACCCATTTGCCAGAATTTGGCCAATGTCCCTCTAAACCCTTCCTATTTATATCCCCATCCAGATGCCTTTTAAATGCTGTAATTATATCGGCCTTCACCACTTCCTCTGGCAGCTCATTCCATAAACGCACCACCCTTCGCGTGAAAAGGTTGCCCCTTAGGTCCCTCACAAATCTTACACCCCACCCCCAACCCTAAATCTATGCCCTCTAGTTCTGGACTCCCCCCCACCCCCAAACCTGGGGAAAAGAGATACAAAAGTTCATTTTCTCCCCCCACAGGATAAAGAGTTGCCCAGAGGGAGGGGGTTTCACTCTGAACCTCACAAGACCAGTTCTGCGCAGTGACATCAACAATGGAACGGGGGGGTGGGGTAAGGTGTCTGGGTAATGGGGTGGGGCCAAGCCGAAAGCAGTCCCTGCACCATTTGCAAAAATCCCAACCCGAGGAATCCGCCCGAGGCAGATGGGAAACGGAAGCCTTTCCCACAGTTGCCACACTTCCACAGTTTCTCCACGGAACGGGATTCCACGGGTTTCTCCATGGCTGAAGCTTCAGATGTACACAAACGCGTGTGGAGCCCTTTCCCAGGCCATATAACTGTTTCAGGCTCCACACTCAGTGCGCTGCAACAGTAGGGTCTCTCATCCAGTCCCACTGATGCTGAAAATCTACTCAAACAGGAATCAAAAAGCTTTGCTCCTTCTCACAGACTCATAGTTGAAAATTGTTGTGGTCCCGATGGATTGAGTGACTGTCAGGCATTGACGTCAAATAAGGACTGCAGACGCTGGAGAGTCAGAGTCGAAAAGTGTGGCGCTGGAAAAGCACAGCAGATCAGGCAGCATCAGAGGAGCAGGAGAGTCAACATTTCAGGCATAAGGCCTTCATCTGTTGATTTTGAAACTTCCGTCTTCAGATCTTCAAATACTCTGTAAAGAGAAATTACAAAGCTCATCACTGTCAGTGCAGGGTAGAAATTCTGAACAAGCAATTCTACTTTCTATGGAATATTCTTGTGTTCTGTTATTCCACAAAATTGAAAGCACCATCCCACTCTCTCTCCCCCTCTGTTCTCACTCCGCTCTAACTAATTCTCCTGAAGGTGCTGATTCAGGATCTTACAGGGGCAGAAAAAGCAAAAACATCAAGACTGACATCTCTCTGCATTTTGGATAATTCCACCTGAAAGTTAATATCTTTCACAACACTGGGATACCACTGAGAGGGAGCAGGTCTGATTTTGGGAAGCAAATAAAATGTGTCAATTCAGGGTGAGTTGGGAATGCAGCTTCTTGAGGAAGAACCAGACACGAAATGGTTAACGTCCCCAGGAAGGTGGGAGCAAAATGAGATGTCAAGCCATTAACACCGACATTAGAGAGAAAGTGGACCTATTGACGTGGCAAATGTTAGTGGAAAGCCAGAGTCATAGAGATGTACAGCACAGAAACAGACCCTTTGGTCCAACTCATCAGTACCAACCAGGTATTCTAAATTAATCCAGTCCCATTTGTCAGCACTTGGCCTATGTCCTCTAAACCCTTCCTATTCATATACCCATCCAGATGCCTTTTAAGTGCTGTAATTGTACCAGCCATCACCATTTCCTCTGGCAGCTCATTCCTTACATACAGCACCCTCTGAATATATGAGTTGCCCCTTAGGTTCCTCTTAAATCTCACCCTCACCCTGAACCTATGACCCATCCAGGGAAAAGACCTTTTCTATTTACCCTCTCCATGCCTCTCATGATTTTATAAACGGTTGTAGGGTCACCCTCAGCCTTTGAAAACTCAACAGAAAACAGCTCCACCCTGTTCAGCTCAAACCCTGACAACATCCTTGTCAATCTTATCTGAATCCTTTCAGGTTTCACAACATCCTTCCTCTAGCAGAGAGACCAGAACTGCACACAATACTCCAAAAGTAGCCAAACAAATGTCCTGGAGAGTGCACAACGTAACCTCCCAACTCCAATCCTCAGAGGACTGGGAAAGTTTTCAAAACCCACAAAAGACAACCGGGAAAGAATGGAGGGACAAACGGATCTTTTGCGGGTCAGCTTGGAACATCAGGGCGGGGGGAAATGGGAATGAGGGAAAGAAGCTGAATGTGCTGGAGCAAGGTGGAGGAAGAACAGAGGATGCAAAACCGGCTTGAAGCTGCAATGAGGAATATTGCATGTGCTTTACTTGTACCTGTTGCACTTACTGGTGGGAATCGGGTGCATTTTAAACATCAAAACAGAAAAGCTATCTACTCCTCCCGCCTTCCCAACGTCGATCCCTCTGTCCCTCCTCACCCGGGTAACTAAGACACATACCTGAGTTTGTGGAGTCTCCTCCCTCCCTGCATTCACTCCAGTTGCTACAAGTGAATAGATTTCCCCTCCCCACATGTCTGTCTCCCTCCCAGGATGAAGAGTTGCCCAGACAGTGAGATTCACTCACGGACAGGGCCACTTCCCTGCTGTGACATCAACATATCAAGAGACGAGTCACAGTTTGCAAAACCCCTTCCCTTCAGAGAACCCTCACAGTGTGGAAGCAGGCCACTGGGCCTAAAGTCTCCATACCGACCCTCTGAAGGTTAACCCACCCACACCCATTCCCCTACACCTGTTGCTCTCCATTTACCCCGTCTAACCTGCACATCCCTGGGCACGAAATAATTCAGCATGGCCAATCCACCCTAACCTGCACGTGCCTGGGCACTATGGGTAATTTGGCATAGCCAATCCCCCCGAACCTGCACATACAAATTCACCCCCATGGACGTGTGTGTGTGTTTGCACAAAAGAGAAACAAAAATCGACATCAGTCTATCTCTGCCTATTTGAGAACAGGTGCCTTACTTCTGTTGTAAATATTGTTGTAAATCATAGCTGGGTGCTAATAGTTAGATGGAAGGGAGACAAAATTCCCCAAGTAGGGCACCATGAGAATCCTGGGAGAGCCCTATTTCTGGTTTACTTCTGAATGAACAAACATTAAGCATAAGCACCTATTTATTTTTAATTTTGTTTCATTTTTCTTGTTTAATTCCCTGTTATGACTACACTCTGTGCCTGGATGGTTGACAGGCTGGGAGATTGTAGGTTGGGGCATGATTACTGAATGTTTTATTGTTCCAGAAGGGGTAATAGGGAACAGGGAGATCAACAGAGGACAGAGAAATCAGGACCTGAAATCCGAGGTGACACCAGACTACCCTTTGATCAGTGCTTTGATTAGCAGTGCCAACCCTCTACCTTTACTGAGCTTCCCATCTGACTATCCCCTTGATATTCAGGATCCAATCCTTGCCATCCTGAAGCCATGTCTCTGTAAGGAGTCTCGGATCATAATTATTCTCTTCAATGTGTGCAGTCAACTCATTCACTTTTGTTACAATGCAGCACACATTCAGACACACTGTTTTTAGTTTCAATTTTTGTGACCTTTAAAATCCAGTTTTGATTGCTGGTACATTTACTCCCCTTGTCCCTTTCTATCACACTCTGATGTTCATTTTCCACATCACTATACTGCTGACTGGCCTTGATTTGGATTGGCCATGCTAAATTGCCCAGAATGTCCAGGGCCGTGTAGGTTAGGTGGGTTAGCCATGGGAAATGCAGGGTTATAGTTTCACAGTAATAGAAGCAGGAGTCGGCCATTTGGCCCATCCAGCCTGCTCCACCATTCATTAAAATCATGGCTGATTTATCCATCAACTCAGCTCCTCCTCCCTGCATTGTCCCAACTACCCTTCATTCCCCTACCATTGCAAATACCCATTCAACTGTGTATTGAGTTTAGAGTCATAGCGATGTACAGCATGGAAACAGACCCTTTGGTCCAACCCGTCCCATGCCGACCAGATATCCCAACCCAATCTTGTCCCACCTGCCAGCACCCAAACAATATCTCTCCAAACCCTTCCTATTCATATACCCATCCGAATGCCTCTTAAATGTTGCAATTGCACCAGTCTCCACAACTTCCTCTGGCAGGTCATTCCATACACACACCAGCCTCTGTGTGAAAAAGTTGCCCCTTTGGTCTCTTTCATATCTTTCCCTTCTCACCCTAAACCTATGCCCTCTAGTTCTGGACTCCCCCACCCCAGGGAAAAGATTTTGTCTATTTATCCTATCCATGCCCCTTCTGATTTTATAAACCTCTATACGGTCACCCTTCAGCCTCTGACGCTCCAGGGAAAACAGTCCCGGCCTATTCAGTCTCTCCCTGTAGCTCAGATCCTCCAACCCTGGCAACATCCTTGTACATCTTTTCTGAACCCTTTCAAGTTTCACAACATCTTTCCGATATGAAGGAGACCAGAATTGCACGCAATATTCCAACAGTGGCCTAACCAATGTCCTGTACAGTCACAACATGACCTCTTGACTCCTGTACTCAATACTCTGACCAATAAAAGAAAGCATACCAAACGCCATCTTCACTATCCTATCGACCTGTGACTCCACTTTCAAGGAGCTATGAATCTGCACTCCAAGGTCTCTCTGAGTGAAAATGCCTCTACTGCTTCTGTGGTCAGAGAATTCCATAGATTCACTACTCTCTGGGAAAAGCAGTTCCTCCTCATCTCGGTCCTAAATCTGCTCCTAATCTTGAGGCCTGGTCTCATCCAGCAACAGAAATGACTCGATAAGGTAGGGCTTCATCCCCACAGTGCAACAAATTCCCACCTTCCATCAAAATCCCGGATGTACTTACTTACTCACTCAGTTGCTGTCTCACAAATGCAAGATTTCATTGTAACTTCTGCTCCCATTAAGGGCAAAACATCTCCGAAAGCTGCTCTGAAACTTCAGCCTTCACAATCACACCTCTGCTTTCACCGAAGAAGATTAGAGTCAAACAGCACGGGAACAGCCCATTTGGTACAACTCGTCCATGCCGACCAGATATCCAAAAGTAATCTTGTCCCATTTGCTAGCATTTGGCCCACATCCCTCTGCATCTGGATGGGTAAATGAATAGGAAGGGTTTTGAGGAATATGGGCCACATGCTGGCAAATAGAATAGATTGAGTTCGGATATATGGTTGGCATAGACGAGTTGGGCTGAAGGACCTGTTTGTGTGGTGTATGACTCCAACTATCTTCGGTGAAAGCAGAAGTGTGGTTGTGAAGACTGGGTTTTCAGAGCAGCTTTCAAAGATGCTTTGCCCTTCCTGGGACCGGAAGAAGTTACAATGAAATCTTTCATTTGTGAGACAGCAAGCAACGAAGTGAGTACATCCGGGATTTTGGTGGAAAGTGGGAATTCATTGCACTGAGAGGATGAAGCACTACCCTATCCAGTCACTTCTGCTGGTGGCTGAGACTAGGCCTCAAGCTTTGCGGGAGTAGGTTTAGGACAGAGATGAGGAGGAGGAAGTGAGGGCTGCTGCTTTTCCCAGAGAGTAGTGTATCTGTGGAACTCTCTGCCCGAGGAAGCAGGCTCCAATATGCCCCGGTCCTAATTCTTCAGCTTGACGTACCCGTGACTGTAAACTTTGAAGTGCTTTGGTTAACTGCAAATATTTCCCACTTGTCCAACAATCCAGTGTCAGCTGTTTCAGTCATTGGGATGGTTTTGATTCAGCTACTAAATACATCTACTCTTATTAGACAATATTCATAACAATGTACGTGAGGTGATACTATATAAGCAAGTTGTAGACAATTTAAAAAGGCCGACCAAGCAAGGAGGTGGTTAACAAACACAGGGCATCCCTCTTCGAGTATGCACCTTGTTTGTTTACAAATTAAACACGCTTGAGATCTTTTCCTAGCTGCTTTCCGAAAATCTGGGTGCCACCAGGTTTGAGAGTGTTAACAATAATGTACATCATCAACTGAAACAGGCAGCAGCAAAGAATGAACACAAACCAGTCCAGCAGGAGGCACCCATGTTTTGGTTTGAGTATTGAGGGAGTACCCTTTTTGAGACCCCTGTGATATCAGTACCATACCCAGGCTAATGTGCATTGAAACCAGATTATGAAGTGTTAACTTTCCTGCAAACTTCTGCCTGTGTGTGTCTCTCTGTAACATTTTCCAACTTGCTTCATATCTCAGTTTGTCAGCTTTTCTTTATTCCTTCCTTCCTTCCAAGGCTAATGAGGCACTCACATTCCAGAGCAGCCCAAGTTAGGGAGTTGAGCCTCATAAATCCTGGCTGTGACACATTGCTGCTTGACCAAGTGTGCAAACTCTATATACCTCTCCTTTGTTCCATTTGCAAATCGAACACTTTTCAACACAAGTTGTTTGTGTCTCTGCATGAGTCCATAACCCAGGGAAATACAACAGAGTCTTTAATAATTGCCCAATGTGTCCTGTATGCCAAATTCATTCAAATAGGGTTTCACCTCTCGTAACCCTGGGGTAAGCAAATTCATTATTACTAACTTTGTAAAGCACAAGTGCTCTCAGCAGTATTACGTCCAGACGCTAGGACCCTGTTGAGTTCTCTCACTGGTATCTTGTGGCTGAGTAGAGAGAATTGTATCAACATTTCTAACAGCACTTTTGTCCCTGGCCAGCTTTCCTCTTTATTTTGGACACAACAAAAGCAGCAATCACCCTTTATATTTTATCTCTCAAAGGATATCGGCCGGTGACCTGGCAGGACCAGGGTACCTCCTGCCTGAATCGCCAACTGTGGGGGATGGAAATAAAGCCCCATGTCAGGAAAGAATTTGTTTATCAGGAAGCAGCACAGCTGCAAGGCCAACCGTCTCCGCTGAGCCTGGGAAACACAAACTTTAGCAAGCAGGCACTAAGCCGAGATTCAAAATGGTTTCCAGGCTTTAATATGTGACCAAATGGCTGACCCAAATCTAATAATTCTCCCACATCATCGCAGGGAATTAAACAAGAAAAATGAAACAAAATGAGAAATAAATAGGCGATCGTGCTTAATGTTTGTTCATTATGAAGTAAACAGGAAATAGCAGTCTCCCAGGATTCTTATGGTGCCCTACTTGAGGAATTCTGTCCAACAAGTTTAATTGGAAGCAGTAGCTTTCGGAGTGCAGCTCCTTCATCAGGGGATTGTGGAATATAAGATTGTAAGACACAGAATTTATTGCAACAGTTTATAGTGTGATGTGACTGAAATTATATATTGAAAAAGACCCGGATTGTTTGTTAAGTCTCTCATCTGTTCGAATGACCATGATAGTTTCAGTTCTTTCAAATGTAAATCACAAAACCTTTTAAAATAGTTAAATCCTCAAGTGAACTTTACCAATTGGTGTCGCGTTAGCCCAGATAATGTATTGAAGGTGTGAGCTCCCCTGTGTGAGACTGTCTGTGCCACAATGGTTAAACTGACTTACAGAATCTTACATGGATTCATGCAGTTTTTGAGCAAAGTAAGACATAATTCTGCAAGAACAAATTCACCCAACAAACTTGTGTATGTGGGGGGGGGGGGGGGGGGGAGAGATGTATATTTGCAGATATATGTGCATTTTTTAAAGGAAAAATCTGCAGGCAGTCAATACATGTAATAGTTTGTAAATTCGACTTTGGAAACAGAACCAGTCTGACTCAAGATTGGGATACAGGCAGACTCTGACCTCACACCTTTAATGCATTGTCTGAGCTGAGATAAGACCATAAGACATAGGAGCGGAAGTAAGGCCATTCAGCCCATCGAGTCCACTCCGCCATTTAATCATGGCTTGAGCTTTTGCTATAAAACCTTGTTATCTTGAGAAGGTGACAACAAGATGTTCTGTGATTTACATTGTAATGAGACCTGTAACCTATTTGAAAAGGTGGAAAACTGAACAATCCAGGTTTGTTCAATATACCATTTCCGTGGCAGGACACTGGACTGTTTTGCTCTAAATTGTGTCTTAGGATCTTATCCTCCACAACCACCTGATGAAGAGGCAGCACTCCAACAGTTACTGCTTCCAAAGAAGCCTGTTGGACTACAACCTGGAGTTGTGTGATTCTAGAATCTGGTTTCTAGTATCTGCAGTCCTTGTTTTTACCTAGTTGGTTTTAACCCTACAATGAATCCTCTTGCAAGGATGCCTGCCTTGAAGAAGTTTTCCTCCTCTCTCTACAAGAATCTCAGGGAGTCCCTCTCCCACTGCAACTCCCAACACGTTTCCTCTACCCTGAGGCTCTTTGACCATGTCCTCAAACAGACTCGCTACCACAGCCACGTTTGTTTCCTCAGTGCCTGCCTCTGTAACCAACTCATCCTACACAGACTCCGGACCACCTTTAAACCAGCAGAGTTCGGATCTGAACCCTGCAGGCACTCTGCCTCTATTCCTCATGAAGGTCTTTTGTCCGAAACGAAGATTTTCCTGCTCCTCGGATGCTGCCTGAACTGCTGTGCTTTTCCAGCACCACTCTAATAAAAAGTGGAATGGCCATGTTGAATTAGGGTGGATTGGCTATGCTAAATTACCCATAGTGCCCAGGTTAGGGTGGATTGGCCATGCTAAGCAGGTAAGGTGCATGACTCAGGGATAAATGAAGAGCAATGGGGATAGGGGAATGGGTGTGGGTGGGTGACCCTTGGGAGGGTCGGTGAGGCCGAGTGGCCTGCTTCCACACTCTGGGGATTCTCTGAAGGGAGGGGTTTTTGGAAAGTGTGTTTTCCTCCCCGTGTGCTGCAGGCGCAGCGCATGCGCAGTGCGGCGTTCCGCTGTTGGCCATGCCCCGCCCCCTAAGCCGTCACTCTTCCTCTCCCCGCCCTAGATCCTTTGTGGCGTCACAAGGCGGAAGTGGCCCTGTCAGTTTCAAAGTGAATCTCCCGCCCTCTGGCCGACTCTTCATCCTGGGAGGGAGGCAGAGATGGGAGGGGGGGAAATTGGTCACTTGTAGCAACTGGAGTGAATGCAGGGAGGGAGCAGCCTCCGCAAACTCAGGTATGTGTCTTAGTTACCCGGGTGAGGAGGGACTGAAGGATAGAGATTGGGAAGGGGGAGGGCTGGATATCTCCTGTTTTGATGTTTAAAATGCACCAGTAACTGCAACAGGTACAAGTACAGCACATGCAATATTTCTCATTGCAGCTTCAAACCGGTTTTACATCCTCTGTCCTTCCTCCACCTTGCTCCAGCACATTCAGCTTCTTTCCCTCATTCCCATTTACCCCCGTCCTGATGTTACAAGCTGACCCGCAAAAGATCGGTTTGTCCCTCCATTCTTTCCCGGTGGCGCCCATTACTCTTGTCTATTTCTTGCCTTATCCGGCCTTGTGCGTGAACAAAGTGTTAGTGTATATCCTCTCACTGCCAGCTGCTTCCTTGTTTGCGAAAGCAACATTTCCTCCCATTTTTCGCCGACACTGAGCCTTCTGACCTCCTTGATTGTGGCTTTTTTTTTGTTTTGGCAGAAGCAGGGAACAGATGCTTATTACTATTAGTAAGAGGAATTTAGCTTAACCTACACCCTCTCCCCTCACAGCACCTTATCTGTTTGTAACATCTACCATTGTTTGCAGGCACATTTCATTCTTGTATGCACATTTTAGCTAATACAAAAGTAATTATATATTTCCTTCACATTGCTTTCATTCTTGTTAACTCCACTCTTGGCTGAAACAATTATACACTGGCGTTAGTTCATTTACCTCGCAGAAGCAATTATGGTTGCAGAAGTAACACTGCTTTAACTATATCCCACAGGGGTGACCCTACAATCTTGTATAAAATAATGTGGGGCATGGCGAGCGTAAACAGACAAGATCTTTGATCTGGGATTGCTCATAGGTTTCTTTTAAATCTCACCCTCACCATATACCTAAGGGGCAACTCCTATGCACAGAGGGTGGTGTGTGTAAAGAATGAGCTGCCAGAGGAAGTGATGACTGCTGGTACAATTACAATCTTTTAAAAGGTATCTGGATGGGTATATGTCTGGAAACATTTAGAGGGACATGGGCCAAGTGCTGGCAAATGGGACTAGATTGATTTAGGAGATCTGGTCAGCATGGACTGAAGGGACTGTTTCTGTGCTGTACATCTGTGATTCTGGCTTGCCACTAATGTTTGTCACGTCTCTATGTTCAGTTTTTCCCTGGTGTTGGTGTTAATGCCTTGGTGTCTTATTTTGCTCCCCACATTCTGGGGATATTAACCGTTTCCTGTCTGGTTGTTCTGATCTGGACTGCTGTCCGGATCTTCGGATTTCTGGGATTGGTCAATAAACACACCTGGAAATGACTCTTTTGTCAATCACACAAACAATAGTTTATTCTTTGATACAGCCGGGTCAGTAGACTCTGATCAGCACAGAAGGATTAGATTAGATTCCCAACATGTGGAAACAGGCCCTTCGGCCCAACCAGTCCACACCTACCCTCTGAAGAGTAGCCCACCCAGACCCATCTCCCTCTAACCAATGCACCCAACATTATGGCCAATTCACCACATCTGCACATCTTTGGATTGTGGGAGGAAACCCACGCAGACATGGGGAGAATGTGCAAACTCCACGCAGCCAGCCCCCCAAGGCTGGAATTGAACCTGGGACCCTGGTGCTGTGAGGCAGCAGGGCTAACCACGGGGCCACCGATGAGTACTTCTAGTGTGCCAAAAGAATCCGCCGACTTTTTTTCAGAGTTTGGATAGAACTTATGTCCATTGTTTAGAGTCAGACATTGAGCATGATCACATAGTAACAACCAATCAGATCCTGCCATGTCCTCGCGCACATTTGACTTAGCCGAGGGCGGCACAGTGGTTAGCACTGCTGCCTCACAGCACCAGGGTCCCAGGTTCGATTCCAGCCTTGGGTGACCGTCTGTGTGGAGTTTGCACATTCTCCCCGTGTCTGCGTGGGTTTCCTCCGGGTGCTCTGGTTTCCTCCCACAGTCCAAAGATGTGCAGGTCAGGTGGATTTGTCATACTAAGTTGCCCATAGTGTTTGATACATTATTAGTCAGAGGGAAAATGGGTCTGGGTGGGTTACTCTTCGGAGGGTCAGTGTGGACTGGTTGGGCCAAAGGGCCTGTTTCCCCACTGTAGGGAATCTAATCTAATTAGATTAGATTAGATTACTTACAGTGTGGAAACAGGCCCTTCAGCCCAACAAGTCCACACCACCCCGCCGAAGCGCAACCCACCCATACCCCTACATTTACCCTTTACCTAACACGATGGGCAATTTAGCATGGCCAATTCACCTGACCTGCACATCTTTGGACTGTGGGAGGAAACCGGAGCTCCCGGAGGAAACCCACGCAGACACTGGGAGAATGTGCAAACTCCACACAGTCAGTCGTCTGAGGCGGGAATTGAACCCGGGTCTCTGGCGCTGTGAGGCAGCAGTGCTAACCACTGTGGCGTCCATCTATCATAATTTCTTGTAGACAACCTGTTTTTGGAATCGTGTTTGTTCTGTCTGGTGGTTAGGATTAAACTGTAATTTCTACGATTAATGGTTAGGTTTACATTTGTTACTTCTGCATTTGCAATTTTTTTTCACCGGATTTACACCAGTCTGTGGATCCTTATTTGTTCTGAGTCACGAGTATCTGCCTGACTCAGTTCTGACTGAGTGAGCCAAGCAGAAGCCATTTTGTCCTACCTCCCATGTTAAAGTGGAGATTTGATGCAGCCCAGGGAATCCTTTGTGGACTCAGACCTGTAAAGCCTCTCTCTTGGTTTGTCCTGGAGATCGCACTCTTTGGAAGCCTGGAATAAAAACCTCTCATCATAAAGTCCCAAAATGCAATTCAATTCTGTGTCTGTCTGTGTCTCTCCCTTTTGAACTCTCACGCCAGCAAAGATTTATTTTGTGAAAGCCCCGCTTGCAAGGGGTAGTAAGAATATGTTATAATGGACAAGATCCAACCATTAATTACAAAGCTATGGATAGTACCGAGTCTTGTTTCAGGGTCAGATTCAAAGACGATCATTCATTTCACAAGGGAACGGCTGTGAATGTTATCACTTGGGGTCCTGTTCATACAGATTCACCGATGCTGAGGAAAACGTTCTTAATTGCCTCACAGCATCTTGTTATCACTTGGTGAGCCCAGGTGTCCCTATCTTTAAGTTCTGCCCTCTTTCTGAGCTTTCCTGCCTGTTTATTTTCTAGTGCAGTAAATGTATTCAATAATTCAGCATTACATTTTAGTCTGAATGTTTAAAGACAAGTTTTAAGGCTATAGACTTTATCACCCAGATGCCCACACACTCATGCCTCCCTTTGATTGCACCACGATTACTGAAAGAGAAGGCTAATCCAAACAAATGCCCTTCAAGGTGGTCCAGCCATCAACATCCTGTAGAGCGGCACCACCATCTTCGCAGCTCATCTGGTCATATTTATCATCACCATCGACACGTGTGGGTGAGCCATCGGATCGCAAAAGGAGCATCTTCTGGGGCAAATCTATATCACTAAGGGACCTCATAAGCCGAGCAATTAAATACCTAACAATACCAATACCAACAAACAGACATAGCTAAATTGATAAGCCAGTTGTACCATCAGCCCGATCTGCAGTTTCCCCAACTGGTCCCTTCAGTCATTCAGGAGAAAGTGAGGTCTGCAGATGCTGGAGATCAGAGATGGAAATGTGTTGCTGGAAAAGCGCAGCAGGTCAGGCAGCATCTAGGGAACAGGAGAATCGACGTTTCGGGCATTAGCCCTTCTTCAGGAATGAGGAAAGTTGGTCCAGCAGGCTAAGATAAAAGATAGGGAGGAGGGACTTGGGGGAGGGGCGTCAGAAATGTGATAGGTGGAAAGAGGTCAAGGTGAGGGTGATAGGTCAGACTGGGGTGGGGGCGGAGAGGTCGGGAAGAAGATTGCAGGTTAGGAAGGCGGTGCTGAATTTGATGGATTTGACTGAGACAGGCTGGGGGGAGGGGAAATGAGGAAACTGGTGAAATCCGAGTTCATCCCTTGTGGTTGGAGGGTTCCTAGCCGGAAGATGAGGCGTTCTTCCTCCAACCGTCGTTTCGCTGTGGTCTGACGGAGGAGTCCAAAGACCTGCATATCCTTGGTGGAGTGGGAGGGGGAATTGAAATGTTGAGCTACAGGGTGGTTGGGTTGGTTGGTCCGCGTGTCCCAGAGGTGTTCCCTGAAACGCTCCGCAAGTAGGCGGCCCTCCAACCGCCACCAGGACAGAACCCCACTGGTCCTCACCTACCACCCCACTAACCTCCATGTACAGCGCATCATCCGCCGCCATTTCCGCCACCTCCAAACGGACCCCACCATCAAGGATATATTTCCCTCCCCTCCCCTATCAGCATTCCGTAAAGACCACTCCCTCCGTGACTCCCTCGTCAGATCCACACCCTCCACAAACCCAACCTCCACTCCCGGCACCTTCCCCTGCAACCGCAGGAGGTGCAAGACTTGCGCCCACACCTCCCTCCAAGGCCCCAAAGGAAACTTCCATATCCGCCACAGATTCACCTGTACCTCCACACATATCATCTATTGCATCCTTTGCACCCGATGTGGCCTCCTCTATATTGGGGAGACAGGCCGGCTACTTGCGGAGCGTTTCAGGGAACACCTCTGGGACACCCGGACCAATCAACCCAACCACCGACGCCCCTCCCCCAAGTCCCTCCTCCCTATCTTTTATCTTAGCCTGCTGGACCAACTTTCCTCATTCCTGAGGAAGGGCTAATGCCCGAAACGTCGATTCTCCTGTTCCCTCGATGCTGCCTGACCTGCTGCGCTTTTCCAGCAACACATTTCCTTCAGTCATTCAGTCAAGGAATGCCTGGATCTCTTCTTGTATCTTAGTAATATTGCCAGTGAGATCGGGAATACCCGTAGTGCATTTATCTTGGACAATGGTGCAGACCTCACCCTCCTGGGGGAGTATATAGTCTAAGGCATACCGATTCTGCATAGAGTAAAAGACACAGGTCTGATAATCCCAGTTTACTCTGTTCCAGAGCCTCTTTAGTCTTATTTCCTCGAAAGGTCAGGCCGTCAAAGAGAGAATTGCGGTTCTGTTGACTTGTCACCCCTGCCGATCCTTCCAACCCCAGGGTACTCTGGATTCCCCAGCCTATCGGGTGTCCTGTATTGTCACCCAGTCCCTTGGGATCCTTCCAGGTGGAGCAAGGTTGGCTGAGATCGACCGCTGCATCCTCCTCAGATGGAGGTTCCATCGACTTGTCCACTGGCCAGGACAAGGTACTGTTGTGGGAACATGGGCTCTGATAGTGACCTTATGAGGGACATCTTTGCCATCCAGGACAAGGAAATTGGTAGCTTTACCTTAGCTGAAGAAATAATAGTCTGGTTTGGTATATATTAGGGAGAGTTTGGCAAAATCGG
Source organism: Chiloscyllium plagiosum (assembly GCF_037043375.1). Taxonomy (NCBI): domain Eukaryota; kingdom Metazoa; phylum Chordata; class Chondrichthyes; order Orectolobiformes; family Hemiscylliidae; genus Chiloscyllium; species Chiloscyllium plagiosum. Next base: position 92,067,305 of record NW_028270165.1, on the reverse strand, counting down.
TTACTGAAATGTTACAGCAGGGAGTCTGGTCAGTTCTACAGGAGTAAAGGGTTGATGTTTTGCAAGAGGAGTTGCTTGAGCGCTGTAAAAAATGGGCCAAGTGGCTCTCCCTTAGCTCTATTGTACATGGTCTTGGTGACAGTATCAGGTTCTGAAAAGAGAAAAGGCCTATAAATGCGCGAGGGAAGGGTTCCGTTCCAGGTCCATGTGCCGCATAAGGCCTGCTGTACCCCAGCCAGTGTTACACCAGCTGTTTGTATACACAGACCGGAGGTATTGGAAAGTGATATTTCTCTTCGCAGGGTCGGCAGCAGGAAGTCTGATGAATAGAATGGAATCGGGGACTGGGGACGGGGCAAGTAAGTCATCTCCTGATAGAGAGGAGTAACATACTACTGCCTCTGGTAGAGCGTTCTGTGGGCCTGTATCAATAAGTTGTTTGTGGATTGAGGAGTTTTCCCTGTCAGGCTTCCCTTTTCTCGAGTCGGCCCGTCCTGCAAAATGGGATGGTGTTCCTGGGCGTCCTTAAAATATTTACCATAATAACGGGGTTGATTATTTTTATCCGCACTAGGCTTGCTTCTACAGGTAAAATAAAAAAAAACATGGTAATGACATGGTAACTCTCACTGATTTCTACTGTCCAGATGGACCATCTGGTCTTTCTGATGTAAGAGTCCATTGCAATAATCAATCTTCATCACGTTCCACACGTCAAAGGCGTCTGGTCCGGTGCACTGGACAACATCATCTCAGCATGGGTGGTGGATAATCTCTGATCATTCCTGGTCGCATCCATACTTAGTGGCTTTCCCCATCAGGATGTTGTACGTGATCAGAAAGGTGAGGAGATAAGCGATCCCCCACAAGTCCCTCCTCTTAGTTCAAGTATCTGTAATATGATTAACATTAGAACAACAGCAAGATTCAGAAACCCAACTGGACAGGGTCCACTCCTTTTGTTGGGATTCCAGGATTCTCTCCTACTCTTCCCCCCTTTTGATTGGTGCGGTCAATAAATTGACAATGGTGCAGGTGGACCCAAGCTGAGCCCCCAGCGACTTTGACTGCTGTAGGGTGGGAAGTAAAACCTGGAAGGGGCCTCCAACGAGGATGGAGACCTTTGCCAGTCCAGTTCTTGATGAGCACCAACAAACCAGGTTCTATCCGTGACGAGGCTGAGAGGGAGGGAACATCGCTGTAGGCCGCACGCTCCTGGGAGTGAAAGGCACGCATAACACGAGTTAGAGCAAGAACATAACCAATTATTGCTTCGGTCATGCGGTGGAAGTGGACTGAGAAGGGAGTTGAATCGTTCCAAGGGGTACGGAGGGGGTGACCAGAGAGACTCTCAGCTGGACACAGTCGTGTCTTGCTCGCAGACATGGATCGCATCTGGAATAAGGGCACAGGGATTAGCATAACCAGGAGAGGCCAGACTCGGCCGTTAATTTGGCAAGTTTAGTCTTGAGCCTGGTTAAAACATTCAACAAGTCCGGCCGCCTGAGGATGAGAAGCACCATGCAGTTGCTGACAAATACAAAGCTGGGAACAGAGTTCTCCGTTAATATTACCTACAAAGTGTGGTCCATTGTCCGAGCTAATGCACGCAGGTATACTGAAGCAGGGAATCATTTCCTTAAACAAAATCTACACTACAGTCTCAGCAGTAGCGTTAGGAGGAGGGTAGGCTTCAATCCATTTCGAAAAGACATCAGCAATAAGAAAAACATATTTATAGCAACTCAACTCATTTCTACAATTCAATGAAGTCCAGATGAAGTGTCTCCAAGGGACCCTCCAGCAAGGGAGTTCTCGTAGAGATACTTGAACTAAGAGGTGGGTGATCGCCTACCACTGACCTGTTTGATCACGTACAACATCCTGATTGGGAAAGCCACTGACTGAGTATCGATGCGATCTGGAACGATCTGAGATTATCCTGATGTCATCTGGTGCATCAGAACAGACACTTTCAACGTGGAGTCGCTTGAGCAATGGCATGTGCTGCCAGAGGAAGTGGTGGGTGCTGGTACGATGACAAGTTAAAATGCTCCTGGACGGGCATCTGAATATGAAGGGTTCAGATGGGTCAGGGCCAAGTGATGGCAAATGGAACTGGAGTCATAGAGATGTACAGCACAGAAACAGACCCTTCGGTCCAACTCGTCCTTGCTGACAAGATAGCCAACCCAATTTAGTCCCAGCTGCCAGCACCCAGCCCCCATAGGGGCCAAGTGATGGCAAACGTGACTAGATTAATTTAGGATATCTGGGCAGGTTGGGCCAAAGGGTCTGTTTCTGCGCTGTCTGACTCTCATTGTCTTCAGTGGAAGCAGAAGTGTGGTTGTGAAGGCTGGACTTTCAGAGCATGTTTTGCCCTGACTGGGAGCAGAAGAGTTTGACTGAAATGTGTTGGTGTTAATGCCTTGATGTCTTATTTTGCTCCCACCTTCTCGGGGTCATTAACCATTTTGTGTCTGGTCCTTCCTCAAGAAGCTGCATTGCAGGTTCACCCTGAATGGACACTTTTTTTTGCTTCCCACAATCAGACCTGCTCACTCTCAGCAGGATCCCAGTGTTGTGAAAGATATTAATTTCAGGTGGAGTTATCCAAAATTCAGAGAGATGTCAGTCTTGATGTTTTGGGTTTTTCTGCCCCTGCAAGATCCTGAATCAGCACCTGCAGGGGATTTAGTTAGAGCGGAGTGAGAACAGGGGGGGAGAGAGAGTGGGATGGTGCTTTCAATTTTGTGGAACAACAAAAGAATATTCCACAGAAAGTAGAATTGCTTGTTCTGAATTTCTACCCTGCACTGATAGTCATGACTTTTGTAATCTCTTTTTGCAGAGTATTTGAAAATCTGAAGACTGAAGTTTCAAAATCAACAGATGAAGGGCTTATACCCGAAACATTGACTCTCCTGCTCCTCAGATGCTGCCTGACCTGCTGTGCTTTTCCAGTGCCACGTTTTTCGACTGACTGTCCAGCGTCTGCAGTCCTCACTTTGATGTCAATGTCTGACAGTCACTCAATCCATCAGGACAACAATGATTTTTGAGTGTGATTTCTATGAGAGGGATCAACGCTTTTTGGTTCCTGTTTGAGGACGTTTTCCGCATCGGTGGGACTGGACGAGAGACCCCACTGTTGCAGCGCACTGTGCGAGGAGCCTGAAACAGTTATACGGCCTGGAAAGGGGATTTCACGGCAGGGAGGGCTCTGCACGTGTTTGTGTGCAGCTGAAGCTGTGGCCATGGAGAAACCTGAGGAATCCCACCCTGTGGAGGAACCGTGGAAGTGTGGTGACTGTGGGAAAGGCTTCCGTTTCCCGTCTGCCCTGGAGACTCATCGGCGCAGTCACACCGGGGAGAGGCCATTCCCCTGCACCGACTGCGGGAAGGCCTTCAGCACATCCTCCCAACTGCTGGCCCACCAGCGGATCCACATGGGGGAGAGGCCCTTCAGCTGCCCCAAGTGCGGGAAGGCCTTGAGCACACCTTCCTCCCTGCTGATCCACCAGAGGATCCACACCGGGGAGAGGCCGTTCACCTGCTCTCAGTGTGGCAAGGGCTTCACCTGCTCCTCCAACCTGCGGAAGCACCAACGGGTCCACACGGGGGAGAGGCCCTTCAGCTGCTCTCAGTGCGGGAAAGCCTTTAGCGAATCCTCCTCCCTGCTGACCCACCAGCGGATCCACACAGGGGAGAGGCCGTTCACCTGCTCTCAATGTGGGAAGGGCTTCACCTACTCCTTCAAACTGCGGAAGCACCAGCGTATCCACAAGGGGGAGAGGCCCTTCAGCTGCTCTCAGTGCGGGAAGGCCTTCAACAGATCTTCCACCCTGCTGACCCACCAGCGTGTCCACACCGGGGAGAGGCCGTTCACCTGCTCTCAGTGTGGGAAGGGCTTCACCACCTCCTTCAACCTGCAGAGCCACCAGAGTATCCACACGGGGGATAGGCCCTTCAGCTGCCCCGAGTGCGGGAAGGGCTTCAACTGCTTCTCCCACCTCCAGACCCACCGGCGGGTCCACACGGGGGAGAGGCCCTTCAGCTGCCCTGTGTGCGGGAAGGCCTTTACCCAGGCCTCCCACCTGCTGAGGCACCAGCGGGTCCATACAGGGGAGAGGCTATTTTCCTGCTCTCAGTGCGAGAAGGGCTTCACTGACGACGACAACCTGCAGAAGCACCAGCGAGTTAACGTGCCATCACAGGGGGATTGAAGGAGTGACGGCCGAGTGCCAATATCGATTGGACTCTCAACCCGGTTCTGGGGAAACCCGGGTTCGAATCCCCCCACGACAGATGGCAGATTTGGTATTCGGTCAGAAACGATGAGACCGTTTCAGGGAGGGGATGGTGTGGGGGAGAAAGCCCCCATCTGATTCACTCTCTCCCTTGTTAGGGAAGGGAACCGCCATTGTGGGAAAGGATTCACTCAGTCGTTCCAGCTGCATCCTTTACCCGGTCTGGCCTACACGTGACTCCAGACCAACAGCAGTCTGGTTGACACTACACTGCCCCTTCCTGGCAAATGAGCGGGGAGAAACTTACTTGGAGACAGGGTATGGGTTGAAATTGCTGAGTGAGGCAATACTTTCTCCGGGTTATGGCTGTACCAAGGATCCGATTACAAAGGGACAACTTGGTGCTGGCCAATAGCAAAGACAGCGTGGTGGGAGGGGAAGTGTGGTGGCAGGGGGAGGAGGGGAGGTGTGGTGTGTGTACTTTGACCTTGAGGTGTTCAAAAAGCAGATACTTTTTCTCTGCCTTTTTGCTGGGGGGATCTGAAGCTGTAACAAAGTTGGGTTGCAATAAAGGTTACCCTGAACTTACCACCGGGCTCAGACTCTCATTGAAAGCTTTGAGCTCCAAGAGGTTTTTCATTTAAAACTGTTAATTTCGTTCAGCCTCCTGCACTAAGTTTAAAACATAGAACAAAGAACATAGAACAATACAGCGCAGAACAGGCCCTTCGGCCCTTGATGTTGCGCTGACCTGTGAACTATTCTCAGTTCGTTCCCCTACACTATCCCAAAATCAACCATGCGCTTATCTAAGGACTGTTTAAATTTCTCTCATGTGGCAGGGTTGACTACCTTAGCAGGTAGGGCATTTCACGCACTTACCACTCTCTGCATAAAGAACTTGCCTCTGACATCTGTCTTAAATCTGTCACCCCTCAATTTGTGCAGGTTGCAGGGGGACTTGGATAAACTGCAGAATTGGGCTGAGAGGTGGCAAATGGAGTTCAATGCAGCTAAATGTGAGGTGATTCACTTTGGGAAGCTGATGTCACCATCCTCGGAAAAAGTCTTTCACTGTCTCCCCTATCTAATCCTCTGATCATCTTATATATCTCTATCAAATCCCCCCTTAGCCGCCTTTTTTCCAATGAGAACAGACCCAAGTCTCTCAGCCTTTCCTCATAAGACCCTCCCTCCAGACCAGGCAACATCCTGGTAAATCTCTTCTGCACCTTTTCCAATGCTTCCCACATCCTTCCTGAAATATGGGGACCAGAACTATACACAATATTCCAAGTGTGGCTGCTCCAGCGTTTTGTATAGTTGCAGCATGATGTTGCGGTTCCGGAACTCAATCCCTCTACGAATGAAACCTCACACCCCGTATGCCTTCTTCACAGCACTATCCACCTGAGTGGCAACTTTCAGGGATCTATGCACATGGACTCCAAGATCACTGCCTTCCTGTTATTCTTCCCAAAGTGAATCACCTCACATTTAGCTGCATTGAACTCCATTTGCCACCTCTCAGTCCAATTCTGCAGTTTATCCAAGTCCCCCTGCAACCTATAACATTCTTCCAAACTGTCCACTACTCCACCGACTTTAGTGTCGTCTGCAAATTTACTAATCCATCCACTTATGCCTGTGTTTAAGCCATTTAAAAAAACGACAAACCGCAGTAGTCCCAAAACAGATCCTTGTGGCACACCACTAGTAACCGGACTCCAGGCTGAATATTTTCCATAAACCACCACTCGCTAACTTCTTTCAGAAAGCCCAGTTTGTAATCCAAACTGCTAAATCACCCTCAATCCTATGCCTCTGCATTTACTCCAACAGCATACCATGTGGAACTTTATCAAAGGCTTTACAGAGGTCCATGTACACCACGTCAACTGACCTACCTTCATCTACATGCTTGGTCACTTTCTCAAAAAACCCAATGAGGTTTGTGAGAGACGATCTGCCCTTGATGAAACCATGTTGACTATCTGAAATCAAATTGTTGCTTGCTAGATGATTATAAATCCTATCTCTAATATTCCTTTCCAAAAGCTTTCCTTCAACAGAAGTAAGGCTCACTGGTCTATAATTACCTGGGTCATCTCTGCTGCCCTTCTTGAACAAGGGCACAACATTTGCAATCCTCCACTCTGGTACTAAACCTGTAGACAATGACGATTCAAATATCAAAGCCAAAGGCTCTGCTATCTCCTCCCTTGCTTCCCAGAGAATCCTTGAATAAATCTCATCCGGTCCAGGGTACTTGTCTACTTTCACTCCTTCTAGAATTGATAACACCTGTGTGCAACTAACCTCGATCCTTTCGAGTCTAATATCTCGTACCTCATTCTTCTCCTCGACAATATTCTCCTTTTCCTGAGTGAAGACCGATGAGAGATATTCATTAACACCTCTCCAATCTCCACAGGGCCCACACTCAACTTCCCACTTCTGTCTTTGACTGGCCCTACTCCTACCCTAATCATCCTTTTATTCCTCACAAACCTATAGAAAGCTTTAGGGTTTTCCTTTATGTGTTAAAGACTGCTCATGTCCTCTCATTGCTCTTAACTCTGTTTAAATCCTTCCTAGCTGATCTGTAACTCTCCATCGCCTCATCTGAACCAACTTGCCTCATCAACACATTAGCCTCCTCCTTCTTTGTAACAAGAGATGCAATTTCTCTTGTAAACCACGGTTCCCTTACCTTATCACTTCCTCCCTGCCTGACAGGGACATACCTATCAAGGACACACAATATCTTTTCCTTAAACCAGCTCCACACTTCAATTGTTCCCATCCCCTGCATTTTGCTACCCTATTCTATGCATCCTAAGTCTTGCCTAATTGCATTTTAATTGCCCTTGCCCCATCGATAGCTCTTGACCTGTGGCATGTTCCTATCTCTTTACATCGCTAAATGAAACCGAACTGAATTATGGTCACTCTCTCCAAAGTGTTCACCTTCCACTAAATCAAACACCTGGCCTGGTTCATTACCAAGCACCAGATCCAGAGTGACCACCCCTCTTGTCGGCCCTTCGACATACTGTGTCAGAAAACTCTCCTGCACACACTGGGCAAAAACTGATCCATCCGACGTACTAGAGTGAAAGCATTTCCAGTCAATGTTGGGGAAGTTAAAGTCCCCCATAATGACCACCCTGTTTCTTTCACTCCTACCTAGAATAATTTTGCAAATCCTCTCTTCTAACTCCCTGGAACTCTGCGGAGGCCTATAAAAAAACTCCAAGCAATGTGACCTCTCCTCTCCAGTTTCTAACCTCAGCCCACATTACCTCAGTAGATGAGTCCTCATCAAAAGTTCTGTCAGCCACCGTTATACTATCCTTGACTAACAAGTCCACGCCTCTCCCTGTTTTACCGCCTTGGCTGTTCTTAATGAAAGATCAAAACCCTGGAACCTGCAACATCCATTCCTCACCCTGCTCTCTCCATGTCTCTGAAATGGCCACAATATCCAAGTCCCAGGTACCTATCCGTGTTGCAAGCTCCCCTACCTTATTGTGGATACTCTGGCGTTGAAATAGACACACTTCAAACCACTTCGCTGTCTGCCAGCACATTCCTGTGACCCTGAAATCCTGTCCCTGTCCTTCCTACTCTCATCCTCCTGTGCAATACAGCTCCGCCCCCCGGTTCCCATCTCCCGCTGAGCTAGTTTAAACCCACTCGAATAGCACCACCAGGTGAGGGGGTGTAGTGGGGGCAAGGGAAGGGGAACATTATACAAACGGTCGCAGAATTCTTGTAGCCTGTCGCATAGTTAAGGCTTAGACTTTAATGAATATAGAGGGTCTTTTAAAGAAAATAGTTTTAAGCTGGGAAATAACTTTAAAGTGTTGTAGTTGACCATAAAAAGAAGCAACAGGGGCATTTCACAATAAAGTTTATAGTATGATAAGAGAAACTGGATAAAAGAACAAGCTGTAACAAAGAATGCAGACAAGGACAGCAGGATGGCCAGATAAGAAAATAACTGACAAGTGAGGTAATCGGCTTATGATAGGATGGGAAAAGGGAGGCGTGATCCTGCAACTTGTAAACTGAATAAGAAAGCTAACAGGCTCTGTTTAGGCGCGCATTTCTGCTTGATTGCAGAAGTGTCCGATACTTGCAAGACTATAATAAATTGTTCTTGTTTCGAAGGCTTTGTCTCATGCTGATTGATTTGTGAGTGAGTTCTGTTTCTCACATTTCTACCTATGTTGTTGGTACCTTCATGGACCATGACTTGGGGTTGGAAACCCTCTCCCTTCAGGACCCCAAAGATACGATCTGAGACTTCACGCACCCTGGCACCTGGGAGGCAACACACTAACCGCGAGTCTTGTTCATTCCCAACAAGCCTTCTATCTGACCCTCTAACTATTGAGTCCCCAAAGATGAACACTCTTCTCGTTTCCTTCCTTCCCTTCTGGTGCAACAGGGACAGTTCTGTGCCAGAGACCTGGGCCCCAGTGCATACCCCTGGTAGGTCGTTTTCCCCCCTCAACAGTACCCACTGACTGATACAGCAAGAAGGAAATACAAATAAGTCGTCCCTCCTCTCCCAGGAACCTCTGCTGTCTGACTTCAAATTTAAAACCTCAAATCAGTGACTCCCCACTCCTGGGATGCAGCTGCTGCTGAAAAACAGAAAATTTCATGTTTTTTTTGTGGTTAGCACTGCTGCCTCACAGCGCCAGAGCCCCGGGTTCAATTAGCCCCCCCAATGTCTGCGCGGGTATCCTCCCACTGTCTAAAGACGTGCGTGTTAGGGTGAATTGGCCAAGCTAAATTGCCCCGTAGTGTTAGGTGACGGGGAATGGGGCTGGGTGTTTTGCTCTTCGGCGGTTTGGTGTGGACTTGTTGGGCCGAAGGGCCTGTTTCCACACTGTAGGGAATCTGATCTAAAGTTCTGGAATTTATATATTGATGAACTAAAACCTGCAACCCCTTCCAAAAGATGAAAGACTCAACAGCGGTCCAGGTTTGTTCCAAATATTGCATCGGTTGCATGACACTGTGATGTTTTGCTATTAATTCTATGTCTTATGATCCTGTAGCACAGCGACACGCAGAAGGAGCAGCGCTGCAGAAGCTAGTGCTTCCAAATACACCTGGGTGGGCGGGGTTTAGCGGGAGGGCAGGCTTTGGGGCAGGGCGTGTCTCGTGAGAGGGTCGCGCGCTAATTGGCGAGGCTCAGCGGGCGGTGCAGCCCGTCTCGCCTGGAGGCACACGGCTTTGTGGGAGTTTGCGCGGGGACCACGGTGAATGCGTGGGGTTTGGTGCGCGAGGGGGATGGAGGTTTGTATCCCAGAGGCGGGGCTTTGTCCCGAATGGGCGTTGTTTATGAGCTGCGTTCGGAACGGACGGGATTTACGTGTCGCCTTGGCCGAGGAGGGGGCGTGGCTATCCCGAAACCGGAAGTGTGCCCACGGCCTGTTTCCTCCGCTGGAGCCTTGGCTGCAGCAAGTAAGGTCAAGCTTTATCAATATTTCCATTTACAGAGTTTGTATTTAATCACCAGTAATGGCTACTCAATATCATCAGAAAGTCCCAAAATGCAATTCATTTCAATCCAGTGCAGATATACACTGAGAGTTAATTTTCTACGGGATTCAACAGCCTCAGCACTAAAATGGTCTCACAAGGGAACGGCTGTGAATGTTATCACTTTGGGTCCTGTTCACACAGATTCACCGATGCTGAGGCAAACGTTCATAATTGCCTTACAGCATCCTGTTCTCACTTGGTGAGCCCAGGTGTCCCTATCTTTAAGTTCTCTCCTCTTTCTGAGCCTTCCTGCCTGTTTATTTTCTAGTGCAGGAAATGTGTTGCTGGAAAAGCGCAGCAGGTCAGGCAGCATCCAGGGAACAGGAGAATCGACGTTTCGGGCATAAGCCCTTCTTCAGGAACCCCTGCCCGAAACGTCGATTCTCCTGTTCCCTGGATGCTGCCTGACCTGCTGCGCTTTTCCAGCAACACATTTTCAGCTCTGATCTCCAGCATCTGCAGACCTCACTTTCTCCTCAAATATTTTCTAGTGCAGTAAATGTATTTAATAATTCAGCATTACATTTTAGTCTGAATGTTTAAAGACAAGTTTTAAGGCTATAGACTTTATCACCCAGATGCCCACACCCTCATTCCTCCCTTTGATTGCACCACGATCACTGAAAGAGAAGGCTACTCCAAACGAATGCCCTTCAAGGTGGTCCAGCCATCAACATCCTGTAGAGCGGCACCACCATCTTCGCAGCTCATCTGGTCATATTTATCATCGCCATCGACACGTGTGGGTGAGCCATCGGATCGCAAAAGGAGCATCTTCTGGGGTAAATCTATGTCATTAAGGGACCTCATAAGCCTAGCAATTAAATACCTAACAAAACCAATACCAACAAACAGCCATAGCTAAATTGATAAGCCAATTGTACCATCAGCCCGATCTGCAGTTTCCCTAACTGGTCCCTTCAGTCATTCTGTCAAGGAATGCCTGGATCTCTTCTTGTATCTTAGTAATATTGCCAGTCAGATCGGGAATGCCCATAGTGCATTTATCTTGGACAATGGTGCAGATTCCCTGTTCAAAAAAGGGAATAGGGATAACCCCGGGAATTACAGGCCTGTTAGTCTTACTTCTGTTGTAGGCAAAGTAATGGAAAGGGTACTGAGGGATAGGATTTATGAGTATCTGGAAAGACACTGCTTGATTAGGGACAGCCAGCACGGATTTGTGAAGGGTAGGTCTTGCCTTACAAGTCTTATTGAATTCTTCGAGGAGGTGACCAAGCATGTGGATGAGGGTAGAGCAGTGGATGTAGTGTACATGGATTTTAGTAAGGCATTTGATAAGGTTCCCCATGGTAGGCTTATGCGGAAAGTCAGGAGGCATGGGATAGAGGAAAATTTGGCCAATTGGATAGAAAACTGGCTAACCGGTCGAAGGCAGAGAGTGGTGGTAGATGGTAAATATTCAGCCTGGAGCCCAGTTACAAGTGGAGTTCCGCAGGGATCAGTTCTGGGTCCTCTGCTGTTTGTAATTTTTATTAATGACTTAGATGAGGGAGTCGAAGGGTGGGTCAGTAAATTTGCAGATGATACGAAGATAGGTGGAGTTGTGGACAGTGAGGAGGACTGTTGTCGGCTGCAGAGGGACTTAGATATGATGCAGAGCTGGGCTGAGGAGTGGCAGATGGAGTTCAACCCTGCCAAGTGTGAGGTTGTCCATTTTGGAAGAACAAATAAGAATGCGGAATACAGGGTTAATGGTAGGGTTCTTAGTCAGGTGGAGGAACAGAGGGATCTTGGGGTCTATGTACATAGATCTTTGAAGGTTGCCACTCAGGTGGATAGAGTTTGTAAGAAGGCCTATGGAGTATTATCGTTCATTAGCAGAGGGATTGAATTCAAGAGTCGTGAAGTGATGTTGCAGCTGTACAGGACTTTGGTTAGGCCACAGTTGGAGTACTGTGTGCAGTTCTGGTCGCCTCACTTTAGGAAAGATGTGGAAGCTTTGGAGAGGGTGCAGAGAAGATTTACCAGGATGTTGCCTGGAATGGAGAGGAAGTCGTACGAGGATAGGTTGAGAGTTCTCGGCTTTTTCTCGTTGGACCGGCGAAGGATGAGGGGTGACTTGATAGAGGTTTATAAGATGATCAGAGGAATAGATAGAGTAGACAGTCAGAAACTTTTTCCCCGGGTACAACAGAGTGTTACAAGGGGACATAAATTTAAGGTGAAGGGTGGAAGGTATAGGGGAGATGTCAGGGGTGGGTTCTTTACCCAGAGAGTGGTGGGGGCATGGAATGCGCTGCCCGTGGGAGTGGTAGAGTCGGAATCATTGGCGACCTTTAAGCGGCATTTGGATAGGTACATGGATGGGTACTTAATCTAGGTTAGAAGTTCGGCACAACATCGTGGGCCGAAGGGCCTGTTCTGTGCTGTATTGTTCTATGTTCTATGTTCTAGATCTCACCCTCCTGGGGGAGTATATAGTCTAAAGCATACCGATTCTGCACAGAGTAAAGACACATGTCTGATAATCCCAGTTTACTCTGTTCCAGAGCCTCTTTAGTCTTATTTCCTCGAAAGGTCAGGCCGCAAAAGAGGGAATTGTGGTTCTGTTGACTTGTCACCCCTGCCAATCCTTCCAACCTCAGGGTACTCTGGATTCCCCAGCCTATCGGGTGTCCTGTATTGTCACCCAGTCCCTTGGGATCCTTCCAGTTGGAGCAAGGTTGGCTGAGACCGACCGCTGCATCCTCCTCAGATGGAGGTTCCATCGACTTGTCCACTGGCCAGGACAAGGTACTGTTGTGGGAACAAGGGCTCCGATAGTGACCTTATGAGGGACATCTTTGCCATCAAGGACAAGGAAATTGGTAGCTTTACCTTAGCTGAAGAAATAATAGACTGGTTTGGTGTATATTACAGAGAGTTTGTCAATATAGATTACTGAAATGTTACAGCAGGGAGTCTTGACAGGTCTACAGGAGTAAAGGGTCGACGTTTTGCAAGAGGAGTTGCTTGAGCTCTGTAAAAAATGGGCCAAGTGACTCGAGCACTCGCACTGTATGGGAGACAATGGTCCTCAGAATGCTGTTCCCATTGGGCTCTCCCTTAGCTCTATTGTACATGGTCTTGGTGACAGTATCAGGTTCTGAAAAGAGAAAAGGCCTATAAATGTGTAAGGGAAGGGTTCCGTTCCAGGTCCATGTGCCGCATAAGGCCTGCTGTACCCCAGCCAGTGTTACACCAGCTGTTTGTATACACAGACCGGAGGTATTGGAAAGTGATATTTCTCTTCGCAGGGTCGGCAGCAGGAAGTCTGATGAATAGAATGGAATCCGGGACTGGGGACGGGGCAAGTAAGTCATCTCCCGATACAGAGGAGTAACATACTACTGCCTCTGGAGTGAAGAGCGTTCTGTGGGCCTGTATCAATAAGTTGTTTGTGGATTGAGGAGTTTCCCCTATCAGGCTTCCCTTTTCTCGAGTCGGCCTTCCTGCAAAAAGGGATGGTGTTCCTAGGCGTCCTTAAAATATTTACCATAATAACGCAGTTGAGCATTTTTATCCTCACTAGGCTTGCGTCTGCAGGTAAAATAAAAAAAAACAAGGTAACGACATGGTAACTCCCACTGATTTCTACTGTCCAGATGGACCATCTGGTCTTTCTGATGTAAGAGTCCATTGCAATAATCAATCTTCATCACGTTCCACACGTCAAAGGTGTCTGGTCCGGTGCACTGGATGACATCTCCTCAGCATGGGTGGTGGATAATCTCTGATCATTCCTGGTCGCATCCATACTTAGTGGCTTTCCCCATCAGGATGTTGTACGTGATCAGAAAGGTGAGGAGATAAGCGATCCCCGACATGTCCGTCCTCTTAGTTCAAGTATCTGTAATAAGATTAACATTAGAACAACAGCAAGATTCAAAAACCCAACTGGACAGGGTCCACTCCTTTTGTTGGGATTCCAGGATTCTCTCCTCCTCTTCCCCCCTTTTGATTGGTGCGGTCAATAAATTTACAATGGTGCAGGTGGACCCAAGCTGAGCGCCCAGCGACTGTGACCGCTGTAGGGGTGGGAAGTAAAACCTGGAAGGGGCCATCCCTACAAGGATGGAGACCTTTGCCAGTCCAGTTCTTGACGAGCACCAACGAACCAGGCTCTACCCGTGACGAGGCTGAAAGGGAGGGAACATCGCTTTAGGCCGCACGCTCCTGGGAGTGAAAGGCACGCATAACACTAGTTAGAGCAAGAACATAACCAATCATTGCTTCGGTCATGTGGTGGAAGTGGACTGAGAAGGGAGCCGAATCGTTCCAAGGGGTACGGAGTGGGTGATCAGAGAGACACTCAGCTGGAGACAGTCGTGTCTTGCTCGCAGACATGGATCGCATGGAATAAGGCCACAGGGATTAGCATAACCAGGAGAGGCGAGACTCTGCCATCAATTTGGCAAGTTTAGTCTTGAGTCTGGTTAAAACATTGAATAAGGCCGGCCACCTGAGGATGATAAGCACCATGCAGTTGCCGACAAATACAAAGCTGGGAACAGAGTTCTCCGTTAATATTACCTACAAAGTGTGGACCATTGTCCGAGCTAATGCACGCAGGTATACTGAAGTAGGGAATTATTTCCTTAAACAAAATCTACACCACAGTCTCAGCAGTCGCGTTAGGAGGAGGGTAGGCTTCAATCCACTTAGAAAAGACATCAGCAATAAGAAAAACATATTTATAGCAACTCAACTGATTTCTCCAACTCAATGAAGTCCAGTTGAAGTGTCTCCAAGGGACCCTCCAGCAAGGGAGTTCTCGTAGAGATACTTGAACTAAGAGGTGGGGGATCGCCTACCCACTGACCTGTTTGATCACGTACAACATCCTGATCGGGAAAGCAACTGACTGAGTATCGATGCGATCTGGAATGATCTGAGATTATCCTGGTGTCATTTGGTGCACCAGACCAGACAGTTTCAATGTGGAGTCGCTTGAGTGATGGCGTGAGCTGCCAGACGAAGTGGTGGGTGCTGGTATGATGGCAAGTTAAAATGCTCCTGGACAGGCATCTGAATATGAAGGGTTCAGATGGGTCGAGGTCAAGTGATAGTAAACTGGAGTCATAGAGATGGACAGCACAGAAACGGACCCTTCGGTCCAACTCGTCCTTGCTGACAAGATAGCCAACCCAATTTAGTCCAAGCTGCCAGCACCCGGCCCACATAGGGGCCAAGTGATGGCAAACGTGACTAGATTAATTTAGGATATCTGGGCAGGTTGGGCCAAAGGGTCTGTTTCTGCGCTGTGTGACTCTCATTGTCTTCAGTGGAAGCAGAAGTGTGGTTGTGAAAGCTGGACTTTTAGAGCATGTTTTGCCCTGACTGGGAAGCAGAAGAGTTTGACTGAAGTGTGTCGGTGTTAATGCCTTGATGTCTCATTTTGCTCCCACCTTCCCGGGGTCATTAACCATTTTGTGTCTGGTCCTTCCTCAAGAAGCTGCATTGCAGGTTCACCCTGAATTGACACTTTTTATTTGCTTCCCAAAATCAGACCTGCTCACTCTCAGCATGATCCCAGTGTTGTGAAAGATATTACCTTTCAGGTGGAGGTATCCAAAATTCAGAGAGATGTCAGTCTTGATGTTTTTGCTTTTTCTGCCCCTGTAAGATCCTGAATCAGCACCTTCAGGGGAATTAGTTAGAGCGGAGTGAGAACAGAGGGGGAGAGAGAGTGGGATGGTGCTTTCAATTTTGTGGAATAACAAAAGAATATTCCACAGAAAGTAGAATTGCTTGTTCTGAATTTCTACCCTGCACTGATAGTGATGACTTTTGTAATCTCTTTTTGCAGAGTATTTGAAAATCTGAAGACTGAAATTTCAAAATCAATGGATGAAGGGCTTATGCCCGAAACATTGACCCTCCTGCTCCTCGGATGCTGCCTGACCTGCTGTGCTTTTCCAGTGCCACATTTTTCGACTGACTGTCCAGTGTCTGCAGTCCTCAGTTTGTTGTCAATGTCTGACAATCACTCAATCTATTGGGACCGCAACGACTTTTGACTGTGATTTCTGTGAGAAGGATCAACGCTTTTTGGTTCCTGTTTGAAGACATTTTCAGCATCAGTGGGACTGGACGAGAGACCCCACTGTTGCAGCGCACTGTGCGTGGAGCCTGAAACAGTTATACGGCCTGGAAAGGGGATTTCACGGCAGGGAGGGCTCTACAAGTGTTTGTGTGCAGCTGAAGCTGTGGCCATGGAGAAATCTGAGGAAACCCGACCTGTGGTGGAACCGTGGAAGTGTGGCGACTGTGGGAAAGGCTTCCATGTCCCGTCTGCCCTGGAGACTCATCGGCGCAGTCACACTGGGGAGAGGCCATTCCCCTGCACCGACTGCGGGAAGGCCTTCAGCACATCCTCCCACCTGTTGGCCCACCAGCGGGTCCACACGGGGGAGAGGCCATTCACCTGCTCTCAGTGTGGGAAGGGCTTCACCTACTCCTCCCACCTGTGGAAGCACCAGCGAGTTCACGTGCCATCACAGGGGCATTGAAGGAGTGACGGCCTAGTGCCAATATCGATTGGACTATCAACCCGGTTCCGGGGATTCCCGGGTTTGAATCCCGCCACGACAGATGGCAGAATTGGTATTCGGTCAGAAATGTGGAGTTCGGAATCTAACGATGAGACCGTTTCAGGGAAGGGGTGGTGCGGGGGAGAAAGCCCCCATCTGATTCACTCTCTCCCTTGTTAGGGAAGGGAACCGCCGTTGTGGGAAAGGATTCGCTCAGTCGTTCCAGCTGCATCCTTTACCCGGTCTGGCCTACACGTGACTCCAGACCCACAGCAGTCTGGTTGACTCTACACTGCCCCTTCCTGGCAAATGAGCGGGGAGAAACTTACTTGGAGACAGGGTATGGGTTGAAATTGCTGAGTGAGGCAATACTTCCTCCGGGTTACGGCTGTACCAAGGATCCAATTACAAAGGAACAACTTGGTGCTGGCCAATAGTAAAGACAGTGAGGGGGGTGGGACAAGGGGACATGTGGTGTGTGCACTTTCACCTTCAGCTGTTCAAAAAGCAACTGCTTTTTCCCTGCCTTTTTGCTGGGGGGATCTGAAGTTGTAACAAAGTTGGGTTGCAATAAAGATTACCTGAACTTACCGCCGGGCTCAGACTCTCATTGAAAGCTTTGAGCTCCAAGAGGTTTTTGTTTTAAAGCTGCTCATTTCTTTCCGCCTCCTGCACTAAGTTTAGAACATAGAACAAAGATCATAGAACAATACAACGCAGAACAGGCCCTTCAGCCCTAGATGTTGCGCCGACCTGTGAACTATTCTCAGCTCGTTCCCTGACACTATCCCAAAATCAACCATGCGCTTATCTAAGGACTGTTTAAATCTCCCTAATGTGGCTGAGTTGACTACCTTAGCAGGTAGGGCATTCCACGCCCTTACCACTCTCTGCATAAAGAACTTGCCTCTGACATCTGTCTTAAATCTATCACCCCTGAATTTGTAGTTATGCCCCCTCTTACAAGCTGACATTACCATCCTAGGAAAGAGTCTTTCACTGTCTACCCTATCTAATTGTCTGATCATCTTATATATCTCTATCAAATCCCCTCTTATCCTTCTTCTTTCCAATGAGAACAGACCCAAGTCTCTCAGCCTTTCCTCACAAGACCCTCCATCCAGACCAGGAAACGATCTGGTAAATCTTCTCTGCTCCTTTTCCAATGCTTCCCATATCCTTCCTGAAATATGGGGACCAGAACTGTACAAATATTCCTAGTGTGGCTACACCACCGTTTTGTGTAGTTGCAGCATGATATTTGAATTCCGGAACTCAATCCCTCTACGAATGAAACCTAACACACCGTATGCCTTCTTAACAACACTATGCCTGCGTCTAAGTCAGTTATACAAATGACAAACCATCCCAAAACAGATCCTTGAGGCACACCACTAGTAACCGGACACCAGGCTGAATATTTTCCATAAACCACCACTCGCTGCCTTCTTTCAGAAAGCCAGTTTCTAATCCAAACTGCTAAATCACCCTCAATCCCATGCCTCTGCATTTTCTCCAACAGCCTACCATGTGGAACCTTTACTGAGGTCCATGTACATCACGTCAACTGCCCTACCCTCATCTCCATACTTGGTCACCTTCTCAAAAAACGCAATGAGGTTTGTGAGACACGATCTGCTCTTGATGAAACCATGTTGACTATCTGAAAACAAATTGTTGGTTGCTAGATGATTATAAATCCTATCTCTAATATTCTTTTCCAAAAGCTTTCCTTCAACAGAAGTAAGGCTCACTGGTCTATAATTACCTGGGTCATCTCTGCTGCCCTTCTTGAACAAGGGTACAACATTTGCAATTCTCCACTCTGGTACTAAACCTGTAGACAATGACAACTCAAATATCAAAACCAAAGGCTCTGCTATCTCCTCCCTCGCTTCCCAGAGAATCCTCGGATAAATCCCATCCGGTCCGGGGCACTTGTCTATTTTCACTCCTTCTAGAATTGATAACACCTGTGTGCAACTAACCTCGATCCTTTCGAGTCTAATATCTCGTACCTCATTCTTCTCCTCGACAATATTCCCCTTTTCCTGAGTGAAGACCGATGAGAGATATTCATTAACACCTCTCCAATCTCCACAGGGCCCACACTCAACTTCCTACTTCTGTCTTTGATTGGCCCTATTCCTACCCTAATCATCCTTTTATTCCTCACATACCTATAGAAAGCTTTAGGGTTCGCCTTTATTCTATGTGTTAAAGACTGCTCATGTCCTCTCTTTGCTCTTAACTGTCTCTTTAAATCCTTCCTCGCTGATCTGTAACTCTCCATCGCCTCATCTGAACCATCGCCTCATCTGAACCTCATCAACACATAAGCCTCCTCCTTCTTTGTAACAAGAGATGCAATTTCTGTTGTAAACCACGGTTCCCTTACCTTATCACTCCCTGCCTGACCGGGACATACCTATCAAGGGCACACAATATCTGTTCCTTAAACCAGCTCCACATTTCAATTGTTCCCATCCCCTGCATTTTGCTACCCTATTCTATGCATCCTAAGTCTTGCCTAATTGCATTATAATTTCCCTTGTCCCATCGATAACTCTTGACCTGTGGCATGTTCCTATCCCTTTAAATGAAACCCAACTGAATTATGGTCACTCTCTCCAAAGTGCTCACCTTCCACTAAATCAAACATCTGGCCTAGTTCATTACCAAGCACCAGATCCAGTGTGACCACCCCTCTTGTCAGCCCTTTGACATGCTGTGTCAGAAAGCCCTCCTGCACACACACTGGACAAAAACTGATCCATACGACGTACTAGAGTGAAAGCATTTCCAGTCAATGTTGGGGAAGTTAAAGTCCCCCATAATGACCACCCTGTTCCTTTCACGACTACCCAGAATAATTTTGCTAATCCCCTCTTCCCCCTCCCTCGAACTCTGCAGAGGCCTATGAAAGAACTCCAAGTAGTGTAACATTATACAAACGGAAGTGGAATTCTTGTAGCATGTCGCATACTTAAGGCTAAGACTTTAATGAATATAGAGAGTCTTTTAAAGAAAGTAGTTTTACGCGAGGAAATAACTTTAGAGTGTTGTAGTTGACCACAAAAAGAAGCAACAGTAGCATTTCACAATAAAGCTTATCGTAAGATTAGAGAAAGTGGACAAAAGAACAAGCTGTAACAAACAAGGAACAAAGAATGCAGACAAGGACAGCGGGATGGCCAGATAAGAAAATAACTGACAAGTGAGGTAATCGGCTTATGATAGGATGGGAAAAGGGAGGCGTGATTCCACAACTTGTAAACTGAACAAGAAAGCAAACAGGCTCTGTTTTGGCGCACATTTCTGCTTGGTTGCAGGAGCGTCCGGTACTTGCAAGACTGTAATAAATTGTTCTTGTTTCCAACGCTTTGTCTCAGGCTAATTGATTTGTGAGTGAGTTCTGTTTCTCACATTTCTACCTATGTTGTTGGTACCTACATGGACCATGACTTGGGTTTGGAAACCCTCTCCCTTCAGGACCCCAAAGATACGATCCGAGACTTCACGCACCCTGGCACCTGGGAGGCAACACACTAACCGCGAGTCTTGTTCGTTCCCAACACACCTTCTATCTGACCCTCTAACTATTGAGTCCCCAATGACTAACACTCTCCTCCTTTCCCTCCTTCCCTTCTGGTGCAACAGGGACAGGCTCTCTGCCAGAGACCTGGGCTCCAGTGCATACGCCTGGTAGGTCGTTTTCCCCCCTCAACAGTACCCACTGACTGATACAGCAGGAAGGAAATAAAAATAAGTCGTCCCTCCTTTCCCAGGATCCTCTGCTCTCCGACTTCAAATTTAAAACCTCAAATCAGTGACTCTCCACTCCTGGGCTGCAGCTGCCACTGAAAAACAGAAAATGTCACTTTTTTTGTGGTTAGCACTGCTGCCTCACAGCGCCAGAGCCCCGGGTTAAATTCCCCCACCCCACATCCCCCCCACGTCTGCGAGGGTTTCCTCCCACAGTCCAAAGACGTGCGTGTTAGGGTGAATTGGCCAAGCTCAATTGCCCCGTAGTGTTAGGTGACAGGGAATGGGGCTGGGTGTTTTGCTCTTTGGCGGGTCGGTGTGAACTTGTTGGGCCGAAGGGCCTGTTTCTACACTGTAGGGAATCTGATCTAAAGTTCTGGAATTTATATATTGATGAACTGAAACCTGCAACCCATTCTAAAAGATGAAGGACTCAGCAGCGGTCCAGGTTTGTTCCAAATATTGCACCGGTTGCATGACACTGTGAACTGATCAGAGGGATCTGGGAGTGCTAGTTGAGGATTCTCTAAAGGTAAACATGCAGGTTGAGTCCGGAATTAAGAAGGCGAATGCAATGTTGTCAATTATCTCAAGAGGGTTGGAATATAAAAGCACTGTTGTGCTACTGAGACTTTATAAAGCTCTGGTTAGGCCCCATTTGGAGTACTGTGTCCAGTTTTGATCCCCACACCTCAGGAAGGACATACTGGCACTGGAGCGTGTCCAGCGGAGATTCAGACGGATGATCCCCGGAATGGTAGGTCTAATATATGAGGAACGGCTGAGGATCCTGGGTTTGTATTCATTGAAGTTTAGAAGATTAAGGGGAGATCTAATAGAAACTTACAAGATAATACATGGCTTGGAGAGGGTGGACGCTAGAAATTGTTTCCGTTAGGCGAGGAGACTAGGACCCGTGGACACAGCCTTAGAATTAGAGGCGGTAAGTTCAGAACACAAATGCGGAGACATTTCTTCAGCCAGAGTGGTGGGCCTGTGGAATTCATTGCCACAGAGTGCAGTGGAGGCTGGGGCGCTAAATGTCTTCAAGGCAGAAATTGATAAATTCTTGATGTCACAAGGAATTAAGGGCTACGGGGAGAATGCGGGTAAGTGGTGTTGAAATGCCCATCAGCCATGATTGAATGCCGGAGTGGACTCGATGGGCCGAATGGCGTTACGTCCACCCCTATGTCTTATGGTCTCCTGTTTTGCTATTAATTCTGTGTCTTATGATCCTGCAGCACAGCCACCGGCAGAAGGAGCAGCGCTGCAGAAGCTAGTGCTTCCAAATACACCTGGGTGGGCGGGGTTTAGTTTGGAGGGCGGGTTTGGGGGGAGGGGGAAGTTCATGGGCGGGGCGTGTCTCGTGAGAGGGTCACGAGCTAGTAGGCGGGGCAAGGGTCAGCGGGCGGAGCGGCGCGTCCAACCTGGAGGCGCGTGGCTTTGTGAGCGGTAGCGCGTGGAGTCAGGGGGCGTGGTTTTGACTCGCGCGGGGACCGCGGCGAAAGGGCGGACTTTGGTGCTCGATGGGGAAGGAAGTCTGGGTCCAAGAGGCGGGGCTTTGTCTCGAAGGGGCGGGCATTACGAGCAGCGTTCAAAAGGACGGATTTAATGAGATGCGCATGGTAGGGGCGGGGTTAATGAGCAGAGATGGGAAGGGGCGGGGTTTACGTGTGGCATTGTTCGAGGAGGGGGCGGGACCAGTACAGGGGGCGTGGCCATCCCGAATCCGGAAGTGTGCCCGCGGGCTGTTTCCTCCGCTGGAGCCTCGGCTGCAGCAAATAAGGTAAAGCTTTATCAATATTTCCTTTTACAGAGTTTGTATTTAATAACCAGTAATGGCTACTCAATATCATCAGAAAGTCCCAAAATGCAATTCATTTCAATCCAGTGCTGATAAACACTGAGAGTTAATTTTCTACGGGACGTAACAGCCTCAGCACTAAAATGGTCTCACAAGGGAACGGCTGTGAATGTTATCACTTGGGATCCTGTTCACACAGATTCACCGATGCTGAGGCAAACGTTCATAATTTCCTCACAACATCCTGTTATCACTTGGTGAGCCCAGGTGTCCCTATCTTTAAGTTCTCTCCTCTTTCTGAGCCTTCCTGTCTGTTTATTTTCTAGTGCAGTAAATGTATTCAATAATTCAGCATTACATTTTAGTCTGAATGTTTAAAGGCAAGTTTTAAGGCAAGAGACTTTATCACCCAGATGCCCACACCCTCATTCCTCCCTTTGATTGCACCACGATCACTGAAAGAGAAGGCTAGTCCAAACGAATGCCCTTCAAGGTGGTCCAGCCATCAACATCCTGTAGAGCGGCACCACCATCTTCGCAGCTCATCTGGTCATATTTATCATCGCCATTGACACGTGTGTGTGAGCCATCGGATCGGAAAAGGAGCATCTTCCGGGGCAAATCTATATCGCTAAGGGACCTCATAAGCCTAGCAATTAAATACCTAACAATACCAATACCGACAAACAGACATAGCTAAATTGATAAGCCAATTGTACCATCAGCCCGATCTGCAGTTTCCCCAACTGGTCCCTTCAGTCATTCTGTCAAGGAATACCTGGATCTCTTCTTGTATCTTAGTAATATTGCCAGTGAGATTGGGAATGCCCATAGTGCATTTATCTTGGACAATGGTGCAGACCTCACCCTCCTGGGGGAGTATATAGTCTAAGGCATACCGATTCTGCACAGAGTAAAGACACAGGTCTGATAATCCCAGTTTACTCTGTTTCAGAGCCTCTTTAGTCTTATTTCCTCGAATGGTCAGGCCGCAAAAGAGGGAATTGCGATTCTGTTGACTTGACACCCCTGCTGATCCTTCCAACCTCAGGGTACTCTGGATTCCCCAGCCTATCGGGTGTCCTGTATTGTCACCCAGTCCCTTGGGATCCTTCCAGGTGGAGCAAGGTTGGCTGAGACCGACCGCTGCATCCTCCTCAGATGGAGGTTCCATCGACTTGTCCACTGGCCAGGACAAGGTACTGTTGTGGGGATAAGGGCTCCGATAGTGACCTTATGAGGGACATCTTTGCCATCCAGGACAAGGAAATTGGTAGCTTTACCTTAGCTGAAGAAATAATAGTCTGGTTTGGTGTATATTACAGAGAGTTTGTCAAAATAGATTACTGAAATGTTACAGCAGGGAGTCTGGACAGGTCTACAGGACTAAAGGGTTGATGTTTTGCAAGAGGAGTTGCTTGAGCTCTGTAAAAAATGGGCCAAGTGACTCGAGCACTCGCACTGTATGGGAGACAATGGTCCTCAGAATGCTATTGCCATTGGGCTCTCCCTTAGACCTATTGTACATCGTCTTGGTGACAGAATCAGGTTCTGAAAAGAGAAAAGGCCTATAAATGCACAAGGGAAGGGTTCCGTTCCAGGTCCATGTGCCACATAAGGCCTGCTGTACCCCAGCCAGTGTTACACCAGCTGTTTGTATACACAGACCGGAGGTATTGGAAAGTGATATTTCTCTTCGCAGGGTCAGCAGTAGGATGTCTGACGAATAGATTGTAATCGGGGACTGGGGACGGGGCAAGTAAGTCGTCTACCGATAGAGAGGAATAACATACTACTGCCTCTGGGGTGAAGAGCGTTCTGTGGGCCTGTAAAATAAGTTGTTTGTGGATTGAGGAGTTTCCCCTATCAGGCTTCCCTTTTCTCGAGTCAGCCTTCCTGCAAAAAGGGATGGTGTTCCTGGGCGTCCTTAAAATATTTACCATAATAACAGGGTTGATCATTTTTATCCGCACTCGGCTTGCGTCTGCAGGTAAAATCATAAAAACATGGTAACGACATGGTAACTCCCACTGATTTCTACTGTCCTGATCGACCATCTGGTCTTTCTGATATAAGAGTCCATTGCAATAATCAATCTTCGTCACGTTCCACACGTCAAAGGCGTCTGGTCCGGTGCACTGGATGACATCTCCTCAGCATGGGTGGTGGATAATCTCTGATCATTCCTGGTCGCATCCATACTTAGTGGCTTTCCCCATCAGGATGTTGTACGTGATCAGAAAGGTAAGGAGATAAGCGATGCCCCACATGTCCCTCCTCTTAGTTCAAGTATCTGTAATATGATTAACATTAGAACAACAGCAAGATTCAAAAACCCAACTGGACAGGGTCCACTCCTTTTGTTGGGATTCCAGGATTCTCTCCTCCTCTTCCCCCCTTTTGATTGGTGCAGTTTACAATTGACAATGGTGCAGGTGGACCCAAGCTGAGCGCCCAGCGACTGTGACCGCCAAGGGGGTGGGAAGTAAAACCTGGAAGGGCCATCCCAACGAGGATGGAGACCTTTGCCAGTCCAGTTCCTGACGAGCACCAACGAACCAGGCTCTTCCCGTGACGAGGCTCAAAGGGAGGGAACATCGCTGTCAGCCACACGCTCCTTGGAGTGAGTCTGGTCCATTGTCCGAGCTAATGCACGCAGGTACACTGAAGCAGGGAATTATTTCCTTGAACAAAATCTACACCACATTCTCAGCAGTAGCGTTAGGAGGAGGGTAGGCTTCAATCCACTTGGAAAAGACATCAGCAATAAGAAAAACATATTTATAGCAACTCAACTCATTTCTACAACTCAATGAAGTCCAGTTGAAGTGTCTCCAAGGGACCCTCCAGCAAGGGAGTTCTTGAACTAAGAGGTGGGGCATCGCCTACCCACTGCCCTGTTTGATCACGTACAACATCCTGATCGGGAAAGCCACTGACTGAGTATCGATGCGATCTGGAATGATCTGAGATTATCCTGATGTCATCTGGTGCACCAGACCAGACGCTTTCAACATGGAGTCGCTTGAGCGATGGCGTGAGCTGCCAGAGGAAGTGGTGGGTGCTGGTACGATGGCACATTAAAAGGCTCCTGGACGGGCATCTGAATATACAGGGTTCAGATGGGTCAGGGCCAAGTGATGGCAAATGCAACTGGAGTCATAGAGATGTACAGCACAGAAACAGACCCTTCGGTCCAACTCGTCCTTGCTGACAAGATAGCCAACCCAATTTAGTCCCAGCTGCCAGCACCCAGCCCCCATAGGGGCCAAGTGATGGCAAACGTGACTAGATTAATTTAGGATATCTGGGCAGGTTGGGCCAAAGGGTCTGTTTCTGCGCTGTGAGACTCTCATTGTCTTCAGTGGAAGCAGAAGTGTGGTTGTGAAAGCTGGACTTTCAGAGCATGTTTTGCCCTGACTGGGAGCAGATGAGTTTGACTGAAGTGTGTTGGTGTTAATGCCTTGATGTCTCATTTTGCTCCCTTCTCGGGGTCATTAACCATTTTGTGTCTGATCCTTCCTCAAGAAGTTGCATTGCAGGTTCACCCTGAATTGACACTTTTTTTATGCTTCCCAAAATCAGACCTGCTCACTCTCGGCAGGATCCCAGTGTTGTGAAAGATATTAACTTTCAGGTGGAGGTATCCAAAATTCAGAGAGATGTCAGTCTTGATGTTTTTGCTTTTTCTGTCCCTGTAAGATCCTGAATCAGCACCTTCAGGGGAATTAGTTAGAGCGGAGTGAGAACAGAGGGGGAGAGAGAGTGGGATGGTACTTTCAATTTTGTGGAACAACAAAAGAATATTCCACAGAAAGTAGAATTGCTTGTTCTGAATTTCTCCCCTGCACTGATAGTGATGGCTTTTGTAATCTCTTTTTGCAGAGTATTTGAAAATCTGAAGACTGAAGTTTCAAAATCAACAGATGAAGGGCTTACTCCCGAAACATTGACCCTCCTGCTCCTCGGATGATGCATGACCTGCTGTGCTTTTCCAGCGCGACATTGTTTGACTGACTGTCCAGCGACTGCAGTCCTCACTTTGATGTCAATGTCTGACAGTCACTAAATCCATCGGGACCGCAACAATTTTTAACTGTGATCTCTGTGAATGGGATCAACGCTTTTTGGTTCCTGTTTGAGGACATTTTCAGCATCAGTGGGACTGGACGAGAGACCCCACTGTTGCAGCGCACTGTGCGTGGAGCCTGAAACAGTTATACGGCCTGGAAATGGGATTTCACGGCAGGGAGGGCTCTACACATATTTGTGTGCAGCTGAAGCTGTGGCCATGGAGAAACCTGAGGAATCCCACCCTGTGGAGGAACCGTGGAAGTGTGGCGACTGTGGGAAAGGCTTCCGTGTCCCGTCTGCCCTGGAGACCCATCGGTTCAGTCACACCGGGGAGAGGCCATTCCCCTGCACCGACTGCGGGAAGGCCTTCAGACATTCCTCCCACCTATTGGCCCACCAGCTGGTCCACACGGGGGAAAGGCCCTTCAGCTGCCCGAAGTGCGGGAAGGCCTTACCCAGGTCGCCACCCTGCTGAGGCACCAGCGGATCCACACGGGGGAGAGGCCGTTCACCTGCTCTCAGTGCGGGAAGGGCTTCACCTACTCCTGCAACCTGCAGAAGCACCAGCGAGTTCACGTGCCATCGCAGGGGGATTGAAGGAGTGACGGCTGAGTGCCAATATCAATTGGACTATCAACCCGGTTCCGGGGACTCCCGGATTCGAATCCCACCACAACAGATGGCAGAATTGGTATTCAGTCAGAAATGTGGACTTCAGAAGCTAACGTGAGACTGTTTCAGGGAGGGGGCGGGGGAGAAAGCCCCCATCTGATTCCCTCTCCCTTGTTAGGGAAGGGAACCGCCATTGTGGGAAAGGATTCGCTCAGTCGTTCCAGCTGCACCCTTTACCCGGTCTGGCCTACACGTGACCCCAGACCCACAGCAGTCTGGTTGACACTACACTGCCCCTTCCTGGCAAATGAGCGGGGAGAAACTTACTTGGAGACAGGGTATGGGTTGAAATTGCTGAGTGAGGCAATACTTCCTCCGGGTTACGGCTGTACCAAGGATCCGATTACAAAGGGACAACTTGCTGTTGGCCAAGAGTAAAGACAGCGTGGTGAGGAGGGAAAGTGTGGTGGCAGGGGGAGGGGAGGGGAGGTGTGGTGTGTGTACTTTCACCTTGAGCTGTTCAAAAAGCAACTGCTTTTTCTCTGCCTTTTTGCTGGGGGGATCTGAAGCTGTAACAAAGTTGGGTTGCAATAAAGGTTACTTGAACTTACCACCAGGCTCCTCCCACAGTCCAAAGACGTGCGGGTTGGGGGGAATTGGCCACGCTAAATTGCCCCGTAGTGTTGGGTGACAGGGAATGGGGCTGGGGGTTTTGCTCTTCGGCGGGTCAGTGTGGACTTGTTGGGCCGAAGGGCCTGTTTCCACACTGTAGGGAATCTGATCTAAAGTTCTGGACTTTATATATTGATGAACTGAAACCTGCAACCCCTTCCAAAAGATGAAGGACTCAGCAGCGGTCCGGGTCAGCGGGCGGTGCGCGCGTCGAGCCAGGAGGCGCGCGGCTTTGTGGGCGGTTGCGCGTGCGGGCAGGGGGCGTGGTCTTGACTCGCGCGGAGTCCGTGGCGAAAGGGCGGGGTTTGGTGCGCTTGGAGGAAAGAGGTTTGGCTCCCAGAGGCGGGGCTTACGAGCTGCTTCCGGAAGGGGCGGGAGCAGACCCAGGGGGCGTGGCCACCCGAAGGCGGAAGAAGGCGGCCTGTTTCCTCCACTCGAGCCTCGGCTGCAGCAAGTAAGATAAAGCTTTATCAACATTTCCTTTTACAGAGTTTGTATTTAATAACCAGTAATGGCTACTCAATATCATCAGAAAGTCCCAAAATGCAATTCATTTCAATCCAGTGCAGATAAACACTGAGTTAATTTTCTACGGGATTCAACAGCCTCAGCACTAAAATGGTCTCACAAGGGAACGGCTGTGAATGTTATCACTTGGGATCCTGTTCACACAGATTCACCGATGCTGAGGCAAACGTTCTTAATTGCCTTACAGCATCCTGTTATCGCTTGGTGAGCCCAGGTGTCCCTATCTTTAAGTTCTCTCCTCTTTCTGAGCCTTCCTGCCAGTTTATTTTCTAGTGCAGTAAATGTATTTAATAATTCAGCATTACATTTTAGTCTGAATGTTTAAAGACAAGTTTTAAGGCTATAGACTTTATCACCCAGATGCCCACACCCTCATTCCTCCCTTTGATTGCACTGCGATCACTGAAAGAGAAGGCTAGTCCAAACGAATGCCCTTCAAGGTGGTCCAGCCATCAACATCCTGTAGAGCGGCACCACCATCTTCGCAGCTCATCTGGTCATATTTATCATCACCATCGACACGTGTGGGTGAGCTATTGGATCGCAAAAGGAGCATCTTCCGGGGCAAATCTATATCACTAAGGGACCTCATAAGCCGAGCAATTAAATACCTAACACTACCAATACTGACAAACAGACATAGCTAAATTGATAAGCCAATTGTACCATCAGCCCGATCTGCAGTTTCCCCAACTGGACCCTTCAGTCATTCTGTCAAGGAATACCTGGATCTCTTCTTGTATCTTAGTAATATTGCCAGTGAGATTGGGAATGCCCATAGTGCATTTATCTTGGACAATGGTGCAGACCTCACCCTCCTGGGTGAGTATATACTCGAAGGCACACCGATTCTGCACAGAGTAAAGACACAGGTCTGATAATCCCAGTTTACTCTGTTCCAGAGCCTCTTTAGTCTTATTTCCTCAAATGGTCAGGCCGCAAAAGAGGGAATTGTGGTTCTGTTGACTTGACACCCCTGCCGATCCTTCCAACCCCAGGGTACTCTGGATTCCCCAGCCTATCGGGTGTCCTGTATTGTCACCCAGTCCCTTGGGATCCTTCCAGGTGGAGCAAGGTTGGCTGAGACCGACCGCTGCATCCCCCTCAGATGGAGGTTCCATCGACTTGTCCACTGGCCAGGACAAGGTACTGTTGTGGGGACAAGGGCTCCGATAGTGACCTTATGAGGGACATCTTTGCCATCCAGGACAAGGAAATTGGTAGCTTTACCTTAGCTGATGAAATAATAGTCTGGTTTGGTGTATATTAGGGAGACTTTGTCAAAATCGATTACTCAAATGTTACAGCAGGGAGTCTGGACAGGTCTACAAGAGTAAAGGGTCAACGTTTTGCAAAAGGAGTTGCTTGAGCGCTGTAAAAAATGGGCCAAGTGACTCGAGCACTCGCACTGTATGGGAGACAATGGTCCTCAGAATGCTGTTCCCATTGGGTTCTCCCTTAGCTCTATTGCACATGGTCTTGGTGACACTATCAGGTTCTGAAAAGAGAAAAGGTCTATAAATGCACAAGGGAAGGGTTCCGTTCCAGGTCCATGTGCCGCATAAGGTCTGCCGTACCCCAGCCAGTGTTACACCAGCTGTTTGTATACACAGACCGGAGATATTGGAAAGTGATATTTCTCTTCGCAGGGTCGGCTGTAGGAAGTCTGACAAATAGAATGGAATCTGGGACTGGGGACAGGGCAAGTAAGTCATCTCCCGATAGAGAGGAGTAACATACTACTGCCTCTGGATAAGTTGTTTGTGGATCGAGGAGTTTCCCCTATCAGGCTTCCCTTTTCTAGAGTCGGCACGACCTGCAAAAAGGGATGGTGTTCCTGGGCGTCCTTAAAATATTTACCATAATAACGCGGTTGAGCATTGTTATCCTCACTAGACTTGCGTCTGCAGGTAAAATAAAAAAAACATGGTAACTCCCACTGATTTCTACTGTCCAGATGGACCAGCTGGTCTTTCTGATGTAAGAGTCCATTGCAATAATCAATCTTCATCACGTTCCACACGTCAAAGGCGTCTGGTCCGGTGCACTGGACAACATCTCCTCAGCATGGGTGGTGGATAATCTCTGATCATTCCTGGTCGCATCCATACTTAGTGGCTTTCCCCATCAGGATGTTGTACGTGATCAGAAAGGTGAGGAGATAAGCGATCCCTCACAAGTCCCTCCTCTTAGTTCAAGTATCTGTCATAAGATTAACATTAGAACAACAGCAAGATTCAAAAACCCAACTGGACAGGGTCCACTCCTTTTGTTGGGATTCCAGGATTCTCTCCTCCTCTTCCCCCCTTTTGATTGGTGCGGTCAATCAATTTACAATGGTGCAGTTGGACCCAAGCAGAGCGCCCAATGACTGTGACTGCCATAGGGGTGGGAAGTAAAACCTGGAAGGGGCCATCTCAGCAAGGTTGGAGACCTTTGCCAGTTCAGGTCTTGACAAGCACCAACGAACCAGGTTCTACCCGTGACGAGGCTGAAAGGGAGGGAACATCGCTGTAGGCCGCACGCTCCTTGGAGTGAAAGGCACGCATAACACTCGTTAGAGCAAGAACATAACCACTCATTGCTTCGGTCATGTGGTGGAAGTGGACTGAGAAGGGAGCCGAATCGTTCCAAGGGGTACGGAGGGGGTGATCAGAGAGACTCTCAGCTGGAGACAGTCGTGTCTTGCTCGCAGACATGGATCGCATCTGGAATAAGGCCACAGGGATTAGCATAACCAGGAGAGGCCAGACTCTCCCATCAATTTGGCAAGTTTAGTCTTGAGTCTGGTTAAAACATTGAATAAGGCCGGCCGCCTGAGGATGATAAGCACCATGCAGTTGCCGACAAATACAAAGCTGGGAACAGAGTTCTCCGTTAATATTACCTACAAAGTGTGGTCCATTGTCCGAGCTAATGCACGCAGGTACACTGAAGCAGGGAATTATTTCCTTAAACAAAATCTTCACTACAGTCTCAGCAGTAGCGTTAGGAGGAGGGTAGGCTTCAATCCACTTAGAAAAGACAACAATAAGCAAAACATATTTATAGCAACTCAACTGATTTCTCCAACTCAATGAAGTCCAGTTGAAATGTCTCCAAGGGACCCTCCAGCAAGGGAGTTCTCGTAGAGATACTTGAACAAAGAGGTGGGGGATCGCTTACCCACTGACCTGTTTAATCACATACAACATCCTGATCGGGAAAGCCACTGACTGAGTATCGATGCGATCTGGAACGATCTGAGATTATCCTGATGTTATCTGGTGCACCAGACCAGAGGCTTTCAACGTGGAGTCGCTTGAGTGATGGCGTGAGCTGCCAGAGGAAGTGGTGGGTGCTGGTACGATGATTGGCCAGGACAAGGTTGTGGGAACAAGGGCTCCGATAATGACCTTATGAGGGACATCTTTGCCATCCAGGACAAGGAAATTGGTAGTTTTACCTTAGCTGAAGAAATAATAGTCTGGTTTGGTGTATATTAGGGAGAGTTTGTCAAAATCGGTTACTGAAATGTTACAGCAGGGGGTCTGGTCAGGTCTGCAGGAGTAAAGCGTTGATGTTTTGCAAGAGGAGTTGCTTGAGCGCTGTAAAAAATGGGCCAAGTGACTCGAGCACTCGCACTGTATAGGAGACAATGGTCCTCAGAATGATGTTCCCATTGGGCTCTCCCTTAGCTCTATTGTACATGGTCTTGGTGACAGTATCAGATTCTGAAAAGAGAAAAGGCCTATAAATGCACAAGGGAAGGGTTCCGTTCCAGGTCCATGTGCAGCATAAGGCCTGCTGTACCCCATCCAGTGTTTCACCAGCTGTTCGTATACACAGACCGGAGGTATTGGAAAGTGATATTTCTCTTCGTAGGGTCGGCAGTAGAAATTCTGATGAATAGATTGGAATCGGGGACTGGGGACGGGGCAAGTAAGTCATGTCCTGATAGAGAGGAATAACATACTACTGCCTCTGGGGTGAAGAGCGTTCTGTGGGCCTGTATAAATAAGTTGTTTGTGGATTGAGGAGTTTCCCCTACTAGGATGTTGCCAGGACTGGAAGGTTTTGAGTAATAAGGAGGGGCTGGGACTTTATTCACTGGAGCACAGGAGGTTGGGAGGTGACATTATTGAGATTGATAAAATCATGAGGAGTGGAGGTAAGGTGAATAGCAAAGGGCTCTTCCTTAGCGTAGGGTAGCTCAAGACTAGGGGGCATATTTCTTTAAAGTGACAGGAGAGAGATTTAAAAGGAACCCGAGGGGCAACGTTTTGACAGAGGACGGTTTACACGTGGAATGAACTTGCTGAGGATGTGGACAATGCAGGTACGTTTACAAAGTCTAAACGACATTTGGATGGGTACATGAATAGAAAGGTTTAGAGGGATATGGGCCAAACGCAGGTAAGTGGGACTAGTTTAGTTTGGGAACCCTGGACGCCATGGATGAGTTGGACCGAAGGGTCTATTTTTGTGCTGTCTACCTCTCTGAACCAGAAGTGATCTTACTGAAACCAGAAGAATTCTGAAAGGGGCTTGACAGGATTGATGCAGATAAAATGCTCCTTTGTGGTGGAAGTCATAGAATCCCAACAATGTGGAAACAGGCCATTCAGCCTATCTATTCCACACTGGCCCTCTGAAGAGCATCCCACACATACCCACCCCCTTACTCCGTATTTCCCATGGCCAATCCACCCTAAGTTTCACATCCCTGGTCACGATGGGTAATTTAGCACAGCATATCCACCCTAACCTCTACACCCTAATCTGTAAATTACCTTCTCAAAAATGTAATTTAAATGTAGAGTTTTTCTCGAAGAAAAATGGTAGTCTGACTCAACATTCGGGCGCAGACAGAATTCACACTCATTGTTAGAAAAGCTCTGCATTTGAATGACATTCTTGAGAAGGTAACAAAAAACAAGTTCTGGGATTAACAAACCAAAGAGCAGAAACCTATTCTAAAAGATGAAGGATTTAATCTAAAATTGTTTGATGTGTCACACTTCCATGACGCTCGACTCCTTTGGATATAAATTGTGATTATGATCTCATTCTCCACAACTACCTGATGAAGGAGCGGCGCTCCAAAAGCTAGTGCTTCCAAACAAACCTGCTGGATTATAACCTGGTGTTGTGTGATTTTTAACTTTGTCCGTGGGAAACACATGAGTTGTAGGACTGCGAACAGTTCTTATTTTGTGATCTATTCCAAGTGCAATTTCTCCTCTGTGCAGGCACGGGTGAACAGTTTGGCTTTTGTGCTTTGTGCGAGATCAGGCTAGCAGCTTTTAAATCCTTATGTGAAGCAACAGAAGTAAACTGTCAATCAGCAATTGTATTCCGAGAGTGGTACTTCCAGCTCTGGTAATCCTGTTGCATCAACAGAGAGAGGGTGAGGATGTCACATCTCAAGAGCAGACAGAAAAGTTATTTCGCTTGTTGAGTCGGTTCCTCACTCAGATGAGACCGGATACTGCTTTTAATGGATCATAATTAAATGCTACAATGGAACACCTTAAATTCAAGGAATTTTGAAAGGGCAAACGAACAGTAACTTTGAACAGAGATGTTCTCCATTTCTAACCTTGGTTGAGCCATGTGAAGCCTTTTTACTGATAGCTCCACAATCATGTTCCTGCTGGATTTTTTTCAAGACAAAATTTCTGGTGGGAGAAATTCTGCAAGCTGGGAAGGCGGGGAAATGAGAAAAAAAGCTGTTAAAAGCTGTTAAAAGAACTGTGGGCCCACGAGCTCTCGTGGGAGCAGTGCATTTGCCAAAAACATTTCGGAGGAATTCTGTGTAACTGTTGGACTGAAAATAGTTTCCCCACTGAAGGTTAAACAGGTATTGAGAACGTTGCGCATTATAGAGTGTTCCTGAGGACCGGAGGAGGATTGAATTT
Organism: Chiloscyllium plagiosum; assembly: GCF_037043375.1. Lineage (NCBI taxonomy): Eukaryota > Metazoa > Chordata > Chondrichthyes > Orectolobiformes > Hemiscylliidae > Chiloscyllium > Chiloscyllium plagiosum. The sequence continues at coordinate 92,033,596 of NW_028270165.1, read as the reverse complement.
GCCAACGTGAACCACACTTTGCAGAGAGAGGAATTTTCTCCAGATGGAATAGGTTGATGGAAGTCAACAATTGTCAGATTATTTCATGAAAATAACAGCTGGTATGGGGATCCCAGAAGAGGGGCGTCTGTGATGAGCACACAGAAACAAACCCTTCAGTCCAGGCCAACCAGATATCCTAAATTAATCTAGTGACCCATTTGCCAATATTAGGCCCATATCCCTCTGAATTCTTCCTATTCATGTCCCCATCCAGATGCATTTTTTCCTTCGGAGAATACTTGGGTGAGAGCCAAGATATGCAATATCTCAATGTATAATAATGAAGCAGCTCATTTATTCTGAAATCATTTCAATTAGTTGCCAAATAATAGCTGCATAACTGTTGTCAATATTGATACCCAGGAAAGCTATTTTGTGTAATATATTTCCTTTGTAAAGATCTTATCCAAATTATAAAATGAATGTATTTTCATATGAAATAAAATTTGCAGTGTTTTATTAAATGGTTGAAAGTAACTTTTGCACTTAATTGCTCCGTTTGGGATTAAACATTGTGACTTAGATAAAAGTGATCTTTCATAATTTATGGTGAGTCTATTAACAAACGAATGTTGCCATTTGCTCTCAAGTTTGCTCAGATTCAATTTGAAATTCTTGAATGAGTTGAATAAGGGGTAAAAAGTAAATATTTATTGCCCTTTTCTGAAATTCTCTGCACTGCCATTGTATTTGGTTCAACAAAATATGTATCTCTCTTCATAACTTTGATATCACCACAAATCCTAGGAACCCCATCCAGAACAAACATATAAATACAAAGGAGGAGACAACAGCTTCGCTTCACTTGGAGGTCACCACTGATGATGTTACCTAGCCAGGTAATGAAACGTCTAGATATCAAACCTACAGCTCAGCGAGCAAACCTGCACCCTAAACATTCTACTTTGCTGAAAGACTGCACAATCTGCAGGCAGTCAGTACATGTAATATATTGTCAATTCCACTTTGAAAATAGATAATGGGCCCATTTCTTTTTAGATGTGAACATAAGTGGTGTAGTAAGTAAGTTTGCTGATGACACCAAAATTGGAGGTGTAGTCGACAGCGAAGGAGGTTACTTCAGATTACAATGGGATCTTGATCAGATGGGCCAATGGACTGAGAAGTGCCAAATGGAGTTTAATTTAGATAAATGTGAGGTGCTGCATTTTGGGAAAGCAAATCTTAGCAGGACTTATACACTTAATGGTAAGGTCCTAGAGGGTGTTGCTGAACAAAGAGACCTTGGAGTGCAAGTTCATAGCTCCTTGAAAGTGGAGTCGCAGGTTGATAGGATAGTGAAGATGGTGTTTTGTATGCTTTCCTTTATTTGGTCAGAATATTGAGTACAGGAGTTGGGAGGTCATATTACTGCTGTACAGTTGGAATATTGCGTGCAATTCTGGTTTCCTTTCTATCAGAAAGAATTTGTGAAACTTAAGGGTTCAGAAAAGATTTACAAGGATGTTGCCAAGACTGGAAGATTTGAGCTATAGGGAGAGACAGAACAGGCTGGGGCTGTTTTCCCTGGAGCGTCAGAGGCTGAGGGGTGACCTTATAGAAGTTTATGAAATCATGAGGGGCATGGATAGGATAGATAGACAAAGTCTTTTCCCTGAAGTGGGAGAGTCCAGAAATAGAGGGCATAGGTTTACAGTGAGAGGGGAAAGATAGGAAAGAGCCTTAAGAGGCAACCTTTTCATTTAGAGGGTGGTACGTGTATGGAATGAGCTGCCAGAGGAAGTGGTGGAGACTGGTACAATTACAACACTTAAAAAGCAACTGGAGGGATATGGGCCCCGTGCTGGCAGGCAGGATGAGATTGGGTTGGGATATCATGCACAGGGATGTGCAGGTTAGGTGCATTAGTCACGGGTAAATGTTGAGCAATAGGGGCAGGGGAATTGCGTGGGTGGGTTACCCTTCGGAGGATCGGTGTGTAGTCTTTGGGCCGAGTGGCCTGCTCCCACACTGTTTGGAGTCTCTGAAGGGGAAGGGATTTTTGTAAACTGTGCAAGGCAATGCAGGCGTAGTGCGGGGGCCTGCTGTTGGCCTTGCTCCACCCCTTGCTCCTCCCTCTGTTGTTGAGCTGTCTAACAAACATCTACTCTTTCTCTGCCTTTTTGCTGGGGGCAACTGAAGCTGTAACAATGTTGGGACGCAATAAAGGTTACCTGAACATTCTGTCAGACTCAGACTCTCATTGAAAGCTTAGAGCTCCAAGCGGTTTTTGTTTTAAAGCTGCTCATTTCTTGCAGCCCCCTGCATTAAGTTTCCAATGTTGTATATCAGATGGAGCAGTGACTGAGTAGCTGGTTTCGTTAGAAGTTTACATTTTTCGGGAGTGCAGGCACTGCATTGTTTCAGCGGCAGTTTACTGGCAGCACTGGGAAGTGTGGGCTGTGTTCATTAGAAAGGAGGTGGAGGTGCTGCTGTTGGACGAGGTGGGACAAGGTTTAAAAATCACAACACCGGGTTATAGTGCAACAGGTTTATTTGGAAGCACTAGCTTTCGGAGCGCTGCTCCTTCATCGGGTAGCTATGGAGCAGGACCATAAGTTCAGGTACATACTTTGAAAGTTGAATCACTGGTTGGAAGGGTGCTTCAGAAGGCATTCAGCACACTTACCTTATTTGTTCACACCATTGAATAAAGGAATTGGGACATAATTTAGAAGTTGTACAGGATGTTGGTGAAGCCACTTGTAAAGTACTGAGAACGCTTCTGGTGGCCCTGTAATAGGAAGAATACTATTACAGAGGGTTCAGTAAAGATTCACCAGGATATTACCAAGACTGGAGGGTTTGAGTTATAAGGAGAGGTTGAGAATCTCTTCACTGGAGCACAGGAGGTTGAGGGGTGACCTCATTGAGATTGATATAATCATGAGAGTTCTAGGTGACATGAACATCAAAAATAGCGAGGAGCCTGCGCGGTGATGTCAAGTGACTGGGGGGGGGTAGAAATTGTGGCAGTTGGACATTTTAAATCCATCAGGAACAGCATCTCCATACAGCATATTGTGCATGTCAGGTGAGATGCCAGAAGACGAGAGGTTGGCTAACATGGTACCACTGTTTAAGAAGAGTGGTAAGGACATGTCAGGGAACTTTAGACCAGTGAGCCTGACGTCAGTGGTGGGCACATTGTTGGAGGGAATCCTGAGAGAGAGGATGTACATGTATTTGAAAAGACAAGGACAGATTAGGGATAGTCAACATGGTTTTGTGTGGGAAATCATGTCTCACAAACTTGATTGAGTTTTTTGAGGAAGTCACAAAGAGGATTGAGGAAGGCAGAGCAGTAATGTGATGTATATGGACTTCAGTAAGGCGTTTGACAAGGTTCCCCGTGGGAAACTGATTCGCAAGGTGAGATCTCAAGGAATACAGAGGGAACTAGCCATTTGGATACAGAACTGGCTCAAAGGTAGAAGACAGAGGGTGGTGGTGGAGGGTTGTTTTTCAGACTGGAGACCTGCGACCAGTGGAGTACCACAAGGATCGGTGCTCGGTCCTCTACTTTTTGTCACTTATATAAATGATTTGGATGCGAGCATAAGAGGTACAGTTCGAGGGAGAGGAATGCAACAATTAAGAGGCATTCGAATGGGGATATGAATAGGAAAGGTTTGGAGGGATGTGGGCCAGGTGTTGAGGAGCGGGACTGGATTGGGTTGGGATATCTGGTCGGCATGGACGGATTGGACCGAAGGGTCTGTTTCCATGCTGTACACTTCTGACTCTATGCTGGTTCAGCAAAAGTCCCGCATGCTCTGTCTGCAGAAACAGTGCAAACCCTTCTTCAAATGGACCAATGAGAAGCCAGACAAGGAGCCTGGGCCTCCTGCCAATCAGAGCTCCCCAATTGTCTGAATGCGGAAGATGGACCATCAGGTTCTGAAGCTGATGCTGCTGCTCCTCTCCAAATGAACATTGAGCTTCACCTCAGACTGCAACTTCCTTCCTCTCTCTGCCATCTGTGAGTACGGCACTATCTTTACCATTTCATTTTTTCATTCTGGGGTTAAATTGTTGACTTGCAGCAACTGAAAAGAAAGTGAGTGAAGGGACAGAGTCGGGAAATGTTGGTCCAGGTTAGTGTCTCAATTGGCAAACGCACGGCAAATGCAGTCCCACAGTGTGAAGTGATAGCCTCAGTTATGAAAAAATAACTGCTGAAAGGAGGTACGTTGTTTAAATGGTGACATATTGGGATGTGGACAAAGTGAGGACTGCAGATGCGAGTCGAAAAGTATGGCACTGGAAAAGCACACGAGGTCAGGCAGCATCCGGGGAGCAGGAGAATCAACGTTTCAGGCACGAGCCCTTCCTCAGGAATGAGGTGTGGATGGAGAAAGTGGCCTCAGCGTCCTTCCACACCAGTTGTCAGACGGATGCAGCAAGCAATCAGCAAGGCAAGAGGAATATTAACAAGAGGAATTGATTTCAGAAGTAGGGATGCCTTCCTGCAGTTAGGGGGTCATTGAATATATTCAAGGCTGAGTTCATCTGATTTTAGAACAACCATGAAGTGGATGTTTATGGGGGAAGGCAAGTAAAATGGTTTCAAGACCAGTACAGAACAGTTACAGAGTCATACAGCACAGAAACAGACCCTTCAGCCCAACTAGTCCATGCTGACTATATTCACAAACTGAACTAGTCCCACCTGCCTGTGTTTGCCCCATATCCCCCTGAACCTTTCCTATTCATGTACTTATCCAAATGTCTTTTAAACGTTGTTACTCAACCTGCATCCACAATTTCCTCTGGACATTCATTCCACACAAACCACTGTTTAAAAAAAAGATGCTCCTCATGTGTTTTTTAAATCTTTCTCCTCTCACCTTAATTTGCTCTCTAATCTTGAAACGACACACGCCGTTCAACTTATCTTTGCCCCTCATGGTTTTGTAAACCTCAATAAAGAGAACAAAGAACCTTACAGCACAGGAACAGGCCCTTCAGCCCTCCAAGGCTACGCTGATCGAGATACTCTATCTAAGCCTTGCCGCCTATTTTCTAAGGATCTGTATCCCTCTGCTCCTTGCCCATTCATGTCTCTGTCTAGATACATTCGAAATGACGCTCTGGATCCCACCCCTACTGCCTCCGCTGGCGATGAATTCGAGGCACCCACCATCCTCTGTGTACAGAACTTTCCATGTCTATCTCCCTCAAACCTTTGCCCCTCACTGTGAACTCGTGACCCTGAGTAATCAAGTCTTCCCGTCTGGGAAAATAACTGCTGAAAGGAGGTGCGTTGTTTAAATGGTGATATATTGGCACGTGAAGAAAGTCAGAACTTCAGATCCTGGAGATGAGAGTCAAAACGTGTGGCACTGGAAAAGCACAGGAGGTCAGACAGCATCCGAGGAGCAGGAGAAGCGACGTTTCAGGCACGAGCAAATCACTCTCTTTCAAAATGTTGCCCCTCCGGTTCCTTTTAAATCTCTCACCTTACATTAAAAAAAATGCCCGCCTAGTTGAGTTCCCCTGCGCTGGATTGTTCTATGTTCTAAACTTAGTGCAGGAGGCTGAACGAAATGAGCAGCTTTAAAACAAAAACCTCTTAGAGCTCAAAGCTTTCAATGAGAGTCTGAGTCCGGCGGTAAGTTCAGGTAACCTTTATTGCAACTAAACTTGGTTCCAGCTTCAGATCCCCCCAGCAAAAAGGCAGAGAAAAAGCAGTTGCCTTTTGAACAGCTCAAGTGTGCACACACCACACTTGCCCTCCTCCTCACCCCCCCACACCACACTTGCCCTCCTCCTCACCCCCCCCACACCACACTTGCCCTCCTCCTCACCCCCCCCACACCACACTTGCCCTCCTCCTCACCCCCCCCACACCACACTTGCCCTCCTCCTCACCCCCCCCACACCACACTTGCCCTCCTCCTCACCCCCCCCACACCACACTTGCCCTCCTCCTCACCCCCCCCACACCACACTTGCCCTCCTCCTCACCCCCCCCACACCACACTTGCCCTCCTCCTCACCCCCCCCACACCACACTTGCCCTCCTCCTCACCCCCCCCACACCACACTTGCCCTCCTCCTCACCCCCCCCACACCACACTTGCCCTCCTCCTCACCCCCCCCACACCACACTTGCCCTCCTCCTCACCCCCCCCACACCACACTTGCCCTCCTCCTCACCCCCCCCACACCACACTTGCCCTCCTCCTCACCCCCCCCACACCACACTTGCCCTCCTCCTCACCCCCCCCACACCACACTTGCCCTCCTCCTCACCCCCCCCCACACCACACTTGCCCTCCTCCTCACCCCCCCCACACCACACTTGCCCTCCTCCTCACCCCCCCCACACCACACTTGCCCTCCTCCTCACACCCCCACACCACACTTGCCCTCCTCCTCACCCCCCCCCACACCACACTTGCCCTCCTCCTCACCCCCCCCACACCACACTTGCCCTCCTCCTCACCCCCCCCACACCACACTTGCCCTCCTCCTCACCCCCCCCACACCACACTTGCCCTCCTCCTCACCCCCCCCACACCACACTTGCCCTCCTCCTCACCCCCCCCACACCACACTTGCCCACCCTGTTTTTACTATTGGGTAAAAACAATAACTGCAGATGCTGGAAACCAGAGTTTGGATTATTAGTGCTGGAAGAGCACATCAGTTCAGGCAGCATCTGAGGATCAGTAAAATCGATGTTTCGGGCAAAAGCCCTTCATCAGGAATAAAGGCAGAGAGCCTGAAGGGTGGAGAGACAAGTGAGAGGAGGGTGGGGGTGGGGGAGAGAAAGTAGCATAAAGTACAATAGGTGAGTGGGGGAAGAGGATGAAGGTGATAGGTCAAGGAGGAGGGTGGAGTGGATAGGTGGAAAAGATGATAGGCAGGTAGGACAAGTCATGGGGACAGTGCTGAGCTGGAGGTTTGGAACTAGGGTGAGGTGGGGGAAGGGGAACTGAGGAAACTGTTGAGTCCACATTGATGCCCTGGGGTTGAAGTGTTCCGACGCAAATAATGAGGCATCTAGTGGCAAGGGAGGGGCAGTGAAGGAGGCCCAGGACCTCCATGTCCTCAGCAGAGTGGGAGGGGGAGTTGAAATGTTGGGCCACGGGGCGGTTTGGTTGATTGGTGCGGGTGTCCCGGAGATGTTCCCGAAAGCGCTCTGCTAGGAGGCGCCCAGTCTCCCCGATGTAGAGGAGACCGCATCGGGAGCAACAGATACAATAAAATGATATGGTGGATGTGCAGGTAAAACTTTGATGGATGTGGAAGGCTCCTTTAGGGCCTTGGATGGAGGTGAGGGAAGTGGTGTGGGCGCAGGTTTTGCAATTCCTGCGGTGGCAGAGGAAGGTGCCAGGATGGGAGAGTGGGTTGTAGGGGGGGGGGGGCGTGGACCTGACCAGGTAGATACTGAGGGAACGATCTTTGCGGAAGGCAGAAAGGGCTGGGGAGGGAAATATATCCCTGGTGGTGGGGTCTTTTTGGATGCGGCGAAAATGTCGGCAGATGATTTGGTTTATGCGAAGGTTGGTAGGGTGGAAGGTGAGCACCAGGGGCGTTCTGTCCTTGTTGCGGTTGGAGGGGTTGGGTCTGAGGGCGGAGGTGCGGGATGTGGACGAGATGCATTGGAGGGCATCTTTAACCACGTGGGAAGGGAAATTGCGGTCTCTAAAGAAGGGGGGGCATCTGGTGTGTTCTGTGGTGGAACTGGTCCTCCTGGGAGCAGATACGGCAGAGGCGGAGGAATTGGGAATACGGGATGGCATTTTTGCAAGAGGTAGGGTGGAAAGAGGTGTAATCCAGGTAGCTGTGGGAGTCGGTGGGTTTGTAAAAACTGTCGGTGTCAAGTCGGTTGTCACTAATGGAGATGGAAAGGTCCAGGTAAATTTAAGGTCAGGGTGGAATGTGTTGGTGAAGTTGATGAATTGCTCAACCTCCTCGCGGGAGCACGAGGTGGCACCAATGCAGTCATCAATGTAATGGAGGAAGAGGTGGGGAGTGGTGCCAGTGTAATTACGGAACATCAATTCTCTACGTAGCCAACAAAGAGACAGGCATACCTGTGGCCCATACGTTGCCCATGGCTACCCCTTTGGTCTGGAGGAAGTGGGAGGATTCGAAGAAGAAATTGTTAAGGGTGAGGACCAGTTCAGCCAAACGAATGAGAATGAGTGTCGGTGGAAGGGTACTGTTGGGGACGTTGGGAGAGGAAAAAATGGAGGGCTTGGAGGCCCTGGTCGTGGCGAATGGAGATGTAGAGGGATTGGATATCCATGGTGAGGAGGAGGTGTTAGGAGCCGGGGAAACGGAAGTCTTGGAGGAGTTGGAGGGCATGGGTGGTGTCTCGAACGTATGTGGGGAGTTCCTGGACTAGGGGGGTTAGGACAGTGTCGAGGTAGGTAGAAATGAGTTCAGTGGGGCAGGAGCATGCTGAGACAATGGGTCGGCCAGGCTTGTGGATCTTGGGAAGGAGGTAGAACCGGGCAGTGCGGGTTCCCGGACTATGAGGTTGGTAGCTGTGGGTGGGAGATCTCCTGAGGTGATGTGGTTCTGTATGGTCTGGGAGATGATGGGTTGGTTATGGGGGTTGGGGTCATGGTCAAGGGGGCAGTCGGAAGAGGTGTCATCGAGTTGGCGTTTGGCTTCAGCGGTGTAGAGGTCAGTGCGCGAGACTACCACTGCGCCCCCTTTATCTGCTGGCTTAATGGTGAGGTGGGGATTGGAGCTGAAAATGTGTTGCTGGAAAAGCGCAGCAGGTCAGGCAGCATCCAGGGAACAGGAGAATCGACGTTTCGGGCATAAGCCCTTCTTCAGGATTGGAGCAGAGGGATTGGAGGGCTGCGAGTTGTGAGGGTGAGAGGTTGGAGTGGGGGATGGGGGTAGACAGTTGAGGTGGTTAATGTCCCGGCGGCAGTTGGAAATGAAGAGGTCGAGAGCAGGTAATAGGCCAGCGCGGGGTGTCCACGTGGATGCAGTGCGTTGGAGGTGGGTGAAGGGGTCCTCGGAAGGTGGGCGCGAGTCCAGATTGTGAAAGTAAGCTCGGAGGCAGAGGCGGCGGAAGTGTTACTGGTTCTGTTTCCAAAGTCGAATTTACAAACTATTACATGTATTGATTGCCTGCAGATTTTTCCTTAAAAAAATGCACATAGAATGTATTTGCAAATATACTTGTGCTTTACAAAGTTAGTAATAAATAATTTGCTGACCGCAGGGTTATGAGAGGTGAAACCCTATTTGATAAGCCCTGGACCCACACTGAGGTCCGTGGCATGCTTCAAGATGCCCTCTATCTGTTTGAGTGCCCAACATTAGTTTTAATTGGCGAGTAGAAATCTGAAGTATAATTGCTCACTTCAGGATGTCCAGATTTGAATGAATTTGGCATACAGGACACATTGGGCAACTATTAAAGAGTCTGTTGTATTTCCCTGGGTTATGGACTCATGCAGAAACACAAACAATTTGTGTCCGATTTTCAAATGGAACAGCTGAGAGGTATTTAGAGTTTGCACACTTGGTTAAGCAGCAATGTGTCACAGCCAGGATTTATGAGGCTCAACTCCCTAACTTGGGTTGTTCTGGAATGTGAGCGCCTCATTAGCCTTGGAAGGAAGGAAGAAATAAAGAAAAGCTGACAAACAGATATGAAGCAAGTTAGAAAATGTTACAGAGAGACACACACAGGCAGAAGTTTGCAGGAAAGTTAACACTTCATAATCTGGTTTCAATGCACATTAGCCTGGGTATGGTACTGATATCACAGGGGCCTCAAATAGGGTACTCCCTCAATACGCAAACCAAAACATGGGTGCCCCCTGCTGGACTGGTTTGTGTTCATTCTTTGCTGCTGCCTATTTCAGTTGATGATGTCCATTATTGTGGCACCCAGATTTTCGGAAAGCAGCTAGGAAAAGATCTGAAGCGTGTTTAATTTGTAAACAAACAAGGTGCATACTCGAAGAGGGATGCCCTGTGTTTGTTAACCACTTCCTTGTCTGGTCAGCTTTTGTACTGGTTTACAACTTGCGTATATGGAATCACCTCGCTTACATTGTCATGAATATTGTCTAATATGAGGAGATGTATTTAGTAGATGAATCAAAACCATCTCAATGACTGAAACAGCTGACACTGCATTGTTGGACAAATGGGAAATATTTGCATCAGTTAATGAAAACTCTTCAAAGTTTACAGTCACGGGTACGTCAAGCTGAAGTATCAGGACCGGGGCATATTGGAGCCTGCTTCCTCGGGCAGAGAATTCCGCAGATACACTACTCTCTGGGAAAACCAGCAGCCCTCACTTCCTCCTCCTCATCTCTGTCCTAAACCTACTCTCCCAAAGCTTGGGGCCTAGTCTCAGCCACCAGCAGAAATGACTGGATAGGGTAGGGCTTCATCCTCTCAGTGCAATGAATTCCCACTTTCCACCAAAATCCCGGATGTACTCACTTAGTTGCTTGCTGTCTCACAAATGAAAGATTTCGTTCTAACGTCTTCCGGCCCAGTAGGGCAAAACATCTTTGAAAGCTGCTCTGAAAGCCCTGTCTTCACAACCACACTTCTGCTTTCACCGAAGACAGTAAGAGTCATACACCACAGAAACAGATCCTTCCACCCAATTCGTCAATGCCAACCATATATCCAAAATCAATTTGCCATATGCCAGCATGTGGCCCATATTCCTCAAAACCTTTCCTCTTCATGTACCCATCCAGATGCTTCTTAATTGTTGTAATTGTACCAGCCTCCACCACTTCCTGTCAGCTCGTTCCATAAACGTAAAACCCTCTGAGAAAAAGTGGCCCCTCGGGTCCCTTTTCAATCTTTGCCCTCTGAGCTCAAACCTCTGCCTTCTAATTTTGCACTCCCCTACCTGGAGGAAAAGACCTTGGCTATTTACCCCTATCCATGCCACTTATAAACTTCTATAAAATTCCCGACACAAAGGGAAAACAGCCCCAGCCTATTCAGACTCTCGCTCAAACCCTCCAACTCTGACACCAGCCTTATAAACCTTTTCCAAAACATTTCAAGTTTCACAACATCCTTCCATAGGATGGAGATCAGAATTACACACAATATTCCAAAAGTGGCCTAACCAATGACCTGTACAGCCGCAATATGTCCTCCCAACTCCTTCACTCAATGCTCTGACCAATAGAGGAAAGCATACCAAACATCATCTTCACTATCCTGTCTACCTGCGACTCCACTCACAAGGAACTATGAACGTGCACTCCAAGGTCTCTTTCTTCTGCAACACTCCCCCTGTCTAAGTCCTGCCTGCATTGCTTGACCAAAATGCAACACATCACATTTCTCCAAGTTCAACTCCATCTGCCCCTCCGTAGCTTATCAGCTCATCCAATCAATTCTAATTTATCGTGAACTTTCTTTCCTCTCTTATTCCTTAGAAACTGAAGATCTCCATCCCACACACCCTCCCTCCATTTCCAATTTGCTGAACCTAATCCCTGCTGTACCTCATCCTGAAGGGTCTGGTTCATGCTGATTAACAGGGCCATACTCAGGGGAGATCTAATTGAAACACATAATACTGAAAAGCCTGGACAGAGTGGATGTTGGGAAGATGTTCCCCTCGATAGGAGAAACTAAGACCCGAGGGCACAGCTTTAGAGTAAAGGGAAGACTTTTTAGAATGGAGATAAGGAGAAACTTCTTCAGCCAGAGAGTGGCAAATCTATGGAATTCATTGGCACAGAAGACTGCAGAGGCCAGGTCACTGAGGATATTTAGACTGAGATAGCTAGGTTCTTGAGTATTGAAGGGATCAAAGGTGACAGGGAGAAAGCAGAATGGCGCTCAGAAACTGATCAGCCATGATTGAATGGTATGAGCAGACCTGATGGGCTGAATAGCCTACTTTCTACTCCTTTGCCTTATCGTCTCTTGCTGTCCAGGTCACAGAATTGGGAGGAGGAGTCGGCCATTTGGTCTTTTAATCCTGCACCAGCAGTGAACAGATCACAAATGCATATGGACCTCCCTACATTGAGATGCAGAGGCTGGAACTTTTCTCACTGGAGCAGAGGTTAAGAGGTGTCCTTAGAGAGGATTAAAAAATCATGAGGGACTGTGCAAATGGCAGGTGAGAGACAATGGCAGGTATCATTTCAAGATTAGGAAGCAAATGTCTAAAGTGAGAGTAGAACGAGTCTAAAGACACGAGGAGCACGTGTTTTTTTAAAGAAAGAGTGTGGTTGTTTGTGGAATGAATGTCTAGAGGAAGTGGTGGATGCAAGTACAGATACAATGTTTAAAATACATTTTGATAAGTACGTGAATAGGAAAGGTTCGGAGGGATATGGGCCAAACACAGGCAGATGGGATTAGTTTGTGAATATAGTCAGCATGGATTCGTTGACCTGAAGGGTGTGTTTCTATGCTGTATGACTGTCACTGTTCTGTACTAGCCTTAAAACTATTTTCTTGCCTTCCCCAATAACCATCCACTTCTCTGTTGTTCAAAAATGATATGAACTCAGCCTTGAATATATTCAATGACCCCCTAACTGCAGGAAGACATCCCCACTTCTGAACTCAATTCCTCTTGCTCATACACCACTTGCCTTGCTGAATGCTTGTTGCACCTGTCTGACAACTGGCAGCGACTGGTGTAGGAGGATGCTGAGGCCCCTTTGTCCATCCACACATCATTCCTGATGAAGGGCTCTTACCCGAAATGTCAACTATCCTACTCCTTGGATGCTGTCTGACCTGCTGTGCTTTTCCAGCGCCACACATTTTGACTCTGATCTCCAGCATTGCAGTCCTCACTTTCTACACTTCCCAATATATCACCATTTAAACAATACATCTCATTTCTGCTTTGTTTTTTCCACAGCAAAGACTATAACTTCACCCTGTGGTACTGCACTTGCCAGGTGTTTGAGGCGCAGACCTGGACCAGCTTTTCCGGAGTCTGTCCTCTTTCTGGATTCACTCCCTTTCTTCTCAGTTGCTGCAATTCAACAATTGGATCCCAGCATGAAAATAAAAGAAATAGAAAAGGCAGTGAGAGAAGAGTGTGCTGTTGGACAGAGGAAGGAAATTACAGTCTTGGATGAATCTCAATCTTCATTCAGAGAGAGAGGAGCAGCAACAGCTTCAGAAGCTCATGGGTCAAGATTAGAGTGGTGCTGGAAAAGCACAACAGGTCAGACAGCATCCGAGGAGCAGGGGAACGGCAAAAGAAATTCATGCACCATTTTTACAGACAGATAGAAGTATGTGCAGTTTTTTGCAGACACCGGCGAACATGCGCAGCGCTTGCTGAACCGAGGGGCACGTGCAGTAGGCTTTGTAGATATGCTCGTGTAACTGACAGATTCAACTGGCCAAATGTCAATAGGAGGAAAAAAAGGGTAGAGCCACAATTTTGTTTCACCTTCCCACCTCTGGCTCTACATAACCGCGCATGTTCCTCGCTTTTCTCCTTACCCTCACCCCTTGTGATTTTTCAAATCTCAATAAGGTCATCCCTCAACCTCCTCCATTCCAGTGAAAAAGTCCCAGCCTCTCCCGATAACTCAAACCCTCCAGTCCTGGCAACGTCCAAGTAAATCTTTACCGAACCCCCTCTAATAATATTCTTCCTATTACAGGGTGACCAGAACTGTACTCAGTACTCTGAACAAAATGGCCTCACCAACACCCTGTATAACCTCAACATAGAACAAAGAAAATTTACAACCCAGGAACAGGCCCTTCAGCCCTTCAAGCCGAAGACGATCCAAATCCCCTGTCTAAACCTATCGCGCAATTCCTGAATCTGTATCCCTCTGCTCTCCCCCTACTCATGCATCTGTACAGATGCACCTTTTCTTTTTATAGATATTTTTATTGAAAATTTAACATTTTTACAAGTTTACAAATTAAAAAAAGACAAGTACAAACATTAATATACAATTAAATTTTAAATAAATAGTCAAAACCTGTCAAACAAAAAGAGATACAGAGAAGAAAAAGAAAAAACTCATCTAGCTACTAATCTAACCTATAACTAAGGTAAAAACAATAACTGCAGATGCTGGAAACCAGATCTAACCTATAACTAACCAGAGTGTATGATCAAATATCTTACATTATTCAAAAGAAAACAGGATAACATAGTAATTAAGTAGTGAAGTACACACTCGTAATGAGTTAACATCAAGTTGTAATAAAACCCGTATTCATGTGGGATTCCTCTCCCAAGGGGCCCCGGACCAGCCAGAACTGTTACCTCAACTAGATGAAAGCCCTCAAAAGAATGGCCGAAATATCTATATCCATGTAATTCAAAGAGGGCTGCCATATTTTATAGAATAATTCAGTTTTTTGGTGCACCATATTTGTAAGGAAGTCAAGGGGAACACATTCCATGATTAATCTGTGCCAATTCTGAAGTCCTAGAGGGCCCTCAGCCACCCAGTTTACTGAGATATTTTTCCTTTCATAGAAGGAGAGAATGGAAAATAATGTCCTCCCGTGCACATCCAGAGAAGGTAAGCTTGAGAAGCCCAGAAGAGGAGATACTGGATCTACTGTAATTTCCATTCCCAAGATTTCTGTCAGGGCGTTTACTATTTCGGTCCAGTATTTGTGGATCTTATGGCATGTCCATAAGCGGTGTCTAAGAATGCCCACCTCTTTTACATTTGGGACACATTGGAGATACTCCTACCCTAAATGTTGCCAATCTTTCCGGTGCCATATGGGCCCTATGAAGTATTTTTAACTGAATGGCCCGAGTTCTGTTACAAATGGAGATTTTTTTTGGCATTTTCCCAGATGTCATTCCACATTTCTGTAGAAATTTCCAGCCCCAAATCCCGATCCCATGTTCTAAGCAGACGATCCATATCTTCCGATACTTCATCACGTATTAAATGATAAAGAGTGCTGACCGAGGGTACGCCCACTGGCCACAACACTCTTCATTCTCTACCTGATTTATAGAGACCATTTAATAGCGTAGTCGTCTTCTGTATGTAGTATCGTATTTAGAAGTATCAAAAGAGGTCTCCATTAGGTAATCCAAATTTCTGATGCAGCTGTTCAAAAGACATCAGGACCCCCCCTTCTCAAACAGATCCCCTAAACAGGAGATACCCCTGGATCTCCAGGATTTGAATGTGGCATCCGTAAGCCCCGGTTGAAAACCCCATGCCCCCACTATAGGAGTATAGGGGGATGTTTTATGTGAATTACCCTCGTTTTGCCGCATGAAATTCCAAGCTTTAATTGTGTTTAGTATTATAGGGTTTCTACAGTGGTCCGTAATGATTTTCATCTAATCTAAAAATAAGAGGTTAATAAGAGAGCACTGTACTCGAGAAGCCTTGATGTCCATCCAGATTGATTGCGGGTCAGACGTGACCCAATCGGCTATGTAGCTTAACAAGGAACTTAACTGATACTTCCTAAAGTCTGGAAAATCCAGCCCTCCCCCATTGCCTGTGGAAGCTGTAGCTTCCTTAACTTAATGAGGGGCCGTCTAGGATTCCAGATGAACAAACCCAGCCAACCATACAATTTGCACAGTGCCAGCCTCAGCAGCATCACCGCAAGCATTCTCATAGGGTATAAGAGATGGGGAAAGACATTCATTTTAATTAGGGCTATTCTACCTAGCCAGGAAATTGAAAGGTCTCCCCAGCGTGAAGGTCCTGCCTTACCCTTTCCAATAGATGCATAAAATTGGCCTTGTATAGCTGGCCAAATACTGGGGTGATAAAAATGCCTAAGTATAAGAAACCCTCCAGAGACCACCGAAAGGGGAAGTGGGATCCGTCCAATAAGTGGGACATACTAGTGAGGCATGGCCTCCGATTTTGAAAAATTAATTTTGTAGCCTGAAAGTGCACTAAATGTATTAATAACTTGGATTAAGTGAGGCATGGACATCAGAGGATTACTAAGAAAAAGGAGATCATCATCTGCATATAGGGTAATTTTATGTTTACCTGTACCAACCCTCGGGGCCGTTATATTAGAGTCAGCCCGTATCGCTTCCGCCAGTGGCTCAATTATTAACGTGAATAGCAACGGTGAGAGAGGACATCCCTGACGGCAGCCCCTACCCACACTGAAGCTACCTGAGCCTAATCCATTGGTGATCACAACTGCTTTGGGATCATTATACAGTGTTGAGACCCATTTGGCAAATAAGTTTCCAACACCAAACCTTTCTAATGTATAGAACAGGTATGACCATTCAACCCTGTTAAATGCCTTCTCCGCGTCCAATGAGACGACTATTCCTGGTATTTTTTCCTGATGACAGACTTGATTCACATTCAAGACCCTTCTAATATCATTAAATGATCGACGGCCCTTAATAAACCAAGTCTGCTCCTCTTTTATGATATATGGCAGTCTCCAGCCTCAATGCTAATGTTTTAGAGAGAATGTTAAAATCTACAGTTAGCAAGGATATTGGTCTGTGTGATGCACAATCTTCTGGATCTTTTCCTTTTTTGAGAATAAGGGAGATATTCACCTCATTCAGTGAAGGCAGGAGGCAGCCCTGACTATTTCTGTAGTTGTACATGTTCATAAGTGGGCCACCTAATACTCCTGCGAACTCTTTGTAAAATTCAACCTGAAAGCCCTCTGGGCCAGGTGCCTTACCGCTCTGAAGTTGCCTGATTGCTAACCCTCACTTATATCTATACCTCTCTCATACACACGCTCTCTCTCAGACATACACATACAGCACCCTCTCAACACACACACCCTCTCGCAAGCTCATTCTCCATCACAATCACACTTTATCAAGCATGCACACACGCAAATACACACTCACTGATGCACAGTCTTATACACAAACTCACATACAAACACTTTCCTGATGAAAGGCTTGTCCCCAAAACGTTGATTTTCCTGCTCCTTGGATGCTGTCTGACTTGCTGCAACACCAAATTCTTGATCCTAAACTTATTACCCTTTAGTTCTGGGCTCCCCCATCCAAAGGAAAATACCATGTTTATTTACCCTATCCATGTCCCTCATGACGATATAAAAGTGTATAAGGTCACTCCTCAGACTCTGGCACGCTACGGAAAACAGTCCCAGCCTATCCTTATATCTCTCCTCACCCGGGTAACCATGACACACACCTGAGGTCGTAAAGTCTGCTCCCTTCCTGGATTCAATCCAGTTGCTACAAGTGAGCCTGCTCCACGATCATTAAGATCATGGCTGACCTGTCCATCGTCTCATCTCCTCCTCCTCCCTGCAGTCACGAGGAACTCCTTCATTCCCTTCCCAGGCAAAAACCCACCCAACTGTGTCTTGAATATACTGAATGAAGCTGCCTCTATTGCTTCCTTGGCCAGAGTATTCCATAGATTTTGATGGAAGCCCTTTTGCCCAAAACATCGATTTTCCTGCTCCTCGGATGCTTCCTGACTTGCGGTGCTTTTCCAGTATCACTCTAATCATGACTGTTCCATAGATTCACAACCTTCGGGGAAAAGCAGTTCCTCCGCATCTCTGTCTGAAAGCTACCCCCTCTAACCTTGAGGCCTAGTCTCACCCACCAGCAGAAATGACCGGACAGGGTAGTGCAATGACATTGGGAAGATGTTTCCATTGGTAGGAGAGACTAGGACCAGAAGGCACAGCTTTAAGAATAAAGGGAAGACCATGAGGAACAGAGATAAGTGATGTCGCCTTTCCTGCCAACAGCGAGGAGCATGGACACCAGCGGGCATGCGTGCTGTTGTTCACACCGAGGAGCAGACACCATATGCTCTGTAGCGATGCTGGTGTTATTGACAGAATTTAAGTGTTCAAATGCCAAGGGGAGAAATAAAGGGTAGAGCCACAGTTGTCTTTCCTCATTTTATAGCTTTCGCATTTTGTCTGGCTGCTCAACTATTTTTATTAATGTCTTTTCGTCAGTGTAGGGTTGAGGTTCACAACAAGAGGGCATAGGTTATAGGGTGAGAGCAGAACGATATTAAAGGTATCTAAGTCGCAACTTTTCCATGCAGAGGGTGGTGCATATGGAATGAACTGCCAGAGGAAGTAGTGGAAGCCGGTATAATTACAGCACATAAAACACATCTGGATGGATATATGAATAGGAAGGGATTAGTGGGATATGAGCCAAGTGTTGGCAAATGGGACTAGATCAATTTAGGATATCTGGTTGGCATGGACAGGTTGGATTTGTCTGTTTCCATGCTGCACATCTGTGTGACTCTCAATAATAAAGTCTACATTTCCAAATAACAAACTATATCCATGTTAACAAGGCTTAGTGCACAACATGCTTTACTAACCATTCTCAACAGGTCCGGCCCCTTCAATGACTGAGGAACATATACATGCTGGCGTATAATCTCCTTCACTAGTATTTACACACTGCCATCAGCAATGGCAAACAGCATAAGGATTAAACCAAACAGTGAGGTGCAAACAGCACAAGGATTAAACCAAACAGTGAGGGGGTAAACAGCACAAGGATTAAACCAAACAGTGAGGGGTAAACAGCACAAGGATTAAACAAACAGTGAGGGGTAAACAGCACAAGGATTAAACAAACAGTGAGGGGTAAACAGCACAAGGATTAAACACACAGTGAGGGGCAAACAGCACAAGGATTAAACACAGTGAGGTGCAAACAGCACAAGGATTAAACACAGTGAGGTGCAAACAGCACAAGGATTAAACACAGTGAGGTGCAAACAGCACAAGGATTAAACACAGTGAGGTGCAAACAGCACAAGGATTAAACACACAGTGAGGGGCAAACAGCACAAGGATTAAAACACACAGTGAGGGGCAAACAGCACAAGGATTAAAACACACAGTGAGGGGCAAACAGCACAAGGATTAAAACACACAGTGAGGGGCAAACAGCACAAGGATTAAAACACACAGTGAGGGGCAAACAGCACAAGGATTAAAACACACAGTGAGGGGCAAACAGCACAAGGATTAAAACACACAGTGAGGGGCAAACAGCACAAGGATTAAAACACACAGTGAGGGGCAAACAGCACAAGGATTAAAACACACAGTGAGGGGCAAACAGCACAAGGATTAAAACACACAGTGAGGGGCAAACAGCACAAGGATTAAAACACACAGTGAGGGGCAAACAGCACAAGGATTAAAACACACAGTGAGGGGCAAACAGCACAAGGATTAAAACACACAGTGAGGGGCAAACAGCACAAGGATTAAAACACACAGTGAGGGGCAAACAGCACAAGGATTAAAACACACAGTGAGGGGCAAACAGCACAAGGATTAAACACACAGTGAGGGGGAAACAGCACAAGGATTAAACACACAGTGAGGGGGAAACAGCACAAGGATTAAACACACAGTGAGGGGCAAACAGCACAAGGATTAAAACACACAGTGAGGGGCAAACAGCACAAGGATTAAACACACAGTGAGGGGACAAACAGCACAAGGATTAAACACACAGTGAGGGGCAAACAGCACAAGCGCCAGTAAAAGCCGATGGAAAGTGAGTGTAAAATGTCACTATGACAGGACAGGCCCCACATTCCTTCCCCTCCGTCCCCCCCACAACCTGCCTCACCTTTCACGTCCCGGGCCCAGTACCTTCCAGGTGGCCCCATAGTTGACACAGGGGCCGCCCCACGACCAGTAGAACTCCACCACCCCGGCGGCCGACGAGTTCCCAAGCAGGCCCTTAACCCCATCCGCCTCCAGAATGCTCACCGGCTCCTGGCTGCTGTACAGCCGGCCGGTGTGGCCGTGACACAGCAGCTGCGCCAGGAAGGCGGCGGCGGCCAGTGACGGGTGTCTGCCCCGGGCCGCGCGGCGCCATTTTCCTAACGGCCGCCCTCCCGCCGCTTCCTCGCTCGAGCGACTTCTCCTCCCAACCGCCTTCGCCCCCGCGAGACGTCTGCACGGGGGGTGGGCGGGGCGGGGCCGGGGAGCCGCACCGTCACCAAGCAACAGCCACCTCGCGCTACAACTGCTCATTCACAAAAACAAACTCTCCTGTCTCGCTCTGCAGCTGCAGGGGGGACACTGCCACGTTTCCAGGAGCCCTGTCTACATTGGGAAAGCTCACGGCTCAATTTAAACAGATATTCCCACATCTAACGGAACGGCGTCATATCGAAAGGGGGCAATCTGCATTTTAAAGGGACGTGGACATTTTAACGGGTATTGCTGCAAATAAAGAGATTTAAATGGACAAGATTACATTTCAAAGGGATGTGGGCACATTCAAAGGGATATCTTCATATGTAAAGTGACGCAGTTATATCTAAATGAACCTACATTTCGAAGAGACGTTGCCCTATTTATAAGTAGAGACAGTAGGTGTGAATTCTGTCTGTGTCCCAATGTTGAGTCAGACTGACATTTTACTTAGAAAAGCTCGGCATTTAAATTACATTCTTGAGAAGGTAATTTGTAGATTCGGGTTGGCCGTGCTAAGTTACCCATAGTGACCAGGGATGTACAGGTTTGGCTGGATTGGCCATGGGAAATACGGAGTAAGGTTGGGTACGGGTGGGATACTGTTCAGAGGGCCAGAGTGAAATAGATGGGCTGAATGGCCTGCTTCCTCATTGTCAGAATTCTATGACCCTCCCCACAAAGGAGCATTTTATCTGCATCTATCATGTCAAGCCCCTTTCAGAATTCTACTGGTTTCAATAGTGGTATACAGCACAGAAACAGACCCTTCGGTCCAATTCATCCATGCCGACCAGGATTCCCAAACTCAACCAGTCCCACTTGCCTACATTTGGCCCCTTTTCCCTCTCAACCTTTCTATTCATATACCCATCCGAATGCTGTTTCAATGTTGTCACTGTACCTGCATCTACCACATCCTCAGTAACTTCATTCCACGTGCAAATCACCCTCTTTCAAAATGTTGCCCCTCCGGTTCCTTTTAAATCTCTCTCCTTACATTTTAAAAAAATGTCCCCCCCAGGTTTTGAGTTCCCCTGCACTAAGCAAGAGCCCTTTGCTATTCAGCTTACCTCCACTCCTCATGATTTTATCAATCTCAATGAGGTCACACCCCCCAACCTCCTGTGCTCCAGTGAATAAAGTCCCAGCCTCTCCTTATAACTCAAACCCTTCCAGTCCTTACAATATTCTAGTAAGTCTTTACCAAACCCTCTCTGATTGTAATTGGAAGAATACTGGGCCATCAGAACTGTACTCAGTACTCTGAAAGTGGCCTCACCAACATCCTGTACAACCTCAACATGATGTCCCAACCCCTCTACTTCATGGTGTGAACAATGAATGCTATGCTGCTAATTGCCTTCTTAACCACCCTGTCTACCTGTGATGCAACTTCCAAAGAACTATGTACCTGAACACCACTCCCCCCCGCCCCATGTCTGTCTGTTCTATAACATGACCCAGGGCCCTACCATTATCTGTACAAGTCCTGCCCTTCCTTGTTTTAGCAAAATGCAACCCCTTGCTTGTATTAATACCTCTCTCACACATGCTCCCCTTCAGACACACAAACACACGTTTCCCCCCCCAATACTCTCTCAGGCTTATATTCCATCACGCTCACTTTACCAAGCATGTACACACTCTCACACACAAACTCACATGCACGCGCACACAATTCTTTGGGGTGAATTTGTATTGGCAGAATTATATTTGCAGATACATTCAATTTTGCTCAAAAAGCACACAATTTCCAGGCAGTCAATCTATGTAATATTTTATGAATTCCTCCTTGGAAATAGAACCAGTCTGATCCAAGATTGGGGTATGACAGACTCGAACCTCACACCTTTAATGCATTGTCTGAGCTGTCAGCCTTTTTAAAAATAAAACCTTAAGTCATCTCAAGAACGTAACTGAAAAGATGTTCTGGGATTTACATATTAATGAACCAAAGCCTGCAATCCATTCTCAACGATGGGAGACTGAACAGCAATCTAGGTTTGTTCAGTATATCCTATCAGTTGCATGACACTGTGAGCTTTTGCTATCAATTCTGTGTCTTTTGATCTGGCTCCACAGCTACCCGGTGAAGGAGCAGCGCTCCGAAAGCTAGTGCTTCCAAATAAACCTGTTGGACTATAACCTGGTGTTGTGCGATTTTTAACTTCAGCCAGGCCAGTCCACCACTGGCTCCTCCACATCGTTTCCACTGAACACAGCCCACACCTCCCGATGCTGCCAGTAAACGTTACAATGCTGATGAAATGATGCACTCTGCACTCCTGAAAAACTTACAATTTCTCATGATACTGGCTCCTCATTCACTGCTCTTTCTGATAGACAACATTGGAAGCTTAGTGCAGGAGGCTGAAAGAACTGATCAGCTTTAAAACAAAACCTCTTGGAGCTCAAAGCTTTCAATGAGAGTCTGAGCCCGGCGGTAAGTTCAGGTAACCTTTATTGCAACCCAACTTTGTTACAGCTTCAGGTCCCCCTGCAAAAAGGCAGAGAAAAAGTAGTTGCTTTTGAAACAGCTCAAGGTCAAAGTACATACACTCCCCTCCCCCCGCCACCACCCCCCACCAACACATCACATTCTTTACTATTGGTTAGCACCCAGTCGTCCCTTTGTAATTCGATCCTTGGTACAGCTGTAACCCAGAGGAAGTGTTGCCTCACTCAACAATTTCAATCCATACTCTGTCTCCAAGTAAGTTTCTCCCCTCTCATTTGCCGAACAAGGAGGGGCGGGGCAGTGTAGAGTCAACCACACTGCTGTGGACCTGGAGTCACGTGTAGGCCAGACCGGGTAAAGGATGCAACTTGGCCTTCACTGTTTCAATTCCCCTACAGGTGAACTCGCTGGTGCCTCCGCAGGGCGGAGGAGCAGGTGTAAGCCTTCTTGCACTGACAGCAGGTGAACGGCCTCTCCCCCGTGTGGACACGCTGGTGGGTCAGCAGGGTGGAGACCTGGGTAAAGCACTTCCCGCATTCTGGGCAGCTGAAGGGCCTCTCCCCAGTGTGAACCCGTTGGTGGGTCAGCAGGGCGGAGGAATTGCTGAAGGCCTTCCCACACTCGGGACAGCCGAAGGGCCTTTCACCTGTGTGGACCCGCCGGTGGGTCAGCAGGGCGGAGGAATTGCTGAAGGCCTTCCTGCACTTGGGGCAGGGGAACAGCCTCTCCCCCGTGTGGACCTGCTGATGCCTCCGCAGGTTGGATGAATTGCTGAAGGCCTTCCCGCACTTGGGGCAGGGGAACGGCCTCTCCCCGGTGTGGCTGCGTTGATGAGAGTCCAGGGAAGATGGGAAACAGAAGCTTTTCCCGCAGTCATCACACTTCCATCGTTTCTCCAAAAGGTGGGATTCCTCGGGTTTCTCCATGGCCAACGCTTCAGTTTACACAACAACATGCATACAGCCCCTCCCTGCCGTCAATTCCTCTTTCCAGGCCGTAAAGCGGTTACATGCTCCATACTCAGTGCGCTGCAACAGTAGGGTCTCTCATCCAGTCCCACTGACGCTGAAAACGTACCCAAACAGGAACCAAAACACTTTGCTCGTTCTCACAGAATCATAGTTGAAAATTGTTGCGGTCCGAATGGACTGAGTGTCTGTCAGACATTGACGTCAAAGTGAGGACTGCAGACGCTGGAGAGTCAGTCAAAAAATGTGTGGCATTGGAAAATCACAACAGGTCAGGCAGCATCCGAGGAGCAGGAGGGTCAAGGTTTCGGGCATTGGCCCTTCATCTGTTGATTTTGAAACTTCAGTCTTCAGATTTTCAAATACTCTGTAAAAAGAGATTACAAAAGCCATCACTATCAGTGCAAGGTAGAAATTCAGAACAAGCAATTCTACTTTCTGTGGAATATTCTTTTGTTGTTCCACAAAATTGAAAGTACCATCCCACTCTCTCTCCCCCTCTGTTCTCACTCCGCTCTAACTAATTCCCCTGAAGGTGCTGATTCAGGATCTTACAGGGACAGAAAAAGCAAAAACATCAAGACTGACATCTCTCTGAATTTTGGATACCTCCACCTGAAAGTTAATATCTTTCACAACACTGGGATCCTGCTGAGAGTGAGCAGGTCTGATTTTGGGAAGCAAATAAAAAGTGTCAATTCAGGGTGAACCTGCAATGCAGTTTCTTGAGGAAGGACCAGACACAAAATAGTTATCGACCCCGAGAAGGTGGGAGCAAAATGAGACATCAAGGCATTAACACCAACACACTTCAGTCAAACTCTTCTGCTCCCAGTCAGAGCAAAACATGCTGTGAAAGTCCAGCCTTCACAACCACACTTCTGCTTCCACTGAACACAATTAGGGTCACACAGCGCAGAAACAGACCCTTTGGCCCAACCTGCCCGAGCTGACCAGATATCCTAAATTAATCTGGTCGCATTTACCATCACTTGGCCCCGATCCACTGAACCCTTTGAATTCATACACCCATCCAGATGCCTTTTAACTGTTGGAATTCTAGCAGCCCCCACAACTTCCTCTGGCAGCTCATTCCTTAAAAGCACCACCCTCTTCATGAAAAGGTTGCCATTGAGGTCTCTTTTACATTTCCCCACTGCCCTCACCCTGAACCTATGACCCTCCAGTTCGGGACTTTCCCATCCCAAGGGAAAGACCTTGTCTATTTACCCTATCTATACCCCTCATGATTTTATAAAAGTCTCAGACTCAGGCGCGATGGGGAAAACAGCTCCACCCCATCCTTCTGTCCCTCCTCGCCCGGGTAATTGAGACACATACCTGAGTTTGCAGAGTCTGCTGCCTCCTTGGATTCACTCCAGTTGCCACAAGTGAACAGATTTCCCCCCACACCCTCCCAGGACAAAGAATTGCCGAGAGGGAGGGAGTTTCATGCAAACTGACAGGGCCACTTCACGTTGTGATGCCTTCAATGGGTCAGGGGTGGGTAGGGAATGGGAAAAGGGGCGAGAGGAAGGGGTGGGGCGCGGCCGGCCGGCTGGCTAGGCCCGCACTGCCCTGCACAGTTTGCAGGAATTCCTTCCCTTCACAGAATCCCCACAGTGTGGAAGCAGGCCACTCGGCCCGACGAGTCCACACCGACCCTCCGAAGGGTAACCCACCCACACCCATTCCCCTGCACCTGTTGCTCTACTCCCTGACTATCACACCTAACCTGCACATCCCTGGGCACTATGGGTAATTTAGCATAGCAATTTCCCCCCTAACCTGGACAAAGTTAAAAATCACAACACCACGTTATAGTCCAACAGGTTTATTTAGGAGCACTAGGTTTTGGAGCACTGTTCCTTCATCAGGTGGTTGTGGAGAATAAAATAATAAGACACAGAATTTATAGAAAAACATGACAGTGTCCTGCCACTGAAATGATACATTGAACAAACCTGGATTGTGAAGTCTTTCATCTTTTCAAATGGGTTGCAGGTATCATTAATATGCAAATCCCAGAACTTCCTGGAAAGCACCTTATCAAGCGAACTTAAAGTTTTATAACAAAAAGTGACATTTGAGCTCAGCTCTGCAAATGTGCATTCATTCCTGTGTGTGTGTGTGTGTGTGTGTGTGTGTGTGTGTGTGTGTGTGTGTGTGTGTGTGTACGCGCATGAGAGAGAAAATGTCTATTCCCATCCTGTTTATCTCTCTGTCTATTTGAGAACAGGTGCCTTACTTCAGTTGGTGTAAATATTGTTGTAAATCATAGCTGGGTTCTCATAGTTAGATGTAAGGGAGAGAGAATTCCTCAAGTAGGATAGTATAAGAATCCTGGGAGAGCCCCATTTGTGGTTTACTTTCTCATGATCAAACATTGAACACGAGCACCTAGTCATTTCTAATTTGGTTTCATTTTTCTTGTGAGATCCCCTGCTGTGATTACACTGTGCCTGGATGGCTGACAGGCTGGGAGATTGTGGGTTGGGGCTTGATTGACTGAATGCTTTATTGTTCCAGAAGTTGAAAAAGGGAACAAAGCTTCAGCAGAAATCCAGCAGAGCTGAGCACAGACCGACATCATACTCCTTGGGAACAGGGAGATCAACAGAGGGCAGAGAAACCAGGCCCTGAAACCCGAGCTGACATCAGACTACCCTGTGATCAGTGCTTTGATTAGCAGTGCCAACCCTCTACCTTTACCAAGCTTCCCATTAGACTACACCCTCAATATACAGAATCTAATCCTTGCCATCCTAAAGCCATGTCTCTGTAAGGAGTCTCAGACCATAATTATTCACTTCAATGTGTGCAGTCAATTCATTCCCTTTTGTTACAACGCGGCACACATTCAGACTCACCATGTATCATTTCAGTTTTTGTGATCTTTAGAATCCAGTTTTGATTGCTGGTACATTTACTCTCCTTATCCCTTTCTCTAATGTTCATTTCCCACATCACCTCACTGCTCACCGGCCTTGGTTTGGATTGGCCATGCTAAATTGCCTATAATGCTGACGGATGTGCAGGTTAGGTGGGTTAGCCATGGGAAATGCAGGGTTACACAGTTACATAGCAATAGAAGCAGGAGAAGGCCATTTGGCCCGTCCAACCTGCTCTGCCATTCATTAAGATCATGGCTGATCTATTCATCATCTGAGATCCCCCTCCATGCATTGTCCCAACTACCCTTAATTCTCCTACCATTGCAAAAGCCCATCCAACGGTGTATTGAATATACTTAATGAAGCTGCCTCGACTGCTTCCTGGGGCAGAGAATTCTATAGATTCACTACTGTCCAGGAAAAGCAGTTCCTCCTCATCTCTGTCCGAAATTTACTCCTCCTAATCTTAAGCCTGGTTTCATTCACCAGTAGAAATGACTCATTAAGTCGAGCTTCATCCCCACAGTGCAATGAATTCCCACTTTGCACCAAAACCTCGGATTTACTCACTCACTCAGTTGCTGTCTCACAAACGCAAGATTTCATTGTAACTTCTTCTGCACCCATTAAGGGCAAAGCTGCTCTGAAACTCCAGCCTTCACAATCACACTTCTGCTCTCTCTGAAGATGATTAGAGTCATACAGCACAGAATCAGACCCTTTGTCCATCCACACATCATTCCTGATGAAGTGCCCGGGACCAAAATGTCTACTCTCATGGTCCTCTGATGCTGCCTGACCTACTGCCTTTTTCTAGCACCACACTTTGCCTCTGATCTCCAGCATCTGCAGTTCTCTCTTTCTCCACATCCCAAAGTAATACCATTTAAATAATACTCTGTCTTTCTGCTTTTTTTTCCATAGCAAAAGCTATAACTTCACATTGTGGTACTACATTTGCCACGTGTTTGCAAATTGTGGTCTTCGCTACTTCGGGGAGACCGAGCGTAAACTTGGGGAACGGTTTGGCGAGCATCACAGCCGGGTCCGTAGAGGCTGACCAGACCTCCCAGTCACCACTCATTTTAATTCCCCTTCCCACTCCCTTTCTGACAAGAACATCTGAGGCTTCCTCTATTGCCACAACGAACCAAACCACAAATTGGGGGAACAACACCCCATCTTCCGCCCGGGCAGCTGTGGTGTAAAATTATGTCCCAATACATGTGTGAATCATAATGCAACACATGTATTGGGCCAAGCAGTGGAATGTGGTGAAAGGGTTAAAATTGTGTCCCAATACATGTGTGAATCTAACCGAAAATGGAAGGTGTCGCTTAGTCCCGTGTGAATCTTATTATACACCTTCCCGTGTGAATCTTCTTATCTGTATGTAACCAGAATGGAATGTGTTTTTTAGCCTTGCTCTGCTGTTCACATGAATGTTTATATCTGGAAAAGAGTATATCAGCTGGAAAAGTCTCCAGTTCGGTAGAGTCTGCTCCGGGGTTGCGTTTAACCGCCGAGCGTGGGTTGTTGGCAACCGCTCTACGAGAACTGACGGCTCCCAGTTCCGGTAACACGTAGAGTGAGTATAAACCAGACCCGTTGTAAGTACGAGACCTGGTTGTGGCGACGCTGCGGGGAATAAAACACTTATATTCTAGCAGACTCGCCTCTTGGCTGTTTGTTCTGTGTCAGACTACTTTCCTGCGAGCCTGGTCCTTGACCTTGAGAATTTTTTAAAACAGCAGCCTACAGCCTGTAGGACTCAACATCAAGTTCTCCAATTTCAAATAACCTCCTTTTCCATCCCCCGACTCCCTTCTCAGCCCCGTGCCCCTCATTTCCACTTCTCCCTTTCACCATCCTCCAGAGAACAGAGGTAGCTGGGTAACAGTTAGAGGAGGGAAGGGGAGGAAGCAGACAGTGCAGGGATCCCCTGTAGTCATTCCCCTAAACAATAGGTGTACCGCTTTGGATACTGGTGGGGGGGACATCCTAGCAGGGGTAAGCTGCAGTGACCGGGTCTGTGGCGTGAGGTCTGGCTCTGAGACTCAGAAGGGAAAGGGGGAGAGGAAGAGAGCGCTAGTTATAGGAGACTCTCTAGTTAGAGGGACGGACAGGCGATTCTGTGGGCATGGGCGAGACTCTCGGATGGTTTGTTGCCTCCCGGGTGCCAGGGTCCGAGACGTCTCGGACCGTGTCTTCAGAATCCTTAAGGGGGAGGGTGTGCAGCCAGAAGTCGTGGTGCACGTTGGCACCAACAACATAGGTAGGAAGAGGGGTGGGGAGGTCATTCAAGAGCTCAGGGAGTTAGGCTGGAAGCTGAAAGCTAGGACAGACAGAGTCGTCATCTCTGGGTTGTTGCCGGTGCCACGTGACAGTATTTGGACAATTGGACTGCATTCTGGGGAAGGTGGGACCTGTACAAGCAGGACGGGTTGCACCTGAACCAGAAGGGCACCAATATTCTGGGGGATAGGTTTGCTAGCTATCTTCGGGGGGATTTAAACTAATTTGGCAGGGGGATGGGATCCGGACTTGTAGTACAGCAAGTAGGTTAGCTATTTGTCAGGATGTCCAAGTATGTGGGGAGGCTGTGAAGAAGGTAGCACTGACAGGGAATACTTGCGGACACAGAGATGGGTTCAAGTGCGTATACTTCAACGCAAGGAGTATCAGAAAGAAGGTCGGTGAACTTAAGGCGTCGATAGGTACCTGGGACTACGATGTTGTGGCCATCACGGAAACGTGGATAGAAGAGGGACAGGAATGGTTGTTGGAGGTTCCTGGTTACAGATGTTTCAGTAGGATTAGGGAGGGTGGTAAAAAAGGAGGGGGGGTGGCGTTGCTAATTAGAAATGGTATAACAGCTGCAGAAAGGCAGTTCGAGGGGGATCTGCCTTTAGAGGTAGTATGGGCTGAAGTCAGAAATAGGAAAGGTGCAGTCACCTTGTTGGGTGTTTACTATAGGCCCCCCAATAGCAGCAGAGATGTGGAGAAACAGATTGGGAAACAGATTTTGGAAAGGTGCAGAAGCCACAGGGTAGTAGTCATGGGCGATTTCAACTTCCCAAATATTGATTGGAAGCTCTTTCGATCAAGTAGATTGGATGGGGCGGTGTTTGTGCAGTGTGTCCAGGAAGCTTTTCTAACACAGTATGTAGATTGTCTGACCAGAGGGGACGCCATTTTGGATTTGGTACTCGGTAATGAACCGGGACAAGTGATGGGCTTGTTAGTGGGTGAACATTTTGGTGATGGTGACCACAATTCTGTGACTTTCACCTTGGTTATGGAGAGGGATAGGTGCGTGCAACAGGGTAGGTTTTACAATTGGGGGAAGGGTAATTACGATGCTGTAAGACAGGATCGGAGGAGCATAAGTTGGGAGCATAGGCTGTCGGGGAAGGATGTCGTGGAAATGTGGAACTTTTTCAAGGAACAGATACGACGTGTCCTTAATAAGTATGTACTGGTCAGGCAGGAAAGAAATGGTCGTGTGAGGGAACCTTGGTTGACGAGGGAGGTTGAATGTCTTGTAAAGAGGAAGAAGGAGGCTTACATAAGGTTGAGGAAACAGGGTTCAGACAGAGCAGTGGAGGGATACAGGATAGCCAGAAGGAACCTGAAGAAAGGGATTAGGAGAGCCAAGAGAGGGCATGAAAAATCTTTGGCGGATAGGATCAAGGATAACCCAAAGGCATTTTATGCGTATGTGAGAAACATGAGAATGACGAGAACGAGGGTAGGTCCAATCAAGGACAGTAGTGTGAGACTGTCTATTGAGTCGGAAGAGATAGGAGAGGTCTTGAATGAGAACTTTTCTTCAGTATTTACGAATGAGAGGAACCGTATTGTTGAAGAGGAGAGTGTGAATCGGACTGGTAAGCTAGAGGAGATACTTGTTAGGAAGGAAGATGTGTTGGACATTTTGAACAACTTGAGGATAGACAAGTCCCCCGGGCCTGATGGGATATATCCTAGGATTATGTGGGAAGCAAGAGAGGAAATTGCAGTATCGTTGGCAATGATCTTTTCATCTTCACTGTCAACGGGGGTGGTACCAGGGGACTGGAGAGTGGCGAATGTTGTGCCCCTGTTCAAAAAAGGGAATAGGGATAATCCCGGGAATTACAGGCCAGTTAGTCTTACTTCGGTGGTAGGTAAAGTAATGGAAAGGGTACTGACGGATAGAATTTATGAGTATCTGGAAAGGCACTGCTTGATTCGGGACAGCCAGCACGGATTTGTGAAGGGTAGGTCTAGCCTTACAAGTCTGATTGAATTCTTTGAGGAAGTGACCAAGCATGTGGATGAGAGTAGAGCAGTGGATGTAGTATACATGGATTTTAGTAAGGCATTTGATAAGGTTCCCCACGGTTGGCTTATGCAGAAAGTCAGGAGGCATAGAGGGAAATTTGGCCAATTGGATAGAAAACTGGCTAACCGGTCGAAGTCAGAGAGTGGTGGTCGATGGTAAATATTCAGCCTGGAGCCCAGTTACAAGTGGAGTTCCGCAGGGATCAGTTCTGGGTCCTCTGCTGTTTGTAATTTTTATTAATGACTTGGATGAGGGAGTCGAAGGGTGGGTCAGTAAATTTGCAGATGATACAAAGATTGGTGGAGTTGTGGATAGTGAGGAGGGCTCTTGTCGGCTGCAAAGGGACTTGGATATGATGCAGAGCTGGGCTGAGGAGTGGCAGATGGAGTTCAACCCTGCCAAGTGTGAGGTTGTCCATTTTGGAAAGACAAATAAGAATGCGGAATACAGGGTTAACGGTAGGGTTCTTAGTCAGGTGGAGGAACAGAGGGATCTTGGGGTCTGTGTCATAGGTCTTTGAAAGTTGCCACTCAGGTGGATAGAGCTTGTAAGAAGGCCTATGGTGTATTAGCGTTCATTAGCAGAGGGATTGAATTCAAGAGTTATGAAGTGATGTTGCAACTGTACAGGACTTTGGTTAGGCCACATTTGGAGTACTGTGTGCAGTTCTGGTCGCGTCACTTAGGAAAGATGTGGAAGCTTTGGAGAGGGTGCAGAGAAGATTTACCAGGATGTTGCCTGGAATGGAGAATAGGTCGTACGAGGATAGGTTGAGAGTTCTCGGCTTTTTCTCATTGGAACAGCGAGGGATGAGGGGTGACTTGATAGAGGTTTATAAGATGATCAGAGGAATAGATAGAGTAGACAGTCAGAAACTTTTTTCCCCGGGTACAACAGAGTGTTACAAGGGGACATAAATTTAAGGTGAAGGGTGGAAGGTATAGGGGAGATGTCAGGGGTGGGTTCTTTACCCAGAGAGTGGTGGGGGCATGGAATGCGCTGCCTGTGGGAGTGGTAGAGTCAGAATCTTTGGTGACCTTTAAGCGGCAATTGGATAGGTACATGGATGGGTGCTTAAGCTAGGACAAATGTTCGGCACAACATCGTGGGCCGAAGGGCCTGTTCTGTGCTGTATTGATCTATGTTCTAACCTGATTTCTTCCACCCATTGACTAATCAGGCCATACCCTCTCCCTATCTTCACTTTAGCCCTAGCCCTAGCCCTAGCCCCAGCCCCAAGCCCCAGTCCTGAAGAAGGGTTACACCCAAAACATCGACTTCTCCACTTCCTGATGCTGCCTGGTTTGCTGTGTACTTCCAGCCTCCTGTCTGTCTATTTTGCCAATTGAGACACAGACCTCGACCACGTTTCCATAGTCCGTCCCCTCCCTGGGTTCAATACCTTTCCTTTAGTTGCTGCAAGTCAACAATTGAACTCCGGAAAGAAATAGAAATGGCAAAGGAGGCGAGGGAAAAAAAGTGCCGTACTCACAGATCTCAGACAGAGGAAGGAGTTTGCAGTCTGGGTGAAGCTCAATCTTGATTCAGAAAGAGAGGAGCAGGAGTAGCAGCTTCAGAAACTCATGGTCCAACTTCCGCATTCAGACAATAGGGTGGCTCTGATTGGCAGGAGGACCAGTTTCGTTCTGGTCCTCCACGATTCCCTATTGGGCCATCAAAGGAAGGTCGCGCGCCTTTTTTTGTGTGGATAGCAATGAGCATGCCCAGAGTTTTGCTGACACCGGTGGGCATGTGCACTGCGTTACTGACACCGGGAAACATGCGCAGTATGCTCACTGGGGATGCTGGTGTCTCTTGGAGAAAGTGAGGACTGCAGATGCTGGAGACCAGAGTTGAAAAGTGTGGTGCTGGAAAAAGACAGCAGGCCAGGCAGCATCCGAGGAGCTGGAGAATCGACGTTCCGGGCATAAGATTCCTGAAGAATCAGCACCACACTTTTCAATGCTGGTGTTTGTGTCAGATGTTGAGTCCAAATGCCAATAGGAAAAAAGGGGAAGAGGCACAATTTGTTTTTCCCTGTGATTCGACATTGTATTACTTTCGCATTCTGTCTGGCTGCTCAACTTTTGTATGTCTTTTGCCCACGTTGGGGGGCGAGTCCAGAACTGGAGGGTATGGGTTTAGGGTGATAGGGAAAAGGTTTCTGAGGGGCAACCTTTTTGCACAGACGCTGATGCGTGTCAGCCAGAGGAAGTGGTGGAGGCTAGTACAATGATAATATTTAAAATGCATCTGGATGGGGATATGAATAGGACAGATTCAGAGGGATAAGGGGCCAAATACTGGCAAATGGGTCACGAGGTTAATTCAGGATATCTGGTCGGCATAGACCGAAGGGTATGTTTCGGTGCTCTGTGACGCTATTTCTAGATAGTTGGAACCAACTTCACAAGACGAGGACTAGGCCATTCACCCCTTACATTCAAGATCAGAGTGGTGCTGGAAATGCACAGCAGGTCAGGCAGCATCCAAGGAGCAGGAACATAGACGTTTCAGGCAAAAGCCTCGAATGCTGCCTGGCCGACTGTGCTTTTCCAGCACCGCTCTAATCTTGAATCTACTCTCCAACATCTGCAGTGCTCACTTTCGCTCATCCACCCCTTCCAGCCTCTCCTGAGCTATGGCCTGACTGCGCTTATTTCAGTGAAAGTTTCAGAAAAATTTCAGCAGCTCTTTCAAAAAAACGTGAACGTGCTTTCTGACTTTAATGATGTTTCTGAATATATCATTTTAGGTATTCTCAATTTTGAAGATCAGCCATTTCTCACCCCTCCTGACTCCTAGGTAGAGTCATCACCATCCATTATCTCCCTCTCTCTGTCCTTTGAAGGGTTTGAAACAGCGGTCAAAGATGGTTCGAGGTTCGGGAAAGGGTGGGTGTGATGGGGGCTGGGGAGAAAAGAGACCGAATGGATGGGGGAAAGAGAGAGAGAAAATGGCCGGGGGATAGAGGGTGGGGGTCGAGAGAGACTAGGGGGTACAGAGAGAGAGAGAGAATGAGTGGGGTTGATAGAGAAATTGGGCGGGGGAGAGAGGGTGGGCGTGGTGGAGAAGTGGGAGATGGCACAGGGCAGGGTGACATTAGGCACACACACACACACACACAAGATGGCCACTGAGCCATCAGTTGGCCAACTTGACACACAAGATGGCCGCTGGATCACAATACGGAGAGAAACAGCAGAGCAGATACAGACACTGCCTGGGGCCACCAGAATGTTAGCACAATGGACTCACAACCCAGGTGATTAGTTTAAGGCGAGTGGAGGGGGGAGAGAATACACATGAGTAATGAACACTGCCCGCCGAAGTGTCTGGGTCCAGCCAACACCTCTTATAGAAGTGCTAACAGCTTGATACAGACTCAATACCAAATGCTAATAGCCAGGGCTGCAGGAATCCTCCTTCTCAGGAAGAGCAATTAGCGCCCATTACTACAACAATGGATTTCCATGCAGACATTGAAATGGACAATGTCTGCACTGAAACTGACAACGACTGTGCGGAAATTAACAAAGGCTGTGCTGGAACTGACAAAGACTGTACCGAAACCATCAATGATTCTACAATGATTACCATAAACAAATCATGTTATAAAGACAATAATCTCATCCCTGACCGATTGTATCACAAGATGTTTCAAAGTTTCTTGACGTGTGCTCCGGGTCGAGAGAAGTCTCGCAGCTGACACTGTGCTGTTGGTGTCTTTCTCTCCCCGGAGCCCCGGTATTTCCTTGTGCAATAAACTCTATCATTGAACCCCAATTCTGACTCCGAGCCTGGTATATTTCAGGGGAGAGAGAATGGGTGGGGTGGCAGATGGTGGGGGGAGCGAGAGAGAGAGAATGGATGGAAGAATGGACATGGGACAAAGGGCGGGATGAGAGAGAATAGATAGGTGGGGAGACGGACTGGACAGGGGCTGAGGAATGACACGACAGGGGTACAGAGGGTTGCGTGAGAGAGAATGGACAGGATGTTTGGAGTATAGAGGGAGAATGGGCAAGAACCTGGGGATGGAGAGAGAGTGGACAAGGGGCGCTGTGGTTGGCGGTGGGAATGGACAGGGGGAGCTGTGGGTGGTGGGAGGAAAGAACGGGGGTGCTATGAGTGGTGAGGGAGAATGGATAGGGGACGCTGGAGTGGCGGGGAAGAAATGGACAGGGAGCGCTGGAGTGGCGGGGGCTAATGGACAGGGAGCGCTGTGTGTGGCCAAGATCATAAAGGTTGATGACAGTCAACACTTATCAGATTGTTTCCCGAACAGAAAAACTTACACTGGAGACTCCCAGAAGAGGGGTGTTTCACCTGTATTCCTTCAATTAGTTTTGAAATATTGTTGTGTATCTGAATTGTTCAGGGATACCTGGTACATAGTGAGATGGCTTTGGTTGTTGGAGGTCAGTCATCTCAGTTCCAGAACGTCTTTGCAGGAATTCATACGGTAGTGTATTCTTAGGCTCAACCATCTTCATCAATGACCGTCCTCCATCATAAGGTCAGAGGTGGAGATATTCGCCAATAATTGCACAATGTTCAGCACGATTCAGCACGAAGCAGTTCAGTTTGAAATGCAACAAGATCTTAACAATATCCAATGGGCTCAGGAGTGGTAAGTAACATGTATGCCATGCCAATGCCAAACAATGACTCATCCCCAAAAGAGATAATCTGACCACTGCCCCGTGATATTCAACAGTGTTACTGTCACTAAACACCCCACTATCAACATCCTTGGGGTTTACTATTGACCAGAAACTCAAATCACAGACACAATGGCAACAAGAGCAGGCAACCGGTCAGGAATACTATGGCGAGTAACTCACCTCCTGACTCCCCAAACCCTGTCCATCTTCTACAAGGCACAAGTCAGCAGTGTAATGGAATACTCTCCCACCAGCTTGGATGGGTGCAGCTTCAACAACATCCAAAAAGCTTGATACCATCCAGGACAAAATCGCCTGCTTGGTTGGCACCATCTCCACATACATCCACTCCCTCTGCCCCACTGTTCAGAAGCAGTAGTGTGTACGATCTACAAGACACAACACAGAAATTCAACAAAGATCCTTAGAAAATGCCTTCCAAACCAACAACCACTTCCATCTAGAAGGATCAGGCAACAGATACTTGGGAACACAACCGCTTGCAAGTACCCCTCCAAGCCACTCACCATCTTGACTTGGAAACATATTGCTGTTCCTTCAGTGTTGCTGGGTCTAAAACCTGGAATACCCTCCATAAGGACATTATGGGTCACCATACAGCGTGTGGACCACAGCAGTTGAAGAAGGCGGGTCACCATCACCTTCTCAAGGGGAACTAAATGCTGGCCAGCCAGCGATGCTCATGTACCACGAGTAACTTTTAATAAATGATTGAAACGGAGGGTTGGAAACTGCAAACTAAAAAAAAAATCAACGTTCAGGTGGAACAGACGTCGGGCTTTGATTCGGTCCTTACTTGAGGACAGATAAAGAGTGTTATACTGACACTGAACTGGAAATAGAGAGTTAAACACCTGTAGTGTTTCACTCAGTGTATCAATCGAAAATCGATTAAAGATTAGCTCTTGACTTTTTCGTCATTAACACATAAAAAAGGATGGTAAAGACGGCATATGGGACTCTTGATTTCATCTCTTTAATGGCTGCTTTAATGCCCACAATCCCATGCGGTCCAGACACCTCTCTATTAGCCGTGAGCAGTGTTCATGGTGCGCATGTGTGAGCTCGGAATGGGGCCCCGCCCCTCGTCGTTCTGATGGACGGGGAGACCAATTTTTTGGAAATCCTGGAGGACCGGAAGGGGCCTGGTCCTCCTGCCAATCAGAGACCCCCCCCGCATTGTCTGAATATGGAAGGTCGACGATGAGCTTCTGAAGTTGTTGTTGCTGCTCTCTCTCTGAATGAAGATTGAGCTTCAGTCCAGACTGCAACTTCCTTCCTCTGTTTATCATCTGGGAGTACCGCACTCTCTTTTCTCGCCCTCTTTCCCATTTCTTTTCTCATCCTTGGGTTCAGCTGTTGATCTGTAGGAGCTGAGGGAAAAAGAAAGTCAATCGAGGGAAAGGGACAGACTCTGGAAAAGGTTGGTCTAGATCTGTGCCTGTTAATGTTTGACAGGCTTTGTTTCCTGAGCTTGAGACATTTACTTCTCTGGCAAAAAAGGATGACCTCTTGATCCATGTTGGGGGATGGAAGTGGATTATGCTGTGGGTGACTTGCTCGTAGTAGTCCAATAAGTATTGGATAAGTAATCATGACACACAAACCTTGGGTTATTGACTGTCTATTTGAGAGCTCACGGGGAGAGCCAAGTCGACCTAATGGTCACAAGTCACTCCGACAAGAAACAGAGAGTTGTATAATTATATAGTTTACAATCATTTAACAATTAGCAAACTGTTAATTGCAGGAATTTGAGCAACCCAAGTCACTTTGCCCAGCGACGTAGTGTCTGGATAGTGTTGGTTAGTAGCTGATAAGTATACAATAGGTCCTTGCAAAGAGAAGGATATTCCCATGCAAGGAAAGAATTTGTTTATCAGGTAGCAGTACAGCTGCAAGGCCGAGTGTCTCTGTTGAGTCAGGGAATTAAAGGTGGTTGGGACAATGCAGGGAGGAGGAGCTTAGACAATGGATACATCAGCCATGATCTTAATGTAGGCTGGAAGGGCCAAATGGCCTACTCCTGCTTCTATTACTATGAAACTATAACCCTGCATTTCCCATGGTTAACCCACTTAACCTGCACATCCCTGGGCACTGTGGGCAATTTAGCATGGCCAATCCAAATCAAGGCTGGTGAGGAATGTAATGATGTGGAAAATGAACATCAGAGAACAATAGAAAGGGACAAGGAGAGTAAATATACCAGCGATCAAAACTGGATTCTAAAGATCACAAAAACTGAAACGATACATGGTGAGTCTGAATGTGTGCCACATTGTAACAAAAGTGAATGAATTAACTGCATACATTGAAGTGAATAATTATGGTCTGAGACTCCTTACAGAGACATGGCTTCAGGATGGCA
This sequence comes from Chiloscyllium plagiosum, assembly GCF_037043375.1. Classification (NCBI taxonomy): domain Eukaryota; kingdom Metazoa; phylum Chordata; class Chondrichthyes; order Orectolobiformes; family Hemiscylliidae; genus Chiloscyllium; species Chiloscyllium plagiosum. Next base: position 91,995,934 of record NW_028270165.1, on the reverse strand, counting down.
AGGATTGGGTCCTGGATATTGAGGTGTAGTCAGATGGGAAGCGAGGTACAGGCAGAGGGTTGGCACTGCTCACCAAAGCACTGAGCACACGGTAGTCTGTTGTCAGCTCGGGTTTCAGGGCCTGGTTTCTCTGTCCTCTGATCTCGGTCAGTTGTCGAGTAAGATGTCGGTCTGTTCTCAGCTTTGTTGGACGTCTGCAGAAGCTTTCACGCCTCTTTTACAGTTTCCAGAACAAGAAAACATTCAGTCAATCGAAAGTCAACCCACAATCTCAGCCTGTCACCCATCCAGACACAGAGTGTAGTCACAGCAGGGAATCAAACAAGAAAAATGAAACAAAATCAGAAATAAATAAATGCTTAATGTTTGTTCATCAGGAAGTAAACCAGAAATAGGGCTCTCCAAGGATACTGATAGTGCCCTACTTGAGGAATTCTCTCTCCCTTCGATGTAACTATTAGTACTGTTGGGACAAAGTAACTCATGTGTCAAATCATTTAAAGCAAAGTAGTCAGGAGAGGAGACCTTGAGCAAATAACTAGCTTTATTCGTTGCCATTGGTGAATACCTCTTAGTTCAAAATAAAGTCTGACATATTCCAATAAAATACAGAATGTTACAAGTTTTATGGTAAAACACAAGCCCCACTCTTCATTAATTATGCAACTGAGGGGCAGTCGTAAGGTTCACATATGTTGTCCAGACCTACATTTCTTAATGTCTACAAAACTGAATGTTATCTTATACTGCAGGTTCAGCTCAGCTCGAATTACCACTGAGGGACAGAGAGAACCAATCCATCATTCTATGAAGCAGCACAGTCTAATGGCCTGAGGAGCAGAGACAGCCTGCAGCTGCAAGGTCAGGCTATCAAAACAGAATTCCTTAGCCAGGGCTCAGACAGCATTCTGTTAACAGGCTACATTTTACTGCAAAAATTGCTTTGTGATAAAATGGCTTCCATGCAGTTTTGTCAATTTTGATCACATTCTCCCACAGTCCCTCCTTTTTTATTAAAAGGAGGGATTATACCCAGAGCCAGGGGGGGTTGTCAGGGGTTGGTGCTTGGAGATTGAACTGATAGTCCTCGGGTTCAGTAAGGACAGGGGCAGAAGGCTCCAGGGATTGGGAATCATCATCAGGGGTTTCATCAGGAATGGGAAATCTCGGCATCTGGGAGATCGCTGGAGAGGAGGGCCACAACAGTGAACTGAGCTGAGCACAGGATTGTCTGCGGGGTGACTTTGATATCCAATCGAGCAGTTCCAAAGGCAGGGGGAAAGAAAGCTGCAAGTTGCTCAAACCCCATAAGGGCTCGCTTGGTACGAGTTCAGGACGGATGGTGATATGGGCACATACCTACCAGCTAGAGTGGTTGACCTTCTGTGTAAAAAGAAAAGTATTAAACTGTAATTCCTGTTTACTAGAGGTTATCAGGCCCAATCAAACATAGTTAGTGAAAGAAAGATAAGGAAGAGTGCAGTGAAAGGCAGAATGATCAGGCTGAGCCACTCACGGATGAAGGCTGAAGATGTGTCTCTGACGGGGTCTTCTGGTGTTCCTCCAGGAGGTGGCGCTCGTTTGCATTGTGTTGTGTGTGTCCATGCGGCCTCCCCTTGACCCTGACTGCTGACCGGGTAACCCAGCAGGACTAGGAAGGGGCCTTTCCATCTCAGCTCCAATATGGCCCGGTCCTAATGCTGAGGCTTGGCGTACCCGTGAATGTAAACTCTGAAGAGTTTTGGTTAACTGATGCAAATATTTCCCACTTGTCCAACACTAGAGTGTCAGCTGTTTCAGCCATTGGGATGGTTTTGATTCATCTACTAAATACATCTACTCTTATTAGACAATGTTCATAACAATGTACGCGAGGTGATTCTATGAAAGCAAGTTGTAGACAGGGAAAAAGGCCGACCAGGCAAGGAGGTGGTTAGCAAACACACTCTCTCTGTCTGCCTGCACCTCACTCTCTCCCCCTTTCTCTCTCTCTCTCTCTTTCTCTCTCTCTATCTATTTGCCTCCCTCATGTGCATACACACACATTGAAGTCCATGGCAGTGAATGTCTATCTGCAGAATTAAATTTGCAGATACATTCTATTTTGCTCAAAAAGTGCAGAATCTGCAGGCAGTCAATCCATGTAATATTTTGTGAATTTTGCTTTGGAAATAGAATCAGTCTGACTCAAGATTGGGACACAGAAGACTCTGACCTCACACCTTTAATGCATTGTCTGAGCTGAGATGTCACATTTTGCTTTAAAACCTTGAGTTATCTTGAGGAGGTGACAGACAGAAGATGTGGGATTTACACAGTAATGATACCTGCAACCCATTTGAAAAATGAAAAACTTAACAATCCAGGTTTGTTCAATATATCATTTCAGTGGCAGGACACTAGAATGTTTTGCTATAAATTCAGTGTTTTGTGATATTATTCTCCACAACCACCTGATGGAGGAGCAGCTGGTTCCAAACAAATCTATTGGACAAAACCTGGTGATGTGTGGTTTTCAACTTTGTCCAAATTAGGGTGGGTTGACCCTGCTAAATTACCCATAATGCCCAGGGATGTGCAAGTTAGGGTGGTTTGGTTATGCCAAATCACTCATAGTTGGTCATGCTAAATTACCCATAGTGCCCAGGTATGTGTCGGTTAGGGTGGATTGGTTATGCAAAATTACCCATAGTGCCCAGGGTGTGCAGGTTAGGGTGGATTGGTCATGCTAAATTACCCATAGTGCCCAAGGATGTGTCGGTTAGGGTGGATTGGTTATGCAAAATTACCCATAGTGCCCAGGCTGTGCAGGTTAGGGTGGATTGGTCATGCTAAATTACCCATAGTGCCCAAGGATGTGCAGATTAGGGTGGATTGGTCATGCTAAATTACCCATAGTGCCCAAGGATGTGCAGGTTAGGGTGGATTAGTCATGCTAAATTACCCATAGAGGCCAGGTATGTGCAGGTTAGGGTGGATTGGTCATGCTAAATTACCCACAGTGGCCAGGGATGTGCAGGTTAGGGTTGATTGGTCATGCTAAATTACCCATAGTGCCCTGGGATGTGCAGGTTATGGTGAATTGGCCATGTTTAATTACCCATTGTACACAGGGATGTGCAGGTTAGGGTGGTTTGGCTATGCCAAATTCGGAATAATATCCAGGGATGTGCAGGTATTACTTAGGGTTAAATGTAGAGCAGTGGGGGTGGGGGAATGGGTGTGGGTGGGTTACCCTTGGGAGGGTCAGTGTGGACCCGTGGGTCAGGGTAGCCTGCTTCCACACTGTGGGGATTCCCTGAAGGGAAGGGATTCTCCTCCCCTTCTGCTGCAGGGCCGCGCAGGTGCAGTGAGGGGGCCCGCTGTCCATCCCGCCCCGCCCCCTTTACCGTCACCTTCCCCGCCCCTGTAATGACGTCACAATGCGGAAGTGGCCCTGTCAGTTTGAGTGACACTCCCTCCCTCTGGGCAACTCCTCATCCTGGGAGGGCCGGAGAGACGGGAGGCGGGGAAGTCTGTTCCCTTGTTGTAACTGGAGTGAAATCAGGGAGGGAGCAGTCTCCGCAAACTCAGGTAGGTTTCTTAATTACCCCAGTGAAGAGGGACGGAAGGATAGAGGTGGGGAAGGGGAAGGGGAAGGGGAAGGGGTAGGGGTAGACATTTTTTCTGTTTTGATGTTTAAAATGCACCGGATTCACATCATTAACTGCAACAGGTACAAGTACAGCACATGCAGTATTCCTCATTGCAGCTTCAAACCGGTTTTGCATCCTCTGTTCTTCCTCCACCTTGCTCCAGAACGTTCAGCTTCCTTCCCTCATTCCCATTCCCTCGCCCTGATGTCCAAGCTGACCCGCAAAAGTTCCTCAATTCTTTCTCCAGTGTCTTTTGTGGGTTTTGAGAACTTTCTCAATCCTTTAATTGAGTAGATAAGTTGGGAAGTTATGTTGTAGCTGCACCAGGTTAGGCCACTTTTGGAATGTTGTGTGCAGTTCTGGTCTCTCTGCTAGAGGAAGGATGTTGTGAAACCTGAAAGGATTCAGAAAAGATTGACAAGGATGTTGTCAGGGTTTGAGCTGAACACGGTTGGACTGTTTTCCTTCGAGCGCCAGAGGCTGAAGGGTGACCCTACAGATTTCTATAAAATCATGAGGGGCATGGATAGGATAAATAGACAAGGTGTTTTCCTGGGATGGGGGAATTTCAGAACTACAAGGTAATAGGTTTACGGTGAGGGTGTGGGGAAGATTTAAAAGAGACCTTTGGGGGCAATGCCTATGTTGAGGGCAGTGCATGTAAGGAATGAGCTGCCAGAGGAAGTTGGAGGCTGGTATAATCTCAACATTTAAAAGGCATCTGGATGTGTAAATGAATAGGAAGGGTTCATTTTTTTTTAAATTGGCAGCTCTCAGAGTGAACAGGATGTCTGTTACACCGGTGTATTGTGAGAGACACAAGGTGTACAAATCTTTATTCAATTTCCACCACCAGGAAGAAAGGAAACACCCGAGTGGCCAGTGACAAGCAGTGCCCTTCACAAATAGGAAGGGTTTACAGGGATATGGGCCAAGTGCTGGTAAATGGGACCAGATTGATTTAGGATATCTTGCCAGCATGGATGAGTTGGACTGAAGGGCCTGTTTCTGTGCTGTGCATCTGGTAGACAGTGGTCCTCAGAATTCTGTTCCCATTAGGCTCTCCCTTAACTCTATTGCAAGTGGTCTTGGTGACAGTATGGGATTCTGAAAAGAAAAAGGACCCATAAATGCGCAAGGGAAGGATTCCGTACATGGAGATGGGTATAGTTACTTATGCCGCATGAGGCCTGCTGTATCCCAGCCAGTGGAACGCAAGCTGTTTGTCTATACGGGCAGGAGGTATATGGCCCCTTTGTCTTACAGGAGTGGGTGAGACAAGTCTCAAATAGGCAGGAGATGTTATGTGGAACATGCACACCCATAGCTGGTTCCATTAAAGCAATTCTCATACGACCCTGCAGTAGAGTTAAAAGACTTCAGCAAACAGGTGGCAGGAGGAAAACCTATCCTTAAACATTTTGACTAAAATGTCTAATTTTGAATTATATAACACGTTTGCTGCACAATAGAAAATAGACAGGGAGAGTAAGATGATTAAGGACGTTTGCCTGAACATCAGTGAATCTGTACAAACAGGACACCGAGTGATAACATTCACGGCTGTTCCTTTGTGAAATTAATAACAATGTTTGATTCTGACCTCAAAATGAAACTCGTTACAAATTGACTTCTCCCTTGAATTATTGTCCTTCACTATTATCTGTCTAGTTCAGAACGTGCAGTGCTTTTGTTAACTTTTTGTGTTTGGGACAGTATAGCCTTTGTAAACTTGTGTATAAAGGTAGTCTGTTTGTGATAGTACAACAGAGTAGCCTGCCAGGGCTCTTGAAGGGAAAACAATGTCCTGCTCTCCTGGGTTATTAGAATCCAGTGAGCCTGGCTTATAGGTATCAGTGTTATGTTGTAACAGTAATGCTATTAGTAAATGAAAGGGATGGTTAAAATTAAACTAAAACTGTGGGCAAGAACTTTTTTAAATTCCAAAGGTACGATCTCCGGGATGAACCAAGAGAGGCTTACAAGTTGAGTTCATAAGGAATTCCTTGGGCCGTCCCAAATCTGTACTTCATCAAGAGTTCCTCATTACTATTACCAACAAAGTGCGGTCCATTGTCCGAGCTAATGCACGCAGGTATACCGAAGCAGGGAATCATTTCCTTAAGCAAAATCTTCACCACAGTCTCAGCAGCAGTGTTAGGGGCTAGGCTTCAATCCACTTAGAAAAGACATCAACAATAAGCTAAACATATTTATAGCACTGACATTTCTACAACTCAATGAAGTCCAGTTGAAGTGTCTCAAAGGGACCCTCCGGCAAGGGAGTTCTACCCAGAATGCAAGGCAAGCCTTTTCCGGGGTTATGTTCCTGACAAATAAGACACCGGCCGCTAACCCTTTGAGCTCGTTGTTGGAGGCGGGGATGCCACCAAGCCGTCAGGAGAAAGTCGGCGACCGAACGGGCACCACCGTGAGTTGCATAATGTACACAGTCAATAACCCGTAGAGCAAGATCATCAGACATACAGGTTTAACCCACGGGAGGAGTCCAGAGTTGGAATTGCCCTCCTGCTTATTAGAGCCCCCCCCCCCCCTTATTGTCTAAATGCAGAAGTTGGACCATGAGCTTCTGAAGCTGCTATTGTCTCTCTCTCTCTCTCTCTCTCTCTCTCTCTCTCTCTCTCTCTCTCTCTCTTCATCAGGGCTGATGTGTGGATGTGCAAAGGGGCCTCAGCGTCCTCCTACACCAGTCACTGCCAGTTGTCAGACATGTGCAGCCAGCAATCAGCAAGGCAAGTGGTATATTAGCAAGAGGAATTGAGTTCAGAAGTGGGGATGTCTCCCTGCAGTTAGGGGGTCATTGAATATATTCAAGGCTGAGTTCATCTGATTTTAGAACAACAAAGACGTGGATGTTTGTGGGGGAAGGCAAGTAAAATGGTTTCAAGACCAGTACAGAGTCATACAGCACAGAACAGATCCTTCAGCCCAACTAGTCCATGCTGACTATATTCAGAAACTAAGCTAGTCCCACCTAGATTGGGCCATATCCCTCCGAACCTTTCCTATTCATGTACTTATCCAAATGTTAAGTTGTAGAACGAAGAGACCTTGGAGTGCAGGTTCATAGTTCCTTGAGAGCAGAGTCTCAGGCAGATAGTGAAGAAAGCGTATGGGATGCTTTCCTTTATTGGTCAGAGCATTGAGTACAGGGGTTGGGAAGGTCATGTTGCAGCTGTACAGGACATTGGTGAGACCACTTTTGGAATACTGCATTCAGTTCTGGTCTCTCTGCTAGAGGAAAGATGTTGTGAAACTTTGACAGGAGTTGGGAAAGATTTACAAGGCTGTTGCCAGGGTTGGAGGCTTTGCTACAGGGGGAGGCTGAATAGGCCAGGGATATTTTCCCTGGAGCATGAGAGGCTGATGTTTAGGGGTAAGGATAAATTATACAAGAGGGACGGCTTGCACCTTAAGGGTGGGGGACCAGCATTCTGGCAGGTAGGTTTGCCACTGCAACACAGCTTTGTTTAAACTAAATAGCTGGGGGGGGGGGGGGGGGGAAGGAAGGAGAGAGACAAACTGGAAGTTTAAGAAGAAAGTTAGAACAAGAGAAGCCAAGAAAGACAATGGGATCAATGGAGCAGAAAACTCAAAAGAAAAGGATCATGCCGTAAGGTCCAGTGAAATCGGGATTGATAGGAAGGGTGAGAGGAGTAACAAATTAAAAATATTAAATATGAATGCACGAAGCATTAGAAATAAGGTGGATGAGCTTGAGGCTCATTTGGAAATTGGCAGTTACGATGATGTGGGGATAACTGAGATAACTGAGATGTGGCTTCAAGTGGACAGAGCCTGGGAAATGAATATTCAAGGGTATACGTGCTATCATAAGGACAGACTAACTGGCAGAGGGGGTGGGGTGGCCCTGTTGGTAAGGAATGATATTCAGTCCCTTGCACGGGGGGACCTAGAATCAGGGGATGTAGAGTCAGTGTGGCTAGAACTGAGAAATTCTAACGGTAGAAACTCCCATTAGGGTTTTATCTACAGGCCCCCAAACAGTAGCTTGGATGTAGTGTGTCAGTTGAATAAGGAGCTGAAATTGGCCTGTCGCAAAGATATTAGTACAGTTGTTATGGGGGATTTCAACATGCAGGTAGACTGGGAGAATCAGGATGGTACTGGACCCCAAGATAGGGAGTTTGTGGAGTGCCTCCGAGATGGATTCTTAGAACAGCTTGTGCTGGAGCCTACCAGGTGTTGTGCAACAAATCGGATTTGATCAGGGACCCCGAAGTAAAGGAGCCATTAGGAGGTGGTGACCACAATACAATAAACTTTAATCTGCAGTTTGAAAGGGAGAGGGTAGAATCGGAAGTGACAATATTTCAGTTGAATAAGGGAAGCTATGGAGGTATGAGGGAGGAGCTGGCCAATGTTCAATGGTGCAATCCCCTAGCAGGGATGGCAGTGGAGGAACAATGGCAGGTATTTCTGGGTATAATGCAGAAGATGCAGGATCAGTTTATTCCAGAAAGGAAGAAAGGTCCTAAGGAGAGGCTGGGGTGGCCGTGGCTGACGAGGGACGTTAAGGACCATGTAAAGACAAAAGGGAAAAAGTATAACATAACAAAGATGAGTGGGAAATCGGAGGACTGGGATGTTCATAAGGGGCATGGATTGGGTGAATATCCAAGGTCTTTTCCCCTGGGTATGGGAGTCCAGAACTCGAGGGCATATGTTTGAGCTGAGAGGGGAATGATTTAATGGGGACCTGAGGGGCAGACCTGCTCGCTCTCCGCAGTATCCCAGTGTTGTGAAAGATATTCACTTTCAGGTCTTGATGTTTTTTGCTTTTTCTGCCCCTGTAAGATCCTAAATCAGCACCTTCAGGGGAATTAGTTAGAGCGGAGTGAGAACAGGGGGGGAGAGAGAGTGGGATGGTGCTTTCAATTTTGTGGAACAACAAAAGAATATTCCACAGAAAGTAGAATTCCTAGTTGTGAATTTCTACCCTGCACTGACAATGATGACTTTTGTAATCTCTTTTTAACAGAGTGTTGGACGATCTGAAGATAGAAGTTTCAAAATCAACAGATGAAGGACTCTCCATTGTCTGCAGTCCTCACTTTGACATCAATGTCTGACAGTCACTCAATCCATCGGGACGACAACAATTTTCCAACTATGATTCTGTGAGAAGGAGCAAAGCTTTTTGGTTCCTGTTTGAGTACGTTTTCAGCATCAGTGGGACTGGATGAGAGACCCTCCTGTTGCAGTGCACCGAGTGTGGAGCCTGAAGCAGTTATACAGCCTGAGAAGAGGAATTCATAGTGGGGAGGGGCTCCACACGCGTTTGTGTGTGGCTGAAGCATTGGCTATGGAGAAACCCGAGGAATCCTGCCCCGTGCAGAAACCGTGGAAGTGTGGCGACTGCGGGAAAGGTTTCCATGTCCTGTCTGTCCTGGAGACTCATCGGCGCAGCCACACCGGGGAGAAGCCGTTCTCCTGCTATGTCTGCGGGAAGGGCTCAGCGATTCCTCCACCCTGCTGAGACACCAGCAGATTCACACGGGGGAGAGGCCCTTCAGCTGCTCAGAGTGTGGGGAGGGGTTCAGTCAGGTGAGCAACCTGCAGAGGCACGAGCGGCTCCACTAGGGGGAGAGGCCCTTCAGGGGCCCCGAGTGCGGGAAGGGGTTCACCTGCTTGATTAAGCTGCTGACCCACCAGTGTCTCCACACCAGGGAGAAGCCGTTCACCTGCTCCTCCCAACTGTGGACGCACTGAAGCAGCAACGGCCAAGTGCCATTATCGACTGGACTATCAACCCAGTTTCGGAGTGCTGGGTTCAAATCCGGCCACGGCAGATGGCGGAATTGGAATTTGGTCAGAAACTGGAGTTCAGAATTTAATGATGAAACCATTTTTTGCAGGGTGGGGGGGGGGGGGGGGTGGAGAAAATCCCCATCTGATTCACTCACATCCTTTTTAGGGGAGGAAACTGCTGTTGTGGGAAAGGATTCACTCAGTCGTTCCAGCTGCATCCTTTACCCAGGCTGGCCTACACATGACTCCAGACCCACAGCAGTGTGGTTGACTCGACACTGCCTGTCCAACTTACTTGAATACTGGATACAGGTTGAAATTACTGAGTGAGACAATACTTCCCACAGGTTAAGGCTGTACCAAGAATCCAATTACAAAGGGATAACTCGGTGGTGACCAAGACTAAGGAAAGTGTGGTTGTGGGGGGGATGTGTGCGCACTTCGGTCTTGAGCTGTTTGAAAAGTAGCTACTTTTTCTCTTCCTTTTTGCTGGGGGGAATCTGAAGCTGTAACAAAGCTGGATCACAATAAAGGTTACCTGAACTTACTGCCGGGTTCAGACTCTCATTGAAAGTTTTGAGCTCCAAGAGGTTTTTGTTTTAAAGCTGCTCATTTCTTTCAGCCTCCTGCACTGAGTTTCCAATGTCATGTATCAGATGAAGCAGTGAATGAGTAGCTGGTATCGTTAGAAATTGTAAATTTTTCAGGAGTGCAGGTACTGTGTCATTTCATCAGCATTGTAAAGTTTCCTGGCAGCACTGGGACGTTTGGGCTGTGTTCACTAGATGTGGAGGTGCCGGTTTTGGACTGGGGTGGATAAAATTTAAAAACTCTCACAACACCAAGTTTATTTGAAAGCACCAGCTTTTGGAATGCTGCTCCTTCATTGGGTAGCTGTGGAGCAGGATCGACAGACATTACGTTTTATAGCAAAAGATCACTGTGTCATCGATCTATTGAAGAAACCTAAATTGCTGTTAAGTCTTCCATCTTTTAGAATGGGTTGCAGATTTCAGTTTGTTCGTACATAAATCATTGAACATCTTTCAAGTCATGTTCTTGAGATGATTTAAGGTTAGATTTTTTAAAAAAGTCACATCTCAGCTCAGACAATGCCTTAAAGGTGTGAGGTTCGAGTCTGTCAGAACCAGTCTGATTCAAGGTTGGGATCCTATTTCCCAAGTAGGAATTTATAAAATATTACATGGATTGAGTGCCTGCAGACTGTGCACTTTTTAAGCAAAATTGAATGTATCTGCAAATATAATTCTGCCAATACAAATTCACTCCGTGTGTGTGTGTGTGTGTGTGTGTGTGTGTGTGTGTGTGTGCGTGTGCGCGTGTGCGTGCGCGCGCATGTTTGGTAAAGTGTAAGTGTGATGGCGTATATGTCTGTGAGAGGCTTGGTGTATGTGTGTATGAGATGGGTATGAACGCAAGGGTTTACGTTTTACTAAAACAAGGAAGTGCAGTTAATTGTAGGACCCTGGGTCATGTTGTAAAAGAGAGAGACATAGAGTCATAGAGATATACAGCATGGAAACAGACCCTTTGGTCCAATCTATCCACACCGACCAGATATCCCAACCCAATCTAGTCCCACCTGCCAGCACCCGGCCCTTATCTCTCCAAACCCGAGACATGGGGTGGAGGGTTAGGTACATAGTTCTTTGAAAGTTGTATGACTGGTAGGCAGAGTGGTTTAGAGTACTGGGTACAGTTCTGGTGGCCCTGTAATAGGAAGGAGACTATTAGAGAGGGTTTGGTAAAGATTAATCAGGACTGAATACCAAAGATTCTTCCTTCGCGTCGGGGAGCTCAAAACTAGGGGGCATATTCTTTCAAGGTGAGAGGAGAGAGATTTAAAAGGAACCCGAGGGGCAACATTTTGACAGAGGGTGGTTTGTGTGTGGAATGAACTTGCTGAGGAAGTGGGAGATGCAGGTACAGTTACAACATTTAAACGACATTCGGATGGGTACATGAATAGAAAGGTTTAGAGGGATATGGGCCAAATGCAGGCAAGTGGGACTAGTTTAGTTTGGGAATCCTGGTCAGCATGGACGAGTTGGACCAAAAGATCTGTTTCTGTGCTGTATGTCTCTACCAACCGGAAGTGATCTTATTGAAACCAGTAGAATTCTGAAAGCGGCTTGACAGGATAGATGCCGATAAAATGCTCCTTTTTCTGGGGGAGAGTCATAGAATCCTGACAATGTGGAAGCAGGCCATTCGGCCCATCTATTCCACACTGGCATTCTGAAGAGCATCTCACCCATACCCACCCCCTTACTCTGTATTTCCCATAGCTCATCCACCCTAACCTGCATATCCAGGGCACCATGGGTAATTTAGCATAACCAATCCACCCTAACCTACCCATCCCAGGGCTCTATGGGTTACTTAGCATAGCCAATCCACCCCAACCTGCCCATCCCGGGGCACTATGGGTAATTTAGCATAGCCAATCCACCCTAACCTGCACATCCCGGGGCACCATGGGTAATTTAGCATAGCCAATCCACCTTAACCTGCCCATCCCAGGGCACTATGGGTAATTTAGCAGGGCCAATCCACCTTAATCTATAAATTAGATTTGTCCACAAGGGTGAAAAGTACAAGGAATTAAAAACAAATAGTGAGGGTAGAAAGCACAAGCCCAGTGACGGGTGTCTGCCCCGGGCCGCGCGGCGCCATTTTCCTAACGGCCGCCTTCCCACCGCTTCCTCGCTCGAGCGACTTCTCCTCCCAACCGCCTTCGCCCCCGCGTGATGTCTGCACGGGGGGGATGGGCGGAGCCGGGGGATGGGCAGGGCCAGGGGAGCCTCACCGTCACCAAGCAACAGCATCACCAATGGACCGACAATCGAAACTGGATAGTGATGTCACAAAACCTGAAACGATACCTGGTGTGTCTGAATGTGTGCCACATTGTAACAAAAGTTATGAAAGATATTAACTTTCAGGTGGAGGTATCCAAAATGCAGAGCGATGTCAGTCTTGATGTTTTTGCTTTTCTGCCCCAGTAAGATCCTGAATCAGCACCTTCAGGGGAATTAGAGCGGAGTGAGAACAGAGGGGGAGAGAGAGTGGGATGGAGCACTGAGTGTGGAGCCTGAAACAGCTATACGGCTTGGGAAGAGGAATTCAAGGTGGGGACAGGCTCCACGCCTGTTTGTGTGCGGCTGAAGCGTTGGCCATGGAGAAACCGTGCAAGTGTGGCGACTGTGGGAAAGGCTTCCATTTTCCATCTGCCCTGGAGACTCATTGGCGCAGTCACACCGAGGAGAGGCCGTTCCCCTGCACCGACTGCAGGAAGGCCTTCAGACATTCCTTCCACCTGCTGGCCCACCAGCGGATCCACACTGGGGAGAGACCCTTCAGCTGCACTGTGTGCGGGAAGGCCTTCAGCAAGTCCTCCAGCTTGCTGACCCACCAGCGGGTCCACATGGGGGGAGAGGGCATTCCCCTGCCCCGAATGAGGGAAGGTCTTTACCAGGCCTCTGCCCTGCTGAGGCACCGGCGGGTCCACAAGGGGGAGAAGCCCTACAGCTGCACTGTGTGGGAAGCCCTTCAGCTTGCCCCAACTTGCTGACCCACCAGCGGGGCCCACATGGGGGAGAGGCCATTTCCTTGCCCTGAGTGTGGGAAGGCCTTTACCCAGGCCTCCAACCTGCTGAGGCACCGATGGGTCCACAGATGGGAGAGACCGTTCAGCTGCCCTGAATGTGGGAAGGCCTTCACCCGCTCCTCCTACCTGCGGAGCCACCAGCAAGTTCACGTACCATCGCAGGGTGACTGAAGGAATGACAGCCGAGTGCTTTTATTGACTGGACTATCAAACCATTTCTGGGGATTCCTGGGTTTGAATCCCGCCGTGGCAGCTAGTGGAATTGGAATATGGTCAGAAATCTGGAGTGAAACCATTGTCAGTGGGGTTGGGGTGGAAGAAATCCCCATCTGATTCACTCAGCTCCTTTTTAGGGAAGGAAACTGTTGTTGTGGGAGAGGATTCACTCAGACATCCCAGCTGTCTCCTTTACCTAGTCTGGCCGACACGTGACTCCAGACCCACAGCAGTGTAGTTGACCCTACACTGCCCATCCAACTTACTTGGATACAGGATACAGGTTGAAGTTCCTGAGTGAGGCAATACTTCTGCTGGGTGAAGGCTCTAGCAAGGATCCAATTACAAAGGGACAACTTGGTGGTGACCAATAATGAAGAAAGTGAGGGGTTGGAGGGAGTGTGTGCACTTTGACCTAGAGCTGTTTTTAAAACATTGCTACTTTTTCTATGCCTTTCTGTTGAGAGATTCTGAAGCTGTAACAAAGTTGGGTCACAATAACGATTACCTGAACTTCAGACCGAGCTCAGACTCTCATTGAGAGCTTTGAACTCAACAGGTTTTTGTTTTAAAACTGCTCATTTCTTACAGGCAACAGTGAGAACTGCTGATGCTGGAGATCAGAGTCAAGATTAGTGTGGTGCTGGCAAAGCACAGCAGGTCAGTCAACGTTGATTTTCCTGCTCCTTGGATGCTGCCTGACCTGCTGTGCTCATTTCTTACAACCTCCTGTACTATGTTTCCAATGTTGTGTATTGGTTGCAGCAGTGAATGAGTAACCAGTATTGTTAAAAATTGTAAATTTTTCAGGAGTCCAGGTACTACAACATGCCATCGGCATTGTACAGTTTCCTGGCAGCACTGGGAGGTGTGGGCTGTGTCCACTGGAAACGATGTGGAGGTGCCGGTTTTGGACTGGGTGGATAAAGTTAAAAATCACACAACACCAGATTATAGTCCAACAGGCTTATTTGTAAGCATTAGCTTTCGGAGTGGTGCTCCTTCATCAGGTAGCTATGGAGCAGGGTCATGCGACACAGAATTTATAGCAAAAGATCACACTGTCATGCAACAGATAGGACATATTGAACAAATCTAGATTGCAGCTTAATCTTTCATCTTTTACCATGGGTTGCAGGATTCAGTTCATTAATATGTACTTTTAATTCACAGAACTACTTTTAATTCACCTTCTCGAGATGATTTAAGGTTTTATAAAAATAGGTGACATCTCAGCTCAGATACTGCACAAAAGTGTCTGTGTCCCAATCTTGAATCAGACTGGTTCTATTAATCAAAGTAGGAATTTATATAATATTACAAGGATTGACGGCCTGCAGATTGTATGCTTTTTTAGCAAAATTGAATATATCTGCAAATATAATTCTGCAAATGGAAATTCACTGCATTGACTTATGTGTGATTGTATCTGCATGAGTGTGTGTGCATGCTAATAAAGTGTGTGTGGGGTGGAGTATAAGCCTGTGAGATGGTGAGAGTGTTAGGGTGTGTGTGGCTGAGAGAGCAATAGGTAAAGGCAAGGGGTTGCATTTTGCTAAAACGAGGAAGGGCAGGACTTGTACAGTTAATGGGGCCCTCCATCATGTTTTAGAACAGATTCATGAGGGGGCAGGGGCCGTGGAGGGGTTAGAGTACATAAAGTTAAAAAACTCTCAACACCAGGCCATCGTCCAACTGGTTTATTTGGAAACACAAGCTTTTGGAGCACTGCTCCTTCATGGGATGTTTGTGGAACAGGATCATAAGACACAACCATCTGATGAAGGAGCAGCGCTCCAAAAGCTAATGCTTGCAAATGAGCCTGTTGGAGTATCACCTGGTGTGGTGTGAATTTTAACTTCGTACACCCCAGTCCAACACCGGCATCTCCAAATCGGGGACATAGTTCTTTGGAAGTTGCATCATTGGTAGACAGGGTTGTGAAGGAGGCGTTTAGCACACTTTCCTTCATTGTTCACCCCGTTCAGTGTAGGAGTTGGGACATCACGTTGTGGTTGTACAGGATATTGGGGAGACCACGTGGAGAGGACTGAGTACAGTTCTGGTCGCAAGTTGTCGGGTGACCTTATTTCGATGTATAAAGTCATGGGGCGTGTAGGAAAGGTAAATATCACAGGGGGAAGAAAGGGTGGCTCTCCCCTTTTTAACTTCTCTTGGCATTCAGACACTTAAATTCTGTCAGTAACAGCAGCATCGCCAGAGAGCAGACTGCGCGTGCTCGCCGGTACAAGGATGAAGCTGCGCATGCTCCTCACTGCACGCAAGGCACGCCTCGCGACTTTCTTTTGATGGGCCAATCAGAAGCGCTGGAGGACCGGAAGGTGACTGGTCCTCCTGCCAATCAGAGCCTTCCTATTGTCTGAATCCAGAAGCTGGAACACGAGTTTCGGAAGTTGCTGCTCTGTCTCTGAATAAAGAGTGAGTTTGTTCCAGACTCCCCTCTTACTTCTGCTCATCTAATCGGTTTACCACATCTGTCTGTGGCGTGCAACCACCCCCCCCCCCCTCCCCCGATAGCTGGGTCTTATTACTTTTGGTGATGCAACACAGGGTCTTATTTGGTTATCTTCTTCATACTAACTCCCTCTGTGCGTGACCATTGCTCCTGTCATGTCAATACATCTGCTCCTACCAGTCGACCACCTCCCTTTTCAGTTAGTTATTTCTTGGAATATACCGTCATGATTCTGCGTCGCGATTTTTGCAGAAGCAAGATGCAGCTACTTGTAACTGCTTGCAAGCATATCTAGCTTAACATATTCCCCCCAGCACGGACGAGTTGGGCCGGAGGGTCTGTTTCTGTGCTGTAATACTGGAATTGTCTTCGGTGAATGCAGAAGTGTGGTTGGACTTTCAGAGCAGCTTTCCAAGATGTTGTTCCCTTACTGGGAGCAAAAGAAGTAACAATGAAGTCTTTCGTTTGTGAGACAGCAACTGAGTGAGTGAGTACATCTGAGAGTTTGGTGGAAAGTGGGAATTCATTGCACTGTGGGGATGAAGCCCTACCCTATCCAGTCATTTCTGCTGGTGGATGAGACCAGGCCTCAAGTTGAGGGGAGTAGATTTAGGACAGAAATGAGGAGGAACTGCTTTTCCCAGAGAGCAGTCAATCTATGGAATTCTCTGCCCAATGAAGCAGTAGCAGCATCTTCATTAAGCATATTCAAAACACAGTTGGATGGGTACTTGCATGGTAGTGGAATTAAGGGTAGTTGGGAAAAAGCAGTGAGGAGGATCTCACACGGTGGATATACCAGCCATGATCATAATGAATGGTGGAGCAGGTTCGATGGACCAAATGGCCAACTCCTACTTCTTTTACTATGAAACTATTACCCTGCATTTCCCATGGCTAACCCACCTAATCTACACATCCCTGGATATTATGGGAAATTTAGCATAGCCAATCAGCAATGTAGTGATGTGGAAAATGAACATCAGAGAACGATCGAAAGGGACAAGGTGTGTAAATGTACCAGCAATCAAAACTGGATTCTGAAGGTCACAAAACTTGAAACTAAAAACGATGTTTCTGAATGGTGTGCATTGTAATAAAATTGACTGCACACATTGAAGAGAATAATTATGATCTGAGACTCCTTACAGAGGCATGGCTTCAGGATGACAAGGATTGGATCCTGAATATCGAGGTGGTAGTCAAATGGGAAGCTAGGTGAAGGTAGAGGCTTGGCGCTGCTCATCAAAGCACTAATCACAGGGAAGTCTGGTGTCAGCTTGGATTCAGGTCCTGATTTCTCTGTCCTCTGATGTCCCTGTTCTCACAGAGTAAGATATTGGTCTGTTTTCTGCTCTGCTGGATTTCTGCTGAAGCTTTGACCCCACACCCCTACACCTTCTGGAACAATAAAATGTTCCTGAAGAAGGGCTTATGCCCGAAACGTCGATTCTCCTGTTCCCTGGATGCTGCCTGACCTGCTGCGCTTTTCCAGCAACACATTTCCAGCTCTGATCTCCAGCATCTGCAGACCTCACTTTCTCCTCAATAAAACGTTCAGTCAATCAAGACTCAAGCCACAATCTCCCAGCCTGTCAACCATCCAGACACAGAGTGTCGTCCTAGCCAGGAATCAAACAAGAAAAACAGAACAAAATTAGAAATAAATAAATGCTCATGCTTAATGTTTGTTCATGAGGAAGTAAACCAGAAATAGGGCTCTCCCAGGATTCTTATAGTGCCCCTCTTGAGGCATTCTCTCACCCTAACATCTAACTATTCATACCCAGCTATGATTTATAACAATATTTACACCAGAAGTATTAAAGCATCTGTTATCGAGTAGACATCGGGATATACAGCACGAAATAGACTTTTCTCTGTCTCATTCACACACATACACATCCATGGGGTTGAATTTGTATTTGCAGATACATTCTATTTTTCTCAAAAAATGCACAACATACAGGCAGTCAATCCATGTAATATTTTGTAAATTCACCTTTGGAAATAGAACCAGTCTGATTAGGATGCAGACAGATCCTGACTTCACACCTTTAATGCATTGTCAGAGCTGAGATGTCACCTTTTGTTATAAAACCTTGAGTTATTTCAAGAAGATGTCTTTCAGGAAATTCCGGGATTTACAAATGAATGATACGAGCAGCCCATATTAAAAGATGAAAGACTTAACAATCCAGGGTTTTTCAATATATCATTTCAGGGAACTGTAATGTTTTTCCATCCATTCTGTACCTTATGATTTTATTCTCCACAATCACGTAATGAAGGAGCCATGCTCCGAGTGCTAATCATAGAGATGGATACAGACCCTTCGGTCCAACCCGCCCATGCCGAACAGATATCCCAACCCAATCTAATCCCACCTGCCAGCACCCGGCCCATATCCCTCCAAACCTTCCTCTTCATATACCCATCCAAATGTCTCTTAAACATTGGAATTGCACCCACCTCCACCACTTCCTCTGGCAGTTCATTCCATACATGCATAACCCTCTGCATGAAAAGTTGTCCCTTAGGCTCCTTTTAAATCTTTCCCATCTCACCTTAAACCTATGCTTTCTCATTTTTGACCCCCCCATCCTGGGGGGAAAAGACTTAGGCTATTTGCCCTGTCTATGCCCCTCTCAATTTTATAAACCCCTCTAAGGTCACCCCTCAGGCTCTGATGCTCCAGGGTAAAATAAATGCCCCAGCCCCTCAGTCTGTGTAACTGGTTAAAAAGTACAAATCTATGCATTCCTCATCCCCCATTTTACCTGTACCGATACCTTCGGGGATCTCTGAACTTGGACAGCAAGGACCCTTTGTTCCACTGCACTCTGTAGGGATCTACTATTTATTGCTTACTTCCTTCCCTTATTAAATTTCCCAAACTGCCTGCAGATTAAATTCCATAGTTCTGCCCCATTTACTAGCTGATAGATATCAGAGTGTAGCCGGAGACCATCCTCCTCCCTATGAACAATCCCACCTTTCCAGCATTTACTCCTGGACAGAGGGGGCAGCACTGTCTCCAGCTCAGCAGTGTGTTTGTTAGCTAATCAGCATGTTCAACTATATTAATTAAAAGTACCTCATGCTAGCTATACAATAAACCATGATGTTAGTTCCCATTATCTCTTTAGTTGCGCCCTTATAGTTTTTCCTACATTCTACTTAATGTTATTCTAATGTCACGGTTAGAGATTTAGTGTCAGCTTTTGGAACAATGGTCTTGCATTCCAGACCCTAATTAATATTTTCCTAATGTCATGATTAGATATTTATTATCAATAGTCTCAAGCAGGCTGACTCTACTAATTATTAATTAGATATTTAATGTCATGTCCCAAATATTTATTGTCCCAATCCTGTCAATCATATTTAGCAGGTGAGGCTAACTTTACTGACTGTTATCTAATCTTGCCATAGTGACCTTTCAGCCTCAACCTTACTCTGGTAATTAGTGTAAGAGCTTTCCACTATCCTTTGCAACAAACCGGCAGTGGTCTCCATGCTCTAACCCTTCCCATGCTTTCATGCTCTTTATTTTCCATACTATCTAAAAATAGGCTCAGAGTTGTAGAGCACAGAAACAAACCCTTCGGTCCACACCGACCAGATGTCCTAAATTAATCTAGTGACCCATTTCCCAGCATTTGCCCCCTATCCCTCTGAATCTTTCCTATTCATATCTGCATCCAGATGCATTTTAAATAATGTAATTGTACCAGCCTCCACCACTTCCTCTGGCAGCTCATTCCATATACATACCATCCTCTGTGCGAAAAGATTGCCCCTTAGGACCCTCAGAGATCTTTCCCCTCTCACCCTAAATCTGTGCCCTCCAGTTCTGGTCTCAGCGTCTTGCCCCCACAACAAGGGGAAAAAACATACAAAAATTGAGCAGCCAGACAAAATGCAAAAGGAATAAAATACCGAGCCATAGGGGGAAAAAATTGTGGCTCTATCTTTTTTCCCCTGCTGGCATTTGGACACTTAAAATCTGTCAGTAACACCAACATCCCCGTAGAGCATACTGCACATGTTTGCCGGTGTCAGCAACGCAGTGCGCATGCTGGCCAGTGTCAGCAAAACACTGGGCATGCTCATCGCTGAACGCAAAAAACGCGCGAGACCTTCTTTTGATTGACCAATAGACAGCATTGGAGGACTGGATGGAGACTGGTCCTCCTGCCAATCAGAGCCAGTCCATTGTCTGAATGCGGAAGTTGGACCATGAACTTCTCAAGCTGCGACTCCTGATCCTCTCTCTCTGAGTAAAGATTGAGCTTTACCCAGACTGCAGATTCCTTCCTGTGTCCCAGATATGTGAGTACGGCACTCTCTTATCTCGCTCCCTTTTCCATCTTTTTTCATTCTGTGATTCAATTGTTGACTTTCAGCAACTGAAAGGAAAGAGAGTGAATTCGGCAGGGACAGACTCCGGAAACATTGATCCAAGTCTGTATCTCAATTGGCAAAATAGTTCGGCAGGAGGCATCAGATGGTGCAGAAGCTGCAGATAAAAGGGGGTGGTGGTGAAGTAGGGATAGGTCGAGACAGTTAGAGGGTACGACCTGGTTGGTCAATGGGAAGAATGAGTCTGGTTGGTGGCAGGGAGGAGTCATGTCTTGGCATTTTTTTTGCTTTTTCGTCCCTGTAAGATCCTGATGAGGAGAATTAGAGCGGAGTGAGAACAGAGGGAGAGAGAGAGTGGGATGGTGCTTTCAATTTTGTGGAATAATAAAAAAGAATATTCTGCAAAAAGTAGAATTGCTTGTTCAGAATTTCTACCCTGCACTGGCAGTGATGAGCTTTGTAATCTATTCTGACAGAGTTTTTGAAGATTTGAAGAGGAAAATTTCAAAATCAACAGATGAAGGGCTTATGCCCGAAATGTTGACCCTCCTGCTCCTCGGATGCTGCCTGACCTGCTGTGCTTTTCCAGTGCCACATTTTTCAACTAACTCTCCAGCATCTCCAGTCCTCACTTTGATGTCAATGTCTGACGGTCACTCAATCCACTGGGGCCAGCAAACATTTGAGACCGTGATTTCTGTGAGAGGGATCAAAGCTTTTTGGTTCCTGTTTGAGTATGTTTTCAGCATCAGGTGGGACTGGACGAGAGACCCCACTGTTGCAGCGCACTGTGCGTGGAGACTGAAACCGTGATACGGCCTGGAAAAGGGATTTCACGGCAGGGAGGGCTCTACACGTGTTTGTGTGCAGCTGAAGCTGTGGCCATGGAGAAACCTGAGGAATCCCGCCCCGTGGAGAAACCGTGGAAGTGTGGCGACTGTGGGAAAGGCTTCCGTTTCCCGTCTGCCCTGGAGACTCATCGGCGCAGTCACACCGGGGAGAGGCCATTCCCCTGCACCGACTGCGGGAAGGCCTTCAGACATTCCTCCCACCTGCTGGCCCACCAGCAGGACCACACTGGGGAAAGGCCTTTCTGCTGTCCCGAGTGCGGGAAGGCCTTCGTGTTTTTCTCTGCCCTGTTGGCCCACCAGCGGGTCCACACAGGAGAGAGGCCGTTCAGCTGCCCTGAGTGTGGGAAGGCCTTCAGGTATTCCTCCACCCTGCTGAGCCACCGGCGTGTCCACACGGGGGAAAAGCCCTTCAGCTGCCCCGAGTGTGGGAAGGCCTTCAGCGATTCCTCCACTCTGCGGAGTCACCGGCGTGTCCACACAGGGCAGAGGCCGTTCAGCTGCCCTGAGTGCGGGAAGGCCTTTAGCCACATCTCCTCCCTGATGAGGCACCAGCAGATCCACACAGGGGAGAGGCCCTTCACCTGCCCCGAGTGCGGGAAGGCCTTTACCCAGGCCACCACCCTGCTGACCCACCAGCGTGTCCACACGGGGGAGAGGCCCTTCAGCTGCCCTGAGTGTGGGAAGGCCTTCAGGTATTCCTCCACCCTGCTGAGCCACCGGCGTGTCCACACGGGGGAAAAGCCCTTCAGCTGCCCCAAGTGTGGGAAGGCCTTCAGCGATTCCTCCACCCTGCTGACCCACCAGCATGTCCACACGGGGGAGAGGCCATTCACCTGCTCTCAGTGCGGGAAGGGCTTTACCTGCTCCTCCTACCTGCGGAGCCACCAGCGGGTCCACACAGGGGAGAGGCCCTTCAGCTGCCCCGAGTGTGGGAAGGCTTTCAGCACATCCTCCACCCTGCTGAGGCACCAGCGGATACACACCGGGGAGAGGCCGTTCACCTGCTCTCAGTGCGGGAAGGGCTTCACCTACTCCTCCCACCTGCGGAAGCACCAGCGAGTTCACGTGCCATCGCAGGGGGATTGAAGGAGTGACGGCCAAGGGCCATTATCGATTGGACTATCAACCCGGTTCCGGGGACTCCCGGGTTCGAATCCTGCCACGACAGATGGCAGAATTGGTATTCGGTCAGAAATGTGGAGTTCGGAATCTAACGATGAGACCGTTTCAGGGAGGGGGTTGGGGGGGAGAAAGCCCCCATCTCTCTCCCTTGTTAGGGAAGGGAACCGCCGTTGTGGGAAAGGATTCACTCAGTCGTTCCAGCTGCACCCTTTACCTGGTCTGGCCTACACGTGACTCCAGACCCACAGCAGTCAGGTTGACTCTACACTGCCCTCCCCCCACTGGCAAATGAGCAGGGAGAAACTTAGTTGGAGACAGGGTAAGGGTTGAAATTGCTGAGTGAGGCAATACTTCCTCCGGGTGACGGCTGTACCAAGGATCCGATTACAAAGGGACAACTTGGTGCTGGCCAATAGTAAAGACAGTGAGGGGGGTGGGACAAGGGGAGGTGTGGTGTGTGCACTTTCACCTTGAGATGTTCAAAAAGCAACTACTTTTTCTCTGCCTTTTTGCTGGGGGCGATCTGAAGTTGCAACAAAGTTTGGGTTGCAATAAAGGTTACCTGAACTTAACACCGGGCTCAGACTTTCATTGAAAGCTTTGAGCTCCAAGAGCAGTTTTAAAGCTGCTCATTTCTTTCCACCTCCTGCACTAAGTTTAGAACATAGAACATAGAACAATCCAGCGCAGAACAGGCCCTTGATGTTGCGCCGACCTGTGAACTATTCTCAGCTTGTCCCCCAACACTATCCGAAAATCAGCCATGCGCTTATCTAAGGAATGTTTAAATCTCCCTAAAGTGGCTGAGTTGACTACTTTAGCAGGTAGGGCATTCACGCCCTTACCACTCTCTGCAAAAAGAACTTGCCTCTGACATCTGTCTTTAATCTATCACCCCTCAGTTTGTAGTTATGCCCTCTCGTACAAGCTGACGTCACCATCCTTGGAAAGAGTCTTTCACTGTCTACCATATCTAATCCTCTGATCATCTTGTATGTCTCTATCAAATCCCCCCTTAAGCCTTCTTCTTTCCAATGAGAAAAGACCCAAGTCTATCAGCCTTTCCTCATAAGACCGTCCCTCCAGACCAGGCAACATCCTGGTAAATCTCCTCTTCACCTTTTCCAATGCTTCCACATCCTTTCTGTAATGGGGTGACCAGAACTGTACACAATATTCCAAGGGTGGCTGCACCAGTGTTTTGTATGGTTGCAGCGTGATATTGCGGCTCAGGAATTCCGTCCCTCTCCCAATGAAACCAATATACCGTGTGACTTCTTACCAGCACTATCCACCTGGGTTGCAACTTTCAGGGAGCTTTGCACATGGACTGCAAGATCCCTCTGCACATCCACACTACCAAGAATCTTTCCATTGACCAACTACTCTGCCATCCTGTTATTCTTCCCAAAGTGCATCACCTCACATTTAGCTTCATTGAACTCCATTTGCCACCTCTCAGCCCAATTCTGCAGTTTATCCAAATCCCCCTGCAACCTGTAACATTCTTCCAAACTGTCCAATACTCCACCGACTTTAGTGTCGTCTGCAAATTTACTAATCCGTCCACCTATGCCTGTGTCTAAGTCAGTTATAAAAATGACAAACAGCAGTGGTCTCAAAACATCCTTGTGGGACACCACTAGTAACTGGACTCCAGACTGAATATTTTCCATCAACCACCACTCGCTGCCTTCTTCCAGTTTCTAATCCAAGCTGCTAAATCACTCTCCATTCCATGCCTCTGCATTTTCTCCATCAGCCTACCATGTGGAACCTCATCAAAGGCTTGACTGAAGTCCAAGTATACCATGTCAACTGTCCTACCCTCATCTACATGCTTGGTCACCTTCTCAAAAAACTCAGAGGTAAGTGAGACACGACCTGCCCTTGATGAAACCATGTTGACTTATCTGAAATTAAATTGTTGCTTGCTTGATGATTATAAATCTTATCTCTTATAATCCTTTCCTACAATAGAAGTAAGGCTCACTGGTCTATAATTACCTGGGTCATCTCTGCTGCCCTTTTGAATAAGGGCAGAACATTTGCAATCCTACAGTCCTCAGGTACTAAACCCGTAGACAATGATGACTCAAATATCAATGCCCAAGGCTCTGCTATCTCCTCCCTCGCTTCCCAGAGAATCCTCGGATAAATCCCATCCAGCCCAGGAGACTTGTCCACTTTCACTCCTTCTTGAATTTATAACACCTGTGTGTAACTGACCTCGATCCTTTCGAGTCTAATATCTCGTACCTCATTCTTTTCCTGAGTGAACACTGATGAGAAATTTTCATTTAGCACCTCTCCGGACTCTACAGGGTCCACGCTCAACTTCTGTCTTTGACTGGCCCTATTCCTACCCTAATCATCCTTTTATTCCTCACATACCTTTAGAAAGCTTTAGGGATCTCCTTTATTCTATTTGCTAAAGACTGCTTCGGTCCTCTCTTTGCTCTTCTTAACTCTCTCTTTCAATCCTTCCTCGATGATCTGTAATTCTCTATCACCTCATCTGTACCATATTGCCTCATCAACACATAAGCCTCATGGAACAGCATCATAAGACACAGAACTTATATCAAAAGATCAGTGTCATGCAACTGATAGAATATATTGAAAAAACTTAGATAGTCTTCATCTCTTAGACTGGGTGCGGGCTTTGGTTCATTAATATGTAACAATGTTCTTGAGATGACTTAAGGTTTTATTAAAAAAAAGACATCTCCGCTCAGACAATGCATTAAAGGTGTGAGATGTGTGTCTGTCAGTATTCCAATCTTGAATCAGACTGGTTCTGTTTCCAAAGTCAGAATTTGTAAAATATTACATGCATTGACTGCCTGCAGATTGTGTGCTTTTTGAACAAAATTGAATGTATCTGCAAATATAATTCTGCAAATACAATTTCACCCCATAGAATAGTGTGTGTGCATGAGAGAAAGAGAGTGTGTGCACGGGAGGCTGCTGAGCCAGGTGAGGGCCCATAGGGTGTTCGACGTGAGCAACTGGTATGGATTGAGGATTGGCTGTCTGACAGAAGGCAGAGAGTTGGGATAAAAGGTTCTTTTTTGGAATGGCAGCCAGTGACAAGCGGTGTCCTGCAGGGTTCAGTGTTGGGGCCGCAGCTGTTCACATTATATATTAATGATCTGGATGAAGGGACTGGGGGCATTCTAGCGAAGTTTGCCGATGATATAAAGTTAGGTGGACAGGCAGGTCGTACTGAAGAAGTGGGGAGGCTGCAGAAGGATCTAGCCAGTTTGGAGGAGTGGTCCAGGAAATGGCTGATGGAATTCAATGTGAGCAAATGCGAGGTCTTGCACTTTGGGAAAAAAGAATAGAAGCATGGACTACTTTCTAAACAGTAAGAAAATTCGTAAAGCCAAAGTAGAGAGGGATCTGGGAGTGCTAGTTGAGGATTCTCTCAAGGTAAACATGCAGGTTGAGTCCGTGATTAAGAAAGCGAATGCAATGTTGTCAATTATCTCAAGAGGGTTGGAACATAAAAGCACTGTTGTGCTACTGAGACTTTATAAAGCTCTGGTTAGGCCCCATTTGGAGTACTGTGTCCAGTTTTGGTCCCCACACCTCAGGAAGGACATACTGGCACTGGAGCGTGTCCAGCGGAGAGTCACACGGATGATCCCTGGAATGGTAGGTCTAACATATGAGGAACGGGCTGAGGATCCTGGGATTGTATTCATTGGAGTTTAGAAGATTAAGGGGAGATCTAATAGAAACTTACAAGATAATACATGGCTTGGAGAGGGTGGACGCTAGAAATTGTTTCCATTGGGCGAGGAGACTAGGACCCGTGGACACAGCCTTAGAATTAGAGGGGGTAAATTCAGAACAGAAATGCGGAGACATTTCTTCAGCCAGAGAGTGGTGGGCCTGTGGAATTCATTGCCACAGAGTGCAGGGAGGCTGGGACGCTAAATGTCTTCAAGGCAGAAATTGATAAATTCTTGATGTCACAAGGAATTAAGGGCTACGGGGAGAATGAGGGTAAGTGGAGTTGAAATGCCCATCAGCCATGATTGAATGGTGGAGTGGACTCGATGGGCCGAATGGCGTTACTTCCGCTCCTATGTCTTATGGTCTGATAGACAGACATGGGAGTTGCGGGGGGGCAGAGGTGGGGGGTGTTTAGGTACAGAGTTCCTTGGAAGTTTCATCACTGCTCGACAGGGTGGTCAAGATGGCATTTCGCAACATTGCCTTCATTGTTCACCCCATTGAGTATAGGGGTTGGGACATCATGTTGAGGTTGTACAGGATGTTGGTGAGGTCACTTTCACAGTACTGAGTACAGTTCTGGTGGCCCTGTAATAGGAAGAATACTATTAGAGAGGGTTTGGTAAAGATTTACCAGGATATTGTCAGGACTGGAGGGTTTGAGTTATAAGGAGAGGCTGGGACTTTATTCACTGGAGCACAGGAATTTGGGGGTGACCTCATTGAGATTGATAAAATTATGAGGAGTGGAGGTAAGGTGAACAGCAAATGGCTCTTCCTTAGCGTAGGGGAACTCAAAACCAGGGGGCTTTTTTTTAATGTGAGGAGAGAGATTTAAAAGGAACTGGAGGGGCAACATTTTGAAATAGAGTGATTTGCATGTGGAATGAACTTACTGAGGATGTGGTAGTTGCCGGTACAGTTACAACATTGAAACAGCATTTTGATGGGTATATGAATAGAAAAGTTAGAGGGATATGGGCCAAATGTAGGCAAGTGGGACTGGTTTAGTTTGGAATCCTGGTCGGCATGGACGAATTGGACCGAAGGGTCTGTTTCTGTGCTGTATACCTCTATTGAAACCAGTAGAATTCTGAACGGGGCTTGACAGGATAGATGTAGATAAAATGCTCCTTTATGGGGAGGGTCATAGAATTCCGACAATGTGGAAGCAGGCCATTCAGCCCGTCTATTTCACTCTGGCCCTCTGAACAGTATCCCACCCATATCCAACCCCGTACTCCATATTTCCACCCTAACCTGTCCATCCCTGGTCACTACGGGTAACTTAGCACGGCCAATCCTCCCTAACCTACACCCGAATCTATAAATTACCTTCTCAAGAATGTAATTTAAATGCAGAGCTTTTCTAAGAAAAATGTCAGTTTGACTCAACATTGGGACACAGACAGAATTCACACCTACTGTCTCTACTTATAAATAGGGCAACGTCTCTTCGAAATGTAGGTTCATTTAGATATAACTGCGTCATTTTACATATGAAGATAATCCTTTGAATGTGCCCACATCCCTTTGAAATGTAATCTTGTCCATTTAAACCTCTTTATTTGCAGAAATACCCGTTAAAATGTCCACGTTCCTTTAAAATGCAGATTGCCCCCTTTCGATATGACGCCGTTCCGTTAGATGTGGGAATATCTGTTTAAATTGAGCCGTGAGCTTTCCCAATGTAGACAGGGCTCCTGGAAACGTGGCAGTGTCCCCCCTGCAGCTGCAGAGCGAGACAGGAGAGTTTGTTTTTGTGAATGAGCAGTTGTAGCGCGAGGTGGCTGTTGCTTGGTGACGGTGAGGCTCCCCAGGCCCCGCCCATCGCCTGGCCCGGCCCCGCCCATCCCCCCGTGCAGACGTCTCGCGGGGCCGAAGGCGGTTGGGAGGAGAAGTCGCTCGAGCGAGGAAGCGGCGGGACTGCGGCCGTTAGGAAAATGGCGCCGCGCGGCCCGGGGCAGACACCCGTCACTGGCCGCCGCCGCCTTCCTGGCGCAGCTGCTGTGTCACGGCCACACCGGCCGGCTGTACAGCAGCCAGGAGCCGGTGAGCATTCTGGAGGCGGATGGGGTTAAGGGCCTGCTTGGGAACTCGTCGGCCGCCGGGGTGGTGGAGTTCTACTGGTCGTGGGGCGGCCCCTGTGTCAACTATGGGGCCACCTGGAAGGTACTGGGCCCGGGACGTGAAAGGTGAGGCAGGTTGTGGGGGGGACGGAGGGGAAGGAATGTGGGGCCTGTCCTGTCATAGTGACATTTTACACTCACTTTCCATCGGCTTTTACTGGCGCTTGTGCTGTTTCCCCCTCACTGTGTGTTTAATCCTTGTGCTGTTTCCCCCTCACTGTGTGTTTTAATCCTTGTGCTGTTTGCCCCTCACTGTGTTTAATCCTTGTGCTGTTTGCCCCTCACTGTGTGTTTAATCCTTGTGCTGTTTGCCCCTCACTGTGTTTAATCCTTGTGCTGTTTGCCCCTCACTGTGTGTTTAATCCTTGTGCTGTTTACCCCTGTGTGTGTTTAATCCTTGTGCTGTTTGCCCCTCAGTGTTTAATCCTTGTGCTGTTTGCCCCTCATTGTGTTTTTAATCCTTGTGCTGTTTGCCCCTCAGTGTTCAATCCTTGTGCTGTTTGCCCCTCAGTGTGTGTTTAATCCTTGTGCTGTTTGCCCCTCACTGTGTGTTTAATCCTTGTGCTGTTTCCCCCTCACTGTGTGTTTAATCCTTGTGCTGTTTGCCCCTCACTGTGTGTTTAATCCTTGTGCTGTTTGCCCCTCACTGTGTGTTTAATCCTTGTGCTGTTTGCCCCTCACTGTGTGTTTAATCCTTGTGCTGTTTGCCCCTCACTGTGTTTAATCCTTGTGCTGTTTACCCCTCAGTGTGTGTTTAATCCTTGTGCTGTTTGCCCCTCACTGTGTTTAATCCTTGTGCTGTTTACCCCTCATTGTGTTTTTAATCCTTGTGCTGTTTGCCCCTCAGTGTTTAATCCTTGTGCTGTTTGCCCCTCACTGTGTGTTTAATCCTTGTGCTGTTTGCCCCTCACTGTGTGTTTAATCCTTGTGCTGTTTGCCCCTCACTGTGTTTAATCCTTGTGCTGTTTACCCCTCACTGTGTTTAATCCTTGTGCTGTTTGCCCCTCACTGTGTGTTTAATCCTTGTGCTGTTTGCCCCTCAGTGTGTTTAATCCTTGTGCTGTTTACCCCTCACTGTGTGTTTAATCCTTGTGCTGTTTGCCCCTCACTGTGTTTAATCCTTGTGCCGTTTACCCCTCACTGTGTGTTTAATCCTTGTGCCGTTTACCCCTCACTGTGTGTTTAATCCTTGTGCTGTTTACCCCTCACTGTGTGTTTTAATCCTTGTGCTGTTTCCCCCTCACTGTGTGTTTTAATCCTTGTGCTGTTTGCCCCTCACTGTGTGTTTAATCCTTGTGCTGTTTACCCCTCAGTGTGTTTAATCCTTGTGCTGTTTGCCCCTCACTGTGTGTTTAATCCTTGTGCTGTTTACCCCTCAGTGTGTGTTTAATCCTTGTGCTGTTTGCCCCTCAGTGTTTAATCCTTGTGCTGTTTGCCCCTCACTGTGTGTTTAATCCTTGTGCTGTTTACCCCTCATTGTGTTTTTAATCCTTGTGCTGTTTGCCCCTCAGTGTTTAATCCTTGTGCTGTTTGCCCCTCACTGTGTTTAATCCTTGTGCTGTTTACCCCTCAGTGTGTTTAATCCTTGTGCTGTTTGCCCCTCACTGTGTTTAATCCTTGTGCTGTTTACCCCTCAGTGTGTTTAATCCTTGTGCTGTTTGCCCCTCAGTGTTTAATCCTTGTGCTGTTTGCCCCTCACTGTGTGTTTAATCCTTGTGCTGTTTACCCCTCATTGTGTTTTTAATCCTTGTGCTGTTTGCCCCTCAGTGTTTAATCCTTGTGCTGTTTGCCCCTCACTGTGTTTAATCCTTGTGCTGTTTGCCCCTCACTGTGTGTTTAATCCTTGTGCTGTTTACCCCTCACTGTGTTTAATCCTTGTGCCGTTTACCCCTCACTGTGTGTTTAATCCTTGTGCTGTTTACCCCTCACTGTGTGTTTTAATCCTTGTGCTGTTTCCCCCTCACTGTGTGTTTTAATCCTTGTGCTGTTTGCCCCTCACTGTGTTTAATCCTTGTGCTGTTTACCCCTCATTGTGTGTTTAATCCTTGTGCTGTTTGCCCCTCACTGTGTGTTTTAATCCTTGTGCCGTTTGCCCCTCACTGTTTGGTTTAATCCTTGTGCCGTTTGCCCCTCACTGTGTTTTAATCCTTGTGCCGTTTGCCCTTTGCTGTTACTTGTGCAATTGCTGAGGGTAGTGTATAAATACGAGTGAAGGATACTATGCACCAGCATGTATATGTTCCTCAGTCATTGAAGGGGCAGGACCTGTTGAGAATGGTTAGTAAAGCATGTGGTGCACTAAGCCTTGTTAACATGGATATCGTTTGTTATTGCGAAAAGTCAACTTTTTATTATTTAGAGTCATAGAGATGTACAGCACGGAAATACACCCATTAGGTCCAACCTGTCCGTGCCAACCCGCTATCCTAAATTAATCTAGTCCCTTTTGCCAGCACTTGACTCATATCCCTCTAAACCCTTCCTATTCAGATACCCAGCCAGATACCTTTCAAATGCTGTAATTATACCAGCTTCCACTACTTCCTCTGGCAGCTCATTCCATACATGCACCACCCTCTGCATGGAAACGTTGCCCCTCAGGTGCCTTTGTGGTCTCACCCTAAGCCTATGCCCTCTAGTTGTGAATCTCACCCCAACACTGAGGGAAAGACTTAAACATTGAGCAGCCAGACAAATGCAAAAGCAATCAAATATTGAGCCACATGGAAAAAAAATTATGGCTGTACCCTTTTTGTTCTCCCATAGGAATTTGGACACTTAAAATCTGTCAATGACACCAGCATTGCTACAGTGTATATTGTGTACACTCCTCAGTGTCAACAAGCAGGACACACGTTTGCTCAATGTTTTGGTGACACCAGCATGTTCCTCGCTGTCGGCAGAAAAGGGACGAGACCTACATTAGATGGACAAATAAGGAGCTCTGGAGGACCGGAGGGAGAATTGTCCTCCTGCTATTCGGAGCTCCCCTATTGGTGAATGTGGAAGTTGGACCATGAGGTTCTGAAGCTCCTGCTCCTCCTCTCTCTGAATGAAGATTGAGGTTCACCTCAGACTGCAATTTCTTTCCTCTGTCCAACATCTGAGAGTACGGCACTCTCTTTTCTCACCCCCCATTTCCATTTACGTTTCATTCTGAGGTTCAGTTGTTGACTTGGAGCAACTGAAAGAAATGGGAGTGAATCCAGGTGAGGGGACAGAGTCTGGAAAAGTTAGTCCAAGCCTTTGTTCTCAATTAGCAAAATAGACAGGCAGGAGACTGAAAGAACGCAGCAAGCTAGGCAGTATCAGAAGGTGGAGAAGTCGAGGGATCTGGTGTACCCTTGTTCAGGTCTGGGGGTGGGTAGAGGGAGAGCTGTGGAACAAGGGTGTGCTGTGGTCAGGGTATTGAAGTGGGGAAAGGTGGAGACAGGCAGAGGGTACAATAGACAATAGGTGCAGGAGAAGGCTATTCTGCCCTTCGAGCCAGCACCACCATTCATTGTGATAATGGCTGATCATCCTCAATCAGTATTCTGTTCCTGCCTTATCCCCATAACCTGGTACGACCTGGTTGGGGAATGGGAGGAAGGAATCTAGTTGGAAGGGAAGAGTGGAAGGGGTTGGGAAGTGTGTTGGGGGCTGGGATGGGAGATTATTTGAAATTGGAGAACTCAATGTTGTGTCTTCCGGGCTGTTGACTGCTCAGACAGAAGATGAGGTTTTGTTCCTCCAATTAGTGGTTTGGTTTGTTGTGGTAATGGAGGAAGCCAAAAATAGTCATGTCAGAAGGGGAGTGGGAAAGGGCTTTAAAATGGGTGGAGACTGGGAAGTCCGCTCAGCCTCTGCGGACCCCTGCTGTGATGCTCAGCAAACCGTTCCCCAAGTTTACGCTCGGTTTCCCGATGTAGAGAAGACCACAATTGGCAAAGTACAGCAGGTCAAGCAGCATCCGATCAGTAGGACAGTCGAAGTTTTGGGCACGAGCCCTTCATCAGGAATGATGCGTGGATGTTCAGAGGGGCATCAGTGTCCTTCTGTGCCAGTTGTCAGACAGGTGCAGCAGGCAATGAGCAAGGCAAGTGGTGTATTAGCAAGAGGAATTAAGTTCAGAAGTGAGGATGTCTTCCTGCAGTTAGGGGGTCATTGAATATATTCAAGGCTGAGTTCATCTGATTTTTATGTGAATGTTTATGGGGAAGGCAAGAAAATGGTTTTAAGACTAGTACAGGGCTGAGTTCCAGAGCCATGCAGCACAGAAACAGCCCCTTCAGTCCAACTAGTGAAAATGGAGGGACTGATTGTGGGATGGAGATTTTCAGCTTCCAAGGAATGAGATAGGAAAGAGTTCACTATAAATTAGAATTTATGGGATCGGTTGATGAGCCGAGGAGTGTCAGTTGGAGTTTAATTTAGAGAAATCAGAGTTTGCATTTTGGTCAAGCAATCCAGGCAGGACTGACACAGTTAAGGGGAGTGTTGCAGAATAAAGAGACCTTGGAGTGCTGCAGTCTCAGGTGGATAGAGTAGTGAAGGCAGCGTTTGGTTTGCTTTCCTTCATTGCTCATAGCATTGAGTATCGGAGTTGTGAGATCATGTTATACACACTTCTCACTCGAAAGTGTTATCTAACTGCTTAACTGTTTCTGTTCTTTGGTATGTTAATCCCAGAACCTGTTTTCAGTAACTTTCTCAAGAACGTAATTTAAATGCAGAGCTTTTATATCAAAAATGTCAGGCTGACTCGACATTGGGACCCAGACAGAATTCACACCTATTGGTGGGTAGGCTGGGACTTTTTTCACTGGAGCACAGGAGGTTGAAAGGTGAAGGTGTCGAGTGCCTCATTAGCAAGTTTGCAGATGGGCATTCAGATTGATGGAATATCAGATAGTGAAGGGGACTGTCAGACGATACAGCAGAATATAGATCGGAGAGTTGGGAAGAGAAATGGCAGATGGAGTTCAATCCAGACAAATGCGAGGTGATGCATTTTGGAAGATGCAATTCAAGAGCGAGCTATACAGTAAATGGAAAGGTCCTGGGGGAAATTGATGTACAGAGAGATCTGGGTGTTCGGGTCTATTGTTCTCTGAAGGTGGCAATGACTGTCAGTAGAGTGGTCAGGGCAGCATACAACACGTGTTCCATCATCGGACGGATTGAATAAAAGAGCTGGCAGGTCATGTTAAAGTTGTATAAGATTTTGGTTCGGCCGCATTTGGAATACTGCGTACAATTCCGGATCGCCAGATTTCCAAAAGGATGTGGATACGTTTGGAGAGAGTGCAGAGGTGTTCACCAGGATGTTGCCTGTTATGGAGAGCGCAAGCTATGAGGAGAGGTTGAGTTGATTAGGATTATTTTCATTGGAAATAAGGAGGTGGAGGGTGGGGGTCCTGATTGAGGCTGAAAAACCATGAGGGGTGTAAACAGGGGTGGATAGTAAGAATTATTTTCCCAGAGGGGAAGACTTAATTACTCAGGGTCACGAGTTCAAAGTGAGAGGGGAAAGGTTTGAGGGAGATGTACATGGAAAGTTCTTTACACTGAGGGTGGTGGGCGCCTCGAATGCATCGCCAGCGGAGGCAGTAGGGTTGGGATCGATAGTGTCATTTAAGATGTAGCTAGACAGATACATGAATGGGCAAGGAGCAGAGGGATACAGATCCTTAGAAAATAGGCAGCAGGTTTAGACAGAGTATCTCGATCAGCATAGCCTTGGAGGGCTGAAGGGCCTGTTCCCGTGCTGTGAGGTTCTTTGTTCTCTTTATAGAGGTTTACAAAACTGAGGGGCAAAGATAAGGTGAACGGCATGTGTCGTTTCAAGATTAGGGAGCAAATTAAGGTGAGAGGAGAAAGATTTAAAAAACACATGAGGAGCACCTTTTTTTTTAAACAGTGGTTTGTGTGGAATGAATGTCCAGAGGAAATGGTGGATGCAGGTTGAGTAACAAGGTTTAAAAGACATTTGGATAAGTACATGAATAGGAAAGGTTCAGGGGGATATGGGGCAAACACAGGCAGGTGGGACTAGTTTAGTTTGTGAATATAGTCAGCATGGACTAGTTGGGCTGAAGGGTCTGTTTCTGTGCTGTATGACTCTGTAACTGTTCTGTACTGGTCTTGAAACCATTTTCCTTGCCTTCCCCCATAAACATCCACTTCATGGTTGTTCTAAAATCAGATGAACTCAGCCTTGAATCTCTTCAATGACTCCCGAACTGCAGGAAGACATCCCGACTTCTGAAATCAATTCCTCTTGCTAATATTCCTCTTGCCTGGCTGATTGCTTGCTGCATCCGTCTGACAACTGGCAGTGACTGGTGTGGAAGGACGCTGAGGCCACGTTTTACATCCACACATCATTCCTGAGGAAGGGCTCGTGCCTGAAACGTCGATTCTCCTGCTCCTCGGATGCTGTCTGACCACCTGTG
Organism: Chiloscyllium plagiosum; assembly: GCF_037043375.1. NCBI lineage: Eukaryota > Metazoa > Chordata > Chondrichthyes > Orectolobiformes > Hemiscylliidae > Chiloscyllium > Chiloscyllium plagiosum. The sequence continues at coordinate 91,961,535 of NW_028270165.1, read as the reverse complement.
CTTTTCCAGTGCCACACTATTCGACACTCATCTCCAGCATCTGCAGTCCTCACTTTGTCCACATCCCAATATGTCACCATTTAAACAACGTACCTCCTTTCAGCAGTTATTTTTTCATAACCGAGGCTATAACTTCACATTGTGGGCCTGCATTTGCCGTGCGTTTGCCAATTGAGACACAGACCTGGACCAACGTTTCCCGACTGTCCCTTCCCTAGATTCACTCGCTTTCATTTCAGTTGCTGCAAGTCAACAATTTAACCCCAGAATGAAAAAATGAAATGGTAAAGACAGTGCCGTACTCACAGATGGTGGAGAGAGGAAGGACGTTGCAGTCTGAGATGAAGCTCGATCTTCATTTGGAGAGGAGTAGCAGCTTCAGAACCTGATGGTCCATCTTCTGCGTTCAGACAATTGGGGAGCTCTGATTGGCAGGAGGACCAGGCTCCTTGTCTGGCTTCTCATTGGTCCATTTAAAGAAGTGTTTGCACTGTTTCTGCAGACAGAGCATGCGCGGCTTTTGCTGAACCAGCATAGAGTCAGAAGTGTACAGCATGGAAACAGACCCTTCGGTCCAACCCGTCCATGCCGACCAGATATCCCAACCCAATCCAGTCCCGCTCCTCAACACCTGGCCCACCTCCTTCCAAACCTGTCCTATTTATATACCCATTCAAATGCCTCTTAATTGTTGCATTTGTACCGGCCTCCACTACTCCCTCTGGCAGCTCATTGCATACACGTACTACGCTCTGTGTGAAAACATTGCCCCGTAGGTCTCTTTTACATTTTTCCCCTCTCACCCGAAATCTATGCCCTCTAGTTCTGGACTCCCCAACCCAAGGGAAAAAACTTTGTCTATTTATCTTGTCCATGCCCGTCATAATTTTTTAAACCTTTATAAGGTCACCACTCAGCCTCTGACACTCCAGGGAAAACAGCCCCAGCCTGTTCAGCCTCTCCCTCTAACTGTACCTCTTATGCTCGCATCCAAATCATTTATATAAGTGACAAGAAGTAGAGGACCGAGCACCGATCCTTTTGGCACTCCACTGGTCGCAGGCCTCCAGTCTGAAAAACAACCCTCCTCCACCACCCTCTGTCTTCTACCTTTGAGCCAGTTCTGTATCCAAATGGCTAGTTCCCTCTGTATTCCTTGAGATCTCACCTTGCTAATCAGTTTCCCACGGGGAACCTTGTCAAACGCCTTACTGAAATCCATATACATCACATTACTGCTCTGCCTTCCTCAATCCTCTTTGTAACTTCCTCAAAAAACTCAATCAAGTTTGTGAGACATGATTTCCCACACAAAACCATGTTGACTATCCCGAATCAGTCCTTGTCTTTTCAAATACATGTACATCCTCTCCCTCAGGATTCTCTCCAACAATGTGCCCACCACTGACGTTAGCCTCACTGGTCTATAGTTCCCTGGCTTGTCCTTACCACCCTTCTTAAACAGTGGCCCAATGTTAGCCAACCTCTAGTCTTCTGGCATCTCACCTGACATGCACAGTATGCTGTATAGAGATGCTGTTCCTGATGGATTTAAAGTGTCCAACTGCCACAATTTCTACCCGCCCCCCCGTCACTTGACATCACCGCGCAGGCTCCTCGCTATTTATGATCATGTTACCTAGAACCCTCATGATTATATCAATCTCAATGAGGTCACCCCTCAACCTCCTGTGCTCCAGTGAAGAGATTCACAGCCTCTCCTTATAACTCAAACCCTCCAGACTTGGTAATATCCTGGTGAATCTTTACTGAACCCTCTGTAATAGTATTCTTCCTATTACAGGGCCACCAGAAACGTTCTCAGTACTCTACAAGTGGCTTCACCAACATCCTGTACAACTTCTAAATGATGTCCCAACTCCTTTATTTAATGGTGTGGACAAATAAGGTAAGTGTGCTGAATGCCTTTTGAAGCACCCTTCCAACCAGTGATGCAACTTTCAATGAAGTATGTACCTGAACCCCCCCCCCCATATCCCTCTGTACAAGTCCTGCCCTTATTTTAGGAAAATGCAATCCCTCACTTTTATCTGTACCCCTCATACACACACTCTCTCTCAGATGGAGACACACCCTCTTACAGGCTTCTCCTCCATCACACTCCCTTGACAAAGCATGTGCACACATGCTCTCTCTCGCGCGCGCGCACACACCCACACATAACGATGGAGTGCATTTGCAGAATTATATTTACAGATATATTCAACTTTGCACAAAAAGCGCACAACATGCAGGTAGTCAATCCATGTAATGTTTTATACATTCCTAGTTTGGAAATAGTACCAGTCTGATTTAAGATTGGGATACTGACATACATTGTCTGGGCTGAGATGTCACCAGTTTAAAAAAACCCTTGTGATCTTGAGGATATGACTGAATAGTAGTACTGCGATGTACCCATTCTAAAAGATGAAAGACTTAACAGCAATCTACATTTGTCAATATATCATATCAGTTGCATGACACTGTGACCTTTTGCTCTTAACTCTGTGTCTTATGATCCTGCTCCACAGTTATCCGATGAAGTGCTTCCAAATAAACCTGTTGGACTATAACCCGGTGTTGTGATTTTTAAACCATATCCCACCTAGTCCAACAGCAGCACCTCCACCTCCTTTCTCATGAACACAGCCCACACTTCCCAGTGCTGCCAGTAAACTGCCGTTGAAACAATCCAGTGCCTGCACTCCCGAAAAATGTAAACTTCTGACGAAACCAGCTACTCAGTCACTGCTCCATCTGATATACAACATTGGAAACTTAATGCAGGAGGCTGCAAGAAATAAGCAGCTTTAAAACAAAAACCGCTTGGAGCTCTAAGCTTTCAATGAGAGTCTGAGTCCGGCAGAATGTTCAGGTAACCTTTATTGTGTCCCAACATTGTTACAGCTTCAGTTGCCCCCAGCAAAAAGGCATAGAAAGAGGAGATGTTTGTTAGACAGCTCAACAACAGGGGGAGGAGCAAGGGGCAGGGCAAGGCCAACAGCAGGCCCCCGCACTACGCCTGCATTGCCTTGCACAGTTTACAAAAATCCCTTCCCCTTCACAGACTCCAAACAGTGTGGGAGCAGGCCACTCGGCCCAAAGACTACACACTGATCCTCCGAAGGGTAACCCATCCACGCAATTCCCCTACCCCTATTGCTCAACATTTACCCGTGACTAATGCACCTAACCTGCACATCCCTGTGCATGATATCCCAACCCAATCTCGTCCCGCCTGCCAGCACGGGGCCCATATCCCTCCAGTTGCTTTTTAAGTGTTGTAATTGTACCAGCCTCCACCACTTCCTCTGGCAGCTTATTCCATACACGTACCACCCTCTAAATGAAAAGGTTGCCTCTTAGGTCTCTTTCCTATCTTTCCCCTCTCACTGTAAACCTATGCCCTCTATTTCTGGACTCTCCCACCTCAGGGAAAAGACTTTGTCTATCTATCCTATCCATGCCCCTCATGATTTCATAACCTTCTATAAGGTCACCCCTCAGCCTCTGACGCTCCAGGGAAAACAGCCCCAGTCTGTTCTGTCTCTCCCTATAGCTCAAATCTTCCAGTCTTGGCAACATCCTTGTAAATCATTTCTGAACCCTTAAGTTTCATAACATCTTTCTGATAGGAAGGAAACCAGAATTGCACACAATATTCCAACTGTACAGCAGTAACATGACCTCCCAACTCCTGTACTCAATATTCTGACCAAATAAAGGAAAGCATACTAAACACCATCTTCACTATCCTATCAACCTGCGACTCCACTTTCAAGGAGCTATGAACTTGCACTCCAAGGTCTCTTTGTTCAGCAACACCCCCTAGGACCTTACCATTAAGTGTATAAGTCCTGCTAAGATTTGCTTTCCCAAAATGCAGCACCTCGCATTTATCTAAATTAAACTCCATTTGCCACTTCTCAGTCCATTGGCCCATCTGATCAAGATCCCATTGTAATCTGAGGTAACCTCCCTTCGCTGTCCACTACACCTCCAATTTTGGTGTCATCAGCAAACTTACTTACTACACCACTTATGCTCACATCCAAAAAGTAGTGGGCTCATTATCTATTTTCAAAGTGGAATTGACAATATATTACATGTACTGACTGCCTGTAGATTGTGCAGTCTTTCAGCAAAGTAGAATGTTTAGGGTGCAGGTTTGCTCGCTGAGCTGTAGGTTTGATATCTAGACGTTTCATTACCTGGCTTGGTAATATCATTAGTGGTGAGCAATGTTTAATCCCAAATAGAGCAATTAAGTGCAAAGTTACTTTCAACCATTTAATAAAACACTGCAAATTTTATTTCATATGAAAATACATTCATTTTATAATTTGGATAAGATCTTTACAAAGGAAATATTACTAAACAAAATAGCTTTCCTGAGTATCAATATTGACAACAGTTATGCAGCTATTATTTGTCAATTGACCAACTAATTGAAATAATTTCAGAATAAATGAGCTGCTTCATTATTATACATTGAGATATTGCATATCTTGGCTCTCACCCAAGTATTCTCCAAAGAAGAAAATGCATCTGGATGGGGACATGAATGGTAAAAATTCAGAGGGATATGGGCCAAATGCTGGCAAATGGGTCACTAGATTAATTTAGGACATCTGGTTGGCCTGGACTGAAGGGTTTGTTTCTGTGTGCTCATTACAGACTCCCCTCTTCTGGGATCCCCATACCAGCTGTTATTTTCACGAAATAATCTGACAATTGTTGACTTCCATTGACCTATTCCATCCAGAGAAAATTCCTCTCTCTGCAAAGTGTGGTTCACGTTGGCAAATTCAATCCTCCTCTGGTCCTCAGGAACACAATCTATATTGAGCAACGTTCTCAATACCTGTTTAACGTTCAGTGGGGAAACTATTTTCAGTCCAACAGTTACACAGAATTCTTCCGAAATGTTTTTGGCAAATGTACTGCTCCCACGAGAGCTCATGGGCCCACAGTTCAAATGCTTTTAACAGCTTTTTTTCTTATTTCCCCGCCTTCCCAGGATGCAGAAATTTCCCACCAGAAATTGTTTGCCCTGAAAAAAATCCAGCAGGAACGTGATTATGGAGCTATCAGTAAAAATGCTTCATATGGCTCAACCAAGGTTAGAAATGGAAGAACATCTCTGTTCAAAGTTACTGTTCGTTTGCCCTTTCAAAATTCCTTGAATTTAAGGTGTTTCATTGTAGCATTTAATTATGATCCATTAAAAGCAGTATCCAGTCTCATCTGAGTGAGGAACCGACTCAACAAGCGAAATAACTTTTCTGTCTGCTCTTGAGATGTGACATCCTCACCCTCTCTCTGTTGATGCAACAGGATTACCAGAGCTGGAAGTACCACTCTCGGAATACAATTGCTGATCAACAGTTTACTTCTGTTGCTTCACATAAGGATTTAAAAGCTGCTAGCCCGATCTCGCACAAAGCACAAAAACAAACTGTGCCTGTGCAGAGGAGAAATTTCACTTGGAATAGATCACAAAATAAGAACTGTTAGCAGTCCCACAATTCATGTGTTTCCCACGGACAAAGTTAAAAATCACACAACACCAGGTTATAATCCAACAGGTTTGTTTGGAAGCACTGGCTTTCGGAGCGCCGCTCCTTCATCAGGTAGTTGTGGAGAATGAGATCATGATCACAATTTATATCCAAAGGAGTCTAGCGTCATGGAAATGTGACACATCAAACAATTTTAGATGAAATCCTTCATCTTTTAGAATAGGTTTCTGCTCTTTGGTTTGTTAATCCCAGAACTTGTTTTTTGTTACCTTCTCAAGAATGTCATTCAAATGCAGAGCTTTTCTAACAATAAGTGTGAATTCTGTCTGTGCCTGAATGTTGAGTCAGACTCACATTTTTCTACATTTAAATTACATTTTTGAGAAGGTAATTTACAGATTAGGGTGTAGAGGTTCGGGTGGATCGGCTGTGCTAAAGTACCCATAGTGACCAGGGATGTGAAACTTAGGGTGGATTGACCATGGGAAATACTGAATAAAGGGGTGGGATGCTGTTCAGAGGGCCAGTGTGGAATAGAAGGGCTGAATGGCCTGTTTCCGCATTGTTGGGATTCTATGACTCCCACCACAAAGGAGCATTTTATTGGCATCTATCCTATCAAGCCCCTTTCAGAATTCTACTGGTTTCAATAAGATCACTTCTGGTTCAGAGAGGAAGACAGCATAGAAATAGATTCTTTGGTCCAATTCATCCATGGCGACCAGGGTTCCCAAACTAAACTAGCCTCACTCTAAACCTTTCTCTTCATGTCCCCATCCAAATGTCGTTTAGACTTTGTAAACGTACCTGCATTGACCACATCCTCAGCAAGTTCATTTCACATGTCAACCATCCTCTGTCAAAACGTTGCCCCTCAGGTTCCTTTTAAATCTCTCTCCTGTCACTTTAAAGCAATATGCCCCCTAGTCTTGAGCTCCCCAACGCTAAGGAAGAGCCCTTTGCATTTCACCTTACCTCCACTCCTCGTGATTTTATCAATCTCCATGATATCACCCCCCAACCTCCTGTGCTCCAGTGAAAAAAGTCCCAGTCTGTCATTATAACTCAAACCCTCCAGTCCTGGCAACATCCTGGTAAATCTTTACCGAACCCTCTCTAATAGTATTCTTCCTATTACAGGGACACGAGAACCATACTCGGTACTCTGAAAGTGGCCTCACCAACATCCTGTACAACCTCAACATGATGTCCCAGCTCCTATGAACAATGAAGGCAAGTGTGCTAAATGCCTTCTTAACCACCCTGTCTCGCAGCGAAGCAACTTTGAAAGAACTGTGCACCTGAACCCCACCATGTCTCTCTTACAGCATGACACAGGGCCCTACCATTAACTGTACAAGTCCTGACCGTCCTTGCTTTAGCAAAACACAAGCCCTTGCTTTTATTCATACCTCACTCATACACACGTGCTCTCTCAGACACGCACACATACACCCCCAACACACTCTTATGTGCACTCATGCATAAACTCACAGATCACTTTTTGAGCAAATTTGTATTGGCAGAATTATATTTGCAGATACATTCAATTTTGCTCAACAAGTACACAGTCTGCAGGCAGTCAATCCATGTAATATTTTATAAATTCATCCTTTGGAAATAGAACCAGTCTGATTCAAAATTGGGACATTGACAGACTCGAACCTCACACCTTTATCTGGGCTGTCTGGGCTGAGTTGTGACTTTTTTCAAAAAAAACTGAAGTCATCTTGAGAATGTGAATCAAAAGATGTTATGGGATTTATATATTAATGAACTGAAACCTGCAACACATTCTAAAACGTGAAAGACTTAACAACAATCTTGGTTTGTTCAATATATCCTTTCAGTTGCATGACACTGTGACCTTTTGCTATAAAATCTGTGTCTTATGATCCTGCTCCACAGCTACCCGATGAAGCAGCAGTGCTCCAAAAGCTCTCACTTCCAAATAAACCTGTTGGACTATAACCTGGTGTTGTGTGATTTTTAACTTCGTCCAGGCGAGTCCACCACCCGCTCCTCCACATAATGTCTAGTGAGCACAACCCACACCTCCCAATGCTGCCAGTAAACTTTACAACGCCGATGAAATGACACACTATGCACTCCTGAAAAATTCACTTTCTAACGAAACTGGCTGCTCATTCTGATCCATCTGATACTCGACATTGGAAGTTTAGTGCAGAAAGCTGAAAGAAATGAGCAGCTTTAAAACAAAAACCTTGGCGCTCAAAGCTTTCAATGAGAGTCTGAGCGGGGGGTAAATTCAGGTAACTTTTATTGAGATCCAACTTTGTTACAGTTTCAAACCCCCTCAGCAAAAAGGCAGAGAAAAAGTAGCTGCTTTTTAAACCGTTCAAGGTCAAAGCGCACACCCTACACCATCCCCAACCCACCTCACTTCTTTACTATTGGTCACCACCAAGTTGTCCCTTTGTAATTGGGGAGAAAGTGAGGTCTGCAGATGCTGGAGATCAGAGATGGAAATGTGTTGCTGGAAAAGCGCAGCAGGTCAGGCAGCATCGAGGGAACAGGAGAATCGACGTTTCGGGCATTAGCCCTTCCGAGATGCTGCCTCACCTGCTGTGCTTTTCCAGCAACACATTTCCACCTTTGTAATTGCCCTTCCCGCACAGGGGGCAGCTGAAGAGCCTCTCTCCTGTGTGGATCCACTGGAGGGTCAGCAGGCTGGAGGCCTGGGTAAATCTCTTCCCGCACCCGGGGCAACTGAAGGGCCTCTCCCCCATGTGGACCCGCTGGTGCCTCAGCAGGGTGGAGGAATCGCTGAAGGCCTTCCTGCACACTGGGCAGCTGCAGGGCGTCTCCCCAGTGTGGATCCGCTGGTGGGTTAGCAGGGTGGAGGAAGTGCTGAAGCCCTTCCCGCAGACGGGACAGGGGAACGGGCTCTCCCTGGTGTGGCTGCGCCGATGAGTCTCCAGGACAGATGGGACACAGAAGCTTTTCCTGCAGTCGCCATACTTCCATCGTTTCTCCACAGGGCTGGATTCCTCAGGTTTCTCCATGGCCGAAGCTTCAGTTGCACACAAATGCGTGTGGAGCCCCTCCCCACCGTGAATTCCTCTTCCCAGGCTCAACACTCACTGCACTTCAAAAGTAGGGTCTCTCATCCAGTCCCACGGATGCTGAAAACGTACTCAAACAGGAACCAAAACTTTGCTCCTTCTCACAGAATCATAGTTGAAAATTGTTGCGGTCCCGATGGATTGAGTGACTGTCAGACATTGATGTCAAAGTGAGGACTGCAGACGCTGGAGAGTCAGTGTCGAAAAGTGTGCCGCTGGAAAAGCACAACAGATCAGGCAGCATCAGAGGAGCAGGAGAGTCAATGTTTTGGGCTTAAGCCCTTCATCTGTTGATTTTGAAGCTTCAGTCTTCAGATCTTCCAATACACTTAAAAACAGGTTACAAAAGTCATTACTATCAGTGCAGGGTAGAAATTCAGAACAAGCAATTCTACTTTCTGTGGAATATTCTTTTCTTTCGTTGTTCCACAAAATTGAAAGCACTTCCACACCCTCTTCCCCCTCTGTTCTCACTCTGCTCTATCTCATTCTCCTGAAGGTGCTGATTCAGGATCTTACAGGGGCAGAAAAGCAAAAACGTCAAGACTGACATCTCTCTGAATTTTGGATACCTCCACCTGTAAGTTAATATCTTTCACAACACTGGGATCCTGCCGAGAGTGAGCAGGTCTGATTTTGGGAAGCAAAAAAAACGGTGTCAATTCAGGGTGAACCTGCAATGCAGTTTCTTGAGGAAGAACCAGACAAAATGATTATCGACCCGGGAAGGTGGGAGTAAAATGAGACATCAAGGCATTAACACCGACACACTTCAGTCAAACTCTTCTGCTCCCAGTCAGGGCAAAACATGCTCTGAAAGTCCAGCCTTCACAACCACACTTCTGATTCCACTGAAGACAATTAGAGTCTCACAGCACAGAAACAGACCTTTTGGCCCAACCTACCCAGATATCCTAAATTAATCTAGTCACGTTTGCCATCACTTGGCCCCTATGGGGGCTGGGTGCTGGCAGCTGGGACTAAATTGGGTTGGCTATCTTGTCAGCAAGGACGAGTTGGACCGAAGGGTCTGTTTCTGTGCTGTACATCTCTATGACTCTAGTTGCATTTGCCATCACTTGGCCCTGACCCATCTGAACCCTTCATATTCAGATGCCCTTCCAGGAGCCTTTTAACTTGTCATCGTATCAGCACCCACCACTTCCTCTGGCAGCTTGAGCCATCGCTCAAGCGACTCCATGTTGAAAGCGTCTGATCTTGTGCACCATATGACACCAGGATAATCTCAGATCATTCCAGGTCGCATCGATACTCAGTCAGTGGCTTTCCCGATCAGGATGTTGTACGTGATCAAACAAGTCCATGGGTAGGCGATCCCCCACCTCTTAGTTCAAGTATCTCTACGAGAACTTCCTTGCTGGTGGGTCCCTTGGAGACGTTTTTATAAATTACTTAGATGCAGGCATAGGTGGATGGATTAGCAGAATTGGACTGAGAGGTGGCAAATGGAGTTCAATGCAGCTAAATGTGAGGTGATTCACTTTGGGAAGAATAACAGGAAGGCCATGTGCATAGATCCCTGAAAGTTGCCACTCAGGTGGATAGTGCTGTTAAGAAGGCATACAGTGTGTTAGGTTTCATTGGGTAGAGGGATTGAGTTCCGGAACCGCAATATCATGCTGCAACTATACAAAACGCTGGAGCAGCCACACTTGGAATATTGTGTATAGTTCTGGTCCCCATATTTCAGGAAGGATGTGGGAAGCATTGGAAAAGGTGCAGAGGGGATTTACCAGGTTGTTGCCTGGTCTGGAGGGAGGGTCTTATGAGGAAAGGCTGATAGACTTGGGTCTGTTCTCATTGGAAAGAAGGCAGCTTAGGGGGGATTTGATAGCGATATATAAGATGATCAGAGGATTAGATAGGGGAGACAGTGAAAGACTTTTTCCGAGGATGGTGACATCAGCTTCCCAAAGTGAATCACCTCACATTTAGCTGCATTGAACTCCATTTGCCACCTCTCAGCCCAATTCTGCAGTTTATCCAAGTCCCTCTGCAACCTGTACAAATTGAGGGGTGATAGATTTAAGACAGATGTCAGAGGCAAGTTCTTTATGCAGAGAGTGGGAAGGGCGTGGAATGCCCTACCTGCGAAGGTCGTCAACTCAGCCACATTAGGGAGATTTAAACAATCCTTAGATAAGTGCATGGATGATTTTGGGATAATGTCAGGGAATGAGCCGAGAATACTTCACAGATCAGCGCAACACCGAGGGCCGAAGGGCCTGTTCTGCGCTGTATTGTTCTATGTTGTTTATTCTATGTTCTAAATTTAGTGCAGGAGGCTGAAAGAAATGAGCAGCTTTAAAACAAAAACCTCTTGGAGCTCAAAGCTTTCAATGAGAGTCTGAGCCCGGTGGTAAGTTCAGGTAACCTTTATTGCAACCCAACTTTGTTTCAGCTTCAGATCCCCCCAGCAAAAAAAGGCAGGGAAAAAGTATCTGCTTTTTGAACAGCTCAAGGTCAAAGTACACACACCACACCTCCCCTCCTCCCCCTACCACCACACTTTCCCTCCTCACCACGCTGTCTTTACTATTGGCCAGCACCAAGTTGTCCCTTTGTAATTGGATCCTTGGTACAGCCGTAACCCGGAGGAAGTATTGCCTCACTCAGCAATTTCAACCCATACCCTGTCTCCAAGTAAGTTTCTCCCCGCTCATTTGCCAGGAAGGGGCAGTGTAGAGTCAACCAGACTACTGTGGGTCTGGAGTCACGTGTAGGCCAGACCGGGTAAAGGATGCAGCTGGAACGACTGAGTGAATCCTTTCCCACAACGGCGGTTCCCTTCCCTAACAAGGGAGAGAGGGAATCAGATGGGGGCTTTCTCCCCCGCACCATCCCCTCCCTGAAACGGTCTCATCGTTAGATTCTGAACTCCACATTTCTGACCGAATACCAATTCTGCCATCTGTCGTGGTGGGATTCGAACCCGGGAGTCCCCGGAACCGGGTTGATAGTCCAGTCGATAATGGCACTCGGCCGTCATTCCTTCAATCCCCCTGCGATGGCACGTGAACTTGTTGGTGCTTCTGCAGGTGGGAGACCTGGGTAAAGGCCTTCCCGCACTTGGGGCAGCTGAAGGGCCTCTCCCCCGTGTGGATCCGCTGGTGGGTCTGGAGGTTGGAGGGGCAGTTGAAGCCCTTCCCGCACTCGGGGCAGCTGAAGGGCTTCTCCCCCGTGTGGACCCGCTGATGGGTCTGGAGGTTGGAGGAATTGCTGAAGGTCTTCCCGCACTCGGGGCAGCTGAAGGGCCTCTCCCCCGTGTGGATCCGCTGGTGGGTCTGGAGGTTGGAGGAGGTGGTGAAGCCCTTCCCGCACTGAGAGCAGGTGAATGGCTTCTCCCCCGTGTGGATCCACTGGTGGCACTGCAGCTTGAAGGAGGTGGTGAAGCCCTTCCCACACTGAGAGCAGGTGAACGGCCTCTCCCCGGTGTGGACACGCTGGTGGGTCAGCAGGGAGGAAGATGTGCTGAAGCCCTTCCCGCACTGAGAGCAGGTGAAGGGCCTCTCCCCCGTGTGGATCCACTGGTGGCTCTGCAGCTTGAAGGAGGTGGTGAAGCCCTTCCCACACTGAGAGCAGGTGAACGGCCTCTCTCCGGTGTGGACACGCTGGTGGGTCAGCAGGGAGGAAGATGTGCTGAAGGCCTTCCCGCACTCAGGGCAGCTGAAGGGCCTCTCCCCCCGTGTGGACCCGCTGGTGGGTCTGCAGGTTGGAGGAGCAGTTGAAGCCCTTCCCACACTGAGAGCAGGTGAATGGCGTCTCCCCGGTGTGGATCCACTGGTGGCTCTGCAGCTTGAAGGAGGTGGTGAAGCCCTTCCCACACTGAGAGCAGGTGAATGGCCTCTCCCCGGTGTGGATCCACTGGTGGCTCTGCAGCTTGAAGGAGGTGGTGAAGCCCTTCCCACACTGAGAGCAGGTGAAGGGCCTTTCCCCTGTGTGGACCCGCTGGTGGGTCTGGAGGTTGGAGGAGGTGGTGAAGCCCTTCCCACACAGAGCAGGTGAAGGGCTTCTCCCCCGTGTGGATCCACTGGTGGCTCTGCAGCTTGAAGGAGGTGGTGAAGCCCTTCCCACACTGAGAGCAGGTGAACGGCTTCTCCCCGGTGTGGACACGCTGGTGGGTCAGCAGGGAGGAAGATGTGCTGAAGGCCTTCCCGCACTCGGGGCAGCTGAAGGGCCTCTCCCCGGTGTGGATCCACTGGTGCTTCCGCAGATTGAAGGAGTAGGTGAAGCCCTTCCCGCACTCGGGGCAGCTGAAGGGCCTCTCCCCCGTGTGGACCCGCTGGTGGGTCTGCAGCTTGAAGGAGGTGGTGAAGCCCTTCCCACACTGAGAGCAGGTGAACGGCCTCTCGCCCGTGTGGATCCGCTCGTGGATCCGCAGGGAGGAAGATGCGCTGAAGGCCTTCCTGCACTCGGGGCAGCTGAAGGGCCTCTCCCCCGTGTGGACCCGCTGGTGGCTCTGCAGGTGGGAGGAGCAGGTGAAGCCCTTGCCACACTGAGAGCAGGTGAACGGCCTCTCCCCCGTGTGGACATGCTGGTGGGTCAGCAGGTGGGAGGATGTGCTGAAGGCCTTCCCGCAGTCGGTGCAGGGGAATGGCCTCTCCCCGGTGTGACTGCGCCGATGGGTCTCCAGGGCAAACGGGACATGGAAGCCTTTCCCACAGTCGCCACACTTCCATGGTTTCTCCACGGGGTGAGATTCCTCAGGTTTCTCCATGGCCACAGCTTCAGCTGCACACAAACACGTGCAGAGCCCCTCCCTGTCGTGAAATCCTCTTTCCAGGCCGTATAACTGTTTCAGGCTCCACCCACAGTGCGCTGCAACAGTGGGGTCTCTCGTCCAGTCCCACTGATGCTGAAAACGTCCTCAAACAGGAACCAAGAAGCATTGATCCCTCTCACAGAAATCACAGTCAAAAACCGTTGTGGTCCCGATGGATTGAGTGACTGTCAGACATTGACATCAAAGTGAGGACTGCAGACGCTGGACAGTCAGTCGAAAAATGTGGCGCTGAAAAAGTACACCAGGTCAGGCAGCATCCGACTAGCAGGAGAGTCAATGTTTCGGGCATAAGCCCTTCATCTGTTGATTTTGAAACTTCAGTCTTCAGATTTTCAAATACTCTGCAAAAAGAGATTACAAAAGTCATCACTATCAGTGCAGGGTAGAAATTCAGAACAAACAATTCTACTTTCTGTGGAATATTCTTTTGTTATTCCACAAAATTGAAAGCACTATCCAACTCTCTCTCCCCCTCTGTTCTCACTCCGCTTCTCTAACTAATTCTCCTGCAAGTGCTGATTCAGGATCTTACAGGGGCAGAAAAAGCAAAAACATCAAGACTGACATCTCTCTGAATTTTGGATACCTCCACCTGTAAGTTAATATCTTTCACAACGCTGGGATCCTGCTGAGAGTGAGCAGGTCTGATTTTGGGAAGCAAAAAAAAAGTGTCCATTCAGGGTGAACCTGCAATGCAGCTTCTTGAGGAAGGACCAGACACAAAATGGTTAATGACCCCGAGAAGGTGGGAGTAAAATGAGACATCGAGGCATTAACACCAACACACTTCAGTCAAACTCATCTGCTCCCAGTCAGGGCAAAACATGCTCTGAAAGTCCAGCCTTCACAACCATACTTCTACTTCCACTGAAGACAATTAGAGTCACACAGCACGGAAACAGACCCTTTGGCCCAACCTGCCCAGATATCCTAAATTAATCTAGTCACATTTGCCATCACTTGGCCCCAATGGGAGCCGGGTGCTGGCAGCTGGGACTAAATTGGGTTGGCTATCTTGTCAGCAAGGACGAGTTGGACCGAAGGGTCTGTTTCTGTGCTGTACATCTCTATGACTCCAGTTGCATTTGCCATCACTTGGCCCTGACTCATCTGAACCCTTCATATTCAGATGCCCGTCCAGGAGCCTTTTAACTTGTCATCGTATCAGCACCCACCACTTCCTCTGGCAGCTCATGCCATCGCTCAAGTGACCCACGTTGAAAGCGTCTGGTCTGGTGCACTAGATGACACCAGGATAATCTCAGATCGTTCCAGATCGCATCGATACTCAGTCAGTGGCTTTCCCGATCAGGATGTTGTATGTGATCAAACAGGTCAGTGGGTAGGCGATGCCCCACCTCTTAGTTTAAGTATCTCTACGAGAACTCCCTTGCTGGAGGGTCCCTTGGAGACACTTCAACTGGACTGCATTGAGTTGTAGAAATCAGTTGAGTTGCTATCAATATGTTTTGCTTATTGCTGATGTCTTTTCAAAGTGGATTGAAGCCTAACTTCCTCCTAACGCTACTGCTGAGACTGTGGTGTCGATTTTGTTTAAGGAAATAATTCCCTGCTTCAGTATACCTGCGTGCATTAGCTCGGACAATGGACCACACTTTGTAGGTAATATTAACGGAGAACTCTGTTCCCAGCTTTGTATTTGTCGGCAACTGCATGGTGCTTCTCATCCTCAGGCGGCCGGACTTGTTGAATGTTTTAACCAGGCTCAAGACTAAACTTGCCAAATTAATGGCCCAGTCTGGCCTCTCCTGGTTATGCTAATCCCTGTGGCCTTATTCCAGATGCGATCCATATCTGTGGGCAAGATACAACTGTCTCCAGCTGAGAGTCTCTCTGGTCACCCCCTCCGTACCCCTTGGAACGATTCAGCTCCCTTCTCAGTCCACTTCCACCACATGACCGAAGCAATGAATGATTATGTTCTTGCTCTAACTAGTGTTATGCGTGCCTTTCACTCCCAGGAGCGTGCGGCCTACAGCGATGTTCCCTCCCTTTCAGCCTCGTCACGGGTAGAACCTGGTTCGTTGGTGCTTGTCAAGAACTGGACTGGCAAAGGTCTCTATCCTCGTTGGGATGGCCCCTTCCAGGTTTTACTTCCCACCCCTACGGCGGTCACAGTGGTTGGGTGCTCAGCTTGGGTCCAACTGCACCATTGTAAATTGATTGACCGCACCAATCAAGAGGGGGGAAGAGGAGGAGAGAATCCTGGAATCCTAACAAAAGGAGTGAACCCTGTCCAGTTGGGTTTTTGAATCTTGCTGTTATTTTCATGTTAATCTTATGACAGATACTTGAACTAAGAGGAGGGACATGTGGGTGATCGCTTATCTCCTCACCTTTCTGATCACATACAACATCCTGATGGGGAAAGCCACTAAGTATGGATGCGACCAGGAATGATCAGAGTTTATCCACCACCCATGCTGAGATGAATTTGTCCAGTGCACCGGACCAGACGCCTTTGACGTGTGGAACATGATGAAGATTGATTATTGCAATGGACTCTTAGATCAGAAAGACCAGATGGTCCATCTGGACAGTAGAAATCAGTGGGAGTTACCATGTCGTTACCATGTTTTTTTGATTTTACCTGCAGATGCAAGCCTAGTGAGGATAAAAATGATCAACTCAGGAACACCATCCCTTTTTGCAGGTCGGGCCAACTTGAGAAAAGGGAAGCCTGATAGGGGAAACTCCTCAATCCACAAACAACTTATTGATACAGGCCCACAGAACGCTCTTCACCCCAGAGGCAGTAGCATGTTACTCATCTCTATCGGGAGATGACTTACTTGCCCCATCCCCAGTCCCCGATTCCATTCCATTTGTCAGACTTCCTACTGCCGACCCTGCGAAGAGAAATATCACTTTCCAATACCTCCGGTCTGTGTATACAAACAGCTGGTGTAACACTGGCTGGGGTACAGCAGGCCTTATGTGGCACATGGACTTGGAACGGAACCCTTCCCTTGTGCATTTATAGGCCTTTTCTCTTTTCAGAACCTGATACTGTCACCAAGACCATGTACAATAGATCTAAGGGAGAGCCCAATGGGAACAGCATTCTGAGGACCATTGTCTCCCATACAGTGCGAGTGCTCGAGTCACCTGGCCCATTTTTTACAGCGCTCAAGCAACTCCTCTTGCAAAACGTCGACCCTTTACTCCTGTAGACCTGACCAGACCCGCTGCTGTAACATTTCAGTAACCTATTTTGACAAACTCTCCGTAATATAAATCAAACCAGACTATTATTTCTTCAGCTAAGGTAAAGCTACCAATTTCCTTGTCCTTGATGACAAAGATGTCCCTGATAAGGTCACTATCAGAGCCCTTGTTCCCACAACAGTACCTTGTCCTGGCCAGTGGACAAGTCGATGGAACCTCCATCTGAGGAGGATGCAGCGGTCGGTTTCAGCCAACCTTGCTCCAACTGGAAGGACCCCAAGGGACTGGGTGACAATACAGGGCACCCGATAGGCTGGGGAATCCAGAGTACCCTGGGGTTAGAAGGATTGGCAGGGGTGACAAGTCAACAGAACCGCAATTCCCTCTTTGACAGCCTGACCATTCGAGGAAATAAGACTAAAGAGGCTCTGAAACAGAGTAAACTGGGATTATCAGACCTGTGTCTTTACTCTGTGCAGAATCGGTATGCCTTAGACTATATACTCCCGCAGGAGGGTGAGGTCTGCACCATTGTCCAAGATAAATGCACTATGGGCATTCCCGATCTCACTGGCAATATTACTAAGATACAAGAAGAGATCCAGGTATTCCTTGACAGAATGACTGAAGGGACCAGTTGGGGAAACTGCAGATCGGGCTGATGGTACAATTGGCTTATCAATTTAGCCTTGTCTGTTGTTGGTATTGGTATTGTTAGGTATTTAATTACTAGGCTTATGAGGTCCCTTAGTGATATGGATTTGCCCCAGAAGATGCTCCTTTTGCGATCCGATGGCTCACCCACAAGTGTCGATGGCGATGATAAATGTGACCAGATGAGCTGCGAAGATGGTGGTGCCGCTCTACAGGATGTTGATGGCTGGACCACCTTGAAGGGCATTCGTTTTGACTAGCCTTCTCTTTCAGTGATCGCAGTGCAATCAAAGGGAGGCATGAGGGTGGGGGCATCTGGGTGATAAAGTCTATAGCCTTAAAACTTGCCTTTAAACATCCAGACTCAAATGTAATGTTGAATTATTGAATACATTTACTGCACTAGAAAATAAATAGGCAGGAAGGCTCAGAAAGAGGAGAGAACTTAAAGATAGGGACACGTGGGCTCACCAAGTGATAACAGGATGCTGTAAGGCAATTAAGAACGTTTACCTCAGCATCGGTGAATCTGTGTGAACAAGACCCCAAGTGATAACATTCACAGCCGTTCCCTTGTGAAATGAATGATAGTCTTTGAATCTGACCCTGAAACAAGACTCGGTACTATCCATAGCTTTGTAATTAATGGGTGGAGCTTGTCCATTGTAACGGATTCTTACTACCCCTTGCAAGCGGGGCAATCACAAAATAAATCTTTGCTGTCTTGAGATTTCAAAAGGACACGAGAGAGAGAGACCATTTTAGTGCTGAAGCTGTTGAATCCCATAGAGAATTAACTTAGTGCTTATCTGCTATGGATTGAATTGAATTGCATTTTGGGACTTTATGATGAGAGATTTTTATTCCAGGTTTCCAAAGAGTATGATCTCCAGGACAAACCAAGAGAGAGGCTTTACAGGTCTGAGTTCTCAAAGGATTCCCTGGGCCACCTCAAATCTCCACTTTAACATGGGAGGTAGGACAAAATGGCTTCTGCTTGGCTAACTCGGTGGGACTGAGTCAGGCAGATACCCACGACTCAGAACAAACAAGAAACCACAGACTGATGTCAATCCAGTGAAAAAAACTGCAAATGTGAACCTAACCATTAAACGCAGAAGTAACGGTTTAATCCTAACCGCCAGACAGGACAAATATGATTCCAAGAACAAGTTGTCTACAAGAAATTATGATAGATTAGATTGGATTAGATTCCCTACAGTTTGGAAACAGGCCCTTCGGCCCAACCAGTCCACACTGACCCTCCAAACAGTAACCCATCCAGAACCATTTTTCGTCTGACTAATGCACCTAACACCATGGGCAATTTAGCATGGCCAATCCACCTGACCTGCACATCTTTGGACGCTGGGAGGAAACCGGAGCACCCGGAGGAAACCCACGCAGACACGGGGAGAATGTGCAAACTCCACACACACGGTCACCCAAGGCTGGAATCGAACCTGGTGCTGTGAGTCTGCAGTGCTAACCACTGAGCCACCGTGCCACCCTAGGCTAAGTCAAAAATGCATGAGGACCTTGCGGGATCTGATTGAGCATGATCATATAGTAACAACCAATGTCTGACTCTAAACAATGTACATAAGTTCTATCCAAACTCTAAAAGTCGGCGGATTCTTTTGGCACTCTAGGAGTACTCATCGGTGGCCCAGTGGTTAGCACTGCTGCCTCACAGCACCAGGGTCCCAGGTTCGATTCCAGCCTTGGGGGGCTGGCTGGGTGGAGTTTGCACATTCTCCCCATGTCTGCGTGGGTTTCCTCCCACAATCCAAAGATGTGCAGATGTGGTGAATTGGCCATGCTAAACTGCCCAAAATGTTAGGTGCATTGGTTAGAGGGAGATAGGTCTGGGTGGGCTACTCTTCAGAGGACTGGTTGGGCCAAAGGGCCTGTTTCCACATTGTTGGGAATCTAATCTAATCTAATCCTTCTGGGCTGATCATAGTCTACCGTCCAGGCCATATCAAAGAATAAACTATTGCTTGTATAATTGACAAAGTCACTTCCAGGTGTGTTTATTGACCAATCCCAGAAATCCGAAGATCCAGACAGCAGTCCAGATCAGAACAACCAGATAGGAAATGGTTAATGTCCCCAGGATATGGGGAGCAAAATAAGACACCAAGGCATTAACACCAACACCAGGGAAAAACTGAACATACAGATGTGACAAACATTCGTAGCAAGCCAGAATCACAGATGTACAGCACAGAAACAGTCCCTTCAGTCCATGCTGACCAGATATCCGAAATCAATCTCGTCCCATTTGATAGCACTTGGTCCATGTCCCTCTAAATGTTTCCCAACATATACCCATCCAGATACCTTTTAAAAGGTTGTAATTGTACCAGCAGTCACCACTTTCTCTGGCAGCTCATTCTTTACACACACCACCCTCTGTGCATAGGAGTTGCCCCTTAGGTTTCTTTTAAATCTCACCCTAAACCTATGAGCAATCCCAGATCAAAGATCTTGTCTATTTATCATCGACATGCCCCACATTATTTATACAAGGGGTCACCCCTGTGGGATATAATTAAAGCAGTGTTACTTCTGCAACCAGAATTGCTTCTGCAAGGTAAATGAACTAACGCCAGTGTATAATTGTTTCAGCCAAGAGTGGAGTTAACAAGAATGAAAAATTGCTTTTGTATTAGCTAAAATGTGCATACATGAAATGTGCCTGCAAATGGTAGATGTTACAGACAAACAGATAAGGTGCTGTGAGGGGAGGGGGTGGAGGTTAAGCTAGACATGCTTGTACAAACAGTTATAAGCATCTGTTTCCTGCTTCTGCAAAAACAAAAAAAAACACAATCAGGGAGGTCAGAAGGCTCAGTGTCGGCGAAAAATGGGAGGAAATGTTGCTTTCGCAAACAAGGAAGTAGCTGGCAGTGAAAGGGGATATACGCTAACACGTTGTTCACGCACAAGGCTGAATAAAGCAAGAAATAGACAAGAGTAATGGGGCCACCGGGAAAGAATGGAGAGACAAACCGATCTTTTGAGGATCAGCTTGGAACATCGGGAGGAGGTGAAGGAGGAATGTGAATGAGGGAAAGAAGCTGAATGTGCTGGAGCCAAAGTGGAGGAAGGACAGAGGATGCAAAACCGGCTTGAAGCTGCAATGAGGAATATTGCATGTGCTGTACTTGTACCTGTGGCAGTTACTGGTGGGAATCGGGTGCATTTTAAACATCAAAACAGGAGATATCCAGCCCTCCCCCTTCCCAATCTCTATCCTTCAGTCCCTCCTCACCCGGGTAACTAAGACACATACCTGAGTTTGCGGAGGCTGCTCCCTCCCTGCATTCACTCCAGTTGCTACAAGTGACCAATTTTACCTCCTCCCATCTCTGCCTCCCTCCCAGGATGAAGAGTCGGCCAGAGGGCGGGAGATTCACTTTGAAACTGACAGGGCCACTTCCGCCTTGTGACGTCACAAAGAAACTAGGGGCGGGGACGAGGAAAAGTGACGGCTTAGTGGGCGGGGCATGGCTAACAGCGGGGCGCCGCACTGCGCCTGCGGCAGACGGGGAGGAGAACATACTTTCCAAAAAACCCCTCCCTTCAGAGAATCCCCACAGTGTGGAAGCAGGCCACCGACCCTCCCAAGGGTCACCCACCCACACCCATTCCCCTGTCCCCATTGCTCTTCATTTATCCCTGAGTCATGCACCTTACCTGCATATTAAACCTAATTTAGCATGGGGAAAAACAATGACTGCAGATGCTGCAAACCGGATTTTGGATTAGTGGTGCTGGAAAAGCACAGTTCAGGCAGCATCCGAGGATCAGCAAAATCGACATTTCGGGCAAAAGCCCTTCATCAGGAATAAAGCAGAGCCAATCCACCCTAACCTGCACATCCCTGGGCACTATGGGTAATTTAGCATGGCCAATCCACCCTAACCTGCACATCCCTGGGCACTATGGGTAATTTAGCACGGCCAATCCACCCTAACCTGCACATCCTTGGGCACTATGGGTAATTTAGCATGGCCAATCCACCCTAATTCAACATGGCCAATCCACTTTTGATTAGAGTGGTGCTGGAAAAACTCAGCAATTCAGGCAGCATCCGAGGAGCAGGAAAATCTTCCTTTCGGGCAAAAGCCCTTCATGAGGAATAGAGGCAGAGTGCCTGCAGGGCTCAGATCCGAACTCTGCTGGTTTAAAGGTGGTACGGAGTCTGTGTAGGATGAGTTGGTTACGGAGGCAGGCACCAAGGAAACAAACGTGGCTGTGGTAGCGAGTCTGTTTGAGGACATGGTCAAAGAGCTTCAGGGCAGAGGAAACGTGTTGGGAGTTGCAGTGGGAGAGGGATTCCTTGAGATTCTTGTAGAGAGAGGAGGAAAACTTCTTCAAGGCAGGCATCCTTGCAAGAGGATTCACTGTAGGGTTAAAATCAACTAGGTAAAAACAAGGACTGCAGATACTAGAAACCAGATTCTAGAATCACACAACTCCAGGTTGTAGTCCAACAGGCTTCTTTGGAAGCAGTAACTTTTGGAGTGCTGCCTCTTCATCAGGTGGTTGTGGAGGATAAGATCCTAAGACACAATTTAGAGCAAAACAGTCCAGTGTCCTGCCACTGAAATGGTATATTGAACAAATCTGGATTGTTCAATCTTCCACCTTTTCAAATAGGTTACAGGTCTCATTACAATGTAAATCCCAGAACATCTTGTTGTCACCTTCTCAAGATAACAAGGTTTTATAGCAAAAGCTCAAGCCATGATTAAATGGCGGAGTGGACTCGATGGGCTGAATGGCCTTACTTCCGCTCCTATGTCTTATGGTCTTATCTCAGCTCAGACAATGCACTAAAGGTGTGATGTCAGAGTCTGCCTGTCTCCCAATCTGGAGTCAGACTGGTTCTGTTTCAAGTCGAATTTACAAACTATTACATGTATTGACTGCCTGCAGAGTTTTCCTTTAAAAAAATGCACATATATCTGCAAATATACATCTCTCCCCCCCTCCTCCCCCCCCCACCCCACACACAGACACAAACACACACGCACAAGTTTATTGGGTGAATTTGTACTTGCAGAATTATGTCTTACTTTGCTCAAAAACTGCATGAATCCATGTAAGATTCTGTAAGTCAGTTTAACCATTGTGGCACAGACAGTCTCACACAGGGGAGCTCACACCTTCAATACATTATCTGGGCTGACGCGACACCAATTGGTAAAGTTCACTTGAGGATTTAACTATTTTAAAAGGTTTTGTGATTTACATTTGAAAAAACTGAAACTATCATGGTCATTCGAACAGATGAGAGACTTAACAAACAATCCGGGTCTTTTTCAATATATAATTTCAGTTACGTCACACTATAAACTGTTGCTATAAATTCTGTGTCTTACAATCTTATATTCCACAATCCCCTGATGAAGGAGCTGCACTCCGAAAGTTAGTGCTTCCAATTAAACTTGTTGGACAGAATTCCTCAAGTAGGGCACCATAAGAATCCTGGGAGACTGCTATTTCCTGTTTACTTCATAATGAACAAACATTAAGCACGATCACCTATTTATTTCTCATTTTGTTTCATTTTTCTTGTTTAATTCCCTGCGATGATGTGGGAGAATTATTAGATTTGGGTCAGCCATTTGGTCACATATTAAAGCCTGGAAACTGTGAGAGGTAATTTCGGTTTAAACTTTAAGATGTGCCTGGACCACGGACTGGTCTATAATAAAAGACAAAACTTTTGTTTCTTTTCTAGAACATTTTATATACTCAAAAGTAGAATAGTTTAAATTGTGCAGAATGCTGACAATTTGTGAGCAGAGTAAAACAAACAAGCCCTTGATTGATAAACCATTGACACAGGAGGGAAAGATGAGTCCTTGACTGATAAGACTCCAGGATGGGGGAACGACTTGAGACATCTGTTTCAAATTAAAGCCTTTGACTGATAAGACTACAGGGTGAGAAAAACAACAAACTTTGGAGACTCTGGAGCCTTTTGTTGCAGACTTTGTGATAAAAATAATGATGTTTTTAAGAATGTGAACCTCATGGCTTGTTGGAGCCAAGGAGAGGAGGGACTTGTGCTGTATATAATGGGAGACTTTGTAAGCCTCAGCGCGCCTTTTCTTTAAGGGTGCCCGACTCTGCAGACTTGACTTGTTAATAAAACTTTGTTTTCCTGAATTTGTCTAGAGCGATTATTGAGAAGCGATTTTCGTTTCTAACAGAAACCATTTTGAATCTCAGCTTAGTGCCTGCTTGCTAAAGTTTGTGTTTCCCAGGCTCAGCGGAGACGGTTGGCCTTGCAGCTGTGCTGCTTCCTGATAAACAAATTCTTTCCTGACATGGGGCTTTATTTCCATCCCCCACAGTTGGCGAGTCAGGCAGGAGGTACCCTGGTCCTGCCAGGTCACTGGCCGATATCCTTTCAGAGATGAAATATAGAGGGTGCTTGCTGCTTTTGTTGTGTCCAAACTAAAGAGGAAAGCTGGCCAGGGACAAAAGTGCTGTTAGAAATGTTGATACAATTCTCCCCACTCAGCCACAAGATACCAGTGAGAGAACTCAACAGGGTCCTAGCGTCTGGACGTAATACTGCTGAGAGCACTTGTGCTTTACAAAGTTAGTAATAATGAATTTGCTTACCCCAGGGTTACGAGAGGCGAAACCGTATTTGAATGAATTTGGCATACAGGACACATTGGGCAACTATTAAAGACTCTGTTGTATTTCCCTGGGTTATGGACTCATGCAGAGACACAAACAACTTGTATTGAAAAGTGTTCGATTTGCAAATGGAACAAAGGAGAGGTATATAGAGTTTGCACACTTGGTTAAGCAGCAATGTGTCACAGCCAGGATTTATGAGGCTCAACTCCCTAACTTGGGCTGCTCTGGAATGTGAGTGCCTCATTATTCCTTCCTTCCTTCCAAGGCTAAAGAAAAGCTGACAAACTGAGATATGAAGCAAGTTGGAAAATGGTACAGAGAGACTCACACAGACAGAAGTTTGCAGGAAAGTTAACACTTCATAATCTGGTTTCAATGCACATTAGCCTGGGTATGGTACTGATATCACAGGGGTCTCAAAAGGGTACTCCCTCAATACTCAAACCAAAACATGGGTGCCTCCTGCTGGACTGGTTTGTGTTCATTCTTTGCTGCTGCCTATTTCAGTTGATGATGTACATTATTGTTAACACTCACAAACCTGGTGGCACCCAGATTTTCGGAAAGCAGCTTGGCAAAGATCTGAAGCGTGTTTAATTTGTAAACAAACAAGGTGCATACTCGAAGAGGGATGCCCTGTGTTTGTTAACCACCTCCTTGCTTGGTCGGCCTTTTTAAATTATCTACAACTTGCTTATATAGTATCACCTCGCGTACATTGTTATGAACATTGTCTAATAAGAGTAGATGTATTTAGTAGCTGAATCAAAACCATCCCAATGACTGAAACAGCTGACACTGGATTGTTGGACAAGTGGGAAATATTTGCAGTTAACCAAAGCACTTCAAAGTTTACAGTCACGGGTACGTCAAGCTGAAGAATTAGGACCGGGGCATATTGGAGCCTGCTTCCTCGGGCAGAGAGTTCTGCAGATACACTACTCTCTGGGAAAAGCAGCAGCCCTCACTTCCTCCTCCTCATCTCTGTCCTAAACCTACTCCCCCAAAGCTTGAGGCCTAGTCTCAGCCACCAGCAGAAGTGACTGGATAGGGTAGGGCTTCATCCTCTCAGTGCAATGAATTCCCACTTTCCACCAAAATCCCGGATGTACTCACTTAGTTGCTTGCTGTCTCACAAATGAAAGATTTCATTGTAACTTCTTCCGGTCCCAGGAAGGGCAAAGCATCTTTGAAAGCTGCTCTGAAAGCCCTGTCTTCACAACCACATTTCTGCTTTCACCGAAGACAGTTGGAGTCATACACCACACAAACAGATCCTTCAGCCCAACTCGTCTATGCCAACCATATATCCGGAATCAATCTATTCCATTTGCCAGCATGTGGCCCATATTCCTCAAAACCCTTCCTATTCTTGTACCCATCCAGATGCAGAGGGATGTGGGCCAAATGCTAGCAAATGGGACAAGATGAATTTTGGATATCTGGTCGGCATGGACGAGTTGTACCAAATGGGCTGTTCCCATGCTGTATGACTCTAATCTTCTTCGGTGAAAGCAGAGGTGTGATTGTGAAGGCTGAAGTTTCAGAGCAGCTTTCAGAGATGTTTTGCCCTTAATGGGAGCAGAAGTTACAATGAAATCTTGCATTGGTGAGACAGCAACTGAGTGAGTAAGTAAGTACATCTGGGATTTTGATGGAAGGTGGGAATTTGTTGCATTGTGGGGATGAAGCCCTACCCTATCGAGTCATTTCTGTTACTGGGGAGACCAGGCCTCAAGATGAGGAGAAGCAGATTTAGGACCGAGATGAGGAGGAATTGCTTTTCCCAGAGAGTAGTGAATCTATGGAATTCTCTGACCATGGAAGCAGTACAGGCATTTTCACGAAGAGAGACCTTGGAGTGCAGATTCATAGCTCCTTGAAAGTGGAGTCACAGGTCGATAGGATGGTGAAGATGGCGTTTGGTATGCTTTCTTTTATTGGTCAGAGTATTGAGTACAGGAGTCGAGAGGTCATGTTGTGACTGTACAGGACATTGGTTAGGCCACTGTTGGAATATTGCGTGCAATTCTGGTCTCCTTCATATCAGAAAGATGTTGTGAAACTTGAAAGGGTTCAGAAAAGATGTACAAGGATGTTGCCAGGGTTGGAGGATCTGAGCTACAGGGAGAGACTGAACAGGCCGGGACTGTTTTCCCTGGAGCGTCAGAAGCTGAAGGGTGACCGTATAGAGGTTTATAAAATCATAAGGGGCATGGATAGGATAAATAGACAAAATCTTTTCCCTGGGGTGGGGGAGTCCAGAACTAGAGGGCATAGGTTTAGGGTGAGAAGGGAAAGATATGAAAGAGACCAAAGGGGCAACTTTTTCACACAGAGGCTGGTGTGTGTATGGAATGACCTGCCAGAGGAAGTTGTGGAGACTGGTACAATTGCAACATTTAAGAGGCATTCGGATGGGTATATGAATAGGAAGGGTTTGGAGAGATATTGTTTGGGTGCTGGCAGGTGGGACAAGATTGGGTTGGGATATCTGGTCGGCATGGGACGGGTTGGACCAAAGGGTCTGTTTCCATGCTGTACATCGCTATGACTCTAAACTCAATACACAGTTGAATGGGTATTTGCAATGGTAGGGGAATGAAGGGTAGTTGGGACAATGCAGGGAGGAGGAGCTGAGTTGATGGATAGATCAGCCATGATTTTAATGAATGGTGGAGCAGGCTGGATGGGCCAAATGGCCGACTCCTGCTTCTATTACTATGAAACTATAACCCTGCATTTCCCATGGCTAACCCACCTAACCTACACGTCCCTGGACATTCTGGGCAATTTAGTATGGCCAATCCAAATCAAGGCCAGGGAGCAGTATAGTGATGTGGAAAATGAACATCAGAGAGTGATAGAAAGGGACAAGGGGAGTAAGTGTACCAGCAATCAAAACTGGATTTTAAAGGTCACAAAAATTGAAACTAAAAACAGTGTGTCTGAATGTGTGCTGCATTGTAACAAAAGTGAATGAGTTGACTGCACACATTGAAGAGAATAATTATGATCCGAGACTCCTTACAGAGACATGGCTTCAGGATGGCAAGGATTGGATCCTGAATATCAAGGGGATAGTCAGATGGGAAGCTCGGTAAAGGTAGAGGGTTGGCACTGCTAATCAAAGCACTGATCACAGGGTAGTCTGGTGTCACCTCGGATTTCAGGTCCTGATTTCTCCGTCCTCTGTTGATCTCCCTGTTCCCTATTACCCCTTCTGGAACAATAAAACATTCAGTAATCATGCCCCAACCCACAATCTCCCAGCCTGTCAACCATCCAGGCACAGAGTGTAGTCATAATAGGGAATTAAACAAGAAAAATGAAACAAAATTACAAATAAATAGGTGCTTATGCTTAATGTTTGTTCATTCAGAAGTAAACCATAAATAGGGCTCTCCCAGGATTCTCATGGTGCCCTACTTGGGGAATTTTGTCTCCCTTCCATCTAACTATTAGCACCCAGCTATGATTTACAACAATATTTACAACAGAAGTAAGGCACCTGTTCTCAAATAGGCAGAGATATACTGATGTCGATTTTTGTTTCTCTTTTGTGCAAACACACACACACGTCCATGGGGGTGAATTTGTATGTGCAGGTTCGGGGGGATTGGCTATGCCAAATTACCCATAGTGCCCAGGCACGTGCAGGTTAGGGAGGGGGGATTGGCTATGCCAAATTACCCATAGTGCCCAGGCACGTGCAGGTTAGGGTAGATTGGCCATGCTGAATTATTTAGTGCCCAGAGATGTGCAGGTTAGACGGGGTAAATGGAGAGCAACAGGTGTAGGGGAATGGGTGTGGGTGGGTTAACCTTCAGAGGGTCAGTATGGAGTCTTTAGGCCCAGTGGCCTGCTTCCACACTGAGGGTTCTCTGAAGGGAAGGGGTTTTGCAAACTGTGACTCGCCTCTTGATATGTTGATGTCACAGCAGGGAAGTGGCCCTGTCCGTTTGAGTGAATCTCACTCTGTCTGGGCAACTCTTCATCCTGGGAGGGAGACAGAGATGGGGGGAGGGGAAATCTATTCACTTGTAGCAACTGGAGTGAATGCAGGGAGGGAGGAGACTCCACAAACTCAGGTATGTGTCTTAGTTACCCGGGTGAGGAGGGACAGAGGGATCGACGTTGGGAAGGCGGGAGGAGTAGATAGCTTTTCTGTTTTGATGTTTAAAATGCACCCGATTCCCACCAGTAACTGCAACAGGTACAAGTACAGCACATGCAATATTCCTCATTGCAGCTTCAAACCGGTTTTGCATCCTCTGTTCTTCCTCCACCTTGCTCCAGCACATTCAGCTTCTTTCCCTCATTCCCATTTCCCCCCACCCTGATGTTCCAAGCTGACCCGCAAAAGATCTGTTTGTCCCTCCATTCTTTCCCGGTTGTCTTTTGTGAGTTTTGAAAACTTTCCCAGTCCTCTGAGGATTGGAGTTGGGAGATTACGTTGTGCACTCTCCAGGACATTTGTTTGGCTACTTTTGGAGTATTGTGTGCAGTTCTGGTCTCTCTGCTAGAGGAAGGATGTTGTGAAACCTGAAAGGATTCAGATAAGATTGACAAGGACGTTGTCAGGGTTTGAGCTGAACAGGGTGGAGCTGTTTTCTGTTGAGCTTTCAAAGGCTGAGGGTGACCCTACAACCGTTTATAAAATCATGAGAGGCATGGATAGGGGAAATAGATAAGGTCTTTTCCTGGATGGGTCATAGGTTCAGGGTGAGGGTGAGATTTAAGAGGAACCTAAGGGGCAACTCCTATATTCAGAGGGTGCTGTATGTAAGGAATGAACTGCCAGAGGAAATGGTGATGGCTGGTACAATTACAGCACTTAAAAGGCATCTGGATGGGTATCTGAATAGGAAGGGTTTAGAGAACATAGGCCAAGTGCTGACAAATGGGACTGGATTAGTTTAGAATACCTGGTTGGTACTGATGAGTTGGACCAAAGGGTCTGTTTCTGTGCTGTACATCTCTATGACTCTGGCTTTCCACGACCATTTGCCACGTCAATAGGTCCACTTTCTCTCTAATGTCGGTGTTAATGGCTTGACATCTCATTTTGCTCCCACCTTCCTGTGGACGTTAACCATTTCGTGTCTGGTTCTTCCTCAAGAAGCTGCATTCCCGATTCACCCTGAATTGACACACTTTTCTTTGCTTCCCAAAATCAGACCTGCTCACTCTCAGCGGTATCCCAGTGTTGTGAAAGATATTAACTTTCAGGTGGAATTATCCAAAATGCAGAGAGAAGTCAGTCTTGACGTTTTTGCTTTTCTGCCCCTGTAAGATCCTGAATCAGCACCTTCAGGAGAATGAGCTAGAGCGGAGTGAGAACAGAGGGGGAGAGAGAGTGGGATGGTGCTTTCAATTTTGTGGAATAACAGAACACAAGAATATTCCATAGAAAGTAGAATTGCTTGTTCAGAATTTCTACCCTGCACTGACAGTGATGAGCTTTGTAATCTCTCTTTACAGAGTATTTGAAGATCTGAAGACGGAAGTTTCAAAATCAACAGATGAAGGCCTTATGCCTGAAATGTTGACTCTCCTGCTCCTCTGATGCTGCCTGACCTGCTGTGCTTTTCCAGCGCCACACTTTTCGACTCTGACTCTCCAGCGTCTGCAGTCCTTATTTGACATCAATGCCCGACAGTCACTCAATCCATCGGGACCACAACAATTTTCAACTATGAGTCTGTGAGAAGGAACAAAGCTTTTTGATTCCTGTTTGAGTAGATTTTCAGCATCAGTGGGACTGGATGAGAGACCCTACTGTTGCAGCGCACTGAGTGTGGAGTCTGAAACAGTTATATGGCCTGGGAAGGGGCTCCACACACGTTTGTGTACATCTGAAGCTTCAGCCATGGAGAAACCCGTGGAATCCCGCTCCGTGGAGAAACCGTGGAAGTGTGGCAACTGTGGGAAAGGCTTCCGTTTCCCATCTGCCTCGGGTGGATTCCTCGGGTTGGGATTTTTGCAAATGGTGCAGGGACTGCTTTCGGCTTGGCCCCACCCCATTACCCATTCACCTTACCCCAACCCCTCGTTCCATTGTTGATGTCACTGCGCAGAACTGGTCTTGTGAGGTTCAGAGTGAAACCCCCTCCCTCTGGGCAACTCTTTATCCTGTGGGGGGAGAAAATGAACTTTTGTATCTCTTTTCCCCAGGTTTGGGGGTAGGGGGGAGTCCAGAACTAGAGGGCATAGATTTAGGGTGGGGGGGGGGGTGGAAGATTTGTGAGGGACCTAAGGGGCAACCTTTTCACGCGGAGGGTGGTGCGTTTATGGAATGAGCTGCCAGAGGAAGTGGTGAAGGCCGATATAATTACAGCATTTAAAAAGGCATCTGGATGGGGATATGAATAGGAAGGGTTTAGAGGGACATTGGCCAAATTCTGGCAAATGGGTCACTAGGTTAAGTTAGAATATCTGGTCGGCGTGGACTGAAGGGCTTGTTTCCATGCTGTACAACACTATGACTCTATTTCTACATAGTCAGAACCAATATCACAAGACTAGGAACAGGCCATTCACCCCTTCCAACCTGTCCTGAGCTGTGGTTAAACTGCATATAATTCAGTGCAAGTTTCAGAAAGGTTTCAACAGCTCTTAAATTTAACATGCTTTCAGACTTCAGCTATGTTTCTGAATATATCATTTTAGGTATTCTTAATTGTAAAGATACGCGTATCTAGTGAACACAGCCCACACCTCCTGGTGCTGCCAGGAAACTTTACAATGCCGATGAAACGATGCAGTACCTGCACTCACAAAAAATTTACAATTTCTAACAATACTAGCTCCTCATTCACTGCTCCATCTGATACACAACATTGGGAACTCAGTACAGGAGGTTGCAAAAAATGAGCAGCTTTAAAACTGAAACCTCTTGGAGCTCAAAACTTTCAATGAGAGCCTGAGTCTTGCAGTAAGTAAGTTCAGGTAACCTTTATTGTGACCCAACTTTGTTACAGCTTCAGATTCCACCCCCGCACCCCCCTCACCAAAAAGACATAGAAAAAGTTGCTTTTTTTTTAAATAAGCAGCTCAAGGTCAAAGCGCTCACACTGCCACCCCCCTCCGCCTCTCTTCCTCTACTATTGGTCAGCACAGAGTTGTCCCTTTGTAATTGGTTCCTTGCTACAGCCGTAACCCAAAGGAAATACTGCCTCACTCACCAATTTCAACCCATACCTTGTCTCCAAGTAAGTTTCTCTCCACCTGGTGCCTCCGCAGGTGGGAGGAGCAGGTGAAGCCTTTCCAGCACTCGGGGCAGCTGAACGGCCTTTCCTCTGTGTGGACCCGCTGGTGGGTCAGCAAGTTGGAGGCCTGGGTAAATCTCTTCCCACACTCAGGACAGCTGAAGGGCCTCTGCCCCGTGTGGACCCGCTGGTGGGTCAGGAGGTGGGAGGCCCAGACAAAAGCCTTCCCGCACTCAGGGCAGCTGAAGGGCCTTTGCCCAGTGTGGAGCCGCTGGTGCCTGAGCAGGTTTGAGGAATTCCTGAAGGCTTTCCCACACTTGGGGCAGTTGGGAAGAGTGTCAATTCAGGGTGAACCTGCAATGCAGCTTCTTGAAGAAGACCCAGACACAAAATGGTTAACGTCCCCGGGAAGCGGGGGAGCAAAGTGAGACATCAAGGTATTAACATAGACACCAGAGAGAAACTGAACGTAAAGACGTGGCAAATGTTTGTGGAAAGCAAGAGTCACAGATATACAGCATAGAAACAGACACTTGGATCAAACTCTTTGGTGCTGACCAGATATCCGAAATTAATCTAGTCCCATTTGCCAGCACTTGGCCCATATCCCTCTGAGCCCTGCTCCGGACGGCGGCCGTCTGGTCCGCAGTGCGCCTGCGCAGTTTGCAAAACATCTTCCCTTCCGAGAAGCTCCATCGTGTGGAAGCAGGCCACTCGGCCCAGGGAGTCCACACCGACCCTCCGAAGGGTAACCCACCCACACCCATTCCCAAACCCCTATTGCTCTGCATTTAACCCTTACTAATGCACATAACCTGAACATCCTATGGCTAATCCACCCTAACCTAGACAGATGCCAGCCAGACATCCTAAATTAACGTAGTTCCATTTGCCAGCATTTGGCCCATATCCCTCTGAACCCTTGCTATTCATATAGACAGATGCCTTTTATATTGTGTCATTATGCCAGCCTCCACGACTTCCTCTGGCAGCAGGTTCCATACATCCACCACCCTCTGCGTGAAAAAGTTTCTACTCACTTCCCTTTCCCCATTCATCTTAAACCGATGTTCTTCTAGTTCTGGACTCCCCTATCCTGGGGAAAAGACCTTGCCCTGATCCATGCCCCTTATATATTTTTATAAGGTCACCCCTCAACCTCTGATGCTCCAGGGAAAATATCCCTGGCCTATCAGCCTCTCCCTGTACCTCAAACGTTCCAACTCTGCCAACAAGCCTTATAAAAGTTTTCCCACCCCTTTCAAAGTTTCACAACATCTTTCCTATTGCAGGGAGACCAGAACTGAATGCAGTATTCCAAAAGTGGCCTAACCACATGTCCTGCACAACAGCAACAGGACTTCCCAAATCCTGTACTCAATGCTCTGACCAATAAAGGAAAACATACCAAGGTCTCTTTGTTCTGCAACACTCCCCTTAACTGTGTAAGTCTTGCCTGGATTGCTTGACCAAAATGCAAACCTCACATTTCTCTAAATTAAACTCCACCTGCCACTCTTTGGCCGATCAGCCCATCCGATCAGTTCTGATTTATCGCTTTTTCCTCCCTTATTCCAGAGAGGCTGAAAATCTCCATCCCACACACTCTCCCTCCATTCTCAGTTTGCTGAACCTAATCCCTGCTGTACCTCATCCTGAAGGGTCTGGTTCATGCTGATTAACAGGCCTACACTCACCGGGGGGGGGGGGGATCTAATTGAAACGTACATAATACTGAACGACCTGGACATTGGACAGATGTTTCAATTGGTAAGAGAGACTAGGACCAGAGGGCCTTTTAGAATGGAGAAAAGAAAAAACTTCAGCCAGAGAGTGGTGAATCTATGGAATTCCTTCACACAGAAGGCTGTGGAGGCCAGGTCACTGAGGATATTTAAAACTGAAATAGATAGGTTCTTGAGTATCAAGGGGATCGAGAGGTATTGGGAGAAAGCAGGTGAATGGGGTTGACAAACTGATCAGCCACAATTGAATGGTATGAGCAGACCTGATGTGGTGAATGGCCAAATGTCTGCTCCTGTCCTATAGTCCCTTACTGTCCTGGACATAGTAAGAGAGTTGGGAGCAGGAGTAGGTCAGTTGGTCTTTCGAGCCTGCACCAGCTTTGAACAGATCATAACTAGATATTAATCTACCTACATCTAGGTGGATAGGCTGGGATGTTTTCAGTGGAACACAGGAGGTTGAGATGCAACATTATAGAGAATTATAAAACCATAGATGAGGTGAATGACAGGTGTCGTTTCAAGATTAGGAGCAAATTTTTAAGGTGCGAGGAGAAAGATTTTAAGATAGATATGAGGAGCACCTTTTTCCTTTGAGAGAGTGGTTTGTGTTTGGAATGAATGTCCAGAGGAAATGGTGGATGCAGGTACAGTAACAACGTTTATAAGATGTTTGGATAAGGACATGAATAGGAAAGGTTCAGAGGGATATTAGCCAAACACAGGCAGGTGAGACTAGTTTAGTTTGTGAACATAGTCAGCACGGACTAGTTGGGCTGAAGGGTCTGTTTCTGTGCTGTCTGACTCTGTAACTGTTCTATACTGGTCTTGAAACCATTTTCTTGCCTTCCCCCAGAAACATCCACCTCTTTGTTGTTCAAAACTCAGAGGAGTTCAGCCTTGAATATATTTAATGACAACCCCCACCCACCCCCGAACAGCAGGAAGGCATCCCCACTTCTGAACTCAATTCCTCTTGCTAATATAACACTTGCCTTGCTGATTGCTTGCTGCACCTGTCTCACAACAGGCAGTGACTGGTGTCGGAGGACGCTGAGGCCCCTTTGTACATCCACACGGCATTCCCAATGAAGGGCTCGGGCCCGAAACGTTGACTCTCCTGCTCCTTGGAAGCTGCCACACATTTTGACTCTGATCTTCAACACCTGCAGTCCTCACTTTCCCCACATCCCAATATATCACCATTTAAACAATGCACTTCCTTTCTGCTGTTTTTTCCCCCCACAGCAAAGGCTATAACTTCACACTGTGGGACTGTTTTTGCCAATTGAGACACTGATCTGGATCAACATTTCCTGAGTCTGCTCCTCCCTGGATTCACTGTCTTTACATTCAGTTGCTGCGAGTCAACAATCGAAGCCCACAATGAAATAAAGAAATGGAAAAGAGAGTGCGGTACTCACAATGTTAAACAGAGGAAGGAAGTTGTAGTCTGGAGTGAAGCTCAATCTTCTTTCAGGGAGAGAGGTGCAGCAGCTTCAGAAGCTCATGGGACAACTTCCGCATTCAGACAATAGAGGATGTTCTCATTGGCAGGAGGACTACCCTACTTCCGGTCCTCCAAGGCTCCCCATTAGCTTCTAAAGAAGGTCGCGCCCCGTTGCAGCGGACAGCTAGGAGCATGCGCCGTTCTTGCTGACACCGAGGAGCATGCGCTGTACACTCTGTGGCAATGCTGCAATTACTGACAAATTTAAGTGTCCAAATGCCAATAGGAGAAAAAGAAACGGTAGAGCCAATATTTATTTATTTAGGACTCGACATAACCAAACATGCTCCTCACTATTTTTGCTACTCACCTTGCCAACACCCCTCATGATTTTACAAATCTCAATAAGGTCACCCCTCAACCTCCTCCACTCCAGTGAATAAAGTCTCAGCCTCTCCTTATAACTCAAACCCTTCAGTCCTGACAACATCCTGGTATATCTTTACCGAACCTTCTCTAATAGTATTCTTCCTATAACAGGGCGACCAGAACTGTACTCAGTGTTCTAAAAGTGGCCTCACCAACATCCTGTACAATTTCAAAATGATGTCCCAACTCCAAGATTCAACGGTGTGAACAATGAAGGCAAGTGGGCTAATCAACTCTTAACGACTCTGTCTACCAGTGATGCAACTTTCAAAGAACTATGTACCTGAACCACAGCCCCACGTCTCTGTTCTACAACATAACCCAGGGCCCCGCCAGTAACTGCTACAAGTCCTTCCCTTTTTTTTAAAGCAAAATGCAATTCCTCACTTTTATCTATACCTCTCTCATACACACGCTCTCTCTCAGGCACAGACACACACCACCCAACACTCTCAGGCTTATACTCCATCAGACTCATACATTACCAAGCATGCACACAGGCAAACATATACTCTTGGGCAAACTCTCACACACAGTCACATGCATACACACACTCTCTGATGCATGCACAGACACACACAGGTCTATGGGGTAAATTTGCATTTGCAGATACATTCAATTTTGATCAAAAAAAGCACACAGTCTGCAGGCAGTCAATCCATGTAATATCTTATAAATTCCTACTTTGGAAATGGAACCAGTCTGATTCAAGATTGGGATACAGACAGAGTCAAACCTCACATCCTTCATGTACTGAGCTGAGATATCACTGATTTTTTATAAAACCTTAAGTCATCTCAAGAATGTGACTCAAAAGTACTTCTAAGCTTTACATATTAATGAACCAAAACCCGCAACCCATTCGAGAAGATGAAAGACTAAACCACAATCTTGATTTGTTCAATATATCCTATCAGTAGTATGACACTGTGATCGGTTGCTGGATGTTCCTGCTCCATAGCTACCTGATGAAGGAGCAGCACTCCAAAAGCTAGTGCTTCCAAATAAATCTGTTGGATGATAACCTGGTGCTGTGTGATTTTTTCACTTTATCCACTCCAGTCCAACACCAGCACTTCCACATCGTTTCCAGTGAACACAGCCCACAGCTCCTGGTGCTGCCAGGAAACCTAACAATGCCGATGACATGGCGCACTCTGCACTCCTGAAAAAATTCTAACGATACTGGCTGCTCATTCACTGCTCCATCTGATACACAACATTGGAAACTTAGTGCAGGAGGCTGAAAGGAATGAGCAGCTTTAAAACAAAAACCTCTTGGAGCTCAAAGCTTTCAATGAGAGTCTGAGCCTGGTGGTTAGTCCAGGTACCTTTTATTGTGACCCAACTTTGTTACAGCGTCAGATTCTCCCCAGCAAACAGGCAAAGAAAACATAGCAGATTTTTAAAAAAACACCTCAAGATCAAAGTGCACACAGAGATCACACCCCCCCGCCCCCCCTTTAATATTGGTCAGCATGGAGTTGTCTCTTTGTAATCGGATCCTTGGTACAACCGTAACCTGGAGGAAGTATTGCCTCACTCAGCAATTTCAACCCATTCCCTGTGTTTCTCCCCGCTCATTTGCCAGGGGCTTTTTGAGGGGGGAGGGGGGCGGACATCAGCCGCACTGCTGTGGGTCTGGAGTCACGTACAGGCCAGACCGGGTAAAGGGTGCAGCTGGGACGACTGAGTGAATGAGATGGGGGTTTTCTTCCACCCCCACCCCACCGACAATGGTTTCACCGTTAGATTCTGAACTCCAGATTTCTGACCAAATTCCCATTCCACCATCTGTCGCGGTGGGAATCGAACTCGGGATCCCTGGAACTGGGTTGATAGTCCAGTGGATAATGGCACTCGACCGTCACTCCTTCAATCCCCCTGCGATGGCACATGAACTCGCTGGTGGCTCCGGAGGTGGGAGGAGCGGGTGAAGCCCTTCCCGCATTCGGGGCAGCTGAAGGGCCTCTCCCCCGTGTGGATCCGCCGGTGGGTCAGCAGGTTGGAGGCCCGGGCAAAGCTTTTCCCACACTCGGGGCAGCTGAAGGGCCTCTCCCCCGTGTGGACTCGCCGGTGCTTCACCAGGGCAGAGGAATCGCTGAAGGCCTTCCCACACTCGGGGCAGCTGAAGGGCTTCTGCCCCGTGTGGACGCGCTGGTGCTTCAGCAGGTCGGAGGAATCGCTGAAGCCCTTCCCGCACTCGGGGCAACTGAAGGGCCTCTCCCCGGTGTGGACGCGCTGATGCTTCAGCAGGTCCGAGGAATAGCTGAAGGCCTTCCCACATTCAGGGCAGGTGAAGGGCTTCTCCCCAGTGTGGACCCGCTGGTGCGTACGCAAGTTGCCCACCTGACTGAATCCCTTCCCGCACTCGGGGCAGGAGAACGGCCTCTCCCCAGTGTGGATCCGCCGATGGGTCAGCAGGATAGACGCCTGCGTAAAGGTCTTTCCGCACTCAGGGCAGCTGAAGGGCCTCTCCCCCGTGTGGACCCGCAGGTGCTTCAGCAGGATGGAGGAATTGCTATAGATCTTCCCGCACTCAGTGCAGGGGAACGGCCTCTCCCCCGTGTGGACCTGCTGGTGGGCCTGCAGGGCGGAGGAATTGCTGAAGGCCTTCCTGCAGTCACGGCAGGAGAACGGCCTCTCCCCGGTGTGACTGCGCCGATGAATCTCCAGGGCAGACGGAGCACGGAAACCTTTCCCACAGTCACCACACTTCCATGGTTTCTCCACGGGTCGGGATTCCTCGGGTTTCTCCATGGCCAAAGCTTCAGCCGCACACAAACATGTCGTGAATTCCTCTTTCCAGGCTGTATAGCTGCTACACGCTCCTCATTTGTGCGCTGCAACATTTGGGTCTCTCATCCAGTCCCACTGATGCTGAAAACGTACTCAAACGGGAACCAAAAAGCTTTCCTCCTTCTCACAGACTCACAGTTGTAAACCGTTGCGGTCCTGATGGACTGAGTGACTGTCAGACATTGACATCAAAGTGAAGACTGTAGACACTGGAGAGTCAGAGTCGAAAAGTGCAGCGCTGGAAAAGCACAGCAGGTCAGGCAGCATCCGAGGAGCAGGAAAGTCAACGTTTCGGGCATAAGCCCTTCATCTGTTGATCTTGAAACTTCCGTCATCAAATCTTCAAATACTCTGTAAAAAGAGATTACAAAGGTCATCACTGTCAGTCCAGGGTAGAAATTCTGAACAAGCAATTCTACTTTCTACGGAATACGTTTTTTAATTCCACAAAACTGAAAACACCATCTCACTCCGCTCTAACTAATTCTCCTGAAGGATCTGCCAGGGGCTGAAAAGCAAAAACTTCAAGACTGACATCTCTCTGCATTTTGGATACCTCCACTTGGAAGTGAATATCTTTCACAACACTGGGATCCTGCTGAGAGTGAGCAGGTCTGATTTTGGGAAGCAAAGAAAAGTGTGTCAATTCAGGGTGAATCGGGAATGCAGCTTCTTGAGGAAGGACCAGACACAAAATGGTTAATGACCCCGGGAAGGGGGGAGCAAAATGAGACATCAAGACATTAACACCGACACCAGAGAAAAACTCAACATACAGACGTGGCAAACATCGTTGGAAAGCCAGGGTCATAGAGACATACAGCAGAGAAACATCCTTTGGTCCAACACGCTTGTACCAAACAGTACAAAGAGATCTGGGTGTTCTTGTACACCAGTCAATGAAGGTAAGCATGCAGGTACAGCAGGTAGTGAAGAAGGCTAATAGCATGCTGGCCTTCATAACAAGAGGGATTGAGTATAGAAGCAAAGAGGTTCTTCTGCAGCTGTCCAGGGCCCTGGTGAGACCACACCTGGAGTATTGTGTGCAGTTCTGGTCTCCAAATTTGAGGAAAGACATTCTGGCTATTGAGGGAGTGCAACATAGGTTCACGAGGTCAATTCCTGGAATGGCGGGACTACCTTACGCTGAAAGACTGGAGCAACTGGGCTTGTATACCCTTGAGTTTAGAAGACTGAGAGGGAATCTGATTGAGACATAAGATTATTAAAGGATTGGACACTCTGGAGGCAGGAAACATGTTTCCGCTGATGGGTGAGTGCTGAACCAGAGGACACAGCTTAAAAATACAGGGTCGACCATTTAGGACAGAGATGAAGAGAAACTTCTTCACCTAGAGAGTGGTGGCTGTGTGGAATGCTCTGTCCCAGAGGGCAGGGGAGGTCCAGTCTCTGGATTCATTTAAGAAAGAGGTGGATAGAGCTCTCAAGGACAGTGGAATCAAGGGTTATGGAGATAAGGCAGGAACAGGATACTGATTAAGGATGACCAGCAATGGTGAATGGTGGTGCAGGCTTGAAGGGCAGAATGGCCTCCTCCTGCACCTATTGTCTATATTCCAAATGAATCAAATCCCATTTGCCAGCATTAGCCCATATTCCTTTAAACCCTTCCTATTCATATACCCATTCAGATGCCTTTTTAAATGTTGTAATTGTACCAGCCTCCACCACTTCCTCTGGAAGCTAATTCCTTACACGTACCATCCTCCGGGTGAATACATTGCCCTTTTGGTCAGTTTTACATCTGCCCCTCTCCCCCACCCTGAACCAATTACCCACCCATTCTGGACTCCCCCACCCCAGGGAAAAGACCTTGCCTATTTACCCTATCCATGCTCTTCATGATTTTATAAACCTCTATAAAGGTCACACTTCAGCCTCCGATGCTCCAGTGAAAACAGCCCCAGACTGTTCAGCCTCTTTCTGTAGCACAAATCCTCCAGCCCTGGCAACATCCTAGCAAATCTTTTCCGAACCCTTTCATGTTTACAACATGCTTCCAATAGGAGGGAGACACAATATTGTAGAAGTGGCTGTGGTTCTGTTGGACAATGGCAATTTAATTCCAAAGTGAATTCCTGTTGTTCGCCCTTTTCTCTTGTCTACAAACTGAAACTAACATCAACACGTCAATGCTCTCCTGGTCACTGCAATCTTGGAAGCACCCACATTCTGTTCCAGTGCCACAGATTATCACATTAATTCACCTCAAATTCACAGCCCATCTAAGTGTTTTTTCCCTGGACCTCTCTCCCACTTCCTTTTCCTGTTTTAAGGGCACACAGACCAAGCTCAGGGCCAAGCCTCCCAGAGTGAAATGAGGAAATTCGAGTTGACACAAAGGCTGCCCCGAGGTTGGAATCCTCTCCCGGAAATGACAGCGGACGGTGCCTTCACCAAGATGTCTGCGATGCCGGCCCAAAGCCAACCGCCACCTGTCCTTCACAAAGATGGCGGCCAGGCGCTCCAGGGAGCAAAGGCAAATTCCGCCTGACCCTCACAAAGATGGCCGCCGGTTGCCCGGGCGACCCGAGGGGTCCTTCGCCGGTGAAATAAACACTGGGCCTTTTATTGGAGGCCTCAGGCCTCCCCCGAGGAGTTTATATACTCCCCTCCCCCACCCCAGCCTCCCGCGGTTCCCAATCCTACCCTGTCTCACCATCTCCTCTCCCCGGGGGCAGGAGCCAGGTCTTGGCGCCGGGGCCTGGCGACCTCCCGAGGGATGTTTCTGAGACCTGTCCGTGTTCTAAAGAAGGACCTGCTCAGCCTTTTCCAGCGGTTTCTGTCCTTGTTCCTTCGGCCGCCGGCGCCATCAGTAACACTGACGTCATCCCGCTGCGGGAGCTACACCGCGCATGCGCCGGCTCGTATAGGGGCGAGGTCCTGATGAGTGACGTCATCGTCAGTTCATGGGGCGTGGTTGGAGGAGTCCTCCGAGAATTCGGATACAATAGGGGGCGGGGCGATAGTTGTGCCCGCCCCCAGCCACCTGAAGGTTGGGTTTCTTTTGGGTTCGAACGTAGTTTTTTTTATTCAATTTTCAGCCTGTTCAGAAGTGAGCAGAATGGGTTCTTTCTGGATTATAATGTTTTATTAAAATGTCTCCTGATTAAATTTCAAAAGTATAAGTGATAAGTGCTAACTTAGCCTGGAGCACTTCTTTTTTAAGAGCAAATAGACAGTGTTATCTTCTGGGTGTGTAGATTTTGGATGAGCAAAGTATAGCGGTCTGCCCTTCCTGTCGGAAATGGGAGATTAGGGAGAGTTTCCACGTTACTGAGGATTGCCTGCAGCAAGTGTTCTTGGTCACGAATCCTATCAGATCGACTGGATCTGTTGGAGCGACAGTTCGAGGCAATGAGGAATTTACAAGAGCTAGGGGGTTTGATAGATAGTTATAGGAAAGGAGAAAAGTTGCAGATACATAGTCAGATAGATGAAGCAACACCAGGAAAGGTAGGTGAGGTAAACAGGTAGTGCAGGAATCTTCTGTGGCTATCCCCGTTTCAAACAAGTATGCTGTTTTGGAAAATGTATGGGGTGATGGACTCCCAGGGGAACGTAGCATGAACAGCCAAGTTTCTGGTATTGAGACAGGCTCAAATGTAATGAGGGGTATGCTGGTGTCCAAGTGTTCGATTGTGACAGGGGACCCTCTAGTCAGATGCACAGACAGACATTTCTGCAGCCAGCAGCGAATAATCAGAATGGTGTGTTGCCTCCCTCATGCCAGGATCAAGGATGTCTCAGAGAGGATACAGAATGTTCCGAAAGGGGAGAGGGACAAGCAGGTGGTCATTGTACACACTGGAACCGACGACATCGGAAGGGAAAAAGATGAGATTCTGAAGGGTCAAAGAAAATTAGGCAGGAATTGAAATAAGAAGGTTCTCAAGGGTCGTAATATCTGGGTTACTCTCGGTGCTATGAGCTAGTGAGGGTAGGAATAGGAGGATAGAGAAGATGAATGGATGACTGAGGAGCTTGTGCAGGGGAGAAGGGCTCACATTTTTGGATTGTTGGAATCTCTTCTGGGGTAGAAGTGACCTGTACAAGAAGGACGAATTGCACCTGAATTGGAAGAGGACGAATATACTGACAGGGAGATTTGCAAGAGCTGCTCAGGAGGTAAACTGAATTTACTTCAATACAAGAGGCCGAACATGAAATGCAGATGAAGTCAGGGCATGGGATATGACAGCAATCACAGAAACGTGGCTCAGGGATGGACAGGACTGGCAGCTTAATGTTCCACAATACAAATGCTATAGGAAGGGTAGAAAAGGGGGCAAGCGAGGTGGGGAGTGGTGTTTTTGATAAGGGTTGGTATTCCAGCTGTATTTAAGCAGAATATTCTTGGGAATACATCCAGGAAAGTTATTTGGGTGGAACTGAAATAAGAGAGGGATAATCACCTTATTGGGATGGTATTATATACCCCCCTAAGAGTCAGCGGGAAATTGAGAAACAGATTTGTAAGGAGATTTCAGTTATCAGTAAGAATAATATGGTGGTTATGGTGGGGGACTTTACATCTTTGCCCCCTCACACTAAACTAATGTCCTCTAGTTCTCAACTCCCATGCCCCAGGAAAAGACTGTCTAATTTACCCTGTCCATGATTTTATAAACTTCTACACAGTTACCCCTTAGCCTCTGATGCTCCAGAGAAAACAGCTCCATCCTCTTCAGCCTCTCCCTCTCGCTCAAATCCTCCAACTCTGGCAATATCCTTGTTCATCTTTTCTGAACCCTTTCAAGTTTCACAACACCCTTCCAAAAGGAAGGAGACCAGAATTGCACGCAATATTCCACAAGTGACCTAACTGAGGTGTGATACAGCTGAAACATAACCTCCCAACTCCTGTACTCAACGCTCTGACCAATAAAGGAAAGCATACCTTCTTCACTATCCTATCTACCACTTTTAAAGGAGCTATGAACCGCACTCCAAGGTCTCTTTGTTCAGCAACACTCCCCTGGACCTTACCATTAAATGTATAAGTCCTGCTCTGATTTGCTTTTCCAAAATGCAGCCCCTCACGTTTATCGAAATTGAACTCCATCTGCCACTCCTCAGCCATTGGCCCATCTGATCAAGATCCTGTTGTAAATCTGAGGTAACCTTGCTCGCTGTCCACTACACCTCCAATTTTGGTGTCATCTGCAAACTCACTAACTATACCTCCTATGTTCACATCAAAATAATTTATGTAAATTATGAAAAGTAGTGAACCCAGCACCGATCCTTGTGGCACTCCACTGGTCACAGTCCTCACGTCTGAAAATCTACCCTCCACCACCACCCTCTGTCTTCTACCTTTGAGCAAGTCCTCCTTGTGTTCCATGAGATCGAACCTCGAACACCTTACTGAAGTCCACATAGATCACGTCCACCGCTCTATCCTCATCAATCCTCTT
Organism: Chiloscyllium plagiosum; assembly: GCF_037043375.1. NCBI lineage: Eukaryota > Metazoa > Chordata > Chondrichthyes > Orectolobiformes > Hemiscylliidae > Chiloscyllium > Chiloscyllium plagiosum. The sequence goes on along the minus strand of NW_028270165.1, from coordinate 91,918,527 downwards.
TGTTACTTCTTCAGAAAAACTCAATCAAGTTTGTGAGACATGATTTCCCACGCGCAAAGCCATGTTGACTATCCCTAATCAGTCCTTGCCTTTCCAAATGTGTAAATACTGTCCCTCAGGATTCCTTCCAACAACTTGCCCACCACCGACATCAGGATTATTGGTCTATAGTTCCTTGGCTTGTCCTTACTGCCCTTCTTAAACAGTGGCACCACGTTAGCCAACCTCAGTCTTCTGGCACCTCACCTGTGACTATCAATGATACAAATATCTCAGCCACTTCCCTCACTTCCCACAGAGTTCTAGGGTACACATCATCAGGTCCTGGGGATTTATGCGTTTCAAGACATCCAGCACCACATCCTCTGTAATATGAACATTTTTCAAGATGTCACCATCTATTTGACTACATTCTATATCTTCCATGTCCTTCTCCACAGAAAACACTGATGCAAAATACTCGTTTAGTATCGCTCCCCATCTCCTGCGGCTCCACAGAAAGGCCACCTTGCTGATCTTGGAGGGGCCCTATTCTCTCCCTGGTTACCCTTTTGCCCTTAATGTATTCGTAAAAACCCTTTGGATTCTCCTTCACCATATTTGCCAAAGCTACGTCCTCTTTTTGCCCTCCAGGGGTACAGGAGTTGGGAGGTCGTGTTTCTGCTCCTCTGTCTGATGGTCTCTTGCTGTTCTGGACACAGAGTGAGAATTGGGAGCAGGAGTAGGCTATTTGGTCTTTCAAGCCTGCACCAGCATTGAACAGATCACAAATGGATATGGATCTCCCTACAGAGCGGTGCAGAGGCTGGGACTACTTTCACTGGAGCACAGGTGACCTTACAGAGGTTTATAAAATCATGAGGGGTATAGGTGAGGTGAACATTTAAAATACATTTGGAGATGTACATGAATAGGAAAGGTTCGAAGGGATATGGGCCAAACACAGGCAGGTAGGACTAGTTTAGTTTGCGAATATAGTCAGCATAGACTAGTTGGGCTGAAGGGTCTGTTTCTGTGCTCGGCAAAAGTGAGAACTGCAGATGCTGGAGATCAGAGCCACGATTAGTGTGGTGCTGGAAAAGCACAGCAGGTCAGGCAGCATCCGAGGAGCAGGAAAATCAACATTTCGGGCAGGAGGGACTCCTGCCCAAAACGTCGATTTTCCTGCTTCTCGGACGCTGCTTGACCTGCTGTGCTTTTCCAGCACCACTCTAATCGTGTTTCTGTGCTGTCTGACTTGAACAGTTATGTACTCGTTTTAAAATCATTTTCTTGCCTTCCCCCATAACCATCCACTTCATTGCTGTTCAGAAATCAGATGAGCTCAGCCTTGAATACATTCAATAACCCCCTAATGTGGGCGTCACAGTGGCTAGCACTGCTGCCTCACAGCGCCAGAGACCCAGGTTCAACTCCCGCCACAGGTGACTGTGTGGAGTTTGCACGTTCTCCCAGTGTCTGCGTGGGTTTCTTCCCACAGTACAAAAATGTGCAGGTTAGGTGAATTTGCAATGCTAAATTGCCCGTAGTGTTAGGTGAAGGGGTAAATGTAGGGGAATGGGTCTGGGTGGGTTGCGCTTCAGCAGGTCAGTGTGGACTTATTGGGCTGAAGGGCCTGTTTCCATACTGTAAGTAATCTAATCTAACTGCAGGAAGGCATCCCCACTTCTGAACTCAATTCCACTTGCTAATATACCACTTGCCTTGCTGATTGCTTGCTGCACCTGTCTGACAACTGGTGTAGGAGGACGCTGAGACCCATTTGTCCATCCACACATCATTCCTGAAGAAGGCCTCATACCTGAAACATCAACTCTCTTGCTCCTCAGGTGCTGCCTGACTTGCTGTGCTTTTTCAGCACCACACTTTTCGACTGATCTGCAGTCCTCACTTTCTCCACATCCCAATGTATCACCATTTAAATAATGCACCTCCTTTGTGCATTTTCTTAATCACAACAAAGGCTATAACTCCACACGGTGGTACTGCAGTTGCCATATGTTGCCAATTGAGACACAGACCTGGACCAACATTGCCCAAGTGTCCCCTCCCTGAATTCACTCTCATTCCTTTCAGTTGCTGCAAGTCACCAATTGAACCCCAGAATGAAAAAGAAATGGGCGAGAAAAAAGGGCCATACTCTCAGATATCGTATGGAGGAAAAAAAGTTGCAGTCTGGGAGTAAAGTTCAATCTTCATTCAGAGAGAGAGAGGAGCAGCAGCAGAAGTTCAAGGTCCAACTTCCGCATTCAGACAATACGGCGGCTCTGATTGGCAGGAGGACCCGTCCCCTTCCGGTCCTCCAGGGCGTCCTATTGGTTCGTCAAAAGAAGGTCGCCCGCCCTTTCTGCGGTCAGCGAGAAGCACGTGCAGTGCTTGCTGACACCGAAGATCATGCGCAGTATTCCCTGTGGAGATGCTGGTGTTACTGACAGCTTTTAAGTGTCCAAATGCTAATAGGAGTTCAAAAGTCACAATTTTTTATTCCTCCTGTGGCTCAACATTGTATTCTTTTTGCATTTTAATGGCTACTCAACTTTTATGTCTTTTCCCCACGGTAGGGAGAGTTCAGAACTAGAGGGCATAGATTTAGGGTGAGACCAGAAAGATTTAGGAGGGACCTAAGGGGCAACCTTTTAACACAGAGGGTGGTGCGTGTATGGAATGAGCTGCCAGAGGAAGTGGTGATGGCTGGTACAATTACAACATTTAAAAGGCATCGGGATGGGTATACGAAAAGGAAGAATTTATGGGGTATGGGGCAAATGCGTCACTACATTAATTTAGGATATCTGGTCAGCATGGACTGAAGGGTTTATTTCCCGCTCTGTGACTATTTCTACATAGTTGGAACCAATTTCACAAAACAAGGAATAAGCCATACACCCCTTCCAGCATGTCCTGAGCTGTGGCCTCACTGCACATTTTTTAGTGCAAGTTTCGGAAAGATTTCAGCGGCTCTTGTAAAAAAAAATTGAACATGCTTTCAAACTTCAACGATGTTTCTGAATATATCACTGTAGCTATTCTCAATGTTTAAGATCAGCCGTTTCAGAACGTCATTTAAATGCAGAGGTTTTCTGACAATAGGTGTGAATTCTGTCTGGGTCCCAATGTCGAGTCAGACTGACATGCTTGTGAGAAAAGCTCTGCAGTTAAATTACATTCTGGGATTAACACACCAAAGAACAGAAGCCAATTCTAAACAATGAAATATTTAATCTAAAATTGTTTAATGAATCACATCTCCATGACACTTGACTGCTTTGACTATAAATTCTATGATCATGATCTTATTCTCCATAACCACCTAATGAAGGAGCAGCACTGAAAGCTTGTGCTTCCAAACAAACCTGTTGGACTATAACCTGGCGTTGAGAGATTTTTAACTTTATCCACCCCACTCCAACACCAGCACTTCCACATCGTTTCTAGTGAACACAGCCCACACCTCCTGGTGCTGCCAGTAAACTTTACAATGCTAATGAAATGATGCACTCACAAAAAATTTACCATTTCTAACACTACTAGCTTCTTATTCACTGCTTCATCTGATACACTACACTGGAAACTTAGTGCAGGAGGCTACAAGAAATGAGCAGCTTTAAAACAAAAACCTCTTGGAGCTCAAAGCTTTCAATAAGGGTCTGAGCCCGGCGGTAAGTTACAGCTTCAGATCCCCCCAACAAAAAGGTGTAGAAAAAGTAGGTTATATTTTTTAAACAGCTCAAGCTCAAAGTGCACACACTCCCCCCAACGCCTTTACTATTAGTCACCACCAAGTTGTCCCTTTGTAATTGGATCCTTGGTACAGCCTTAACCTGTGGGAAGTGTTGTCTCACTCACCAATTTCAACCCATACCCTGTTTCCAAGTAATTTTCTCCCCACTCATTCACCAGGAGGGGCAGTGTTGAATCAACCAGACTGCTGTGGGTCTGGAGTCATGTGTTGGCCAGACCAGGTGAAGGATGCAGCTGGGACAACTGAGTGAATTCTTTCCCACAATGACAGTTTCCTTCCCAAAAAAAGGACGTGAGTTTATCAGATGGGGGTTTCTCCATCCCCACCCCCCGAAAGTGGTTTCATCGTTAGATTCTGAACTCCAGATTTCTGACCAAATTGCAATTCCACCATCTGCCTCAGTGGGATTCAAACCCGAGAGTCCCTGGAACAGGGTTGATAGTCCAATCAATAATGGCACTCAACCGTTGCTCCTTCAATCACCCTGCGATGGTACGTGAACTCGCTGGTGCCTCTGCAGGTGGGAGGAGCAGGTGAAGCTCTTCCCTCACTCAGGGCAGCTGAAGGGCTTCTCTCTGATGTGGACCCGCTCTTGTTTCCGCAAGTTGCCCACCTGACTGAATGCTTACCATATATGGGGCAGGTGAATGGCCTCTCCCCATTGTGAGCCTGCTGGTGTGTCAGCAGGTGGGAGGAATTGATGAAGCCCTTCCTGCATTCAGGACAAGGGAACAGCCTCTCCCCGGTGTGACTGCGCCTATGAGACTCTAGGGCAGATGGGAAACAGAAGCCACATTTCCATGGTTTCTCTACGGGGCGGGATTCCTCGGGTTTCTTCATGGTCGAAGCTTCAGCCACACACAAACACGTGTGGAGCCCCACCCCACCCTGAATTCCTTTTTCCAGGCCGTATAACTGTTTCAGGTTCCACACTCAGTGTGCTGCAACAGTAGAGTCTCTCATCCAGTCCCACTGATGCTGAAAACCTACTCAAACAGGAACCAAAAAGCTTTGCTCCTTCTGACAGAATCAGAGTTGGAAACCGTTGCGGTCCCGATGGATTGAGTGACTGTCAGACATTGACGTCAAAGTGAGGACTGCAGACGCTGGAGAGTCAGAGTCAAAACGTGCGGTGATGGAAAAGCACAGCAGGTCAGACAGCATCCGAGGAGCAGGAGAGTCGACGTTTTGGGCATAAGCCCTTCATCTGTTGATTTTGAAACTCCCAACTTCAGATCTTCAAATACTCTGTAAAAAGGGATTTTAAAAAGGTCACCACTATCAGTCCAGGGTAGAAAAGAAAAGATAAAAGTAAAACATAAAAGATATCTATCCCCATTTCCCAATCTCTATCTTTCCACCCGAGTAACTAAGACACAAACCTGAGTTTGCAGAGTCTCCTCCCTCCCTGGATTCACTCCAGTTGCTACAAGTGAACAGATTCCCCCCCCCCACCCCTCTCCCTCCCAGGGTGAAGAGCTGCCCAGAGGGAGGGAGTTCCCACTCAAACCTGACAGGGACACTTCCCCGTCATGACGTTAAAGGAGCGAGGGGGCGGAGCGAGTCAAGGGGGCGTACGAGGGGGCGGAGCGGGTCAAGGGGGCGTACGAGGGGGCGGAGCGAGTCAAGGGGGCGTGCGAGGGGGCGGAGCGAGCCAAGGGGGCGTACGAGGGGGCGGGATGAAGTCGACAGCGGGTCACATCACACTGCGCCTGCTCCGGCCCGCCCAACGCTGCGCCTGCGCTTCACTGCACAGTTTGGACGAACCCCTTCTCTTCAGAGAATCCCCAAAGTATGGAAGCAGGTCACTCGGCCCAACGAGTCCACACCGACCCTCCGAAGGGTAACCCACCCACATCCATTCCCGTACTGCTCTACATGTAACCCTGAGTAATACACCTTACCTGCACATCCCTGGGCACTATGGGACAACTTAGCATTGCCAATCCACCCTAACCTGCACATCCCTGGGCACTATGGGACAACTTAGCATTGTCAATCCACCCTAACCTGCACATCCCTGGGCACTATGGGACAACTTAGCATGGCCAATCCACCCTAACCTGGACAAAGTTAAACATCACATAACACCAGGTTATAGCCCAACATCAGGTGGTTGCAGAGTATAAGATCAGAACGCACAGAATTTATGGAAAAACATGACAATGTCCTGCCACTGAAATGATATAACCTGGCTTGTTAAGGCTTTCATCTTTCAGAATGGGTTGCAGGTATCATTAATATGCAAATCCCAAAACTTCCTGTAAGGCACCTTCTTGAGAGAACTTAAAAGTTTTATAACAAAAGGTGACATCTCCGCTCAGACAATGCATTAAACGTGTGAAGTCAGGGCCTGTCTGTATCCCAATCTTGAATCAGACTGGTTCTATTTCCAAAGTAGGAATTTATAAAATATTACATGGATTGACTGCCTGCAGATTGTGCACTTTTTGAGCAAAATAGAATGCATTTGCAAATATAATTCTGCAAATACAAACTCATCCCCATGGACTCGTGTGTACATGAGAGAGAGAAACAGTCTATTTCCGTGCTGTATATTTCTATGACTATTTTGTAACAGATGGTTTATTTCTGTTGATGTAAATATTGTTGTAAATCTTAGCTGGGTACTAATATCCATCTCAAACATCAAAAACTGTAAGTACAACAAACCTTTATCTACCCAGCTCCATAACCAGCGCTCCTTGAACATTCCAGAAGATTCCCCTGGCCTCGGAAACATCATTAGCCATGCAGCTGATGCAGCTACCACCCCCACGCTGATTGATGATGTCACTTCTGCCCCCATCATGGCCACTCCCACAGCCACTTCCAGCCCTCACATCATCGCCGATGCCACACGCTCAGTGACTTCCCCCACCCCTACTGCCGTGTCTGCCACCACTTCCGACCCCACCAGCGCCACTCACCTGCATTCTGCTGACACGCCCCCCCACAGACCCCACTGTCACTATCCCCACCCCCCAGAACCCCGAGGGGAACACTACCCCTGCTCATGACTCTACCCCCATTCCCCCCACCATCACACCCACTCCAGGTACTGGCTCCGACCCCACTCCCAGCTCTACACCCACACCAGCTCCTAGCTCCCAGCCCTGCCGAGTTTTCACCACCCCCCCAGACCTCCCCCTCACTGAGGACGAACGATCAGTCCTCAGCAAAGGACTCACCTTCATCCCCCTCCGTCCACGCATCAATGAATTTAATACACGCCGTGACATCGAACAATTCTTCCGTCGCCTCCGCCTCCGAGCTTACTTTCATAATCAGGACTCCCGCCCACCTTCCGAGGACCCCTTCGCCCACCTCCAACACACTGCATCCACCTGGACACCCCGCGCTGGCCTATTACCTGCCCTCGACCTCTTCATTTCCAACTGCCGCCGGGACATTAACCGCCTCAACCTCTCGACCCCCCTCCCCCACTCCAACCTCTCACCCTCACAATGCGCAGCCCTCCAATCCCTCTGCTCCAATCCTGACCTCACCATCAAGCCAGCGGACAAAGGGGGCGCAGTGGTAGTCTGGCGCACTGACCTCTACATCGCTGAAGCCAAACGCCAACTCGAGGACACCTCTTCCTACCGCCCCCTTGACCATGACCCCACCCCACATCACCAAACCATCATCTCCCAGACCATACAGAACCTCATCACCTCAGGAGATCTCCCACCCACAGCTTCCAACCTCATAGTCCGGGAACCCGCACTGCCCGGTTCTACCTCCTTCCCAAGATCCACAAGCCTGACCACCCTGGCCGACCCATTGTCTCAGCATGCTCCTGCCCCACTGAACTCATCTCTACCTACCTCGACACTGCCCAACCCCCCCTAGTCCAGGAACTCCCAACATACGTTCGAGACACCACCCACGCCCTCCACCTCCTCCAAGACTTCCGTTTCCCCGGCCCCCAACACCTCATCTTCACCATGGATATCCAATCCCTCTACACCTCCATCCGCCATGACCAGGGCCTCCAAGCCCTCCGTTTTTTCCTCTCCAGACGTTCCCAACAGTACCCCTCCACCGGCACACTCATTCGTTTGGCCGAACTGGTCCTCACCCTTAACAATTTCTCCTTTGAATCCTCCCACTTCCTCCAGACCAAAGGGGTAGCCATGGGCACACGTATGGGCCCCAGCTATGCCTGTCTCTTTGTTGGCTACGTAGAGCAGTTGATCTTCCGTAATTACACCGGCACCACTCCCCACCTCTTCCTCCGCTACATTGATGACTGCATTGGCGCCACCTCGTGCTCCCGCGAGGAGGTTGAGCAATTCATCAACTTCACCAACACATTCCACCCTGACCTTAAATTTACCTGGACCATCTCTGACACCTCCCTCCCCTTCCTGGACCTCTCCATCTCCATCAGTGACGACCGACTTGACACTGACATCTTCTACAAACCCACCGACTCCCACAGCTACCTGGATTACACCTCTTCCCACCCTACCTCTTGCAAAAATGCCATCCCGTATTCCCAATTCCTCTGCCTCCGCCGTATCTGCTCCCAGGAGCGGTTCCACCATAGAACACACCAGATGGCCTCCTTCTTTAGAGACTGCAATTTCCCTTCCCACGTGGTTAAAGATGCCCTCCAACGCATCTCATCCACTTCCCGCACCTCCGCCCACAGACCCAACCCCTCCAACCACAACAAGGACAGAACGCCCCTGGTGCTCACCTTCCATCCTACCAACCTTCGCATAAACCAAATCATCCGCCGACATTTCCGCCTCCTCCAAACAGACCCCACCACCAGGGATATATTTCCCTCCCCACCCCTCTCCGCCTTCCGCAAAGACCGTTCCCTCTGTGACTACCTGGTCAGGTCCACGCCCCCCTACGACCCACCCTCCCATCCTGGCACTTTCCCCTGCCACCGCAGGAACTGTAAAACCTGCGCCCACACCTCCTCCCTCACCTCTATCCAAGGCCCCAAAGGAGCTTTCCACATCCATCAAAGTTTTACCTGCACATCCACTAATATCATCTATTGTATCCGTTGCTCCCGATGCGGTCTCCTCTACATTGGGGAGACTGGGCGCCTCCTAGCACAGCGCTTTAGGGAACATCTCCGAGACACCCGCACCAATCAACCAAATCGCCCAGTGGCTCAACATTTCAACTCCCCCTCCCACTCTGCTGAGGATATGGAGGTGCTGGGCCTCCTCCACCGCCGCTCCCTCACCACCAGACGCCTGGAGGAAGAACACCTCATCTTCCGCCTCAGAACACTTCAACCCCAGGGCATCAATGTGGATTTCAACAGTTTCCTCATTTCCCCTTCCCCCACCTCATCCTAGCTTCTAACCTCCAGCAACTCGATCCCCTGACCTGTCCGGACTTGTCCGACCTGCCCAGCTCCTTTTCCACCTATCCACTCCACCCTCTCCTCCCTGACCTATCACCTTCATCTCCTTCCCCACTGACCTATTGTACTCTATGCCACTCTCTCCCCACCCCCACCCTCCTCTAGCTTATCTCTCCACGCTTCAGGCTCTCTGCCTTTATTCCTGATGAAGGGCTTTTGCCCGAAACGTCGATTTTGCCTGTCCTCGGGTGCTGCCTGAATTGCTGTGCTCTTCCAGCACCACTGATCCAGATACTAATATTAGATGTTAGGGAGAGAGAATTCCTCAAGTAGGGCACCATAAGAATCCTGGGAGAGTCCTATTTCTGGTTTACTTCCTCATGAACAAACATTAAACACGAGCACATATTTATTTTGAATTTGGTTTCATTTTTCTTGTTTGATTCCTTTCTATGACTACACTCTGTGTCTGGATGGTTGACAGGCTGGGAGATTGTGGGTTGGGTCTCAATGTTTTACTCTTCCGGAAGGTGTAAAAAGGGAGGTCAAAACTGATGTTCATTTTCCACATCACCTCACCGCTCACCAGGCCTGATTTGGATTGGCCATGCTAAATTGACCAGAGCGTCCAGGGACGTGCAGGTTAGGTGGGTTAGCCATGGGAAATACAGGGTTATAGTTTCATAGCAATAGAAGCAGGAATAGGCCATTTGGCCCATCCAGCCTGCTCCGCCATTCATTAAGATCATGGTTGATCTATCCATCGTCTTAGCTCCTCCTCCCTGCATTGTCCCAACTCCCCTTCATTCCCGTACCATGCAAAAGCCCATCCAACTGTGTCTGGAATGTATTTAATGAAGCTGCCTCGACTGCTTCCTTGACCAGAGAAT